>NC_044978.1:128567815-129945030 GCF_008728515.1 Papio anubis | reverse complement strand
TCACAGGGAGATAATAAACTGGTGTTCAGTTTTTATTGCTACACTATTTGTAATAAACAACTTTGCACTTACGTTTGCTCTACATATCTGATCTTTTTCTGGGATTGGAATTGCCTGCATGAATGCTCCTGAAATATATTACCAAATTGCTTTACAAAGACTACAACAGTTTGCACACTCACCATGTGTCTATCCATGTACTAATTCTACACTTTCACAGAGAAACAACACTTAGCATGTACTATGGTCTGAATGCTTGTGTTCCCCCAAATTCATATGTTGACACTTGATCCCCACTGTGATTATATTAGAAGGTGGAGCCTTTGGGAGGCGATCAAGGCTCTGCCTTCATGAATATGATTAATGATCTTATAAAAGACGTCCCAGACCTTGGCAAAAAATGTATGGCCAAGTCTTCAAAAGCAATTGCAACAAAAAAAATTGACAAATGAGACCTAATTAAACTAGAGAACTTCTACACAGCAAAAGAAACTATCAAGGGAGTAAACAGACAACCTACAGAAAGGGATAAAATATTCACAAACTGTGCATCTGTCAAAGGTCTAATATCCAGAATCTATAAGGAACGTAAACAAATCAACAAGCAAAATAAACAAAACAAAACAAAACAAAAAAACAAAAAACAAAAAACAAATAAACCATTAAAAAAAGGGGCAAAGGACATGAACAGATACTTCTTAAAAGAAGACATACAAGATAGATACTTCTTAAAAGAAGACATACAAGATGCCAACTAACATATGAAAAAATCCTCATCATCACCAATCAGAGAAATGTAAATCAAAACCACAATGAAATATCATCTCACAGTAATCAGCTTTTGTTAAAAAGCCAAAAAACAAAACAAAACAAAACAAAAAACCGGTGTTGGTGAGGCCAAGGAGAAAAGGGAACACTTAATCAGTTAATGGGAATGTAAATCAGTTCAGCCACTGTGGAGAGCAATTTGGAGATTTCTCAATGAAGTGATAGCTGAACTTACTATTCAACCCAGCAGTCCCACTAGTAGGTATATATCCAAAGAAAAATAAATTATTCTACCAAAAAGACACATACACCTATGTGTTCATTTCAGTGCTATTCACAATAGTAAAGACATGAAATCAACCCAAGTGCCCATCAATGGTGGACTGGATAAAGCAAAAGTGGTACATATATACCATGGAATACTATGCAATCATCAAAAAGAATGAAATAATGTCCTCTGCTCCAACATAGATGCAGCTGGAAACCATTATCTTAAGTGAACTAATGAAGAAACAGAAAACCAAATACCCCATGTTCTCACTTATAAGTGGGAACTAAAAATTGGGTAAACATGGACATAAAAATGGGAACAACAGATACTGGGGAATACAAGAGAGGAGTGGGAGAGAGGGCGCTAAGGGTTGAAATAAACTACCTATTGGCATACTATGCTCACTACTTGGGTTACGGATTCATTCATGCTCCAAACCTCAGCATCATACAGTATACCTTTGTAACAAACCTGCATGCAATTCTAAAATAAAAATTGAAAAAAGTAAAACAGAAGACATATATTTATAATAATAAAAATAAAATAAATAAATAAATAAAAATAAAACCTTAAAAATGAAGGAATATGATATGGTTTGGCTGTGTCCCAGATCTCATCTTGAATTGTAATTCCCACAATTCCCACGTGTCATGGGAGGACCCTGGTGGGAGGTGATTGAATCATGGGGCAGGTCTTTCCCAGGCTGTTCTCATGATAGTGAATGAGTCTCATAAGATTTGATGGTTTTAGAAACAAGAGTTTTCCTTGCATAAGCTCCCTCTTTTTGCCTGCCAACATCCACATAAGATGCGACTTGATCCTCCTTGCCTTCTGCCATGATTGTGAGGCCTCCCCAGCCACGTGGAACTGTAAGTTATTAATTAAACCTTTATCCTATATAAATTACCCAGTCTCAGGTGTGCCTTTGTCAGCAGCATGAAAACAGACTAATACAGAATAGTAAATTATTTTTTACTTTATAAAGGAAAATGACAAATTATACGTTTATTTTAAATATTAAGGTCTCTAGTAATTTTAAAAATGTTTCTTTTCATCTATAATTTTTTTTTTTTTTTTGAGATGAAGTCTCACCCTGTTGCCCAGGCTGGAGTGCAGTGGCCTGATCTCAGCTCACTGCAACCTCTGCCTCCCAGATTCAAGAGATTCTCCTGTCTCAGCTTCCTGAGAAGCTGGGATTACAGGCATGTGCCATCACGCCTGACTAATTTTTGTATTTTTAGTAGAGAGAGGGTTTCACCATGTTGGCCAGGCTGGTTTCGAACTCCTGACCTCGTGATCCTCCCACCTAGGCCTCCCAAACTCCTGACCTTGTGATCCTCCCACCTCAGCCTCCCCAAATGCTGAGATTACAGGCACAAGCCACCGTGCCCAGCCCTTTTCATATGTAATGCTATTTTGTTTGTTATTTACACTCGTTGCACTATTTATTCTAAATACAAAGCACACCTTGAGACATATAGAAACCTAGGCCTTGAGACCAGCCTGGCCAACATGGTGAAACCGCATCTCAACAAAAAAAAAATACAAAAAATGGCCAGGCATAGTGGCACATGCCTATAATTCCAGCTACTCGGGAGGCTGAGGCAGGAGAATGGCTTGAACCAGTGAGGTGGAGGTTGCAGTGATCTGAGATCATGCTATTGCACTCCAGTGTGTGGCAACAGAGCAAGACTCTGTTTCAAAAAAAGAAAAAGGTCAGGCACGGTGGCTCACGCCTGTAATCCCAGCACTTTGGGAGGCTGAATCGGGTGGATCACCTGAGCTTGGCCGTTCGAGACCAGCCTGACCAACATGGAGAAACCCCGTCTCTACTAAAAATACAAAATTAGCCAGGCATGTTGGCACATGCCTGTAATCCCAGCTACTCAGGAGGCTGAGGCAGGAGAATCGCTTGAATCCAGGAGGTGGAGGTTGTGGTGAGCCGAGATCGTGCCATTGCACTCCAGCCTGGGCAACAAGAGTGAAACTCCATCTCAAAAAAAAAAAAAAAAAAAAGAAGAAAAAAAGAAAACTAAGCCATCTTTAATGATGATATTCATGTCATCATTCATAAAGTTCATCTTTATAAAGGCTTTCTTTTGCATTCTGATTTCATGATTTTCATAATTATAACTAAACTCTGCTTTGTTATTACCCACGGTCACAAGTTGGGTTTGTATCTACAACTCATTGAATTTGTGTTTAGACATTTTTTTAAAAAGAGGCCTCAGACAAAGACTTCATGACTAAAACACCAGAGCAATGGCAACAAAACCCAAATTTGACAAATGGGATCTAATTAAACTAAAGAGCTTCTGCACAGCAAAAGAAACTATCATCAGAGTGAACAGGCAACCTACAGAATGGGGGAAAATTTTTGCAATCTATCCATCTGACAAAGGGTTAATATCCAGAATCTACAAGGAACTTAAACAAATTTACAAGAAGAAAACAAATAATCCCATCAAAAAGTGGGTGAAGGAAATGAACAGACACTTCTCAAAAGAAGACATTTATGCGGCCAACAAACATATGAAAAAAAGCTCATCATCACTGGTCATTAAAGAAATGCAAATCAAAATCACAAGGAGATACCATCTCATGCCAGTTAGAATGACGATCATTAAAAAGTCAGGAAACAACAGGTGCTGGAGAGGATGCAGAGAAATAGGAACACTTTTACACTGTTGGTGGGTATGTAAATTAGCTCAACCATTATGGAAGACCGTGTGGTGATTCCTCAAGCATCTAGAACCAGAAATACTATTTGACCCAGCAATCCCATTACTGGGTATATACCTAAAGCATTATAAATCATTCTCCTATAAAGACATGCACACGTATGTTTATTGCAGCACTGTTCACAATAGCAAAGACTTGGAACCAACCCAAATGCCCATCAATGATAGACTGGATTAAGAAAATGTGGCACATGTACACCATGGAATACTATGCAGCCATAAAAAAGGATGAGTCCACGTCCTTTGCAGCGACATGAATGAAGCTGGAAACCGTCATTCTCAGCAAACTAACACCAGAACAGAAAACCAAACACCGCATGTTCTCACTCATAAGTGGGAGTTGTGCAATGAGAACACATGGACACAGGGAGGGGAACATCACACACCAGGGCCTGTTGGGGGGTGCGGGGGCAAGGAGAGGGATAACATTAGGAGAAATACCCAATGTAGATGACAGGTTGATGGGTGCAGCAAACCACCACGGCACCTGTATACCTATGTAACAAACCTGCATGTTCTGCACGTGTATCCCAGAACTTAAAGTCTAATAAAATTTAAAAAAGGAGGCCCCAGAGAGAGCTGCCCTGTACTTTCCACCATCTGAGGGCACAGTGAAAAGGTACCATCTATGAACTGATATCAAGTTCTCATCAGACACGGATTTGCCAGTGCCTTGACTGAATTTTCAGAATCCAGAATTTTCAGAAATAAATTTTGTTTATAAACCACTCCATTTATGATATTTTGTTATGACAGCCTGAATGGACTAAGACAGTAGGCTATTTTTAATTTTCAAGTATCAGGATTACTCTTATCCAAAAATTCCAATGCTGAGAATTTATCCTAAGTAATCCAAAAATAGAAAGCATTTATGCAAATGTATATCCACTACAATAGTATTTATAATAATGAAAATGTCATAATGTAAATGTCCAACAATATTGAAATAGTTATGAATAATATACCTGTAGAGTGAAATATTAGATATTTAAAAAGAGACTTACAGAAGTTGTTAATGATAAAATGTTAAGTTAAAGTATATTAGAATAAATGGATATTTTTCAACTATTATATATTTTTCAACTATATGGAAACATTTTTGGTATATAATGTTGATAATATTAAGATGAAATTTTACTTTTTCTACTAAGCTTTTAAAAAGTAAAGAGAAGAAGATAATTCACAAAATATTAGCCATGATTAACTCTCAATTTGTGGAGTTAGGAATGCTTTATATTTTCTTTTCTGGGGCTGCCATTATTCTTTTATTTTCACCATGCTGTACTTCTCCTTGTTTCCCTGTAAAACTATTCTAGATTAAAGTAGAGTTATATATTTAAAAATATAATGCTTTTGTTATTATTGAATATTTATTTTAAATTACATTGCAAATATTTCAATCTCTACTCATAATACTTTTATTGATCCTTAATGGAAAGAATTTAAAAAAATTAAAAGAGAAGAATCCTATTTTATAAGTTCACTTTTTCCAGTGCAAAAGTTTAATACAGTTTTACTTTAGTACCAAAGAAAAAGAACAAAAAAGAATGTTTTAAGATGGAAAGTATGGAAGAGAAAAATATCTAAGGTGCCAAATTTTTGACTTTGTAACTTAATAGAAACAATGCAAACTCCTGCAGGCAAATAATCTATGTTGCAAACTGTTGACACATCAATCAAGGTTATGCCTCCTCAGCTCACTGCATCCTGTCAGTTCAGTCTGAATTTCTCAGTAAAGATGGTTAGTAAAATTGTGACTCTACCTGTCAAATGATGGCTTCTCCCCACAGTCAAAGGCATCTTGGAGCTCCTTAACAAGATTAGCCTGGCCTGGCAGTCGAAAGAGTCCCTCTTCTTTCAGCCCCCTTTGTCGGATAAAGTCCACGCACTGCTCCACCAACATCGGAGCCAGACGGTTTCCGTATCTCTTCTCATAACGAACAGTATCCTCCAGTTTCTGTCCAAAAATGCCTTAAAAAGTAAAGGATCACAGTGAACTTGAAAAATTTATCTCTTCCTACTTTGTTGTTGTTGTTGTTTTAATTCAATATAACAGAAAAACAAAGATTGGAATGCTAGCAAGCACTTAAAAACATTCAGTATTTCACATTATTATACAATCGAATTCATTATATACAATTCCTCAAATGGTATGAATTTACCTTATGCTGCTCCTTTCTTGTATTCTATGTTTAGCCCAAAACCAAAATAGAAATACAGAGTTTGAGATATCCATTTTGAAATAAGAAAAACGGTAATAAATGTAACTTGAGTTTGGGGTTTTCATTTTTTTTTTTCCCTTTTAGGAAAGAAATGGTATTCAATAGCTTAAAAGCAGAAATATGCTACAGAAAATAGTCAAATTCTACCTTTATTACGGTTTTATATTTATGTCCAATTTGCACTTAAATCCTATTTCTTTTTTCCCCTTTTGTTTTTACTCAAGTTGTGATGCCATGACTGTAATCAAGGTGATAAAACCAGGAAAAGAAACCCTGAATTTTCTCACATACAAAATATTTCAGACACTGTTTGCATGTCTTAAACTATTAACTTATTTGAAAGTGAAAAATTGAAATTTACAAAGCAGAGCATACTAAAAGTGGAGAGGTGGGCTCATAGTGACTTGCCCTAACAGGTAGGGTAGTTTATCAAGTACATTGTTTAGAATTGGCAGTACATGGTGGCAGTAAAAAGCAGGCCAAGTTTTAGTTAGATTTATTAATGATTTTGCAATACCTACAAACCATACATTTCTTGGTGTATACACCTGGGCCAAAAACAGCCACTATTTCATCCTCAGGACTTCACTAATTAAGAGATGATATTTTTGAAATATATTAATATTAGGTAGTAGCTTGGTAAAAGTTACCAACCTATGAGAAAGGGGGGTAAAACAGCCAAAGCAAATGTGACTCCAATGTTCCCAGATGGAATGAATGTCATGAAATTATTGTAATGGTCTAAGGAGTTTCATAAAAGAGGAAGAAAAGTAAGTGGTGCATGTTGAAATTAGGTAAGACTTCAGAATGTGTGGGGAATTATTTAACAGCCATTAGGTTAAGGATTTGATCATACCAACAGATGCTTTGCCCCCCCCACCTGTAATATAATGTCTTTATGGATTCATTAGTGCAAAACTGTCACATTTCAAGCAATAAAGAATTGTTACCAAAGAAAATATTTTTAGCTCAGGTAGAAACGATAACAGGAAACACAACTATTCTACAACTAGTATAAAATTTAGTACTAATGAAATACATATATTCCATTTAGGAAATAATGTTGAGTAACCTAATGTCAATATTCAAGTGTATAAAGCAGAATTAGAAATAGTGTTTTCTAAGGGCAGTAAAGATTAGAGCAGACAACAGGTCTAGTTAGCTTGGTTTGTAGACTTTAGAACAAATAGTTCCTTGATAATCGTGTATCAAACATTATTCACCAACTCCAACAGACACTGACATCCCCTTCTCCCTTGACATTTCCATTATAGAAGCTGGACAATTAAATACTTCTTCCACTTCCCTTGCAGAGGGGTGGTCACGTGCCACAGTCCTGGTCAATAAGTCTTCTTGTAGCCTTTAGGAAGACTTGCTCTTCTTGATGAAAAGGAAAAGCATTTGTAATTGTCAATCACTCCTTTTGCCTGTCTTCAACTTGGGCATGATACTGGCTCTTGTTATAGTCATCTTTTGTCCATTAGGCAACAATCACAAGGGAAAGGCTAAAAGATTAACAGACATGCTAAGGCTGAATTTATTGAACTACTGATCCAATACTGGCCGCACCTTTGTCCAGATAGCTTTTAATGTGAGAAAAACAAGCTGATGTGCGTTTAAGCCAGTTTTCTATTCCTTCAGCAAAACAAAATTCTAATCCATTCAATGGTAATAACAATTTTTGGAGATATTCTAGTGTTTTAATAATAAGGTTTACAAATTGGCTATGTTGGAGAATATAGACCCTTCCTGTGGAGAGCTTTGAAAACAAACGTCATGCTTATTTGCCTCTACTGTTTGAACTATATCCTGCCAAAATTAAGTAAATAGCCTTTTAGAAGACTTACAGATCGTTTAAGAAAATAATATGTTGACATTTGGAAATAAACTTTATGTATGTGTGATTTTTTTTTTTTTTTTTTTTTTTTTTTTTTTTTACTTTGGATTTTTGCTTTGGATTGATAAATATATTACCTAAGGGTTCTCTCCAAATCCAACAGAAAATCTACTAAAGATGTTGCAATTCAATGACTCTGTGTGCTACAAACATGAACAAAACTTCCAAAATTCGGGTTTATACAGTAATGAAAAACAGTCAAACATTCTTTTCTCAAAGCTTTCAGGATTTTTTTTCTTTTCCCAACAACTCAAGGAAGCAATAAAGAAAGGGGTGTTTTGCTTTAGACGTGTATTTGGTTTCCTTTTTACTTTCTTGTGCATGCAGGTTTGTCTTTATAATAAAATAAGAATTTAAAACTATAGCAAGAAACTTAAATTCATTAAGTATTTATTATACTCTGAGTCCCTCACAATATTCTCTCATCTTTATAAGAAACACGTAAGGTAACTATCATTCTCTCTTTTTCACTCGGAAAATTTGGGCTCAGAGAGATGAAACAATCTGTCTAAGGTTAGTTACAGAGCACCAAGTGGCAGAATGGAAGTCCACATTCAGATTTATTTAGCTTTAAAATCTTTGCTCATTCCTGAATATCAGTCCTTTTCCTATTTATTTAATCACAATCATGAGTCCTCATTTTCTAGTAATTAAAAATATTAGTACATTCTACAACCGAGTAAAACCATGTACATTTTTGGGCTTTTAAAAAGTGATAATAGCTAAGCTGTACTTACATATGCCAGGCACGTTACAAGCAGTTTACCTGCATTTCTCTCATTTAAAATTCATAACACCTTGTGAGGCAGGCACCACCATTCCTTGCACTTTAAGGAGGAGGAGCTTGAAGCACAGAAAGGTCAAGTAACTTGCCAAATGTCACATAGCAGTAAATGGTGGAGCTAAGGCTTGTTTGAGGCAGTGGGATATCAGAGCCACTCAGTGTCTATTACACAATACTGTGTAGTATGCACAATGGCTGAAAACAGCAATGGAGGAAGACATCTGCCATTTATTAGCTTTCTGACCTCAATTCCTCCCATCACATTAGGATCAATGATTTGTGCTGAGAAAATGTAAATTGGGAGTTGGGGGAGGTCAGAAAAAAAAGAGAAGGAAAATACTCTGGAGCTTCAATGAGCATGCTGTCCCCCAAAGCAATTTCCTTTTTAAAAAGCTGATGCCTTTAATATAGCAGTATAATATGTAAAAAAGTTTTAAAGCATGTAGACAACATGTATATATGGTTTAAAATTCCTGTCGGAAAATGAGTTTTCTGCTGTAGAACTGGTCTTGCAAAGAATGAGTAAAGAATTTTAATAGACGTATACTCCCCATTCTGTAGCACTGGAAATAGAGTGTGCCAAATATTTCTGGCTTAAAATGGTAGATGTAAGTTGCCCTTCTGCATAAGAATGTTCCTTGGGAGGAAAGCTATTGATGGGAAAAAATCATTTTAAAAAAACCAGATTTATTTTAAAATTTTCTTGAGGGAGCAGTGAAACTTCAAATTTTAAAATTAACACAAAAGCACAAAGGTCATGTGCTACCCCCAGCTAACAGCATGAAGAAAGGACACAGTGACTAGTAGATAATTAACAGTACTCCCTGGGATGTGGGTCACGCGAACAGTTCCAGCTATGTCCACTTAAACTCCCAGCAAGTTTTCACACACTCTGACAAAACCGTCCCCAGTATTTGTGGGCGGCGATGAATATCATGCCTACCTCTCCTCCATGTGAAAGTACATTGATATGTCATAAAACATCACCCAGGATGTGACTTTTCACTGGATTGAGAAAGTAAATCACACAGGTGAATTTATTATACTGGTAGGTGGTTGTTTCCAGTGGAACAAGCAAGAGAGAAACTGCCACAGCCTTCAGGGTTTGAGAGGGTCCCCCTTTACATGTGATTTATAGAGCCAATAGCTAGAGGCTGCCTGTGAAGTGAGTGACTGTGATGCTATAAATACATTCATATTTCATTCTTCCTGAAAATAAATAAGCAAAGATGAATCTAAACCTTCTTTGACTCTGTGCCCTGTAACTACATATTCTCTTTGCTCCTCAATTCCCAGTGAAGTATGTGACTCTGTCTCCTTTTCATCATTTTCTATCCACTTTCTAACTGTTGCAATTTGATATCTGGCCCAGTTATAACAATAAAATGGCTTTTTCCACGGTCACCAATAACTTCCTAGTTGCCAAATCATTGACAGCCAAATTTGTTCTTTGTATTACTTCTTGTCTCACTCCCTTTAAAACTGTCAGTCTCCTTCTTCTTCCTGACACTTCACATGTTACATGATTTTTGCCTCTCAATGCCCTTCTCAGTCTCTTTCTTGACTATGCTAACTACTACACTCTTTAATAGTTATCTGGGTTCTGTCCTCAGCTCCGTTTTTACTTAACCCGATACAGTTACTCTACTAGACTCCACTTAATTTCACTACATATTAATTATTTTCAGGTTTGTATCTCAATTTGGGCTATTGCTATAATTTCCAGCATTGGATTTCTGGGTGCCCAGTAGAACTCTCAATAGGGATAGCTCAAACATTTTCAAACTCAAAATTTCTAAAGCTGAATAAGTCATCTCTTTTTAAAAACTTGTTCTGTGTCCTTTAATCCTAATTTTGGTTATCAGTACATACAAGCTATTCCCCCAAAACATTGAAGTGCCATCTGAGAATCAACCTACATTCCTCTTTCCTTCAAGCTACTCATTTAATCACCATGCTGATCGCCTCCAAGCTCCTTACCACTGCATTAGGTTAGATATTCAATATTTCTTCTATGATTTTTTGAAGAGCCAAGTTCCCAAGCCAGCCAAATGCTGCCATGGTGGACTTCATAATATTTCAATTGGATCATGCCACTCTTCTGCTTCACCTCTTCCAATGGTGTCCACCAGCCTGTCTTTGCAACCACATTCCTTTTTATGAAATAAAGTCCCCACAAGCTGATCTCAGCCTCTTCATCTTCCATTCAGTCAACAATGTTTAGGTGATATCCATTGTGTGCCAGGCACTGTGACATCTCCACTCTCATTTCTTTTGCTTCCTCACAAACAATACGCTCTCAAACTATGCTGAACTATGTATTGCTTGTCATGTCTTCATGCCTCCTTCTAGAATGTAGGTCCTGCCTTTGTAAGTCAGCGTAGGAAACCTTATCCTGTAAGAGTCAACTCATACATCTCCTGTGTCAAGTCTTTACTGACATTCCATTGCCTCATCCCCAACCCTAGACACAAAGCTTGATATGTTTCTTTATTCCTTAATATTTTGCATGGAAATTATTTATTTAGATGCCTAACCTGTGCTGGACTAGTAAAAAGAGGAGTTTACTTTTACATTTATTATAATGGAATAATTGTTTTACATTTATTATTATTAAGTATAAGAAAGCAGTTACATACTGTATATCTATCCTATGAGCTTCGGAGAGGTTTAGGCAAGGTGCCACAGACACAAGGACCACACTGGGATTGGTCCCAGGTGTAAAGGACTCCGAAGCTTTAATTCTATTTTACCATAGTCAAGGCCTTTTGTTTATGTCCCTGGAACTTATCAAGATGGGTGACACACAGATGCCCCATAAACATTTATGGAATAAATGCATGCATGGAAACAAAACACTTTACCTCCCCAATAATAGAAAATAAATGAGTAATTTCAATGTCAAATGAAACTCACTGATAATTCTTGAGTTGTGCCATTAATTTTGGGTTCCTTATCCTTTCTTGTTTATAGATCACATACTCAGCCACAATGGGAATTTGCCTTGACTTATCCTCTGCTTACTGCAACTCTGCTAGCAGGATAAATCCTGGTATCACCAGGATGGCAAGAATTTTCCATTAAAATGAATATTCGCCCATAGTAAATGGGAAAATCAAAGTAAAATACATCTATTTTAGTACAGAACTAAGAAACAAAGACAGGCAAAGCTTACTTCACTCTGTCACCAACTTTCTAAGTAGCCACAAAATATTATATAGATAGAAAGCCTTTACTCCAAGGAGCTCAAGGTCTATCATAACCAGTGAATGTTGGTAGAACCTTTACCCTTTTCAAGGTCAGAGAGGGGAAGGAAGGAAAATAATAAAGGCCAGGAAAGATTAAGAAAGTGTTAGAAGGTGTACATAGCGACCCAGTGGACTAGGTCTTTGACCAGTGGAGTAATTATAGACACTAGGTTCCAAGTCAGGCAAGTTGCATGTATTTCTTTATTTGGCATTCACAGACATCCTACAAGGGGGTGCCTTTTCTACAAACCAGGAAACAGACTTGAAGATGGTAGGTGACCTGTCTAAGATCACACATCTAGAAAGTGGCAGATTTGGGATATAAACACAGCTCCATATGATTCCAAAAGTCTTTCATTTTTCACTATGTTATATTAATTCAATTCAAACATAATTTTTCCAAGGCATTCTCACCATTATCTTAGTATCACATAGGAGAAAATGTCTTTTTGTAACTTTCAAAGACCAAACCTGATTTCCTTTAGTTTATGTGAATCACTGGGTTTCCACAAGAGCCTGTGGTCAGCCTTTTGTTCAGGGGCACCTCCAATTTAATAGCTAATTTGGTGTATTGCTTATCACAAAGTAATTATTTATGTTTTGTTATTCCCAAGGAGTCTGTGAATTCATAGATTTGAGACAACCTGTTTGTTTACCTTCTCATTCCCAGCACCACTTGGTAGAGGCTCCATAAAACATCGATATATGAATTAATGAGCTAGTCATTTATACATGTTTTAAAATTATATAGATTTGGATAGTGGTATTTTGTTGGACAAATCCATTTTCATAAATGTGATTATAACATATATAACATACAATACATTTTAAAGAGGATGTGGGTCTTGTCCACCACCACTGTAAAGACATTCTATTGCCTATGGACTCGTGGGAATAGATAGATAGTAACACTGCACTTCACTGGTTTATAATCAATCTTGAATCCCTAACTGAACAGATCTATCGCCATTCTCCACTTTGGGAATAAATATGTGTGTGTGTGCATGTGTGTATACTACAAATGTGTATAAAGCACCTCAAAGTGGCTATGAGGATACAGTGGCCAAGAATCAGCATATGTAAAATATAAGAGCTGTAGGCTGGGTGCAGTGGCTTGCGCCTATAATCCCAGCACTTTGGGAGGCCAAGGTGGGAGGATTACTTGAGGTCAGGAGTTTGAGACCAACCTGGCCAACGTGATGAAATCCCATCTCTACTAAAAATACAAAAATTAGCTTGGTATGGTGGTGGGTGCCTGTAATCCCAGCTACTCAGGAGGCTGAGCTAGGAGAATCACTTGAACCCAGGAGGTGAAGGTTGCAGTGAACTGAGACTGCACCTCTGCACTCCAGCCTTGATGACAGAATGAGACTCCATCTCAAAACAAAACAAACAAATAAATACAAATAAAATAAAACATAAGAGCTATAGAGTTAGGAGCATATAATTGTTAAACAGAGAAAGCTTGCTGAAGAAATTAGAGCCAGTGATGCCTTGAAGAGAGCATAAAGTTGGGACAGACAATGGGGAAGAAAGCATCACAGTGCAGGAAACAAAGTGAAGAAACATGAAGAAGTGGTGTAGGACATGTGTTTAGGAGAAACGATGAAACAGTCTGGGGAATTAGGGGGCTTATACTCCAGGGGATTGTTAGAATTTGTCGGAGGGCCTTTATAGTTACTTGAAATAGGACTTCCTCCTGTGAGCAATAGGGGATCATAAAAATCTTTTGAGCTGTGGAAAGTTGCTTGACAGCACTGTTCTAGAAATACAGACAGGGAAATGCTTCACAAGATGGTCTGTGTGTTGTAGGAATTTGTGAAGAGTGCTGGGGGTGCACAGAGGTGAGGATGAATGCTGTCTTGAAAAGCCACTAGGTTAAAGTAAGTTGTATACATGGAGCAATAAAGGCACAAAGAGCGAAGGTGGTGGAAATGGAAACTGAGCTGGAAGGACATAAAGAAGAAACTATGGTACATGATCACCAAGCGTTTGCTGTGTAGGAAAAGCCACTGAGGACCTGATGATCACTTATCTCCAAGAAAGGAGCAGTTCATGAAAAAATCAAGATAGAGTCGGACTTTAAAAATCTAATTTAGCATCCTGGGATCACAACAATCAAGGAATCTAGCCTCTTATGACTAGACCCAAGTGCTCAGACCCTGGTGTTATACATTCCCAGGTAATCAAAGGATTGGTTATACTGCCAATAGTCTTGTTATAGAGGGAAAGAAAAATTGTAGTTTCAAAATCAACAGGGTAAAAAATTCACTTATAATCTTTATCTCAACGGAACATAAATTCAAAGCACCACAATCCCCACTTTCCTGCCTAATAGATGTTTCTTGGTTCCTGGATTTTTCAAACCACTGGGAAATCATTTTCAGTGACCTTAATTAGTACCCAAGGAGTGAGAGATGAAAGGGTAGCAAAGAACAGAAGAGGTCTGGAAGAGAAAGGTGCTCTGAGAGGTGAGTTTCAGCTTGCACAACATGCAAGCTCTAATGTAACCAGGCCTCTGGAAAATTTTACTCAACTCCACACTTTATCCTGACAGCATTTCTAAAACCGCTAGAAATGCAGCATGTCTCCTCTGCTGTTGGCCTACTTTTGACAACAGTAAAAAAAAAAGAAAAGAAAAAAAGAAAAAACAAAACAAAACATGTTTTACATGTGGATCAGGAAAAGTAGCCACGTCAACATTTTTTTTTTTTTTTTAACCTCTGGGCATTTTTCCTGGCTTCAAACATTCTTCTTGTTGAGTTCCTTAAAATGACTTAAGCTGATTCTCTCGGACAGGTTTGGGAGAGGAACGCAGAAACCCAGGCCACTTCTTGAAACACTTGAGTACCCAGGAAATTAAATAAAGCACAAAAGAACACACTCTTCTTAAGGTGGCATGGTTTTAGGAACCCAGAACTGAGAGACGAGTTCATTCTTTTCAAGGTCAGACCTTCAATAAAGATGTAAAACCCCTGTGCATCATGCTGCTGCTGCCCTGACTGATGAGTGCAGCAGAGCAAGGTGGCGGCGGGCTGGGGCTGCAGCAGCTGAGCGCCTGTGCTCCCAGGGCCCCACTGCAGAACTGTGGACACGCAGCCCTTGAACAGAGAGAGCCTGGAATGCAGCGGGCTCCAGAGAATGCAAAGGAAGCGTAAAACCGCTGAATGCTTCCTGCACCTCCTCTCCTTTCTCCTTTCGACAGAAAGCAGAATACAGCTTTGTAAATAAAAAAACTCTTCATCCTGGTTCAAATGCTGGACATTCCCCAAACTGCTAAGGCTTTGCAGAGAAAAGGACAGCCTTTAAAAGTAGCCCCCCAGGAGAGGATAGATGGAAGCTGTGCCCTACTCGGTGTTGGCCATTTGCCAGTCCATGGGAATGTTGTTCCCAGGCACTGCCTTCCCCGCTTGGTATTTAAGGAGAAAGGGAGGAAGGCATCGGGAACAGCAGTGTGTTCACACGGATTCTATGGGAGACGGAAAGGTGGCAAAGGCCAAAAAAAAAAAAAAAAAAAAAAAGTCATTTAAAGATACATTAATAATCCTCCAAACATCTCATGTTACAAATGAACAGCAGTAACCCCGAAAAGTTGTGTTTGGATAGAACCAGTTTAGTTTCTGATGGGCTGGGGAACTAGAAGAGGAAACTATCTTTTAAGCAATTAGTCCCTGAGCCTTTAAAAATTTCTGTCATTGTTAATTTCTCTATCAATGATGCAATCCTATGGTATTCAGAAAATCCCTGTAGACCTATAAAAATATGAGACATGCATCTCTCATTTAATTATCTTTGTGGATGAGATAGGAATGTAAATTAACACCTGAATTCCTTGCTGATAATATATGACAGTGATTGTTGCCACGTCTTAGGTACGCAAAGGAAAACACTCTGCAGGAACAATAGTTTCCTTAAAAAAAAAGTTTCCACCATATTTTGTAATTTTGATTTTTCTTATTTTTGTTTTACTTTTTGTTAGTTACTAAGTAGGGAAGATTAACTAATGGGTGGCAAATCAAAAAAAGAGTGTGAGGGAGAAAAACAACCCTAGATGTCATTCAATTCAGGGCCTCACTAAATTATTAGCTTACTGTACATGTCATTAACATTATAATTACTTAGTTTCTATTTAAACAGCCATTCCACTTAATTATCCTCATCTTAAAGCAAAAAGATGTTTTTAAATATTTTGATCCATAAGCCTTTCCTGAAAACATTTTATTTTACCTATTTTATATTCTCTAATTCCCCTAAAATAAGTCAATTCAGAAATGTCTTCGTTTCTTTTATTGATCGTAAGTTGTTCTATGTTCCCACCCCTGTTCCTGACAGTTCTTATCTTTGCCCTCTCCCAGTGCCACCTTGCAATATATTTGAAAAGTCAGGGTGACTCCTATTCCCAGCAAATATTCATCAATATGGTTGAAAGCCTCTTGAAAATGGGTCAGCCCGGATAATTCGATTATTAAATTTTTCTCAACAGAGGAGGTGAGGCAAGCACAGGCAGTCAGAATCAAAACCAGATAATTCTATTATCAAATTTTTCTCAACAGGGGAGGTGAGGCAAGTACAGGCAGCCAGAATCAAAACCAAGGTGACGGGAACACAGCACAGGGATTTGCGAGGGCTCTGTTTTGAGGGGTCAGAACGTGGTTGCTTGATTCGGGTGTAGGAAGGGCCCAAGATCACTCTGGTCCCTCCTCTGAGGACGGTCAGCCCAGCTTGCTTAGGACCCTGTCAGTCAAGGTGATCCCCATAGGATCACTATTCTTTAAGCCCCACCTACCCCACCTATTCACAGACAATAATACACAGATTTAAATGAACCTCAGAAAATAAGTATAGACAAGCAAGGACACACACACAAATCACTCTTGTACAGTCCTAAGCTCTTGGTTTCCAAACTCCCATTTTATCTGAGCATAAACAGATCTTAAAACTTAAGAGAATATGAATATTATTTGTATTTATAAAAAGGACATGATCATATCATCTACCTACCTTTCCGAAAACTAAAACACCGTTTGATTCTTCTGTACGTAGTTTTAGGGATGAAAGGAGTTGAGGCTAAGGCACCAGCGGGGCGCCCCCCAGAATTCCGGTCTTCAGGCATCATACAGGCCCGAAGTTCTGAACCCGGTTTTGGCTTCCTTTAAAACCTGCCTCTGAGCGAAACCCCACAGTCACTCCTCATGCTTGTTTATTTGTTATTTTTGAAGTGCTGATTCCTAGAACTTGAAGGTTTTGATCATCCAGGTCCTGGCTTAGGGATAAGTTACCACCTCTCATTTATTCCTTTTTAGCAAAAATACTTCCTTTTCTCTTGCCTAATCCAGGGAGTTTTTAAGGGTTTTTTTTCTTTTTTTTTTAAGTTTCTGCAGACATTCCAAAATGTCACAGGAAAAGAACTGCAGCAAGCAAGCTACCATTCTCATTCAAACAGCAGGAATTGGTTTTTGTATTTTTTTGTTTTTATTAAGAACTGTCTTCTCAGCTGGACTGAGATTCCTCTGGAAAGGTCAGCAAATAGCCCTGTGCAAGAGGAAAGAGGAACAATGACAAAAAGGCCCCTGAGGAAAATTTCAGGACTGTCCTTGCTGGCTCCTTTCATCTGAGCAAGAGGGGAGGAAAATAATGGCACCTTCTCCAGAAAGCATTTCAGTGCATGATAGATTTCTTTCAAAGGACTCCCCTGCTCCTTTTATAGCACCCCTCATCCTTTGATGCTCTCTGCAGGCTTCTCCCCTTTCCTTTCTGTCTTCAAACTCCTGAGGGAATCACCACGTCAGAACAGTCGAGTGCCCATTCCAAGAGGCTCCTTGGATCTGCAGGGGGAGGCAGCTTTGCAGGGAGCGTCTCCTCCCCCTCCTCCTGCTCCGTCTCCCCTTTTCTCAATGAGAGCTGGGAGGGAGCTGGCAGGGCTGTGGTGGCTCCTCACCAAGGCTGTGTGGCTGCGGCTGCTTCCAGTGCCCGCCGGTCACATGCAGCAGGTGTAGTCACAACAGGATGAGGGGAGGAGGGAGAATGCCACGCTGCGGTGTGAACCCCTTTCTTTTTCTTTTGACTTTGTGTTGACTTCCCAGCTCTTGTCTTGTGTGACACTTTTACAGCTGGCTGGCTCAGCCCCTCCAGAAATCACAGGGCACCAAACCAACCCCCAGGGGGTAAACTTTTTGCCCCTTCATACCTGCATTTATTCTCTTCCCATACAAGTTTTACTTTTTTTTCCAAATCATTTGTAAGTGAATTCATTTGTGAGCACTGATTTAACATGCATACCCTGAAAACGTATTTATGCATGTGTATGTGTATGTCCCTAAAACAGAAAAGTATTTAAAGTCCAGTGGCAAAGAGTCTGTGGGTAAAGCTGCAAACACATCAACACATATTTGTGTGGGTGTATTTACACACACATATATATTTCTCCAGGCATAGTTTGCAAACCAATTCTGTTTTCAACATTCGTCCATGCTCTTGCACATACCTTCTGCACCCCAGCCCCCATGTCCACCAAGCCTCTCAGTCCTACCCCCTGAACAATTTACTTGCTGGGTTAATCATTCATCCACCTGGCTGTTCCATGAACTGATTTGGATGTTAGTGCCTTAACCCCAGCTGACCCCCAAGGCCACTGTGTTCCTTCCCAGACATTCGGCAGAAGCTTTACAAGACCATGAGGAGTGTTAAAAAGGTTCTTCCATTAAAAACATCATTACTCTGACTAGCATGACCATGTAGGTAATCTTTTGTCATTGAAAGGATTATTATTATTTAGTTCTGCCCTGTTGTTCAAATGGTATTTTACCTTCTGTGTCACAGCACACTGCTAAGAAAATAAAGAACCACAAAGTGTAATTCAGCACCACCAAGAGAAACAGTGCTGCCCTTCAAGCACTTCAGCCAACAGAAAAATCCACTGACCTGAGCACTGATCTACAAAGAACTCCTGTAATCACAGGATTTTGGAGCTGGGAAGTGAAAGCATTTTTTTCTTCTAATTTTCTTATTTCACAAGTGAGTAAAACCAAAGGTAAGGGAAGTAAAACTACACATCCAAGATTGTGCACTTGGTCTGTGGCTAAGCAAGAACACGTTACCTCTTAATTAACCTCTGTTTGCCTACATGCCAATTGTTCATCGTAAGGATTATTAACAAATAGTATTCTTATTGCCTTGCTGGGTCTCTGAATCAACTCTTTTCATTAGGAGGCAGAAATATACGGGAAAGATCTGATTTTAGTAGTAGCTAACAATCAGAGCTAACAATCAGTAGCTAAGCAATCAGAGCTACAAGAACTATTGGGCTGGACGCAATGGCTCACACCTGTAATCCCAGCACTCTGGGAGGCTGAGGCGGGTGGGTCACCTAAGGTCAGGAGGTTGAGACCAGCCTGGTCAACATGGTGAAACCCCATCTCCACTAAAAATACAAAAAAATTAGCTGGGTGTGGTGGCAGGCGACTGTAATATCAGCTACTGGGGAGGCTGAGGCAGGAAAATCACTGGAACCAGGGAGGCAGAGGTTGCAGTGAACTGAGATTGTGCCATTGCACTCCAGCATGTGCAACAGAAGGAGACTTCATCTTAAAACAAACAAACAAACAAACAAACAAAAAACGAAAAACAAAATCACTATTAATGAATTATCACTCTCCTCAGATCTCAGATTCTAGACTAGACACTTTCATAAAAATTGCCTCAAAAACAATTGAACAGAAACCCAATATAAAAATAAACAAGGAAGGAAGGGAGGTAAGAAGGGAAGGAGGAGGAAAGAAGGAAGGAAGGAAGGAAGGAAGGAAGAAAGAAAGGCAGGCAGGCAGGCAGGCAGGCATATCCAAATTGCCAATATTAGCTACTCTCACACTTTGGGTCAGTTATTAAGTAAAACAAAGTTTTCTTGAACACAAGCACTGTGATACTGTGACAGTCGATCTGATCACTGAGATGGCTATTAATGGGCAGCAGGTAGTGTGTGCAGCGTGAATGTACTGAACAATTGGACGATTCACATCCTGGGAAGGACAGCATGAGATTGCATCATGCTACTAAAAACAACGTGCGACTTAAATCTTATGAATTGTTTATTTCTGGAATTTTCCATTTAATATTTTCAGACTGCAGTTGACCAGTGGCAACTGAAACCATGGATAAAGGGGAACTCCTTACTGCATAACTATGAGGAGTCCTCTGTTAAGGTACTGGAGTGGGGATTCAGCTGGTGTTTTCAAGTATTTTACATAGTCACTTGCTAGCCATTTTGGGTTATGAATAAGGTAACCGTATGTGTTGTCATCCAAACTCGAACACCGTGGGAGTGAAAGGTAGCAAGATCAGTAATTAGCCTGGGACAAAATTTGTAAACCGCTCTTACTAAGGAAATTGGAATGAATGGTCATCCTGGTTAGGAACCTTCCCTTTCCCTAACAGAAGATACTGTTAAAACACAGACACTTTACAAACACGTGCCATTAATCTAGTAAAATATCATGTTTTCAATGAATCTTTACTATTTTAACTTTAACTTACCAACTTTTAAAACTAAACTTCTGAAGTTATTTTAAAATATAAAATGGTCAGTCAGTCTAAGAAACATCTGATATGTTTAGAGATAAAAAAATTACTGTCTCAATTCAGGGTGCTGACAATATACACAAGAATGGAAAATAAATATAAGGATTGTAATTGTTTATAAAGTGTAAATTTGACCTAATACAATTTATTTTTAACTATATCACCGTATAAAAATTAGGCATTATGTTCTTGGAAATATACTGTGGTTGTAGATAAATAATTTTGTGCTTTTTTTTTGGTCCATTTGCTCATTTTCATTAGATAAGTTTTCTGTTTATATGATTCTATTTTCTATTTTTTGGCATACCAAGATCACATCTTTAATCTTTTCTTCCTTTGTTTAATTCTATTCATAGCATCTTTTTAGCTCATTCTTGACATGGTGCATTCTCAATCCAATGTTAACTCAAACCTTTTAAAAACTTACTTTCAAATTTACAAACACTTAACTGATCTGAAGCATGTTTTTACTCCAATAATCATCAGATTATTATCAAAAGTTGTAGCATTCCTCTCTGATACAATTGAGCATTTGGGGGCTGGGATATCTTCCAGAACCACTAGTCATAAATTTCTCACTTCATGTCTAGCTGTTCTTAACTAATCTAGTTTTCCAGTGTGAGTCCCATAACTGTGTATTGTTGGTAACATGGGAAAATGCAAAACTAAAAAAAACCCACTAAAAAAAAAATTTTTATCATTCAACATATTCACAGAAGAAGGTTTGTCATTAATGATACATGATCTAAATTAAACCTGCAGGATTTTTGTCTAAAAATAATGTTGAACAGTTTACAATTTATTTTAACATTCACCCCCTTGAATACAGGAGCTAATAGTAGCATTCGCTGGGGGAAAGGGATGAACAGGTTTGGTCTACCTTTCTGTTTTTCCATGATTTTAAAGTACACTCACCTCCTCCAAAAGGTCCCCATATGACTCGGCGGATGGACTTCACCCAGTCTTCCATATCATTCTGGGTGCTTGCCATGAGGAGGTAGCTCTCATGATTTGCTGTCATCCGATCTCGATCGCCTCCTGTGAAAACACAGTAACACATGCAGCTGAGGTTGCATCCAGAGATTCCTCATCATCAGCTTCCAGAGGAACCCCTGAAACAAAGACTGTGCCTAAGACAGCCTGTACTAAGTTCTACCCAATGAATTGAAATATTTACCATGGTTTCTGAGTGGAAAGAAAAATTTTAAAAAGGAGAGACTCTTATGTTTTCAGGAGAAAGCTGGAGAACAAATGTCATTTTCTAAACAAAGCCTGGGTTTTTTTGTCCTAGCAACAACCCATAGGTCTGCATCAGTTCGTAATCCAATCTATTCACTCGAAGCTGCTGAACAGGGAGAAATAGCAAAAACAAAATGAAAGACAGAGAAGACGGAAAAGTGGTCCACAGAGCTTGGCCTTTCATTTGAAGCAAGCATGAAACAGTCTGAGCTCTGCATAGTGCACACACAGAGAGGCCACCAGGACATCGTGATTGGATATGGAAGTTACAGGAAAGAGTAAAGAGCCACATGCAACGACTTTGACCCAGAGGTTCTTCTTTATGCCTCTGTTCTGGAAGAGGAACCTCATCCCCTGAGATCACAACTTCAGGAAGGCAAACGAAGAGGAGGCAGGGAAGAAGACATGCCTGGACAGACACAAAGGCCAGATCAACACCCCCGATGGCTCTCGCACCTGAGGGTGAGCTTTAGGAAACTCTGGCAGTGCCTCTGCAAAACCTTGATGGTTTCTCTAGTATTTTTCCCCAAAGAACAACTCATGAACTTTAAAACCTTTATAATCTCTAATATCAACTTTGAAGTGCTAGACTTCCAAAGCATGTAATTGAATTTCTTAGAAGTCTTTTATAGCGCATTTAAGTTTCCTCAGTGAGTTAATTTTCCCACTTACAAAACAGGGATAACCATATTTGACCTTGAAACAGGTCTTGAGGCATGGTTTCGTTATACCTTTTATGTTTAAAGGAGTATTTCTGAAGACAAGTATCAGAGCCTGCACCCCTTCACTGTCTTTGAAAATAGTGGTGCTCACAGAAGGAATAATTAAAGAAATAGAATAGTATTTATTGGGATCCTGATAATATGTTAATATACTAACTTCTAAGGTACTCAAATATCTATCAACATTTAATTTTCATGCAGTGTTGTATACTTGATCCCTTGGGTTGAATTAATTCATATCTGAGTGTTTTGTTTGGTTAAAATGTTGTTTGTTTGTAACTGGATCTAAATCCTTTCACAAGGAACTTGCAGGCTCCAGTTTACAACAGGCACCACACTCTCTGTTATTTCACACTCAATATGGTTCACACATAGTTCTGAAAGTTACAGGCATTAGAGTTTGTGACCTCTAAATTCTATATGAATGCTGTAGGTTGAGAAGGACAACGATTCTAGCATTGATATAAATTTTTGAAACAGGTGAAAAGTCAGAGAAGTGTGGTAATTTTAAGCCAACCAGTTGAACAGCCAGTATTGGTGCATTACATTTTAATACAACTAAACGGGAACAGAGGAAGGGCTCAAAAAATATATCAAATAGGTTTCCTAATGTTGACAAATCTTTTGAATAAACAAAACTAGCCTCTTCATATTATAGCAAACATCTCACTACTAGGGAAACCGTGATTCTTTTACATGTCTAGTTCCACTCTAGGTCGATCATCAGCGATCCCCAACCTTTTTGGCACCAGGGACCCGGTTTTGTGGAAGACATTGTTTCCACAAATGGGCTGGTGGTGGGGATGGTTTCGGAATGAAACTGCTCCACCTTAGATCATCAGGGGTTAGTTCGATTCTCATAAGGAGCGGGCAGCCTAGATCCCTCTCAGGAGCAGTTCACAACAGGGTTTGCTCCTATGAGAATCTAACGCTGCCACTGATCTGACAGGAGGGGTAGCTCAGGCCGTAACGCTCACTTGCCCTTGGTTCACCTCCTGCTGTGTGGCCCAGGGGTTGGGGTCCCCTGCTTTAAACAACTTGTATCTGAAAAATCATAGATTTAGAAGGCAAAGAAAACCCACCTAGAATCACAGTTTTATCTTATATTAGCTGTTTGACTTCCAGGGAGTTATTTAACTTCTGGAAACTCAGTGATCTTTTTTTAAAAAAACATTTTGATTTTAAGTTCAGGGATACATGTTCAGGTTTGTTACACAGATAAACTTGTGTCATGGGGATTTGTTGTAGAGATTATTTCATCATCCAGGTATTAAGCCTAGTACCCATTATTTTTCCTGATTTTCTCCATCCTTCCACCCTCCACCCTCTGATAGGCCCCAGTCAGTGTGTGTTGTTCCCCTCTATTTGCCCATGTGTTCTCATTATTTAGCTCCCAATTATAAGTGAGATCACGCAGTGTTTGGTTTTCTGTTCCTGTGGTAGTTTGCTAAGGATAATAGCCTCCAGCTCCATTCATGTCCCTGCAAAGAACATGATCTTGTTCTTTTTTAAATGGCTATATAGTGTTCCGTGGTGTATATGTAACACATTTTCTTTATCCAGTCTGTCATTTGATGGACATTTGGGTTGATTCCGTGTCTTCACTATTGTGAATAATGTTGAAATGGACCTATGTGTGGATGTATCTTCATAATAGACTGCTTTATATTCCTTTGGGTATACACCCAGTAATGGGATTGCTCAGTCAGATGGTATTTCTGTCTTTAGGTCTTTGAGGAATCAACACACTGTCTTTGATGTGGTTGAACTAATTTATACGCCCACCAACAGTGTATAAGTGTTCCTGTTTCTCCACAACCTTGCCAGCATTTGTTATTATTATTTTTGAATTTTTAATAATAGCCATTCTGACTGGTGTGGGAAGGCATCTTACTGTGGTTTTGATTTGCATTTCTCTAATGATCAGTGGTGTTGAGCTTTTTTTCATATGATTGTTTGCCACATGTATGTCTTCTTTTGAAAAGTGTCTGTTCATGTCCTTTGACCACTTTTTAATGGGGTTGTGTTTTTCTTGTGAATCGTTTAATTTCCTCATAGATGCTGGATATTGGAACTTTGTCAGATGCATGCAAAAATTTTTTCCCATTCTGTAGGCTGTCTGTTCACTCTGTTGGTAGTTTCCTTTGCTGTGCAGAAGCTCTTTGGTTTAATTAGATCCCATTTGTCAATATTTGCTTTCCTTGCAATTGCTTTTGGCATTTTCATCATGAAATCTTCACCTGTGCCTATGTCCTGAATGGTATTGCCTAGGTTGTCTTCGAGGGTTTTCACAGTTTTGAATTTTACATTTAAGTCTTTAATCCCTCTGGAGTTGATTTTTGTGTATGGTATAAGGAAGGAGTCTGAAACTCAGTCATCTTGATTATGCTTTATAAATAATTACACATACTTAGTCAATTTTTGTGAGAATTCAACAAAATAAAGTACATAAAAATACTAGCACTATGTTAGGCAAAAGTAGAAACGTTGTAAATATTAAATTTATGTCATTTAATTATCTCTCACCCTTACCTATGCAAAAACTAAATAAATCTATCCCAGAGATATTACATCTAATAAGTGAGAACAATTAGTCAATAGTAACGGGGATAGTCTAAAAGCGTTATTTTTCTTGACACACATATGCACACCAATACACATTAAAATTACATACTGCACATGTAAATATACCATACATTAATATGCATATACTTGGCTGTATGACATATAAGTGGTAGAAGTAACTAAATGGCACAATAAAAAGATGCTTCATTTGGCATAGTGCAGTTCTAAAAATTAATTTTGTATTCTGATCCTCTTATATCACAGTATTGAGCCCAAAATATTATCATTTTGAAATCAGAATATTGTAATTATTGTCTTTGCCTGAAGGATGCTTAGCAATTCACAGAGCAATATCCTGCTGTGTCACTCCAGGCCTAGTAATTAGAGTGAGTGGCAGCCGCTACAGTGTGTATCTGCCTGAAAGCAGAAGAAAAATAATGATATGCACAACTGGCCATTATCCCCTGACTTTTCATTTGATGCTTTATCTCTGCCAATGGTGCTGCATGTCTGACGCTGAATCTCATTTAGACTGCCAATCACAGATACAAAATCCCATCTGTGAATTTCATCTATGGATCTAGATCTTCATTCCTCATTTTAATAGCAAGGGGTGGGGCATGATTTAGAAAAACATTTTGTATGATTCTTCGTGTAAATATAGACTTATTACTAAAGGTGTGACTAAACAATTATATAGATATAATTTCTATAGATATGAACTACATACTCTGTACTAAAAATAGGTGATTTCTAACTGAAAGTGCCATCTGTTCTAATGCATAACCCCTCGGTTCTAAGAGCCTGGCACTACCTTGCAAGTGAAGGGGCTTAAAAATAACCTACCAAAGATATGATTTGATAAATGAATAAACTCGGAATTTTGACTTTCAATCATGTGGCTCAAGATTCACTCTCTTCCTTAGCCCTTTATGGGACGTAATGATCTGTTTAACCATTTCAAATAAAAAACTCTTTCAAGAGGTGAAATTTTAAAAAGCAATGTTGAGATCTAATTATCACTGGAATGGTGAGAGTTTCCCAGTCTTCAATCCATATGTAATATGTGTGTGTATTATATCACATTATATTCATATTATGTGAACCAGCATACATTCTACTTTCTTCATTTCTGCATGGACATAAGTATCGTATGCAGTTGTAATCTTTTAAATAATACTACTTTAAATGACACTAGATTTGTTCACATTTTAAAGAACACATGTCAGAAAGTAGTATACAACTTTTAGATGTTAACTCTTGTTGGTAGCAATGCTTTAGTGTTGCTGTTAACACATCAAGCATTTATGATTTTGTTAACTAAGTTGACCACATCATTCAATTTTACTTGTTTATATCTAATTGAAGGTATTTGTACATTTTATTGAGATATTCTATATATTTGGATTTGACATAAATTTTTCTTTCTTAAAAATAAAATAGATCCTCTTAAATAGATGTTGACATGATCAACTTTTATAAAAATTAAAGTTAGATTAAGAAAAGCTTAATGAATTTAATAGACTAAGAAATGCATAATCAAAAATTAAAAGGTAGGGTAAAGAAATCAATATAAAAAAATGCTGTTATAACTTCAAGGGTGAACTGTTTCCTCATTCCCAACTGCAAATCAGTTGCAAACTAGACTATTGTGCTATCCATTTTATTATAGACTATAGAAAAATATTTTAATCTTCTAAATAGAGTTAATAATTTTCAATCATACAGCTATAAGATCTTATTTATTTTTTTTAAGTATTAAGTATTACTTTCCCCAAACTTAGTCTGGGACTTTATTCGTAGTGGAACTCTAGTGATAAATTGCAAGAATAAAAGTAAATTCTGAAGTATATCAGTGGGAAATTACTGAGAGAAAAAATATTTCTTCCCTTTTATGGTGATCAATACTTGAAAAACAAGCAGAGTTATGTGGAGCACAAGCAACAAATTATAGGCATCTATAGATACTGCCACTTCTTAATAAATAACAACAAAAATAATAAAATAGCACACGATTCACAAAATAAAGCTGGAGAACAAATTGTCCTCACATTCAATATTGTATTTAACTTTTTCATATATAGAGATTTTACTACCTGAAAATTGAAGAGTTTTGGTATGATTTGTTAAGTGATTTTTTTTACATGTATTTCTTCCCCAAGGGTAATTTCAAAAATATCAGCATGGTAAAATTTCAATGCATTTTGTCAATGGAAAAGTTGACAAAATGTATTTGTCTACAATAATATATTTGAATATTTAAAAATCTGTAAATCAAAAAATCAGAATTAATTAAGGTCCCAGTGACAGTAATTATCATTTCATTTGTAGTCGGTACCACACAACAAACACATTACTAAATGTTATCTTCAATTGTTATAAAATTAATTCTACATTTTGATTTCCTCAGTACATACTATAATACTGTTTTACATATTTCTTATATCCCCTACTAGGTCATAATCTGTTTGTAAGAAGAAATTATTCTATAATACGCAGCTAGTTTATGTTTAAGTTCAAAGTAGCTATAAATGAATACTTATTAACCAATTATAAATTGATTGGTATTTATTAATTATAATAAGTTTCTAAAAATTAAATTTGGAAATGATTTGTTGAGAGTCTGTCTCTTTGGTTATAGATATATAAAGAATTGACTTAAAAATTCTACATTCTACAAATTACTATTGACTTGCCTTTCCTCAAACTTTACTGTGAAAATGTCTAAAATGGGAACAGTAAGTAAAAATTCTGCCTTGCTCAAACTGAAAACACAAATACATGCATATAAAAAGTATAGTGCTGGGCACAGTGGCTCAGGGCTGGGCATGGTGGTTTATGCCTGTAATCCCAGCACTTTGGGAGGCCAAGGTGGGTGGATCATTTGAGGTTAGAAGTTTGAGACCAGCCTGAACAACATGGTGAAACCCTGTCTCTACTGAAAATACAAAAATTAGCCGGATGTGTTGGTACATGCCTGTAATCCCAGCTACTCAGGAGGCTGAGGCATGAGAATCACTTGAACCCAGAAGGTGGAGGTTGCAGTGAGCTGAGATCATGCCACTGCACTCCAGCCTAGGTGACAGAGTGAGACTCAGTCACACACACACACATACACACACACACAAAAGTATTGAGCCAGCCATGGTGGCTCATGCCTGTAATTCCAGAACTTTGGGAGGCCAAGGCATGAGAATCGCTTCATAAGCGAAGGAGAAATAAAATCCTTTACAGACAAGCAAATGCTGAGAGATTTTGTCACCACCAGGCCTACATTACAAGAGCTTCTGAAGGAAGCACTAACTATGGAAAGGAAAAACTGGTACCAGCCACTGCAAAAGCATACCAAATTGTAAAGACCATTGACTCTATGAAGAAACCGCATCAATTGATGGGCAAAATAACCAGCTAGCATCATAATGGCAGGATCAAATTCACACATAACAATATTAACCTTAAATCTAAACAGGCTAAATGCCACAATTAAAAGACACAGACTGGCAAATTGGATAGAGTCAAGACCCATTGGTGTGTTGTATTCAGGAGACCCATCTCATGTGCAAAGATACACATAGGCTCAAAATAAAGGGATGGAGGAATATTTAACAAGCAAGTGGAAAGCAAAAGGAAGTAGTTGCAATCCTAGTCTCAAATTAAACAGACTTTAAACCAACAAAGATCAAAAAAGACAAAGCAGGGCATTACATAATGGTAAAGGGATCAATGCAACAAGAAGAGCTAACTATCATAAATATACATGCATTCAATACAGGAGCACCTAGATTCATAAAGCAAGTTTTCAGAGACCTACAAAGAGACTTAGACTGCCACACAATAATAGTGGGAGATGTTAACACCCCACTGTGAATATTAGACAGATCAACGAGACAGAAAATTAACAAGGATATTCAGGACTTGAACTCAGCTCTGGACCAAGCGGACCTAATACACATCTACAGAACTCTCCACTCCAAATAAACAGAATATACATTCTTCTCAACACCACATCACACTTATTTTAAAATCAACCACATAATTGGAAGTCAAACACTCCTCAGCAAGTGCAAAAGAACATAAATCATAACAGTCTCCCAGAACACAGTGAAATCAAATTAGAATTCGGGATTAAGAAACTCACTCAAAACCACACAACCACACGGAAACTGAACAACTTGCTCCTGAATGGCTACTGAGTACATAACAAAATTAAGGCAGAAATAAATAAGTTCTTTCAAACCAATGAGAACAAAGACAAAATATACCAGAATCTCTGGGACATAGATAAAGTAGTGTTTAGAGGGAAATTTATAGCACCAAATGCCCACAGGAGAAAGTGGGAATCATCTAAAATCAACATCCTAACATCACAATGAAAAGAACGAGAGAAGAAAGGGCAAACAAATTCAAAAGCTAGCAAAAGACAGGAGATAACTAAGATCAGAGCAGAACTGAACAAGATAGAAACATGAAAAATCCTTCAAAAAATCAATGAATCCAGGAGTTGTTTCTTTGAAAAGATCAACAAAATAGATAGACTGCTCCCAGACTAACAAAGAAGAAAAGAAAGAAGAATCAAATAGACACAATAAAAAATGATAAAGGGGATATCACCACTGACCCCATAGAAATACAAACTACCATCAGAGAATACTATAAACACCTTTATGCAATAAACTAGAAAATCTGGAAGAAATGAATAAACATTCATTTGTATGGACATATACACCCTCCCAAGACTAAGCCAGAAAGAAGTCAAATCCCTGAATAGATCAATAACAAGTTTTGAAATTGAGGTAGTAATTAATAGCCTACCAACCAAAAAAAGCCCAGGACCAGACAGACTCACAGTCAAATTATACCACAGGTACAAAGAGGAGCTGGTACCCTTCCTTCTGCAACTATTCCAAACAACAGAAAAAGAGGGACTCCTCCCTAACTTTTTATGAGGCAAGCATCATCTTGTTACCAAAACCTGGCAGAGACACACACACCCACATACACAAAATTTCAGGCCAATATCTCTGATGAACATTGATGCGAAAATCCTCAACAAAATACTGGCAAACTGAATCCAGTAGCACATCAAAAAGCTTATCCACCACAATCAAGTTGGCTTCATCCCTGGGATGCAAGGCTGGTTCAACATATGCAAATCAATAAACATAACCCATCACATAAACAGAATCAATGACAAAAACCACATGATTATCTCAATGGATGCAGAAAAGGCCTTCAATAAAATTCATCACCCCTTCATGCTAAAAACTCTCAATACACTAGGTATTGATGGAACATATCTCAAAATAATAAGAGCTATTTATGACAAACCCACAGCCAATATCATACTGAATGGGAAAAAGCTGGAAGCATTCCCTTTGAAAACCAGCACAAGACAAGGATGCCCTCTCTCACCACTTCTATTCAACATAGTATTGGAAGTTCTGGCTAGGGTAATCAGGCAAAAGGCAGAGAAAGAAATAAAGGGCATTCAAATAGGAAAAGAGGAAGTCAAATTATCTCTGTTTGCAGATGACATGATTGTATATTTAGAAAACCTGATTGCCTCAGCCCAAAATCTCTTTAAGCTGATAAGCAACTTCAGCAAAGTCTCAGGATGCAAAACCAATGTAAAAAAAAATCACAAGCATTCCTATACATCAATAATAAACAAACAGAGAGCCAAATCATGGGTGAACTCCCATTCACAATTTCTTTTTATTTATTTATTTATTTATTTATTTATTTATTATTATTATTATACTTTAAGTTCTAGGGTACATGTGCATAACGTGCAGGTTTGTTACATATGTATACTTGTGCCATGTTGGTGTGCTGCAGCCATCAACTCGTCAGCACCCATCAACTCGTCATTTACATCAGGTATAACTCCCAATGCAATCCCTCCCCCCCCCCTTCCCCATGATAGGCCTGGGTGTGTGATGTTCCCCTTCCCGAGTCCAAGTGATCTCATTGTTCAGTTCCCACCTATGAGTGAGAACATGCGGTCCATTCACAATTTCTACGAAGAGAATAAAATACCTAAGAATCCAACTTACAAGGGATGTGAAGGACCTCTTCAAGGAGAACTACAAACCACTGCTCAAGGAATTAAGAGAGGACACAACAAATGGAAAAACATTCCATGCTCATGGATAGGAAGCATCGGTATTGTGAAAATGGCCACACTTTCCAAAGTAATTTACAGACTCAATGCTATCCCCATCAAGCTACTATTGTCTTTTTGCACAGAATTAGAAAAAAACTACTTTAAATTTCATATGGAGCCAAAAAAGAGCTCATATAGCCAAGACAATCCTAAGAAAAAAGAACAAAGCTGGAAACATCACACTACCTGACTTCAAACTATACTACAAGGCTACAGTAACCAAAACAGCATGGTACTGGTACCAAACAGATGTATAGACCAATGGAACAGAACAGAGGTCTCAGAAATAATGCCTCACATTACAACCATCTGATCTTTGACAAACCTGACAAAAACAAGCAATGGGCAAAGGATTCCCTATTTAATAAATTGTGTTGGTAAAACTGGTTAGCCATATGCAGAAAACTGAAACCAGACCCCTTTCTTACACCTTATACAAAAATTAACTCAAGATGGATTAAAGACTTAAACATAAGACCTAAAACCATAAAAACCCTGGAAGAAAACCTAGGCAATATCATTCAGTACATAGGTAGGCTTCCTGAATAAAACAACAAAAGCAATGGCAACAAATGCAAAAATTGACAAATGGGATCAAATTAAACTAGAGTTCTGCACAGCAGAAGAACCTATCATCAGAGTGAACAGGCAGCCTACAGAATGGGAGACAATTTTTGCAATCTATCCATCTGATGAAGGGCTAATATCTAGAAACTACAAGGAACGTAAATAAACTTACAAGAAAAAAAAAAAAAACTATCAAAAAGTGAGCAAAGGACATGAACAGACACTGCTCAAAAGAAGACATTTATGCAGCCAACAAACATATGAAAAACGCTCATCATCACTGGTCATTAGAGAAATGCAAATCAAAACCGCAATGAGATATCATCTCACACCAGTTAGAATGGCGATCATTAAAAGTCAGGAAACAACAGATGCTGGAGAGGATGTAGAGAAATAGGAATAATTTTACACTGTTGGTGGGAGTGTAAATTAGTTCAACCATTGTGGAAGACAGTGTGGCAATTCCTCCAGGATCTAGAACCAGAAATGCCATTTGACCCAGCAACCCCATTACTGGGTATATACCCAAAGGATTATAAATCATTTTACTATAAAGACACATGCACACGTATGTTTATTGCAGCACTATTCACAATAGGAAAGACTTGGAACCAACCCAAATGCCCATCAATGATAGACTAGATTAAGAAAATGTGGCACATATACACCATGGAATACTATGCACCCATAAAAAGGATGAATTCATGTGCTTTGCAGGGACCTAGATGAAGCTGGAACATCATTCTCAGCAAACTAACAGAGGAACAGAAAATCAAACACCACATGTTCTCACTCATAAGTGGAAGTTGAACAATGAGAACATGAATACAGGGAGGGGAACATCACACACTGGGGACTGTTGGGGCATGAGGGGTTAGAGGAGGGATAGCATTAGGAGAAATACCTAATGTAGATGACAGGTTAATGGGTGCAGCACACCACCATGGCACGTGTTTACCTATGTAACAAACCTGCACGTTCCGCACATGTATCCCAGAACTTAAAGTGTAAATAACTAAATAAATAAGAAAGTGATGACTGATTTCTCTTTCAAGTAAATACTGACTTTTATTTTGGTCATGTTTTAAAAAAAGTATAATTGTGGTACATTTATTTTTCAGTGATTCATGAAACTTAAAATCTCAAATAGGCTAAGTTTATATTTCACTATCTTTCACATTTCTTGGACTTACTCCTTCGAAAGTGTGCTATTTGTGCTGAGCATGTCAAAGATAAGAATGATATAATTTATTATGTTTTGAATACTTGTTTCCCAGATTGCACTGGGAAGTTAACAGGATCTCAATTTAAGTCCAACAGTATATTCTGACTTTCACTTTTGTCAGAGGTTCAGAATCTAGTTACTTCCTTCACAGCATGTAATTACATTCTTCTGATAGAATCTTCCAAGAAATAAAGGTAGAACATTTTCTTGGCAGAGCCAAAGTATCTAGAATTTATGTCCTCTTCTAATTTAGTGTAGTATAGGTTGGGAGATGCGTGAATTCAAAGTATCTGATTGACATAGGAGGAAGGCTGCTATGAGAGATGGTATTTATATTCAGATCAGTGTTACTCCACCAATGCTGATACAGACTAGAATTACAAGAGAAAGCAAATCCTGATGCAATAATCCACAACATGTAGCAAATGGAATACCACTTCTTTAAGAGCAAGACAGGGAGTTTGTTGACTTACAAATGAACCTAAAACTAAAGGCATATTCTGTCCGGATGTCCCCTAACAGTATGGTTGACTTGAATACTGAGGAAAATTGGTGAGAAGTATAGGAATTCCTAATGGTCATGAAAGTTAAAAACAAGAAGGTCTCAATTATGTTGATAAAGGGACAAAGATTCTTCATATAGAGGAATAAATGTGAAATTATATTGAACTTTATACTCCCTGTAAACATGGTGATAAACCCTCTATTGCAGGGTTACTCAAACTGTGATGAAAACTTCAGTCCGTATGTTTAAGATGACAGCAAATAACCTCGGCAGTACTTGGAAACTTGTTAGAAATGGGAATTCTTGGACCTCATTCCACACTAATTGAACAAAACTGTCAATGGGCTCCTGCAATCTGTGCTTTTAAGATGCCTGCTGGGTGATTCTGATGCATCAGAAAGATTAAGAACCACTACTCTTGTAAGATAATTCGCTATAGCAGGTAGAGGCTATAAATTTTTGAATTCATGTATTTCAGCCACACTCATCTTATTAGCTTGTATTCATGTCTTATTCTTTCAGTGACAGCCACTCAGCCAGAAAGTACTAAGCTTTAAAGCTATGGATCATATAACTTATCTAATTGCCTATTTGCATTGTAAATGATTAACCCTGCAACTAGTTCTGCAAGGACATGTCATTCAAGTTGAGATAACTGAGTCTGGCAAATTTCTGAGCCTCATGCATTAAAGATACCATACTTATATCAAAGCAAACATTAAGGTATTTCTCTTTGCATTGGAATACAGATTCATTATACCTCTTTCCCTGATGCCCAGAGTTTGATGAGTTAAATAGGACATTGAATTCAGAGAGACATGCCACTTTTGAAATCTGGATTAAAATGTTTAAATCCATTTTTAAAATTCCCTCAGATCTTACTCATTTTATTGTTTATTAATATTACAAATCTGCAAGACTCATAATATCAGATGACAGTTGCTGGGTGATCTACAGTTTACAAATTACTTTTATATCCTTTGATTCATTTAGTTTTTACAAGAAACCTAGGAGGTAAAGCAGAGCATTCATTCACTTATTCAATACATTTATTGAACACCTGTTGTTATGCCAGTCACTATTCTAGTTCTGAGGATACAGCAGTGAGTCAAACAAAGGCGGGAGTTTAGGGGAGAGGTCTAGACCAAAGGCATACATTTGGAAGTCACCAATGAGATGATATTTAAAGACAGGGACCTAATGAGGTCCCCAGATAATACTGTAGCTATGTTGAAGAAAATTTAGTAAGCTAAAAAAGGAAACAAGAGAGGCTGAATGAAAATGACAATCAACAAGTCAAATGCTATTGAGAAGTAAATAAGATGAAAAGTGTGTGAATATAGACTACTAGATTAGGGAAAATGGAGGTCATTAGATTAGGCAACATGTAGATAACTGGATTAGGGAATGAGGAAGTTTTTTGAACAACCTTGCAAGAGCTGTTTCAATCTACCAGATCAGCACAAATGAAATTCTGCCTGGAATGTGTTCATAAGATTATGGAGGGAAACAAACAGAAAGGGCCAGTCCAAACAAATCTTTCAGGCATTTTAATGTATTAAGGAGTAGAGAAATAGGGGCAGCAATGGCTGGATGGGTGAGTTGTGGTACAAGGAGGTTTAAAATGAGAAATATTAAAGAATGTTTATATGTTCATGGGAATTACTCATTGGAGAGGGAAAAACTGATAATTTAGGAGAGATGAGTTTTAAAGATTCATCCATAGTTTTTTTAAAGCTATGCAAAAAAATTCTCACTCTTCTCAGGATCTTTAATAAGGTTTAACAATCCATATACTTGATTTCACCCCAAAGTATGTTACTTTAAAAACACAGAAAACATCTAGAAAAGAATCATTGAAAGAAAGTAAAATAGCATTGAGCAGTTTTCTTTACAACTCTACCTGGGGGCAAAATAAGGAAGGAAGGTGGTTAAACTCAAATCATTTTCAAAGTTAAATTTTACTATTTTTATTTTTAAACAAGTTTCAATATTTACCGAATAAGAGATCATTGGCAACTTTATTTATCTGGAACAACTTTCTTCATACAGTGTCTCTTACTGTTAATTGCTATGGATGCTAATTACCCAATTTTACATAGCAGCAATTTTAGAGAATGCGTTTGGGTATACATAAAAGAACTGATATTTTCAAATAAAAAACTATGACAGATAGCACAAAACTAAATTATTCCACCCAATGAATGACAACTAGTGATTATTGCAGTAGTGTAAAAATAAGAAAAACTCTGATTCGGATTTAAATTATTTTATCTTAAGCAATTACAATTGGCTTGTAATCAAAACAGCTTAACTGTCCATTGTGCTTTGTTTCCCACAGTTTATGTCTGAATTTTCTGGATTTTATGAGTTCCAGTGTATACATGTGGGAGAGCAGGATGTGAAATTTGTCTTATGGGACTGGAATTCAAACTCTGCCATTCAGATAAAGGCACGCTGCTTCATAGAACACACAACATTTGTATAATGTTTCAAATACCTAGTATGGAGAAAAATATTAGTATTTCAGGACCATTATCACTTCCACACCTAAGGATACTTGGGGATATTTTCTTAACTCATTTGATATAAACATATTTCAAATCAACTATGATTTCATCAAGTAAACTCTTCCTTTAACATATGTTGAAAATAATGTTCACCCTGTTAATTCTTAAATCTATGTCTAGAATTGGGGGGGTCTCACTTAATTCTGATGGGTCTCACCCATTCCAATTACAAGTATTTTAAGACCCTACAAAAGGAGTGGAGGCCAGAAGGCCACAGGTTATTTCCAAACTGACTGTAGACACAGAAGTTCCTATAAAGAAGGTTAACCTGTATCTGCTTCTTAATACAAATGCTTGTATACTAATTTTAGGTAATATTAAGTGGATAAAAATCTGAATTTGCTCCTTAAAACTGTGACTCCCAATAATCATTTGCAGGTGGCTAAAACCGTACTGTTGTAGTCTTATGTTTAAAAATGACAACAAATGAGAATAATTTAGAGAATCATCACGAAGCTGAAAAATCTTAAACCATTTCAGCAACTCGTTTCCACCTCTCAAAATAGTCGGCAATGAGTTCCCAAACCTTAAAAAATGGTGACTGTCCTTAGCAAAATAAGGCACTAGGTCTTCAATGTTCTCATAAATATCCACTTATCAAGAAATATGGTAAAACTTTTAAAAGTCGCCCATTTTTTACATAAAATTGAGAAAACTGATTAGAAATGAAAACTCTTTAAAATTAAAGAGAAAGGCAAGCTGAAGCGTCTAGAAAATATTGCCAGGACTTTTTCATTGTTTTAATTGTTTTTGTTTGTTTTTTTTGGTTATGTATTATTGATGGCAGTGGCCGCTCCAGACAGCCTGCCACTGCCATCATGTGTGTTGTAGCAGGGAGGCGCTGCTAGAGCTGCACAAGCCGGCAGGAGCCAGGGACAAGTGAAGCCTGGGACAAGTGGAAGCCCCACCCCATTCGAGTTAGGGCGGGAGCTCCCCAGGTTTCACCGCAGCCGCCCAAACCAGGCTGCAGACCCAGGCCTCTTGCTCCGTGGGGCAGGCAGGAGCCCCGCTCTCCTGGGTGCAGCTGCAGCCATCCAAACTGCAGCTGCAGACACAGGCATTGCTGCACTCTTGAGAACCCGGGAAGGCCCTCCTGCCCTCACAGGCTCGGAAATGCCTGCCCCCGCTGCCTGGCTTCTCCCTGCTGCCTGTGTCCGCTCCGATCTCAGAGCAAAGTCAGGGTGGAGCAGGGTACCATGAAAGGCAGCGGGAGGCAGACAGATTCCTGGACCGAAGGGCGCGGGTCCTGGGTGAGGCCGCAGCTTCAAGCCAGGGATGACCGGAAGGCTGGGGGCCAGGTTGCCAGTCTCACCGAGGGACAGGAGTGGGAACTTGTGAAGCCTTTTCTGGGCTGCCCATGGCAGCTCATGGACCAGTTGCGTACACTTCCAACCCTCTGAGGCCCATGAAACCCCTGGGCTCAGTCAGAGCTGAGCAGATGATGGGATGACCTGCCTGCAGAGAGGAGCTCCTCTCTCTGCTGACAGCAGGAGTTGTAGTGCGAACAGCTGCAGAGAGGAGCAACACACTCCAGGGACTCCTCTCTTCTGAGAACTGCCGACATGACGGGACGACCTGTCTGCAGAGAGGAGCTTCCCACTCCAGGTTCTCCTCTCTGCTAGGAGCTGAACACTCGTTGGGACACCCTGACTGTGGAAAGGAGCTACCTGCTGTGGGTCTATTGTGAGCTGTTCCGTTGCTCAACAAAGCTCCTCTTCATTTTGCTCGCCCTCCACTTGTCTGAGTTCTTGGTCGCAGGACAAGAACTTGGAACCTGCTGAATGGCAGAGCTAAAAGAGCTACAACACAGGGCTGAAACATACCCCTTAGCTTTCCACGTTGCAGGCAAAGAGGAGAAAAGAACTGTGGTCCCTCGGGGAGCTCAGACTTGGGAGCTCCCCAGGCCACTGCTGTGACTGCCTTTTTGGGGTCCTGTGGTGCCTGGTGTTTTCAAGCTTCTGGGCACCACTGTGTTCGCCGGTGCCAGCCAGAGAAGTTGCTTGCAGTGCACCTGGTCCAGCTGCAGCCTCGCTGAGAGCCAGTACCTGTGCCGGCAGCTGGAGCTGCTGGTCCCGCTGCAGCAGCCAGTGTGTCTGACCATGCAGTGGCCGGACCCCACGCTCACTCACACACTCCATGTCTGACTCTCCCTTGGCAGGCGTGGGATCCAGGCCAGTAGTGTCAGCCGAGTGCAGCCTGCCAGGACAAGTAGGAGGAAAAAGCCCAGCGGGCCTGAGCAACTCAGGCAAAAGTGCCACCAGCCAGAGGTTTCAGGCCAGAAAAGCGACACCCCAAGGATCCTGTAACGTGATCTTTCATATCTAGTACAAATAACTAATTATTTGAATTCTTATAGCTCTACAATTTTCTAGACACCCTCACTAAATTAAAATTTGATCTTTCCTGCTGATAGATTGATGCTGTGCATTTCATAATTTTAAATTAAAGAGTAATCAGTCAGAATCCACAAGTCAATTCAACCTAGCATTCAATCATTAATTAACACGTAATGAACACCCATGGATTTATGTAGCAGTATTAGAAGTCGGTAAACCAGTCGCTGTTTGGAGGCATCTTCTTTGATTCATATGTAATTACCAACCTAAATTTGGCTAAACTCCGAATACGGATTGACAGTTCGATAGGCATATTGCTAAACTAAAGGCAACATTCCTTGGATAAGATTCTCATTACTCAGCAAGATGTGATAAAATATTTGGTTAAATATAATGTAAGAAAAGCCACCAAAGAGGGAATAGATATGTGCAATCTTTCTTAATCTTATCTGATGGGGAGGAACGTGTTTACACACATACATACACACACCACAAATTAAAAAAAAAAAAGAAAACCCATATAAATCCAGTTATTTACTGAAGTTTGTAGTTGAAAGCAAGTTTAAATCAAGGTCACTGTGTTTCTCTATGGTACACTCTGCAAACACCTCAAAGTTAGCAGGTTCAGTATTTTAGATAATGAAAAACCCTAAGCCCACTCAGAATACCTCAAGGAAGCAAGACTTAAACCTTTAACTTCAAAATCAGACCTGGAAGTATAGTCAGTTAAGCTGAATTAAGTAAAACCCAAGATATTTCTTGGCTAAATGATTAGTGAATTGGAATTATTTGGCTCCATTCATTACTTATTGTTCTTTAATATGTCCACAAGCTAGACCTAAAGCATATTGAAACTCAGGTAGGGATGACCCTTGATGGTTTACAACATCCTGAGCATTAAAACTAATTTGTTTCCATTAAGGCTGTCTTTCTTTCTTTCTCTTTCTTCCCTCCTTCCTTCCTTCCTTCCTTCCTTCCTTCCTTCCTTCCTTCCTTCCTTCCTTCTTTCTCTTTCTTTCTTTCTTTCTTTTCTTTCTTTCTTTTCTTCTTTCTTTCTTTCTTTCTTTCTTTCTTTCTTTCTTTCTTTCTTTCTTTCTTTCTTTCTTTCTTTTCTTCCTTCCTTCCTTCCTTCCTTCCTCTTCCTTCCTTCCTTCCTTCCTTCCTTTCTTCCTTTTCTTCCCTTTCTTCCCTTCTTCCTCTCTTTTCTTTCTTTCTTTCTTTCTTTCTTTCTTTCTCTCTTTCTTTCTTTTTCTTTTCTTTCTTTTCTTTCTTTCCTCTTTCTTTCTTTCTTTCTCTCTTTCCCTCCTTCCTTCCTTCCTTCCTTCCTTCCTTCCTTCCTTCCTTCCTTCCTTCCTTCCTTCCTTTCTTTCTTTCTTTCTTTCTTTCTTTCTTTCTTTCTTTCTTTCTTTCTTTCTTTCTTTCTTTCTTTCTCTTTCTTTTCTTTTCTTTCTTTCTTTCATTGAACGTTGGGTCAAAACGGTTCTTGATGCTATCTGTGATCTTGCTTCCCTGTCCCTTTCTCTGGGATTATCTACAGCTGGCTCTGTATTTTGACCAAAACTCACTACTCTTCAGAAGACTTTTCTACAGGGAACTCTTTTTTTTTTTTTTAAACCAAAATAATGCATGTTTATTACAATATGTATACCTTTTTGATAGCCTAGTTTCCACAAGCATGCTTCTTCCTCTACATATGATTTTTTAAGATCTTTTATTATTATTATTATTATTATTATCATTATTATTATACTTTAAGTTCTAGGGTACTTGTGCATAATGTGCAGGTTTGTTACATATGTATACTTGTGCCATGCTGGTGGGCTGCACTCATCAACTTGTCAGCACCCATCAACTCATCATTTACATCAGGTATAACTCCCAATGCAATCCCTCCTCCGTCCCCCCTCCCCATAATAGGCCCCGGTGTGTGATGTTCCCCTTCCCGAGTCCAAGTGATCTCATTGTTCAGTTCCCACCTATGAGTGAGAACATGCGGTGTTTGGTGTTCTGTTCTTGTGATAGTTTGCTAAGAATGATGGTTTCCAGCTGCATCCATGTCCCTACAAAGGACACAAACTCATCGTTTTTTATGGCTGCATAGTATTCCATGGTGTATATGTGCCACATTTTCTTAATCCAATCTGTCACTGATGGACATTTGGGTTGATTCCAAGTCTTTGCTATTGTGAATAGTGCCGCAATAAACATACGTGTGCATGTGTCTTTATAGCAGCATGATTTATAATCCTTTGGGTATATACCCAGTAATGGGATGGCTGGGTCATATGGTACTTCTAGTTCTAGATCCTTGAGGAATCGCCATACTGTTTTCCATAATGGTTGAACTAGTTTACAATCCCACCAACAGTGTAAAAGTGTTCCTATTTCTCCACATCCTCTCCAGCACCTGTTGTTTCCTGACTTTTTAATGATTGCCATTCTAACTGGTGTGAGATGGTATCTCATTGTGGTTTTGATTTGCATTTCTCTGATGGCCAGTGATGATAAGCATTTTTTCATGTGTCTGTTGGCTGTATGAATGTCTTCTTTTGAGAACTGTCTGTTCATATCCTTTGCCCACTTTTTGATGGGGTTGTTTGTTTTTTTCTTGTAAATTTGTTTGAGTTCTTTGTAGTTTCTGGATATTAGCCCTTTGTCAGATGAGTAGACTGGATCCTTTCCTTACTCCTTATACGAAAATTAATTCAAGATGGATTAGAGACTTAAATGTTAGACCTAATACCATAAAAATCCTAGAAGAAAACCTAGGTAATACCATTCAGGACATGGGCATGGGCAAAGACTTCATGTCTAAAACACCAAAAGCAATGGCAGCAAAAGCCAAAATTGACAAATGGGATCTAATTAAACTAAAGAGCTTCTGCACAGCAAAAGAAACTACCATCAGAGTGAACAGGCAACCTACAGAATGGGAGAAAATTTTTGCAATCTACTCTACAGGGAACTCTTATTCAGAGTTCTACCGTTGTCTCTTAGACTGGAAACACTCCTTCACTATTATTAGAACCATTATTATTACACTTTAGTAAGCAATCCCTTTGGAGAGAAGCCCCTTTTGTTGAGTGTGTCATCTTTTTCAGTTGGGACTCTGATACAGTTAAATTTGCATAAATGACATAAATGTACCTTTTTAATTACAACATTCTCCTCATTCCTAGAAGCCTAAATATCTAGCAACTTCAGTGCAAAGGAAAAATATAATAACTTACAAATAGTTTAATGCTACACCTTCTTAAATTTTATATACTTTCAAGACTGCCAAGGCACTGTGATGAGTACAGAAAGAATATATATTTTCTATCCACCAGGACCTTATGATCTTATTAAGGAGATAAACCATGAAATGAGGAAGATGACAAAGAAGACATGAACTGAGCAGAGTCAGGTGCAATCATTTATGATACAGAGGTAAGAAGTATCATCTGCTAAGAAAATAGAAAATAAATATTGACTTATGTTATCAGGGAGGATGTTCTGAAAGCAGGGGAACTTGAAAAGTGCTTTGATAAATAGTCCCAAAGTCGAGATGGTGGTGTAGATGGGGAGAGGAATATAAGCACATGTGAGGATTTGTGTGCTTGAAGACCTAGCTCAAGTGTCTCTTCTGCAGTGTAGCTTTTTCAAGTTGAGTTGGTTTCCACCTGCTCTGAACTTCCTCCAGCTTACGTCCAAGCTCTGAGAGGGTTGCCAAAAGAATTCTCTTTTGCCCCTTTTTCCGATTCTTATTTTGCTCTTCCTGTTGTATATTGCCACCTTTTTCCAGGCTCACTGCTCTCAAGTAACTCTCCACTATTAGCGGATCTGCAATACAGGGAGAGTAGCAGCAAGGCATCATTTTTGGGATGAGTTCATCTTAAACAACACTATATTGGCAGGCACCAAACTAATTAAGAGCCATGGATACAATGGTAATTAAGATACAATTCTTATCCATAAGTAATCTACTGTCTAATGAAGGAATAAACAAGCATATAAATCTCCAGTTTCTAATCCCAATGTAAGCAAGGTCATTCTGGGTAAGTAAAACACTTACACACACATACATACACATACAAGCACATATGTACACACATACACACAGATGCTCACACATGTGTGCACCTTTGCTGGTAAATATGTATCAGCCAATAATTCATTTTCAGAGGAGTTAACCCAAAAGAGAAAATGTGTCATGTTGAAGTCATTCAAGAAATCAATTTCAAAAAGAGGATGAAGTGCATAATCCCTGATAAATGTCAAGACAATACGTCTTTTCCTGTGGATATGTCTCCTTAGGTTTTGTAAAGTGATTCAGATGAGAAAAATATATTTGAACATTTTAATAAATATAAAATTTTAAATAAAATGAACTAGATCTGTTTTGCTATTTATTCTTAAGTTGGCAGTTACAGGAAAGCCAAATGATAAGGTGATCACAGGAGGGCTTTCCCTTTTCTTGGAACCTAGAAACATACTAACACTAGGAACATATTAACAACTACTAAGGGGAAAACAGCATTTGAAACTCTGATATGGGAGCTCAGAGTTCAGCTGAGGCTGAGTCCATATTTCATAGCTAGATGTCTGAGCAAGCAAGATTTCGTGTAAATCAGATTATTTTTCCATTCATTTTGCTTCAAACGAAGATGAAACGAATCAATTAGTTCCTTCCATAGTCAGTCTCCATTTTTACTAATGTCTTCCCTTCTGACAGAATTTAAACTTTCTCCCTTCTTTAAAATAGAAATAATGCAAATGTCTCCCTGATTTACAAATAGAGTGAACTAACAAGTGAGAGGAATCTGCCTAAGATATGAGCTCCTGTTTAAATATAAAAAAATCTCTTCTTTTTGTCTTTCATCCCTCTCTTCACGTAATTTTGTTCATAAGTCAACCTATTACTGACTTCCATGATGCTAATAACTACACTGCCCAATGTTATGATTATTTAAAAAATATTAAAAGCTAGTAATGATGAAATTTGGAGATCTATTATTTATTTATATGAAACATGGGTCAATACGGTGATTTTTGTTTCACTATAATTTTCAGGCATCTTTTGTTCTTAGTTTATGTTAGCTTGTAAAGCTAAAGCTAGGATAGTACAAAATTCAATAGCACCAAAATACTTGGTAATCAAGATAAATAATATTTTTATAATGTTAAAAACAAGTTATCACAGAAAATTCATAATGAGCAAAATCTCAGAATTAAGATTGAATCACTATTACTGATTTTTTCTTTTGCTTTAAGCTTCAGTATCACTGTGATTGATCCTGGCCTTTTTCATTTGACTATTATCAACCCTAACTAGTACCTTCTTTTTCAACCCCATTTCCGCCAAGTAAGTACACTATCTCCAGCCATATGACATGGGTGACCCCGTTTATTTGACTATAAGGAACAACAGAGTGTTATAAGCAGCTTCCTAATGTGAGTGGTGGGTTTAATTATGCTAGAAAAATCTATAATGTGTACTTTGTATGCTACAGTGGTTGCCATAATTCTGAAATATTTATCATAGGTTTTCACTATTTTCCATGAGAAGAGTGAAAACTTTTAATAAAGGTCTGCATATTCTCTCTTTATTATAAGGCTCCTCCATTTTACTGTTCCTTCACTAAACAATGTCTTTAGCCTCCAGCTCTAGGTTAAATACAGCTTAGTAGTGACCTTGGTGCCAAGAAAAAAATGAGCTGATGGTTTTATTTCAGCTCCTTCTTGGCAGATGTCCAGTGTTCTAATTGGTACCCAGGTGACAGTGCCACGAACAAACCAAGGTGAAACAACTATGAAAAGTAACCCAAGTGCACAATTTGAGATCATCCACATACTTGAAACCAAGTATATAAAGTTTTTTTTGCCTTGCATCTTTAAATATGGGGGTGGGAGAAACTGACTGCTTCTGACAGTCCTACTATGCAATTTATTATCATTTAAGGCAAAGTGCTCTTCATATGCATTTAGGAGTAAGGTGCAACAATAAATTAATGTGCAACAGAAGCTTAGGGGGAAGACTGATGCTCAATGGAAAACAAATGCAAGGGAATTCTCTTTCCACACAGAACTTGTGGAATCATGGTTCTTCATTCACTTGCAGACATTTTCAAGGAAACTTACTGAGCGAATTGCACAGTGCTATTTTCCAAAAAGGAAGGAAAAATAGGAACAAGAGAGGAAGGGATGAATGAAGGAAGAAACATGGGGAAGTGAGTATATGGTGTGAACATTGATATAGTATGTAAGAGTTTATTATCACAATTTTTTCATGTCAAAAAATAGATTGTCTTTTCTGAAAGTATGAGAAGATTTGAAAACAATCTCTTGTACTTAAACGGGATCATGTGTATAATATGCCTAGCTTAGTGACTGGCCCATATGACCTGAAAAAATGCTGGTTAGTAAATCACCTCTCACCCTTCTTTCTCCTCTTTTCAGTAATGTAAAACAAATAATACTTTGCCTTTAAAAAAATATTTCCAATAGGGTGGAAATGCATCCTTTCTTAGATTTTGACCCTATCTGTACCTCTATATCCAGACTTCTTTAGGTTTTTTTTTTTTTTTTTTTTTGTAATGGAAGAAAAAAGCAAATTAAATGTAATTCAAATTGCTTTGAGCATATTAAATTAAATTAAATACCAAGTAACCAATCTTGAAAAGTCTTTTGTCCCCGGGCATTACATTAAGTTTCATTCTACAATTAAAGGCAACAATCGCATTTGTAATTTGTTTTTTATACCAGTCTGTTTTCGGGTTTTGTGATATGAAAAAGATCATTCACCAACAAAATGCATTTACTTGCAAATTTTAATTCAGCAGATATTTAATAATGCCTGAACAAGAGCGCTTTTAGTAGTTTAGCTTCATATAAATTGCCACCTAAATAACTGTAACAAATCATTTGTTTTGCATATTTTCGCTTTCTTTCTAATTATTTCATCCAATAAAAAAACACAAAAATTGGGTAAATCCTTGGTATTTCATTTCTGGATGCCATATTAGGTAATACAAATATTTCATTCACAGGTAATACAAATTATTATTCACCAAAAAATAATTTTCAGTTTCGAATGTTGCACATTCTCAAAGGCATATTGCATTAAAGATTGGTAGTAATGTGAATAACACTTTAAATCTTGTCAAATTTCATTTAGTAGCATTTCTCAAAGACGTTTGATATAGTTTGTATATTTGTCTCTGCACAGATCACATCCTGAATTGCAATCCCCAATGTTGGAGGTGGGGCCTGCGTGGGAAGTGTTTCAATAATGGGGGCAGATATCTGACAACTTGGTGCTGTTACCATGATAGTGAGTTCTCAAAAAAAAAATGTAGTTATTTAAAAATGTGTTGCACTTTCCACTCCATCTCCCCACCCCCTCACTCCTGCTTTCACCATGTAAACTGCCTGCTCCTGGTTCACTTTCTGCCATGAGTAAAAGCTCCCTGAGGTCTCCTTAGAAGCAGATGCTGCTATGCTTCCTGTACAGCCTGCAGGATCATGAGCCAATTAATCCTCTTTTCTTATAAATTATCCAGTCTCAGGTATTTCTTCCAGCAATGCAAGAATGGCCTAATACAACATTCTTGGAAAAATAGGCTTCATGGCCTAACTAGAGATTGCACATGATCAAAAGTCATCCAGAATGAAATACATGTGAAAAACTATAGGTTGAAACAAGATAAACAGTTTCTTTTTTTCCCCCCTCTCTGCAGGACTTCCCAAAGTCTTCATATTTAGAAATGTTAAAACTCAAGAAAGGACAATATACAGAGACTCCCTTACATACTTCCGTATGAAACTTTTCTTTGCAAATCATCTTAAGAGACTTGTGCTTTATGGAATATACTTGGGGAAATATTGATTTTCATGCCAGTCACCATATGACACTGATGTCTGCAGTGCACATAAAAATTATCTGAGGGAAGATTTTAAACAATTGGGGTGCCTGGGTCCAATTCAGATCAAGTGAATCAGAATCTCTAAGGACACAGCCTAGAAAATTATATATTTTTTAAAGCTCTAAGGTAATTTTAGTGTTTTAAATATCCTTGTTTTTTTATATAAAGAATGCTTTAAAATGTAAAGAGTTTTAGAGTTGTACATTGTAGCAGCTTTACGCTGCTAATGGAAATGTGAAATATATTTTTATATGGTTAATTTAGTATAATTTTTATAGCTTTTAAACTAAACCATTAGTGTCATTAGATTCCGGGAAAAACATATCAAAATATAACTGCCATATAATAATATAAGAGCTCTTGGGTGAACAAGCTATAAGATTTTTAACACAAACAAAAAAACTAAAAGCTCAGCTTTAAAGTGCAATAGCTAAGCTGCAGTAAAATCAAATCTAATATAAACCAGTGATCTTAGTGTTGCCCCAGGTCTAGCATTTATCAGAAAATGTTTTTAGATTTTAGATATTTTTGACCAAAGATCAAAGTGTTCAGTTAAGTAGAAAAATTCTTTGACCTCGTTCCCTTCCTAATATGGAGTACAGACGTGTATAAAATTTCTCATTTAAGAAAAAACTCAACATGGTGCTTTTGATCTTGACAATAATTCAGAGGCAGAAATATTTTCCAATTCCATTCTCAGTTGATTATTCTTAAAACATACATGAAAATAATCTGTTTGTTGGAGAAAAATACAAAAAGCAAATCAGGATACAGAACAGAATAGTTAATACCTTCACCAAACCTGAGGTTAACTTCAACTAGTAACTTACAAGTTTTCACTGAATTTCAAAACTCTGGTCACATCTTGTGGCCGGGCACAGTGGCTCATGCCTGTAATCCCAGCACTTTGGGAGGCCAAGGCAGGCGGATCACCTGAGGTCAGGAGTTCGAGACCAGCCTGGCCAACATGGTGAAAACTCATCCCTAATAAAAATAAAAAAATTAGCAGAGCGTGGTGGCGGGCACCTGTAATCCCAGCTACTTGGGAGTCACTTGAACCCAGGAGGCGGAGGTTGCAGTGAGCTATCACACCATTGCACTCCAGCCTGGGCAACAGAGTGAGACTCTGGTTCAAAAAAACAAAATACAAAAAGCAAAAAACAGATGTGTGATCCAGCCCAAGGGGAACATGTCACAAATGACAGGCCATGATTACCAGACCATGGAGGTTTTATTTTCTTCTCTCAGCCAACCTTAAATATGAGTGGTCACTTAAAAGCTGGAAGGTTATTTGAAACAGGGAACTATGGTGTTGTATCAATTTGCAATGGAATGGAGAAGTGTAAAGGCACTGGATCCACTCAATACGACCATTTGGGAACAAACTTCTCGGGAAAGAAAATACAATCTCTAAATGCCACAGATCTTTAGGCTATAGTTGTTAACCCTGTGCCCTATCTGATCTTTACAGAGATTTTAAACATCTTCAGGGGTATCTACCACAATGGTGGTGGGACATATTAAATTAGCCCTGAAGAATAGCGTTCAGTCACTATCACCCAAATACTATTTAAAGTGTGGCAGATATGCAGCCATAAAAAAAGAATGAGTTCATGTCCTTTGCAGGGATATGGATGAAGCTGGAAACCATCATTCTCAGCAAACTCACACAAGAACAGAAAACCAAACACCGCATGTTCTCACTCATAAGTGGGAGTTGAACAATGAGAACACATTGACACAGGAAGGGGAACATCACACACCAGGGCCTGTTGGGGGGTGGGGCACAAGGGGAGGGAGAACATTAGAGCAAATACCTAATGCATACGGGGCTTAAAAACTTGATGATGGGTTGATAGGTGCAGCAAACCGCCATGACACATGTATATCTATGCAACAAACCTGCACGTTCAGCACATGTATCCCAGAACTTAAAGTAAAAAAAAAAAAAAAAAAAAAGCGGCAGATAGATTGCCAACAGACTGCAAGTTGAACATTCTTGGAGGGGAAATATTACAATAAAGAGGGTGAAGCAATTGATAAGTTATGTCACTTAGCAACTTCCCATGTATGATCTCAAGTTCTGAGTAAATAAAATGTACCTCCCAAGAAGGCAAACTATAGCCTAACATATATTATTGATCCTACTCAAGTTTTCAATATGTTGTTATATTTAAGATTCTAAAATACCATGTAAAATTCTGAACACCCAACATCAAATGTCCTACTGGTCTACTATGTGGTAGGTAATTGGAATGTGAGAGATGACATTTCTTATGGTTTTGTCAGAGTTTTTGTTGTTGTTGTTGTTGTTTGTTTTCTCCCTTGGGCTTTCATAATGAATCCTAACAAGAAACAAATCACCATAACTTTCTTGCTACTTCTCCTTTAATAGAAGGGAGTGACAGCAAGTTAAAATAAGGCAGGTCTCTGATTAGTCTGCAACTCAGATTGGGTAAATCATTTGTTTTTCTTATTATTTTCTAATATATTTCTAGTACCAAACAGAATAGAAAGTATGAGTGAAGTGAAGAGAACACCAATCATTCAATCCCTACTTAAAGAAAAGAGCTTGGTCTCACATCAAAATTGGCCAGTGCATATATAATTAAATGTTTCAAATTGATATAAAATATCTATATTATGTATGTATCACTTCACAGTTTCTCACTTTAACTAAAATTTTTAAGTGGACCAGTAAATTGAACATATGCCAGTCTGGATATGGTGAATAAGACAGCTTCAGTTGTGTGGTCATGACGTTGTATCAGTTTATCCTTCTAAAAGAACACATCCTTTTCTGCTATTGCAAGAGCACAGTCAACAGTGTGGAGTTCAAACATGAGTGGAACTTGGAAGATTGATTTTGTTCAATGCAAAACCACCAGCCCTGGAAGCCCAGTTTCAACATTTCTGATTTCCAGGAGAATCCCTTGCCCTTGTGGTGCAAAGAATGCTCTTCCTGGCTGGGGGTAGTGGCTCACCCCTGTAATCTCTGTACTTTGGGAGGCTGAGGCAGGTGGATCACCAGAAGTCAGGAGTTCGAGACCAGCCTGGCCAACATGATGAAACCCCGTCTCTACTAAAAATACAAAAAAATTAGCTGGGCATGGTGGCATGTGCCTGTAATCCCAGTTACTTAGGAGGCCGAGGCAGGAGAATCACCTGTACCTGGGAGGCAGAGGTTGCAGTGGGCCAAGGTCGTGCCGTTGCACTCCAGCCTGGGCAACAAGAGCACAACTCCATCTCAAAAAAAAAAAAAAAAAAAAAAAAAAGAAAGAAAAAAGAATGCTCTTCTATCTGAGAAAAGTATAGTTATTAAAAAAAGTATAGGTATTAAAAATGACCTATAGGATAAGGCAACTTTAAATTCTGTACCTTATTTAGTTTTTCCTGTAAATACATACATACTATTTGTGCTTGTCACATACTCTGTCCCTTCACAAGCTGTCAGCTGAAATGATTGGCCAACACTGACACTATCAGATTCACCCTGAATAGTGATGGGGAGAACATATACTGATAGAATAATAATATTGATAACTGATAACATTGATACTGATATTAATATGCAAATATATAGATTAGCAGGTAGACATAGTCAGATATCTGTTATAGATACATTATTATACTTTCTGATTACTTCAATTTTACTTTGCACCACAGGTTGACAGCATAATATACAAATTATTTTTGTTCCTCTGGTTTCTTTGTTATATTAGTCATCTTAATGTTGTAGAACATAGTAGATATTACTCCATATAATCTTATTCTGTGAATAGCTTTATTATCTGAGATTCATCACATTTTATATTATCTTAATGAATATGAATTACTTTTCATTTTTTATTGAGACAAGGTCTCTCCCCACATTGCCCAGGCTGGTTTTAAACTCTTAGGCTCAAGTCATCCCCTGCCTCTGCTTCCCAAAGTGTTGGGATAACAGAGGTGAGCCACTGGGCTCATCCTGAATTACTTTTAAATGCTATTATATAATACTGATGGAGATACTGAAGTTCAAGGTTGTTTGGGGGTTTTGAACAGCACTGGAAAGAAGCTACACTTACAAATTCACTGTTTGGTTTACATTTAATATTACTTGGGAGTTGACCAGATGATATCTCAAAGTATATTTTGTCTCCAGAGCTTGTAATTTTTGCTGCATTATATCCGTCTCACTTCATTATCACTGAATTCTATCTTAACACCCATTGCCTATTAAAAATAATGTATCTACCTTATTTTTCCTTGGTGATTCTGTTTCTAAGTAATGAAAATATTCATATGAAACTAAAGAAAAGAATTAGTGACCTCTGGAAATGTGTGGGTAAAGCAACACTAGGATCTAAAAGGCACTACTGAACATTGTTTGTAGCACAAAGTCATTTACTAATTAACTGACCTTGTTTGCAAGGGAGCTAAATTTCTATTTTGGTTGCCCATAGGGTTTTGTTCTTTTTAAATTTGCCTTCTTTAAATGCATTTCAAGCTATCTATGTAATGTAGATCCTTTTATTCCCCTCAAATATTTTTTCTTCACAAAATACAGATTTCCCAAAACTAAAATAGTTTTTACTTTGAAGACATTACTCATTAGCTTGTGCTTTAAAAATTCCCAGAAAAGGCATCTGATTAATTTTTTTAAGTGCAAAATTTGACATAGTTATATCTTTAGTCATTAAAAAATGTATACACAGGCTGGGCCTGTAATCCCAGCACTTTGGGAGACCAAGGCGGGCGGATCACCTGAGGTCAGGAGTTCGAGACCAGTCTGGCCAACATGGTGAATCTCTACTAAACATATAAAAATTAGCCAGGCATGGTGGTGGACACCTGTAATCCCAGCTACTTGGGAGACTGAGGCAGGAGAATTGCTTTAACCCGGGAGGCAGAGGTTGCAGTGAGCTGGGACCATGCCACTGCAGTCCAACCTGAGCAACAAGAGCGAAACTCCTTCTCTAATAATAATAATAATAATGTATGCCGATATTAAATCCCAATAACTCATATTGGAATCACTAACTGATTTGGGGATGTTTTTATTTTCTTAAGAGGAATGGCAAACCAACAAGATCCCAGTGCTGCCAGCTATTCAACTATCCCGCTTAAATGCTGTTTGAAAGTGCATCAGTCTTTATTCATGCTCACAGCCTGACATCCTTCTTTTTAAATGATTTATCAAATGCCTGTTTTGATCTTAAAATAAATGTATCCTAGACTAAGGCATCTCATCAGTTTCAGCCTGAGACAGTCATCTTGCTCTTTAATCAATGAAGAGTATGGATATAAATATGTGTCTAAGAGCCTGTATGTACCCTAGTTTAGGCATGGAGCTGCTAGTGATCTATGCTAAGGGAGAGGAAGAAAACACTGTTGTCTAGCAGTCACATTCCACAAGGAAGTTGCTGAAACTCCTTTCAGCTTACCTTCTCCATGTGTGAGATGGAGATGGTTCTCTTTTCTATTGGCTGTTTTTCCAACAAGAATTGTAAGAGTTGGCTTAATAATAATAATAAAATAATAATAGTTAATAAGAAGGCATGCCAAAGGAGCTAGTAGCAATTTAGTACTTTTGGAGACAGTTTCATTTAGTGACCTTTCAAAGCCTCCCCTCCCCACAAAAATATCCTAACCAAAAAAAAAAAAAAAAAAAAAAAAAAATTTTACAGGTAAATTTCTATACAGGAAACATGTATCCCAGCTCCATCCTTACCTCCCACTCAGCTCATAATGGACACAGTCACACGTTTGTGTGCACACACCCACCACTTTATGTCCCCCCTTGCTTGCTTCCTTCCTTCCCTCCCTTATCCGATAATGCTAAAATTTGACTGCCCATCCACTGAAAAATAAAAGAAGGAAAATTGGAAATACCTGGGAAGATGCAATAAGCAATGGGAAAATGTCATAAATAAAGAAAAAGGAAGACAAATGAGAAAGAACAAGGTGGGGAGAAAGAAATAAAAGAGTAAGAAGGGGCAGCAACATGAGAGCCACGGGGAGACAGAACTGTAAAACTGCTGGCTTCAGTGTTCAGCTGGCTTCATAGCCCTTTTAATTCTCTGTGAACTTTTTGTCTCCGTTTCTTTAGATATCTGAATACTTCTAAATTATGACTTGTATCAGAAAGTCAGTTGCTTCCTTTTTAGAGATTAGTAGTAATAATAATAATAACATTAAAAAATAATGCCTTAACATTTTCCTATCAACAGGTGACTGAACCAGATAATCTGTTGGGATCACATATGAGTGAAGGAAATTCAGTACATTCATATATTTTTTAAAGTAGATAAACAAGTGAATAAGCAAAACAAAATCTATTTGTGTGCAGACTGTGGAGTGATTTTTCCTTCACATTTATCTTTTGATTTAATATTTCCTTGAGGTGGTTGGTGCTTCCGCTTGACAACAGATCAGTGTTCACACCAACATTGAGGCAGAGAGCAGGGCCAGGCTGGGAATGATCTGATGCATCCCTTCATAGCCTTCCAATAACTCATCCCATGGGAAGAGACAGTGGGACATTCAAGTCTGTTCATGGGAATGGCTAACTGCTGACAAAGAAAGGAGGCCCATGTGGTCGTAGTGGGCAGTACCTTTCACTCATAAAGTTCTCAGTATGGTGCACATGCAATGCCCAAGGTGAAAAAGTTGCAATAAAGACAGGATGAAGTCTAAAAGAGATTTTTAAACTAAACTCCATGTAAAATTTTGAGAGTTCAGAGACTGATACTTCATAGCCAGTGCTCACGGGGTGTAAATATTTGCTCTACTCTGGGAGCATGAGAGGTTATGAAAATAACAGAACGTCTTGAGCAGCAACCCAAACGAATCTGTATTCAAATAGAGAAATGAGACAGAATATCACTTTTATGGGACATTCAACAGAGGCTCCCAAAACAGAAGGAATGACTATTGCAATATTGGGGGCTGAGGGGACAATTGAAATGCAAGCATGAAACACTGCCATGGCCTCTGAGCATCAGTAGAAAAGGGAAGCAGTAAAAGGGCTAAGTGTCTTGGTTATATTAGCTCTATCTCTCCCAAATAAACGAGCAATTAAATAAATGTACACTGCTTGCTATGCAAGTGAAACTTCAAGAAGAAGAATCCAGCACCTTCTTCTAAATACAGTATATTCTACACATTAACCACTTCTACAAAGAAATTCCACAACGACACTATAAGAAGAGACTGAAGGAGGTTAGGATTCCCAGCATGGGATTAGAGGAAAGGGTTAAAACAAGAGAAGTATTGTTTTGTTGGTAGGATATGGCCTCAGGAGAAATAAATGGCAGCTTCTTCAAGACTGAGGAAGAAGAGATATCTTTTAAGATAATATAGTAATACGGAGCTACTTAAAAACTAATAGTAAACATAAAAAAGTAATATTAACTGGATAGATTGCAAAATAATGTTGGCGTCCTAAAATCAAAAAGTTAACTACATCATATACTTCTGTTGCAACTGCATCCTTTCATTAAAACATAGAAATTGAGTTTAAATATTCCACCAAATTTTCTGTTTGATTAGCAATTCTTGATATCAACAAATATCTGTTTACTTAGGACTGGTGCTTCTTTCTGTTCTTGTGTTTTTGTTTCAATAAAGTAATTATTCTTATGCATTTAGTCACTGAAGCCATTAACTTTATGGTGAAGTGCCTTCTATCATGGAGTTAACGTAATTGATCACTACAGACAGTGAGATCTATAAACAACCTCTGAAACAGAGAAATGACCTATAAATCTTTCAGACAGGTTTTGAGATCTGGCATTACATTTCCATATTATCAGGTAGGCAGCCTAGAAACAAAACACTGAGAAACAACATGTAAACTGTCTACCACGAATAGCACTGAAGCTGGCTTTTTGCTCCATAGTCTTCTATGTGTAAGTACTGTAAAATCCTCACAAAACACCCTTCATCCATACACTAGACATTTGTGCCTAGAATCACCTCTAATTTCAAAAAGGGCACAGAAAAAAGTCAGACTGAATTTTTGTCAGGATATTCAAAATAAGAAATATGAATTTTGCCCTAAAACATTGTTAATGTAGACCATGAAACATCAATAGTTGCAAAAAAATAGAAACTTTCTCCAAAAAAGATATATATTTTTTTCCCTCAGGAAAACAAGCACAAAAGATGAGAAATCTAGCTGCTCAGAGTGCATAGAATGAATTCCATGTTCCTTTATGAGTTTCTTCCATGAGTGTCCTGCTAGCTGAAGCCCAGGTGATCTACTTTGGGATAAATGACTTTAATGTGAATAACTGGCCATAGCGTAGATAAGTTTCCATAGACTGGGCCAGTTCTGGTTCTAAACTCCTCAGTGTAAAACTTCCCATGGTGAGCTAGAGAAGCTGGAAGTAGTAAGTAAACTATGTCCTTTATTTTTATTCCTTTAGCAATTCTGTTTCTTCTGCATGCTAAATATATTATTTTTATTTTAATAGTTTTTTGGGGGTATCGGTGGTTTCTGGTTACATGGATAAGTTCTTCACTGCTGATGTCTGAGATTTTAGTGTACTAATCACCCGAGCAGTGTACACTGTACGCATTACATAGTCTTACCTCTTATTCCCTCCCGATCTTCCCTCGTGAGTCCCCAAAGTCCTGTTTGTTTGTTTGTTTGTTTGTTTTTTGAGAGGGAGTCTCACTCTGTCGCCCAGGCTGGAGTACAGTGGCATGATCTCTGCTCACTGCAACCTCTGCCTCCCGGGTGCAAGATATTCTCCTGCCTCAGCCTCCTGAGTAACTGGGACTACAGGCATGCGGCACCACGCCCGGCTAATTGTGGTATTTTTAATAGAGACAGGCTTTCGCCACGTCACCCCGGCTGGCCTCTAACTCCTGAGCTCAAAGTGATCCACCCACCTTGGTCTCCCAAAATGCTGGGATTAGAGGCATGAGCCACCACACCCGGCTCCCAAAGTCCATGATATCATTTTTATGCCTTTGCATCCTCATCCTGCTAAATATTTTAACGAATAATGTAGGGTTTGCTCATCAGCTGTTATTAAATTCCTTAGTGATTCAACTTTGCTTAGAGTTGATAAAGGAAAATAAAATGTTCACTATCAATCATGTCTGATCTGGATGATCTTGTGCCTTCAAAGAACAACAGCAACAGAAGAATTAAGCTATAGAGGACAAGAGAGAGTGGACTATACACCTTTTGCTTGGATCCATCCTTACTTCTGCTTCTCTGGCTGTTTTTTCCTCATCTTATCCTTTTGGTATGTCTTCTACCTTCCCTATAAATAGTGACCCTCTTCTTGTGTGAGCCTCTTTCTGAGGAATCTCATTTGCTCCTGTAAGCTTGGTCATTAACCCTGGTGTGAAGGTTTCTAATTTGACATCTCCCTCTCTTCTCTCTTTTGCCATCCAGATGTACTATATTAACTTTAAACACAGAATATTCCCAAATAAGGATCACCATTTTGACCCACAAACCTGCATTTTTCTCTCGCCTTCCTGAAATCTTGTTTGAAAGTCACTCTCGTCCCACTGCAGCATAACATCCCCCTTAGGTCCTAGACCTACTCAGTCATTTAGTCACATTAGCAATACTTCCAAAATCTCTGTCCAGTTTACATCTCTACCATGCTGACTTCCACTGCCTGCTTCAGGTTATCGTTATCTTTCACCCTGATCTCTACAGTCGCTTTTTCATGGTTACCCTGTCTCTGATATGGTCCATCAGCAGTTTCACTGTTACATTGGTTTTAGGCGATCCCTAGACTTACAGACACTTGTTAAACAAATACTTATTGGTGCCTACTCTGTTTTAGGGCTTTCGAAGTGAATGAAACAAGATCCCCACCTTAATGGATTTTATGTGCTACTGTCATAGATTAAATTTACTAACTCTTCTGCTTAAAAATCCTTGATAACAATTCATTCTCAGAGAGGATAAGGTCCCCAGTTGCAGTGGTGTGTAAAGCCCTTAACAGTCTAGCTTCTAACACATTTCCGGTCCCATTATCAAAGCCAACCTCATCTTCTCACCCTGATTTTCTAGATAGACTATTCTAGCTGCCATTGCCTGAACATGCTTTTGCTTACATGTTCCCTCCTGCACCTCTTTATTTCCTTGTAAAATTTCTATTCAAACTTTAAGACTGAGGTTGAGATTTTCACTTTCTGTGGTGTTTTCCTCAAGATACCAGCCAGGCTGAATTGATTTTTCACTTTGTGGTTATGTTTGTTCACGCTTCTATCACCACCCATATTCACAGAGTATTATGATTCTTTGCTTATCTATCTCTCCTACCAGGCTGTTAGTTTCTTAAAATGATGCAGTCATCCTTGTATCCTGAGCCACTACCAAATTTTCTGCCATGATAGGAACTCACTAAGGGTTTGTGTGATGACCAAGATGAAAGGAAGAAGAGAAAGATAAAGAGAAGAGTGAACAGAAAGTCAGGGGCCCGGAAGTCTACAGGGATGAAAGTATTAGCAATAAAATAGTTAACGATCTGTATTCTTCACTCAGTAAATGCTGAGGATTAGGTGTCATTGTTAACTGATAGCTAAGAGGAAAGGCGCTGATTGTCCTCAACCGACCTTTCATCAGTTCAGTGATTCATTTTCTTAGGTTGACTTTTCATAACAGGGAATCTTTGCTTTCCCACAACTCTGACAGCATGATGGGAAGGAAACTATATATACATCATTTACTAAAAAACAAAAATTGTAACTCCTTTTTCAGATCATGGATTTAGGTATAGAAGGAGGAGGAGGAAAAAGAGGCAATGAAAAAAGAAAGAGATGGCAATAAAAGTCTTGGAGGGTCAATAAAAGATTCTGCCAGGACTCAGAGGATTTATGTATAGATAAGGCATTTAGGGGGGATTAAGAAATAATGTGCTATGGTTGGTCTTGCTACTATCAGCTGTAAATGATAGAAATACCAGGAAGCAGGGCATTATTTATAGAAGAGACCATTTCAGTTGCTGTGTGAATTTCAGGAGAATTAATGTTTGGTACTTTAACCAGTGAGATAGTTGGAGTTCTCCCCTGGCATTCCATCCATTTTGCTCTGTACACATTAGTAAACAAGCAGCTAAATAGTCGTGGAAAAAAGATGTACAAATATGAAAGTTTTCTGACATTTCAAATATAGAATCGCCTTGTATACTATTATATGAAACTAAGCCTCATAGACTATGGAATAAAAGGTGTTTTATTTCTGCTTTAATTCCATGAGGTCTTACATTAAAAAGGAAATAATAACAGCTCATGTTTATTGAGACTGCTCCCTAAATACGTTATTTAATCTGTAAATATTAATTACAATTTCACTTATTAGGATAGCTTATACATTTATAATTTATCTGCATTTACTAACAGGTGACACATGTAGTAAATAAGGAATTCTGCCTCTCTCTCCATCTTTCAGGATACTACCAATGTAAACATTTTCTCAGCAGGAATGGGAAGCTAAGCTCTGTTATACTTAACCCATGTCCATATAGAATTTACACTTAGTTTAATTTAAAATCTGGCATTTTCTTAGGTAAATGGTGTGGGATATTCATTCTCTTGAGACAAATACCCAATAAGTTTAAATCATTCTTTTATAAAGACACATGCATGTGTATGTTTACTGCAACAGTATTCAGAATAGCGAAGACATGGAATTAAGCTAAATGCCCATCAAATAATAGACTAGATAAAGAAAATGTAATACATATACACTATGGAATACTATGCAGCCATAAAAATGAACAAGATCATGTCCTTTGCAGGGACATGAATGGAGCTGGAGGCCATTATCCTTAGCAAAGTAACACAAGAACAGAAAACCAAATACCATATGTTCTTATTCATAAGTGGGAGCTAAATAATGAGAATACATGCACACATAAAGGGGAACAACACACTGGTGCCTATCAGAGGGTGGAGGGTGGGAGGTGGGAGAGGATCTGGAAAAAAAAGTAATGGGTATTAGGGTTAATAACTGGCTGTTGAAGTAATCTGTACAACAACCCCCCATGACAGACGTTTACCTATGTAACAAACCTGCACATGTAACCCTGAACTTAAAACTAAATTTTGTTTTTTACAAAAGAAAAACAATTTGGTGTCTGAAATGGTGTAAATAAAAAAGATACCTCAGTATTAAAAAAAAAAAAAAAGTTTAAACTTTTTTGACTAATGTAATAATTACTGCTCAGAGCAATGAACTCAATGCTATAAAAATGCATCTGAAGCTTATAAACATCACTCTTGTACAGATAGAATTTTCTTTCTTTCCTTTTTTTTTTTTCTTGAGACAAAGTCTTGCTCTGTCACCCAGGTTAGAGTGCAGTGGTGTGATCTCGGTTCACTGCAACCTCTGCCTCCCAGGTTCAAGCGATTCCCCTGTCTCAGCCTCCCAAGTAGCTGGATTACAGGTATGTGTCACCACGTCTGGCTAATTTTTGTATATTTAGTAGAAATGGGGTTTCACCATGTTGGCCAGGCTGATCTCAAACTCCTGACCTCCTGATCCACCCACCTTGGCCTCCCAAAGTGCTTACAGGCATAAGCCACCGTGCCCAGCACAGATAGAATTTTCCTAAATCGAGAGTTACCAAAACATGACAAAGAAATTCAAATGAGGCCTCATTTGAATTTCTGAGGTCATAGGTAAGGTTGATTTATTTTTCCTGGTCATAGGCAATCCAGGGAAAACATTGATTTATCTATGACCCAGGATGTTCTCTCTTCAGAAAATGCCAGCTTCGATATTTGTCAACAACATAAGTGGTAAGAAATATTTCGTTTTCTATTCTTTTTGATAAAATATAGCCAATTAGGGAAAAAAGGTAAACAATTACAAAAACATTTTGATAAAGGTATCTTACCTATGACCCACTTGTCATAGATACATGACATAAGTACATAAGAACAGAGCATCTTTAGATTCCTTAGTATTTCAGATCAAAATTCACTGAAGCATCAGCTTTAGGAACTTGAAATAACCAAGGTAATGACAGAGGTAAAAGGAGAAACTTCCATGGAGAAACATTGTTATGTTATGATAATTTAGCGTCTTTTTCAAAAAGTTATTAAAGTAATGTTTTAAATGTTTTAATGTTGTAAAATGTTTACAACTGTAAGCATATAGGCATAGGTTATATTGTTATGTCCTGGTGTTTCTGGAGACAGTCTCCCAATCCATAGAGCAGGAAGATATTTGTTGCATCTCTGTCTCAGTCTCTTGCTCTTTTACGCACTATTTTAAGGATAGATTTTCATTTGATGTCATTAAACTTTATCAAAATTTGGCATACCTCTCCTTTTATTAATAATTCTCAATAGACATATTTTAAATATAATTAATTAACCTTGGATCAGAAGAAATTTTTGAGGGCTTTAGATTATAAATTTTAATACTCTAATAAGCAAAGAATCTTTTAATTAAATGTTAGAGGATTCCTTTTAAAATTATGATGTCTTACATAAACCTTTGGCAATATTAATGAAAAACAATTATTATATAATCATCATGATGGTAAATAAATCAGTTTTTACTCTTTTGTCTTCTTCTAGTTCTTTTCATACATATAGATGATACAAATATTTCTTGAATGTTGGTACCAGTGTATGTTCTTGTTATTTCAAAAATTACATTTGCCATATCATAACTATTTAGGTAAATCTCTTAAAAATGGTACCAAAGCTAGTCAATGCGATCATTATCTGAGTGATAATGAGATCAAGGCAAGAGAAAAATTGAACAGCTTATATATAATAAAATCTGTTCTTGTCTCTGTAATGACCAACAATAAATTCTACTCATAGAATAAATATATCGCCCATGTGAGTCATCCTTGTTTAAACATTGTCTTATATCAAAACATAAATGAGCTATTATTTTCATATCAGTGTGAGTAGAGTATAGGGGTTAATTTAAACTACTTTATTTGAAAATCTTAGGGGGGAAATGGATATGATCTAGCATCAGGATTTTGGATGCTTTATGACATCATTTCATTGTTTAATGTATTCACTTATTTGAAAGCAAAAAAACTATTCAGTTAATACTTTCAAAGCTCTAGGAATATGTGTCAGTTTTTAAGTGCCATTTAGACAATAAACACTAAATGGATATCATTCCCTTTCTCTCAATAAGTTTGGGTGGCCTCAACTCAAGTGTTTATTTTAGCAGTGATTCCATAAGCAACACACAAGCCTGGTCTATGATGATATGGCTTAGTACTTTCAGGACCACCTTCTGGTGTACTAATTGTTCATCTATTAAGTGCTCACCTTTACATGACATGAGAATGTTAATCTGGAGGCAGGGCGATAACTGAAAAAGAAAAGTATGCTCTACCCATGAGGCAGCTCACTGTTGCACTTAAATCAAGGAAGTAACTCAACCCACATTTTGTATTTCACATGGTAACATTGTTGTATGATTATATAATTGTCCTGTGAAGTTTATCACATTACAGTAAATAAATTGTGTTGTCAGATAATGGTCGTTGACAATCATTAAACTTTTGCTAAACACATGGTTTGTTAAAGATTATCTTGGGCCCTCAGATAATGAATTACTTCTGAGTTCAATCATTTCCAAATTAAAGATAAATTCCCCTCAAGGTGTTTTGAAATTTCATGAGATGTTTCAAAATTCTTTATAGCATTAGAATAGTAATGTTGTGGCTTTAATTAATATTTATCTTTATTGAACAGGTGCAACAAGGACATTGATGATGACACTGCATTTCAAATTTCTCTATGTGGGATTCCTATTCTAGACAGTGCATAACTAATCCAAAATTTTGGCTCCATAGTTATAAAAGATAATAAATAAAGTATCAACCAACATAATCTACCACATCTAATTCTAGCTTTAAACAATTAAATTAAAAAGTTCAGATATTAAGAGAAATGACCATTCTACTAGCCATAACAACATACCATTTTAGTTTTCCATGTCATTTAACATGAGCCATTATCAAATATTTGGAAATACATGGAACTCCAAGAACTATTATTTCCCCAATTTCCTAGAAATAATTTTAAAATATATAAATAGGTATTAAAAGTTCATGGTATTATTATTGTAATTCTAAGACATATAGTCTATGATCCAAGAATGGTTTTGTTATACTTCAAATTTTTAACTTTCAGAAACACTTATAACCTTTCAAAAAGATGACCCTGAAGATTCTAAAAATACCTAATTTTATTATCTGAGATAGTTAATAAAACCCCCAAACCAGGTAACAGCTAAAAGGTATTCATGAGTTTCTATAGATAATGTACTATGAATTAGAATTTGTAAAACTGGCTTTTAGTTGAAAAGCACAATTAAAAACATATATTTTAAAACCTATAATAGACACCAAGTTTCCAGAAGCAAATATAAGCCTAAATTAGGCTGTCTATGTGGATTCTAAACTAAAAGCCTAGGGGAGTTTTATAGCACTCAAAATACTATAATCAAGACCACATATATAAATATTAAACTTCACACAAAGGAAGCATAATGAATCTAATATATACTAAAAAAGAAACTAAATCCTAAAATGCCCTCCTAAAATACATTAGCTAATAATGAATAAATCTAAATGCTGAAGAAAGGATGTATGCCTTCAATAAGAAAAGTACTTTTTTCCATATTTGCTTCTACATGGTAACTTCAGACCACTCTTGCAGTTTCTTTGTATTTCTTGACAGACATAAAGCACCTACATCATTAAAAATTTTCCAAACCCATTTTTACCATATATAACTGTGTAAAAGGTGGCACATTTTAGAGATTATGTTTATACCTATAATTTGTGGGTGAGGCAGATCAGACAGTAAACTGAAATAATAAAACTTTAAAATAACAATTTTACTTGAAGCAACAATTTCTGTACTCAAAACTCTCAAATCCAACCCCAAGATTTCTTTATCAAAGCTGCCAAATATTTCTAGGAGAAAAAAAATCAATGAATTTACCTTCCATATTTTCTAGAAGAAAGTCAAACATTCCACAACTTGATAGTTTCCAATTCAATCTTCCTTTATTATAGAAGTGTTTGTAGGAAGTGGGATAGGGGTTTCACGGAGATTAGTTTATAGACCCCCAGAGGAAAGCTAACCCAGAATGGAGGCTTGTTGTCTTCACACTCACCTCTTCCTTCATCAGCTAAGAGTGAGAGACCAGTGACCACACATAATACCTCTGTAACTCCCCCTTAACAAATGTTTAGAAAGCTAGTCTTGACAGAAACTGATTACAGGGATAAAAATCACACCCCCTTGTCCCCTCACAACAAAGGGCTCAACAATGAGAAGATTAAAAGACAGGCTTTGAAGTGGTTTACTGTCCCATTGGTCTTTAAAGTCAAAGTAGGAAAAAGTTTCTTCCCCTCATTAACTTTTCAGCATCTTGTTTAAGCGGACTGGAATATTCTAAGATCACACAGTGCCTAAAATAGATTTGTTGGAGAACTTCTGAGCCAAAATTATTTGAAAAAAAAAAGTTATATAAAATAAACTGGAATTGCCAATTCACCAACTAATGATTGGAGCAGTTGAGAGTGTTAATTTAATGAAATGGGTATTAAGTTTTGTGTTATCATCAATTACAATTTAACTTACATATTCCTGCACAAAATTTAAGAGCTTTTTCCTTTTTGTGAGACCAGATTCTACACAGAGAGTTTTCATACACTTGCCCTCAAAACACTCTGGGAGTTTTAAGTGGATGATTTTGTTGTTGTTGTTCTCGGTTTAAATCTCTACTTTATAAAGAAGTCGAGGACTAGTGTGCTTTTCCTTAAGCATGCATGAAAAACTATAGGTCAACACGCAAGGAAAGTAGAACAAGCAGCTATACTCTGCTTGGTAATCATATAAGACCCAAATGAAGGAAAAAATATGGTTTGTCTGGCTTCTTAATTTGTGTTACATTCTGCTAACATCTGTCTGTGTGTTTCGATATTTCATTATGTAACCATATCATTTCTCCAGAAACTCTCACCATCCTCGGCTCCTGGACCCTATACTGTCTTGGGTTTTTCATTTTCTCTTAGTTTAGCTAGTTTGTCAAGGCTTTGCCATTGGCCCTCTTTGTTTATGTAATGATGTATTATTTTCCTTCCCCCAGTGTAACCTCCCAGCACATGTACCCTACCCCCTGCACACGCAGAACTGGATGACTGTCTGGTCCCTGAATAAGTCTGTTCATTCCCTTTGGGTCTTTCCTCCTGGCATTCCTACTAGTTGGAACAGTCTCTTATCACAGTGCATTTTCAGCCTAGGTTGCATACCAGAATCATCAAAAAAGGAGAGGAACCATTCCATAAAATATTTTATAAGCAACCCAGGTGATACAGTTGATTCAAATATTCAGCCATGGTTAAAAACCACAAAAACCTATTAACATTCTCCCTATCTCTACAAACCCTGATCACAAGCCCTTCAACCAGGTGTCCCTTCCATCTTTTGAAGTTCCTCTTCTTGCAAATTTCTAGTGATCCTTTCCAAATTCTTCATTATATGCGAACTTCTGCCAGCCCTCCTACTTGCTGGTAAGCTTGGAAGAGGAGAGGTGACAGTTCCCCTCCCTGCCTTGTTTTTAAATCCCATTGTTCCCCAGAAGCAACCCTGCTGATTTGCTTGATGCAGGCCACTGAAACACAGGATAGGGACCATTTAAATATCCTCAATGTCCTCAACAGTCTGTGTCAGTCCAAGTTCTTTCTTCCTTTCCCAGATGGTAGCTCCAGTGTAGTAAATTGAGTACTAAGCAGTCCCAAGTTGTGTCTCTCCCAACACTATCATCTCTAATTGGCTCTGGGCAAATTCTGCTTCATTTCCTGTTTGGTTCTTGCTAGAGACTCTAGTTTTACTCTAAAATCTCAGTCCAGTCACTGGGGTTTAGATAGTTATACATCGATGCCAGCATTGTCCCTTTATATTCTCTGTTGTCGCATTCTAGCCCCCTATGAGAACCTCTCTATTCTCCTTTGAAAACTTTTGCTAAAACTTCTTGAATTTCTTGGCCACATGGACCATGGACCTTCATGGACTCTCTAAGCTGTTGGTCAGCTGGAATACAAAATAGAATATAGAGGAACCACAAAGCTTATTGTGTCCATGCTCCTCATTTTGTAAATCAAAAACTAGGGAATAAAAAGGGTTTAATGAACTGACCAAGTTCCTGGAACAGGCTAATAGCAGAACCGGAAGTCAGATTTCCTAATTTCTGATGATATAATCTTAATTATCAGGAGGGTTCTAGAATGAACTTTTTCCATTCCAGAGTCATAGAATGGAAAAAGGAAGAAAAACACCATTGATTAAGTGCCCACTAGAGACAAAAATTTTGCATAGGTTACATCATCTAATTCTCATCATAACCATACGATACTGATAATATTTGCAAATTTTAAAGAAGAGGAAACTGAGAATCAACAAACTTAATGTTTTCCCCAAGTTCACATACCTAACATATAATAGACACAGATTTGGAACTCAAATATATCTAGTTCTGAAGCCTCTGGATTCTTTATTTTAACGCACCGCCCCCCAACTCCCTCCCCCAAAAATTGGAAAGACAATCTAGTAAGAACTCTTAACTAAGAACTTCATTGAATACAATCCCTGAAATTGAATCTTCTGATTTTTATTTCCCCCATCAAATTCCAAATTTCAACATATAAAATGTTTCTTTGGGCATTTTCCTTTACTAAATATCAATATGACTATGGAATATAAAAATTCAATAAACATAGGTAACATTATTGGATGAGTTACTAAAAGCCATTGCCCATGTTTATTATTCCCTATAAATAATATCCAATTTATTTTATTCATAGCACTGTCATTAAACATTAATTAATTTTCTGTTCTCTTCACTAAAATGTAAAATCCACTAGAGCAGGGACCAAAGGGAACAGGAGCTGCAGCAAACGTTGGTTCCTACGTGTATTATCTTTGTCACAAATCTGAGGGAAGTGTTTCCAGTAGAAAACTGGAATCTGGAGGTGCAGAGAATCTCAGTGTGCTTAGGACATCCAGTTCTGTGGGTTGGTTTCCCCAGATACCAAAAACATGCTTCACAATTTGAAAGCATGACAAGCATCGCTAACTTGCATAGTTAGAACTGACCAAATTTACAATTCTTTGAAATCGCCATCTGTGAAATGATGTGGACTTGAGGAGATGAAAGAAAATTTACTCCAGATTAGATTAAATATTTTTTTAAAGAAATTTAAAAAAAAATTAAAAAAAATTTTAAAAAAGAAATTTTAAAAGAAATTTTAAAAGAAATTTCTTTTTTAAAAAGAAATTTAAAATTTTTTAAAAAATAAATTTTAAAAAATTGTTAAATTTTTTTTTAAAGAAACCCTGTACAATCTATTCTTCCTCAACTGTATTTTTAAAAAAAATAATGAATATACATCTTGGCAATGTTAATGATTATAAAATAAATTAAATTACACACATACAGTAGTCCCCCTTTATCCACCATGATATACAAATATTAAGTGAAAAATTCCACAGGTAAATAATTCATCTGTTTTAAATTGCCATGGTTCTAAGTAGCATGATGAAATCCTGCTGTCTTGCTCCATTCCACCCAGGGTGCGACTCAGCCTTTTGCCCAGTGTATCCATGCTGTATACACTACCTGCCTGTCAGTCACTTAGTAGGCATCTTTGTTAGCAGATAGATTGTTTTGGTATCACAGTGCCTGTGTTCAAGTAACCCTTATTTTACTTAATAATGGCCCTAAACTGCAAGAGTAGTGATGCTGGCAATTCGGATATGCCAAAAAGAAGCCATAAATCTTTAGGTGGATACGTGAACATTCACGACTTAGTAAGGAAAGAAAAAAGAAGGTATGCAGAGGTTGCTAACATCTGCAGTAGGAATGAGTCTTCCACCTGTGAATTTGTGAAGAAGGAAAAGGAAGTTTGTGCTAGTTTTGCTGTTGTACCTCAAACTGCAAAGGTTAAGGCCACATTAAAAAGTTATGCATTCATGATAAATGCTTAGTTAAGGCAGAAAAGCCATTGAATGTGTGGGTGGAAGACTGCAACCAGAAAGCTTTGAGCCCATAGGAAGATACCAGCAAGGGATCCCCTGAAACAAGTGACACCCAGAGGCTTACTGCAAGTAAGGGATGATTACACAGACTCAGGAATATAGAAGGTCAACAGTAGCCTAAAGCTATGTTGTAATGCCTGTGCCATTCACCTCACTTCATCTTATCATGTAGGCATTGTATCATCTTACATCCTAAGAGTGAATACAGTACAGTGAGATATTTTAAAAGAGAGGCACATTCACATAACTTTTATTACAGTATTTTGTTATAATTGTTCTATTTTATTATCATTTATTGTTAACCTGCTATTGTGCCTAATTTAGAAATCAAACTCTATCATAGGTATGTATGTATAGGAAAAAACAGTATATATATAGCAGGGGGTCCTCATCCAACATCCTGATACTGATCCGTGCCTGTTAGGAACCAGGCTGCACAGCAGGCCAGTGAGCATTACCGCAGTATTAGATTCGCATAGGAGTGCAAACCCTACTGTGAACTGCGCATGGGAGGAATCCAGGTTGCCTGCTCCTTATGAGAATCTAATGCCTTGGAAACTGTTCTGCATCCCTCCCCTGCCTCTCCCCCCAGTGTATGAAAAAATCGTCTTCCATTCAAGGCACTGGTCCCTGGTGCCAAAAAGTTTGAGGACCACTGATATGTAGGGCCTGGTATTAAATGCAGTTTCTGGGGGTTTAAAAGGTATCCACCACAGAGAAGGGAGGACTAGTGCATAAACTTGCTGTCCTAACAAATTATTTAATGATTTATGATCTTCTGCAATTTTGGTTAATGTCCTTAGCACAAATACTATTTTATGTCATTTTAAAAATTGCTATTACAATCATAATTAATATTCATATTTGAAAATATTTTATTTTGCATGATTCAGATTCACAAGATAAAAAAGCATAATTCATTTAATATGATCTGTAAAGTAACAGTTTTTCTAAGTCATTATCACTTGTTACATTTACATAGGGCAGTTAGATGGTGATCATAGTAAATCTCCAGGACATATAAAGATATTTAATGTGTTGTGTAGAAATAAACTGCCTCACCTTGTATTTAATGCAAAAAAATCACCAGAGTGATGTCCATTATTCATGTAATATAACAATTTTGCTGACTAAAACTGCATACGACAAGATCATGATAGTGAAATTTCAGGCAAAAAAAGCCAAATAAAACACTTTCTGGATTAATTCATATAGTATGTTCCTGTGAAATACATAGAGGTCTTCTATTTCTTAATGTTCATTCTCAAAACAAAATTTTAACTCCCCTCTTCAGCAGCCATCCTTTGTAGTATTTCCACAGTCATTGAAACGTTTGGCAGTGTACTTGGTTGAATTGCTCAGTGGAGATTGACTGCCGTGTCAATTTTTCATTCCACTTTTTATACAGTTCCTTCAAAGCTTTCACTAAGGTGATATCTTAAATCACAAAGCTTGGCCAAAAGAGAAAAATTCAAGGTTGTGGAGAAAATGATCATAATGTAAGATAAATGTTATACTGCAGACAGGAAACAAACTTAAAAATTGCTGTCCTATTAATCTCTTAATGGATATAACTGGAGGAGCTTCAAGAATAGCAAGATCCTCTATGATAACAAATACTTTGGAGACTTTTATATAGAAACAAATGGATTTACAACATCAGAAATGTCAAGGTCTGTGTATCTTATTCCAATATATGATATAAAAGCTATGAATGTAGAATATTTTATATATATATATATATATATAATTCAATGTCACTTCAAGATTGGCAGAAAATGTTATTTGAGCTTGGACTGACTTTCATCTATTAATTAATGCTAACTTATTATTGTTTATCAACAGGGGTCTTAACAAAGAATTTTTCTTCTCTATCTTAAAAGATGATGGAAACAATAACAATTGATATTACTTGTAACATTAAAAAATTGGCTGGCTAGACATTCCATAGTGTACACAAATGTGAACTGCATTACTGCAGTGACTACATTCCTGAAAACAATTGGATACATAGCCTTGCTGAAATCTTTATTAAGGAGTATTCATACCATTCCCTTGCATTATATTCCACTCTCAACTCACAATAATTCAAAATGATCTTTAAAAAATTTACATAATCAAAAACACATATACATATCTATCATCATCATCTATCATCTAATCTATCTAATCTATCTCTCTGTTTTTCTACCTATCTATGCATAATTAAACATTAAAAGAAACAAAATCAGCTTGTTTTAGTAGTTGCAATCACTTGAAATAGACATTAGATTCAGGAATAATTCAGTTAGATATTATGAAGATAAAGGTATTCTATCTTTCATTATGAAACTATTTGATGTTCCATTTTAAGTGACTACAAAAAGTCGGTCTACTTCTTAAACCATTTTAATATCAACTAAAGAATACAGAACCCTGAGGTATGGACTAAGTTGATATTTAATAATGTAATTATCAATTCCTGGCACTGTATATTTTGTATATTATCTTGTTTTGCAATCATGGACCCAGTTTTTTTTAAGTAGTAAACATAAATGAATTAAACTCTGAATGACTGGACAAGTTTAGTAAGTTTTCTTAAACAGTTTATAAAACACACTAGTATAGGTCCTTATTAAACACAAAACTTTTAGAATAGTTTGTCTGTCCTTAAATTCATTATATTTTAGATAGGCTGAAAAGTTCTATTATATTCTTCTTTTTCGTTGTTTTTTAATTAAGAGCGTGCCTTGCACTGTTGCCCAGGCTAGGTGTGATTATGGCTCACTGCAGTCTTGAATTCCTGGGCTCAAAAGATTCTCCCACCTCGGCCTCCTGAGTAGCTGGGACCACAAGTGTGTGCCACTGCACTCAGCTAATTTTTGTAGTTTTTGTAGAGATGGAGTTTTGCAATGTTGCCCAGGCTGGTCTCAAACTCCTGGGCCCAAACAATCCACTTGCCTGGGCCACCCAAAGTACTGGGATTACAGGCGTGAGCTGCTGCATCTAGTCTTGTGCTATTACATTCTTAAATTGTTATTTCAATGTAATGTTTCAAAATAAATAACTATACCCATTATTCATTTTTGCTTTTCTATACTACCCTGCATTGAATAAAATATACACAATGCAAATGAAAATCGAACAAAACAACAAAAAACTACCCCAGGCTAACGGACTACAAAAGACTAAAAACATTTTTAAAGAGCTACCCCATTTTGTAACACAGCTATAAGAAAACAAAAAGATAGATGATAGTTAGATAGATACATAGAGATAGAGATGGCTCTCTAACTGGAATAAATAATATCTATAACTGACAATTTACTTGGAAACTGAACCTAATGATAATGTAGTAGTTAAAAAAGTATGTCAATATCAAAAACAGGTCAGTTTCAGTCTGTATTTTTTTTTTCTTTTAATAAATAAAAAGGAAAGTTCAGTGAATAATGGTACGGTCAGACCACCTGCAAACGTGCAGCTACTTTTTAAGGTAGTGCCAAAGAACTTCTATCAACTATGCTTATTATAGAGCGGTAAAACAAGAGCATTACTTGGGACACCTTACACGCTGGTTAATGGTCAGCACCACTGATGTTACATGTGCTCCGTCACATTTAGAGCCCATGGTCTCTATGTGCCCACCAGAGAGCCTAAGAGTCACTGGGTGCTGGAAGAAAATATTATAGCCTGATTTTATATTATTCTTACAGGAGAAAGATATCTAATATTATTGATGTTTAAAATGTGATTGACCCTGGCACCTAAACTTAGTGCATATGTCAGATGGTCAAGTCTTGCTTACTGAGGACAGAGACCCTTGAGGGAAGAGGAGGAGTTTCATAAGGTAAAGGGATTGAGAGCAGAGATCTTACAGCTGTATTTGAGCTTTGAGCTTATTGGATATATTGTAGTTTGTGGGCAGCTGACTCAGTAATGGGTTATAGCATTCAATTTTAAGAAACTAGCCCTCACAATATGGACAGATGGCTTCAAGTTTCTTTCCAACAAACTAAAGATTAAAGACAATGCTGACAATTCAAGCACAAGCCAATCCCATTAGATAAATTACAAGATAAACATTCTAATCAGGTCTGACGAGACTTAAACCAAAACTAAAAATGTAACAAACTTATTTGAAACATATATGGATAGGGGCTGGTTTTGTCGATAGACATTGCCCCGAGTGTGTGTCCATTGTACAGCATGTATATTCTGCCTTTGTGAGATAACTTATCTCCATTTTAATGGTCACTAAAATAATCACTTTTATAAAAGATTTTGTAAAATAATGCCATGTATTAAATATATCTATTCCAGCTGAGTGCAGTGGCTCAAGCCTGTAATCCCAGCACTTTGGGAGGCTGAGGCCGGTGGATCACCTGAGATCAGAAGTTTGAGACCAGCCTGGCCAACATAGTGAAACCCCATCTCTACTCAAAATACAAAAATTGGCAGGGCATGGTGGCGCAAGCCTGTAGTCCCAACTACTTGGAGGCTGAGGCAGGAGAATCCCTTGAACCCAGGATGCAGAGGTTGCACTGAGCTGAGATTTCACCATCCCACTCCAGCCTGGACGACAGAGCAATATTCTGTATTCTGTTCCCCCCCAACCAAAAAAAAAAATGTATATTTTTATATATAAATTATATAAAATTTATATAACCTCTTAAGGCTTTATCTATTATTCACAAATATAATTTTTAAAAAATACAATATCTTCTGCTACATGTTTCTTAGGCACGAACTTCCTCATCTAGTAATCATTAAACAGGGGAATGATATCAGTATGACACAGCAATTATTCACATGACTTTCCCCAGAGAACTAACGTTTTGAAGCAATCAGGGATGAGCTTTCTCACAATTAAAGAGAAAGCCTTAGTAATATTTGAAAACCTTAAGAATGAACCTGAAAATCTATAGATGTACCTTTTTCCAGTAGTGGCTTATTAAGGAATTTTAAGAACTGCTAAGCTTTTCAACAGATGAAGCTGCAAGTGCAGTTCTAGAAACTGCAAAGGCACGCCCCCTCTCATTTAAAACAATGGATTAATGCGGAAGTCTACACTTGGAATAAGATTCTCTTACTTTTGATGAAAATGGTATCAATTAGAAGTAAGTACTCTTTGAGACCTCCATCTCAAAGGGGAAAGCATGAGCCCAAGATTCAAAGCTGCAAAGGACTGACTGGTGGTTATGCTAGGTGACAACACCCACTAAGATTTCACTGTGCTTCCAATATTTGTACGGATTGTTATCATTCTGGTTTGTGTTCTGTTTTTAAACTGCTCTAGGTTTTGGGTGATTTTTAATTTATTCTATGGGAAAACCTAAGCCTCAATATTTTTATTAGGCCAATTTGTAAGATACAGATTTTTTTAAAAAGGGATCCATATATAGCGTAACAGCAGAAGTGCCTAATTTAATCATCCAATCTTAAAAATAATGTTTTCTGCATGTTTTATATTTGAAAAATACATTAGTAAAAGTAGGTAAGCAAATATATTTACAATTAACTGCATGGTCAAATTTTATTTTATTCATACAGAGGGAGCACAATCAAAAATGTTTTGAAGCCACTACTCTGATCTGTATTATCCTGAGTGGAGAGCAGAGAATAGAAGCAGACATCAGCTTCAGTGTGGTGAATTAAAGTGAGGAACTCTCAACAGGTCACATAAGAGAAACATAAGATGGGTATACTGAAATAGAAATGCATGAAATGATGTCTCCTGAAATGGGATGCTTGGAAAGAAAAGCTAGACAGACCTCGGTCATGCAGCAGACAAAAATGGGGTTGACCATTCTGAACATTCTGAACACCCCACGGCAACATTTGTCACATTATGCTCTAGCTAGATGGTTCTGCCTCTACTACTGTATGAGCTCCTGCTATGGAGCACCATGTCTTATTCAGCCTTGCAAATCCTCTGCACTGGGCAAGAGTCCTGGTACATGGTAGATAATTTCCAGTATTTGCTGAATGACAAAAATTGATTTATGACTAAAGATGTGTGCTCACTTGGAAAGGAAATAGGGAGAAAAGCAAGAAAAAAAATTAAGAAAATTAACATTATCAAGTGACCATAATGTGTCAGAAGGAGAGTCAGGTACTTTATTTCTCTGAATTATCATTACAGCTATCCTACAAGGTACATATTCCCATTTACAGAGAGGAAGCTAAAGCTAGAAAAAGTTGCTTTATTCACCCAACATGAACACAGTTAGCAAGTAGCTGGGCCAGAATTAGAAATTTGCTCTAACTTGTAAGTCCATATTCTAGACTCCCTCATGCTGCCAGTAATGAGTAGGCTTTCTGTTGAGGATAGCTAACAATCACACACCACAGCCTTTTTGTAGCTAACACTGATGCCAGTGACAGGATTCTTCAAAGTCTAGAGTGTCAGCAATCTTATGGCTAATGATGCTTTCCCAATCAAAACAAACCATTAATGATTTATTCTTTTCTTTATAGTTCCATTGCAATGGATTCATTTTAGTTGAACAAATGTTTTGCTGGGTGCACTGGTTCACGCCTGTAATCCCAGCACTTTGGGAGGCTGAGGCGGGTGGATTGCTTTGAGCTCAGGAGTTCGAGACCAGCCTGGGCAACATGGTGAGACCCCATCTCTACAAAAAAATACAAAAGTTAGCTGGGCATGGTGGTGTATGCTTGTAATCCCAGCTATTTGCATGACTGAGGCATAAGAATTGCTTGAACCTGGGAGGCAGAGGTTGCAGTGAGCTGAGATTGCATAACTGTACTCCAAGCTTTGTGACAGAGTGAGACCCTGTCTAAAACAAACAAACAAACAAAAACAACAACAACAACAACAAAAAACAAGGCTGAGTGCAGTGGCTTATGCCTATAACCCCAGCACTTTGGGAGGCCAAGGTGGATGGATCACCTGAGGTCAGGAGTTTGAGACCAGCCTGGCCAACATGGTGAAACTCCATCTCTACTAAAATACAAAAATTAGCTGGGCGTGGTGGTGGGTGCCTGTAATCCCAGCTACTCGGGAGGCTGAGGCACAAGAATCTCTTGAACCTGGGAGGCAGAGGGTGCAGTGAGCCAAGATCATGCGACTGCACTCCAGCCTGAGGGATAGAGTGAGACTTTGTCTCAATCAAAAAAAAAAAAAAAAAGTGTTTTAAGACTCAGTGATTTCTATTTCTATATCAATGCATTGATTGATTTGGTCTCTCTAATGTAGATATAAGATATAAGACTTAATGAAATTCAAATGCATTTGTGAAAGATAAAGAGTTTTGTAAGTCCAAGGTCACTAGGTTGTAATCAAAATATAACTTGCTAGATGAAAACAAACATGCATTCAGCCTGTTTGAAATTTTGAGTAAATAATTCACAAATATTTTTATAGTTCTTACCGTGGGTACAATGATAAGTGGGACTTAATATATGGTACACACTAGATCTTGGTTAAACCTCTAGTTTAAAGGCAAATAAGTGTTTTAAAATATTGGCAATAGTTATTTTTTTAATGAAAATCATTTCTTCTTATCCTTATCTTAGCATATTAATGTCATTCAATAACTAGAGGTCTTTAAGAGATAATATAACCCATAGATAATATAATTTATGTTTCTTTGTTGGTGGGAGGATGGGTCAATGTGCATCACTGCTTTGTCCCTGAGAGGAGAATTAATTATGAAACAAATGGAGCTTAAGCTTCAAGGCCCCTCAGTTGCATGGGCCTCTTCCAAAGTTCTGCAGGGGCTACATCAATGTGCTCTGCAGGGGCTACGTCAACGTGCTCATGTAGTCATACATTTAGGCCACAGTCTATTAAGAACCCTCTTTCCATTCCAATTTACCAACCATCACACTTTCCCTTGGGTCAGGTAAGCAGGAGTGGCCGTGGCATTTTGGTATCCAAATAAGGGGAAGTTGTATTACGTATACATTTAGCTTAGGTTTAGTGGAATATGTGTATGTAGTTTAAGGAAAGGTTGATTTACCTTTTCATTCTTTCCGTAGAAAGTGATATTACAAAACAGTTGTCAAAGAGTTGATCAACAAGTATGCAGTCAACTAAGGTAGAAAAGAAGGTGTATTGGGCTTTTCATAAATAACAAATTGTTATATTTCTGCATCTTTTTGATGTTTGTATTTGCCAGCTTTCATAAATTATTAATTTGTTGTGAAATTCTTCTTTATTCTAAAGCAGTAGTTGATTTTTTATTCATAATTTTGTATTATTTCTCCTAAATAAGACTCCTAAATTACATGAACTTTAGGTCCTTCAAAACCTAAAGCCCTCTACCCCTAGGGAGTAATGTAAAACAATTGTAGGGGTTAAAACCCTGAGACTGTATAATAGAGTTATACACATTCCTTAGAACAGATGAGAAAATCAATACCCTTTCTCCCTACCAGGAATTAAGAGACCTTTATTCAAAAGACAGAATAAATGGAAATACCAAGTCTAATCTCATATCTATTTGATAATTCCTCCTCTTATTTCAACATCACCCTGGTCAGCAAACAGAAATACAATTGTACCATTTAGAGGTAACATTCGGTACAAGGAAACTTGAAGTAAACTCATGAAACAGTAAACATTAAACGGAGTACATTGCCACTTGTGAAACAAAGGAGGTATTATTCTTTCCTTGCCTATCCCAACCTCCCCTTCTTGATATTTCTGAACATTTTTTCCTCTGTACACACCTAAAATCAAAGGAAAGGAACCTACAACCCTCATTCAATAATTAAATATTATTATACAGCAAAAGTGGGTTTTATATATTATACTCAGAACACTAGGTAAGACCTATAGAAAACTGTCCCCATATAAAAAATACCTGCATCTCCAAGCACTCATATGTTCATATTACCCCTAAATAGTTGAGTTAGTAGAAAAGAAAGGCCTCCACTAACTAATGGAATTGAATGTTGAAAAGGTTAACTCATAAGTGTTGAGACAACATGTACCATAAAGCTATCATACACAGCCAGGTACACAAATCAGAGCTTTCGCAGATAAATGATGAAAGGTCAGCAGAGTACACTGAGCTTACATTTCTTCCTGGAAAGCAAAATTAACAATTGAGGTTCATCTGCTTTACAGCCATATCTAATGAATGAGTTCTGCTACTTACATTTCGTCTTTGAAAGAAAGTATAGACATGTACATGTGAAAAGAATTACCAATAGGACAGGAAGTGTTTTCATATTTCTAGACACAATTGGTTGGCAACATTTAAAGTTAGGAAAAGAGAAAAAATGTCAAGTATATATAGTATATGATAATATAAATAGAGCACTTTTATTGTTCTCCTGTGATATGACATAACTGCTAATGATAATAACAGCTCAAATTTATTAAGTGATTTCTATGTGTCAGACACTTTTTAAAAAAGCTTTACATGCATTAACTCAATTAATCCATACACTATTTTACAGATGATAAAATTAAGACACAGAAATGTTGAGACACTAGTCAAAGGCACAAAGTCACAATACTGGTAGGGTAGGGATTCAAATTGAGGCAGTGTGGATGCATAGCCCAAGCTCCTCACCTTCAAGCCATATGTATAATAAGCTGACCTCCAGGGCTGTTCTGAAGAATTCTAATTAAACAGGGTGCCGTGGAATTTTAATGCAATTTTCCTGTTTCTCTGATCTATGCCTCAACTTTGCTTCAGAAAACAGAGTTAACACACATGTTCAATACAATCAGTGCCTTTAACAAGGTGATTTTGTTAATCTATAAAAGAAAAACAAAATGATTCAGGAAATTCATGGGAAAATGAAAGCTATTCCTTTGCTCCAATTTGGTGTGGGGGGGAAAAAAAAACCGTGCTCCCTTATTCTGTTTATTAGGTAGGTGTCAAAATAGTGAAACTTTCAGTGAATTGTCCAGCTTAATGGTTCCTCTCTCCAAACAGGGTTGTGGTAATTTAGAGAGAGTTAGATGATCATAGAAGACACCAGTCAAATGTGGGAAGCATCAGCTTTTAACAATGCCTAAGAGTCAGAGCTAATTCAAGTCTCCAACAATCAGAGTCCCCTGCCAAGAATGATAAAAATTGCATAGGAGTATGATATTCTTAGAGTGACAGACACTGAGGGCTGGATGCATCAACAACCATTCCCAACCTCCCACTTCCTCCTGGCGCTCTTCTATAAACTGGAAAGGCAGGGCCTCTTTGCTGCCACTTTGCAAGATTCTCGACAATCAGACACAGGCCAACTGCTACATGGGGGTAGTGAAAAGCAGAAAGATGTGACTTGCTCCCTTTTGTCCTCTTTCCCTGCTCTGAAGCTGCAGCAGCCCTTCGTTGTTCAAGGGGGAAAGACTAGGAAAATCTTAGAATACTGAAGCACTGTTAATCTACCTCTGCGCTTCTTGTTACATCAGAAATAGAAACCCTCAATTATTTTCAACATTATGGGCAAGTGTTCTCTTATTTGCTGACAAATGTAATACTGATACACCTGAAGAAAGAAGAGATTGGGAGGGGCCAATTGCATTGGCAAGGGATTATTTTTAGGCAGCAGGAAGTAGTTGGTATTGAAACAGGGGTGTTTCTCATAGTTGTACATGGATCAAAAGATATACAAGTATGATAGATATATCATATAAAAATATATACAAGTATGATAGATTTGTCATATACAAAATATACAGAACTACGATAGATCAATGAAAAATACAAATTAATTAATCAAAAAGAAAAAAGAGAAGGTACCCTGGCAACATTTGAAAGACGACTAGAAATGAGTAGGTACAACATCTTTTAAAGTGAGGGGATTATGGTTGATTTTCTTTTTAAACTTTTATTTTAGAATAATTTTAGGTTTATAGAAAAATTGCAAAGATAGTGTAGAGAGTGCCTAGATAACTACACCCTGTTTTCCCTATTAACACATTACATGAGTATTACATGAACGTTATTATTATTAACTAAAGTCCATACTCGATGGACTTTCCTCAGACTTTCTTAGTTTTCACCTAATCCTTTTCTGCTCCAGGATCCCATCTGGGATACCACACTGTATTTAGGGTATAATATCCACTCATAAATATTTATTTTATAGTTCAGAGTATAGACCAATACTTTGTTTTGTTACTCAAAGTGTTCCAGCTTCATCTATTGGGAGAAATGGCCCTGCAAAGCTGTCTCTTGTGGGGAAATTTGCATTCTGTAGAGAATCCTCTTCCCTTGCCAGATCTTTTCCTGATTCTGAAGAAACAAGCAGAGAGTATAGCAGCTTTTAAAGGTCTGAATAGAAAACATCTGCCATCTATTGACTTTTAGCGGGGCCACCTACGAGACTTCATCTACGTAATACAAACACTGGCTTCCACAACCCTTACCTTAACCCAGACACTCCTTTCTATTGATTTCAGGTCTTTAGACTTAACTCTTTCAACTGACTGTCAATTAGAAAAATATATGAATCCACCTATGATCTGGAAGCCCCTGCTTCCAGATGTTCTGCCTCTCCAGGCTGAACTAATGTATACCCCACAGGTATTGATTGATGTATTTTGTTTCCCTAAAGTGTATAAAATCAAGCTGTAACCCAATCACTTTGAGCACATGTTCACAGGACCTCCTGAGGCTGTGTCACAGGTCATGATCCTTCACCTTGGAAAACCAAACTTCTAAATTGATTGAGACCCGTCTCAGATATTTTTTGTTTCGTGTATATATAAACACACACACACATATTATATATGTTTTTATATATATGTTATATATAAATGTATATACAGCTATCCATATAATTATATACTCGTTTTATATATATAATTATCAGGCAAAAATAATCTAGATGATCTAAAAGTCCTATAAAGAAATTAAATATGGAATTTTTATCATCTAGATTATTATTGTCTGTTAATAGCACTCAGAATTGAGAGGTGAGTATAAAAATAGGATTCTAAAAAAGAAGGGGAGCTGATATTTCTGGGTACTATTATATTTCTACTTTTTTCCTCTCAAAAAAGAATCACTGACTAATTTATGAAGCAAGCCAAACAATGTGTGCTATTTTGAGAAAAAGAGGATGCCCCAGCTAAAAATAAAAAGAAAAAAATTAAATCATATGTTTATTATTGCTTTTTGCCAGACTAACTAGAGTTTTGTCACCATCTCTGATCCCTGGCTGACTGTAAACTCAAATATTTTCAGCATTAGTTATTTGGCTAATGAGAATAAATATGATGTCCTCTTAATTCTGACTTTGAGTGTAAATGCACTAGAATCCATGACAGTAAGATCCATATTACACTTCCACATGTTAAAGATTACATACAACATATAAATAGCTATGACATTTAGAAGAAAACACTGCTCTTCAATCAGCATTAACATTTAAAAAATATTAAAATTGCTGCTAAGTGCCAGGTGCTTTACATAAACATAAATCATTTCATTTAATCCTCCTGGTTAGTCCTCTGAATCAAGTGCTCTGGATTCCATTTTAAAAATAAAGGTGAAGTGATTTGTTCAAACACTCCTGTCTAGTATGCTGAAGAGTCCAGATTTAAGGACATTTTTCTGACTAAAATTCATATAGAGTACATACAGAACCACTCATATGCTGTGTATATATTAGAACCCTAGCAAATTAATCTGTGATAACTCATGAAGGGTTTGATGAAAAGACTTTCCACAAAAGCATGGGCAGGCAGTAAAGAAACCACCAGGGTAATACCCCAGGTTTGTCACTATGAAGTCACACCATCCTCCAGGATGCGGCCAACTAGAATTGATTTCCTTTTCCTCCAACCATAGTGAGGGAGTCTTGGGAACAGACACTATAACGTAATTCTCTTTCCTCTATCTGATGCCTTAGTTAGGTCTCCATGGCCAATTCTACCAAAAGGGCAAGGGAAGTGTGGGTGTGATCCTCACAGATCTGCCTACCAGAGCAGAGAAAAGGATGAGTGGTGAGCAGTGCATCAGCAAAGGTGAACAGAACAGCTCAGCAAGTACTGGAATTTCTCAAACTCTTGGTTTGAGCATAAAAACAACATTCAAATCTGCTAATCTTTTATTCTCTTGAAAATAGACTTGAAAACCAGCAGCAAAAGATCTCTGCAAGGAGTCTTTCTAAATGTGTAAGAATGAAAGGTGAGCTTGTTCATGTGGGGGAAACAAAAAACAAAACAAAACAAAAAAATGCCAAAAACTCATGAAGAGACTGCTTGTCAGCAGGCAGGGTAAGCCAACGAAATGCCCCTTTAAGGTTTTTCTTTTTCCTTTTTTTTTTTTTAAGTCAGAAGTCTCCAGACACAACCTGCCATCGGTTAGAGATGAACTTCTGATTCATGAGCAGTTATCCTAGGTTTCTGAAGAAAGTAGCTCTGTCTTTGTCACTGAGAGGTTGAATACGTTTAGACAAGTGATAAAACAGCTTTGTGCCTCAGTTACATTTTCTGTCTCTACTACAACACCGTATACTGAAATGTAAAATATGTATTTATTTATCAAATCAATATTGCATCTGATTAATGTAGTGTGAACCATTAAATAGAGCCAATAAGGGATTGTTGTGAGAATCTCAGACAATCTCATTGAATGAGTGGGAAAAAATATTAATATTCTCAGAAAGCATTAAGCAGTTTGCAAGATAGGTATTTCCAGCAACTAAATTCATTCTTCTGCTCTTTTTAACTGTCTTTTGTTTTTTCTTTCATCTTGTTTTTCAATATAAATTGCCTAAAATCTTTAGAACTATACAGGGAATAAGTTGTAGATAAATATAAGTAATAAAGAATTCAGCTAACTTTTAAAAAATGATGTCATACTTGAACATATTACAGAGGCCTTCCATAAAAGAATCCAACTGTAAGTCTTTATTAATATAAATAATCTTTAATTGAAATGAATAATTCTTCCTATTTATACAGCTTGATTTCAATATTCCATACTTACTTCCAAAATAAATTACACTTTATTGCAATTCTGAAAAACATAAATAAAATATACATTCCCTAATTATAGTGTGTGATTTTATTTTTATTAAAATTATTTATTTATATAATTATTTTACAATAATTATTTATTATTCTTGATTTATAAATAATAAAATTATTTGTTTATTATTTATTTAAATTATTTATTTGTTTATACTACTAAATTATTTATTATTATTTATTATTAATAATAAATAGGGTTCTGTGATAGAAAATAATGGCATGGTAGCCTGCATTATTTAGGGTGGTTAACAAAGGTTTCTCTGAGTTTTAAACTACGACCTGAAAGAAAAGGAATTAGCCAGCCAAGAACAATTGATTTTTACCTCATCTGCCAACTCACAAAATTTTAGGATTTAATTTGGCCACAATCATCATTAACCTAGAAAATCAAGAAGTAGCTAAAAAAAGTATTTTTTATTTATAAAATGAAGCAGAATAATATTGCAAAGAGATAAATAGGTATTTTTCTGAAACACATCCAACGAAAAAGACAACAGAAGAAAATGTTCTCCAAGAGGAACGAGGAAACTCCATCAAGTCATTTCTACATCTAAGTCACAGGAAATCTGCAAGGGCCTCCTAAAGAGTGTTGGATGATAATTAGGTCCTTTTGCTTACAGGGCCATGACACCACATGAAGAAGGGAGATGGATGAGACATACGGAACTTATTCTCTCACAATGACAGAGTTTATTCATTTCAAATGTATTCACATTCTGAAGATGGTATTATAATTTATTTATTTTTAAGACATTTTAGTGAAAAGCCTCAGCCACAGCTCCTCTATTTCTCTAACATATAAAAAAGAAAAATCAAACAAATACAAAAACTGCATAAATTCCCTCTCCCTAACTGGTCTGTATTTCTGTATATACTACTTACTGCTCTTATTCATTGCAGATGGGCCTGGCTCATGGAAGTGGGTCTGAACATGCTTCCCTGCTTCCCATCCTATCATTTACATTTCCTGCCTCACCCACTCCCTAAGCTTATATTCTGTCTATTCATTAAAAAAAAAAAAAAAAAATCTGACTTTCCTGCAACGTCAGATAATTGCCTGTCTATCATAACTTTGGCATCAGGTCCTTTTATAGACAGATACCTTTGCCAAACCAAAGGAGAGTAATTCTGGATCTCTTAGAAGATACGGAATTCAAGATAAATCTGTACCAAATTTTACACAGTTAATTCAATCCTCTTAACATCACTGATACTGTTTTCTTTGGCAGGGCTATACTAAAATTTTATTCAAAGTTTCTGACCACCATTCAGACTATTATTGAAAAAATCATAAGCCGTTTCCTAAGAAATGTACCCCCAAGCCCCCAAGTGATATAGGAGTTAAGAAGGAATTTCTTAGGCAGATAGCAAGGGCATGGGAGTCCTTGGTGAGTCTTTTCTTTTTAATGAAAAGCAGCCCTAAATCATTTTCTAACAAAGAGCAGCCTGAGAGCTGGGAGCTTCCACCGGTGAATGCCGGCAGGATCTAAGGACTAGACATTTTCAAAATGGCAGCTCCATCTCCCCTTCTCTGCCAGTCATGTGTATGGTAAGGAGCGGATAAGATGGCTCCAATCAACTGGAAAGTCCATTTGCATAAGAAGATTAAGATGGGGCGACCAGTCTTTTCCTCCTCTCTATGTAAATGTCATGCCTGATTGAACCGATCTATGAATCCTATGTAAATCAGACACCACTTCCTCAAACTGGACGATAAAACTCAGGGCATTTGCCACCAGCCGGTCTTTTTCCACTTAGAGACACCCTCCTCTACCGAGGAAGCTGTTTCTCTTTCTCTTCTGCCTATTAAAACTCCACTCCTAAACTCCTCGTGTGTGTCAAAGTTCTAAATTTTCCTGGCGTGTGACAACAAACGCCGGGTTTATACCACTTCACAAGCTCACTGAATACACTCAATTTGACAATTCAAGGTTCCCCTTTAATTAACACTATAAAAAAGTTACTGTTGTCGAAGTATATGTAGGGTACTTTTCTAGGCATTGGGAAGTAATGTAAGACAAACTCCAAACAATGAAAAGTAATCACCCTAAGAGAAGATAACATGTGCCCAAAAAGTACAACCCGTTAATTTAACCCTCACTGAGCAGCTCTGACTGCCAGGCAGAACGCTAAGTGCTGGAAATACAAAGATAAACAAGTAGACCTTGACTTTGACTTCACTGAGCTGACATTCTAGTGATCGTGACATGATTTTTTTAAAAAGACTATAATGTCAAGTAATTAAATGACCGTATAATTAGAGATTGTGGTAAGTGCTATGAAGGAAATAAATCGGGTTCTGTGATAGAAAATAATGGTGTGGTAGCCTGCATTATTTAGGGTGGTTAACAAAGGCTTCTCTGAGTTTTAAACTGGTACCTGAAAGTAAAGGAGTTAGCCTGCCAAGAAAAATAGGCCTGTGGAAAGGAGATGTAGCTCTGAGTGAAGGTGCCTAAGTTAAAAAAAAAAAAAAAATTCTCATGGTTTTGTAGTGTAGGAATCACCAGAAGGCCAATGTGGCTAGAATGATATGTCACAGGGAGAGTGGCCCAAGATGAGATTAGAGATAGATGTCATCATGCTACCTCTATATGCCATCATGAGGAGTGCAGACAGCTCCAAGCAGTGGAGGAACAGGATCTGATTTATGTTTGCTTATTTAGTTGCCTGTTTTAATGGCAGATTTGTGGAGAATCTGTCTGAATGAGAGAGAGACATTTCAGGAGACTGTTGCAATACTAGTGCTAGTGGTTTGTGCCATGGTAATAGCAATAAACATAAAGAAAAGTAGAAAGAAGTGAAATATATTTGGGGAGTAGCACTCACAAGACTTATGAATGAACTGAATATGAGAAATGAGGAAAATATGAGATTCCATCAAATACTGGATGGTGTTGCCATTTACTGAGACAGGGAAGAAAGCAAAAGGAACTGGTAGTGGGAGGGAGTGCACATAGAGTTGCCTTTTGGACAGGTCAAGTTTGAGATGCTGACCATGAGCTGGATATTTGAATCTGCCTATCAAGGGAGAAGGCTGGGGCAGGAATTCAGAACAGGGGGTGAGCCCTGTTAAAGCAAACTAAATATGGCTTGAGAAGGACTCCATACTTCCATATTTGAGTCCTTGTGGATGAATTGTAACACAGCTTAATGGTCAGACAAGCTTGGAAACCTAATTTAGGAGTATGTGCCTATAACAATAACCGAGTCTTAGCCAATCCCAGCGGCCATACTTCAATCACTGAAAGAGTGCTAAGTGTTCAAAGTGTGTTCAAGTAAGGCAAACGCCAACCTGTAACCAACCCAGCTGCTTCTGTACCTCACTGCCAATTTCTGTACATCATTTCCCTTTTTTTTTTTTTTTTTTGCCTATAAATCTTCTTCCACCATGTGGCTGTGCTGGAGTCTCTGTGATCTGCTGTGATTCTGGGGCTGCCGATTCACGAATCATTCATTGCTTAATTAAAATCCTTTAAATTTAATTTGGTTGAAGTTTTTATTTAATCAGCCCTAATGGAAGAGCTGAAACTCTGAGTATTCAAGGAGAAGGAGGACTTAGAGAATGCGAGAGGGGGAAAGGCACCCTAGGTACTTAGAATGATGGGCTGACCTAATTGTGGAATAATGAATACTAAACTTGGCTGCAACTTAAAGAAAAAACATGAGAGAAATAAGGGCCAGATTCAGAGAACTTCTATATTCAAGCTTATGATTTTGTTGATTTAAGTTTGGGGAACTATCTAGGGCAACTGAGTAAAGATGTGCAGTGGGAGGTGTTGTGTGTAAGAAATAAATTGTTAAAACAAGTGTGACTGCGCATGTATAATGTTTGGAAGTAGGGAAAACCCTAGGCTTACGTGTGGATCTTTCAGACATTGCTTCACTAATCATGGTGTGAATGGATGAATGTTTGGGCTGAGATCGTGGTCACAGAGTATAGAGGAAAAAAAAGAATAAAGTAACATTATCAAAAGAAAACATCAAAAATATTTGGTGCCTGAGATGGCAAGGAAAGAAATAAGGGTGAATAATTAGGTGAATGTCATTTATACTTCTTTTCCTCCTTAACTGTATACATTGGCAACATGCCTAAGCAGTGCACAACACGTATGTCTTGCTTCATGCTTTGTTTCCTCTGGAATGACAGGTACTAATTTACAAAGCAATAGTGGAGGACATTAGGGCAAAACTGATGATTGCTGTGCCAAAGAAGTTCCAGCATAGCAATAAGAAATGATGAAGGATAAGATTAACATCTACAAAATGTACGCTTTGACTAAGGAAACATGCACAATAACATATCTTAGGCAGCTCACAGGGCACAGTATTTAATCTTTCACTGTTCCGCCTCATGGTATAATGGAAGAGGATGATCACCAGAATGTAAATATTGTAAAAGTACACAAACTAAACCAGTGATAGGAAAAATATAATCACCAGCCAGAGCTAGCTGAATGACAAGGCAGGTTAGTAGTTGTTTTATGTTTAATTTTGGCATTTTTGTTCATGTGCTTTTGAAACAGTATCTGGCTATAGGCAATTCTTTCCTTTTTGTGTCCTGGTTTTACCATGTATAAAAGGAAATCATTTAATCTAGTGAAGTGGGAGGATTATGTTTGAGAGTGTGTGTGTGCGAGTGCACACAGAATAATCATCTATGTTCTTATAAGGAACCAAGAAAATCTAAAAGGAGAAGATAGATACTAAATACTGGTTTAAATGATCTGAGAAAGCCAGTATTAAATATAATGCATTCCTCCCAAAGCATTTTATTCAAAATATCAGTAAGAAAATATTTAATAATATTAATAAACAACCTGCTCACAAAATATGATGAGTAGGAAAAGTGACTATGATGAATCATTTTAATAACTAATGAATAGATAAGATGGATGACAGCAATTGCCTTCCCTAATGCACCTTCACTCTCCTGGTAATGGACAAATTATTTTGTGTTGCACCTAGGGTACACTATTAAATTCACTCCTAATCATTCATCACTTCATGGTCGTCCCATCCTGAGGAATTTCAGTTATTTTTAATGCCTACTTTCCTTTAGTAATTGATGCTTCATTCAAAGTGAAGTCATCTATTCTAAGTCAGCCTTGGGTTTCACAAAGACACATGCGATAAAAGCCTCTTGTCCTTCCAGATTACTAGGCTGGTGATTCTGCCATATGGATCCTAAAGGGGCTGATAGGTTTAATATTAAACCGTAATGAAGAGAGGTCACAGAAATATCATGTGTATTTAGCATTTGGTCTTTGGAGAGACTATCTTTGTAAACTGCAGTTCCTTCTTGGCATCTTCCTTGTTTTCTCTGACTCATATATGAGTGAGCCCTCATGGGGCACCATATTTCAACAAGTCACCCTGATTCCCCCATCTCTCTACACATTTGCTTTTTACATTCTCCATAAATAGTACCTTACCCTGTAATTCATCTTCCATGCCTAATTGATTCTAAATATAAGCTTCCTGGCCCTGTTTCTGCCATATTAAAATGCTTCCCATGGCAAGCTCATGTTTAAAAAGAAAATCAATTGTTCTGATTCATTGGTCATGAGCTTCTGCATGCTTTTATAATTTATTGTTCATCCTCAGGTCAGTATGATACCAGCATTAAATATTAAGGCTGCTTAGGGCACAATCCTTATCAGAAAGCTTTGCTCTGTTAATATCGGAAAAATGCTTGAATTTTTTTTTAAATTGTAAGCTCTAAAGCTTGGGTTAGCCATTGTGAAATAGTGGTAAAGAACAAGCACTACCCTGGAGACTAAAAGATAACTAGGGGTGCTCAAAAGGAAAGGCTGTCATTTGTTTCTGTCTCTTCCCACCTGCTGCAAAGGCTGTCTCATTAGTAGGCTTCAGCTACTAAATGAAACTGGAAGTTAAAATTCCAGACTACAGCCAGCTGGAAGAATAAATTAATAAAAATAGTCCATGTACCTAAATATCTGACAGTATTGAGGACCCTAAAACTTCACTTGTCACAAAAACACTAGCTATTAGCATGGGCTTATAGAGACACTCAGACCTATATATCACATTAAAATAATGAAGAGAAGAAATATGCGGCTTAGTTATAGAGAATATTTCAACAGCTGTCTTCAAAGTTCATTGTATATTTAAAAGATTGCTGCTTATTACTAAAATATGTTGATATTCATTTGGGACTTTATTTTTATCTGCTGAAATTACTCTATTACCATTTTCTATATTTGCTCCATAAGTGAACATTATTTAAGTAAATTTATTTAAGGTTCTGATATCAAGAAGTTATGAAATAATTCCTAAAGGACATCTAAAAAAATGTCTAAGTCTTGTTAGCTTATGACTGAGAAACTGATTCTGTAGTGAATGAAACCAAGCTGTTCTCAAGGAGGGCATACAGCCCAAGCACGTCTTTTGTGTGTGTGTCTGTGTGTGTGTCTGTGTGTATGCATGTGGCTGTGTATGTGTGTATGTGTGTATATGTGTGAGTGCACTGAAGTGGGTGTCAAACCTCCATCCTTCACGTTTTTTCCCCAGTGGCCTTTTCCCAGGTCAAACCATGTTTTAATGACTATCGACAACCTGTAGCAATGTGTGAAAGTGAGAAAGGCCTTTGCCTAAGACCCAAAAGCAGATAATAGCAGGAGGATGTGCATCATACAGATTATATGGATTGCTTATATGTACCTGAGGGTCAGGCTTTTTTTTTTTTTTTTTTTCTGAGTACCATACTACTGAAGTTGTTGTGAAAGATGCTTCAATTACTGGCATCTGTGTACCTCTCAAGATTCATTTATTTTTATTTTTATTACTACCAGATATACCTTTTCAATCTCTCCAGGTAAAATAAAATCTTTCAGGTCCTCCTAGATCCTCCAGACACATTATCACTTTTGTTTGTACAGATCACTTTCCTCTGTTTGGAATGCATCCATTCCCTTTCCTTTTCCTCTCAACTTGGTTAATTTCATATCTTACATGACATTGCTTCTTAGAATCATCTTGTCCACAGAGACAAAGCGAACTTGCCAGCATTAAATGCTTTATTTAATGCCATAACATATCAGATAATGTTTTCTTTAATATTTGCATAGAGCATTATGTTTTAATTTATTGAATACCATGTGCAGGATGCAACTTAGTTGCACAAAGCATTTACTCATTTTCAGGCAAATGCTATTGCTGTGAATGGGGGGAAGGAGCAAATACATCACATTACCTCTGGGCACCATTTACTAGTATCTTATTATTGAAAAAGTGAGAAATTCTAAAAATGAACTGATGGAAAACACTACTATGTACAACAAAATGATTTAAATGAAGAGTGACAGAATGCCAACCAAATAAAACACTGCATGTTCATTAGCATCTACCATGTGGTCAGGGGCTCTGAGCATCAGCTAATGTTCCCTCTTGCTTTGTTTGTTTCACAAATGTCAGAGTTGTTTCCCTCACACCTCTAAGCTTAGTGGAGTGCTTCATATACGACTGGCATTAAATAAACATTTCTTGAATGTTACGTGAATGAACAACTAATTGAAGGAAGGCCTATGTCCGTTCTATTTATTCTATATTTTTTTCTCACAACTCTTATGGTGATGAAGAACTTATTTTGTGGTAGGTATTAAAGAAAAGTTTAAAAGAAATATTTGTTCCACTTAAAGTACTTAATTACAAGCAAAAGGGGTTAAAAAATGGAAAACTTAGGTAAAAGAAGAATTATTAGAATACATCATGGACTCAGAATTAATAGAAACCTTCAGCTTCAGAGGGCCAGAAAAAATATTAGATAAACATAAAAAGCAGGAATCCAGAGGCATGGTAAGCAGTCTACCATGCTCACCAACCTGCATCTATTGCCCCCTCTGCAACCAGTTGAGTTGTGTAGCTTCCAACTATTTCTCTTAATATTGTATATATTACAACTGAAGAGAGTATAAAATTCGTGAAAATAAATTCACGTTCCTATTTTCTGTCTCTATCAGTCTGAGGGAGTAAGGATCTACTGGCTTTTGCTTCTTTAAGAAAAAGTGTAACCTAAAATATTCCCACCCCCATGTAGTAGGAATTTCCCGACCACCAAAACTGCATAAAGATAATTTCCAAATGGAAATAAAAGCGTTATGAGGAAAAATAAATTGGTTGGGGGAAACCAAAACATATACATAATAATTGATCTTGATGATAATTTGAATTGATAACCCACACTTTCTTAATCAACTATCAGTGAACAATGGTATGTATGTGATGCTTTCTTATATTTTCAGAAGGCAGCATATGTGGATACTCTTTACCTAGGAATTTTATTTACTACATTACGTATTTACTTTTGTATGCATGACAAGGTTTTTCTCTTGTAGTTTATAAAGTGTGAATAAATATTTATGAAAAAACCTTTGTTCTGCTTTCCTTACCATCTTGAAACACTAAGGAATTTTGTTCTTGCCAATAGTTTGGTTCATTACCCTGCTCAGAAGATCAGAGACTTTGCTTTGGTGAATCCTGTATCCTCAATGTCTGGAACACAGCCAGGTACAAATGCATAACAAATTCTTATTGAATATTGATTTCTTGAAGGAGTATATTCCAGAATTATTATTGAATAATTGCTTATGATGGCAGCAACAACAAAAATGGAAACAATCTATGTATCCATTAATGAGGCAACAATAAATACATTTTGATGTATCTACATTCATGAGATATTTATGAGATGTTAAGTAAAAAAAAAAAAAAAAAAAAAAAAAGCCAGTTGCCAAAAACAGTATAAGGTCATATTTTTGTTGAAATATGTGTTACTAAAAGTAGTCATAGTAAAATATACTAAAATGTTAAGAGAACTTACCACTAAGGACAGGTTTTGAATAGAAAAACTAGAAGGGTCCTTTCCCTTCTTATTTTAAGTAATTTCCAGCTGGGCACAGCAGCTCATGCCTGTAATCCTAGCACTTTAGGAGGCCAAGGTGAGTGGATCACATGAGGTCAGGTGCTCGAGACTAGCCTTACCAACACGGTGAAACTCTATCCCTACTAAAAATACAAAAATTAGCTGGGTGTGACGGTGCATGCCTATAATCTCAGCTACTTGGAAGGCTGAGATGGGAGAATCGCTTGAACCCGGGAGGTGGAGGTTGCAGTGAGCCGAGGTCATGCCATTGAACTCCAGCCTGGACAACAGAGAGAGACTCTGTCTCCAAAAATAAAAAGTAATTTCCTTTTAAAAATTCCTTTATTATTAAAAAAATATAATATGTTCATTGTAAAAAGTAAGAAAATGGTGACAAGAAAAACTAAAAAACTAACAGAAAATATCAAATGTTGTTAGTGTATGTCCTTTCAGATCTATATGTTTATATACATAATGTTTTAATAAAATGAGATCATTCTGTACATACAATTTTTCAAGTAGATGATATGGGTGAATGGCCCAAAAGTACATAAATAGATATCCAAGATCATTAGTCATCAGAGAAATGCGAATTCAAACTACAATGAAATAGCACCATGCACCCACTAGAACAGCTAAAATTAAAAGAAAGGTTGATAATATCAAATGATGGCAAGAATATGAAGCAACTGGAAATCTTAAACATGCTGGTGGGAATTTAAAATGGTACAAATAATTTGAAAAACAGCTAGCCCATTTCTTTTAAAATTAAACATATACTTAGAAAATTACTCATCCTGTACATGAATGTTCACAGTAGTTTTAGTCATAATAGTTCAAATTCCATCAATTAAAATTATTAAAAATCAATTACAATTGATTTTATATGGGGCATAATGTATCATATCCAGTGGTCAGCTCTCTAAAGCCAGATGAGGGTATGAAGGACTTCTCAGCATCCTGCTTTTCTAAACAGAATGAAAACATGGGAGTGTCACTTTTTTTTTTTTTTTTTTTGCTCTTGTTGCCAGGGCTGGAGTGGAATGGTGTGATCTCAGATCACTGCAACCTCCACTTCCTGGGTTTAAGCCATTCTCCTGCCTCAGCCTCCCAAGTAGCTGGGATTACAGATGCCTGCCACCACGCCCAGATAATTTTTGTATTTTAGTAGAGACAGAGTTTCACCATGTTGGTCAGGCTGGTCCCAAACTCCTGACCTCAGGTGATCCACCCACCTCGGCCTTCCAAAGTGCTGGGATTACAGGTGTGAGCCACCACACCCAGCCATCAGAGTCTTTATGTACAGACTTTCTGTGAAATCAAGACTAGACATTCTGGTTCTGTATTTGATCACTTTCACTCTCCACTTTTTCCTATGTATCCCACTTTCGTTTAGTTCCAACTTTTCTGATTTAGGCTTTATACGGTTTAGAGATGAAAACCTTGGATATAGAGTTTGAAGATTTAGTTTTGCCTTTTGCTCAGGGTCTCTGACTTTCTCATGTATACACAGTGTCTAAGCATATTGGGCCGTTAATATAATACCAACTCACAAGGTTATTGTGACTATTAGCTGAAATAATGCATAGAAAACTATTTTTCAAAATTGAATACTCTCTACTGATACTACATTATTAACTGCAATCTTCAAGAGCGATGGTGGTAGCATGAAATTGCAGGTCAAACAAAGTAGATGACTCCTGGTCACCTGGTACTTCTATAAGAACAAAAGCAAGTTAACATAAAGTTAGGACCTTGAAGAGCATCAAAGTCCTGTAAATAGCCCCTTATTCTTTGGACAACTTCAGAATTTTAGAGTTATCAAGTATTTTTGTTGTTGCTTTCCTTTGGAAATTCTGTCTGTTAGGTGCTGGGACAAATGACAAGCATGGTTGAGTATCTATTTCCTATAATGTGAAGTCATCCCTGAAAATACCATTTCAAGTGGCAGTATTCCAGGGATTAAGGGCACACAAGATGTCTGAGCTCACTCCCTGGCTCCAAATGAACCCCAGTTCCATTTTAGACATAGCCTGATGTAAGAAACACGGTCACCAAGTTAGGAGTCTTCTGGGCTTTCCGCATTAAAGAGAAAAATGAAAAGAGCAAGAAAGGGATGGGTTTATAAAATTTTGGAACTTTCCAAAAGGAGTTTTGAGATTTGGAGATAATGTTTAATATCAGTTTCAATTTACAAATAAAGTAGGTAGGAAATGTCAAGTAGTTTAAAAGGAAGAAATACATTTTCACAAAACAAATTGACAATATGCTAGTCTTAGGATGTTACTCATTTTATTTCAGTGACTTTACTATGGCGAAAAATAAAATTGCACCATTATCTGAAAAGGCTCTTGAACCTAAATATTGTCTATAAGTCTTCAGTTCACTGAAGGAAATTAATTTTCTCATATTTAAATTTCATAAGTTCAAAATGCTATTTTTCAAGTATTTAAAAAGCTGATTATTATATATTGCCTCTGAGATTTATGTTATATGAATAGAATTTCTGTAGCAGTCAAAGTTGCAAGTTTCCCTTTTTTTTTTTTCTTTTTGAGACGGAGTCTCACTCTTTTCACCCATGCTGGAGTGCAATGGTGTGGTCTTGGCTCATTTCCACCTCAGCCTCCCAGATTCAGGTGATTCTCCTGCCTCAGCTTCCTGAGTAGCTGAGATTTCAGGCATGCACCACCACACCCGGCTAATTGTGTCTTTTGTTTGTTTGTTTGTTTGTTTGTTTTTTGTTTTTGACAGATTCTGGCTCTGTTGCCAGGCTGGAGTGCAGTGGTGTAATCTTGGTTCACTGCAACCTCCGCCTCCGAGGTTCAAGTGATTCTCCTGCCTCAGCCTCCCAAGTAGCTGGCATTACAGGTGTGTGCCACAATGCCCAGCTAAGTGTTGTACTTTTAGTAGAGATGAGGTTTCACCATGTTGGCCAGGATGATCTCAATCTCTTGACCTTGTGATCTGCCCACCTTGGACTCCCGAAGTGCTGGGATTAGAGGTGTGAGTCACTATGCATGGCCAGGTTTTTCTTTTAATACTATTCATCTGGGTCTGTTCCAAGATGGCCGAATAGGAAGAGCTCCAGTCTGCAGCTCCCAGCCTGATAGATGCCCAAGATGGGTGATGTCTGCATTTCCAACTAAAGTACCTGGTTCATCTCATTGGGACTGGTTGGACAGTGGGTGCAGCCCAGAGAAGGTGAGCTAAAGCAGGGCAGGGCATCACCTCACCTGGGAAGAGCAAGGGGTGGGAAGATTTCCCTTTCTTAGCCAAGGGAAGCCATGACAGACTGTACCCCAGAAAATCAGGACATTGCCACCAAAATATTGTGCTTTTCCAATGGTCTTAGCAAATGGCACACCAGGAGATTATATCATGTGCCTGGCTCAGTGGGCCCCACGCCCACAGAATCTTGCTCATTGCTAGTGCAGCAGTCTGAGATTGAACTGTGAAGCAGCAGTTTGCCTGGGGGAGGGGCGTCCACCATTGCTGAGGCTTGAGTAGATAAACAAAGCAGCCGGGAAGCTCGAATTGGGTGGAGCCCACCTCGGGTCAACCAGGCCTGCCTACCTCTGTAGACTCCATCTTTGGGGGTAGGGCATAGCTGAACAAAAGGCAGCAGAAACTTCTGCCGACTTAAATATCCCTGTCTGACAGTTCTGAAGAGAGCAGTGGTTCTCCCAGCATGGTGTTTGAGCTCTGAGAACAGATAGACTGTCTCCTCAAGTGCGTCCCTGACCCCCGTGTAGACTAACAGGGAGGCACCTCCCAGTAGGGGCCGACTGACACCTCATGCAGCTGTGTGCCCCTCTGGGACAACGCTTCCAGAGGAAGGATCAGGCAGCAATATTTGCTGTTCTGCAGCCTCCACTGGTGATACCCAGGCAAACAGGCTGGAGTGGACCTCTAGCAAACTCCAACAGACCTGCAGCTGAGGGACCTGACTGTTAGAAGGAAAACTAACAAACAGAAAAGAATAGCATCAACATCAACCAAAAGGACATCCACACCAAAAACCCATCTGTAGGTCACCAGCATCAAAGACCAAAGGTAGATAAAACCACAGAGATGGGAAGAAACCAGAGCAGAAAAGCTGAAAATTCTAAAAACCAGAGCACCTCTTCTCCTCCAAAGGATCACAGCTACTCGCCAGCAAGGGAACAAGGCTGGATGGAGAATGACTTTGATGAGTTGACAGAAGTAGGCTTCAGAGGTTGTAGTAACAAACTTCTCTGAGCTAAAGGAGGATGTTGGAACCCATTGCAAGGAAGCTAAAAACCTTGAAAAAAGATTAGACAAATGGCTAACTAGAATAAACAGTGTAGAGAAGACCTTAAATGACCTGAAGGAGCTGAAAACCATGACACAAGAACTACGTGATGCATGCACAATCTTCAGTAACTGATTCGATCAAGCGGAAGAAAGGGTATCAAGGATTGAAGATCAAATTAATGAAATGAGCAAGAAGAGAAGTTTAGAGAAAAAGAGTGAAATGAAATGAACAAAGCATCCAAGAAATATGGGAATATGTGAAAATACCAAATTTATGTCAGATTGGTGTACCTGAAAGTGACAGGGAGAATGGAACCAAGCTGGGAAACACTCTTCAGGATATTATCCAGGAGAACTTCCCCAACCTAGCAAGGCAGGCCAACATTCACATTGAGGAAATATAGAGAACACTACAAAGATACTCCTAGAGAAAAGCAAGCCCAAGACGCATAATTTTCAGATTCACCAAGATTGAAATGAAGGAAAAAATGTTGAGGGCAGTCAGAGAGAAAGGTCAGGATACCCACAAAGGGAAGCCCATCAGACTAAGAGCAGATCTCTCAGCAGAAACTCTATAAGTCAGAAGGGAGTGAGGACCAATATTCAACGTTCTCAAAGAAAAGATTTTTCAACCCAGAATTTCATATCTGGCCAAACTAAGCTTCATAATTGAAGGAGGAAGAAAATCCTTTACAGACAAGCAAATGCTGAGAGATTTTGTCACCACCAGGCCTGCCTTACAAGAGACCCTGAAGGAAGCACTAAACATGGAAAGCAACAACTGGTACCAGCAAAAACATGCCAAATTGTAAACACCATTGATGCTAGGAAGAAATGGCATCAAGTAACAGGGAAAACAACCAGCTAACATCATAATGACAGGATTAAATTCACACATACCAATATTAACCTTAAATGTAAATGGGCTAAATGCCCCAATTAAAAGACACAGACTGACAAATTGGAAAAAGAGTCGAGACCCATCAGTGTGCTGTATTCAGGAGACCGATCTCATGTGCAAAGACACACATAGGCTCAAAATAAAGGGATGGAGGAAGATCTACCAAGCAAATGGAAAGCAAAAACAGCAGGGGTTGCCATCATAGTCTCTGATAAAACAGACTTTACACCAAAAAGATCAAAAGAGACAAAGAAGGCCATTACACAATGGTAAAGGGATCAATTCAACAAGAAGTGCTAATTATCCTAAATATATACTCACCAATACAGGAGCACCCAGATTCATAAAGCAAGTCCTTAGAGACCTACAAAGAGACTTATACTCCCACACAATAATAATGGGACACTTTAACACCCCACTGTCAATATTAGACAGATCAATGAGACGGAAGGTTAACAAGGATATCCAGGATTTGAACTTGGCTCTGCACCAAGCAGACCTAATAGATGTCTACAGAACTCTCCACCCCCAATCAACAGAATATACATTCTTCTCAGCACCACATTGTACTTCTTCCAAAATTGACCACATAGTTGGAAGTAAAGCACTCCTCAGCAAATGTAAAAGAACAGAAATCACAACAAACTGTTTCTCAGACCACAGTGCAATCAAACCAGAACTCAGATTAAGAAACTCACTAAAAACTGCACAACTATATGGAAACTAAACAACCTGCTCATGAATGACCACTGGGTAAATAACGAAATGAAGGCAGAAATAAAGATGTTCTTTGAAACCAATGAGAAAAAAGACACAACATACCAGAATCTCTGGGACACATTTAAAGCAGTGTGTAACGGGAAATTTATAGCACTAAATGCCCACAAGAGAAAGCAGGAAAGATCTAAAATTTACACCCTAACATCACAATTAAAAGAACTAGAGAAGCAAGAGCAAACACATTCAAAAGTTAGCAGAAAGCAAGAAACAACTAAGACCAGAGCAGAACTGAAGGAGACAGACACACAAAAAACCCTTCGGAAATCAATGAATCCAGGAGCTGGTTTTTTGAAAAGATCAACAAAATTGATAGACTGCTAGCAAGACTAATAAAGAAGAAAAGAGAGAAGAATCAAATAAATGCAATGAAAAATGATAAAGGGGATAACATCAGTGATCCCACAGAAATATAAACTACTATCAGAGAATATTATAAACACCTCTATGCAAATAAAGTAGAAAATCTAGAAGAAATGGATAAATTCCTGGACAAATACACCCTCCCAAGTCTAAACCAGGAAGAAGTTGAATCCCTGAAGAGACGAATAACAGGTTCTGAAATTAATAGCCTACCAACCAAAAAAGGTCCAGGACAGATGGATTCACAGCCGAATTCTACCAGCAGTACAAACAGAAGCTGGTACCATTCCTTCTGAAACTATTCCAATCAATAAAAAAGAGAGAATCCTCTCTAACTCATTTTATGAGGCCAGCATCATCCTGATACCAAAGGCTGGCAGAGAAACAGGAAAAAAAGAGAATTTTAGATCAATATCCCTGATGAACATCAATGAAAAAATCCTCAATAAAATACTAGAAAACTGAATCCAGCAGCACATCAAAAAGTTTATCCACCAAGATCAAGTTGGCTTCACCCCTGGGATGCAAGGCTGGTTCAACGTATGCAAATTAATAAATGTAATCCATCACATAAACAGAACCAAAGAAAAAAAACATATGATTATCTCAATAGCTGCAGAAAAAGCCTTCAATAAAATTCAACAGCACTTCATGCTAAAAACTCTCAATAAACTAGGTATTGATGGAACATATCTCAAAATCATAAGAGGTATTTATGACAAACCCACAGCCAATATCATACTGAATGGGCAAAAACTGGAAGCATTCCCTTTGAAAACTGGCACAAGACAGGGATGCCCTCTTTCACTGTTCCAATTCAACATAGTGTTGGAAGTTCTGGCCAGGGCAATCAGGCAAGAGAAAGAAATAAAGGGTATTCAATTAGTAAAAGAGGAAACCAAATTGTCTCTGTTTGCAGATAATATGATTGTATATTTAGAAAACCCCATCATCTCAGCACAAAATCTTAAGCTGATAAGCAACTTCAGCAAAGTCTCAGGATATAAAATCAATATGCAAAAATCACAAGCATTCCTATATACCAATAACAGACAAACAGAGAGTCAAATCATGAGTGAACCCCATTCACAATTGCTACAAAGAGAATAAAATACCTAGGAATCCAACTTACAAGGGATATGAAGGACATCTTCACACTGCTCAATGAAATAAGAGAGGACACAAACAAATGGAAGAACATTCCATGCTCATGGATAGGAGGAATCATTATTGTGAAAATGGCCATAATGCCCCAAGGTAATTTATAAAGCCAATGCCATCCCCATCAAGCTACCAATGACTTTCTTCACAGAATTGGAAAAAACTACTTTAAAGTTCATATGGAATCAAAAAAAGAGCCCACATTGCCAAGACAGTCCTAAGCAAAAAGAACAAAGCTGGAGTCATCATGCTACCTGACTTCAAACTATACTACAAGGCCACAGTAACCAAAACAGCATGGTACTGGTACCAAAACAGATATATAGACCAATGGAACAGAACAGAGGCCTCAGAAATAACACCACACGTCTACAACCATCTGATCTTTGACAAACCTGACAAAAACAAGAAATGGGGAAAGGATTCCCTATTTAATAAATGGTGCTGTGCAAACTGGCTAGCCATTATGTAGAAAGCTGAATCTGGATCCCTTCCTTACACCTTATACAAAAATTAATTCAAGATGGATTACAGACTTAAATGTTATACCTAAGACCATAAAAACCCTAGAAAAAAACCTAGGCAACACCATTCAGGACATAGGCATGGCAAGCACTTCATGACTAAAACACCAAAAGCAACGGCAGCAAAACTCAAAATAGACAAATTGGATCTAATTAAACTAAAGAGCTTCTACACGGCAAAAGAAACTGCCATCAGAGTGAACAGGCAGCCTACAGGATGGAAGAAAATCTACCCATCTGACAAAGGGTTAATATCCAGAATCTACAAAGAAATTAAACAAATTTACAAGAAAAACAACCCCATCAAAAAGTGGGCAAAGGATATGAACAGATACTTCTCCAAAGAAGACATTTATGCAGCCAACAGACACATGAAAAAATGCTCATCATCACTGGTCATTAGAGAAATGCAAATCAAAACCACAATGAGGTAGCATTTCATACCAGTTAGAATGGCGATCATTAAAAAGTCAGAAAACAACAGGTGCTGGAGAGGATGTGGAGACATAGGAATACTTTTACACTGTTGGTGGGAGTGTAAACTAGTTCAACCATTGTGGAAGACAGTGTGGCAATTCCTCAAGGATCTAGAACTAGAAATACCATTTGACCCAGTCATCACATTACTGGGTATATACCCAAAGGATTATAAATCATGCTGCTATAAAGACACACACACACACACGTATGTTTACTGCGGCACTATTCACAATAGCAAAGACTTGGAACCAACCCAAATGTCCATCAGTGATAGACTGAATTGAGAAAATGTGGTACATATACACCATGGAATACTATGCAGCCATAAAAAAGGATGAGTTCATGTCCTTTGTAGGAACATGGATGCAGCTGGAAACCATCACTCTTAGCAAACTATCACAAGGACAGAAAACCAAACACCGCATGTTCTCACTCATAGGTGGGAATTGAACAATGAGAACACTTGAACACAGGAAGGGGAACATCACATACTGAGGCCTGTCGTGGGGTGGGGGGACGGGGGAGGGATAGCATTAGGAGATTTGCCTAATGTAAATGAGGAGTTAATGCACGCAGCACATCAACATGACACATGTATGCATATGTAACAAATCTGCATGTTGTGCACATGTACCCTAGAACTTAAAGTATAATAAAGAAAATACTATTCATTTAATGTCATGCATGTAAATATACAATTTGGCCAATGCCACCCCCATCAAGCTACCAATGACTTTCTTAGATGGTGTGGTGAAAGGGGGAGAAAAGTTCTAGAAAACAGATTAGATGACTATCTCTCCTATTTATTAACTGTGTAATCCTGCACAGTACATGCCTAGATTCCTTTTTTTAAATGGATTTTCTTTTTATGGATTTTCTTCATCTGAAAAATGAGCATTGTTCTTCTGCAGCACTGGCATGCATTAAACTCAACTCACAACTTAGGGATGGGTGATTATATTTGGAGGGCAGTGTTACCCTCCAAATACCACCACATCCTAATCTCTAATCTCTAATGCTGTGGGCAGATAATCATTTATTTGGCCAGTGATGACTATATATGTGCCCTAATCTTTGACCTGACCTGCTCCCCACAGTTCTAGCCAAACTGATCACCTTGCAGTTCCTCAAATAGGACAGGTATAGTCCCACATCTAAACCTTGATATTTGCAGTGTCTTCTGCCTGGAAAGCTCATTACACAGCAGCCTTCCTTAGGCCTTTGCTCTTTTGCTGAAAATTCACCTCCAAGAAGTTTGACCGTTTGCATAAAAGAGCACCTTCCTCCACCCATTCTTTTTTACGTCCTTTATTCTGCTATAGCTATCTTTATGATCCTCACTGCGTGGCATACTTTATATTTACTTTATTAAGCATCATTAATACATACATTATACCATTCTTAAATATCTTCTGTGTCCAGCATGTAAGATTATTGAGGGCACGGATTTTATCAGTTTAATACACTGCTGTATTCCTACAACTGAGAATAGTATTATCACACAATGCAAATCAACAAATATTTGTTAAATGAATGAAAAAAAATGAATCAAGCAAAATTTCTAGTAGTTAAAAAAACCAAGTGACACTTTAAATCTTCTTATTAGAAATTCATTGCAGATCATCAAGTGAATGGTAGAATCTAGATATTGAAGTATTATTATAAAAATTTACTGATTTGAATTTGTGCATGTATTCCAGAAAGTTTTAGGAGAAATCTAATGTCCAGAAATTCCCAACATATAGTTCATAAAGGTCTATACCCTCACACTGCCCCCTTTTGTTTATAGAACCAGTTGGCACTCAAGATCTCTCAGAAGAACATATCAATTCAGATTATTTTGGCTGAATTATATTCTAGTCTTTGTATGAGTTGAGTTATAAGATGGCAGTAACATTATTGTAAATTTTTCTCTGATATCTCACCCTGACACATAAGTAATGAATAAGTCTAAAGGTGGTCCCATAACTGAAGGGTAACATACTATTTAACTATAAGTCAGAAAACAAACTGTGTAAATCTGTTTCCGTATTGCTTTTTTCCCAGTTAAAAGGCTAGAAATCAATTTTTCTCAGATATTCATGGCATACTGATGAAAACAGTATTGGAATCCTGACAAGTTATCTTTATCCAAGATAAAAAGGTAAAATGAAAGTTGGTTAATAACCACCATGCAATGTCTGAGAATGACCCCATCACCATTAAGTGAGAATTAATTGATTGTTTTATAGTTTTTTCCAACAGATATTTAAAGTGTTGACTTCAGAAAAACACTTCCCTAATCCTAATGATTGACAGTAGGTGATTTATGCTGTAATGTTTGACTTATTTTACTGCAATAGCAATAGGTAAGATATTAAAGTAATATCTCTCAACAAAAAGTGTCAATAATAATAATAATAAAAACCCTGAAGTATGAAAGTAGACCACTGTTTCCAAGTCCCTTACCTCATAGAAAGCAGATTGGGGTGGAGACAAAGTGATTGTGGGAAGACAACGTTTTTATGTGTGTGGCTTTTAGACATGTAAGTAATAACCCATGAAAATAAAATCATAAGTGGAAAGATTTTTTAAAATTATATTTTTGAGGCCAGGTGCAGTGGATCACTCCTGTAATCCTAGCACTTTGGGAGGCCGAGGCAGGGGGATCACCTGAGGTCAGGAGTCTAAGACCAGCCTGGCCAACATGGTGAAACCCCATCTCTAATAAAAACACAAATATTAGTCAGGTTTGGTGGTGGGCTCCTGTAATCCCAGCTACTTGGGAGGCTGAGGCAGGAGAATCATTTAAACCTGGGAGGTGGAAGTTGCAGTGAGCCGAGATCGTGCCACTGCACTCCACCCTGGGCAACAGAGCAAAACTCTGTCTCAAAAAAAAAAAAAAAGAAAAGAAAGAGAAAAAAATTATATTTTTGAATTTAAACATCCTCTTAGCAGCTAAATAAGCTTTCCTAGTATCTTTGAAATTTTTTCTATTTAGATTAAAAAATGCATTCTAGTGTAATCCTCCCAATACCCACCAATGGTAGCTATGATTATTTTACTTTATTTTTAGCTCTATTAACATAGACAGGAGTTTCCAATCCATAATCAGAATATATTATTAACTTCTCTTACACAGTTGTGTCGATTACTTCTGCCTCTTTCAGATAGGTAGTGATTAGGGGCACTGCTATGTCTTAAGTGTGTGTAAGCAAAAAGGGAAAGACGAGGGAATATAAAAGGCAGGGAAAAATTCTGGGAAGGCAAATACACATAGTGTATGTAAATTCTAACTTATATTAACAAATATACACTAATGATTTATATTAATAGATACATTAATGTACCTATAGTTTGGGAGTAAGACTTCAGTTAGGATGGGACACTGGAACTTACTAGCTATGTAACTTTGAACAAGTGGCTTAATCTCCATTGGCCTCAATTTTCCAATCTTTAAAATAGAACAATAGCAACAACCTCTATGACTGTTGTAAGTAAAGACATACCACAAAGTTGTTTTTCAAATTTGTGTGTATAATATAAAATTATTGTATGTATGATAAAATTTTTACACGGATTGGGTAAAATCATAATTATGACTGAAAATTATCATGAGTAAGGAAGATAAATTTCCAGGAAGATTAAAATAGCTTCCTTTATTGTCCGGACACAATTCAATACTTTTGACTTGCAAAAGAAAGAAAAAACATATTGTCCATGGTAATGTGTACTTCTCTACCGCTTCAAGGTTAAAATTGGAGTGACAAATCCTATAAAGTATTAAAAAATGCAGGTAGAAGTGATAACAGACTAGTATTTTCCAATCTCTCAGTCAATGATATCTTTCTGTTAAACTGGTGCCATGCAACATGACATTTACAGAGATAAATTGGCCATTGGTTCCAACCCTATTCCAATGTCCAATTCATCATCCCCCACACACCAACATCTACAATAGCCCTATCTCCCCTAAGATTCACCATGGCTATCATCATTTCCATATATTATAATTGGACAACAAAATGAACTAAAACAGCAATAACAACAAGAGAATTATGAGATACAGCAACAATTTCATTATACCAATACAAATTTGCTTGACTTTGATCACCAAGCAAATTATTTAAAACAAAGTTCAACTCCCATTGCAATTTATATGGGACACATCCAAATCATTATTACAAAAGGTGCAAAGTATTCATTATCTACTCCTCCAGGTAAATACAGATACAGATCTTGACCATTTTTTAAGTTCCTAAGACACCGGGTTTATGTTGTGTGTATGCGTGTGTTTGTATGTATGTGTGAATTGTTACTAACAACTGCTAACTCTGTGGAATAGAAGACTAAAGATGTTTTTATTTAATTCTGTAATCTCAGAACATCATCACAAAGTGGCCTAAATTAACAGTTTTGTTTAGGGGAAAAGTTTATGTATTCGCTCATTAAATATTTATTAATCCTTACAATATGTGGGCTACAGAGCTATGTGCTAGAGATGCTATAACAAACAGTTCAGCCAGGAACCTGGCCCTCTGCTAATGGATCCTACTGGAAAGTATATATCTCTTTACTCTCTTGTGTCAGTGTTAGCTCATTATGTTTTCTTCCTCTTTAATTCCTAAATCTATTTTATAAAACTTCCCTAGCATATCATGATGTATAATAACAATTTATTAACAATACTAATAAAGACATTGAATAATGTATTTCAGGGAGGTGTTTACATTTGATTTATGTTATCTCATTCAATCTTTACGTGAGGGAACCAAATTAGAATCAATTGTTACATTTCCATAAGCAATTAAAACTTTAAAAAATATGTTATCAATTATGTTTTAGGGTTTTTTGTGTAACACATTCTACTTAATTACTCTGCACTTAATGAAATATAACTCAGTGATAAAATTTTATACATTTAGCTGTAAAGAAAACCCCATATAGTTCAACATATATTTTGTATCAATGTCAACATCTATATTATATTGTGGAAAGAACAACATAGTCAATGGTTTTAAATATTACATTACATAGTCTATGGCTTAAATTTCCAACAGGTTTTCTAATTTTTGTTTATTTTTCTGTAAATAAATAGGTGGCTTAACTATCATAGTACTCTTTAGTTTGATGAAATTATATTTTTCTCAATGGTAAAACATTTTAAAGAAATTTTTCCCTGTATTAATTAAGAAAATCACCCACAAAATATGTTGATTCCTGACAATCAACATTTGGATAAGCAAACTTTCTATAAAACGTCTACTCATGCATTTATACAAATTTATATTTATGATACATTATGTAAATTACTTAATTATTAAAAATTTGAAGTCCAAAATCATGAATTTATCAAATTATTCTTATTATGAGTTGCCTTTGCCTCTCCTGCTATTTGTATCTTGAGTTTGGATAGTAGCTCTGCCACTTACCAGCTGCTTAATTTTTCCTTACCTGTAAATCACAGATAATGAAAGAACTTAGAGCTAGAATGCAGACCTCCTGACTCATGATCCAGTTTTCCATTCTGTTAATCTATTTTTATGTTATGGGACATACAGAAACAATAAGAGAACTGTCTAACAATGTGGCATTTTAATGGTAGTATTAACCTAAATAGAAAATATTACTGTACCATCAATCTAATCCTTTAAAAATATAAAAGCAATCATGAAAATTGAAATGAAGCTTGCATTTTCTACAAAATAATATGTAAAATAACTTATGAAATATTTAGTTTTTTACTGCTAACTCCAACTGGTCATTAGAGAGTATCTGTAGCATTATCAATAGGAGTAAATAGCATGGCCTGACTGACCTTCGAGTCAGAATCTCGTTTACTACTGGTAGGTTCTTGGCTGGGTTAATTGACCTCGCTGTCTCAATCTCCCATGTGTTAATCAGGGTTATTGATACCACCCCACCATCAAAGTGGGAGGATCAAATGAGACAACTTCCAAGATGCATTTGGCCCACAGTAGACGTTCAATAAACAAGAGCTCCCTTCCTCTTTCCCTAGTGCCAGCTGGCTGGCAGACCACATTAAGCAGAAAAAAGGAAGTTATGTTCTCCTTTTTCCAGACAGCTGGTAATGCAGACATCACAGGCTTTCTACAAACAATGTTGACTAATTTTTGCCACAGCTGACGTGTGTCTAATGTGCCCTGCCAGTTCTCTCAATAAGCTGAATTCATGACCATGGAATAATTAAGTTGTTTTCTTTATTGCTCCTCATTTTATGAGTCCAGATTGAGGTAAAGTGGCACTTTTGTAATGTTTTGTATATTTCATGGACCTGGAAGACTTCATTTATTGTCTTGTAATAACAACAATAAAAATGTTTTACACTGTTTAGTTCTGACCACGGTACTATGATACACATAATACTGCTCCCTCCAATGTGTAGATGGGACCACTAAGAAACAAAGGTGAAGTAAACTGGTCCAGAATCACCCAGGCAGAAAGTGGCAGAGTTAGGATTTGAATCCAGTGTTTTGACTCCTGTGCCTGCACTCCAAACTCATAGAAATGATTGAGACAGAGAGTAGGATTTGCATGTAAAGTGAACAAAGGCCTTAAACTCCCGTCTACTACTTCCCATTCAGCTGAGGGGGCAAAGAATACATTACTGAACACCTGGATTGTATTAGCTATGCTGTATTTCAAAATAGAACCCTGAAATTTCCTCTTGATAGGGAAATATTTATCCCCTTTTATATCACTCAAGTACAGTACATATAGGATACAAATTCAACAGGCAATACCTTCTTAATTACACCTAAGATATTCAACCATTTGAGAGGCACATTTCTGCTCTTTTTGGTCCCTTTTACCAAAGGGGAAAGGGTCAAGTAGGGCTTGTGCGTGAATGCTTAGAACAGTGGCTGGTACATAGTGTAAACTATATTATTTATTATTGTTATTATTTAATTTTCAAAACTACTTGCTGAATCTAAACTTCTCTGATGAATTTTATAGACCACCAAAGAACATCCTGTTGATGCCTAGGTCTGTATAACTCTGCCAAACAAAATGTGCTCCATGAATGTGTTTTATACACAGGTGCACTTGGGTGAGGCTGGAAACAGCAATTCTCACCATTATTTCAACCAAGCAAAATTGGATTTTATCTGCTTTATGAATATTGGACATCTTTGTACAATATCATTTGAAGAAAGATTCCACTAAAAACAAATGAAAATAAATAAACAAATAAGTAAAACTACTGCTATAGTAAAATATAATGATAACAGTAATCTCTAATACACATATTGGGCTTATTTAAGCCAGAAACTATTCTAAGTAATTCTCACTATTACACTATAAGTTAAGTTCTATAATTCCCATTTCATAGATAAGGAAATTGAAAAGATTAGATGACTTATCTAAGATAAATTTAGAATGGAGTTGGAACTACAATCAACACAGCTTAGATACTGAATCTGGGCTCTTCAGTACTGTGCTCTGCTGGCTCTGGATAGTAAAGAAAGTTCCTCTTAACATATTTTATATAATTTGCAATCAGTATTCTTGAGCTCTACACTTGAATGAGAATAATGAATGTAAGCTTTCTCACTTCACAATATGACCTGAAAGCAAAATGCCCAATAAGTAAACAAAATATAAATATAAAAAGAGATTCTGAAAAAGTACAAATGCAGCTAAATGGAAATAGCCTACTGAGCAGTTTTTCTGGATTCCATTTAAAAAATAATAATAGGTAGGTCTAAAATGGAACTGAGGTAAGTAAAACAAAATAAGATCCTCTATAGTTTCTCTAATAGGTATTATGGTGCCTACTTCAATGTTTCCATTTATATGGTGTTTATAACACTTTAGTGACCAAATCCAAAAAGAAGAGACTAAATTCAAATAAGATACCTAAAATGATCAGCAGTTTCATGTTTGATAAATTAGTAAGAGCTGTCTAATTGCATAATTGATACATCTCTATCTGCTTGTACCCTTTATCCATAGATGATCTCCTGTCGATCAGGTGGCAACTTTAAGACAGCTTAAGGTTGATTACCAACAAGCTGTGTCACAATACTAAATAAAATTAATTAAATTTTGATTTATAGAAGCTGTATTTCAACAATGTTGATCCATCACAGGTAGAGTCTTTATCTCTAAAAGTATTCACACTTCACGGGCTTCCCTTTAAAATACAGAACCAAAGCTATGAGAACCAATCCTGCTAACCAAACAAAACCCTGATCCACAGCAGTTATGAGGGAGAGACAAATTATACAAAACAATTAATATGGAAGGAGACATGGCACGTGTAGAGTGGCACAGGCCAGCCAAAATGCTGGGCTCACAAGACCACATGGTTCATCAGACCTTCTGTGGCTCCTGGGCGCAGTGTACACTCTGAAGCTTATCTCTTCTGAAGATATTTAGCTGTTATTTAGACTAGCCCGGGGCTTAAAGGCAGGATGTAAAATGCAGTCCAGGAAAAATGATTCCTTATGCCCCTAAAGTAATTGTGAACTTGGCACAAGTTTTCTTAATTAATTCTTAAATCAAAATTTACTTAAGCTTATTCTGTCACATGTTTTGTTATGTTTTGTTTTGTTCCATTGTCTTCAACCAAATATAGACCACTGCGTTTCTTAAAAAAGGAACTTAGGGCCAGGTGTGGTGGCTCACGCCTGTAATTCCGGCACTTTGGGAGGCCGAGGCGGGCGGATCATGAGGTCAGGAGTCCGAGACCAGCCTGACTAATATGGTGAAACCCTGTCTCTACTGAAAATACAAAAAAATACAAAAAAAAAAAAAAAAAAATAGCCAAGTGTGGTGGCACACGCCTGTAATCCCAGTGACTCAGGAGGCTGAGGCAGGAGAATCGCTTGAACCCGGGAGGCAGAGGTTGCAGTGAGCCAAGGTTGCGCCACTGCACTCCAGCCTGGGTTACAGAGTGAAACTCTGTCTCAACAACAAGAAAAAAGACACTTGGTAGTTTCTAAGTTAACTCCAGTTAAAAGCATTTGTGTTTCATTTGCTTGGTCATCAGAGTGAAATGATTTTATTCTTAAAAAATACTAGAATTCCTGTAACCCAGCACTTTGGGAGGCTGAGGCAGGTGGATCACGAGGTCAGGAGATGGAGACCATCCTGGCCAACATGGTGAAAAGCCGTCTCTAATACAAATACAAAAATTAGCTGGGCGTGGTGACGCATGCCTGGAGTCCCAGCTACTCAGGAGGCTGAGGCAGGAGAATCACTTGAACCCAGGAGGCGGAGGTTGCAGTGAGCCGAGATCATGCCACTGCGCCCCAACCTGGCAACAGAGCAAGACGCCATCTCAAAAAAAGAAAAAAGAAAAGTTAGAATTATGACCAGACATAGTCAGGTTGAAAGCTTTATCTGAACTGATAAATAAGTTCCATGTGAACATAAACACTATTATTAAGAATTCAACTCTGGATGATCAGTGTTAACAAAGATGAGAATAAGGAGCACTAGAAAGTCTCTATCCTCTGAAATCCAAATTTAAATGAGCATATACTCAGCATATACACCTTCTGTCAGAAAGGTACTTTGGAGCAAGGACTATGTTAAGCCATATGTACTTACACATTACGTTTTAATGTTTAAAATAATTTATACAGTTATTATTATTGAGTCTTCTCTGTTTTATTACCATTGCCAAAAGTAATGAGAATAGCCACCATTTTTAGTTCATTGTAATTGTTGTGTTTCCCCTTCCCTTTGGAATTAAGCAGGTGTCAAACATTTATTAGATGTCATCTAAGGTAATTCGTTGCTCATGAAAATGCCATGAACAATGCTCAGGTTGTGGCAACTGAGCTATGATTTTTTGTTAGAAATAATATTGATCAGCATAATGACAACAAATCAAGATGAGGGGCTCAGTGCAGTTGGAGGAAGAAACAAGGAGAGGAAGAGCAGAAAAGCTCCAAGGTGGACCCTGCATGCAAATGAAGAACAGAGCAGGTGTTTGGCAAAGTTAGCTTGGGGGAGGGAGGGGTGGACTTAGTGGGGGAGGGAAGGTGTGAAATAATTGTATTTTGTTTATATCTTGAAGAAAATGTCCCTAAAATGTGTCATTTAAGGAAGGATACAGTTTCAGCAACAAAAGTGGTGAGGAACGCAAATCTGTAATAATAATTGGCTATGCAATAAAAAAGATTTTAAAAGCACATTTTGCAGTAGTTATTTTGGCTTTTTAAAGATATATTCAGAATGATTACATGTCTCTCTTGAGAGGCAGTATCCACAGTAGTCACGTTCACAGGCTGTGGAATCAGATTTGAATTCTGACCCTGCCACTAGTCGATGTCACGATTTAACCTGTGTCTCAACTTCCTCATCCGTACAATTTCCCATCTGTTGCTTATAGCATTGTTGTGAGAATTAAAAGTGTATAAGTAATGTAGACACTTAGGAGAGTGGCTTGCACTTAGTAATAACACACGTTCACTATTTTTTCCAGACATTATTTGAAGCCAATAAAGAATGTTAGCAGAAAGGATGATCAAGTCAGTTAAATGATGCTGGGAGGACATTTTCAAGGTTTTGTTTTGTTTTACTACTTAGCATATAGATAAAGCCAGCAGAGCAGAAATATAATACTTATCTAGGAACCTAAACTATAGGTCTTGAGAGAAGATGATAAAAACGTTAAAGTTCTCTAATTTTCAGTTACAAAGATTCATTCCCACGTAGGGAAATTTCCCTGCAGCATTACCCGCAGCATGGCAGTTTTATTGGGATTGGAATACAGTCCATATGGTGTGCTTGCTGACACTCTGGAGTTGAGGGGAGCGGGCTCCTCCTGAACATATTTTACTTCTGTGAATAACCACTTGTCATGTCAAGTCACCACCCCCATGAGAACTGCGACCTCAGAGTCCTCTAGGGAAGCTGCATTTGTTCCCTTGCTATTATAAGCATTTGCGCAAGATGACTCCAGGACAAAGTTTAATTCCGCTGCTTGGTTTTTTTTGTTTTTTGTTTTTTTCTCTTTCCATTTGTCTTCATGTAACACAGACTCCACAACCACAACTTCCACCTGAATTACATTTTTAGGGACGTGCAAAGACCTTGGGGCAGGAGAGGCAGAAGTCAGTGAAGCAAGAGTTCACATTTTCAATCACTTAAATAATGATATTAGAAATTCAAGTACCTTTTCCCCATTACTGGGGAAAGTGTTATTCCTTGATAGGCCTTATTTCAGAATTAGATTGTATGACCCAGCTAGCTAGGCTGACTCAAATTATAGAGCAGGCTGGCAGAAAAGAAACAACTTACAGAAGCAAAGCAAGTGTAGGAAAAAAGAATTTGAGCTATCTCTGCATGATGATCTTCTGAGTTCACTCCTAAGGGATGCTCTACAGCAAGGGAATAAATAGTCATCGACACTTAACTCTTAAAACTTGCAGAGATAAATATTACCTTTAGGAATAAATATGTCACAGCTGGGCTAGAATGATGACCCATACTTGCTATGTGCACATATTTAGGGAGTCCCTGCACATCAACACAGTCCTTTTTCCCCCCGCTTTTTGGCATTTGAGAATTGGGCTTCTACTCTCTGAGTTGGAACAGCTCTTCTGAAACTTTAATGTACAAACAAAACATCTGGGGATCTAGGTTAAAATAAAGACTCTGATGCGGGAGGTCTAGGAGAGGCTTGAGACTCTGCATTTCCTACCAGCGCTGACAGGATACTGATGCTGCTAGTCACTGACCACACTTCGAATAGCATGGAGGCAATATAATACTGAGGCCAGTCCTGGACTCTGAATTTTCTTGGGTTCTTCCATTACTAGTATTTCTTCTGAGCCAATGCTAGGGGTTGAATTATGTTCCTCAGGAAAGATATGTTGAAGCCCTAACTCCCAGTATCTCAGAATGTGGTCATATTTGGAAATAGACTCTTTACAGGTCAACAAGGTAGTCCCTAATCCAATATGACTAGTGCCCTCATAAAAAGGGGAAATTTGGGCGCAGTGATAGATATGCACAGAGGGAAGGGGATGTTGAGAAACGGAGGAAGACAGCCATCTAAAAGCTAAGAAATGCCCGAGTCTATCAGAAGCTAGGAGAGAGACCAAGAACAGACCCTTCTCTAGTTGCTTCAGAGGCAGCATCAACTTGCTAACACCTTGATCTTAGACTTATGCCTTCCAGAACTGTGAGACAGGAAATTTTTGTTGTTTAAATCACCCATTTGTGAACCTTTGTTACAGCAGTTTTGGGAAAGTAATACAGGTACTGTTATCAAGGACATTTCCCTGACACTTCATTCTCCTACTCTCTGACACAGACAGAAATGTTTGGTGTACCAAAAAACTTAACACAACCCGAGGACTGTGAACACAACATCGCTTACACAGATAAGGTAACAACAAAAGATGGAGGTCATGTTTCTGAGGACCAAAGCCTGCATTGCTCCTACTGTCATTTCAGGTGTCAATAATGACATGCTGTCATAGATTGCCAACACTGCCAAGTCTGAATTCCATAATTTATCCAAAACTGCTCTGATCTACAGATCAGGATCTGCCAGGTGTGGTGGCTCATGCCTGTAATCCCAGCACTTGGGAAGCCAAGGCGGCCGGATCACTTGAGACCAGGAGTTCCAGATCAGCCTGGCCAACATGGTGAAACCCTGTTTCTACTAACACTACAAAAATTAGCCAGGTGTGGTGGCGTGCGCCTGTAATCCCAGCTGCTGGAGAGACTGAGGCAAGAGAATCGTTTGAATCTGGAAGGCGGAGGTTGCAGTGTGCCGAGATCGTGCTACTGCACTCCAGCCTGGGCAACAGAGCAAGACTCCATCTCAAAAAAACAAAACAACAACAACAACAAAAAACAAATACAAATCACTATCACACTCTATCGCTTCACATCCTTCACACCTCATTAGCAGTCCTAAAAATTGCTTTCCTTTTTAGAACCATTTTTCCACAATGAAACAAACCTTTCTTTTTTAAAAAATATCACCTTGTGAGAGTTATTAGGTTTGCAATGAATACAAGAAGAGAAAAACAAACCCACATAAATTTATTTGAAAGGGCGTAGGCAAGAATGAGGTATGCTAATCTCATTCACCAGCTAAGTGATGGGTCTCTACAAATCAGACCCACAGCAAACATGATTCAAACACACTTCGTAGAAAAATGACAAGCTACTAACAAGGTATTTGCTTTCATTTCAAAAGAGTAAAATATATGCTTATGAGATCCATGAAAGCCAAGGAGTGAAGTTTTTCTATTTTGATACTTAGTCATTACACTTCTAAATATGCTTCAATCTACTTTTTATACTCTCAGTATTTTTTGCTTGGGAACCACTCCCTTGGAGGTATTTGAAAAGTGCAGGAGTGTTTGGGTTTTCGCATAAATGGAGGAGTTATTGGCATTTAACGGGCAAGGCTTGGGGAAACAAGACATTCTATAGAGCAAAGGACTATAAATATTTGTCCCTTCCCAAATAGTAAAAGCAACTGTAGATTGAGGCCCTCATCCCATCTTGGCATTTCTTTAAGATTAATGATCTTTTCAGTTTGGGCTCTCTGTTCGCCCTTTGACTTCTACCAGAAACCACGCGGACATCACAGATATTCTCTGCTTTGACAGGTGTGTCATTCCTTGGTGTGTCCAAAGAACACTGGCTTCTCACTCTATCCTCCTTATGGGATGTTATAACAAATACATGTGGTAATCAATAGAACTATTCTTGTTAGTTTTCTGTCCCACTTTCAGGGGAAAGTGGCGAGATGGGTGAAGTATTATAGGTATATCTGACCAACACAGTGTACTTGAGCTAGGACGTCTTGGAGGTGTTTTTAAATATTATTTTATGCAATTCCTTATTTTCCTTCATGACTACTCTTAGTGTCTCTTTCTTTCTTTTATCCATTCATTTATTTAACATAAAAAAGGACCTGCTATGAGGAACAGATTGTGTTAGGTCCCATGGAAGAAGGTCACAATGATAATGAGATCTTCATTCTGTGATGATCAAATTTATCCTATTGTATCTCCCATTAGTTCTTTTTATTTTCGCCGATAAGTTTCCCCTAACTTTTTCTACCTCTTGATCTAGAAAAAAAATTCACTCCTCCACCAAATCATGATAGTCCTATTTGCTAAAATATCTCCATTCACAGAGTAGCTTTTTGATTATTTCTTCTACCGTAGACAAATCCATCCATACATATTTTCTCAGTTAAACTTCATAATATGTGATTTATGCTAATATTACATATGTGAGAACTGAGGGTTACCAAAGTTAAATAACCTTCCCAACTTGCTCATGGATTTCAAAGCAGATCTAACTGATCCCAGTGCCTGCATTTTTAACTAATGTAAGATATATCTGACAGTTAAAATCACTTTTGTGTGGCTTCTAGTGAGCTTATAAATACCTTACTTGAAAGACATATTTGGCCTTCATTCTCAGCACCTTGACTAAATTGTTCATGACTGGTTTAGAAAACCGATTGTACTTTCCAAGTTTCTATTAATACTACATTTTAACAGTTGAAAAACTTTTCTGGGTTTCTTAGCTAATACAAATCCGAAAGGCAGAAATTCCAAATATAACTGGGTAGTCCTTTGCACTTTTTCAATGCCTTCAGGCTTTTGAAGTTCTGTGGATTTGCCTTAATCTGTTGCTAGAACACTGCACATTGCTCTAAACAGCCTGCCAGTCTGAGAAACTTAGCGTGAATGACACAAGTGTCGCCCCCCTCCACCGACCCAGGTCAGAGGATGGTGTGAAACAGTACAGGAGGTCAGGGGAGGGGAGGAATTGCAGGATAAAGAAATTAACTAGAGGAACAGGAAGTAAAATAGAAAAAATAATCTATAGACCTAAAGAAAAACCTTTCCAACTGAAGCTGTCTCCTCCCCACCAAGCACATACCTCTTGATAGATAGTTTAGTTTTTTGAATCAGTTCAGTCTATTCCGATAGCAACTTCAAAGGGCCAGCACATAGCTGACAGTGTGTCATTCCACTGTCACACCAATGGAAGTCACAGATCAGGAATCTGCAGATACCAGAGAGAGCGATGGCACTTTGAGGTCTGATCAAGTGTCAGATTTAGGAATCAGGACAGTTAAGAACAAGAAATCAGTCTACAATATTTTCCTAACACTCGTCTGGCCCCAGCATAAAGCACAGGCATCAATTTGGAATTATAAAATAAATTAGTGATTTACATTTATACCTTCTTTGCTTTCCTTCCTCTCTGAAGCCTGGGAGCCTGAAACACACAGAGAACACTGGGGTAGATGGTACGAGAAAGGCCCGCCTGGGACATCTCTATTCTGCTGTGGTAAGTGCCACGACTGCTGCCATGCCCAGGTACCCCTCAAGCAGCAGGACACTATTTCCACCCCTGCCCAGGACAACTCAGTGGCATGGTAGTGATAGCATCTCTCCTGTGCATGTAAGCACACCAAAGCCTTCTAGTATGCTGATAATTTCATACTTTACACCTAAACCTTCTACCATTTTAGAATTTATTTTGGTGGCACTTTTTTTTCTAAATGGCTGTATCTACTTCCTATTGACTCATTCATCCTTCCCCCACCGTTTTAAAGTTCTGCCTAAGTTAGTGGGGTACATTTGGTGTTAAGAGAGGGTTGTCCACAATGGACTAACCCACTGAACACCGCACAGGGCAAAATGATACTAAGTCTATACCTGTTTGGTGTGTTAATCTGCATTAATCGTGCCTTTTTATTTTTGTATTTCTGATGATTTGTCATCTGAGGCCTTGTGGGCCTGAAGAGACTGCCCCTTCCAGGGCTACCCAATGCCTGTAATAGTAAAAGACTCACCTGGCAGTACGTTTTCACACGCAAACCAACGAATCCAGAGCCCATACCTCAACACCTCCTCTATCAGGCTCTCATGCTCTGGGCCACTATCCTTCTGCTCGAATCACTCCAGGGTCAGGTATTAGACCACTAGAGACAACCCCTACACCGCTGAGGCCACCAAAATTATAAAAACTAGCCAATCCCGAGCCTGCTCACCGTGCCTTATTTGTTCCTGCCCATGGAAAACACAAAAGGCTGTCACTGCTGTTTTCCTTTGGCTCCCTCTGCCCCTGACTGACCCTGGTGCTTCCTTGTATGGCCCCTGCATGTGGTCTGCCCCTCTCTGCTTGGGAGCTTGAGAGTGACCAACTATCTTTTCAATAACAATCGCCTCCTAATCTATGGGCCTCACCATTCCTGAATAATAATAAAACCTATGTTTAAAAATACAGTTCTTACACAGACTTAGCAGGAAAAGGAGACCGTTTATTTATTTATTTATTTATTTATTTATTTATTTATTTATTATTTTTAGATAGAGTCTCACTCTGTTGCCCAAGCTGGACTGCAGGGGTGTGATGTCAGCTCACTGCAGCCTTGACTTCCCGGACTCAGGTGATTATCACACCTCAGCCTCCCGAGTACCCAGGACTACAGGCACATGCCACCATGTCCCGCTAATTTTTGTATTTTTAGTAGAGACTGAGTTTTACTATGTTGGCTAGCCTGGTCTTGAACTCCTGGGCTCAAGTGATCCTCCCACCCTGGCCTCCGAAAATGCTGGGGTTACAGGTGTGAGCCACTGCACCAGGTGGAGACATTTCTCTATGGCCACAAAATAATCCCTCTGAACACATGAGTGTGTTCTGATAAGTTATCAGTCAAATGAAAGCCCATTGTACAACAATAAGAGTTGGAGAAGGAACACACTCCAGTTGGTTTTACACTTTATCATAAAAATATTTAAAGCATGCTGATATTTAAAACTGTTAAAATGTAAAAGTCTCTCTTTTTATTGATTTTAGTATATTGGAGTAGTGTTCTTGAAAATTCCCTTGAGGGCAAATATGCCTATAAATAGGAAACTTTGCAATAACTTTCTACTGATGGTTCCTTGCCCATTAGAAATATTTGGAAGTTGTAATTACTTTGTCTTACAGATTATTTGAATTACATATTGATAAGAATTTTGGGGCTTTTAATATGTAAAGAGTTTACATTGTATTGGTCATCAGTGTTTTAAAAAATTATTTATTATTTATGGTGATAGGTGGCTATTGAGGGGAACATAGGTAGACATTAGAATCTGATTTGAGGCCTTCCCTAGTATAATAGAAATAACTTAAATGTTTAAATAGTAGGAATTATGTATGTATCAATATAATGACTCTAGTGGGTACCTCCTGTGGCAGGGGCCAAGAATGACAGACGGTCCTATTCCAGCAACCAGGCTGTATTCATTCTATTTCCTTAGAAGACACACTGCATTCGAGATAAATGAGGCAGGGCTCTTGAGCAGACTTGCAGAAAATGTTTATATTCCTTGTTTCCAGCAGAGAATCACCTGCTGCCATCTGCTCCTACTCCAGCTGCCAAGTCCTTACAGCCAGCGGTCCACTGAGGAGCCCAGTGACTGTCAGAACACTGTGGTCTCAGAGGACTAATCTACCAGAGGAATCTTCACATCACATACCCTGCTCTCCAGGTTTCTTCTCTCCAAACAACCAAGGCCTAATTTAAGGAATCTAGAAGTAATAGTAGTTAAAAGTTGTGTGAGTGCCCATTATATTATCTGAATCTATACTGCTTTGGGAAGAGTTAGTAGGCAAAACAGAACTTAGTGGCTAAGGTAAAGAGACATACAAATGACAGATAATGCTGTAAGCAACTCCCATATGCTAAAAGTCATATTTAGTGTCAGTTTACCAAAGGCCTTTGTAGAAGTGTAACTATGTCAGCATGTATAAAGATTGTTGACATAGGTTCCCAAGCCTAGCAACAGACTAGATGGATTAAAAAAGTATGAATAGCAGAAATGCTAGGCACAATGGACACAGTGGTTCTTGCTGCCTGGTAGCCACTAATCTCATTCTTTCCCACTCACCCTCCCATTTTCTGCTCAGACACTGGGCAGTAACCTCTTAATTTCAAGAGAGGTAGGATTTTCCCTAGTCCCAAGGTATACATCAAAACTGCTTCCTTGTCCAAGGTGTAGAAATTGAGTGTAGGTCAAAAGAAAGAAGGTTCATCAAATGAAGAACTTAGTGAGTTTAAAGTCTAGAATAAAAGTGTAAAGCTGAAAGAAGGAAGAAAGTAAGGACACAGTGTGTTAGGGAGTTTAAACATTTTAGAAAATTAGAGATATTTATCAAATATATAAATAAAGGGTAATCTTTCCCCTTATCTAGGAGAACTTAATTGCATAGAAGTAAATGTGTTTGAACAGACTGGCATGTGCTCTGAGGTCAATACCTATAATCTCTAAACCTTTTTAAACCTCTTTGCATGTTGAGGTAAGCTAGTTATCTAAAGAATAAACACAGACACTATTAAAGGCTTTTCTTGGTTGTATACACTGATTATTATTCATCAAATAGGTGACTAATTTTCTAGCATTTCAACATAGAAGCTGACCATGGGTTCACATGGATGCCACATTTGAACATAGAAGACTGTAGTCCTCATAGAGGGATGAATACTCTTGTGTTGATAAAACAGTTATATGAGGCCTTCCTGTACATCTTTTCAGTCATGGTGACAGTCATGTTAAACTCTTCTCAAGAAGCAGCCAAATTTTAGATCATGAAAAGCCAACATAGTACAGGTTCCCATATAGAAACACCAATCATCAATTCTTTGTACACCACAAGTTCCACATCTGTGAAATGAAACTTTTTCTTAACTCGCATAGAAAGCATTACAGTGTTAGAGTCAGGTGTTTCTGCTCAGCATACCACAGTGCTCTTATATAGAGTCTGAAAGCAAGAAACCATGAAGAGAGTGTCTCAGGAACTTGGCATTCCACATGCATGTAGGAACAGGTGACGATCTAGTTTACAGTATTAGAATCTTCTTTCAAAACTGACATACTTTAAAAGTGGGACAGATAATTTTGATATTATATGTTCTTTGTTAATTGTTTTGAATAATTTTAGTGTTCATTGCCTTTTAATAAAATTTATTTTACTTCATTAGTTTTTAAAGTCTATCAAAATAGAGATAAATTTTAAATAAAAATTTTAAATTTCCTTTTTTCCTTCTCATTTTATTAATCTCAGCAACAGAATTCAAATTAATTAAAACTGACAAGTACATTCCACAGGTTGACATGTTTTATTAGGAATTCTTGTTCTTGGCTTCATTTCTGCTGACTCTAAATTTTTTAAGTATGTTATTGTTCTTTCATTAGACATAAAAATTTGAGCAGTTAGAGTAACTTTTTGGTATTCCCTCATAATTATTCCTCATTTTAATGTATTGTCTTCTTTTTCATTTTAAAATCTGATATTCTTTTTCTTCTTCTACTTACGCAGTACCAAATTCCTATACTTCCCCCTTTTCTCAAATATGAGTCTCAGGAATATAAACCTCCTGTATATTTATTTAGATATTTAAAAAGTATCTCCTTTATATAGTTTATGGGTTCACTTAAGTAGCCAACATACAAAACTGACCCACCATTAAGGTCTGTTAACCCAAGAGCATGATTTTAATTCCTATTGTAACAGACTCATAGTGAGTAATACTCTGTGTTCCCATGTACTTTTACAAGCTCACATAGCAGTTGTATTGTCCTGTAAGGCTACAAAATTCAAATATGCTGATAACAAAAGCTGTATAGGTTGATTAAGTTAATTGTAAGTACATCAAAAGATAGCACGTATTATTTGGTTTTCTTTTGGCTCTTTTTTTTTAAAAAAATAAATAAAATAACATACGCAGACACACACAAATAGCCAAGTAGAAGTTTTCATTTTGACAAGCAATTACACAGAAAACTCCCACTGCTTTTGTCATCAGATCAAATCCTAGGGCACTCTACTCTCTCAAAGTTGCAACCACTAAACTGTGGGTAAAGCAAAGAATACACCACAGCAAGCACTAAACAAATATAGCAATTTAGATTTTTATCGGAAGCAGTTTTTATATGCCTTCAAATTAGCACTGGAATTCTGTATATGAACAGATACATCATGTGGCAGCAGCGATTAAAGAAAGAATCCAAGAAACACTGCACTATAATGATCACATTTCAGCGTGGAAGAACAGTACTATAACCAGTCTGTTGCCACAATGTAGACACGGTGGAGAGCTGAATGGATCATGACGGAAAACAAGGGCATAAATAAAACCGCACACAGTCTAGGTCCTGAATTGGTGGTGATATAAATATCCCCAAATTATTAAACACAATCAACAACAATACCTGGCAATTTGTCTCCAAATTAAGAACAAAGCACCCAGCTCTCACCTTGCACAAACATACACTTCAGTGGTCAGTGACAAATGCAGGCTGCACTTGCAAGCTGGGAGACAGAGCAGCTGCTCTGTCCTGAGCCGCTTAAAGCACATTCGAGCCCAACTCAGGTCCTACTGTGCTTGCTCACTGCAGTTTCTCCCATGACTCCATCACCCAGGAATGGAAACCACGGCTTGCTCCCCAGCACTAGTGGGCTCCCCAGCTACTGAGCTCAGGTAAAAACGCTGAGTCCTGCAAGGTCACCACAAGGTGACCACAAGCAAAAGGAGTGTACAGGGAAGAGGAGGGGCTGTCGTGGAAGGACCCTAAACTCCAGACGCCTTGCGTTTCGAGATTCTGAACTCTGTAAATCAGAGCTGGGACAATAAAATCTGAGAATCCTAAATGGCACCAAGCCAAGCAGCCAACCCAGGGGCATTGTTTAAGCAATAATCTCTCTCTCTCTCTCTAAACACACACACACACACACACACACACACAAGTGCAGACTTCCGTGTAGCTATTCTAATTGCCCAGACATCCCTCTCAAGCCAAAAAGTTGTTTAAGGTTTCCAGGTAACAGGGCTTAAAGAAGGATGTTAGAAAATCAGAGTATTTGCCGAAATCAAATTAATTCTAAGAGCAAAATGATTTCTGGCCCATAAACTCATATTAAAAAGTCATGTGTTTTGCATACATACTGGAATTATGTAAACTCCCATATTAAAAAAAATAGTAAAGATATATTTATTTCAGAGCTGACTGACAGAATCAATTTAAATTTCTCATAAAAATTCCTATCATCTTTTTCAAAATTAGCCTCGATTACGCACATTTTAATTTTGAGGGTCTTTAAGAAGGCATTTCTTGCCAAAAATATAATCACTCTGAATGTATATATTATAAATAGAAGCAAACATGTTAATAAATGTTTCCCTGTAGAGTCTCTCTAAGTTTTTATTTCTCATATTTTGATTTTCTTAGAAGTGGAGCGGGAACAATTTTTAATCTTGCAAGTGCCTTACGAAACATTTCTTCTTAGTTGTATATATTTTTAATAGGTAAATAATGACTTACTGAATTGTAGATTGATTGCATGAGCAAGAGATTATTCTCACCCTTTAGACATTTTTTTAACCTCCTTGTCCAATCACCACTGTTCATTAGCAATTTAACCTCCTAGGCATCAGTTTTGTAATCTATAAAACAGGGATTTGTTACTAGTGCCTGTTTTGTCTACTTCCTTGGTTGGTAATATGAGGGTAAAATGGGACAGAGTGTAGGACAAAATGCTTTCTATATGTGCAGTACTTGAGAAAATGCACTTGCTGCATTTCGGCCCTCTTATTTCCCCAGTGAGTACTGGGGCTAGTAAATTACTTGCTGCATTCTCAAGGAGGGCTTCTTGGGCTTCAAGGAAACTGCTTGTTTCAAGTGGCCTATAAATAGAGTTCGAGATTTTATTGAACTGCTGTTCTCTTTGTGGTAGATCTTGAGGGCAGCCACCACATGGCCAGAGTCAGTTAATTGTGAGCAGCATGAGCCCCGTCTAGTGTTTGAGGCAGAACAAGACTAGTCGAAATTCTGGTAGAAAATGCTCACATGCATGGTTGGTTACATAGTTTGCCTGGCGTCCTGTTGTACTCCTGTGTCTGAGGGGGCTGGAGAAGAGGATTAATGAAGGGGAAAGGTTAGCTATGGAATGCCAAGTTCACTGCTGAGTTAATTCAGTAACAAATGCATCTGGGCATTCATGCTAATTTCCCTACAATTACGTATGCATTTTTTAGAGGTTAAGTTGTGGAGGGGGGCGGGGATCAGGGGAGGGAGACAGGTGGAGAACAGGAAAGGAACTAAAAATGTGGCCACCTGTCTTATGAGATACACAGGGCTGGGAGCTGGGAACTTTAGGTATATTATCTCAGTTCTCATAATAATCCTAGGAGATACCTGTTATTCTTATTTTACAGATAATCATAATTAGCCTGTACATTGTTAAAGGTCAGTGGTGAAGTTAGAATTACGATCAAGATCTGCGTGGTCTAGAGTTCCATAGTCTGAGTAAATTAGTTAGCTTACAGCTTTCTCAGAAAAAGAAAGGAAATAAAGTGTGGTTTTTATACAGTGAGAATAGGGAAGGCAAGAATACAAGTCACTCAGAAAAGACTAGGCAAGTTAACTTTTACAAAGAGTCCAGAGATTTTTTTAAAAATGAGTTTTGATTTTTTTTTAAACAATGAATTCATTACACGATGTAGAAAGGAAAAATCAATTTTTATTACTAGAGGCAATACTTATTTTTTAACTTGGGTCCTGCTTGTTTTTCAATTGAAGAAGCAAGTTCAGAAGTCTTTCTGTATAGTAGACTATTACTCTGGTTTTTCTAACATACACATAATGCATTATTTTATCTTAATTTTCTTAAATTATCAGACCTTTAACAATGCTCTTAAGGAAACAAGGCAATCTCTTGAACTTCGATGTCGCAGAAGACTTTTTTTCAACTGTAGTGTGGAATATAGTATAGTAGCCATAATTTTCAGTCTCCTGGGTTTGAGGATGTTAATCAATTGGCAGGTTCTTTCAACCAATTTTATTGGAAAGCTAGAGGCAGAGTCTGAACTGCAGGGCTACATGTACGTGTCTCTGTTCTACCCTTTAAGTAAGTGTCATTCCCAGCTGTAAGAGAAATGTTTAAATCGTATCTGAAGTCAGTTTTCAATTATTCAGATATCTCAATTGAAAAACAATAAAAGTGGAAACAGAGTTTTAGGCACTTTCTTCAAATTATTATACTGTCCCACTAAGTTATTTCTTTTCTTTATTTTTCTTTCTTTCTTTTTTTTTTTTTTTTTTGAGACGAAATCTTGCTCTGTTGCCCAGGCTGGAGTGCAGTGGCATGATCTTGGCTCACTGTAACCTCCGCCTCCCAGGTTCAAGCTATTCTCTTACCTTAGCCTCCCTATTAGCTGGGATTACAGGAACATGCCACCACACCTGGCTAATTTTTATATTTTTAGTAGAGACAGGGTTTCTCCATGTTGCCCAGACTGGTCTTGAACTCCTGACCTGAGGTGATCCAACCGTCTTGGCTTCCCAAAGTGCTGGGATTACAGGCATGAGCCACCAACCTGGCTGGGTATTTAGTTACTCAAACACTACTGGTAGTATTGCCCTAGTGTAATTAACACTGCAGAAAATAAGAGCACATTGCTTCCTCCCTTTGTCTCTGAACCTCCATTTTTTTTTTCTCTTGGATTTTAAGATCCCGATCTTAGAATCATATATGGAAAAGATACTTGCATTGAAGTTTATAAGTATGAAGAAGAAAGCATCCAGAAGAATCGGTCAACATTTGCAATCAGTGAGGAGTATAAATAAGATGTTTTGGTTTTCTATTTGGTTCATGCTACCTGCCTGATGTTTCCTAGAGGCAGTGTTTCATTTCACACAGATACTCATGAAGGTCTGGCCTGAAATCCTTGTAGTCTTTCCACTTAGGGTAGAACTGGGTTCATGGATGAATTAGATGGGGTTGTTTCTAGTTGTGTCAACTAATGAAGACAAGTATTTTTCTAACACATTTCCCCTGCCACTCCCTTCCATTTGGCTTTTTTATTTAGGCCTTAGAAACAACTCCAAATGATAATACTTATAAGCTGTGAAAAGCAAATACTGTCGAAACACTGAAAGTCATTTAGGCATAAAAATGAAAGTAATCCAAAATGTGAAAGCTTTTAGCAACCATCTTATGCCATCTTATGTGGATGTTTAAAGATAATCTGTGTGAGACCTCTTAACCTATTCTAGAAAATGTGGCACAGGTATAGAGTTAAAACCATGAAATTAAACACTTTCTGAGCAGTATAATTTGCCGTATTTCTAAATATAATTGTGTTTTTTTGCTCGATGGTAATATTTTTCTAGATGGGAAAGATGTACTTCTTAATGCCTTTTCTATCTTGAAATATAAAGAACCAATGTCTTGCTTTCATTCAAAATTTCCTAAATACATTCAAGTGGTTTCAGAAAAAGAAAAAGAAGAAAGGAAGGGAAGGGAAGAGAAGGGAAGGGGAGGGGAGGGGAGAGGAGGGAGGGAGGGAGGGAGGGAGGGGAGGGAGGGAGGGAGGGAGGAAGGAAGGAAGGAAGGAAGGAAGGAAGGAAGGAAGGAAGGAAGGAAGGAAGGAAGGAAGGAGAAGATTATCCCTTTGTGAACTTTGGAGAAGGAATTCCTGGGCCCTTAAAGCTTTAAGATGTACAAACAAGGTAATTGAACATATTTGAAATATTTGTAAAAATACAGCCTTGTACTATAATTGTACCCCCTCCCCAAACACACACACACCTAAAGCATAAACCATTTTAGTCAGGTGGCTCATGGCCAGCAAAGGCCATCAGTCACCCAGCTGCCTGAGATGAGTAATAACAGTGTCAGCTGCTGTTCCATCAAAACACTGCATGTGAGGTTCCTTCAGTAAGCCTGGGACACATGGGAACATGGGTGCTCCTGTTTCCACCAACTGAATCCTTGAGGGAAAAAAGGGAAAAACCTTCAAAAGCATTAGTGTCAATGCCCCTAGTTCTTAAAAGACTAAATGTATATCCATATGTCATGATGCAATCACACTGAAATTAGAGGACTGTGCTAGGATTTTCATAAGATACTTTATGATACATTACTGAGTAAGGCATATTAGAAAATAGTGGGTACAATGTGATCCGAATTTTCTAATAAATATTCAATATATAGAAAAATCTGAAAATATGCACTACAATGTTAATAGTTTTTATCTCTAGGTAGTGAAATATACAGCAATTTTATTTTCTTCCTGATCTTTTAGCATTTTCTAAATGTTCTTCAATGACCATTACTACAATGTAGTGAAAGAAGGAAGGAAGGAAGGAAGGAAGGAAGTGAAGTGAAGGAAGGAAGGGGAAAGAAAGAGAAAGATAAGAAAGAATAGATATGGTGTAAATATAAACAGCGTGACATACATTCATGAACGTATAATCATTGTCTGGGGGTAACTGCTTATTTCTTAAAAGGAAATGGTGAACTAACAACACATGTATGATCAAGAAAATGTATTGTCTTCTAAAATATTATATTGCATGAACGCATATTTCAGAGAGATCTCCTCTGTAATAATAACATAGATTGGTTTGGAGGTGAGCAGGGTGCATGGGGGGAGATTACATGGCTGATGTTACCTGTGTCTTATTTGTATTTTTGTTTTCATTCTTTACATCTTTCTGACATAACCAGGAGACAGCTGGTAAATAATTCAGCATTACAAAAAATAAACAAACATCAGCCTGTTAATTAAATGGCAGACTTGGGTCCTCTATGTAAATCTTGGGAACAGAGTCTTCAGTACAGAAGTCTTAAGCCGAGTCAGAATATTTGGATTCCGCCTAAAATTCATTTATCTGCTACTTATTTGTTGGTTTGTTGAAATAACATTTGAGGGACTGGAAAAACAGAAAGACCAAATCCACATTAATTGAACATTTCACTTTTTAATACTTAAGTCATAGCTATGTGTTTCCTTTTTAAATTGAAGCAAATTTTCCTAACATGCATATATGGAGAAAATGCTCCATCCACTGAACAAGGCTATGTTTCAAAGGAAAGAGATTTATTCTTTAACTAGAAAGTTAATAGAAATGAAATTGGAAGTTCACTATGCTCCTCAGATACTATTGAGCTAGAGGCTCAAAAATACAAACACATAATATTTTTCAAAATAACAATCACCAATAAACTCTCTTAAGAAAAACAGTAAATACTTTTACATATGTTTTATCTTCGGTTTGGCCTGTAACCAAAATAATGCATAGGTTTGCATTATTCCTACTCTTTAACTGGAATAGTGTTATCATTCAAGTTACTTTTGGAAGTCGAATAAAGTTTGAATACACTTAAATTATATTTTTATGTAATGATCTGATATTATTCTAAATCTCATCTTGGTTGATTTAAAAAGTAATTAAAAATTAATAATTTATGCCTTCAAATAAAAATAATAGGCTGGGCATGGTGACTCATGCATGTAATCCCATCACTTTAAGAGGACAAAGCAGGAGGATCATTTGAGGCCAATAGTTCAAGACTGGCATGGGCATGGGTAATATAGTGAGATATTTTTTCTACAAAATATTTTTAAAAAATTAAACAGGCATGATGCCATGTGCTTGCAGTCTAGAGGCTACCCAAAAGACTGAGGCAGGGGGATCACTTGAGCCCAGGAGTTTGAGGCTGCAGTGAGCTATGACTATGCCACTGCACTCCAGCCTGGGAAACAGAGCAAGACCCTATCTCAGAATAATCATAATAATAAGAGTAAAATATTTGTTTTATGGATTATATTTTATCATTAAAAAGACAACTTTTTCAACTTTAATCTACTCAAGGTAATGATCATATCTGTTCAAAATTTAGGAATTTACTATGAAAACAAGTTTCTATTTAAACTTAAAGATCTTAATATTGGCTGGGCAGGGTGGCTCATGCCTGTAATCCCAGCACTCTGGGAGGCCGAGGCAGGCAGATTACCTGAGGTCAGGAGTTTGAGACCTGCCTCAACATGGCAAAACCCCATCTCTACTAACAATACAAAATTAGCTGGGCGTGGTACTGCATGCCTGTAATCCAGCTACACGGGAGACTGAGGCGGGAAACTTGCTTGAACCTGGGAGGCGGAGGTTGCGGTGAGCCGAGATTGCACCATTGCACTCCAGCCTGGGTAACAAGAGAGAAACTCCGTTTCCAAAAAAAAAAAAGAAAAGAAAAAAAGATCTTAATATTAAAGAAAATTATATCTACAGGCTCATCACCTGTACAGTATGCCTATTTATCTGCATACAAATATAAATGTATACATATGTCTATTCCAATATTTTTCATGTGTAGAGCTTTGTGTGGTTGTAGTCATAGTACATATATACATTTTTGATTATTTTACTTAGAATATTTTATAAGCATTTTTACTATAAATTTTTGATTTATTATTTCACTTAGAATATTTTATAAGCATTTATACTTATATCTCCAATCTTTAAATGAGATATAAAACAGTAAACTGTAAAATAAAATATTTATATATTGTTATTTTCAATGCTTGCATAATATTTTTTGAATTAATATGATACAGCTTACTTAAACTTTATTTGAAAGCACATATTTGTTTCCAGTTTTGTTAGTAAAATTATACTTTTATGCTACTACAAAGTTTTCTACAGATTTCTTTTTTAAGATCTTTTAGAATAAATTTCTAGAAAAATGAATCAGTAGATCAAAAAGTCTATTCTTCTTTGTCTCTCAAAAGTTGAAGAACAATTCATCGTGGTGAGTGTTGGCCAAACTCCTCAGTGTCACTGTATTTCAGTTTCTTTTAAAATTATTATTATTGAGCAAATACGTATATTTTAACTTTTACTTTAGATTCAGGGGTACATATGCATTTGTTGTATAGGTAAATCACATCTCATGGGGGCTTGGTGTACAGATTATTTCACCATCTAAGTAATAAGTATAAAACCCGGTAGTTAGTTAGATCCTCACCCTGCTCCCTCCTTTCATCCTCAAGTAGGGCCTAGTGCCTGTTGTTCCCTTCTTTGTGTCCATATGTACTCAATGTTTAGCTCTCACTTATAAGTGAGAGCATGTGGTATTTGGTTTTCTGTCCTGTCTTAGTTTGCTAAGGATAATGGCCTCCAGCTCCATCCATGTTGCTGCAAAGGATGTGATCCGGCTCTTTTTCACAATTGCATAGTATTCCACAGCATATATGTATCACATTTTCTCCAGTCTACTGCTGATAGGCATTTAGGTTGATTCCATATCTATGCTATTGTGAATGGTGCTGTGATGAACATATGCATGCATGTATCTTTATAATAGAACAATTTATATTCCTTTGGGTACATACCCAATAATGGAATTGCCAGGGCTAATGGCAATTCTGCTTTTGAGTTCTTTGAAAAAATGCCAAATGAAAAAGTCATGTGGGAAGGCTAAGGGGAAGCAGCCATGTCTTACATGGTCACAGCAAAAGCAAGATAGAGGGGTGAGAAGGTGCCTCACACTTTAGAATGACTAGATCTCACAAGAACTCACTCACTATCACAAGAACAGCAGCAAGAGGAAAATCTGCCCACATGATCCAATCACTTCCCACCAGGCCCCGCCTGAAACACTGGGGATTACAATTTGACATAACGCTTGGTCTGGACATAGATCCAAACCGTATCGATGGCTGAACTAATCTACATTCCCCATCAGCAGTGTATCAGAGTTCGCTTTTCTCCACAACCTTGCCAACATCTGTTATTTTTTTACTTTTTAGTAGTAGCCATTCTGACTGGTGTGAGATAGTATCTCATTGTAGATTTGATTTGCATTTCTCTAATGAGTAGTGATATTGAGCATTTTTTTTTCATATACTTATTGGCCATGTATATGTCTTCTTTTGAAAAATGTCTGTTCATGTGTTTGCCCACTTTTTAATGTTGTTGCTGTTTTTTACTTGTTGATTTGTTTGAGTTTCATACAGATTCTGGATATTCGACTCTTTTTGAATGTATAGTTTGCAAATATTTTTACCCATTCTGCAGGTGGTCTGTTTACTCTGGTGACAGTTTATTTTCCCGTGCAGAAGTCCTTTAGTTTAATTAGATTCCATTGGGCAATTTTTGGGTTTTGTTGCAATTGCTTTGGCATCTTTGTCATGAAATCTTGGTGAGGTCCTATATCCAGAATGGTATTTCCTAGCTTGTGTTTCAGGGATTGTATAGTTTTAGGTTTAAAATTTAAGTCTTTAATCCATTTTGAATTGATTTTTGTATATAGCATAAGGAAGGAATTCAGTTTCAATCCCTGCATATGGTTAGCCAGTTATCCCATTACCATTTATTGATAGAGAGTCCTTTCCCCATTGCTTGTTTTTGTTGACTGTGTCAAAGATTAGATGGTTGTAGGTGTGTGACATTTTTTCTGGATTCTCTATTATTCATATTTTACACGCTATATTTACTATTTATTTATTTATTTATTTATTTATTTATTTATTTATTTGAGACAGAGTTTCACTCTGTCAGCCAGGCTGGAGTGCAATGGCATGATCTCAGCTCACTGCAACCTCCGCCTCCCAGGTTCAAGCAATTCTTCTGCCTCAGGCTCTCAAGTAGCTGTGATTACAGGCACCTGCCACCATGTCTAGGAAATTTTTGTATTTTTTAGTAGAGATTAGGTTTCACCATGTTGGCCAGGCTGGTCTCGAACTCTTGACATCAGGAGATCCACCTGCCTCAGCCTCCCAAAGTTCCGGGATTACAGGTGTGAGCCACTATACTTGGCCTACATGCTATAGTTTTAAGAGTAATTTTAAAGTTGTTATTTTAATACTTATTGCTCAATATGCCCACATAATTTCTATATTATTTAAACTAGAAAACACAGAATACATTAAAACAGTGAAAACAAGTTTGTAATCACATGTAAACTTGCTTTCTTATGTAGAATTTTCTTTATGTTAAAAGGTTATGCTAAAAAATAATATTCAAACACAAGGCAGAATTTTAGTTATAAAAGTCTATAATAAAACATATTGTGTAAAAAATAAGAAAGCTAGTCTATTTTGGGCTGGGTGCAGCGGCTCATGCCTATAATCCCAGCACTTGGGAGGCCGAGGCGGGCAGATCATGAGGTCAGGAGATCGAGACCATACTGGCCAACATGGTGAAACCCCGTCTCTACTAAAAAATACAAAAATCAGCTGGGTGTGGTGGCAGGTGCCTATAATCCCAACCACTTGGGAGGCTGAGGCAGAAGAATCACTTGAACCTGGGAGGCAGAGGTTGCAGTGAGCCGAGATCATGCCATTGCACTCCAGCCTGGGGTCAGAGTGACACTCCACCTCAAAAAACAAAACAAAACAAAACAAAAAAGCTAGTCTATTTTTCTTTTACTTTTCTTTCTTTTTTTTTTTTTAAGACAAAGTCTTGCTCTTGTCCCCCAGTCTGGCACGATCTCAGCTCACTGAAACCTCCGCCTCCTGGGTTTAAGCGATTCTCCTGCCTCAGCCTCCTGAGTAGCTTGGATTACAGGTGCGTGCCACTATGCCCAGCTAATTTTTTGTATTTTAAGTAGAGATGGGGTTTCACCATGTTGGCCAGGCTGGTCTCGAACTCCTGACCTCAGATGATCTGCCCGCCTTGGCCTCCCAAAGTGCTGGGATTACAGGCATGAGCCACCACGCCTGGCCAGTCTATTTTTCAAAAATATAAATCTGCAGTATAGAAGAGCTTTCTTACGGTATGTTAATAAATTTGTATTAAATACATTTTTTCTTTTACTCATTTTTCTTTTTACTACCATTGCACATTTCAACAAAGAGAATTAGAAAAGCAAGGAAAACCTAACTACCACCAAGAATCAGCAACAAAGGTGGAAAAATTACTGGAATGTGAGTCAGCCAGATCCAGCCATTTCCCCAACTGAGCAACCTTGGGTAAATCACTTTCCTCTCTCTGTTTCTATTTTCTTAACTGTCAAATGAGATTGCAATCAGATATTGGATGTGGAAATGAGATGTAAACTGAGAATCTAAAGAGTTGTCATTATATGACAGTCTGCACTAAATTTTATAAATTTGGCATTACACTGATTTTTAAATGAACTCCATGAGTTTTACTGCCAGGCAATTCTAAGTAATAACACAATATAAAGGCATATGGCCATCAGCATATGCCAATATTTATTCGTAAAGCAAAGGATAGAGGAAGGATGTGTAAAAATTTAATTTGTAGGCGTTTTCATACAGCTTTTGCAGCTGCACAACTTTTCAAACTGGCCAACCTATGGCTCTCAAAAAAGTTGTATCTTTTGAAAAGTACCTCCCTCCATAAGCCCCATGACATTTCTGTTTAAAACAGAACAAAACAATATAATGGCAATCTGTTGTGAAGACTGTCGCTGTAACATCTTGGGAGAGAAGCAAAGACAAAGAATGAAGAAGTGTAGGCCGGGCGCGGTGGCTCAAGCCTGTAATACCAGCACTTTGGGAGGCCAAGACGGGCGGATCACGAGGTCAGGAGATCGAGACCATCCTGGCTAACACGGTGAAACTCCGTCTCTACTAAAAGGGGCGGGCGCCTGTAGTCCCAGCTATTCGGGAGCGAGATTCCGTCTCAAAAAAAAAAAAAAAAAAAAAGAATGGGGAAGTGGTCACAGGCAATAGCAGATGCAACAGACATACCTACTCACAACAGGGAATCAATAAATGTTAACTGGATATAGATAATAAAAGAGGATTATTTCACTGGGAAGGAAGAGAACCCAGTGTAGAGAAGAAATTTGAAAGTGGAGCCCTTGTTCTCTCCAGTGAAAATACGTATTATCTAAAACAAGTTTTCAGCTTCTCACTAAAGTCCTGACTGTTGTGGTCAGCAATATCAGAAGCAGAGGGACACATTTAAAAGGACCAGGTGGGGGCCGGGCGCGGTGGCTCAAGCCTGTAATCCCAGCACTTTGGGAGGCCGAGACGGGCGGATCACGAGGTCAGGAGATCGAGACCATCCTGGCTAACACGGTGAAACCCCGTCTCTATTAAGAAATACAAAAAAGTAGCCGGGCGAGGTGGCGGGCGCCTGTAGTCCCAGCTACTCGGGAGGCTGAGGCCGGAGAATGGCGTGAACCCGGGAGGCGGAGCTTGCAGTGAGCTGAGATCCGGCCACTGCACTCCAGCCTGGGCGACAGAGTGAGACTCGGTCTCAAAAAAAAAAAATAAAAATAAAAGGACCAGGTGACACCTAATTGAAGCCCTTTTGATGATCAATCAATCACTCTCTGCTGTGGTAGTGAACATTTCTTTCTTAATTTACATGGTCTCAAATTACGCTAAAATGGTCAAGAGAATGAAAAGAATCTATTTGACCTCAGAAGTCAAATGCTTTGCCTTCTTCACCACTTTTCTGAATAAAAAACACTAATTATAGACCAGTGACTGAGTGGGTATAATTATTTTTAATATTAGCTTGTGTGATGGTTTTGCATGAGCTACAGAGACAATTTTAAGTATGTTCTGTGGTGCGGGTGGACAGGCCTCTGAGGAGTTGATTTCAACCCTTGCATGTGGGCAGGAGTCCCAGATAGGGCTCAGTCCTAGAGAACCTCTGGTCTATAAACTGGTCTTTGTGGAACCAGGTGAAGCCAGTGTGAACTCACCTGGGGGTTTCCTTATCTGTATTATTAGCGAGATTATTGTATTTCTGCATTCATTCTACTTGATTATTTTGTGTCATTCCTTTTTTGTTCTTCTCTGCCATACATATTTATGCCAAAGTTGTAACTTCTTGATATGTCATTTAAACCATTTGCATATTTTCTATGTGCCAAGCTTTATTCTAAATTAAATAATCTTTATTTTTAAAAAGGCCTTGGTTTATGAAATAAGACTTGGGAAAACTCAATATCACTCTATCGTGATATCAGTATCTTCTAGTAAGTGGCCAATATTATAACATTTTATTAGATCAAATATAAATAGTGATAGGGACTTGTATTTTAAAAGTTAAGATGGTTGGAATACCAGATACAGATTATGCTAACTTTAACAATTTCATCAAAACAAAGCAGTGACAACTGGGACAGATCCTAACCTAGACCACAGGATCTGGGATACAAGACCAACATTTTGTATTAAATACCCCATTAAAAGTCTTTACATAGAAAGGATTACTTTCACTGTACTTTTTACACTTAATTTTCATAATGCAATCAGATGTCAAACTCTTTGTCCTAATAAAATGAATTATGTGGAAAAAGTTCCACTTTTTATTATTTATCAAATACATAATTCAGTAAGGTTTCACAAATTGTATGATGTCTTCTCCTAATTTGCACCCAGTACTTACTTCTCATTTAAGGATATGATGGACACAAAACTATGGATATCCATATGCAGAAAAATGAAATTGGACCCTTAACTCACATCATACACAAAAACTACTTGAAATGGATTATAGACTTAAACATAAACTGTAAAACTACTAGAAGAAAACACATGAAAAAAGCATTTTGGCATTGGTCTAGGCAATAATTTTTTTTGGATATCACTGCTTATAAAGCACAGCTGACAAAAACAAAATAGATAAATGGAATTACGTCAAACTAAAAAGTTTCCCTGTAGCAAAGGAAACAATCAACAGACTGAAGAGACAATCTACAGAACGGGAGAAAAATTTGCAAACATTTGATAAGGAGTTAATGAACAAAATATATAAGGGACTCAACTTAATAAAGAGAAAACAAAGGACCCAATTTTAAAAATGGACAAAAGGACTACTTGAATAGGCACTTCTCAAAGGAAGATATACAAATGGCCAACAGATATCTGAAAAGATATTCAACATCACTAATCATCAAAGAAATGTAAATCAAAACCACAATGAGTTATCTGTTACTTCACACCTATTAGAATGGCTAATATCAAAAAGACAAAAAATAACAAGTGTTAGGGAGGATGCTGAGAAAAATAACCCTTTGTACCATGGGTTGGAATGTAAATTGGTGCAGCCATGACAGAAAACAGTATGGAAGTTTTTAAAAAATTAAAAATAGAATTACCATTTGACCCAGCAATCTTGCTTCCGGTATATATCCAATTAAATGAAATCAGTGTCTGGAATGGAAATGCACACTCCCATATTTATTGCAGCATTATTTACAATAGCCAAGATATAAAATCAACCTCAGTGTCTACTGATGGATACAGAAAATGTGTTATACATATATGTATACCAAATGACCATACAATTGTAATTATTTGCTTTAATTTTGAAAGAAAAAGATCCCAAAGGAATAGAAACTAGGTAAAACATCAAAAAAAGTTTTCTTTCTTGAGGAAACTTTATTGTATATATAACGTTGAAAAATTAGCCTTAAAAAAGAAGGAAATTTTGTCATATGTGAAAACATGAATAAAACTTGAGGACATTATGCTAAATAAAATAAGCCAGGCACAGAAAGGAAGATACTGCATGATCTCAATTATATGTGGAATCAAACTCATAGAAACAGAGAATAGAATGGTGGTTGCCAAGAGCTGGGGAGTAGCAGACATTGTGAGATGTCGGTCAAAGAGCACAAAGTTTCAGTTAGGCGGGATGAATATGTTCTGGAGACCTAATGTACAGCTTGATGACTATACTGAAAACACTCTATTGTGTACTTGAAATGTGCTAAGAAAGTAGATCTTAAATGTTCTGATATGGTTTGGCTCTGTGTCTCCACCCAAATCTCATCTTGAATTGTACTCCCATAATTCCCATGTATTGTGGGAGGAACCTGGTGGAGATAGTTGGATTGTGGCGGTGGTTTCCTCCATGCTGTTCTCGTGGTAGTGAATAAGTCTCACAAGATCTGATGGTTTAATAAGGGAAACCTGTTTTACTTGGCTCTCATTCGCTCTTGCTGCCGCTATGTGAGACATGCCTTCTACCTTCCACCATGATTGTGAGGCCTCCCCAGCCACGTGAAGCTGTAAGTCCAATAAACCTCTTTCTTTTGTAAACTGTCTAGTCTCAGGTATGTCTTTATCAGCAGTGGGAAAATAGACTAATACAGTAAGTTGGTAACAGTAGAGTGGGGTATGGCTGAAAAGATACCCGAAAATGTGGAAGTGACTTTGGAACTGGGTAACAGGCAGAGGTTGGAACAGTTTGGAGGGCTCAGAAGAAGACAGGGAAAGTTTTGAACTTCCTAGAGATTTGTTGAATGGCTTTAGCCAAAAGCCTGATAGTCATATGGACAATGAGGTCCAGGTTGAGGTGGTCTCAGATGAAGATGAGGAACTTGTTTGGAGCTGGAGCAAAGGTGATTCTTGTTATGCTTTAGCAAAGAGACTGGTGGCATTTTGCCCCTGCCCTAGAGATTTGTGGAAGTTTGAACTCGAGAGAGATGATTTAGGGTATCTGGCAGAAGAAATTTCTAAGCAGCAAAGCATTCAAGAGGTGACTTGGGTGCTGTTAAAGGCATTCAGTTTTTTAAGGAAAGTAGAGCATAAAAGTTCAGAAGATTTACAGCCTGATGATGTGATAGAAAAGAAAAACCAATTTTCTGAGGAGAAATTCAAGATGCAGAAATTCGCATAGGTAATGAGAAGCCAAATGTTATTTCCCCCAAAAATGGGGAAAATGTCTCCAGGTTATGTTAGAGGTCTTCATGGCAGCCCCTCCCATCACAGTCCTGGAGGCCTGGAAGAAAATAGATTCGTGGGCTGGGTCCAGGGTCCCTGTGCTGTGTGCAGCCCAGGAACTTGGTACCCTTGGTCCCAGCTGCTCTAGCTATGGCTGAAAGGGGCCAAAGTATAGCTCGGGCCATGGCTTCAGAGGGTACAAGCCTCAAGCCTTAGCAGTTTCCACGTGGTGTTGAGCTTGCGAGTGCACAGAAGTCAAGAACTGGGGTTTGGGAACCTCTTCCTAGATTTCAGAAGATGTATGGAAATGCCTGGATGCCCAGGCAGAAGTTTGTTGCAGGGGCAGGGCTCTCATGGAGAACCTCTGCTAGGGCATTATGGAAGGGAAATGTGGGGTTGGAGCCCCCACACAGAGTCGCTACTGGGGTACCACCTAGTGGAGCTATGAGAAGAGGGCCACTGGCTTCCAGACCCCAGAATGCTAGATCCACCAACAGCTTGCACCATTCGCCTGGAAAAGCCATAGACACTCAACACCAGCTTGTGAAAGCAGCCGGAAAGGAGGCTGTACCCTGCAAAGCCATATGGGCGGAGCTGCCTAAGACCCTGGGATCCTACCTCTTATATCAGCATGCCCTGGATATAAGACATGAAGTCAAAGAAGATCATTTTGGAGCTTTAAGATTTGACTGCCCTGCTGGATTTTGGACTTGCATGGGGTCTCTAGTCCCTTTGTTTTGGCCAATTCCTTCCACTTGGATCGGCTGTATTTACCCAATTACTGTACCCGCATTGTATCTAGGAAGTAACTAACTTGCTTTTGATTTTACAGGCTTATAGGTGGAAGACACTTGCCTTGTCTCAGATGAGACTTTGGACTGTGGACTCTTGAGTTAATGCTGAAATGAGTTAAGACTTTGGGGGAATTTTGGAAAGGCATGATTGGTTTTGAAATATGAGGACATGAGATTCGGGAGGGTTCAGGGGTGGAATGATATGGTTTGGCTCTGTGTCCAAATCTCATCTTGAATTGTATTCCCATAATTCCCACATGTTGTGGGAGGAACCTGGTGGGAGATGGTTAGAACATGGGGGTGGTTTCCCCCATGCTGTTCTCATGGTAGTGAATAAGTCTCACGATATCTGATAGTTTGATAAGGGGAAACCTGTTTCACTTAGCTCACACTCTCTCTCTTGCCACTGCCATTTGAGACATGCCTTTTGCCTTCTGCTATAATTGTGAGGCCTCTCCAGCCATGTGAAACTGTCAGTAAAGCTTTTTCTTTTGTAAATTGCCCAGTCTCAGGTATGTCTTTATCAGCAGCGTGAAAATGGACTAATACATTTTCTTTTTTTTTTTTTTTTGAGATGGAGTCTCGCTCTGTCACCCAGGCTGGAGTGCAGTGGCCAGATCTCAGCTCACTGCAAGCTCCGCCTCCCGGGTTCACGCCATTCTCCTGCCTCAGCCTCCCGAGTAGCTGGGACTACAGGCGCCCGCCGCCTCGCCCGGCTAGTTTTTTGTATTTTTAGTAGAGACGGGGTTTCACCGTGTTAGCCAGGATGGTCTCGATCTCCTGACCTCGTGATCCGCCCGTCTCGGCCTCCCAAAGTGCTGGGATTACAGGCTTGAGCCACCGCGCCCGGCCAATACATTTTCTTACTACAAATATGTATATAAAACTAAGTTGATGGATATGTTAATTAGCTTGAGTGTGGTAATCATTTCACAATATCTACAATATCAAACATCAGGTTTTATGCCATAAATACAGACAATCTTTCTTTGTCAATTATAGCTCAATAAAGCTGTCAGTGGGGGGAAGAAAATATAAAACTCAAATAAAATTATTTTTTCATAAGTAACAAAAAAAGGGATATGTGAGATCCCCATCAAGTAGGACTTATAATTATTTAGGCAGTTTTCACTTTGAAGAATTATACTGTAACTCATAGATATGAAAAAGACTGTAGGAATTTTACAACTGAGGACACTGTCACCATCAGACAAAATGTCCCTTATCCAAATTCGCATAGATGTTGACCATCTGAGTCAGGCCTAGAAAACACAACAAGATTCTCCATTTGGTTATTGTTTTATTTTATTACGAAGTTTTGTCTCATGATTCCTACTCAGGTAGTTAGGCCTTTTCCCTCCACCCCCCACTATTATAGCTCCATTGGTTTAGATAATCAAAGTACATCAGTTTATGGAGAAATTCAAATGAACTGCTTCCCTGTTGTTCCTGTGCATACCTCCGATGTGACTGCTGGGTGCACTGAGGTGTACTAAGGTAGTTACTATTCTGTTGTGGTCTTCATAAAGAGTAAGACTATTTCTGATTGTCATGCAGTGATCAGAAATAGTCATGCTCCTAATTCATCTTGGAACGAGGTACTTCCTTCATCTTGGAATAAGATACCTCCTTGAAAAAGAAAAACTCAGAAGAAGGCTCTCAAGGGATGCAAAATGAAACTGTGTTCTGGCTCACAGATAATATGTCTAAGCTTTGGGGGATGTGAAAGTGTTAGAAGAGTCTCCTAGGTAACAGGTTCTAAGATAGGTCCTCAACCACACTGAGGAAGAAATGGGGCCACGGTGTAATTGAGGCAGGTGACCCTGCAGAGTAGGTGGTTATTTCACGGCCAGATGATTCAGTTCGTTGTTGTTATCCTTTGCTTTCCCTGGGTCTTTTGAAGAATCCATCCTTGTATCAGGTGTTCTATTGGCTATAATCAGGAAAGCTGTATTGATCAATTATGAAAGCAAAAAACCCTGTGAAGTAACTGTGGTGATGAAAACAAACAGCTAATGGAAACATATCTCCTGAAAGGAACTCTGAAGGAACTCAGGGAAAGAGAATTGGAGCTATGAGTCTCATGTGGGACTTTCCTATTATTGACAACCTGCGGAATCTGGGTTTTATTGTTAAGACTGGGAGTGGTTTCCTTAACACAGGAGTTTTTTTTTTTTTTTTTTTTTTAAGGGAAAAAACTCTGGGTTAGAGTTTCAAATGTTAGGTTAGATTTAATCTAGATTCTGAATGGAGTGTGAATTAGTTTCTCTCTTTGGAAATTAATGGATGGTATAAAAATAATCTTAAAAGCTCAAGATATCACTGTCATAGTTATTAAAACCCCCATAAACCTGTGTTTGAAATGTACCTTATAAGCAATAATATTTTAATTAGTTATTATCCAGTAATCATGCTATGAAACAGATATGAAAATATTTTTTTGGAAAAGTGACAGGTTCTCACTTACTTGGAGCTCCAATACTTATTATCAGAAAACACATTTTATTTATTTATTTATTTATTTATTTATTGAGATGGAGTCTCACTCTGTTGCCCAGGCTAGAGTGCAGTGGCAAGATCTCGGATCACTGCAACCTCTGCCTCCCGAGTTCAAGCAATTCTCCTGTCTCAGCCTCCCGAGTAGCCAGGACTACAGGCATGCACCACCATGCCCAGCTAATTATTGTATTTTTAGTAGAGATGGGGTTTCACCATATGGGTCAGGCTGGTCTCAAACTCCTGACCTTAGGTGATCCGCCCACCTCTGCCTCCCAACCTGCTGGGATTACAGGCCTGAACTATCACGCCCAGCCAAAAACACATTTATTATAAAGGTAGAAAAAACTAATTATGTCACCAGCGTTTATTTCTTTATACATATATATTAAGCACAGAAGAGCAGTATGACCTTATTTTAAAAAGATGCTAAAATCAATTTTGGATGTAACATGTGTTTTGATTTTTCTCTGCATCTTCCTGATGATTGTGAACTTATTCACATAATAACAAAATATGTGAAGACTTTTCTCCAAACTGTAAATAATTACTCTGAGTTGGGATTATATCTTCATTATAAAATTTTTCTATTTGTGCTCCATTATCAGTGGGATATAATGATAAACATTTAAGTAATGGCATAAAAAATAAAACTTTAGGGTGAAACCTACTTAGAAATTGTATCATAGAGATGAAGTATCATGAATGTAAGCGGCAGTGGAGGTGGGAGGTAACTGTGAGCTGTCCTTGCATGTTAAGTTTCTCCTGGGTCGTGCAGCTCACTACCCTAGACTAGAACTCTCTTTCCATCCATATTCACTAGCAACTGGATCCAAGTTCTGGAGTGAACTCATACCTAGGGTGAGGAATAGTGAGCAAACATTTACTAAAGAGAAGGGAAGCTTTAAAATTTGCATCATTTTAATCTTTGTATTTAAAATACTTTATAGCAATTCAACATCTTAAGACAAAACCTTTAGACTCACATTAGTTACATCTCTAGAGGTCATTTCAAATGCTGCCATTTAAAAATAAACTTCTCAAGAGACACACAGAAATCATTGGCTCTTGGCATTAGAAAAGGTGCTAGTAGTCATGTAGTTCAAATCCCTATCTTGTCATTAAGTTAAAAATATTGATAGAATTACATTTTTTTCTGTTAACTATAGTTGAGCCTTAACATTGCAAGAGAGCTCTTCCGAACCTTTCATAAATGTGGAAATGTTTGTATAGGCGTTACAGGTCATGAGCCATCAGGTTCACTCATGAAAAGTAAAACTATCAGGTAAATATTGAGGGTGTTTTGATTAATGGACATGTTGCCTTCATACTATTGTCTATGTTTTAATAAAATTAATAACATTAATAAATTATTTGTGACAATGTCCCAAATTTCTGGTGAACATGTGTTATAATAATTTGCTCTACAAAAAGAAGTGACACTGAAGAAACATTTTTTTATTTGATTTGGTTCAGAGGATAAAATGCTGATGTTTAGCTAAGTTGTGGTAAAACAATTTAAGGTTTTTATTAAAACTATTTATTACATGTGAAGTACAGTACCACTAGAATAGATGAGACATTTGAGGACAAAAGATTTTCTGTATAATGCCACTGGAAAATTAAATGGCATAAAGGAAGTCTAGAAAAGTAAGAAACTGAGGCATAAAACAGTTACATGACCTGCCCAAGACCATTCAGCCATGTTAAGTGGATGAACTGTGAGTAGTAGTGTAGGTTGTCTGGCCCCAGAATCCACGCATCTGACAACTGCACTATGCTGCACTACGAAGCACGTTGATGCATATGCCTGTACTTTGCTTTAATTGCGATCAAGGACAAAATGGACAGCATCCTATTAGAACATGGCCTTGCAGAGCGCTACCCTTACTCAGGATATTATTCCTGTTATTTCACATGTGAAGAAATAGAATCATATAAAGGTTAAGGACATTTCTCAAAGTTACATAGCTATTTTGAGCTGAAAATTAAAGATGAAGAAGATACTGTCTAACAAAGTTGGTAATTGACTTACATCAAAGGCAAGGCTGAAATTTTTAAAAAGAAAGCTTGGTAACATCTAGCGTTTATTAAGCATTGGTCACATTCCGAGGACTTTGAATACATTTTTATTATCCTCTCAACAGTCTTGAAAGATAGACTCTCATTTTATCCCATTTTATGATTTTATAATATGTTACAAATGAGGAAATTGAGTCTCAAAAAATTTTAAGTGACTTGCCCTCCATTACATGCCAGGCAAGTTACAAATCAGGATTTGACTCCAAAGACCATGTGCTTTCAAATACACCTTTGGAAGATCCCAGTTTATATTTCCATGCTAGCAGTAGAACATAGGGAAATGAGAGAAGGAGAAATTCCTTAATTAGGCACACATATTTCCTGCTTCTTGCAGTCTGTCCCAGACATCTCCCCCTCAGCCTGCGTGGCTAATGCCCTTCCACCATGCATGGCTCCTCCAATCTGAAAAGCCTCATCATGTCCACATTGAGGGGCTTATTTATCTTCTGAGGTTGCCTCACTGGAATGCTCCGTGAGCCAGAAATTTTACAAAACAATAAAGGATGTTATAACAAAGCATTGAAAGTCCTGAAGTAAGTTCTATATCTGAAAAAAAGAGTGGGTGCTAAGGAATGTCAAATAAACTTTTATAGGCATTAATACATTCAGTTACATTATAACATTTTGGAAGTGTCTATGCCTTGAATGGAACAAGGTAATTCTCTCTCTTATTTGAATACTTACTTGATTAACCACATGAATAATTCATTTACTGACTCTGCCATTAACATCTTGATAACCAGATGGATATGTATATTTCTTTTCTTAATTTTATACAATAATATATTCTCCATCTATTTAAATGGAAGAATTCACTTGTTTTTTAAATTGAATTCCTTTCAGTACCTAATATAAAACCCCCCAAATGTTAAGAATGTTGACAATGGTGGCTAGATATATGTCAATCAATGTTTATAGTGATGACTAGAGAAAAAAATGTCTTTGATCTTGTTTGTGTTTGTATTCATAGAAAGCCCTTCTGTCCTAGACCAGTTGACCCTGAGGCTGGTATCTCCCTTTGTTTACCTAAAACTTTAACGGGGTGTGAGTAATGATTTTCTATGCAATGGTTATGACAGCTACTTACTTTACATTGGATGAAAGGTGGGAGGAATTGTGTAAACAATTCTGTAATGATCCTTTTGGTAACTTCTAGGAAGACATAGTCCCCAGTTCATATGTAACACAGAGCTTGTTTTCTGCTGATAGATTAATCTTTTAAATTACTCACCTTCTCTCATCAAAGAAAACTTTTTTGTTGTTGCTTTTTTTTTTTTTTTAATGCTGTTTTACTTAGTTGCTATTCCTTTTGGGTTACTTTCTTTTATAATTAAAGCAGACAATCACTTCCATATAGACACTGAGATGGCAGAACAGGAATGAAAGCAATCCATCAAAAATCTCAAGACAGCACTGAGAAGGACCTGCAACATCAGGACCAACTTTCTTTAATTCTAGACTCTGGATAACCTCTCTTGATCTTCCTTCTCTCTGATAGTTTTTTGGAGTACAATATTAAGAATACAGACAGAGAAGAGACAGAGTGGAGGTAATACTGTAGAATGTCTGGAAATCCACCTTGCAGACCACTCCTTCCTGGGACAGGCTAATGAACGCCGGCAACTGATAGCGTAATTCTTTCTTAATCTGAAGAAACTCAAAACACATGTGTCTAAAGCAAGTGAAGGAATATTGAAAAGAATAAGGTGCAAACAAATGAAGGATTTACAATGAACCAAAAAGAAAAAAACGTTAAAGTGGCAGAGTGTTTAGAGCTGTTGAAAGGATGATAATTTACAAAGCAATGCTGCTGAGAGTTGAAAGTTAACACCTGTCTAGATAGATACTACGTTAGAATGCCAATGTCTGAAAATGCCTGCTTATAACCCCTAGGACTTAACATTGAGAATTTTGCTTTATATTGATGTCTGCTACAGAATTTTCTCAAAAGGGTCACAATGAAATAAAAAGCATTTTTTTTTTTAATTGGGAGGAAAATAAAATGAGAATGCTGAAACATCTGGTCTCTTTCATTACAAGAAGCAACAGACAACTATGTAAAACTGTCAGAGCAAGCAAATAAAAATATGTATTAGAGTGAGTTAGTAAGAAAAAAAACTCTCAAGAAAGATATCTCAACATTGTGTTTATAAAGGCTCAGGGAGGGTGAATATGTTTGGGAGAGAGGGGGAGACAAAAATAAAAAGAAGTGCCTTGAGGGATACAGACCAAAGTTGCTGGCCTCAGGGTAAGAAAACATACTCTCCAAGACTAGCAAGTCATGGAAGCTTTGCCAGGACCTTGGAATAGTGGTGCTTGAAGAACCCCTGGGAGGTTACAGGACGTGGAGGAGAATGGTGGCTTGGTACAATTCTGAGGTCAGCCCCTGTGCCTCTGGGCTCCAAGGTTGGATATAGGCCCAAATACCCTAGTGATCTTGGCATGGAGGCAACAAAACCATCCGTCATCAGAGCAGTATGTGGCTTGGACATTAATCATTTCAGCCAGTGTGAGTTGAAGATCTGAGAATCCTTTCCATGAAATTTTAATACAACCCTAGTCCCAGGGAGGGGTGGACAAATAAGGCAAGGAAAGACAATAATGGGTATGATTGAAGCTTTATTTATTCAACATCCTGGTGACTTGAATTTCAGAGTTTGATTTAAGATAATTAGAAAAACAATAGGTTGTTTGGCATTGTATCAGGAGTGGGATAAAAATTATACTAAAACCATCATTCTCAGCAAACTAACACAAGAACAGAAAATCAAACACCGCATGTTCTCACTTGTAAGTGGGAGTTGAACAATGAGAACATATGGACACAGGGAGGGGAACATTACACACCAGGGCCTGTTGGGGGTGGGGGGTTAGGGAGGGATAGCGTTAGGAGAAATGCCTAAAGTAGATGACGGGTTGATGGGTGCAGCAAACCACCATGGCAAGTGTATACCTATAACAAACCTGCATGTTCTGCACATGTATCTCAGAACTTAAAGCATAATTAAAAAACTTAATAAAAAAGAAAAAAATTATACTGTTAAAAATATACAATTTTACAAATGCTCTCTGACTTGAAGACCCTAGCATGAGCTGAAAACATCTTTGTGACATTGAGTGCCTTTGATTTGGTTAAAAAAGTAAATATAGTTATTTTAGAAGAGCATAATATGGTTATTTTGTTAAGTTAAAAAGTGTATTACGTATGTTTTTTCTACCACTTGAAAAATGCAAGGCTTTATTCAGACTGATGTAAATAAAACTGGGAAAAAGTCATATGTAGCAAAAGCTACATATTTTGGGGCAGTCATAAGCTTTCTCTTAATTACCTAATTTCTGAGTTACATTAGTATTCTCATCTTAGAAATGGAAAATTGGAACTAGAGATTACCCAAGTGAACTTATGAAAACAATAATTATTCAACAATTGAGCTGGTGAAAATCTTTATTTCTTACCTCCCATTTTTGTGCATGTTTTTTCAGATCACAGTGGATTATATAGCAACATTCTCCTCTTGAGTTCCCAATCCAGCCCCCAATTAAAAAAATATGACTGACATAGGGAACAATTGCTACACATTGGAGGGTGTCATGTTCTTCTATTATGTGCAGAGTGTTTTCTAAAACCTTCTCTCAAATGCCTTTAGAAGTAGAATATGTAATTTTAGGCTATGTAATTCATGATGGTCACACATTATTGCCAAACAGCATATTTTCAACAATTATACATATTTTCAACAATTAGTTATACTAACTAATCTTCTGTGAACTTAAATGGTAGCAAGCGTTGCTTCCTTGCTCAGAAGCCTGTGATACAGTCCTCTAGCTGTACCTCCCCTTAGAATCCAGTTCAAGCATCCCGTCTTCTCTTTTAGACCTTAGATCAGTGGAAGCCAAGACTTAACGACTTGCAACTGATTTAATTTATCACTCTTTGAGGTCAGGGGTAAAAATACTCACTTGGGAACCATCAGACTGAACCAAATTGGAACAAGTTTAGTTTTCTAAACTCAAAGTTCATGCTTCCTGAAAAACTTTGAAAATCTGGTCAAATGAAGCAGCTGAATGGGGTAGGCTGCTAGAAGGAATGTAATGCTGTATGTATGAGAGAGACAAACAAGTATGTCTGAAGAAGAGATACTTAACCTGCGATGCATGCCTCCTGAAATCGTATCCAAAATTCTGTGATTACGTACACATGTGCATTGTTCTAGAGAGACGATCCTGATTTACATTAACTTTCCAAATAGGCTTGTTAAGAACAATCGTCAAGGGTTTAGGCACTGCTAGGTTCTGGCTGACCTCTTCTTGAAGCTCAAAGTTGATCAACATCATTCTTTGTGGAGCAGGAAAAGTTAATGAGCACTAATGGGGCATTAACGAAAGGCCAAAGGAAAAATCCGAAGCTCAGAAAATTTACATTTTAATGCTGTGGCACACCTGAGCAAAGTATTTCAAGCCATAAAGCCTTTGCTACTGTGCTACTAATAAAGAACCCTACAACAGCAGGGGAATCATTTGTGATCAAGACATTTTAATATAATTCCCAATCAACACAGCTGAGGAGAAAATTTTACATCTTTCTTTCCAGATGGTGCCATTTTATCAGAGTATCACTCCTTGGTATGTTCAGTTAATTAAAGTCCTTACTATTTGTTAATGGCAGATTTGTGCAGTAGAAATGACTCTATAACAGATGTTGGTAACTTTATCAAAGCATCTGGGTAATCATTCTGACTGTGCTCTGAAGAAGTATTTCATTTTCACCCACACTGACTCTTAGAGGACCTAAATATCACCTTTGCCTTTAGTACTTTTCGAAAGGAGGCAAGGGGAAGGGATGGTGTTGGGAGGCAGGAAACAGCGAGATTACTGGTCAAAGTCATCAACTTTGAAACGAATAATCAGTAATGAAGGCACTCTTAGCACAGTTTCAAAGACGAAAGTATCAAGATGATAGATATTTATGAGACTCTTCCTACCAGTCTCACCACAGGCTGCCTAATCAACTTGCATTCATACTTGCTATAAACTTGTAGCTCAAATAAACTTTTATCTCATACCTTTGTTCTTGTTTTGTCGGCATGTATCTGCAACTAAGATGGTACCTAATATAACTAGAGATTAAAGGAAAAAGAAATAGAAGCCATTGATTAACACAAAAAACAACAAAAGCTATGGTGGCTACCTTATTCCACCTCCAAACCTCCATGGATCATTGAACTAAAAATTGCAGATGGGAAGTTTTGTGTATACTGGAATATTGTCTGTTCTTTGACAGTTTCAGAATGCTGTAGATTCTGAATGTAGAACTAATGTCTTCAAGAGAAAAACCCAGGAAAAGGTTAGAATAGAAAGCTTACATTCAAATAAAATAAAATATTTTGAAAAATGCAAAGCCCTGTACAAATGCAACATCTTTTAAAAATTAATTGATTGAGGTCTCTCAGAAAGTCATCAGTTTGTGATATACTGTAAAATGATGACAAAATTCTTATCTGACTTAGTAATTGGATTTATGTTTCTGAGCTGCCTGCTCCACTGTATTTTCTTTAAGCCATGTTCATTTATATACTGTTTGGTAGTATTACCTAGCTCTCTTAAAGAGAACAAAATGACTTCCGTTCAGTTAATAATGTATATTTTAATGATTCATAAAAATCTTGTTTTATGTAGCATTTTATATCTAAATTTACATAGTATATATTTTAGTATATATTTATTGTAACTATTGCAACTACTGATGATACAAGTACAGTAACTGTTGTAAAGATGAAGAAGAGCTGCTGCAAAGAATCACAATATCATTCACTAAGTTATTGGGTCAAATGACAATTAGACCTCTAGTTGGTCCAACCTTTTTTATTACAATGCTTATTATAATGCTTATTGTAATGAGTTGAACAAAATTTTGGAGATTTTCCTAAATCTAATTGTATCTAAAATCCCATTCTATAAAGTGCTATTTAAAGAATTTGTCAATACAAAAGATTAGCCACACACCTGTAATCCCAGCTACTCGGGAGGCTGAAGCAGGAGTATCGCTTGAACCCAGGAGATGGAGGGTGCAGTGACCCAAGATTGTGCCAATGAACTCCAGCCTGGGTGACAGAGCAAGACTCCATCTCGAGGAAAGAAAGAAAGAAAGAAAAAAAAAAAGAATTTGTCTATTTATAAAAAAATATAAAAATTCCAATCTTCCTGGGATTGGAAATGAAGTGAAACATATTTCAGAACCATTAGGAGGCTCTGACTCTAATAAAAATATGCAAAGATCCATGGCACACTGTTTGCAAAGCCATATTCTGTAAATCCCACAGTAGGGATCACACAGAAAAAAAGTGTGAACTGCCCTGTAAATCACACGGAAAAGAGGGTGTGAATTGTCCCCTAACTAATTAACCTGGGCAAATGGCACAAGGGATATTATGGCTATAAATTTTAGAAACAAAAGATTCTCAATATTTTAAAAGATTTTGAGGCAAATTAACCTTGAAGCCCACAAAACATAAGGAAATAGTTACAAATACGAAGAGTTAAAGAAAGGAATAGTAAAATGAGCATCATGATGAAGATACAAAAATTGTTCTCAAGCTGTAGGCATGAAAGTGTTATGCTGTCCCTTCTTCCTCTTCATTCCAGTAACAGGGAAGACGCCCTGGAAGGGATCCTTCTTAGACAGCACATGAATTAAGCTCTAATTTAGTTAAGGACAATATTACTAGCACTAAGCACACTTCCACAGCAATATATTTTCTAAGATTCAGAAAACTGTAATACACTGAAACCTCAATTGGTATAGGAGGTGACTATGACTGTCTTTGTGCTCCCACATGGGCCTCAGTAAGGCACAAAAGTCAGACCCAATGTAATATTTTGGTATTCTGAAGTTCACAAAGTATAGTGTTAAGGACTACATGTTGAACTCCTACTGTGTGCCAGACAATTTATATACCTTAATATATCATTTGTTTTTAGCTTCATCAATTATTTTTATAATTATTATTGTTTAGCAAATGTGAAAACAGAAATTCATGGATATTAAATGACTTCCTCAGGCTGTACTAAAGAGTTGGAAATGGCAAAGCAAGTCTATCTAACTCACGACCCCTTTATCCTTTTTATTCCAATGTGCTGCCTGAAACTACCTCGACTTACCATACAAATTATTTTCAAACTGGGTATTAACTACTTTAAATCCGATAGTCTCAATTCTTTTCCAATATAACTAAAGTTTTGGTTTTTTGTTTGTTTGTTTCTTTTTGAGACAGTTTCGCTCTTGTTGCTCAGGCTGGAGTGCAATGGTGTGGTCTCGGCTCACCACAACCTCCACCTCCTGGGTTCCAGCGATTCTCCCACCTCAGCCTCCCGAGTAGCTGGGATTAAGGCATGCACTATCACATCTGGCTAATTTTGTATTTTTAGGAGAGAGGGGGTTTCTCCATGTGGGTCAGGCTGGTATGGAACTCCCGACCTCAGGTGATCCGCCCACCTCGGCCTCCCAAAGTGCTGGGATTACAGGCGTGAGCCACCATGTCCGGCAAGTATTATTTTTCTTTATCCATCATTATAAATTATCTCCTTCTCTGGACATGTACTAGTTCAGCTCTTGAGCCCAGTTCTTAAGTTGAACTCACAAGTGTTCTGCTTTCAGTGCAGCACAGTTAGGCAGACATGAGTCATTTCATAGCTCAAAACTCTTTCTGGCATTAAAATAGAAGTAGGCAGTGAATATGGAGGGTGCTATCTTCATTGAGAAATTTTTATATAGGTGGGGCCTATAAATATTATCTTAATCATCACAATAACCTTTGGAGTTGGATACAAAATTTTGGGAGGTTAAGTAATTTGATTAGCTCTACATAGCAACTGGTGGTCACATTGGGAAATCAAGAAGCCAGTGCTATTAATTCTTATCCAAACATTTTCAACGAAGGGGCCCTAGTTAATGAATTTTATTTATTTCCATCCTCCGTGACGTTCACTTTATTATAAAATAGCTTAGTTCAATTACTAAAACCTCGTTACATATACGGCGCATTCTTCAGAGTCCAGGTTCACCAAGTCATCTTTCAAATGGCATTTGGCTTTGTATGTATCTTAATTTCATGGAGAAATAACATTTTACTAATGAAAGTAATCCAGCCCAAATAAAAATGGTGCTAGAGCTCTGGTCTTCTCCATCATTCTCTTGAGCTTGAATAATGTATATATACCTATAATACATGGATGCACTAATAATAGGCTCACCATGTCTGGCTAACATATTGCCAGGGAAGGAATGCCTGCCTGAGATGGCCAGCTCACTTCCCAAGGGGGAACACAAGCAGTCTTTTGTTTGAATAAGTAGCTGCTGCCCACACAAGTACATGGTTTGATCTACAGGGAACAGTTATATATGATTTCTACAGGACAGAGAAATGTAACAGTCTCAGCAATCCACTTCAGTTACTCCTATTTTACTTAGGGAATCTCATAAGACACTATCTATACATATGCCCAAGGGATGACGCTATAAATATACATATTTCAATCTTTACTTGGAAAGAAAATTCCTGTAGCAGAGCAACTGACCTATCATATGGAAGAGAAGCCTTATATCATATTACAACTATATGAAAAATGTTATATAATGTTTAAGTACAGCAAGACTTGATAACTTTTCCCAGGTTTTTACTTAATTTAGACTTCGACCACACTTGAAATACAGTTAGGAATATTTTTCATTTAGTATTTCCTAATCATCCAACATAAAGCATTATTTGTGTACCACAGACCCATCTACTAATCTGGTGGGCATTATAATAGGTGGATCTGAATAAAGAGTACGATATAGGTTTAGCAAATTTATCACCTAATTAGACTGTTTTTTTGTTTGCTTGTTTGTTTTTTGTGACAGAGTCTCGCTGTCACCCAGGCTGGACTGCAGTGGCGCGATCTCAACTCACTGCAAGTTCCGCCTCCTGGGTTCATGCCATTCTCCTGCCTCAGCCTCCAGAGTAGCTGGGACTACAGGTGCCCACTACCACGCCCAGCTAATTTTTTTTTTTTTTTGGAGTTTTAGTAGAGACGGGGTTTCACCGTGGTCTCGATCTCCTGACCTCATGATCTGCCCGCCTCGGCCTCCCAAAATGCTGGGATTACAGGCGTGAACCACTGAGCCTGGCCTACACTGTTATTTTTAATGCACTTTAAAATTGCTATACGTGAACAAAAAAAAAAAAAGAAAAAAAACTATAGATAGTTTAAAATGACTATTAATAACTGAGACATAACCATCCATAGTTCACATTTGAGGCATACATTGTGTTCATCTTAGAGCTGTACCAAAGCCTTGTGTTTTTATGTATTTAATTTAAAAAGTTTTGTGGTTTTATGTATTTAACTTAAAAAGGACACTTTAGTTTGAATGATTTCTTAGTGTGAATGATCTTTTTCTCTTATTGAGAATTTTCAACTGGAAATAGTATGCAAGCTGCATATATTTATCTTATGAATATCTAGGAAAAATCTACCTGTGCTAAAATGTTATTGAATAATATATAAGGCAAACATTAACATTTTTAAAATTCCAACATTTAACGGAGTGCCATATGGTTATAAGTATTGTTTCAGTGTAGGCTGTTTCAGCTGGGCAGCAGAAATTGTTCCAGCCTTTTGATATTGCTTAATGAAATAAGATTTGTATTCTAATAATTAAGTTTTATTCAGAACAGTTTCTTTGAACATATTTTCCTCCTCCTCCTCTTTTTTTTCTTCTTTCTCTTTCTCCTTTCCTTCTCTCCCTTTTCTTCTTCCTCTTCCTTCTCTTCCCCCTCTCTCCTCTTCTTCCTCCTTTTCCTCCCCCTGTTCTTCTTCTTAATTCCTACCCTATGTCCTGCAATGGTTTAAGATGTTGTTATTTTACCATTGGGGCCCTATTTCATTCAGCCTGGGACCTACTTTCTTCTTTGCTCTATCTGAGCAATTCTACTCTCTGGTACAAGAGCAAAGAGCTGGAGGAAACTGTCACCAATCACCAACACAGTGATTCTCAAGCCCAATTCACTGTCACAATAACCTGGGGAACTTTTTTCTCTTTAAACTTTTTAAATTCTGAAATAATTTTAGACTTAGAGAAGAGTTGCAAAGGTAATACAATAGAGTTCCTGTATACTCTTCACCCAGCTTTATCTTGTGTTAATATCTCACATATCCTAGATACAATTATCAAAATTAAGCAATTAATTTTGGTACAGTATTATAAACTATACTACAGAGATTACTCTGCTTTCACCAGCTTTTTACTTGTCATGTTCCTGGATCCAATCGAAGATCTCATGTTGCATTTAGTTTTTATGTCTCTTTAGTCTTCTCCAATCTGTGACAATTCCTGTCTTTCTTTATCATTTATGACTTTGACATTTTTGAAGATGACTAGTCTGTGATTTTGTAGACTGCCCCTGAATTTGAGTTTGTCCGATGTTTTCTCATCATCAGATTGAGGTTACACATTATTAGAAATGATGACACAGAGAGTATATGCCCTCTCAGTGGGTCACTCAAGAGGCACATGATGTCAATATATTACCAGTAGTATTAACTGTGATCACTTGGCTAAGTAATGCTACTAGGATTCTGCATTAAAAGCTATATTTTTCTCTTTATAGTTATTACATATTTGAAAGGAGATACTTGGAGGCTATGCAAATTTACTGGTTCTACTTCAAATTATGCCCACCAATTTTAGCATTCATAGATAGATTTTCCTGTAGCAATTGTTATTTTTAGAGTGATTTATATATTCCTTATTATTTGGATATTTGTGAATTGGAATTTTCTATAAGAAAGAATTTTCACTTCTACCTCATTTACAATTTTTTAGTAACTTATTTCTACTAGTATAGACTCATGGAATTTTATCATAGTCCTCAGGTTATAATCCAATACTATCTTTCTTTCCTTGCTCAGATTATTCCCACTTTGACCATTAGACGCTCTTTCAGGTTGGTTAGTATGCTTTTTCAATATGCCACTTTTTTTTTTTTTTTTTTTTTTTTTAAGCAAATCCTTAAAATCTGGTACACAAGGTGTCCCAGATTCTCTGCACCAACCCTGGAATCAATGAAGTCTCCAAGGCATTCTAGTTATTGTTTTTTGGAAGATGATGTTTAGAAACCAAAATCTGAGCATTAAGTGTGCTCTTTGTTACTGGGGCCTCACACTTTATAGCCTCTCTCAGTGTATACAGCTAGGAAACATATGCATGTATGCTAATTCATGTACACACACAGTTCTCAGTATATATTTTTAAAAATTATTCCATGTTAATATCTCTGACTCTAATTCAGTACTATAGGGTGGTTCATGCTAATTTTCCACTTTTCTGTCCTCTTTATTTGCAAGCATTTTTTGTAATTGTTTTCATTGTTTTTAAAGCCTAACATTATTAAAATATCTTTCATTTTTAGAATAGTGTAAGCACCCATTTTATTTCTTCTATATCCAAGCTAATTATTGATACTTTTTTGTTTGCTATGAAAAAATCAAAAAATGAAAAAGAACTTTGTTTCCTGATTCTTACCAGAAATCCACCCTCAATTTGCTATAATTTTTAACTATCACTTTTGCCAACTTTATTTTGAAATAATTTTACCCTTATTTAGAAGTTGCAAAAGTAGTAAAAAAATTTATTCTGTAACTTCTGTAGCTTTCCCTACAGATAACATCTCTGGAAACTATAGTAAAGTGAGCAAAACCAGTGTTACATAATTAACACTTGCACAATACTATTAAGTAAACTCAGATATTGTTGGAGTTTTGCAAGTTCTTACATGCACTCGTGTTTTTTGCATTGTGGGGAGGTGTACAGTCCTGTGGAATTTTGTCATACATATTGATATGTGAAACTACTATGATAATCAGGATACACAACTATTTGATCACTCCAAAAAGCTCCTTCTTGCTCCTTTATATTCACACTCTTTCCCCAGTCCCAATTCTTGACACTCACAGCTCAGTTCTCCATCACTATAATTCTGCAATTTCTAAGAATTTTATATAAAATGTAATCATGCTGTGGGTTGCCATTTGAGATATGCTTTTCACTGAGCATAATGCCTTTGGGCTCCATCCAAATTGTTGAGTTATATCAGATGACACAGGTGTACCACTATTGCTGAGGGAATATGTTTAGTTAAGTAGATGGGGCCCCTCATCATTAAAAAAAAAAAAAAAAAAAAAAAGTTATATCTTGCAACTTTTGGATTCAGAAATCCTAGGTTTGAAACCATAAACATTGAATCTCTTTTTTTAGCAGTAAACTCAAGAGATTTGACTAAGCTAGATGGCTTTAATTTCCCTTTATGATCTAGAACTTTGTAAAAATGACTTTAAAAATAAAGCCCAACAGGATGTAAGGCATTTAAGGCATGCAATAAATTCTGTAGTTTTGCTCTTCAGATATTGTGCCTCTATTTATTCAAGGTTGTTTTGCCCCCCTCTCTTCCCCTCTGAAATAACTACTTTAGTCTGATAATGGCATTCTGAGGAAGGCAGGGTTGGGAAAGCATAATATCTAATATCTAATGAGGTCAAAAATAATAACACATCTTCTGGCTTTGGGGATGCCATGTGGCACAAGTCAGGTTAATTAGAGTCAACATACTAACTTGTGGGATTTTTGTGACAATTGACAAGAAGAGAAACTTTGTTCTGCTGAATTATTCATACCATAATATGGAGGCAGCCAGCCTAGAATGAAACTACCCAGAAGAAAGCAATGCTGAGAAATGGAGAAAAAGCAAATCCTGCTAACATCATTTGAATATTTAGATCTGACCACCTTAGCTATAAATTAATCCTTTTGCCTGCTCTGTGAAAATGGATATGGTTCCTTTAAAAACTTTTCCTTTGTCAGGCGGGCGCGGTGGCTCACGCCTGTAATCCCAGCACTTTTGGAGGCCGAGGCGGGCGGATCACGAGGTCAGGAGATGGAGACTATCCTAGCTAACATGGTGAAACCCCGTCTCTACTAAAAATACAAAAAAAAACTAGCCGGGCGTGGTGGCAGACGCCTGTAGTCCCAGCTACTGGGGCGGCTGAGGCAGGAGAATGGCGTAAACCCGGGAGGCGGAGCTTGCAGTGAGGTGAGATCGCGCCACTGCACTCCAGCCTGGGAGACAGAGCGAGACTCCATCTAAAAAAATAATAATAAATTAAAAAATAATAATAAAAAAATATATATATATTTTTTCTTTGCCAGCTGGTACCACGCTAAACTCTATCATCAGTAGAGGGCAATAGAGAGACACTGCAGAAGAAAATGGGATTTTGCTTCCTGGAGCCTGTATGCTGGCTCTGCAGGCTCCCGCAGCACAGGCAGCTTCTCTACACCCAGCCCCTCCAGTGTACACACCTTTCTCAGTGCCCAGCTTCTGCAGTCACTCCTCACAAAGCAGTTTGGTAGCAGGTTCCTCTAGTGAGATACCTCACCAAGAATTTTTCTGGCACTCTGGAGGGCTAATTTCAACCATGAAATGAAGAGGACTTGCAGAAAATTCTATGGGCATAGCACCGCCGTGATGTCTAGTGAGTAAAGGCCATAGCGTCTCCAAAGAGCTCTGGACCTCAGCCTCGGGTATAAGCTTTTCCTTGGGTGCTCAATTCTCCCGACAGGAGTAGTGGCTGCTCCTCAGATCTGCTATTCTTATATTCTTTAGAGTTCTTTTTACTTCTTATTAGCCAATCCTACATACTCTAATTCCCTATAATAGTTAATCATTCTTTCTATTAAACTGTTCCTGTTCAAATTACTTTGTGGTTTCTGTCTCCTGATTGGACCCAGATTGATACGCTATGCCTGAAGGCTGAGCTTCCCTTGGACCTCTCAATTTTATGATCTAATAAATTCCTTTTTTTTTTTTTTTTTTTTTTTTCTGATATTGGCTTGAGTTGAGTTTTTGTAACTAGAACTAGAAAAGTTCTGATACAACTGAGATGCATTAAATTAATAGGAAAGCTAATATAGAGAAAATTATTTTAGAAAGCCTCATAAGTATATTTTTTAAAGATAGACTTGATATTCAAACACTGTTAACACAAATTCAAATTCTAGCAAACTTTTTCTCAGCTACTTAGGAATAATATTATAATGATAACTTAGAATTTGCTCTAAATTGTATATATACGTGTGTGTGTGTAATAGTAGTAGGTATAAAAGTAAACTGGGTAAATTTCACAACTTTGATACAAGAATGTATAGGTTTGTGCAAAAGTAATCACGGTTTTTACTATTATTTTTAATGGCAAAAACTGTGATTACTTTTGCACCAACCTAATATTATGAGGGACATGTTTCATGCAGCATACATTACCATATCCAGGGAACAGCCTTTCTTCCAGGGAATTCTGGGAACTCTGTGATGGTGAATCAATGTAATCAAGTAAACATTAAGCAGTTAATGTACCTATATTTGATCCAGAGACTATCCAAGATGAACATGTGTGAATGAGTGAGGGAAGATTTAATGTATTAATAAGATGCAAGTACAATAAGCTGTGTGTCCTTAAGCAAAGAAATACCACAAGTTACTTTTAGTTTTGGCTTTGTGTTTTTATTACTTTGTCTTTGCTCTGAGCTTATTTTTATACCATATTACATTAACTGAAAATATATCACCTATTTGAGGAAGAGACATAAATTGTGTCTTCATGTTAAAAGTACAAAATAACAAAATCTGTAAGGTCTCTCAAAGATACTCTTCAAGTGAGAAAATAACATACAAATAAGTAGTCTTGTTCCAGATTCCAATTGCCAAAATACAGGAAGGACTCCCATAATTTGGATATGAGTATTTAATAATTGTCGCTTATCTACAAATTTCCAAATAATTAAAATGATAAGAAGAAATATTCTAGGTAGAATTTGACACTAAAGTCAGATAAATAATATTTTAAAACTTAAAGAACAATTGACAAAAACCCATACAAGCAGGGTGTCAACTCTAATATGCTGGAATCGACAACCAATACACCATATTGCCTTCCAGAGGGAGAAAAAGGAAGGGAATAGAAAATAGAGCCAACAGAGAAAGAATGATGAAGAAAAGGCCATTAGATTATTACTATATTTTCTTGCCTCTGGAATAACATTAATTCCTATGTATAAACTTTGTATAAATTTCTATATCCATGCACGCATCAATTCTGAGACAGATGCCAGTTTCTAAAGTGTTGAAATAGGAAATACTGTAACGTGGAATGGAAGAAATATGGTGATGAGGGGTAACATTCTTCCGTTTTCCTGGAGGGACTTCCTTGGCACTGGAGATTATCTACAAACTCTGAAAAGGATCTCTGGCTGATATAACATTGTTCCTTTTCCCCAGTCACTATACTTCTCAAACTGTTGTTTAAGGGGGATAACCCAAGAGGTACATGGATCTTTATTTCATCAGTTGCAGAACAATATCACACCAACCAGTGCAGATGAAAAGAGAGTGCTTACATGGGTGCAGGCTCAGTGTTACTCATTCAAAAGTCACATACTTGAAATTTTGCAAAACATATTGAAGATAATGTTTAAATAAAAGAATTTGCAGGTTGGGTGCGGTGGCTGTCACCTGTAATCCTAGCACTTTGCGAGGCAGAGGTGGGTGGATCACGAGGTCAGGAGTTCAAGACCAGCCTGGCCAACATGGCGAAACCCCGTCTCTACTGAAAATACAAACATTAGCCAGGTGTGGTGGTGCATGCCTGTAATCTTGGCCACTTGGGAGGCTGAGGGAGGAGAATTTCTTGAACCCAGGAAGTGGAGGTTGCAGTGAGCCGAGATCACGCCACTGCACTCCAGTGTGGGGCACAGGGTAAGACGCTGTCTCCAAAAAAAAAAAAAAAGAAAAAGAAAAAAGAATATGCAGTAACACTTTGAAGATGAAAGGATATTTAAAAAGCATTGTACACAATTATATTTGGGGATTATTCTTTCTCCCTTTCTACACTTCATTGATCATGTCACTGGCTTTATAATATTCCAAAAAGTGTTCTGAAAACTTTAGAAAAATAATCTTCAGTGGCATATAACATCTCTGTTCCACTCTACCACTTTAGTATTTCAATGGAATTCAGATATCCTCTAGACAGATGTAAACTGCATTATAATGGCCTTACACAGCCCCCATTCGGTTGTCTGAAACAACTCTTACAAACAGCAGAAATGGTAATAGAAAACAGACACTTCTGTTGAAAATAAAGATATATTACAAAGGATTTTGTCCCTCAAAGTTCCAGAATGTATAGTTTTATCCCCTCTCTATGATATATTAATATATTTGGATTGTTAGATTAAGCCATTTCCTCTGAGCATGAGAAATACTGTTCCCTAAAGAAAACAGCAAGTTATATGACAACTCTTCTTAGTCATTGCTTCATACTCTTAAATAAATCACAAAACTTGCTTCTCAGGTGATGCCTCAGTAAATTCTCTTAAAAATTGTCCTATTTATATCCCCAGAATTTTGCTGTTTCCTTTTCTTATATTATGCTTGCAATGAATCACAAATTATCAAAAAGAAGGCACTGCTTCTTGTGTGTGTGTCTTTGGCAACATGTGGTATGTCATGAGCAGTGGATAAGTATGAAGGAAAACACACTTAGGGACTACTCATATTTTCTTTTCTATGTACATACAAGAACATTCTATTTTTGTGCCAGGAAATAGTCTAATCTCATCCCCTCACATGTTTTATCTGAGATTTAAAAAAAGAGTATACACAAAATGAGGGTCATCATTTTAAAACTTTTAAGGCTTGTTTAAAAATAAAATGTGATGACAGAGTTTGCCAGATGCCATAAATAGAACTAAAACAGGCTTCTCCTATCCTTTGAATATTCTGTGGGAAATAAGGTTTGAAATTTCTACTAGCCCTGTTTTCATTTCTTCCAGGCTATGTTTTAGGAACTCAGTAACTTACCAGCCCCACTATTTCAAAATCATGGCCAGAAATCAAAGCATACATCTCTAAGAAAAAATCTTTTAAGATCTAGAGGCAAAAGACGTGCTTAACTCTGTTTCTTTAAGGATTCTTTATCACCAAAGCTTGTCGTAAATGAGCAATGTGAATTATCCCTGGAGGTTTTCGAAATATACATTTTAGAGTTACTTCAGACTCAAATATGTGCATTAAGCTTACTATTTAGACAAACCTAAAGCCAATAAATTCTGTGCTACTTCATGTTTCTATAAGTAGAGGGTAGCGAATGGTGTGTGCTGTAACATTTATGACCTCCTGCTAACACAAAATTTCATTTAAAAAATTTATTGGTGTTATATAACTGGAAACTAACTTTGCTTCTCTTGTATCTGTCAACTCTCTATTTATCTTATTGTCTTCAATTTATGATGCCAGAAAAAATATTACCCTATTTCAACAAGAATTTCTTCAGTACTGAAAAACAATGGATTCTCTGCAAACAGTGACATCTTTGAGCCTAATTAAATAATGACAGGGAGTTAAGACAAGTCCAAGTATTAGTTGATGGGTGCAATTTGTTGATGTTCTTCAGTGGTGCATGACAATAAGATCTGACAGAGCTTCAAACTGTACTACAATAAATCAACTTGATGATCTCAGATTTCTAAAACAGGAACTGTACCAGATCTTTGGGATCAGATATTTCCTGAGAAAATAAAGCCAAACTGAGAAAATGTGTGTAGAGACAGCGGAGACAATCAAGGAGAGAAACTTCTTGAAGTAAGAAAAAATTTTTTTAAGAAAGGAAAAGGAGAGTCCATAGGCTGGATTTCAGGGAAACTTTTTTTTTTTTTTTGAGGGTTCAGATAAGCTACCGGGACAAACACAAGAAATGAAAAAATTTTAAGAGCTATTGCAATAAATTCAGAATTGTAACATACTCTAATACAGTCCAAGAAACTTCATTGGATTAAATAAAATATTTATTGTTACTGAGCCATTGTTTCTTTAAAGCAGTCTGTGCTATGAGTAGACCATGTGTGGCTTGGCTTTTATATTGGTAACATGGGATACTTCATTTTTCTTCCTTGGCCTTGGTTTTAGGATGTTTCTTCAGAACTAGCATATTCCAAATTCTCTTAATCCTGACAATCATGTTTTATTTGAAATACAGATTTTAAAACTATCAAAGGTTTAGATTTTTATTGGAGTATGATGTTGTATTTTCCTGTATTTGTATTATTGATTACAAAATTGCTTCAAGCTCATTTTTAAAAAAAGGCTGATTGTTAGGAAAAATTAGAATTGCCATCCCATTTGTTCCCATTTTCAATATTCAAATGTCATCATTGACAGTTTTGTTGTGTATTTCTGCTCTCTACACAAATGTTTCAGTATCATTTTTACCTCCTTGTAGCTCACACCTGACCACATAATTGAACTAAAAAGCACGATTCTTTTCATTAGGCTGGCTCTTGAGCTCCATTAAAGGATACCCAATGCACAATTGGGCATTACTGACCACCTCCACCTTTACCTGGGAAATACCCATTTTCTATCAAAACATTTGAAAATTTTTGCCTCCATGTCCGCATTTGTACTAGTCAAGATAGGCTAAATTATGCTGCACTAACAAGTAGTTCTATAACAAAGATTATTTCTGACTTACACTAGTCCAATGTGGGTCAGCAGAGTCCTTAGCTCATCATAGTCACTCAAGCACCTCAATATGTGCTTCCATGATCCCACAGCCATGGGAAGGGCACACGATGACCCCAATCATGGCACCTAAAACTTCTACATGGAAGTGGGTCATATCACTTCTGTTCATTTTTCATTGGTCAAAGCAAATTACCTGGCTGTGACTAACTTTAAAGGAGGGAAGAGATATAATTGATATAACTCTTTTTTGTGCCTGGAGAGCAGAGAGGTAGAAATATTTGGTGAACACTTTTCATAACTATCTCAGTATTTTAACACATATAATTTATTTCCTGGTGTCACTTTTCAAATCTTAATTACTTAGTAGAGAGCAATATTTTACATTTGTACCTCTTATCTTTGCCCTTAAATATGCCTTCTTGCTCAATCTGAATATGTTATAGCAGAATTTATAACACTGAACACATTGATGATAAATCCATTCTGAAAAACAAAAATATAAAAGGCCTATACAGATGCCCACCACAATATGGACATTTAGTTCTAACCACACCTGCTTTTTCAGGCAGCTGCCCTTATACACCATTTAATGGAGTTCTTTCCTTTCTATCATGCTTTATTTCTTTGTTGGGTTAAAAAGGGGAAGGACACAACAAGTTTTGACCAGCACTGGATTCTCAATCTGCTGCATAAGCCTACTATTTAGTTCTTACAGACCTTAACGACAACAAATGTTTACTGATTAATGGGTAAAATCCTGATATATTTATTTTTAGACCAGGTTTTAATTTTTTTCCAATGTAGTTCATGAAGAGAAAAATCATATGTGAAACAGTCATACTAAACTTGGCTGAAAACAAAAGGCTATGACTACACTGCCTGGAAGAATGCTTATTCCATATTCCCTAGGCTAGCATATTTCTCAGTAGAGACAAGAGCATATACTGTAGCCATGGAAAATCTGGAGAACGGAGCATTTGAAAATACCATTTATACTACATCAAACTTGAGCCCACTCAGGCAATGTAAATCTTTCCCATATGTGATGACTACTTGTTGTCCAGCTTCCAGTTCTAAAGAGACACTGTAAATATCCCAAATAGTCCTTTTAAACTCCTACCAAGAGTCTGTCTTTATGCTTGTGATTGAAAGAACAGTTCTCTAATAAATGTGAAGGAGAGATTTTTCATTCTGGGAAGAGCAAAAGGATATAATCTTGTATTTCAGGTATAAATTGAAACCATTTTCATATCTCAGAATGATTATAAATTTCAATAAAATAAGTTTCCCTTAAAATCATAGAGACAATAAAACTAAAGACAGCCAAATGATTGTTTTCAAGATTGATTGTATCTTGAATTATAAATTGGAACCTAAAATTCTCAATGTTTTGGTGCAAGATACAGCTATTGGAACCATTTTCAGAGCTTGAAATAGAGATACGGTGTGAAAAAGAATGACTTGTGTGCTACATGGGACACAAGAGACAGTCCGAGAGGTATAATACGGCTAGTAAATTGTCAAATTTCCCAAGGCATTTAGATGACTTAAAGCAGTGCTTTCCAAAGTGTGGTCCATGGACCACCTGAGCCATAATCACCTGGAGTTTCTGTTAAAATGCATATTCTGGGGCCCCATATCAGATTAGCTAAATCAGATGCTTTGGACATGGGGCCTAGAAATTTGCATTTTAATTTATTTGAGTGATTTCTGCATCTAATAAAAAAAATTGTAATGTACACAGGTTTATTGAGAGAAGAAAAGAGAAGAGGATATGTAAAATCAGGGCATTGGAAGACAGTCCAGAAACTTAGGCAATGACTAAGGAAACATTCTTACTTAGATCTTAAAGCCAGGAGATGCAAACATCCAATAGTCTTAGAAGAGAAAATATCATACTGATGATGGTTGATGAGTAGGACTTCTCAAGAAGATTCTAGTATATCCTTAACATTGTCTCTCAGGGAGAAGGCAATCATAATCTCCAGCAACAGTTTCTACAGTGAATGTACTGGAATGGTTGGCACCAAATTCTCCATTCCTTTAAGACCTTGTGGTAGTTTACCATGAATGTTAAAAGTCCAGAACAGGATAGCCCTGGAGAATACCTGACATTCTGTATAGGTTTGCAATACTTATAATACACTTTTCTGCACTACCACTTGGCTCTGACTGCCAACTCGGTTTTGCTTCATAATCTGTAGCATCAGATGTTGGTTCTATTATAAGTTGAATTTTTGCTTTTTTGGTGTCTCTGTTCCTATCTAATGACCAATAGTCAATGAGCCTGCATCTTTCTTGCCATTTCACTCTTAGGAAGAGTTTTATCCCTGAATTTCAGCCAATCTGCTGACTGATTACCCACTTTAAAAAAAAAAAAAAAGAAAAAAGAAAAAGTCTGCCTGATCTGTTTAGTATTGCCTTTTCTTTGATTCTCTGTAGAGTTTCTATGCCATTTATGGGCCCATATCTCTTTGAATCTTGATGTGTTCACCAACACAGACACTCTTCAAAATACTCTCTTTTATTTCTTTTTAAATAGAATTTTCATTACATAGGCATGATTAATGAAGTTATTGACCAGGGGTAAGTAACTCAGCCTTCAGCCCCTCTCCCCTCTCTGGAGGTTGAGTGTTGGGACTAAAAGTTCCAACCTTCTAATTGTGCCTTGGTGTTTCTGGAGACCAGACCCTGCACTGGAGCTATCTAGGGGCCCCAGCCACAAGTCATGTCATTAGCACACAAAAGGCACTCTCATCACTCTAGAGATTCCATGGGTTTTGAAAGCTGTGTCCCAGGAGCAAGGAACAAAGGCCAAGTATGTATTTCTTATTACGCCATATCCTCGAGAAACAGAAGTCATTTTCCTTTTTGTACTTGATCTCTATGGAGCCATATCTTAGAACAGGTGTTACTTTCTGGGAATCTTAGCTGTACTTTAAGAACTTGGGTAAAGATCAGTCATAACCAGTATGGGCTCAGTTTATAAGGCACTTTCAGCCAAGCAACAATCCTTTGAGTGATTTATGAAAATTTCTGCATTTGCTTTGTGTCACTTAAGATAACACTGGTAAGGAGTGGAAAGATAATAAAAGTTTGTGATCCTTAGAGACCAGAATTTGGATGAAATATAAACTAAAATCTGAAGTTTTATTAAGCTGTCTAAGTGGAGATTCTCCTGTAAGATTACTTTATTATTCCCTAATCCTCTCACCTCTATGGTCAAGACCTAACCAGGTCAAATCCTACACTTTGTATTTCAAGCTTTGAAATCCCTCCAGCTTCAACGAAAAAAGTATATTTTACACTTTTGATAAGATTATAAACCATTATTAACAACCAAAATTTTTAATAGCAAAATAGATAGCTAAAAATAATTGGTTTAAATTTAAAATATAATTTATGTAGAAGGAATAGATGTTAGTCTATAAAACCAGGTGTATAAGATATAACTTCCTTGTTTTTTTAATATTGCCAGGTGGCTGAAACTTAATTTTGATTAACTTACTTTCTCTGTATCATTTGATGTCAGGAACAGACAGAGTTACATGTCCTGGGTGGGGATGAGGGGGAATATGGTCTGTGGTTATCACCTCCTGCACACATAGGCATCTGATATGCTGGCTTCCTCATCCATGTCTGTTCCTAGGCTTAAGTCCACAGACCCTGTGGCTAGGTTTAGGCTTCTCTGGATTTGTCTCTCTCACCACTCCTTCTCTTCCCTTCTTGGCTGCATTTAGGGCATGTGGTTAACCTGGGAGGCTGTTTTGGACACATCTGCTTAGATATACTTTTCAAATGACCTGGCACTATGCAGGGCACTAAAATGTGATTCATGCACCTTACATGGAAAGTGACCCACAGGTTCCTTTGCTCTTAGATTTTTCCAGTGCAATCTGGATTTTCAGTTCTGTGCCCCATGTACTCAGTTCAGGGAGTACCCAGCATGGAGTGGCAGAACTTGGAGCACTTAGAATCCTGCCACCACTCAAGAACCTGATGTCTCTTTGTATCTCCTCTGATTCTGCCTTTGGCTCCATTACCTTGAGAATTATTAATATCTGCATTATTTGCTCTTAGTGGTAGGATAAATAAATCTGTTTTATTTCGTTGTTGTCATTATAATTTAAAATTTGAACCCTGAGGACTTATGGAGTTAGATTTTTGAAACTCAAAAGCTGTTGCAAACAAAAAATCCAAAACACTTTTTAAAAAAATTATCCCTTTTCTTAGGCAATATTTGTCACAAAATAAATGGGATTGGAGCAAAGCCAAATGCAAGGAGGCAGACCACGAGTTATCATCTCAAAATATCTCTCAAATGTCAGCATTGAGTCTAAGTCCCTATCATGTGAAGCAACTGCTGAAACTCCAACCAAATGGTGAAGAATATAAGATAAACGAAGTTGAATGAGTCACCTGAATGGTCATCTGCTTTATTATGAAATCTGAGCAAATAACAAATGAAATATATGGAGAGCAAAACTCTGGAATATTTTACCAAAAGAGAAGAAAAGCAAGCTCATATCCTCTTGTTGGTGTCTTTTTACTTTCCAGTCACCTAATTAAATGTCCACTGCGACAGGCTGGGCAATCTGTCAGCACATCCTCACAGAGGATATGTGTACATTTGTAACAAGACCAGAGCGGCACTGGACCCCAAAACTTGGGATCTGTGGGTGAAACACCATGCTCAGACAAAAACGTAAGACAAAGCCCCTGACCTCAAATAGCTTACAGTGCAGGTAAGCTTAAATGGACTGGTCAGTAAGAAGTCAAAATGTGAAGTGCTGAAAATCACAGCAAAGTTTTGAAAGAGGAGGGATGAAGTAAAGGAAAGTGATTCAGAAGTAATGATTCCAGAAAGACAAGACCTAGGAAAACTTCTCTGGGCTGAAAAACCACCTGCATGTGGCAGACCACACAAAGGTGAGAAAGTACAGAAATGATGAAGCCAGCCATGTATATGAGAAAGTGGGCAGAGTTGGTGACAAGCCTGAGGGAAAGGAAGAAGGGAAACTTTCAACATTTACTCTAATCAGGTTTGTTGTCCCAAACAATTTCCCCCGATATCTGTGTGTGTGTGTGTGTGTGTGTGTGTGTGTGTTCATAAGAGATACAGTATTTCATATTATAAAACTTCCATAATATCATGTTAACACTTTTTGGAATGCATATCTCTGACACAAAGATTTGCTTTACTTCAGAGAATACTGTGGAGCATAGGGAGCTGCGCTTTGGGGATGATTCATAAATATTTTATTATTTTATTTGTTATGTATGCCACTAATTCCCATTTCAGGAGCTACAGAAGTTCAAAGTCAAGAAAACATTGTATGGAAGGCTTCCCCTACTAAAACGCAGCTCCTATGAATGAAAGAGGATGGATTTCTAAGATGTTATTCCTGCTGACAGCCAAAGATGAAGAAAGGAAGAGAAGGCTCAGGTTTATTTCTGCTGCAGGTTTGAGACTTTGCAATGGAATTAATACTGCAAGAAGTTGCCAGTATGGCTGCAGGTTCTTACAGAGGAAACACATTCTAGAGTTGCTGTTTGATTATTGATAAGTCACTTAACTTAGTTTGGACAGTTTTGGTCATTAGAGAAATATGTGGGGGTTAATTACAAGATCATTAAGATCCCATCCAACTTCCCAATTGTATGACTCATGCAACTTCCATTTATAAGTAATTAATGAGTTAACTAAAGAAATGAAATAAGCCATAGATGCTAACAACAAGCCTAAGTCCTCTTACAGAAATAAAGGTAGTAGTGGTCTCTGAGAGAAGCATTAGAAGAGACACTAACAATAACCTTCCAAAAACCCATCCTGGGTATAAGAAATGATGGTCACTTTATCTTCCCAAAGTGACAAGCAGATGTCACTCTGGAAAATTAATTTATGACTCTAGGGTAGCAGTTATAGCAAAATAATATTCCTGGCACATGTCTGAAGACCCTTAGTCATTACTTTGAAGTATTTCCACTTAAATTTGACAACGGCACTGATGGATTCTTAAATTCAAAGAAAGGACAGCATTCTGGCAAATGAGGCAGCCTGGTGTCAAAAAACCTGGGATAGGTTTCTGGATACTCCAGTTGCTTGTTTTGTTACACTAAGAATAAATAAAGAAAACCACATATAAACATTGAACAAAGGAAAGTGTTTATTTGCCTTATGTAGTTTGTAATTGTTGAAAAGAAAAAAAAAACTCAGTTTTACTTTTCTTGCTGCCCTTTCTTAAAAAACAAAACAACAACAACAAAAAACGGAACAAGGAGATGATTTTATCTCAAAATAAAATATAATACTCACTTACCTTTGTTTTACCACCACTTGCAATCAGGCCAAGACCATTGGTATTATCTGAATTTAACTTTACTGTAGACTTCTTCGAAATTCAAATTGAACTCAGAGAATAAAGCAGTCTCTTTAAGATAATTTGGATTCCATTTTTATAATGTCTAGTATAAATAGAATAAAATGTTTTCTTTTGAGTGCTGAATGAACAATATATGGGAAATGCTCAGAGCACTGTAGCCGGCACATAGAAGGTTTTGACATAGGTTATTCATTATTGACACCCTGAAACTGAATAACACATAGGATGACACATGTAAATGCACCAAAGCTGGACCTCAAATTCTGAAATTCGACTTTACAGCTTCTACTCCTGTCCATCTGCTAAGGACTCATCGAAAAGTCGGGCGGGGGGGGGGTATAAATATATTTATCTACATTTATATATCTATATCTAGATAGGAAAGTAAGATAGATAGATAGATAGATAGATAGATAGATAGATAGATAGATAGATAGATAGATAGATAGAAATATATAATCATCTTCAAATTGCCAAATGTATAGAGGATAGATTGTAGTAGAAAAGGGTTGGGGCAGGGACAGTAGGCTCACAAGAGGGAATTAAATTCTGAGCAAGAATGTGGCCATGGAAATACAAAGGAAAAATGTCAAGAAAATGGTTTCTAAAATTCGAATTGACACCTGGTTGTATAAAAAGTGATGGAGGAGATGAAAGATGGAAGGCTGATTTGACTGAGGGAAAGACGTGGAGTTTGAATCACTGGAATACCATAGACAGCACTGAATAAATAGGAAGCCCTGACCAGCAGGGCAACTGCCTGAGGTTGTGCAGGCTGAGCAGGGGCTGAAATCCAGCTCAATTTGCTGCCAAACTGAAGATCCTGATGTGAGCATTGTGCATCTGGAGGAAGAGGACCTTTGTTATAACTTCAGAGGGTGAAAGAGGCCTTGCTGATCAGATATCTACAATGGGCTTTAAGATGAAGCCATAGGCCTATATGAAATTTTCCAAGGAAGAAAGACTAAGGGAGAAAACAAAATAAACACAGACACTGAAACCAAGAAGGTGGGAAGAAAACAGGAGCCCTCCAACAAGAGGGAAGAAAAAAAAAAGCGTAGGAGAGGGGCAGAGCCATAGGCTAGTACAAGATCTCTGATATCAAAAGACAGAACTATTTCAAGAAGAGCATGAGGGTAAACAGTATAGATGGCAGAAAGAACAGAAGGTGAAGACAGGGATAAAAAGCTGTTGAATTTAACTGTTAATTCAGCCATGATGAGCAACCTCTGAGAGGGTCATTTCAATATTGTGGTAGAAATAATGCCAAAGTGCAAAGGGTAATCGAATTAGAGGGAGAAGAAACAAAAAATATAATTTTTTCTTGGCACCAGGAAAAAAGAGCATGGTTGAAAAGGCTGAAGATTTGTTTGTTCATTTCGTGTAGCAGAGGCCTGAACATCGTTGTGCAGTGAGGAAAAGCAAAGGTGCAAGTAAAAGGACATAATTTATGAAGCAAGTCCTGGTTCCATCTTCATAAATATTTTGTTTAAAAGTTCCATAAACACCAGTGGCCCAGGAAATACTTTAGCAAATACTCATTAACAAAATGACAGCTATTTTAAAATGTTCCCATAGCTATCATATGTTTATCACTCCTTGAGAATAAAATCTGGCATGGAATCATGACTGTTTTCTTTAGTATGAGAACCCTTCCATTCCCTGGGGATTTTCAGAGAATGGGGTACATGATTGACCTCTTACTCAGACAGAAGGAAATTATGCTTTTGCTTCCTGCCCCTTTATGTATTTGTCACCAGTCATTACTTCTGGCTAGATACAAATATTAGACTGAAAGCTTGGAAGCCAAGGTTCTAGATGAGTAATATTTCAGGACTTAGTTCTCTTACTCTTAAAAAAAAAAAAAAAAGTGATCAGGACTCACTAATTTCCAAGTCATTTCAGTTCTGAAATAATCAAATGAGCAAATTCATACGTAAAAGAAAGCTTATCTTCACAGCAGAAGACACTGAAGCAATGTAGGTCCCCATCAATGGGAGTCATGTTCTATTATGTACAGAATAACCATGGAATGGAAGAATATACAACAGTAAAATTATTTTTCAAAGTGTTCTGATTGATATAAAACAAACAATTTCCACAATACTTACAGCAAAAGAAACAAAATCAAAGAAAAGGGGGGGGGGCGTGTATAGAATAACAGTTGAGACCTTCTTGTACCCCAATTCCACTTTCCGAATTATTATCGACTGTAGATGCCTGATGCTTTTTCTCCTGGCAATTTACAGTTCCAAATTACTGTTTACTAACAGTAATTTCATAATTTATTGAATGGCTTTGCTTAATGAACTGTCATGTTTTAGCATGATTCAGCAGTACACTAAGTAATAAATACTCCAATAATCAAATATGAAGTAAAACATAGCAGTTTTAGCATAATTTTATTTGTCAATGTCCTTTTAAATTAAGGTTTGAGAGTAATAGTCATTCAACAAACATTTATTGCATAACTAAGATGTATTAACACAAAAAGAACCTTGGATTCATACCACCTCTTAAACTGTCCAGAAGCTCCAATTTAATATCTTAAACAAAGGCCAATATATAGGAATATACTTGAGTCAGTTTGAGTATCTTTTTTCCTTGGGAGGTTGTAACTGAAAATGAACTAAATGTGGATTTTTCAAAGAACAAAGCATTTATCTCTTTCTCTGTTCAACAACTTCAGAAATCTCAATACCTTCTCTTCCCTGTCCACAACCTACAGCACTAAGCTTGACAGCTCCTTGCGAACCATAAATCTTGTTCACTGAATTATAGTTTAAAAGGGGCTGAATTCTGACACTTCTGGAGAAGTCTCATAAGGTTGTGTTAAGAAGGACCCTTATAAGGTGTTACCAGTGAATGCTAACATGCATTAATTCATTTAAATGGTTGTTTCCTTTCCCAGGTTTAAAAAAGTATCTTTCTAAATTGAAGTCTTCCTAAGCGTGTATTCATAATGACACTGACATTTCAGGAATTTTAAATTTAGGTCTTGTGGTACTAAAGTTCTAAATTTAAAATACATATTTCCTAGTATGTCAAATTTCCTATTTAGGTATGAACATGAAAATTAAATTTCAATTAAAATGAAAGACTCAGTCAAGTGAGGAAAAGCTTCACTGAACTGACTTAACATAGTATATTTTCAATATAAAAGAGTGGTGTTTCAATTGGAATAACATTTCATTTTAAAATAAGTCACACCACCTAACTGAAGGTAGGAAGCAAAAATAAGCACAATTTCTAGACAATTGTTTTTTTCTTTTCTCTTTCCTTCCTTCCTTCCTTCCTTCCTTCCTTCCTTCCTTTTCTTTTTTTTTTCTTTTTTTTTTATTTTATTTATTTTATTTATTTTTTTTTTTTGAGACAGAGACTCACTCTGTTGCCCAGATTGGAGTGCAGTGGCATGATCTCGGCTCACTGCAACCTCCGCCTCCCAGGTTCCAGTGATTCTCCTGCTTCAGCCTCCCAGGTAGCTGGGATTGTAGACACGCACCACCATGCCTGGCTAATTTTTCTATTTTTTTTTTTTTAGTAGAGATGTGGTTTCACCATGTTGGCCAGGCTGCTCTCGAACTCCTGACCCCAAGTGATCCATCTACCTAGGCCTCCCAAAGTGCTGGGATTAGAGGCGTGAGTTACTGTGTCTGGCCTAGACAATTGTTTTAGACAAAGTTAGCAAACATATGCATATCCCAAATGTGTTGTTGCAGACAAAAGGCAATCTCTAATTCATCATTTCAAACAGAAAAGTTTGTCATATACACCATCTGATGCTTTAACACTTAGGAAAAATTTCTACAGTGACCAGGTGAAACTTGTATTTTTTAAAAAATTAAACAAAAATGAGCTTCTAATACAAAATTCTTCACAATGTGCTTCCAAATAAAGTTAAATGATCAAGTATTTAGCCAAGGAATCTAATTAAAGTTGAAACTTAGAATTGCCCTGGACTCAGCTTATAGCTTAATATATGTATGTAATATATCCAGTTTTTTTTTCTTTTGTAGAGTGAGATTAATAAAAGTGACTACTATCATTTTCAAGAGCATTGAAAAACCAGTGATTCGTTTTGCTCTAAAATGCACAATATAAAAATATTAGAAGAAAACACATATTGTCATATATTGTGCTACTAATTCATTGTACATGGTTTATAAAATTGCTTTGTAGTGTTTTTCAGCTTAAAAGAACTTGTAATTTAGAATGCAGTTCAAGAAATCAGAAAAATCACTGAGAAAATAAATCTTGCCTTATTTATTTTTTTTCTTAAGCATAATCTCCACACAAAAGAATTGAATAAGCTAGAAGATGAATATTTTTTTCCTTTTCTCTAACTCTTTCCTACAAGCATTATTATGCTGTTTTCCCGCTATGCGTGCATGTGAGCAGCGTGATTGTGAATCGGACTAAAATAAAATACTTAGTGCTTGATTAATATTAGGTATGCCCCTTGGGATTTGTCTAGTCACCGATTCCTTGACACATACCTCCGGTAACTTTATAAAAAGAAAAACAAACGGCACTTTCTGTAGAAGATGCAGTAACACATTACTTATTCCAGAACTACTTCCATGGCAACCTCTACTACAGAACACAACTAAGAACTTGGACACAAGCCAAATGTCTCCTGAGCACCCAAAATAGATGTCACCGTGTATATGTCCTTTGGCACATGCACGTTTCTCAAAAGAGAATCTCTTGCACCCTCAGATAAAGTTATTGCCTCTTATTCTATCCATAATTTTTTATAAACTTGTTTATTTTCTGGTGTTCTTGCTCCCAGCGCAAAATAATAATCATGAAGAGGTGGTTGAAGTTGAAGGGAGTTATTAGAGATATGCAAACTGTCTACACCAATAAGTAAAGAAGTCACTCTTCAATATGGAAGGTGGACACAGGAGGGAAAAAAGAAGTCCTATAAAAATAATACAAGAATTTAAAAAAAAACAGTGATTATGTGACCTTTTGATCGAAGAGTTAATAGCCTTTATACACCATGCAATGTATTACTGCATTATAGAAAAATTCTATAATATGTATCCATGAGTAATACTGAGAAATTAAGGCAACATTAAATTGCATTTAGTCCCCTCCAGAGAGAGCTCAAAACACATAGTGGATCTCAGAAAGAGAACGATCCACAAGTGGCTAAATTCTTTCAAAAGCTTTTCAAGTTTTCAGTGGTAAAAGTTTACTTTTTAAACTTCACTTTATGGAAAATTCACATATATTGAACCCCTTAATGTTCTCCATTGTTGTTTTATTGGCCAGCAGCAAATATTATATACTAGCTAGCCAGGGCCTTGGGGAAAGAGTGACACCTGGAATGCTAGGGTACACAGGGATTTTCTTCTGTGCCACATTGGGCTATTCCCCTTCTGCTCTGGAAGCCCCTCTATGGCTCAGTGACTTGAAATATTTTTGAAAATGTCACTCTTCTTAGAAACGTTGCTCCATTAAGGTGAATGAGCTTACACTAAGATAAGCTTTATTAAAAAAAAAAAAGAAAAGTAGGCTTATTAGAATTTTTTTTAAAATGAATAAAGAGAAGGAAGAATTAAAATTAACAGCTATGTATAGAAGCAAACTGGAAGCAAAAACCCCACATCAAAATAACTGTGTTTCCCAGGTCAGATCTACCAAGCTGTGATGAGTTTAGTGAGCCTTGACTGAATCAGTTAAAGTGACTAGACTGCCCTACCCAGGTTCTCTTGTCTGATTGGCTCCATATTAGTTCTATATTTCAAGCTGAAGATTCATTAACCTCCCCCTCCTGCCCAGTCAAGAACATTCTGTACATTCTGTAATGCTAAAGTGTATTCCTCTTTATCCAACACAAGCAATAAAACACAAAAACCACACATGACAAGATACAACAAAGAAACAAACCTAAACTAAGTTTTAAAATAAAACAACACCAACAATCATCTGGTTCCTGAAAACACTAACAAAACAAAGCAAAATCCGAGTAGTTTCAAATATCAACAGTCACAAAATAATACACTTAAAAAGCTAAAATATTTTCAAGAGTATATTTTCTCTCAAAATAGAGGTGAAGAGGGAGGAAAAAAAGGTCAAATGACCGCAGAATACTTGTCCCCAAAACAAATGAACCCTGAAGATTTAAATGAGTAAAAACAGTACCTTATAAGTCACTGGTCTGATCTACGCACAGCTGTTCCCAGTGCCGACTCTTGTTTAACTGTCCACTGCCTTCAGTTTAAAGTTAATTCTTTTGGCAAAAAAGTACAGAGCTTGTCTGGAAAACGCTGTTTGGACACAAACCATTCCTTTCAAAGCAGTGGTAGCTATATTTAAGTTTTCTTGTAGAGGGGGATATAAACTCTTCCTGTAGCTAATTTTCTTTCTCCTCCTTCTCAGACTTAGTCAGTATCCTCCCATCCCATATATTGAAGAAAGAGACAGAGAGGGGAAAAAAAAACCTACAAGGAAATATACCTTAAATAATGTAGTATTTGAGCATTTAGAAACAAAACAAAACAAAACAAGAAACAGGAATCATAGAAAGCTCATCAGGGCCTTAAATATAATTTAGCCCAGTGCCCTCATTTTGTAGATAAGGGAAGTGAAACCTAGAGAAAAATATGATTTGTATAAGGTCACTCACATGCCTAGTTAGTGCCACAGTTAACAGATAACCAGGTTTCACAACTCCTGCTTCAATGCTCTTTCCACTACACTAACATACTTGAGGGGAAATGGTTTACCTTTTTCTCTATATCCTTGTATAATAAGCAAAGGAATTGACAGGGAGCAGTAACACAATTAGGATGTGAGAACTATTTCAGAGAAAACATTTCCTTTGGATTTAAAGTCCTTAATATTGACACTTTCCCTATAACCTCCAATTTCTTTTTATATTGGGAAATAATCTTTTCCTTTGCTGATTGTCCAGAATATGTTTGCAATTCAGGAGTTCCCATGTTTCAGGGGATGCTAACATCTATTAGTCCTTACAGAGTACTGCTTTAGTAAGGCATAGTGCTGTGACAGGTGGCAGAGTAAGTGTTCTACCTAGTGTCAGCGATACTACTCTATGGCTCTTAAACTAGACACACATTTACTTTTATCACAAATCCCCACTTTCAATCTGTCAAGATTTTTTGAATACACACATTTGGTTTTGATTATTATTGATTGTATACTTTGCTAAATAAAACAGAGAAATAATGATTTTCTTTGATGTCTTTCATGTATTTCCTATTTATTGGTGAATAAATTATTTTTCTTTAACTGAAAGAGTGATGTGCTTATTATAATAATTTTTAAAATTACCTTTTTGAAATGTATTCATTCATTCACTTATTTAACAAATATTTATTGAACATTTGTAAGATCTATCTCATCCCTCCCACGTGAAATAGTGTAACAGACAAGCAATAACTTCCTTAGAAAAGTATGGAATTTTCAAATAAAATCAAAGGGTTTGCATGGGAAGTAAGGTCAATTCTCTCTAACGATTTCTTTATTCATTCTCACACTTCAAACACGTGTCCTCAATTTATTTATATCCTATCGATTGGGTTGCTCTAACCTTAAAACATCCTGCCTAGGTCAAGTAAACCAAAATATGAGGTGGGCCACATTGAAATCACTCTGGCCACTATTAATCTTTCCATTTGATCTGGCTCCTTAAATTTTAAAGCAAAATCTACTTTATACTTTGTAATTCTAAGACACAATGAGAAATGCTCAGATCATTCAAGGCCTATTTTCAAATTGCCACCCATTCTTTAACTCAGAAATACACTGTTTGGTTTTAATATTTCTCATCTACTTTTAAGGCATCTACTCTTGCCCTGTTCTTTGGCAGAAAGCAGTATGCTTGTGACCAAATAATTATAAAAGTGTAATTAATATTTAAAATGACAATTAGATTTTCTGGAACACATTTTCCAAAATGTTGAGAAAATAATGGGTATGATAGCACTTTTCTAATGCTGACAAATAAGCAACTGAGATTCAAAACATAAATGTTGAGAAAGAAATTTTGGAAAACCATACTTCATGGTTTTTGACACAATGACAGCATCTTATTTTCCTTTTAGTCTCTTTTGATTATGTCTATTTCGGCCCTATGCAAAGGTTAAGCAACATTAATATGTCAAATGTGACAAGAGTTGGACACATTGATACATATTACTTGCATTTGCTAAAAATATTCCATATTTTCCTCTTACTTCTTAAGCTTTACTTTTGATGTTGACGGTTTTACCTTTAGTCCGTTAGAAAGAGCAGGAAGGAAATATGTGTAAGACCTTGAAAGGTAGTAGGCCTTGAGGAGACATAGAGTTTTACATGGAATGAGTCAAGGTGATTCAGAGGGTTAAGTGGCTGCAGGAAGGAAGGAAAGAGTGAAGAGAAGTCACGGACAAACAGATTGTTTAGAACAGGAGTGGGCTGAGCCATAGACAATAGATTATGGGTATTGAATTCAAGAACCAAAGTCTCCTAAAATAGGCTAAACAAAGAAGGAACTAGCAATTTTGGTGACCAGTGAGAGCAATAGGAAATTGGCCTTCAAAGCTACTTCGAAATTCACGGCATGGCTCATCTCTACCCATTGGAAGGGAATATGTGATCCAATACAATCTACAATGGCACAACATTTTTGCAACCATTTTTAAAACTGGTGTTCTGCTCTATTTAGGGTCCTTGGACGCACTGCAGGTTGCCCTACTCTGGGAATGCTCTGAATTTCAGAATACTAGTGTAGTTTAGTGAGGAATAGTCACTGTATTTTGAAGGTTTGCCCTGTGGTGTTGAATTTCACTGATGGGAGAAATACTTCCAGCAGAGGTGAACTCCAGGGCAGGCTATATTAACATAGGGAAGGCAGTCGGAATTCTCTAACTCTTGATCTCCTCCTCTCAGTTTTTGGGTTTATAGTAACACTAGAAGAAGGCTTTTACTAAGAAATCCCAGAGAGTTCTTTGGTGATGCAGTGAAGAGTAGTGACTACATGAACAGCTACTAGATTCTAATATTCTATGCTTGGGGGCAGATTTCATGCATGGAAGTTCTTAACAGAAACTGACACACATAAAAATCTCAAGCATCAACTCTCTTAAACCAATTCCAGCACATGTGTACACCTCTCACAGTTCATTCTCCTCAGAGAATCAGAATCATCATTCCCCTCCTTGTACCCATGATTTCTCATCTTTCCCATCATTCCCCTGCTTCGCTGTTGAACAATTTCCCATGATTATTCTCCTTCATTCCTTCCATTGGTTTTCCATTGTTCTCTTGCTTTTCATTGTCCAGTGATTTCCCATAATTCCCCTGGTTCAGCCCTATCACAATCTCCCATTGCCCTCAGTATAAATACAAATGCCTAACCATGGCATCCTATGTACTACATGATTTAGCTTCAGTTAATCTTTCCTGCTGATATGGTTTGGCTGTGTCCCCAACCAAATCTCATCTTGAATTGTAGCTCCCATAATTCCTAGGTGTTGTGGGAGGGGCCCGGTGGGAGATAATTGAATCATGGGGACAGTTTCCCCCATACTGTTCTCATGGTAGTGAACAAGTCTCACGAGATCTGATGGTTTTATATGGGGAAACCCCTTTCACTTGGTTCTCATTCTATCTTGCCTGCTGCCATGTAAGATGCGACGTTAACCTTCCCTCATGGTTGTGAGGCCTCCTCAGCCAATGGAACTGTGAGCATGTTAAACCTCTTTTTCTTTATAAGTTTACCCAGTCTTGGGTAAGTCTTTATCAGCAGCATAAAAATGGATTAATACATCTACTGAATTTCCGAACCTGCTATCACATCTGTGTGGGATGCTCCTCCCTTATATTTTCGCAGAATGATCTCCTTTTCATCATTCAGGATGATGCTACCAAATGCCACCTCCTCAGAAAAAAAGATTTCCTGACCATTCTGGTTAAGCATCCTCCCAACCACATATACCCTCCATCCCATTTCCCCATTTTAATTTTCTTTCATAGCACTTTCTATATCTGAAATGATCTTTTGTTCTTCCTTACTTACTATCCATTTTAGTAGTCAGTTGAACTATGTTTACTATGTCTCCTCTAGAGTAAGTTTTATCAGATCAGAAAGATATCATGATATATAAATAGGATTAGAAACCTAAGATTTAGGTTTTTGAACCACATTACTCTTAATGTTCAGAACAGTATCTAGAATAAAACAGGCATTTGATAACCATTTCTTTAATGAATTAATTATACTTTCTGCATGAGCTACTATTCTTCTGTCAGCAAACATTTAACGTAAGTCCATAAACATGAAGGCAAAATCTAATCGACTTCTGTAATTGACTTAACACTGCAAATCTCCCCTTGGCTCCAGCAGCTAGGAATGACAGGAAATGAGGAAAGAGCCCCAGCTGGGTCCTAAATAGTTGTATCTACATAAGATACCTGTAACCTTTCGAATTGTATTAACACAAACGCCAGCTAATATCTTGACTTGCCAGAATATCATCTGTGGATATATGTACCTAACTAGATATGTGATTACATTTACTAGAGGTCCTAAGAGCTTCCAGAAATCTCTTTCATTTCCTGAATTCTGTGGTAATTTCTCTTATTGAAACAGTAGATAGCCTAGAGCTAATTCTATCCTTTCCAGGTGGTTTTAAGAAGATGCCCTCACCTGCCAACTCTTCAGGAGCAAAGGCTAAATCTTTGCACTTGCAACATATGTTTTCTAAATGAAAAGGAGGGAGACCAAATAATTTTGGAGAGGTGAGCTCACAGATAATTTAATCTCCTATCTAAGCTCTGCTGCACACTCTTTCAGAGTCCTCCAGTGAACTGTAAATTAGATTTCCTCTCCTGTCTCATGTCCTACTGTTTCCTAATTACCTATTCTAGTGAGTCAGCCTCTCTGGGTCCTGGGGCTCAGACACGTTGTGGGATAATGTGACTGACTCACCACACTTCAAGTACGGCCACATCAGAGAGGTGGTCATGTGATGGCAAGAGCAGGAGAGGGTGATTCTTTGTTAGGAAGAGAATAGTTTTCCCTAAGTGCCATGATAGCCCTCCTCCTGGGACAACCAGGGAGAGGGAATTTCTTGCCTGAGCACTGGTGTCACTCAGAGGCAAATAATTTCATTTAAAGTCATTAAAACAAAAAGTGCTATATTTTTCTATTGTATTGACTATACATTAATCTATGTATATAAATGGCATTTATTTCATCAATGGATCAAAGCTAAAATATTTATTAATTGCCTCTGTGGACAAGGCCTTGTGCTAGCTTATGAAGTTTTTGTAATAATTTCTTGTTATCTCATTGATGATAACATTTCTTATTCAGAATACAAATTTCCCCAGGAAAATAAAGTAAAAATTCCTTTCTTCTTCCTTGAATTTATTGAGATGCCTATATTTGTTGAGACCATATAATGTACCAAATGCTTGGTACAAAGGAAACTAACTCCTGCCTCAGAAACCTTTGTTTTTGGAGGTGGGAGACATTTAGACTATTGTGGAGGTAAGCACGGCTTCACAGGGGAGCCTGGAAGCAGCAGGGAATTAAGACAGGAAGTAACCAAGGAAGGCTGCCCTGAGGAGATAAAACCAAAATACAATTTGAATGAAGAAAGAGAGGATCAACATTCCAGGTAGGAGATAGGGTACACTTGGGTCACTTCAAGTAGTTCTATAGAGTTGGCATGTGGAATGAAAAACCAAGACTGATAGATAAAGTATGCAGAAAGGAAGACAGGCAAAAGTCAGGCTCAGGGGTTTGTCTTTTTTTTTTTTTCTTGAGACAGAGTCTCACTTGTTGTCCAGGCTGGTGCGATCCTGGCTCACTGCAACCTCTGCTTGCTGGTTTCAAGCGATTCTCCTGCCGTAGCCTCCTGAGTAGCTAGGATTACAGGTGCCTGCCACTGCGCACAGCTAATTTTTGTACTTTTCATAGAGACGGGGTTTCACTATGTTGGCCAGGCTGGTCCCAAACTCCTGACCTCAGGTGGTCCACTGGCCTCGGCCTCCCAAGTGTTGGGATTACAGGCGTGAGCCATCACGCCCGGCCTAGGAGTTTGGTTTTTATCCTCAAGGAAATGGGTATCTATTGAAGGATTTTAAATAAGGGATATTGTGGTTTTAGAACGCTAAGTGAAGAGAAAATTCAGGGACAGGTTGTCTAAAGGACTATGACATTTCTATGTCTAAGTAATACACTGTGGAAGTCTGAAATTAGGCAGGAAGGACAGAGAGAGAGATGGCCCTAAAGTTTATTTTAAAATTACTACAGGTAGAAAGATGTTAGAAGGCAAACTTACTCCCAATATCTCCATAAAATAATTACAGAAAAATATATTAATGTTAGAACTGGATGAAACAAGTATTTTATAAGAATTGATTATGTAAAAGACATTTTTCATACATTCTCTCTATTTGCAGATGAGGAAACTGAGGTGTATAACTGAAAAGAGTGATTGCACAATTTAAAATCACATTCATCTGTCTATGAGGCGTGTATACTTTACACTAAACTGCCTGTCTCTGTAAGGGCAGCATACATTTTGGACATTTTTAAAACTTGGACATTGGGTGACTAGACTCAAAGACATTGTTTGGAGTATAATTTGGCAATATCTTAGGAAATTTCATGGGCAGAAAATTAGGTTTCCTAGGCATCAGCATGTCCAAATATGAGATTCTATACATAAACAATTGTATTTGCATGGTTTCTATGGAACTACATATTTAGCTACTTTGCAAAGTACAAATCCTTCATCAACTTCCTCTTGATAATCTAATTGTCTTTACACCTGGAAGACTTATTCACACACTATACTAGGACAGCCAGTGGAAACCAGAATGAAAGTCAATTTGGCAGATACCCTAGTTCCATCAAATCAAATATGGAGTTTCAATGAATCTAGGAAGGCAGGAAGTAAAACTAAGACATTGAATACAGAAAGGGGCAGATACAGCTCAAACAAGAGAAAATGCTGAGATTTGTTTTAAAGTTGGAATAGGAAAATTCCTTCTCTAACATATTTTATACCACCTATGGATGACCCTATACCTTACTGTCTAAACCTTAACTCTCTAAGAGTAAGAGGAGGCACTGCTGTTAACGACAATGAGATTGCAGATAAAATTCAAGACTCTTACAGGCAAACCTGGACACATGTCACCCTACCTATGAAGTTGGAATTAATACTGACCTAAAGATGATGATAGTATCAAGAATGAAGTCATAGGTCTTAGAGCAACTAGCTCCTGAGTCAGGAGATTCTTACACAATTTGGACACATTGCTCAATAGTCAATAATAAAGGCCAGATTAATAAACTATTTGTAATATTTTATTATTTTAGTGCCACAGTTTATTTTTATTTAAAAATGGCATAGAAAAACCAGGCACAGTGGCTCACATCTCTAATCCCAGCATTTTGGGAGGCTGAGGTGGGTGGATCACTTGAGGTCAGGAGTTCAAGACGAGCCTGGTCAACATAGTGGAACCCTGTCTCTACTAAAAATATAAAATTAGCTGCTCACCCGTAGTCCCATCTACTCGGGAGGCTGAGGCAGGAGAATCGCTTTAACCCGGGAGGCAGAGGTTGCAGTGAGTTGAGATTGTGCCACTGTACTCAAGCCCGGGCAACAGAGTGAGACTCCATCTCAAAAAAAAAAAAAAAAAAAAAAAAAGGGTATAGAACAATGCAAAATGATGAGGCTTCTCTTTTAGAAGACATTCACAGATAACGGGCTGTGATGGTTAATTTTATGTGTAAACTTGACTGGGTTTAGTGATGCTCAGATAGCTGGTAAAACATTATTTCTGATTGTGTCTGTGACTGTGTTTCCAGAAGTCATTAGCCTTCGACTTAGGAGACTGAGTAAAGAAGATGGCCCTCACCTGTTTGAGTGGGCATAATGCAGTCTGCTGAGGACACGAACAACAGGCAGAGGAAGAATTTATTTATTTTCTCCTTCTCTCAGACATTGGTACAACTGGTTCTCAGGCCCTCAGACTCAGACTGGAATTTACACCATTGGGTCCTCTGGTTCTCAGGCCTTTAGGCTTGGACTGGAACTACACCACTAGGTTTCTTGGGCTTTTAGCCTACAGAAGTTCATCGAAGGTCTTAGCCACCATAATAGTGTGAGCCAATCCCTCATAGGAAATCTTCTTCTATATATGTATATGTCTCCTTTTGGTTTTGTTTCTCTAAAGAAGTCTAATACACAGATATACAGTGTGTACTCTCCCATATAAAAGAACATATTTGCAAACACCGTGGCTATGAAATAGGGGGCCCCCAAGCTATTTTGATTATTTAAAAAATAAGCACAGGCTTTATTTCTTCATTGTGTTCAATGTAACCATTAGTAAGTCAATATTAATGAGCATCCAACTAAATCAAATCTCAGTTTACTCTCCTGTCCCACCCCTGCAACATTCCTCTGAGGTGAGCACGTTCTTAAATGGCAAGTTTCCTTACTGGGTTAGGCCAATGGGAGGACGGGCACAGTGTGTAAAGCAAACATTCCCAGGTACAGACAGGAGAGATCAGTAAAAATTAATTAGGTTTCCAAACTTGGTTCTGTCAGCAAGTAGCTGTTTGACCTTGGCCAAAACATTTCACTTTACGGAGACTTTGTTTTCTCCTATATAAAATAAGGGGATTTAGTAAGATTATTCTTAAGGTTCTTTCAGATGCAAAATTCGACTATTGTCTGAGATAATTATCTCCCATATGTTTTAAATTTGCTTAAGGTTTATTTATCTTGGAGGATTGAGAGGATATCTGTTGTATTCTAAAGAAATTAAAACAGGCAGTTATTGAGAAAACAACTGTAATGGTAACAACAATAATGATTTCCAAGACTCCCAAGAAAACAAACCTAGGAAGTAGGGAGACATTTATTTTGTGAATAATAGGAGGACTATTAGAATTTTCTTAGGGGAGAAAGCATTAGATATAAAATGTGATACCACACTGTGCTGAATAATTTTTAAATATTAAGCTTACCCGGGCTCCCAAACACACTGAAGATTAAGATTCTTGAGTTTATACAAAGAAGATTTCTCCTGGAAGTGTAAAGATGCTCCTCTACACTGTCATTTTTACAATAAGAGCGAATCCACATTTATAAGGTAGAATGCTGGAAATGAATAGAGGAGGCCCCTCATTGGTCTGTATTCTTTGACAAGTTCCTAGACAAACAAATGTGGTTCGGAAAATAAATTGCCCATCAGTGCTGGGGTATTGGCCAACCCCAATATATAAGTATATGTATATTTAAAGTTATAAGTATATGTAAAATTTAAAGTTCCTACCTTCTCTACCCTCACCAATACTATTCTTAAGGATTAACCACTACTGGCCAGGCGCAGTAGCTCATGCCTGTAATCCCACCACTTTGGGGGGCCAAGGTGGGCAAATCATGAGGTCAGGAGTTCAAGACCAGCTTTGCAAACATGATGAAACCCCGTCTCTACTAAAAATACAAAAAATTAGCTGGGCATAGTGGTGGGTGCCTGTGATCCCAGCTACTCAGGAGGCTGAGGCAGGAGAATCGCTTGAACCTGGGAGGCAGAGGTTGCAGTGAGCTGAGATCAGCGCCACTGCACTCCAGCCCAGTGACAGAGTGAGACTCTGTCTAAAAAACAAGAAAAAAGGAAAGAAAGAAAAAAAAGGATTAACCACTACTAACAATTTACTGTGTATCCATTGAGATATCAAGCTATCAATATCTATCCATATATATATATACACACTTATACACACATATGTATATCCACAAATGGGCTTTTGGAAAGAAAATATTATCTTTATTCCAATTCTTGCCAAATTTATTAAATTTGTTGACATTATTTATTTATTTATTTATTTATTTATTTATTTGAGATGGAATGTTGCTCTTGTTGCCCAGGCTGGAGTGCAATGGTGTGATCTCCGCTTAACATAACCTCCACTTCCTGGGTTCAAGCAATTCTCCTGCCTCAACCTTCTAAGTAGCTGGGATTACAGGCGTGTACCACCACACCCAGCTAATTTTGTATTTTTAGCAGAGATGAGGTTTCTCCATGTTGGTCACGCTGGTCTCTAACTCCCAACTTCAGGTGATCCACCCGCCTTGGCCTCCTAAAGTGCTGGGATTACAGGCGTGAGCCACCACACCCGGCCTGTTGACATTTAAAAACAAAGAAACAAGCAAAACAATAAATGTGTCTTCTCTTCCCATCAAAAAAATCTCCATCCTTAAACCCTCAGATTTAACTGTAAAGCTTATCAGGAGGTTAAGAAAAACAAGTGCAATGATACATTACTAAGAGTCAAGATGCTCAACAAAATGAGTACCTAATATATGTTTACTGATTTGAATGAATGGATGAATCACACCAATGACCCTAATCTCATTAATCTGGGAGAAACTGCTAGGAAATAACCACATGTGAATTGACTTCCCTCATATCCATTCCTCCTTTTATCAAGTATTCAATCATCGCTTTTTTGAATGTCTTTTAATCACTGTTTTTTCATCAGGATATGACTATTTCTAATATGAATATTTCTAATATGAATATTATATTTTTCATCATCACTATTTGACCATTTGGCAATAAAAAGATCCTCATCCTTCATCATAAATTAGACTCTATAGTGTCTCTGTCATCATTCCAATCAACATTTGTAGGGTCTATTAATCCCAGTATCTTTGTTGAATTTACCTTATCTGAGACTAAGAGATGTTAATATGTTTGATGTCAGTTTAATTTTTAGGTCCAGCAGGAGACCCTAAAAGGATAGAGGAGGAAGTTTTTCCTCCCCTACACAGGTGATCTAATCTTTAGTTGTTTCTATCACTTTTTTTTTTTTTTTTTCCAGATAGAGTCTCACTCTGTCACCCACGCTGGAGTGCAGTGGCACAATCTCGGCTCACTGCAATCTCTGCCTCCTGGGTTCAAGCAATTCTCCTGCCTCAACATCCTGAGTAGCTGGGATTACAGGGGTGCGCCACCACGCCCGGCTAATTTTTGTATTTTTAGTAGAGACAGGTTTCATCGTGTTGGTCAGGCTGGCCTCAAACTCCTGACCTCGTAATCCGCCTGCCTCAGCCTTTCAAAGTGCTGGAATTACAGGCGTGAGCCACCGCACCCGGCTATCATACTTGATTATTTTAGATTTGACAAGGCTTTTTTTCGGATTTTACTTTGCCTGCTCAACTCAGAAGAAGCATTCTTTTCCTGCTGTATTATCACTCTCTCTTTGAGCTCATAAACACTGATTTTATGGTTTCCTTAAGTCCTTATACAATTGGGTACTTGTGGATGACTTTAGATTTTCATTTTTTAAATCCAATCTTCAGATTTTGGATAAAAAAAATCAAACTATATTTGCCATCCTGTTTTCATTTGCTCTCATCTTTCTTTTTAATTATTTTATTTTTATTGCTAACATTTTGCTATAACATGTTTGCAAATTGTCATGCCAATTTATTTCTCTTTTCTCATGGTTAACACAGCAGCCGCATCTAAACAGTCTATTTTTTTGAGACTGTAAGGGCAAGTCTCTTTGACACCTTTCCCACCTTGGTAAAACACTGTTTATCTTTCAGAATGCCTCAGGATTTTCAAGTTTAGAGCAATTCTTTTCCCCAACAGCCATTTCCAAAGGCCAAGCTATAAACAGAATTTAATAGTGTAAGCATTGTAGCATTATATATACAAACATGCACTCTATTCCCCAGTTCACACATCAGGATCATTTGGCAGATAAAAACAAGGGTAACAGAGTTTAACTCTGACCAAGAATGTCATAGTTTGCTAAGAGCCTTTCTCGCTGCAATAATACATGACACCTGTTAACATCAGCTAGAAAATATTTTGTTCTACCATGACTAAAATATGCCACTGAAAATTTAAAACATTGTTTCTTTTTTCTTTAATCATTTTCCCCTTTGGGGTAATCTATATGCCAGAGAACAGGTATCATTTTTATTTTTCATCCCTCCCAGGTACTCAGTTTGCTTTTGTTGTTGTTGTTGGGATGCTCTGTTCAAGTTTCCAGTGTTTATGACTCATACAGACAACCCCTCTTCCTCTTCCGCAGCAATTCCATAAAGCATGCTGTAATTTTAGGGTATGTAATAAAGGCGATGAAGCATTCACATGTGAATGTGTGAGGTGTATGTATGTCTCTCTTGTGTGTATATATGTGTATGATGGTGACATAATACATTCATAACAAACTACACCTAAAAAGGACATATCTATATAAAAATGGTCAGTTGGCAGCAGTGCAATCTGGAGAGACATTTAAGTTTACTCATAATCAAAACATTAAAATATTATTACCAGAAGACTTCAGCTAGGAAGAATAAACACACATCATTTACAACTATGGTCATACACTGCTTAACAATGGGGATGCATTATGATAAATGCAATTAGGCAACTTTACGTTGTGTCAATGTTGCGGAGTATACTTACACAAACTTAGATAGTGTTGCCTACTACACACCTGGGCTATGTGGTATAATCTATTACTTCCAGGCTACAAACCTGTATAGCACTGTGCTGAATACTGTAGGCAGTTGTAACACAATGGTAAATACTGTGTATCCAAACATATCTAAACATTGAAAAGACATACTAAAATATGATATTATAATCTTATAGGAAGAGTATCATATATGCAGTTTGTTGTTAACCAAAACATTGTTATGCAGTGCATGACTGTATTTGTTAAACATTAAAATTGTGAGAGTGTTTGTTTGACTTTGAGAAGCCGTGAAAGGCAGGTAAACCCAGTGTAGTTTGTGGTTAAATGACCTTAGTGATTTATTCTCAAGTGGGAAGCACTTGGCATAAAAGGGGAATTTTGTATTTCCTCCTATTTATGCTTTCACCTCAGAAGATTTTTCATCTGTTTTTTTACATGCTGTTTCATTGTTCACTGTCTTTAGTCTCCAAGGAACAAGTGCATATTCTGCCAATAGATGCGGGGTCATATTAGTCTTTAACATGCATAGGAATCACCTGGGAATCTGCTTAAACATGCAGATTCTGATTCTGGCTCCAGGGTAGAGATCCAAGAATTTGAATTTTTAATAAGTTCCCAAGTGTTGCTGCTAGTGAATGGCAAAGATCTGGACACTAATAACCTAAAAAGAATAGTTCAATTTTAAAAACCTAGAAGTGCTATGGCAGCTGAAGAGCAAGGAATTATTTTCATGTGTTAAGTTGCAAGACCTCTATATAAGTGCAGAAAATTCTTGACTCTTCTTTTAATATTGTTATGATTGTCTCCTTCTCTATGTTTTCTTTTTCTGTGTGTCAGTTTATTGATTGCCAGTCCCTGTACCCCATCTGTACTTCCTTTATTTATATATAGAAGAGTGGTTCAATCACAATATTCAGGATTAGGAAATAGGGACAAGATTTTGATAACTTTTCCTCCCTGGGCTCTAAATATTTTGATTTTGTATCACCTTGTTGATGTTACTTTAGGCTGAAAAGAGATTGTGAAGTACAAGAAATCTGACTAATGATTAAGTGCAATGGATAAACAGTTTCAAAATTTGTACCCCATAATTCATAAGGGTGAAAATAAAATAAATTCCTGCTGACAAAAAAAATTTACAAAAAAATCTAACAAGACCCCAAAGCAAAAAACAACTATGCATTTGAGTGTAAATTTATTTTTGCTCTGCTGTCAGCTTTTATAACCAAAGAACTGTGCTGTATGTGAGGTCTTGTGTTTTAAAAGAGAGTGGTTATCACTGATTTTTATCAATGTACTTTTCGTATGAAAAGCTGGTCTCTGTTTTTTAAACCTAGAATTAGAGAGTATATTTTCAATTTTCATGATAAACACTTATATCCATTCTTACTATTGCCATTACTTTCCATGCTTATTTTGTTACTTTTATCCCTCTGAAACTTCAAGTAAGTAGTAATTTTTTATCTAATTATATTATTTCTTAATATACCAGAAGCTTGTAAAGAGTAGTATATGCCGACAACTCTCTATTTAAACTACTATGATGCTTAGAGATGTAAGAAAATATATAAACCCTTTTCATGCCTAATTATTTTTCCATATTATCCCCAAAATCTTTTTATTACATGGATCTTAGTGAATCTTTCAACTCATTTTTCTTAGTGCTTATTGGGTAAACATTAATTATTTATCTTGAATCCATAGATCACACCTACATGCTCTAAGCTTAGTCTATGAATCAGTTAAAACAAAAACATTTTAATGCCACTCGCAGGTGTGCTCTAATATTCTACTCATTACACAATCCAATTCCCACACCATAAAATTATTTTCAAGTCAGGCTCACCATACTAAGTTAAAACATGCAGTTTTATGCAATAGCTACCTTTCGCCAAACACAGCTTTTTTTCTAGCATGTATAGTGTATTCAGTTGAAGAGTTTACTTTCATTTAAACATTAGTTTCAGGAATTAAAATGTAAAGTGTGATTCTTATGCTAAATCATTCACTTAAAAGGCCTAACAAATGTTCCTCTTCTATTGCGTGGAAGCAGATATAGACAAACCTCAAACTTAATCAGCCATTTGGGCCAAAATGTCTAGATAAGGTAAAAATCTTTAGATCTTCTCTATGATAACATACGCCTTTCAAGGGGCAAGGAACAAGCATTACTGGTTTGTTTAAACATAAACACAGGCAGAATTAGTACAAACTTTCTGAAGTGCAAATGCTAATAAGTAGTTGTATAATGAGAGATCTTTGAGAATTACAATAACAGAAGAGGAGATCTACTTATGCCATACCAAAAATATTAATATAGAATGCCTCTCTCCTTGTGAGCATTCAGAAAGTGATCCCTCACCCAAATAGCTTTTGTTCATAGAAACAAAAGTCAGAAAATGTCCTTGGTTTCTCCTCTGTATTCACTGCTGGTAAAAAAAAACAATTACTCTGGGGGCTGAAGAAAAGGGGAGGAATGGACCTCCAGTTTCTGTAAACAGCTCAACACTAACAAAATCTCAGATCTTGCTTCTCAATCAATACCAAGCTCAGTGGTTAAAAGAGCTGCATCAAACCTGTGTTTCGTCTGGTTAATGATATCAGTAAAGGTTGTCTCTACGAAGAATGAAAAGGCCACTAATCAAATTGCAGTGACTCCATCACATCATTATTGCTTAGGAATGCGTTTTATTGATTGTTTAAGTATTTCTGTGTAGAATTCCCTTCCTTTTAATGCATTGATGAGAGCAGCGAAGAACAACAGTAAAATGTTGCCACACAAGCGCCCTCACACTACAGTAGATAAATAAGCAGATCCCTTCAACATCTCTCTTTATGATAATAAATTTGAAATTGAGTAGGAAGAGGTAAAAATTAAAGAAAAATTGGAGAAAAGAAAATTTGGCTTAGAGACATTTTGGCGGTAAAAAGAAACCATCAATAAATTCTTCAAGAAACTCTCAGTGTTGTCAGTAAACTCCTGGGTATTCAGCATGACATGTGATGCTAAATTATATACATATACATACATATATATTTGAAAATCTACTTCCTTACAGATCTTACATTTTTGGGGAGAGATGGAAAATTAACATTAAAAATAAAGTGTGATATGTACATTGATATTAAAAATATAGGATGTTGACTTTTGGATTTTATGTACAATGTTAATGTAAATATCAATTATGTTTATTGCTGCTTTTGCATTTTATAAAAGCCTTTAGTGTGAAGGACTCTAGCTCTTGTATGCCTGGTAAGAAAGCATGCATTTGTGATTGCTTAGATGGTATTTATTAGTACATCATATACTTCTGAAAACTCAAGACTGTTACTCCATCATTATTATTTTGGTAAGGTATTTGAAACATGTTCACTCTTCAAAATAAAGAAATACATGAATTATTAGTAATACTTTGGGAGAAGTATTTGAAAGATTTTCACCTTTCAAAATAAAGAAATAAATGAATAAAGAAACAAACAACCCAAAAAATAAATGAATAAGTAATTCTGGACACCTCCCTTTGCCTCTGAAGGCTCTGGGCCCCTCTACTTTCTTACTGGCTGGTAGTTTCATTCTGAACTTCCAATCCAGGTCTCATTCTCAATCTACCCTATCCCTTGCCTCTTGTTGTTGGTAGGTGTTGTCTCCCTAGGGAACCTCAATTATTCCAGTGGCACCAGGGTGGATCTAATAGCTTCCCTGCAAGATGGAAGATGACATTAGATGCCAAACTAAGAGGTTTTATTACTTGGAAAATATAAGAAACAGCTGTTCATGTAAGTGCCCCTGGCATCCTGGTTAATCATTCTTGCAAATAACATTAAATGGGATACAATTCTGGATTGCTGCATTTGGTTTTTTGCCTAATATAAGAAAATAATGGCCTAGTCACCTTAGCAGAAAGTCAGTGATTTATCACAAATGATTGCTATATTTCACGCTTTTTCAGTTAAGTAACAACACCAAATTACTCCACTTGGAATATTAGCTTCCTGCAACTATAAAATATAAGAATCTGGCAGTGGGTATATATCCAAAATACTAATATAATGTATGGAAGATGCAAAAAATGGTAAAATGGTGCTTTTAGAAATGTTTTACATTTTAAAAATGTAAGATCTGTAAGGAAGTAGATTTTCAAATATATATGTATGTATATATGTATAATTTAGCATCACATGTCACATTTCATAATAATAGGAAAATCAATAGTCCAAAAGAAGACTTAAGCTATTATGTCATGAAATTTAAAATGTGCATTTGAAAACAAAATCATAGATTCTTTGTTTTATATCCTGTCATCTTGTTTTTCTTTTGTTAAAAGAAAGAAAAAAGCATTTCTAAGCTTCTTGATCTTCACAGTTATTCTAGTTAAACCAACTGTATAGAGTAAATCTCTTCCTTTTAGGCACATGAGAGAATTCTTTACATAAGTGTAATAGAAAATTATTTCCTGGTGGGTCAGCCGTTGGAGGAGCTTCTGGCCAGAACTTGGGGTATGAAGTCAGACGGACCTGGAAGAATCCCGGCTCATTCACTCATGGCCTGTGTGACCTTGGGCAAAGTTTTTAAACACCATTTCCCCTCAATTTCCTATTTTTTCAGATAGAGATCTCTTTCTCACACATTTGTTTTAAAGAATGATTCAGCGAAAATACACAAATTGCTAAGCACAGTCACCTGTAAAACAACACAGTTTTGTTATTATAATAATTGTTAGCTTATGTTAACTAGGTTTGGAACAGAGTAGGTGGAGCAAATGGGAAGGCTAGCAGCAGGGATGTGTTTTCCCTCGCCTGGATTCTCCTTCAATCGCTGTCCTTTCTTTCCTTCTCATTCTCAAAGAAAAAGTATCCTGTGATTTTCTGTACATGAGCCAAATGTTCAGAGAGTTAAATATTAATGTGTAAATGATGTAGCATGCTACAGGTTTTTAAAAATAAAAGCGAATGAAATTTCTTAATGATACTGGTGGTTGCTCCGCAATGTAGGTTAGTAATTGGACACTATTTTGAACAAATCATTTTTTCTTAAATAATGTTCTCTATTCACCCATAACCACATGACACTTCAACCGGAAAACTGAGTTTAAGTAGAATACTGAAGATGTATCCACTGTTGGGATGTATTTATACTTGCTGGTGGTGCAATTTTACCATGGCCACTGGCCAACTGGCTGAGTTCTTAAAAAGTCAATATAAAGGCTGTGAGACATAAACAGGAACTTTGGAGAAGAAACAAAATAGCACTGTTGATCATAATATAGCCGTTACTATGGACTCAGTCTTCCTTCTCTCTGCAAACACCTTAAAACCATTTGCTGGTTCACTGAAAGCTGTGCTTTTCCCAGGAAAAGAGCATCCAGCATCCAGAAGGTTAAAACCTTTGTAGTGCTGAGGTAAAAAGACATCACCTCAGCTGCCTGTACCTTGAGATATCCACTGCTTCTGAAATTCACCTTCATTACATCTCCCAGAGAACGTATAACATATATGTTAGGCATCTTTTTGATTAATCTGAGTCTCCAACCTGTTCTCATACTGCATTCATTCTTCATTCAACCCATACATCAGAATCACATTATTTTCTCTTAAAATAAAAAAGTCTTCACCAATCTAGTCAGATTTCCAAATGGATTTCTCATTGGTTTCCCTTTAACCACTTCCATTCAGTTTTATCTTTCCCCTTCTCTTGATCGCTCCTTCCAGCCTGGAGGAACCAACAGGAGAATTCACTCACATAAACCAAAGACCAGTAAAGATTCCCATGTACTCCAGTGGACTCTTTTAGGTGGATGCAAGTGAATGCTAAGAGATGAGACTGGGAGAGGAGAGCGTTCTTAGCCACTGAGTCCATAGTGAAACTAAAGAGAAGACATCACAAGGCCTGGAGAAATATCTCTAGAAATATCTTGGCTGCACTGATGAGATTTTGGGTGCATATTTCTTTAACTGTGATAAAACATGAAATAACAAGAGAGAATCGAATTAGGAAGAATTCCAGCTATCTCCAAGCTGTTTGTGATCTGAAGCACTACTGGGGAGGTAATTGTGGCTGATACACCACCACAAAAGATTGAGAACATCTCCCACCTGTAATAATCAGACTAATGTTTTCCTCATTATCATGTCTTCATTTTTCCTGCCCGACAATACAATGACTGCAGAGGTCTCATTACTGCTTTCCATATTTTTGTTTTAAATTATTGATAAGCTCTAGTAGGGCTGACATGTGACTGAAAACCAGCCGTGGCAGGTAGTTAAGAAATAGTTTTCAGAGAACCATTGGAACATAACACATATGCATCTGTCAAGATTGGAAAGCAGAAAACATACATGAGACACAGTTGGGCTGTTCAATTTGTTAACTACGTGGGGCAAGTCAAATGTCTCCTGAATGCAATATGTTAGAACGGGGCTAAAGTGATAGGACTTGAACTCTTCCAAGCTCCGGGCCTTTTGGCTCCAGGTCTTCTGTTTTTTGGCTTCAGGCCGTCTGTTCTTCCTGCATCTCATTATGATAGCAATTATAGTCCAAACAACATCATATGGCAATGATTTAATTGGCTCAAGTCCTGCTCCAAAGGTAAGTGTCATAGACTTTTTGGTCCTATTCCCCACTTTTCCTGTTTGGAAGCAGATTACTCAAATAGCAGAAATAAAATGTCATTTCTGTTGCCATATGGGAAACTTAATGCTACAGTTCAAGAAAGACTCATGTAGAAAATTCTGTTTCTTAAATGTGGCATGTAAAATTCCATTGCAGTAAAAAAGGATGGCATTTCATATGGTTGAAACATTTACAATTAAGGAGTATAAAACCAAAAGTCATGACTTGGTCAGTCATAAAACTTTTTTAAAACCTTGATATGTAAATATTACTATAGATCTCAGGTTAATCAGCACAGAGTGAACACTGAATAATAGTTTAGCAGTATTATGGAATATTAAAATAATGTAATCCTGAACCAGTTAAACTAGACTTCATTTCAGTTAGGCCAATGTTTAGGTTTTGTTTTTTATTATTTGGGATTAAAATCAGATGTCTCATTGAAATAACTTTGTGTTGTTTAAATTAAAGAATAAATAGAATTAAACATTTTAACATGTCATTTAGTAAATCTGATTTTTTTTTTCAGAAGAAATAAGGAAGAAAGTTTGTTTGTTTTTTACCAAATGAAACCAAAACCCCACAGCTATCTGTAACATTTTGGAACTGTGAGTTAATGAGACATGTTTTTGTCTCATCTTTAAGTCTTCTTGTCTCTATCTCTGAGTTGACTACTGAGTCTCGAAAATGGAGATGAATTGTCTTTGTTCACATCCTAAGTGGTTGCAACACACAAGGTTTTTTGAAGAGAGAACTTCTGTTTCATTCCAAGAATTGATAAAGCTTGTTGATAGTTTCAAGCTAACAATCAACTTGTTCCCCCTTTCGTGTCTGTTTCATGTATCACCCTTCTTTCCATTCCCACTGCCACTGTCCTTTTACATAGCCTAATTTCCCCAGACCTGGACAATTTCGCCTCCTTTCTAACATACCCTTGCCTCCAATCTCAGCCTCAGTCCTATAGACAGAGAAACTATCCTTAAGTGCAACTCTGATCATGCGACTTGGTGTGGATACCTACCAAAGTGATTGCTGAGTAAATTTCAACCCCCCTAACACTCTGCATAAAGCCTTTTATAATCTGAGTTCAATCTCCTTGCCAGTATTACAGCCATCAGTCCTCCTTCTCTAGTCAAGGTAGTATTGATTAATTATTCCATTCCTTTTTGCTAACATATTTTCACAACTTTGTTGGTAAAAGTCCTATCTATATTTTGAGGACTGGTTCAGGTGCCATTTTCTCCATTAAGTCTTTTCTGCTTCTTCTGGCAAAGAGTAATTTCTCCCTTCTTTATGTTCTTCTAACATTTGGTTATATCTTTCTCCTATGGTCGTTATTAAATTCTTTCTCCTAAAGTTATTATTGTATGATTTCACTGTTTGTGATTCGAATGCAAGGGTCCTCAGATGATACACAGGGAAAAACTAAAATTGAGATTAATATTTTTCCAGCAGTATTGGGAATAAAAGCAAGATTCTACAATGGTATTTTATATTTGTCCTTATTGAACATCTGATAGTCAAATTTGGGAATTAAAGTGCAATTTTTTTTTCTGTAAATTGCAAGCTAAGTTGTACAGTTCATGCTGTCCTGTGAGATACATTCAAAGAAGTAAGGTAACAATAAAAAGGATAAAAATATAGTTTTCCTGTTCAAACCTAATCAGCAAAACTATATCAACTTCTGAACGCTAAGCCTCTCTTTTCCTTGGAATGGTCCTGGGGTGACTCACACATAATTTTCCTTAACAGTTCTTAATGTTCTCCTCTTCCAAAGACTTTGGTCTCTATGCCTTTGATGCTCACTGTGTGGCACATGAATATTTGAACCACTCTTCCCTTTTGTCTTCATCTTGTCCTTGCCACCTTCCACCAAGTTGTTCCTCCTTGTGACGTCTTACAAAGTCCTTCCTCTTGTCCATCTTCCCACTTTCCTTCCTCCAATGTGCCATGTGCAATGAGGTGCCAGGCTCATCTCTCATAGCATAAAACCGCAAAGCAACATGCTTACAACCCCTTGCCCAAATTTCCTTAGGAGACAATATCAGAGGGTAATGAGAGTGACAGTCTTCCCTGCAAACATGCAATCTATAAGGAGCTGGGGGACTTCAACTCCTCATGAGCTGGAGTTGAGCACCTCCTTACCTGCCATCTATTGTCTACAAGTCACCCCTGCTTACTAGAGAGGCTGCATCACTATCCCTCATTTCTCACTGCTGGTCTTTAGGCCTTCTCTCTCAACATCCACTCACAGGTGGCTTGATTCCTCTCATGGGCACACACGATAGGCTCCCTTTGAGGACCCTTACACTTGTAGGTACATGGCTATCTCCAGGAAGATAACTGATACATTCCTTAGCATTGACAGTCTCCTCTCATTGTACTAGTGAGGTTATATTTGTCTTTTATTCCAGTTTTGGTGAAACACACATACTTACATGCATAGATCACTGATGCCATAGTATTTTTGACAGAAGTAGTAGGGAATACACTTTTAAAACCATTAGGCTTTTTTTTTTTTCCTTTATTTTTCAAAGCACATAATATAGCCCAGAAATTTCCTAAAGAATTGGTTGCATTAGCCAACAGACACATGAAAAAATGCTCATCATCACTGGCCATCAGAGACATGCAAATCAAAACCACAATGAGATACCACCTCATACCAGTTAGAATGGTGATCATTAAAAAGTTAGGAAACAACAGGTGCTGGAGAGGATGTGGAGAAATAGGAACACTTTTACACTGTTGGTGGGACTGTAAACTAGTTCAATCATTGTGGAAGACAGTGTGGCGATTCCTCAAGGATCTATAACTAGAAATACCATTTGACCCAGCCATCCCATTACTGGATATATACCCAAAGGATTATAAATCATGCTGCTATAAAGACACATGCACACGTATGTTTATTGTGGCACTATTCACAATAGCAAAGACTTGGAACCAACCCAAATGTCCATCAATGATAGACTGGATTAAGAAAATGTGGCACATATACACCATGGAATACTATGCAGCCATAAAAAGGATGAGTTCGTGTCCTTTGTAGGGACATGGATGGATCTGGAAACCATCATTCTGAGCAAACTATCGCAAGGAGAGAAAATCAAACACCGCATGTTCTCACTTATAGGTGGGAATTGAACAATGAGAACACTTGGACACAGGGCGGGAAACATCACACACTGGGGCTTGTCGTGGGGTGGGGGGGGGGGGAGGGGGGAGGGATAGCATTAGGAAAAATACCTAATGTAAATGACAAGTTAATGGGTGCAGCAAACCAACATGGCACACATATACATATGTAACAAACCTGCACGTTGCGCACATGTACCCTAGAACTTGAAGTATAATTAAAAAAAAAAAAAAAAAAGAATTGGTTGCACTGACCCCTTGCTGCCCTCTAGTGAGTGTCTGGTATATCCCTCAGTGTTCCAATCAGGATGAAAGTGGACTTTGGTAAAGACAAAGACAGAGATGACCTGGCCCAAATGTGCTACAATTGACTTACTCCAGGCTCAGAAAGATTATCTGGCCTCTAGAGAAACACTGGGCTTCAGAAACCAGAAACTGTGCTACTCTGGTCAGAAAACAAAAAGAAAGATGAAAAAACAGCTTTGAAACACAGTTAAGATTACTCGGGTCTCCAATAATACCCAGAGATAAATTTGTTCTTTGACTATTGCTGTAGGATTAGAGCCAGTCCAGCCAAGGGCTTCCACTATCCTAGTCTTAATTCAAATTCCCTTGGTCAACAGTGGGCTTTGGAGTTATACTGCACATCAATAAACTAGCTCCTGAGCCCCAGGGGTCAGCAAAACACACCAAACTCCAGGAGCCAAAACACCGTGCCAGAGAGGCAAACAACACACAAATGATGGCAAAGGTTTGACACTGTCTTAGGTGTGACTTACGAGAATTTTTCTCTGAACAGTATCAAGACTCAAAGGCATTGAAGTCACTGAAATGTTTCAAGTCATTGGAAGAAAAAAGATCCAGAGATGAACTTGCTTAGCATCTAGACTCATATTTTTAAAGCTTCTCATTTTTTACTATGAAACTCTGATTATTATACCTTTTGGAAATGAAGAACTAGATTCTGAAAGTCCTTTTGTAATAAATAGAAGAGAGTACTAGTTACTAATGCCCTAAAAGTATATTATGATCAAAAGTTTTGAGATCAGGAATTTCAGCATTTTGAAGTCATGTGTCAAATGTTGAAGCTCTGATTTTTATAAGATAAGTCAGGCATAGATCACAACGTCCAGTTCCTAAAAATGTATTTTTCTTGATTAAATACATAGAACAGCTTACTTACTTGCAATTATTTTGTATGTGTGTGGAACATTTAGTTTAATCAGCTCCTCTATTAACTATTAAGAAACAATCAAATGGGTATGAATGTATTGTATCATCTGTTGTAATCTATTGTAATATATGTATCCTCAATGTATTGATATATCAATACATACATCGATACATCATTAATGATACATATATTACAAATACATTGATAATCAATATATTGTATCATCTATTGTAATCTTAAACATTATTGCATTTCTTAGAAGCTTATCTTTTGCTAAAGGGGGACTTGAACAATGCTCAGCCTGATGTTACCAATCACAATTGGTATAAAAGAATAGAAACTTCCCAGACCGGGCGCGGTGGCTCATGCCTGTAATCACAGCACTTTGAGAGGCCCAGGCGGGCTGATCACCTGAGACGGGAGTTTGAGACCAGCCTGACTAACATAGTGAAACCCCGTCTCTATTAAAAGTACAAAAATTAGCCAGGCATAGTAGTGGACACCTGTAATCCCAGCTACTCGGGAGGCTCAGGCAGGAGAATCGCTTGAAGCTGGGAGGTAGAGGTTGCAGTGAGCCAAGATCGTGCCATCGCATTCCAGCACGGGCGACAGAGCAAGACTCTGTCTAAAAAAATCAATCAATAAAAAATAAAATAGAAGCTTCCCATAGAATAAGATTCCCCCCATCCTTAGGTCAGTAGCTGAAGCAGTGGTAACAGCTGAGGAAATTTTTTCATTTTCCAATAAAATTAAGGAAGAAAACTTGCTCTTCAGTCATTGAAGAATTCGGGGTTGTGAAATCAGTGTGTGACTGTTATTTGATGTGTTGTGACACTCATGTGCTGGAGATGAGCACCTCCTTACCTGCCATCTATTTTCTACAAGTGTAGGGGTGTCTAAATTCTGGTGTCTAACCTCATGCACACTTAGAAATACATTTCACTGAGATAAGGAATGGACTTCTCCTCTACAATAGACCTTCACCTAGAGCATGTAGGCAAATTAGTTAGCATGAAGGGAGAATTGTCCCCATAAGTACATTGGGATGGTAAATAAGGAAAAAGAGTTACATTTTATGATTCAAGAAAAAATGTCAAGTAACCTCACAGAAAATTGAAACGGAAGAATGACTTCCCAGTATTTTTCTGTCCAAATTTATGCAACAGGTTCCTTCACTTATTTCTTTCAGGGTCTAATACAGGATTTGTGACACAGACACACTCTTTATCCTCAGAAAGCTTGCAGAACTTGTAGAGGCAATCCATACCGAGGCCTTGCATCTGAATAGCACTTTAGAGCTACAGAGATCTTTCACACGCTTCCCCTAATCTGATTTTGTAACAACCTGGGGAGGTAGACAGTAAATAAATAATCATCCCTATTTTATAAACTTGTAAATAGAGGAACCAAAAAATTAAGGGACTTGCTCAGTGTCGCATGATAACGACAGTTTCAGCCAGGACTAAATTCAGTTCTTCTGATCTAAGTTCATGCCCTTTCCAGTATTTCTGACTGCTTGTAGTATTTGGCAGACGTTCAAACCTTTTACCAATTGCTCTTCCTGGTCCTTATAAATTGTCAAGAGTCAAACTTAGACATTCCTCACTCACTGGAATTTAAAATTCTGTGTCTACCCAAATAAGAAGTATTGAATTCTCCATGAATTCCCAGAATTGTAAGTAGGACCTTTAAAATTGTGTTGTCTGTCGTGTGTATCTTTATCTCTTCTCTGAGGACTGTTTCAATCTGTGCATTTCAAGAGAAGATTCTGAGAACTTAAACATCACTAAAGTTATTCTCATAAGGACAACGCATGAGAAAAATCTGCTGTGTATTGTCAATGGGAGTTACTACTTGAAAGTTTGGTACTTTGAAGAAACATCTGCACTTCCATGTTTACTGCAGCACTATTCTCAATAGCCAAGATATGGAGTCACAGCAAATCAATGCATAAAGAAAATGTGATATCTGTACACAATGGAATATTATTCAGCCATAAAAAAGAATGAAATCCTGTCATTTACAGCAACATGGATGGAAGTGGAGGTCATTATGTTAAGCCAAATGAGCCAGGCACAGAAAGACAAATATCACTTGTTTTCACTCATATGTGGAAGCCAAAGAAGTGGATCTCTACCAGAGATCAGGAGGTTCCCAGAGGCTGGGTGGTTACCAGAGGCCAGCAAGGAAAGTAGGGAGAGGCGGATGAAGAGAAGTTGGTTAAGGGGTACAAAAACAGAGTTAGATAGAAAAAATAAGTTCTAGTATTCAATAGTGGGCAACAGAAAAATTATAGCTAACAACAATTTATTGTATATTACAAAATAGCCAGAACAGAATAATTGTAATGTTTCTAATACAAAGAAAAGATAAATGTTGGAAATGATGGTTCTCCTGATTTCCCTGATTTGATCATAACACATTATATATAGATATTGAAATATCCCATGTACCCCCCAAAATATGCACAATTATGATATATCAATAAAAATTCAATGAAAGCCATTGCTTAATAAGCACAGTTCTAGAAAAAAACTGTTGCAAAACAGAAGAATGATTGCTGATCTGCAAAGAGGCCAGAAAAGGGAGCATTCCTCCTTTCAAAACCAATTAACAGAAAAGGATTTGAGGAAGCCATTAGCCAGTGCAGAAAGACTCATGTGTGGGGCGCATAAATTGCTCTACTGAAATGTTGACTTCCAAATATTACTCTGTGAAACATGTGCTAGTTCAAAGGCTAGGATGATACCCTGACGTTGAGAGAGAGACTTTTTAGCAAACAAAGTAAAGGCAGGTCTTATTATAGTTTGATGTGTACATGAAGCTTTGAAATGAAAGTCTTACAGAAGGACTACCTAACTGTCTGAAAATTATAAATACATGTGTTTGAGTTTCCTCCTCTGTATAGGCTTAATTCCTAAGAAAGGAGTGACATTTCTAATGGTACCAAGTCTACTATGCCCATAACCCAGAAAAAGAAGAAAAATAGAAGAAAGGAAAAAAATAAACTTACAAACTTCCTACCATTAGAACATCTCCATACAATTTAAATCTATAGTTTTCATTCTCAAATGGGCTTTCTAATCAGTATAACAATAGCTTCAAAAAGACACATTCTTTCTTTTCTTTTACACCAGTCACAAGAAGGTGTCAGAAGATACCTTATCTCTTCACTCTCACATCCTCTTATATCCATCGAAAAACTTCTCCCAAATTAAACATCAACCAGATAACTGAATAAAAGTTCAGTTCCTACTCCTGAAAATAATATTTTAATCAGTGCTGTGAAAAATATTCACTGCGTTATCCCTGGCAATACAAATCCTCTACAATAATGAAATTCTGGTAGTATTCAGAAGTAAGTATCTCTAGTGCCAGATCAATATAGAGAATCATAAATTAAAGTTAACGCTTATTTAGGACCTCCTTTGTGCCAAGCAAAGTTTTAGGCACATTACATCTATCTTCTCTTGTAACACACAAGAAATCCAACCCAGCATTTTTAATGAGTGTTATTAGCGCAATTTTACAGAGAGGAAATCTGATGGTCAGTGAAGTGAAGCAATTTGCTGACAGAAATGATGGTATTAAGTACCAATGTCAGGTTTTAAACTCAGGCCTGTCTCTTTCCAGCTCCTGTGGTGCTCCCTTCACTATTCCAAAACATGTAAGCACATTGTCGCTTTTCTCATTTGTAAAAAGAGTGCTGTGCCTTAATATTTAATACCGATTGTCTTATAAGTACCGCGCGCTAACCGATTGCGCATGTTCTCACTCATAGGTGGGAACTGAACAATGAGATCACTTGGACTCGGGAAGGGGAACATCACACACCGGGGCCTATCAGGGGGGGGGGGGAGGGGGGAGGGATTGCATTGGGAGTTATACCTGATGTAAATGACGAGTTGATGGGTGCAGCACACCAACATGGCACAAGTATACATATGTAACAAACCTGCACGTTATGCACATGTACCCTACAACTTAAAGTATAATAATAATAAATTAAAAAATAAATAAATAAATAAAATAAACTGTAAAAAAAAAAAAATTTAATACTGATTGATTAACATTTACTAAGACCCACATCAGAATATGGAACAGCATTTGAGTTTTTTTTTTGTTTTTTTTTTGTTTTTGTTTTTGTTTTTTTTTAATTTAACGAGAAAATAACCACAAAGGCATTCCGCAAAGATAACTAACACTGAGGCAAGAATGTATGCTTCATGGAGCTGGAGGGTTCTCTCTGGTGACATGTTCTGAGTGAAGAGTTTGAAAAAGGGAAGTGATGCTTCCTAGTGGGCACAGAATGTTTTGCAAGTGGCAGACGGTAATACTGACACAAACTGTTCTTATCCACTGGGCTCCCCAGTAACTGCACACACCAAATGGGCCTGAATTATGGCTTATCCAGATGCCAGACTTTGAGGACATTCTCCATACCACTCACCTGTAAGGCAGAGTGAGCACCTGTTGGATGACTGAAACGGCTCAATGCTTATATCTTCAGGGCAGAAATGGGTTCCCGATGCATGTTAATGCTTGTATGGCTACACAAGCATGTGGCCAGGAGTGGCACACTCTTTCTTGCCACATCCCCCATAGTTTGAATATTCAGAGCACAGCAGCAAGGGAGGAAGGGAGAGGGAGGGAAGTTTGATTTATTCAAGCTAGAATTCAGTGCTTAATACTGTGCTAGGCAGTGCCATAGGCATTGTCTCGTGTATTTTTTAAGGTAGTATCTGTATTCATTATTTGAATCAAACTGGAGATTAAATGACTTACCTAATGTCATTCTAGAGCCCACTGGGAGTCCAGGTCCATATTCTTCCTCTCCCCTATTCAACTACCTAATTCCTATAATGGTGCTTTCACCAAAACTTGAGGGATTGGGAAGGCAGTTTCCTGGGAATAATGCTGAAGGGAAATGTGGATTTAGTTAACAGGAAACCGTGCTTTTGTAGTGCTTACAATCCATACTGTTTTCTTATTTTATCCAGCAGACCTTAGCATCCAAGACATTTACTTGTCTGTTTCAACAGCTGTTAGAAATTAAAAACAAACCAATAAACAAAATTGGGCTGAGAGCTTCGGAAAGGAATTTGGCAATGTATCTTAGGTTAAACCATATAACACTGCCAATTTTGACTGATTTTGGCCTATAAACCCCAGAATTTCTTATGGTCATCCTAATACATAAATTTAATATACACACTCATAATATTTGAGTCAGCTAGCATATCAACATACATTTATAAGATATTGCAGGGTTTTTTCTAATAACAAAGACTGCATAATGCCTAAATGCCTATTAAGAGCTGGATTAAAAAATCTAATTATTTTGCACCCATGCTATGGAATACTATGCAGCTATTAAAAAGAATAAGTAAATTATATTTGTCAACGTAAAAAGATATCTAAAATCAATTAAATGAAAAACAAGATGCATAACCAGAACAATATATTCTATAAATTGACAAGTAAATGCATATATATGAATCATATTGATTTATAAATAAGCAGATAAATAATTTGTACACACATGTATGTCTATAAATCTGGGCAGAGAGATTGATTATTTGAAGGCAGTAACTCAGGAAAAACTCATTTTTATGTGTATTCTTTTGTGGCATTTAACTTTTTTTTTTTACTCTTTGTATAGTATTTGAAAAATTATTACGATAGGCAAAGAAAACACTCTGATAGCCACAACAAAACTGTGTAGAAGAGAAGAGAGATCTCTGAGACTTCTGCCCTGCAGTGAAACAGAGAAGAGGAACATTTCTTAGTGGAAAAACAATGACTACAGGTAGAAAGGAATGAAAGGGGTTGGACCTAGTCGCTTACATCTGTAATCCCAGCCCTTTGGGAGGCTGAGGTGGGTGGATCACCTGAGGTCAGGAGTTCAAGACCAGCCTGGGCAACATGGTGAAACCCTGTCTCTACTAAAAATAAAAACATTAGCTGTGTGAGGTGGTGCGTGTCTGTAATCCCAGCTACTCGAGAGACTGAGGCAAGAGAATTGCTTGAGTATGGGAGGCGGAGGCTGCAGTGAGCCGAGATTGTGCCATTGCACTCCAGCCTGGGTCACAGAGAGAGACTCTGTCTCAAAAAAAAAAAAAAAAAAAAAGGAATGAAAAGACCCATGTTAATCCCCTTGGCTCTAGAAAAAGGGTGAGATGAAGCCATTCTGGGATTAAGAAGTATCTGTCATGAGGCAAGATAATAAGTCATCTTGACCCTCCCAATCTCCCGGGTTCCTAATGCTCCCTGCTGGAGTCCCTTGTCCTGGCTATAGAACCATAGCTGCTGAATAGGTGTTTAGAAATCTCTGATCTCACTATCCAAATAGACTCCCAAATCACTCCGTATCACAATCCCCTGGTTTATTTTACTCAAAGAAAAACATAGCACTTATCACTAACTGACACTTACACATTAACTGACAGTTATTTATGTATTTGCTTATTTTAAAATTTTCTCCTACCAAAAAATAAATTCTAGAAGAGTTGACATTTCATCATGTTAAATAGTATTTCCCTAGAGTCTAGAACAGTGCCAGGTACAGTATGTGAGGGGCAGGTGGATGGATGTCTGTTTGCATGCAGTCATGGATGGATGCATGACTAAGAGAGAGGGTTGCTGCTGCTGCTGAGACCACAGAGAGGAAGTTCTGAACTCACTATTCTTTAAAACTAACACTACAACCTATGGTTAAAACTGTATTTGTGGAGGCCGGGCATGGTGGCTCACACCTGTAATCCCAGCACTTTGGGAGGCCGAGGTGGGTGAATCACCTGAGGTCAGGAGTTCAAGACCAGCCTGACCAACATGGGAAAACCCTGTCCCTACTAAAAATACAAAAAGCTAGCCAGGCAAAGTGGCAGATACCTGTAATCCCAGCTACTCGGGAGGCTGAGGCAGGAGAATCGCTTGAACCTGGGTGGTTGCAGTGAGTCAAGATTGCACCATTGCATTGCAGCCTGGGCAACAAGAGTGAAACTCCATCTCAAAAAACAAAACAAACAACAACAACAACAAAAACTGTATTTGTGGGGGTTATAGTTTTCAAACAATAAAGAGGAATGCCTAGTTTCACAATCTGACAAGATCGAGAATAGAGCAGTCTTGAAAAATCTTTGGTGGGTGGTTTACATGACTTCTATATCAACTGGTAATAATTTTTCAGACACATAGTAGTCTAGCTTTTTAATTTTCTTTTTGTTCGCAATGGAGTGAGACTCTCCTAAGGACATAACAATATGGAATAACATAGTTGGCACAGGAAATGTTTTCTGAATTCCAATCAACAACTAAGAAGCAACTATTTGAATGTAAAGCTTAGTAAACTGGAGACTGCTTGTAGAGCAGGAGTTGAAGGAACTCCTAGAATCTATCTTCAGCAAAGACAAAAAGACAACATATTAGATCTATGTGTCTTCTGCAAGTACCTATCCTGATACCATAGCTGATTAGTCACAATAGAGCACTTCATGCTCAATTTCATGTTGGGCTGGAGTCCTGTTCCCAGAAATTTGGCGTAAGAGCTAAGAAGAAGCCATCCAGTATGTCTGTGTGACTAGAGCGATAACATCTTTAGAGCTGTTGGTGACCGTATTCTGCCACGTTGAAGGAGAGACAGCCTGACAAGAAACAGGAATGATGCAGATGTGCCAGCATACATGAGGACAAGAGCTAGAGGGAAACACTGTGTCACAGACTGTCAAGTAAAGTGTTCAGGCTGATCCTGAGGCTTTGTGGCAAGTTTTCTTTGAGTACCTGCCGCAGTTCCACAGTATGGAACAACAATGAGACTTGAACCCATTCTGATTTTGCTCTTATGCACAGGAAATACTGTCTTTCTGAATCATACGTGGGAGATAAAACATATTTTTTTACCTTGGCGTTTTTATTTTTATGTAAATCTTTTTTCAAAGCTTGCATATATTACAGCATATATCAGGTTCTTACTGTCTCTCTCATACATCTACAATTTAAAAATATTCCCATTTTATTTAAACATCCAAATACTTGGCCATTAATTTTGTCTGGATCATATATTGTTTCTAAGTTTAAGTTTTTGTTAGCAGGAACAACTGAGTTTAATCTACAATTACTTTCTGTACTATAAATAAAAGATGTGACTATTAAGCAGTATTGCTGCTTTCAATCTTGAACAAATTCACCAGATTTTGTATATTTAACTATCTTTCTGGCCTATCAGAATATTTTCTTAACCCCAGCATGGCATATGTATGAGAAAGGGAGTTACGGATTTCTACTGGACCGCAGAGTAAAAATCTTTTAAGAGCCGTTAATACCATATGCTCGGAGAAACAAGGACGATTGTGTAATTTGTTTGGAGTAGGTGGTCAACATGCATAGAGGTAGGGGATGGCCCAGGTTGCTCACTGGTGTTAAAGACATCAAAGCCAAAAGCACTTGAAGTCTTTCCTCTCCTAGGTTAGGGTTCTTTTAAAACTAGCCATTTGCAAACTTGAAGACAAGTACCTGTCTTACAGGGAACCTGTAGAGGGCAGTATTGCTGTGTATTTCGTATATGTAGACTAAGAAACTATGTCCACACAGCCAAACAACCTAGGCATGAACAGATAGATAAAAGCTGCTAGATTAAAAGTCTAATTGGTTTTAAAGGATACCTGGTTTATCGCTCTTATTTTTAAAGTCACTCACAAAATTTTAAAACGTTGTCTCCTCCAAATCTTCTTTACTTATTCACAGCACCATTTTTATAGAACGTTCTGTCCTTCTATATTTAGGTCCTTCTATATATAATCATATTCTATGATTTAGGTTCTGTCCTTAATGACTTTAAAATATATTTTAAAAATTACAAATTATTCTATTTCAGAATCTAAAGGTAAATAACAGATATTCAATTTTCAGCTATTTTAATGCCATATTTTAGGTGGTTCTATTTTGTTTTTATTTGTGTTTGGCGCTTTTTTTTGCTAAAGAAAATACAAAAGATATCTAACAAAATTACCTCTCAAAAACGGATTTTTTTCAAAAGCTATACAAGATACTTTCTACTCTAAAGATATTTTAATATGATCACATTTTAAAACATAAGCTAAACATAAACTGATAATAGGAGATTTAAAAAGCAAAAAATGAAAGAGCTTATTTTAAAAGTGAGCTTTGCTCATGTTGCTCCAGGCATTTCCTTAAAAGTAGAAAAAAAATGTTTCTAGCGCTGTTTTTAATGGTTTTAAAAGAAGGAAAGAAGCAGCTACTCTCATAAGCATTTGTACTAACTGGCAATGATATCCCAGTCATGGTTTAGTTATATACAAATAAGGTCCCTGAAGTCCTATATAAATGGTTTCCCATTAAAACAGGCCAATCAGGCTGGGTGCGGTGGCTCACTCCTGTAATCCCAGCGCTTTGGGAGGCCGAGACGGGCAGATCACGAGGTCAGGAGTACGAGCCCAGCCTAGTCAACATAGTGAAACCTCATCTCTACTGAAAATAGAAAAATAATTAGCCAGGCATGGTGGCAGTCACCTGTAATCCCAGCTACTTGGGAGGCTGAGGCAAGGAGAATCACTCGAACCTGGGAGGTGAAGGTTGCAGTGAGCTGAGATTGCACCGCTGCACTACAGCCTGGGCGATAGTGCAAGACTCCATCTAAACAAAACAAAACAAAACAAAACAAAAAAAAACAAGCCAATCAAACAACCTAAGTGCCTCTCCTGTTCAGGCATGTGGTTAAGAGACACATGGAGGCACAAAATACAGCCCCTGCCTCCAAGGAAATCACAATAGAGGTTAGGGTATGACATGAATGTAAAAAAAAAAAAAAAAAAAATTGAAATTATACAAAGGAAATATAACAAATACAAGAACAAGTATAAGAAAAATGCTTCTCTTGAAATTAAGTATTTTTGGCATTGGTTATTTTAAGGTTTGCTGGTAGAGGAGCTGGGCTTACAGGATGGATAAGTTTGTAGAAAAATAGAAAATGAGGAGCATGAAAACTCATGAAAAATCAGTCAGATACTCAGAAGAAAGAGGGCTGCGTAGCACAGTTTTAATATTTGCAACACTAAATGATTCTTAACAAGGAAGCAGACTCCCAATCCTGCCTATCCATTCCTGGAAACTGGGCATCATGCCGCTGAGGAGGAATTTAGCCCTGATTCCCTAGCTTGCCCTTTCTTTCCCACTTGGGAAAAGTACACAGTGAAAAAAGCAGGTATCTCTATTACTGTGTTCGCTACCTCCTCCTTCACCACCCCTAGGAAATCTACAGAATTATATGAGAACAAAACAAAACAAATAAAAACCTACCCCTGACTTGACTTTAATTTACATCAAATTGCCTTTAACAGTACATGTGTTCAATTGCTGACATGCCTATTTTCTTAGCCAACTGGACTGTCAGGCTACAGAGGAAGGGACTTGGTTTTGGAATCATAGTACCTAGCCTCATGCAGAGCCAGGCTAGGCATTAGAATAAACTGCAGAACTTGGGAACATATAGATTCTTGCCACCTGATAGAAATTTTCCCTCCAACAAACTTCTCCAGGACTTTGTTTAGCATGAAGAACATTCTTCTATGTATTACACTTAGTTTGGTACTCTGTAGCCAATTAGATTATTATGAGATTATTCACAAGTTCAAGGGCTATGTTTTATTCACTTTTTATGTCTTTCATACTGTGTAATATGAAAGCAAGTACACGGGATGTACTTTTTTTTAGGTTTTTTTTTTTTTTTTAGAGATAAGGTCTCACTCTGTCACCCAGGGTAGAGTACAGTTGTGTGAGCACAGCTCATTGCAGCCTTGAACTCCTGGACTGAAGGGATCCTCTTGCCTCAGCCTCCCGAGTAACTGGGAACCACAGGCGCATGGCACCATGCCCAGCTTATACATACATATATATATAAAATATGTATATATACACTACTATATATTATGTATCCACATATATGTATATATGTATATATAATAAATATACTATTATATAATACATATACATATGTATATATACATATATGACTTTATATTATATATACATATATGTATATATACTACTATGTATTATATACACATAAATGTATATATACCACTATATATTATATATACATATATACATGTTGTATATGTGTATATATAAAACTAGTATATGTGTATGTGTGTGTGTATATATATATAGTAGTTACTGGGGTCTCTCGTCATCTTGCCCAGGCTGGTCTCAAATTCCTGGTCTTAAGTGATTCTTCTGCCTCGGTCTCTTGAAGTACTGTGATTATAGGCATGAGTCATCATGCCCAGCCACTGGTTAAATTTATAAGCTTCTCTCCTTTTCACGTTTTCCTGGGCACAAATTTACTGATATCTGACAATGACAACCACTTTAAGGATGAAAGCACCTTTCTTTAACCTCACCCTCGTATTTAAAAATTGTTTGGAATTAATAGTGGAGAGCATTGAGACTGGATTAAAGAAGGCATCTGAAAATGGAGGGCACATTTAGACTTGCCTAGCTGTGTAATGGAGGCTGGCATATGATATTCTGTACCACCTGGCTAATTCCCTCTAATGATTGGAAAACCTATTAAGAATTCTCTGAAATAAGGACTTAACAAACAAATGGCATGCATGGGGAAAGATGTATTTTTAAAAGACTAAAGAACCATTTGAAAAAGCAGCAATACATAATGAAAAATATCCCAAACCAATATGAAAGATGATTCAAGTCTCTTTTGTTACAAGTTGTTCTGGAGTCCTGTCAGTCAGGATTGTCATAGCTACAAGTAACTTGTTGGTTTGCCTCTAACATGTGGAGGGTGAAGGATGGAGGGGTTAGGGGTGGAGGATGGAGGGTTTAGGAGAGAGTTCAGTCATCTGCTTCCTAGCTCAACTTCTCTCTCTCTCTCTCTCTCTCTCTGTGTGTGTGTGTGTGTGTGTGTGTGTGTGCGCGCGCGCATGCGCGTGTGTCTTTTCTCTCTCCTTAAATACTGGGGTAGTATTTAACAACCAATATCAATATGCTAAAGACCCATTCTCCTTGAATTTCTGCTCCAAGAGTACTAATTTTTTGCTCTCATTTAGGAAATTCTATTCACTTAGTTTGTGACTTGGGTCTTATACCTTTCTCACACATGTAGAGTGAGTATGTGACTGAGATTAAAAACAGAATCCTAAAAATTCATAGATTCTGGGACTCGGGGATTCAAAACCAAGCAAATAACCATTCCAAGGAACATCAGCCAGACTCTTTGCCTCTCCAGGACTGAAGCTTAATGCCAAATATGTTTGAATTGTGGTATTACAAGTAAAGTACTCTGGGGTCTTACAAAATGAAAAGCACTTTTCAAGTAGAAAATGGCTTCCATGTTTTTCTACAAATATTTGGACAAAGCTGAATTCATATGTGATAATCAAAACAAACACACTGGAAACAGATGCATCTACAAATGGATGAATTCCTTAAAAAGAATGTGTGTGTGTGGGTTTTTTAATATGGAGGATGAAAATCACCTACCAAACAACAATTCCGTAGCTCTTAGTAGCAACCATAGGCAAATCTTGGGATTTGAGAACTTGAAAAGATGCTAGGAATTAAATAATCTGTTAGTTATCAGTCTTGATACCATACTGCTGTGTTATATGCTACAACTTAATAGTTGCTAATTAATGATAAAGTAGTGTCATTTGTAAGAGATTTGCTTATTTATAATTAAAGTTGATTTAAGTTTATTTTTACTTAAGTTTTGGCATGTTTCCTTGAATGAGGGAGCCAGGATGACATTAGAGTCATTGCACTCTTGTGCTAACTTGCAATCAGTCTTATTTGGTCTTTGTGTCTTATCGCAAAAGAAAAAAAAAAAAAAAAAGATTTGAGAACTGTTCCTCCGGTACAACAGTTCTGCTTCTCTTCTCTGTGGGTTTTGTGTCATCGACTCTTTCTTTTCTGTTTGTTTTCTTTTGTTTTGTTTTTGAGACAGGATCTCGCTCTGTCACCTAGGCTAGAGTACAGTGGTACAATCATGGCTCACTGCTGGTTCAGCCTTCTGGGTTCAAGTGATCCTCCTGCCTCGTCCTCCCAAGCATCTGGGACTAACATGCTCAGCCTTTTTTTTTTTTTTTTTTTTTTGAGATGGGATCTCGCCTTGGCTCCCCAAAGTGCTGGGATTACAGGAGTGAGTCACCACATCTGGTCCCCTCACTTGTTCTTTCAAATGCTTGATTTGAAGTCCCTTTGTCTTTCTCTCAGTTTCACCTCTAAGGTCCCAGACCTCTTTTATTCCCCTAAATATCTTCTTAAGGGCAGTGCATGATGTTTTCTTTTAGCTGAATTATATGATAATTTGACAACACTGTCTTCCCTTTGCTTTCGATTTCTTTCTGGTGAATCTGAATTTCAAAAACATTTATCATTGCCTAGAGATTCAGATTCTCTAATTTTACCTGAGATCTGGAATCCCTGATAATGCACTAATTCTGTATAAAGGCAACAATGTTTCAGAACTTCCATCTCCAGGCCCCCTATAAACCATGAGGTTTATACAATTTTACATAATTTAGGTGTCCTGTGTGAAATTTCACAATATCTAAATTTTAACAAGTTAAATCGATATGCTAAAGATTACAGAAATTATCTGTTGCTTATAACCTATGTGCAAAATGGCACTAAAATATAACAAAATTTAAGACAATTGTTTTCGCCTCCTAAGAAATGTACAGGCTAGCTAGTGATATTTTAAAAACTTGAAAATAATTCATAATAGAGAACACATAAACATTAAATAACAGCACATACTTTGGAGTCACAAAAATCAGGGATTGAAACTTGTCACAAACCTCAGTTTCCATATCTGTTAATTTGATTTAATCAAATAACCTATTTTCATGGTATTATTATGAAAATTGACCTAACACCTTCTTATCTGATGCAGACATTCAATTAACCAATTCAGTATATATCTATATCAATCTATACATCTATACATATAGTGCACACACTTTTCACTTTTTTTTCTCAAACACTTAAACAGCAATTTGCTAATTCTGTTATTCAGAAATTCAGGTTGCATGTTCCATTCAACTAGTGAGCAAAATTAAGCTCAAGCTTAGCTGGATAGACAGGCTGAATTAATTAGTATTCCTTTGCTTATTTTCCTCCTCCTTCTCCTCTCTTCTGTGCTCCCTCATTTTCTCCCGCTCTCCAGGTTGCATGATAAGAGCGAGACATCATCAATATCTCAGCCCAGTGACTGCCTATCTCTTCTGGGAGAAAGCAGACTTTTGGCCAGCTGCCAGCCTCTGCCTCCGAGGTTGAGGACAATTGCTCACTCTGTGCCCTGGTGGCCAAATCCTGCCAAACAGCGGCAGATGGTGTCTTCCCCACAGACCTTCTACAAGTCACATGGCAATTGGCCTGGGTGAATGTTCCAGCTCCTTTGTGGCTGGTCTATCCCAGTCTGCCCGCCTTTCCACTCCCTCCCCGACTCTGGCAAATAGAACATAGACTTTTAATCACTGTCACTTTTTCCATAATCTCCTCATTGGAAAAGAGAGTTTGTAAAGAGTAGATCTTTTTATTTGGTTTTGGTCTTTGAACTACATAATCATACCACATAGAATGGTGTCAGATGCTCTAGTAACATGCAACTACAACATGAAATGTGAAAAAAAATTACTAGTGTCTGTAAAAAAAAAATTTGCCTAATAATCTTTTTCTCTCCTATATTCATGGAATGGAGCTGTGATTTTATAAAATTATGCACTAAACGTTCACTGGGCCCTGAAACAAATTCAGTTTCTCTCTCACCTTTCAGCCAGTTTCAACATGGTTGCCCTCCCTCCAACTCCAGGGAAAGAAAATGGCCCACATTCAGGTAACTGAGCCAGTGAGTTCTGCTCATCACAGTTGCCATCATCTACCAGCTTTTTGGCATTCCTGCCTGTCCCCAAGCCATACACATGCCCAAGTGAACAAAACTGAATCTAAAAATAAAAATAAAAATGCAGAAGTCATACTCAGAGCTGGAAGTTTAACACATATAATGATATTGCTGTAAAATGATTTGTATTCAGAGATATTTCTGAAAATGAAAACAAAAACCCTGTTTATTTATTTATTTTTTAAAAACCCTCCCTTTTCTTTACTTCTGGGTAATTTAATAAGATAGCACCATCTATAGGATGTTCCCATCCTTTTCCTAACAGCAAAAGCCATTCTAGCCCCATCTCTAGGATGATCTTAATATTGTTTTCTGTTGTCTTTTTCTTCTCTCTTGTGCCTAAGGGAAACAACCACCTCTCTGGTGCTGAAGGGAGGAAAATCTCCTCTAAGTGTCGTGCTTTTTTAGATTTTTCTGAAAGAACAGCTAAATGGTTATGTGAAAGGGACCCTGTGTTTGCTATTTCACTGGCCGGTGACCTAGGGCAAGTTACTTTAACTTGAAGCTTCAATTTCTTTGTAAAATGAAGAGAATAATGTCCTTAACTCATAGCATTGTTAAATCAAATTAAATAATACGAGCACTGTTAAATTAACGAATATAATAATGAACAGAATGAATACTCAAAAAAGTTAGCTTTCATTACTACTCTTTTAAGCACAGAGAATCTGTGTTTCTGGGATAGTGTAGGACTATTGAGATGCATCTATAAGACAACAATATATTGTTAAATATTCTCTGAAGTGAGGATGATGGCAAGGAGGAGCTTCTAGGAGCTTGTTTCATGGTAAAATAAGCCATGTGTTACAAAAATATGCAAAGAAGGACATCATCTTCCACTCACATGAAGGAAAGAAGGACAAGAAGAGAAATGATGATAAGAAATATAATAGTCCTCATATTTTATTCATTTTTATTGAGTGCCAACCACAAGCAAGCACACAGTAAATAAATGGTAAATAAAACAGGTAAAAGGCAGCTAAACAAACTATTAAATTCAGAATAGAAAGCTCTGTAATAGATATGAAAAAGATGACTAATAAAGAACATCGGCTGGGTGAGGTGACTCACCCCCTATAATCCCAGCACTTTGGGAGGTGGAAGCAGGCAGATCACTTGAGGTCAGGAGTTCGAGAGCAGCCTGGCCAACATGGTGAAACCCCATCTCTACCAAAAATACAAAAATTAGCAAAGCATGGTGGTGGGCACCTATAATCCCAGCTACTCAGGAGGCTAAGGCAGGAGAATTGCCTGAACCCAGGATGGGGAGGTTGCAATGAGCCAAGATCACTGGACTCCAGCACTCCAGTCTGGGTGACAGAGGAAGACTCTGTCTCAAAAATAAACAAACAGACAAACAACCCCCACTCCCCAAAAAAGAAAAAAACACAACAACAACAACAAAAAGAATATCCCAGATCGGGGGTAGGTACTTTCAACAGAAGTTCGCCTCTGCGAAGAAAGCATTTAAATAGAGGTTTGAATGATAATAGCCAAACAAACGAACAAAACAAAACCCAAAGGCATGTAGTCTATAAGGAGGGGGTCCAGCATGCATGAAAGGCCTTCGATCTGAAAAATCTTCAGACATTCGTGAACTGTGTGGCAAGTCTGTGTGGCTGGAGCATGGGAGCAAAGGGTGATGGGGGATGGGATCCTGTAGGCTATAAGACTGAACTTGGAGTTTTCACTATATGGAGAGTGTGATGGGAAGCTCACAACCAGTTAGCATATTTTAAAATGATCTTTCTGGAGTTTGGAAGAAAATGGGCTCTAGAAGGATTAAGTGCAGAAATCTGACGGAAAGATGATTTGGTATACATGAGAATGAAGAAACAGGAGATAGAAGAAAACTGAGCAGAGATATATTTTGGAAGCAGAATCAGCACAACTGGTTGATGACTGGATGCCAAGTGTGAGAAACAGAGAGGATGCAAGGATGATGCCCTGACTTATGGCAAGTCCGAAGCTTTTCGGTCAGTTAAATGCATATTGACAACCTGAAGATGGAAATGCATAGAAGAGTTCTGACTAGACTCAAATTACAAAGCCTACTGCACCAGGGAGGCAGGGGAGAGGGAGGCAAGCAAGAAGAGAGCTGGGTGGGGGAGCCCAAGCAGTCCTGGCCTGAAGCTAGGAAAGGGGCAAGGCCATGGCAAGAAAATCAGTCAACAGAGGAGTCAGGTGTGGCATGGTCTCTAAATGCTGCTTTTATTTTCAAGGTTTTAATAACATCAAAAGGCAATCCATGATGTTCTCAGGCTAGAACTTGGGGATCCTCCCTCCGGCTAAAATAGACAGCAGGCAGCAGACAAGAGAATTATTGAAAATTAAAGAATGAGACTTTTTAAGAAACATGTCTGGTCTTATGCCATCTGCAGCTGACTCAACCAGAGAGAGAAAAACTCATAATTTTAAAAATGAAAATGATACCAAGACAATCCAATGGGGAAAAAAAAATACTGTGTTCAACACATGGTGCTGGAAAAACTAGACAATCCACATGCAAAAAATGAAGTTAGATTCCTTTCTTATACCATACACAAAAAATTAATTCAAGGTGAATAATAGACATAAGTGTAAGAGCTAAATTATAAAACTCTTAAAAGAAAACATGGGGATAACCCTTCATGACCTTGATGTAGGCAAAGCCTGCTTAGACATGACAGAAGGTGATCAAAGGCAAAAGAGATACATTGGATTTTATCAAAATTAAAAAATTCCGTGGTTCAAGGACACCATCAGTAAAGTAAAAGAACAACTCATGGGATAGGAGAAAATATTCATAGGTCTTACATCCGACAAGAGGTTTGTACCCAGAATATATAAAGAACTCTTACAACCTAACAATAATAATAATAGAAAAAAAAACCCAAATGAAAACTAGGTTTTGAAAAGACATTTCTCCAAAGCAGATATATGCAAATGGTCAAAGGCACATGAAAAGATAGTCAATATTAATTAGCATTAAGGAAATGCAAATAAACCACAATGAGATACCACTTCCTATCCACTAGGGTGGCCATAATAAAAAAGATAGATGTACTCTGGGAGGCCGAGGTGGGTGGATCACCTGAGGTCAGGAGTTTGAGACCAGCCTGGCCAACATGGTGAAACTCTGTCTCTACTAGAAATACAAAAATTAGCCAGGCATGGTGGCAGGCACCTTTAATCTCAGCTACTCGGGAGGCTGAGGCATGAGAATCGCTTGAACCTGGGAGGTGGAGGTTGCAGTGAGCCGAGATCATACCACTGTACTCCAGCCTACATAAACCAAGCACACTAGAAATGACAGTGGTATTCCTACTTATACTGATAAAATCAAGAAAATTTAATACTAATATAATCAAAGAGAATATGGAAGAGTGGAAAGACAGCTAAGTAGAATGTTGCTAAGTATGAGCCAGCTTCCTTCCTTTCACTATAATCCCTTTACATTGACCCTTTCAATACAATTTATTTACATTATGGGTTGGTGTTAGGATTCTATCCTTTTCGTATTTTCCAATAAGTGACCTGAAAGAAAGAGCAAATTTGCAAATGCCATGAAAGTGAGTACATGTAACAGCTCCAGTGTTCAAATAGTTGAAAAAGTGCAATATTATCATCTCCTTGTTGCTCCCAATTATTTTGAGCAGCAAGAACATGACAATATTGCACTTTGCACGGAGATGATATTTTCAGCCACAATTAACATACTGAGCCATTGTGCTTGGCTCCTTCTGTGTAATTAAGTCAGTGACCATTAGACTGAGCCCACAACCAGTTTCTGCCTAGAGTTCCCCATGCACAATTAGTTCCATTAAGAGTCATCACATCAGTAGTATAGTAATGGCTTTGAGGCTTTGTGTTTCAGGCTGCTAATGAAATGGCACTGCTGGCTTCCAGGAAGTACAGGAGATAGTCATGTCAAAGGAAGCAGAAATGAAATCCACTAGAGTCTACAGGTTAGCAAAGGGCTGAACAAAATGAGTGAATTTTTCATTTGGGCACCAGTTCATATGCACTGGGGAAAGGGGTCACTTATGACTCAGGTCTGGACTTCCAGCATTTAAAGAAGGAAGGTTATACCATCATGCAAAAAACAAACAAACAAACAAACAAAACCATATTTTTGCACCAGCACACAGATCATCTCATTCTTTTTCCATTGAGTACCTTCACATCAATTGAATTTCACACATCAAGTAGGGGAAAGATGACAGAGAAGATGTTACTAAACATATCATTGAATTTGAACACTTTAGAAATAATGAGGTTTCATTAAAGAAAGGTGAGTTTAGGACAAGTTAGACACATATGATGGTAGACTAGTGGGATAGTTTATACTAATTTACACAGATCACCATCCTCATTTGGGTGACACTAGTTTACAGACATTCACATACATTGTCCCATCTGTTAGTTCCACAGTGTAACATTCACTTAACTGTTGAGGAAGTGGATGCCACAAGAATTAGAGAAATTGTCCAAGAGATACAGCAGAAACAAAAATCTCTTCTCCTCTACCTACTTACTAGTTTTGTAAGTGCTCGATTGCTTCTAAAATGGACTTGATCAGCGTTTCCTAGAGTGTTCAATGGAATTCCACCTCTACGGGATGTTTATTGGAATGATAAACAATAGTTTCTTGATGATAAAAATTTGGCACATAGTATCTTGCTCATTGCTGATTCTTACTAAATGTTTGATTAACTTAACCAAACTTTGAGTCCGAATTGAATCACAGAATCAGTGTAGCACTCAAGGATTTCCGATTAGTAACCCCAGAAGCTACCCATTTCTACATTACACTAACTTCCTGTGTCTGCCTGCCTTCCTTCCTTCCTTCCTTCCTTCCTTCCTTCCTTCCTTCCTTCCTTCCTTCCTTCCTTCCTTCTTTTGTTCAACAAATATTTATAAATGGTTATGACATGTCAGGCAATTTGCTGTACACTAGACATAAGATGATGAGCAAAACAAAGTTCTAGCTCTCATGGAACTTACCTTCTTGAGTGAGAGACAGACATTATTTATATAAGAAAAATGGCAAGAAGTACAGATCATGGGCCTTCAAAGTGGGTTAAGACATCCTTTGAATATAAGGGAGGATCAAGTTTCTTTTCTAAAGAAGCAGCAATTGACGTACCATTTGAGAGATGAGTAGTAGTTATCTCATGAATCTTGGAATGATGAGGCGGAGCCATTCTAAAAACAGGGAACAGCATATATAAAGGTTCTGTGGCTAGTGTGATGCACTACACATTTGAGAAACTCAAAGAAAGTCAACATGGTAGAGTTCAGAGAGCAAGAGAGAAAAATAAAATATATCAGGGGTAGCTACAGGATATAGCCCTGTAGACTGTGATAGATTTTTTTTTTTTTAAATAGGAGGTGACTTGATCAGACTTGAATATTAAAAAACATCACTGTATATGGGAGCTCTATGTACTTTTTAATGTAATGCTTTATAAACCTAGAACTGCTCTAAAAATTAAGTCTATTAAAAATATCACTCTGGCTACAGTGAATGGGAGAGAATAGAGTGGGGGAAGACTAGAGTCTGAAGACAAGCTAATAGAATATGGCAATGCTCCAGGACAAAGAGGATCAAGACTGAGTCCAAGGGCCCTCTGCCATGATGAGGTAAGGGAGAAGAAGAGAAACAAGTAATGGTGACTAAGACACAGGGATAATAGAGTAGGATGGAAAGTAGGAAAGTTAGTGTCCTAAAAGCCAAATGAAGAATGTGTACCCAGAAAAAAGGAGTAATCAACTGGGTCAAATGATTCTGATTGGGCAATTATTACGAGGATTAAAAAGAAATCAATGGATAAAGAAAAATCAGCTGTCATCAATATCATTAGTAAGAAAAAATCTGGTGGAATGAGGGGACAAAAGTTGATTTGAACAAAGATAGAAATTGGAATGAGTGTGGTATAGTTTTGTTGCAAAAAGAAGCAAAACACATGAGGTGCTGGGTGATGGGAGAAGTGTGGTTAAGAGATTATTATTATTATTTTAATGCAGAGAACTAATAGCATGATTGTATGTTCATATTTTTAAAACTTTAGTATGCATGAGACTAATTTGTTTTTTAAATAAAAATATCAATGCACTCACATCTGTAATCCTATGAGAATACACTATAGGAGCCAAAGTTATATAACAAGATAAAAAACAGTACAATCAATAGATTATGGTTCCTGAAAAGGTGGGAGTGGAAGGAATTCAAAGACAGATGAAAAACTGGATTTAGGAAGGAAAGGGGGCAGTTACTCTGTAGTAATTTTGTATACTTGGTATTAGGAAATTAGGGGAATATCCATTAAATTAAGTTGGCGGTAAGGAAGGCTATGTGTGGGAGACAGGATGATCAAAAATAAAATGCAAAACAAACCAACTACTTAAATAATAACTGATTTGCATCAATTATATCTAAAGTGGAATGAGTTACTTGTCTTTCAATCAAAGAACCCATTATGACAAATCACAGCCCAGAGATTAGAGCCAAATAGCCCCTAAGCACAGTTCTGTCATTATCTCCACTGTGATTCCGGTAAGCAAGTGACACATCAGAAATAATGAGTCATGAGAAGGACAATGTGATTGTTGAAAAAAAAAAATCCCTGAATTATGTCATGCCCCTGTACTAATCGTTTTCCAGAAGCCTTAATTGCCTGTCTTGACACCCCTTGCTCCTGTGTGTCCTAAATGACAAGTTGGTAATTCACTACAGAAAGCTTGGACAACTGGGTAAGATGTATCAAGTGCTGCCTTTGGCTTTCTGCCTCTGTCTAGACGCATAACAGTAGTATTTAAAGCATTAGTGTACCACTTTTAGAGAGAAGTTTGTCCTCAAATAAAATTAGCCTTCACTTAAAAAAAAAAATAGACAAATAAAGACAGTAACAACAGCACTAAGGCTAGATGTCTAATCTATATCCTTTGGGCAAAGTGATAAAAGCAAAACAACAAAACTCTAAGAGTAAAATTAAGGAGAGTTTTAAATCCAAGGTCAATTTTCAGGAAAATAGCTAGATATACAATATTTGTTCTTTCCCTGGACAGCCTTCATTTTTATTTCCTGTGTTTTTAGTTAATGCTTTGGTTGCTAAATCACTCAGCTTTTTAAATATTTGTGGAAGGAATAAGTAGAGTTCTGGATTATAGTGTGGTGAACATATAGCAAGGTCTGGATTTCTGCTTCTTTGAGGAGTAGGGTGGAGCTCCAGCAGTCAGTCAGAAACATGAGGGCAAGTTTGTCCCCTAAAATAGAGAAGCCTTTAGAAGAACAGTAAAGTCTCATTTCCTTTTTTATTCTGATATGGGCTTACTTGTGTTTCCCCAAAATACAGACAAGGAGCTCTGAACCCCCAATACCTCAGAATGTGACCCCATTTGGAGACAGGGTCTTTAAAGAGGTAATTACTTTAAAATGAACTGATGAGGGTGGCCCTAATCCTATATAACTGATGTCCTTACAAGAAGAAGAAATTAGGACACAGAAGGGCACTGAGGGAAGACCGTGTGAAGACACAGGGAGAAGGAGATGATCCAAGGAGAGAGCCCTCAGAAGAAACCAACCCAGCTGACACCTTGAGCTTGAACTTCTAGCCTCTAGAATTCTGAGAAAATACATTTCTGTTGCTTATGTCACCCAGCTGTAGTACTTGTTGTGGAAACCCTAGACAGCCAATAAACACACTAAAGATTCTTTCTACTCACTCCCCTTTCTTGTGAAAGGCACAGAAAATTTTATTTTAAAAACAGTGCTGATGAAGCAGAAGTTCATAGAGAAACTTTCCATATGGGACCAGAGAGTCCTTAAACCATTGTCCCTTCATATTAACAGTGTAGGGACTGTCCTACAAAGTTGGTGAGGCTTAGGCTGGGCACGGTGGCTCACGCCTGTAATCACAGCACTTTGGGAGGCCGAGGCGGGTGGATCATGAGGCGGGTGGATCACAAGGTCAGGAGATCGAGACCACCCTGGCTAACATGGTGAGACCCTGTCTCTGCTAAGAACATAAAAAATTAGCCAGGTGTCGTGGCGGGCGCCTGTAGTCCCAGCTACTTGGGAGGCTGAGGCAGGAGAATGGCATGAACCCGGGAGACGGAGCTTGAAGTGAGCAGTGATCGCGCCACTGCACTCCAGCCTGGGTGACAGAGCGAGACTCTGTCTCAGAAAACCAACCAAACAAACAAAAAAAACAAACAAAAAAAGTTGGTGAGGCCTATAAGATCATAGCTGGTTGATGCAATTTGAATGTAATATAGAAGTTTGAGGTTAGGCACGGTGGCTCATGCCTGTAATTCCAGCACTTTGGGCAGCCAAGGCGGGTGCATCATCTGAGGTTGGGAGTTCGAGACCAGCCCGACCAACATGGAGAAAAATAAATACTCTACTAAAAAAAAAAAAAAAAAAAATTAGCCAGGCATGGTGGCACATGTCTGTAATCCCAGCTACTCGGGAGGTTGAGGTAGGAGAATCACTTGAACCCGGGAGGCAGAGGTTGTGGTGAGCCAAGATCACGCCATTGCACTCCAGTCTGGGCAACAAGAGTGAAACTCCATCTCAAAAAAAAAAAAAAAAAAAAGTTTGAATTTTTGCTTATTAATCCTATGTTTGAAATATAAGTATTTGATTAGCATGGCCTAAATGAACCCACAAATGAATAGGCAAATAAAGATAAGGTCCATTTTAAAGCCAGGAAGCCTGACAGTCTCAGGGATGCATTATTGGCCTGCAGATGGTCCTTGAGGTTTTATCTTTTGAAACATTCAGGACCACTTCATCTCAGTTTTCTATTAAAAAAGAAAAGAAAAAACCTTCCTTGGTTCCCTGAGAGTTGGCACAGGTCTCAGTGATATGCCATTGCTCTGCTGGCTACAAGCTTATCTCTCACTCTTAATTATCAGCAGCTGTTCTGCTGCACACTCATTTTCCTTTTGCTCATCTATTTCTTTTCCTGTGAAGTATGATTCCCCTTTCTCATTCTGACATCATTCCTAACCTATTGGTTGTTCTCTCCAGTGGCCATCGAGTCACCCAAACACACTCGTTCTGTGGCTCAAAGAAGTCCTACCACAGACCTGCCTGGACAAACTCTTTGTAATAACAGCAGCCAACATTTGTTTAGTACTTTGCTATTTTCATAGCATGATCAGATTGCAAAGCCTTTTTCAATTATTGGATAAAAGAAGCAGGTGAACACAAATGGCCTGAGAATGCATAATTAAAGCCATGTCACAAAGAACAATGGGAAAGATCACATTTATTTCAGCAACAACTTCTTTATAAATGTTTCTGTTTTCAGAGTAATGAAAGACACTATTGGTGTATTAATGAAGGACTCAAGAATGAGGAGAGTACTACTCTCTTTTATTTAAAAAATTGACACATAATAATTGTACATATTCATGGGGTACTTAGTGATGTTGTAAAATATATATAATGTATAGCGGTTAATCAGGATAATTTGCATATCCAGTATCTCAAATATTTATCATTACTTTGTGTTTGGAACATCCAATATCCTCCATCTGGCTATTTGACACTATAATACATTATTGCAAACTATGGTCACCCTACAGTAGTATAGAACACTAGAATTTTTTCCTCCTATCTAGCTATAATGTTGTCTACTTTTAAAATAGTGTAGAATCTGAGAAGTTAATGAACTTCTCTAAGATCTAGTCTCAGGAGGCACTGGGTAAAAGGTCAATAATCAAGTTAAATAACTCAGACCTAGACAACTCTAATTTTGACTAATCCAATGTGATCAATCCATAGATGATAAAACTGCAGTCTCATTTATTCACTAATTCAACAAACATGCATTAAGCATATACTACATGACAGCACTCTGCTAGGCAGTAGGGATAGATGGTGTCTCTTCTCAAGAGCTTCCAATCTAATAGGGAAGGAAGAGAACACAGATGATGCAAGGACTGTGAGTATGGAGGAGAGAGGAATGAAGTGCCGAGTATACTGACTCTTAAACCCATAACCCCATTTCTTCTTGTCATCCTTATTTCTCTTAATTCTTAGATATTTGGCATCAGTGTGGGGTAGATAATAAACCTATCCATATTCTTATTGGTATAAGAAAGTTGTAACATGTGGTGGTTTTGTGGGCTCAGATGGGTGTGAAGCCTGGCTTTAGCACTTGTCAAAAATGTGAATTTGTACGACTGTTTTACATTTTTATTTTTATATATATATATATATTTTTTTTCTCATAATCCCATTTGTGGTAGGTATATCTTTACCTATATATACCTATATATATTCACATTCATATATATATTCACATTCATATATATATATATATATATATATATATATGCCCAGCCCCTCTGTGTGTGTGTGTGTGTGTGTGTGTGTATGTGCGCAGTTATATTACATGAGTTATTGTATATAATGCCTGACATATATCAGTACAGGGCCTGACACATATTTCAGTAAACATTAAATATGAGTATTATGGGAGCATTTCTTATACTGATGGTAAAAGAAAACCGGTGAGTTTGGGGCCGGGAGATGTTAATAAATGGGTGGTAAGGAAATAAACTACCCCTCTAAGAAGATAAGCTTAAGTTTGTTTTACTCACAAATAATGTATTGTTATTAAGTTCAATGTGATTTAAAGAATAGATATTATTCAGAGACGGAACTTCTACATAAAAATATTGGCAAATAGTTCCTGAATCATGATTTTGAGGCAATGGGTAATGCCATGGCCTGGGGAGACAGGCTGTCTCAGAGTTCTAATTCTGGCTCTGGTGGCACCAGTGGGGATTAGTGATTTATATCAGTATTTCAGCTTCCTTTTCATAGGTTTGCTTTTTTTATCTAGTCCAGGGGTCAGCAAACTATGCCCATGGGCCAAATCTGGTTCACTGTTTATTTTTAACATTTTTAAGTGGTTGGAAAAAAAAAGAATAATATTTCTGATATTTGTGAAGTATATACAATTCACATTTCAGTGTCCATAAATAACCTTTATCGACATACAGCCACATCCATTTGGTCATGTTACCATGGCAGAGTTGAACAATTGTAGTGGAAACCTTATGGTCACAAAAGCCTAAAATATTTACTCTCTGGATCTTTCCAGAAAAGGCTTGCTGGCCCCTGGTCTAGCAAATAGTGATGGTGACTGGATCAACACATCTAACAACACTGTGAGAGAACACTCCTCATAGGGACACTTCACAGGGAGAGGATCATATGATCACACTGTCCATCAGTTCGTAAATGCCCCAAATGTCTGTTGGTTGAAATGACATTCGCCAGAATTTCAAAGGATTAAAAACATTTAAATCATTTTTTAACATGGTTCTTTGTACCATGTTAATAGTTTCTTTCAAGTGTATATTCTAATGTATTTTAAGTAGGAAGGGAATTTTGAAACAAAAATCTCAAAAACTTTTTTTTAAGTAAAAGAACACATAGTAGTTAGTTAATACATGCTGTTTTCACCAATGCCTTTATTTAGTTCATGTAGAGTTACTTGTGTATATAGAATTATGTTTTCATACCATAAGCAACTCCTACTCACATTCTCTAAATGATTTGCACATATTAAAACTAAACCAAAAAAATATATACAAGCTTCAGGGCTGCCTACAGACTTAGGCAGACAAAAAAAGAGATTGTCACAACTGCTTTAGGGTAACAAATGTAATTGCATGGATTTTAACTTACAGAACACAAAAAGGAAAAAAAGTTAAGATAAGCGAGTGTTGTAAAATTAAATGCCTAAGCAGCATATTTAACTGGTGAACAAGAAAATGACTAAACTTTATGCTACAACACAATTAAAATATTCCTACATTTTCATATAAAGTATATGTCAAATATAGGCTTACATTTTCAAATGACAGCAACTTAATGTAGCCAATGACATTATTTATTCAACCCAGAAGGAGTCACAAATGCAGACATGTATGGTAAACTTTTATTGCTGTTGTTACATTATTATCCCAAAAACTCAAAAATTGGCCAAACTTTTTCTTTCAAAGAGACATCCATAAATCTATCTCATAACTATTTATTTCTCAGCTGGCCTATTATGTAACACAGCTGCAGTAACCATCTAAGTAGGTTGAAGTTTTACTAAATTAAAAATTTTACAGCCTCCAGACCTATGGAATGTTCCATCCAGGAAAAGTTATTTTGCAAATGTGCAAAATAGGTCTGTGGAGTTACACAATCATAGAAACAGGAGAAAGAACAACTGAATCAGAGAGGTAAAAGTCTAAAACTGATTGGTATACCAGATAATTATAAATAATGGTTTATGCATACATATACATAGATAAATGCATAGGAACATAGACACATTAGCTAAAATAGAGATAGATAAAGAGTGAGAGAGGCCGGGCGCGGTGGCTCAAGCCTGTAATCCCAGCACTTTGGGAGGCCGAGACGGGCGGATCACGAGGTCAGGAGATCGAGACCATCCTGGCCGACACGGTGAAACCCCGTCTCTACTAAAAAATACAGAAAACTAGCCGGGCGAGGTGGCGGGCGCCTGTAGTCCCAGCTACTCGGGAGGCTGAGGCAGGAGAATGGCGTGAACCCGGGAGGCAGAGCTTGCAGTGAGCTGAGATCCGGCCACTGCACTCCAGCCTGGGTGGCTGAGCGAGACTCCGTCTCAAAAAAAAAAAAAAAAAAAAAAAAAGAGTGAGAGAGATAGAGGTAATAAAGTATTTGGTCCCCAGTATAAACGATTATTCTTAACCTACAGTCAATGATTGCATTTTAGGGAATCTCTGAAGCCCTCAAAAGTGTGTGCAGTTTTGGTAGGTATGTGCCTTTTTTTTTTTTGCAAAAGGATCAATGCATTTATTAGATTCTTTAGGCACCCATGTCCTCTAACTTTTCACCTATCTCCTAAGAAATCCTTCTGGAAAAATAATTAGAATGGAAACTTTTTAAAAATTGAAATGTACAAAAGTAACATGGAATTGTCTGAGGGTATTGGAAATAATTAGTACAGTTGTGGCTACTTTTGTGTTCACCTCTTCTTTTCTTTCCCTGGAGGAAGGCAGAGGAAAGTATACCTCCTAGTTTTAGCTATTATTGATTTTAGACTCTGGGTCAGATGGGCCTTTTAGGGTCTGGAATATTGACAATTGCCCTTGAAAGACATGATGAATCTTTGCTTGGTCGGTGGACTGAGTCCCAGCATATGATTAATATCAGGTGTCTTGGTTGGTTGTTAGACAGTGAGTGATAACTTGGCCAGTATATGAGGGGAGTTTTTGAAGAAGCTGAACAATTTCAGCAATGTGTGCTCGGCAATGAAAGAGAATTGGATCCTAGAGCGTAACAGTTGTCTATAAGAGAGCACTCCATCCGTAGAATCCACCTTTGTTACCTTTATTCATAATAAGGAAGATCACTGCAGGAAAATGTCTGTTTCTCTCCCACTTTTTCATGGTGGGATTGTTGTGGCCTTAGAACATGCTTTCAAAAGAACTGTAAGTGGGCATCTCTGTCTAGTGCCTATTTGTATTATATATTGTATTATAAATAGCTGCTAAAAAACCAAAATGCCTACCTTATCAAGTGCCAAAATTCTCATTCTTAATGAATGAGTCTAGAAAGATACCAGTGTATCCATTCCAGTTCAAAAAATAACTTCACATGCTCATATTTTAGAAAATAGACTCCAGACCTTTTTTATTTTATTTTATTTATTGAGATGGAGTCTTACTCTGTCACCCAGGCTGGAGTGCAATGGCGAGATCTCTGCTCACAACAACCTCCGCCTGCCAGGTTCAAGCGATTCTCCTGCCTCAGCCTCCTGAGTAGCTGGGATTACAGGCATACATCACCACGCCCGGCTAATTTTGTATTTTTAGTAGAGACGGGGTTTCTCCATTTTGGTCAGGCTGGTGTCCAAGTCTTGAGCTCAGGTGATCCACCCGCCTCAGCCTCCCAAAATTCTGGGATTATAGACATGAGCCACCGCACCCAGCCTAGTGTTAGCTTTCTAACCTGGATCAAATTACTTCTCTGTGCCTCACCTCTGTCATTTGTAGAATAAAGATAATGATATTACCTGCCTTATTGAGTTGTAGTAAGGATTAAATAAAGCGATATATGCAAACAGCCTGGAACATTGCCTGGAATTCAGACGTCTAGATACTGACAAGGCTACAGACATTATAATGGATACTGTAGTATTCTGCCTAGATCCCAAAGACTGGTATATTGGTTGCTGAAGGCACAAAGAGATTCTCATGGGAATTGTTCTACAACGGAGCAGGAAACAGCTTCACCCAAGTTTATCTGTCTCCCTGCTCCCAATCAATGACTAGCTGGCACCAGGAAACAAAGCCCCAGCCCCTCAGTTTGAAGAAATCTTGAGAGGGATCACAGCCTCAGGGGACCCCACTGGATCAGCTAAGACCTCAGCTGCTATGGCATTGCAGGGCAGGTGCTCCTGTCACATCCTGCTTTCCTCACTTCCTCGCAGAAAAAATATCTTCACAGAACCTTTCCCATGACAATCTAATGTCATTCTCCATCAGCGTGTGTTTCCTGGAATCCAATCTAAGATTATAGATAGAGGTAAATAAAACATTTTATCCCCATTATCCTGGAATTGCAGCTAAGTCCCACCCCCTGCTCCCCAAAAGAGGCTAAAACCCCACATTCTAAGTTGAAAAGACCAATGGAAATTGCGTCTAGCCACTTCTCTGCCAGGTTTACTGAGAGAAAGCATTGCATTTCTGAGAACCCAAATGGCCCTGACTGCTTTGAAGGGGAAACTAGAAATGAGGAAGTGCTACTTGGAGAAAGCAGTTTTCAAAATCAACACTGTTTTTTGAGGGGGAGGACTAGGAATTCTCCCAACTATCGGAACAAGAGTATTGCTGGTAAATTTTGATGTGTGTTAGAACAGTGACCCACTCCTTCTCTAAGTCAAGGACTCATGATGGCCTCTGAAGCTTGGCAAGTCACTGACCTTGCTGGGCACTGAAGCTGATAACCCGTGGAGAAAATGACAAGACAAAGGAGGCAGCAGCAGTGGAACAGCCTGCATTTCCCTTACATTGCAGGCCAGGGTACATGAGTTTCCTAGTTGCTGAATAAACACAAAGCAAGCAGCTGGCCTTTGAGCCCTTTTGCTGTATCCCATCCAACAGGACCATCCCAATGCCAGGAGAACACTAGCATGTGAAGTGGATTTCTAATTCCAGAGACCCTGAAAAATCCACACATGCACCTGTGAAAGATTCAGCCTTTAGAGAGGAATGTCTGTAATGATCAGTCAATGATCAGTCAGCAATATCAACTGTGTAGGAAGATCTCTACCTTCTTCCATCCATCTCTAGGTCTCATCATCAGAAAGGAAGGCAGAAAAGTAGGAAAGGAAGTATGTAAGGAGTTTCTCTCCACTTTAGCCACTAGAGTGACAAAGAGGTCTTTGCTGCAACAGGGGAGAAAAGGTCTTATGCAACAGGAAATAGTTCAGCATAGCAGAGTGGGGGCAGTTTCATATGATTGAGATTTCTCCATAAGCCTGGTAAATATATGCACTTCAATAAATATTTGTTTAGCACCATGTGTTATATTATGCTATTCCCAGGTGTTCGGTATACAGTAATAAGCAAGAAAGATGTGGTTTCTAAATATATGGAGGTACCTATAGTCCTCCTTTGTCTTATTTTGCCAATTTCTTGTCTGTTTCTTTGTCATTGTATTTTTTTCTCTGAGAAACTTCTCTCCTAAGAAAGCTATTACATCATTATTCCAATAATTACTCTTTATTTTTTAAAACATTTCAAGGAAAACTCAACTAGAACAGATTTAGAGAAGCAGAAACCAACTGCAAGTTCTTTCTTCAAGAACCGTTCGTTAAAGATTTGCCAATCTTTCCTTCTCAACCACATTTCCCAAAAGTTTGGACTTTGGCCATAGAAGTTCACTTCAGTCTAAAATTTGGCATGTCTGACAGAGAAGACTTCAAATTTGCCAATTTGGCTGATATCCCTTTGAATAATAAGTAGAGAAATAGGACAAATTTGGAGCAAAAAATCTGTAACTCATGGCATTATTCAGAGAGATAATTCATTTCATAGGATAATGAATCTATAGGAAATCAACCCTAAAACACAGTGGATTTATTTTCAGATAGGGTTTTACAAAAGCCTAAAATATGCGTACACATATAGTTTGTAAGCAAATATAAGTAATACACAAAGACCTGAGACACTCAATTTTATTGAAAATTCTTGTGTTTTATTATTTTTATATGATTTTCCTTGGTTTCATAGGATATTTCAGTATAAAGCAAAAGCAAAAATAAAACAAAATAAAAATTTCTACATATATATAGATACGTATGGAAAAATTATCAAGACATACAGTGCACATATGGATAAACTATATTCGTAACACACACACAAATGTGTATGTATGCATGTAGTGCTAGAATAATGGCAAAGAGCTTGCTAGAGACTTTTGTGAGTTCTGTTGGAAATTATTACGGGCAGATGAGATTAAAATATGTTAAAACATGTAATCTCCTCCTACTCACTGATAAACTCAGAATAGTTAGACTTGAGTTAGCTATCCATAAAGACAGACACTTGTTGGGTTTGTAAGCATCATCTTTATAACAGATTTTCAGAAGTGGCAATTGAAATAATTTTATAGAGAAAGCCAATCTAGAATAAATATGCTTTATGAGGATCTTCTGCCAGGTAGGCCCACAGCCTGCCGAGGGTTCTATACACGTTACCAACCACATTTCTGCAATCCTTGCTGCCTCCTATGCATTCCGACAAATAAAAACACTCTGTTGTAACATCCCAAATTCTCATGTTAAACAATTACACAACTGAAAAACTGAAAAATATTATCTTCTCATTCCCATTTGCAAAGATAAATTAATTGTTATGCTATCCCTGAATAACCTCAATAATGCAAATATTGATGAAAGTAATCTGATACAGATCCCATGTTATCACAGAAGTACAGAAGCGTTTGCCTGGAAACGCCATCCTGATGTCAAGGGCACACCAATAAAGCCCCGGTGACCAGGATGAATGGCACAGACACTGGATTCTCAATGTAGTGCTTTGTGTTTCCAGCTCTGTCTTCAAAGACACATTTGGAACACTTCTCTTCACACTCCATAAGAGGATTTAGAATTATAAAACCTAATTTAGCAGCTATTACATACTGTATTAATAATTCAGGAAGCATCTTTTCAAATGATCTAGTTGCATATTATATTTATCTCCATAATTACAGAAGCAAGCTTGAATTTCCTATAATTTTTTTGAAAGGACAACCTTCAGATTCCATATTACACAGTCTTAAACTTCTTAGACTTTGTTCTTCAAAAGCCATTATGTCATACGCACTGCATGTGAAACGGATGATTTAGAATAGCAATGTTGGAGAAGAGGTTTTATCCATTACTTCCTGGTCTTGAAGACATGGCTCTCTTTAAAACAGTATTGAAAATATCCATCTATATTACTTGAGAAGTTCTTCACCCAAAGATGAAACCTCCTTGCAGCTAGCAGACTGAATGAAAAAGTAGACCTCTAGCATTACTGGAGATAAAGAGTCAACCATCAGTTCAATACCATGCTGATTTAAAAGCCAACATGAGCTATTGTCTGAGAATAAATCGGAAAAGAAATTTCCTCTACTGATACTTCAAAGACTTTGTAACATCTGGAATCTGGTTCTATACAGGGTATTCCACTAAGAAGTAAGAATAAAAGGATTTTAATAAGGCAAATAAGATTCAGGTTTCTTACAATATGTTCTCCCTGGAGGGAAACAAATAACACATTGCATCTGACTAACCTTTCTGCACTTCAGCGGCATTAATTAACATTTAGTCATGGATTCCATCATGAGCCAGATGAACTTAGTGCTACAGCTGTTTTCATCGAGGGGAAAATACGCCTTTCCATTTTAGATTCCCAGCATTTATAAATATGGGAAAAAGACATTTTATTGACTGCTTTGTGGTAGCATTATTGATAAGAACTCCATATTACTTACCCAAATAAATTCACACCAACCCTAGACCGTGATCAAATCAATATCAATATTACATAAACTGGGTCAGCTGGAGCCAATACTATAAAAACCAGATTCCTACCTCCCTTTTTCTTACATTGAGGGACAAGGAAAGGTTGAAGAACTGATCAAAAAGGTAGGTATCATGCCCTTGGAGGAATTGTTGCTGGGTGAGTCAAAGATTTTAGTGAAGATCAGATACACTAAGAGAAATGAATACAGATGACTAGGAAAAACGAACGGATGTTTCAAAAGTTTAACTGCAGGATTTGATGTCTTGGCAGAGCTGTCTTCAGCTTTACCAGTGAAACACGTGGAAGTGGCTGGTTGGGAGCAAAGCTGAGGTACAGAACTGTAATACTTGGTCAGTATTACAAGTATTAAGGAGTAAGAGTTTTTGTTTTGTTTTATTTTGCTTTGCTTTTAGCAAAATCTCCTTTAAGATGCAATTTTGTGAGGAAATATGTCAGTGACTCCACTGGGCAAAGCATTCAACCTCTAACACCTTGTCAAATTTCATATCACAAGCGCACTATAAAATCAAATTCACTTCAAGAGTCCTGAACAAATACTGTGTCATGACTTGTGGTCAACTATGGAGTCTCATGGACAAAGGAAAATCCGGTAGTTACATGGTCAGAGTATGTGTGTGTGAGTGCATTCATTTGTACTAGTATATAAACCTGCAGTTATTATCTGTGTCAACACTAACCAAACCTCAAATTAAGGTTCTCAGTCATGATTCAAAAAAGAATGAAACCTGTCTGACCTATCTTCACCTTTACCAACACAGGATGACAATAATTTAATCAGACTCGAAAAATATCTTACCTGGAACTACTTCAAAAAGGAACTTCCCTGGGTTCTCTTCATTGCAGGGATGCTCAAAAACTTTATTTCCAGACAGAAAAATAGCACCCTGTGAACACAAATACTCAACACATCAACATCATTGGATAGCAAACATTATATATCATCATTATAATCAGTGAATATCCAAGGTGTATCTATAACTCAGTAATACAGTAAGATGCATCAGACTCTTATATTCCAAATAATCAAAAATTATGTGCCAGAATCATATTCACTCCAGATTTAACGAATACTTGTTGAGCATCTAATATGTATAAGACTAATATATATGTTAGCTGCTAGATTCATCTTAAGCACCAATTTATTAAACACATTCTGTGTGCCAGAAATTTTGCCAAGCATTCTACCCACACCATATTATTTAATTGTTAGTATAATCTTACAATGTAGTTATTCTTTTCCCCATTTTATAGCAGTGAAAAAAAGGGAGACTTAGACAAAGTTGTGATAAGCCTTCTCTTATCTCTTCACTCTTCTCTTTTCTCTCTCTCTTTTTTTTTTTTTTTTTGTTTTTTGAAATGGAGTTTTGCTCTTGTCACCCAGGTGGGAGTGTAATGGCGCAATCTCAGCTCACTGCAACCTCCGCCCCCTGGGTTCAAGCAATTCCACTGCCTCAGCCTCCTAAGTAGCTGGGATTACAGGCACCCACCACCACACCCAGCTAAATTTTGTATTTTTAGTAGAGACGGGGTTTCAACATGTTGGCCAGGCTAGTCTTGAACTCCTGACCTCAGGTGATCCACCCGCCTTGGCTTCCCAAAGTGCTGGGATTACAGGCATGAGCCACCACGCCCAGCTATCCTTTCTCTATCTTTACATTTCTCTCTTTAGTGGATCATTTCATTCAGTGCTGAGATATATTTAAAATTCCGTGCCATTTAAAAAAATTACTTTTGACTTCCTGCTATCATTCCATTTTTTTTTTCTTTGCCTATTGTCTATACTGAATCTATTTCCTCACTGTATCCGCTGCAGCCTGGTTGATGCACCCAGCATTCCACTTACATGACTCTCACAACCTACATGTTTGATAATGTTCACTTTTCAGTGACTTGACTTTCCGGTAGTGTTCATCACTATTGACCACTTTTTCCCTGAAGCACCTTCTTTCCTCGTTTCTTGGTTTTCTCTAGGTTTTTCCCTAATTTCTCTGTTGTCTGAATCTCTTTTGCTGACTCTAATTGACCTTTAAATATTAGAGTTTTTAAAAAGATTTATCCAATAATTTCTTCTCTTCTGACTCTAGTACTCTCTTTCTCCAGGCTATCTCATCCATGCCTATGACTTCAATAACCAACTGTAAGCCAATGAATATCAGAGTAATATTTCTAACCTAGGACACTTTGAGCTTCAGATACATTCAAAAGCTTATTTGACATTTCCACTTGGGTATTTCAAAGTCATCTCAAACTTAACTTAGTCAAATTAAAATGCAAGTAAATCTGGCTCTCATTATGTATCCCCCAGCTCAGTGACTGACACCCTCTTCTATTCAGTTGCAAAAGCCAGAAATGTATAAATCATTATCTCTACTATGTATCTCTACTACTACCACTCTCTAATTTCAGGCAACTATTATCTCTCGTCTTGAACTTTTCAAATGCCCCTTCACTGAATTCTCCACAATATTCTAACATCTTTCAATCCATTTTTATTTTTCTTATTGCACCTGGAGTGTTTTTAGAAATAAAACTTTGGCCAGGCACGGTGGCTCACGCCTGTAATCCCAGCACTTTGGGAGGCCAAGACCATCCTGGCTAACACGGTGAAACCCCGTTTCTACTAAAAAATACAAAAAATTAGCCTGGCGTAGTGGCTGGCAGGCGCGTGTAGTCCCAGCTACTTTGGAGGCTGAGGCAGGAGAATGGCGTGAAGCCGGGAGGCGGAGCTTGCAGTGAGCCGAGATCTCGCCACTGCCCTCCAGCCTGGGCGACAGAGCGATGGAGCGAGATTCCGTCTCAGAAAAAAAAAAAAAAAAAAAAAAACCACTTTGATGTTGCTACTTTCCTGCTTAAAAATCTTCCACGGCTTTCATTTGCTTTAGGAAAAAGGTCGAGGTGGTCTGGCTCCACCCACATCTCTAAGTTAATGTTTCTGCTCTTAAACTTTTTTGCTTTCTATGGCTTTCTATCATCCAGAAACTACCCTTCTATAAATGGCAGCATGCTCCCATCTACCCTAGGACAACATTCTCTCCCTGGTAATTTTATACTATTTTTAAGATTGCCTACATTTAAAATATACTTGCATGGATTCTTGAATTTTTCCTGGACTGATTTACCATTGTATGTAGTTATGTTATTTGTAAGATGAATTGATTAAAGTCCATCTCCCTCATTAAACTGTAAGGGAAAAATAATATGTGTTTTGCTCCCTAATTTACTACCAATGCTAAGCATTTTACCTGGCATATAGTTAATGTCTAAAAATGTGTATTGTTGAGTGAATGGAAACTGTTAACATAATGAAGCCAGTGTTAAAAACTAAGTGTGCTGAACTCAAAAGCCCATGCTCTTGTCCACTGTATCATATTGTCCATTTTTCCCAGCTCAAAAAATAGTACTGTTTAGCTAAAGTAGTATTTTACTCAATTTTCAACCTACTTGGTTTGGCACAGAAAATTATAGTCCTCAGCCATTTCTCTCTTTCTGGGCTTAGACTGATAAAGCATAGCACTCTCCAACCAAAACCCAAGAAATTGTGCGTTAAAGGATCCCTCTCCCTCCATGCCTTACAAGGTGAAGTGTTGGAGGAATTGCCTTTGTTCTTCTCTAGGAAGTACATTTTCCTGCTTTTTTATCGTGTCTAGTTTTCTCTGGCCTATAGATCCCATTTCCCATTTTGTTTCCCTATCTTTGACGCAATTTTTAAAAATTGCTAAATACTTTGAAGATACTCATTGTAATAAAGACCTTTTATTACATAAATTTAATCTATATGGTTTCTACATAATGTGTAAAAATAATTGTTTCAATTAAGAATTTATTCTACTTACTGAAATGACTTTGCAAAGTAATTCATTTTGTGATTTATCTCAGTTTTAGAACATAGCATCTAATATTCATTTTATCCACGTGTGTTTGTGTGTGTATGTATAGCTCCTGTTTAATTCTATATCTTCAAGCTCTACTTAAGATCTTGAATTGTACTTGTGCCATATAAGTTGAATTCAAGCAACACTCTGGCATAAATGCTACCTCCATGAAATCTTAAGCTATCACATTTGGTAATTTAAAAACTCCAAGTGATGCTATACTTTGTTGTCTTTTTTGTACATGTGAAACAGCTACTTCTGGCTGAAATTTTTATTAACATTTTCTTATTTGACATTATATAAATTTTATATTTTGACAAGTTTTTCAAACAAATTATAACATAAAAATAGTAGTTTAAATATCAACAGACAAGGTTTAGGGCAAGATATGCTGTAACTGACAAACATTTACTGTGGTTAATTTACTAAGTCATTCAGTAAATAAAATAAAGTCCTTTAACTGCAATTGTTAACTTGATCACATTGTATAGAGTCCATTCTGTAAAGTCCATAACTAAGGGAAATGTCTTAATTGTGATAGTTATTTTCAAAGCGTTTAGCAATGTTTACAGTGTTGAAAATACAGGTAAACAAACAAAAATCTCTAATTTACCCACTACAGATAAACAATGTTAACACCATATAAATTCTCCCATACTTTTATTTATTTGTGCATGTGTGTATAAACATACAGAGCAATTTTCACAAAACAGTAATCAAAATAAAAAGATATTTATTATCTGCTTCAAAACTTAAAAGTCATGTATTGTTATTATGCCAAATGTAGTCATCTACAGCATTTTAAAAAGCTGAATTCTATAGTACTTGCTTGAGTATACATACTTTTATGTCCTCTGCTGCTGTAATATGTTTATAATTTTTGTCTTATAAGGAACATTTTATGTTATAAAGAACATGAAGAACATCCATGAAGCTAAGTCTTTGAGCTTTTCCCTAATGTATTCCTTTAGGGCAAATACCTAAGAGATAAATTAGCCGTTAAAAAGTATGTACTGCTTGTTTGTGTGAGTTGGTCAGTTCTTCCATAGCTGCTCTAAATTAACCAAAGAAGCAATGAACTAATAAACAAGTACAACTCAGGTGCCCAATCTAACTCAAAAAGTAATATGTTGACAGACTACCATGTCTCAGATATTATTTCTTTAAATATCTCAGGTGCTGTGAAGTGTGTGAAAGAAATACAAGTACTCTCAGTACAAGAATAACACAGTACATAATTTTAAAACAAATGAGTGTGACACTATTTAGAAAATCAAGTAAATATAATAAAAGTTTAAGAAGAGAGTGTCATAAGGGCAGGCTGATTAGTTAGGAAACAGTATATAAAGGAAATGGTTTCAAGAGGAAGATAGGGTTTTAAGATTTAGTGGCCAAGGGGTAATCTTTCAAAGTAGAGGAAATAACATCAACCAAAGCAGAAATTAGAACCATATGTGCAAAGCACATTAGAATAAGCAAAAGACCCATGTGGAGGAATAATTAGGAAGTGAAGATTGTTGGTTACATGTGCTGAGGATGTGTTGTAGAAATTCTAAGCCTAGGCAGAGGATGTTACACTTGATATCTGTAGCAGCTGAGAGCCAGGGTAGGTTCTTGAGCAAAGCAGATGGAGATTTAATGATACCACACTCTTAAAAGTTTGTTATCATACAGTAACTAATTTGACATAAGGGGGTAAGGTCAGGAAAGGTGTTGGCAGTAGAAACGGCATACATTTGCATTACAGATGCATTATTATATATTGTTAAGAAACATGTATAGAAACTAGCCATAGCTTAAGCAGGAAACAAAGAAGGAAGAGTAAAAGATGACTTCAATTTTTCTCTGTATCTAGAAGAATGTTTCCCATGTTAGAAATGGGAATTAGGAATATTTAAGCTCCATACAGCCCATGCACTTGAGTCAAAACCATGTGATATTTTAAAATTCTCTCTTAGTAGATATGATGGATATTCTGTTTGTTCCCCCAGATATTCTCTCCACTCCTCACTCTATTCCATGCTCTAAGAGATTAATCTCCGTAAATTCTATAAACCAAGCTCTCTTGATCTCTGGCTTCAGGTTGCGTTAGAAAGGCTACATCGGGATGTCAGAAGAGCACAAAAGAGACAGGTCAAGATATTTATTCACCTGTTTCCTTCCATGCTAGTTGCAACATGGTCCTACTTGTATTGCGGTAAATCTTAAAGTCACAGGCTTCCCCAAATTCCAGTAGAGCTAAGAGTGGTCAGAGGTTCCTCTCTGTTTTTCACCTCAGGGTGTTTTACCCATCCATTGGTTTTCATTAACCTTTCCAACACTTGGTAAAAAAATTTTTTTTAATCACACGCTCTTCAATTATCCCTTTTGGGACAAAGCTATCAATTACTTGCTGGAATACTGAGTGACAAAAGAACCAGGGTGCAAGTGTCTTGAGTTTTCTAAGTAAGGGCATGTCATCGCTGATGTTCAATATGCCTCATGGCAAACTTTGGATGATCAGAGAGAAGAGGCTCAAGTACAACAAGGAAATGTAACCTTTTTGATAAGAGTTCAGCACATATGGCAATAATTTCATGACAATAATTAACCAGCACATTCAAAATGGAATTATACATATTTTTATTCCTGAAAAGAAATATTCCTTTTATAATGAATCTTTACAACTTCAAAATGAAATATGATAAACAAAATCTTTTATAGTTTGACAGCTAAGAGTTGGCAAAAGTGACATAATTCATAACCATACTAGTAGTTTGCTGTCAGCTAAAATTACTATTAAAAAGAAAGCTCATATCTAGTTAATACCAGATCACTAAGCCAAAACCACATAAGATTGGGGTAAGGCTAGATGCTGTTGAAAATAGACACAGGGATCTTATTCTTTGGAATTTGGATTGGAAAAAAACACGTATGTGCAATAGCTCTGTTAGTTTAATAAGCACAATCTTGAGATTTTTTTCCAGCATAAACAATGACTATGAGCATCACAATGAACTAGAAAAATCTCAGCTTGAAAATATATGTCTATTTTTAATAAGATTAGACAGAGGTTTGAAAGTGAGATCAAGATGAAATAAATATTATTCAACAGGTTTTATTAAAACAATATGTTGGTTCAATTTTTTTCTTTATAGCAAGTAATTTCATTCACTTATTAAATAAATATTAACATTAATTAAACAACATGTAGCAAGTCCCAGGCCCTGTTCCTGGCACAGAGAACATAAAGGCGAGAAAGGCCAATAAAGTCTTTGCACTCCTATATCCAAAAATTACTCAGGGAAGGCAGAAAATTGAAAAAAAGGTATTACATATTAAGGCCCTGTTATGAAAAGAAAACAGGATACTGTACACTTATGAAAAATATTAAATTATAACCATAACTGTTCTGACTATATAATAATTTCCTGATAACAATAAATTTTGTGATTAAGTAAATCTATTCTAGAGTCAAATTACCTAGGTTCAGGTTCCCATAACACCTTTTAGTCCCACGACTTCAGGCAAAACATTTCTCGCCCTTCCTCAGGTTCTTCATCCGTAAAACGGGATAAAAATAGATCCTACTTCATGGCATCATTGTTAGCTAATACATGCGAAGTTTGTAGAAAAATGCCTGGTACACAGTATTTATTATTTTAATATTTAAAAATCTAATATACCAGACCTTTAAGCTATTTGGGGCCCATATTTTGCTAATCCCCAAATAATGAAATGATTGTAGTAAAGTTTCAATGTATATCTGCTTGTATTATTACCTAGGTGAGTAAACAGAGAGATAAACTAACTAGAAACTTTGAAGTCAGTTTTTACTATCATGTTTGCAAGGCTAGACTGGTTAGTAAAACAAACCTCTAATTAGCAATCTAATAATAAATACTATAGCATTTGATGTTGACAAGGATGATTAGTGATATTTCTTGACTATTACTTTGCTAAACACTTTGCAGGTAATTTATGTCATTGATTCACCAAATTACTCTGTAACATAGGTATTTCTCTTTTTATAAATGAGAAAAATAAAGCTCAGGGAACAACAGGCAGACTCTGGCATGATAAATTCTTAACACATATTTGTGTGAATAAAAAGTAATGGAATAAATGCAAACTGCTTTAAGGATTTACCTTTAGCTGTTAAACCAATTTATGTTCCTCTTTCTAATCAATTACTGCTATTAAAGCAGTTTGGGGAAGTTTTATAAATAGTTATCAAGTTTCTTCTTAGCCTCTGAAATTAGTTACATAGATTCCTGGGGTACCGCCAAGGGAAGAAAAGAGATGGGAAGACTTGCAAATTGGTAACCATTTTGGAATCTACCCTAGTAATTCTGATGCATAATTTTTTGGGGGGAACACTGACCTAAGCATTGTTATAAATTTCCTTATAGAAAACTATAGCATACTACCAATAAAGGTGTACACACTGTAGAATGTACAATATTCTCAGTTAATAAAAACACAAAAGCAAGGAAAACATGTAATATTTCCAAATCATTATTTAAATTAAAAATGACACACATAATTGTATAAGACTATTTTATAAATAGCAAATAAATAGAAACCAATTATTTATACAGATGTCTCATCTTGCTGTTTTATATTGTAAACTGCAGATCTACACTTGAGAAGCATTATCATTCTGGGCTCATTTAATTTTAAAGCATTTTCATTATATTATTTAATATTACAGGTATTCAGATCCTAGGAGACTAACAGGAGTGCATTAATTTTGATAGAGAAAAATATATGTAGTATTTTGAGTGTTCCTGATATAACTCATTTTAAAACATTTAACCCTTTCTTTTTTAGGCAAGGATCCTTTACCCCATGTAAATTTCCACACTGGACAGAACACAGGAACATGAATTTCTTCTCAGATAGAGTTTTCCTGCATGACCATTCTTCTTGGGAGCATAGCCATCACCAGTCTAGCTACCCTGGGGTCACTTCTGTTTTTTAACATGTTTTGATTCATTGGAGAATAGAGACATTCTCTGGAACATCCCACTACCTTTCTTGAGGTGCTCTTTGTTATTTTCAAAAAATTTTAATTAAGACAAAAACTAATGCAAATGTTGACACAAAACTACCCGCCAACAATTTCCATTCCAAGTTCCTCCACTTGGAGTGCCTTTTCCCACCCTGAATTGTAATAAGTAACATCTACAGAGGTTTACTGTGTGCCATAACTATTGTCATCTCACAGAAGGAATGGTAAAGCACCAGTAAGTTGAGGAGCATGCAGCTGATAAAGTCAGAGACACAATTGATCTTGAGGAGTCCAAGCTCCACTTCCTTAACCAGATCATCTGTGAAGGGAGACGTCCTGTGATTTAATGACTCCTTCACTTATTCATTTATTCATCAAACATAGATGTAGGACATTGAAAATGCCAACATGCTTAGAAAAAAATGAAACTGTTAATATAGGTTATTTTTAGATAGTCAGGTTATAGATGATTTTTATTTTGCTAAATTTTTCTATTTAAATTTTGTTTTTAAATAATGAGTACATATTACTTGTGCACTAAGAAAAACATAGAAATATGTTTTTATTAATTAATGAACTTATTTGTTTGAGGTAGGGTCTGACTCTGTCATCCAGGCTGGAGTACAGTGGTGAAATCACAGCTCACTGCAACTTCAGACTCCCAGGCTCAAGCCACTTCCCATCTTAGCCTCCTGAGGAGCTGGGACTCCAGGGACTCCAGGTGCATGCCACCATGCCTGGCTAATTTTTTTATTTTTTGTGGAGATGGGGTTTTGCCATGATGTCCAGGCTGGTCTCGAACTCCTAAGCTCAAACGATCTGCCCATCTCAGACTCTTCAAGTGCTGGGATTACAGGTGCAAGCCACCATGCCCAGCCTAGAAATATATTTTAAAAGCAAATAAAAATGACAGGAGATGGCAGGGTTGCACAAGGGCATTTGGGAACCTTAAACCTAGGTTTCTGCCTTGCAGTAAGGACTGTGGAAGGCAGTCCTAGAAATTGTGTAAATATATATCACTTACTGAATAATGGCCACCCAAAGATGTCAGGTCCTAATCCCTGAAACCTGGAAATGTTACTTTATTAGAAAAGAGGGCCTTTGCACATGTGATTAAAGAGCATGACAGAGAGATTATCCAGGATTGTCTGGGTGGGCCCTAAATCTAGTGGAAAGTGTCCCTATAAGAGAAACAGGGAGATTTGGTTCACACACAGAGGAGAGGCTACATGAACATGGAGGCAGAGATGGGTATGACACAGCCACAATCCAAGGATTGCTGACAGTCACCAGAAGCTGGAAATGAAAAGGAACAGATTTCCCCCCAAACCCTCAGAAGACAGTCCATAAATGTCCTTTGTTTTAATCCACCAAATTTGTGACAATCTGTTACAACAGCCAAGGGAAACTAATACAAAAGAGGCGGCGACAACACTTCCAATGACCTAGAAAGGAGCCTGTAAACAGCTGGGGTTTTAAAATGAGTCCACCCTAAATCCTCAAATACTGGCAAATGGTCCTAACTTTTAATTAGCCAATCATTTTTGGGGAGAATCCAGAGTGTGGTAACCAAAGAAAATCCTTTCTCACGCCGCCCTCTCCTCTGTTTAATAGGAGGAAACTGTTAAACCAATGGCACGTTAATGTCCTTGGAACCCCAAGGCAGAGTATCTGTGGTAAGAAACTGAATTCAATTACTAAATGCCATTTTACAACTTTTATTATTTCTCAACTAGGAAAAGAAATATGAACTGTTCAGGGGGTGGTAATGACACATGTCTGAAGCAATGTCTACGGCAATAGACAAAAAGAAAAAGAATAGGGAGGGTTTCGAAGTTTGTGTCTCATTATGAAACAAATGTGAAGAGCGAAAACTAGTCATAGCTGTACCATATTTATTATGGGAAACTCTAGGACTCTAAAGAGAAGGGCCCAATACGCCATTATCTGTGGACCAGAAAATTGATGATAAAATAGCCTCATTTGAGATCTTGTTTTAATTAACTAATAAACCCTCTGTGTGTTTAAAAAATGAAGTGGAAAGGACCTAGAATTAGCTTTGGAAGAAACTATGTAATCTTTAAGTCTGGAGTACCAGAATAACCTGATATGCTGAATACAATGACCTTGCTAATTTTTTAACAACCAAGTAAAATTGTTTTATAGCCAGGTTAATAATTTTCCACATATTTGAATCTTACATTTAGAAAGTTTCATAGGGAGAACAATGTCTCAGCAGGAAGAAAGCAATTTAGAACTTAATCACACAGATGCTTTTGACATTCTGAATTTGATTTTTAAAAAATCAATTTGATGTAAACTTTTAATACAGTTTTAATTTTTAAACCAAGATAATATTTTATGTATTCATAGATTAGAATTAAAAATGAAAGTAATATGCAGAGAAAAACGTATTTCACAAAAACGTTAATACTTTTGCTATATGGTTTTTTTTTTTTTTTTTAAGTTTTAAGTTCAGGGGTACATGTCTGGGTTTGCCATGGGGGTTTGTTATATAGATTATTTTGTCACCCAGGTACTAAGCCTAGTACCCAATAGTTATTTTTCCCACTCCTCTCCCTCCTTCCACCCTCTACCCTCCAATAGGCCTCAGTGTCTGTTGTTCCCCTCTATGTGTCCATGTGTTCTCATCATTTAGCTCCCACTTATAAGTGAGAACACCTGATATTTGGTTTTCTGTTCCTGCATTAGTTTTCTAAGGATAATGATCTCCAGCTCCATCCATGTACCGCTAAAGGACATGATCTTGTTCTTCTTTTATAGCTGCATAGCATTCCATGGTATATGTGTACCACATGTTCTTTATTTAATCTACATGGGTATTTAGGTCTTTGCTATTGTGAATAGTGTTTCAATGAACATACACGTGTATTGTCTTTATGACAGAATGATTAATCTTCCTTTGGGTACATACACAGTAATGGGATTGCTGGGTCGAATGGTAGTTCTGTCCCACCAAGAGCGTATAAGCATTCCTTTTTCTCAGCAACCTCGTCAGCAACTGTTATTTTTTGATGTTTTAATAACAGCAATTCTGACTGGTATGAGACAGTGTCACACTGTGATTTTGATTTGCATTTCTCTAATGATTAGTGATGTTGAACTCTTTTTTCATATGCTTTTTTGCTGCATGTGTGTCTTCCTTTGAAAAGTGGTCACGCCCTTTGTCCACGTTTGAATGGGGCTTATTTTTTGTTGTAAATTTTTTGAAGTTCCTTATAGATGTTAGATGTTGGACCTTTGTCAGATGCATAGTTTGCAAATTTTTCTCCCATTCTGTAAGTCATCTCTTTACTCTGTTGATAGTTTCTTTTGCTGTGCAGAAACTGTTTAGTTTAATTAGATCCCATTTGTCAATTTTTGCTTTTGTTGCTTTTGGTGTCTTTGTCATGAAACATTTGCCTGTTCCTATGTCCAGAATGATATTGCCTAGGTTGTCTTCCAGGGTTTTTACAGTTTGGGGTTTTACATTTGATCCATTTTGAGTTGATTTTTGTATATGTTGTAAGGAAAGGGTCCAGTTTCAATCTCCTGCATATGGCTAGCCAGTTATCCCACTACCATTTATTGAATGAGTCCTTTCCCCACTGCCTGTTTTTGTCAGCTTTGTTGAAAACCAGATGGTTGTACGTGTGCAACCTTATTTCTGGGTTCTATTCTGTCCCATTGGTCTATGTGTCTGCTTTTGTAACAGTACTGTGCTATTTTGGTAGTATAATTTGAAGTTGGATAGTGTGACGCCTCCAGCTTTGTTCTTTTTGCTTAGGACTGCCTTGGCTATTTGGGCTGGTTTTTTTAGTTCCATATAAATGTTTAAATATTTTTTTCTAGTTCGGAGAAGAATGCCATTGGTAATTTGATAGAAAAAGCTTTGAATCTATAAATTGATTTGGGAAGTATGGCCATTTTAATGATATTAGTTCTTCCTATCAATGAGCATGGAATGTTTTTCCATTTGTTTGTATCATCTCTGATTTTTCTGAGCAGTGGTTTGTAGTTCTCCTTGTAGAGATCTTTCACTTCCCTGGCTAGCTGTATTCCTAGGTACTTTATTCTTTTAGGGGCAATTGTGAAAGGGACTGTGTTCCTGATTTGGTTTGTGGCTTGATTGTTGTTGGTATACAGGAATGCTAGTGATTTTTGTACATTTTGTATCCTGAAACTTTGCTGAAGTTGTAAATCAGGTGAAGGAGATTTCTTTATTTGTGTGCTGATAAGGGGTTATTAATAAAATGCTAAATTGAAGTGATAATAGTAAATATTCTTAACTTAGTCCTAGTATTAAAATGGATGCTTTTAATATGTCATCACTGGTTACAATGATGACTGGAGGTTTTTTTTTTTTACAAGATACTGTGCTCTGTAACATTTTCAAAGGGTTCCCCTCTATTCCTAATTTACTAAGAATTGTTTTGTTTTCATTTTAATATCAGGAATGAGTGTTACATTTTATTATTATTATTTTTATCTGTGGAGATAATAATATGATATTGTATCTTGTAACCTATTATAATATTCATAATTATTAAATTTTAAATGAAGCAGACGAGATACTATATGTATATACCCATTTCATTTCTCTCCTGGGCAACCAGCAAAATTTTACTTCCCAGGCACCTTTGCATTAGGTGAGATCATGTGACTGAGTTCTGACAACTACTAAGAAAGGTAGAAGGGTAGTGCTAATGGTATGTAGCCCTAAAATGCCATGCTTTCTAAAGACCTCAAGAATAGACCTACATTATATTTATTTATCTATCCTCAATAGTTTAAAGGGTACTGGGAATATAGAAGGCACAGATAAAAGTTTACTGAATGGCTGATTAAATTAAGCCACCTAATTTTTTGGAGAGTTTCAGTATGTGTAAAATAGGGATAATATTAACAATGCATACTTAAACGAACATAGAGGATAACTTGGAGATTAAATAAGGCATGTGAAATTTGTAAACTGTAAGACTCAAGAGAAAATATAGTTTTATTTTGTTCTTTTATTCTCCCAGGAGAATCTGTCAAATGATAATAGATATAAGGTAAAATTGCTTTCTTAGGTGATTTGAGCTCTGTTTTATCAGAAGAATTTAAATATGATCTGAAAAACCCCTTGGTGGGGTTGTCAGGAAGGGGATGCCAAAAGAATGCGCCCTCTGACTTCTTGACATCAGCTGTCCTTTCCAACTGAATTGCACAGTGATGGAATAGAGCAGGAAGGTGAGTAAGATATGCATTCATCAGGGTTATTTTTTAGTAGGGGAAGACAGTAAAGTGGATAAGAGGATAGGCTTGAGATTCTGACAAATTCATTTTAAATTCCAACTTCCATGTCCTAAATATATGACTTTGGGAAAATTGTTATAAATATCTGTATCTCTGTTTTCTCATTAGTAAATGGACCTTTAAAAAAAAACAGTCTAACACAGAGGGCTGTTTTGAGGTTTAAATAAAGTAATAGATGTGAAGTGCATAACATAGTGCTGATACATGGTTAGGGATTAGTAAATAACAGCCATTATATTAACATCATTTTTCTTTTAAGTCTTGTTTGGTAACTAATTTGGTAATTACTAGAACAGAGTTTTCATACTCCACAAACATATATTATTATTATTTATATTTATGGTCTAATATTACCATACATATTGAAAAGTGATCACAAATATACATATATTACTCACAGTAATATATGCTGAAGAATAAACAAGGCCTGAACAAGAAAGTATTTGATGTGTCTGTGAGTTTTCAGGTTCATTTTGCAGGGAGATTTTCTTTGGCAAATTAGGAAATGAAGACCAGCAATCCTTTGACCTAGAACTAGTCCACGTTCTGAACAGCAATTTCCTCAGCTCTCTCAGATCATTATGCCACCTACCAATGACAGGCAGGTGGAGATTGGAAAATAAGAAGCCTATTATTTCCTTTCTTTTCTAAAAAGGAAATATACAATTAACAAGTAATTTATGACCTAAACCAGCTGCTTTGTGAATACTCAGAACTCAAGATGCAATAGTCATGCTGGTCTCCTTTTCATTCCAGGTTAAGGTAATCAACTTTCATTCTTGTGCCAGAGACATCAGTGACCTAATTTTTGCCTAGGACAATAAACGGTCCAACGTTAATAATGTTCATTAGTGGTCCATTCCTTTTTTCAAGAAAATAGCACATATTGGGTCCTGCACATATGTCCAAAGGGCAGAAACTCTTTTCAACTATTTCTATTTGTAACAAAAAATAAAAAATCTATAAGGGATCCCTACTTGTTATTACCTATGTGTTTATCCAGAAGTTTCTGAGGATCTAAAGTCTGAATTTAAAATCAGCTTGTATTTTATGATTATTATAACCACCAAAGTATCAATGGTGCATATTATTGGAAATATTTTGCTAGATGTGGTGAAAATAAAAGTTAATGGTTCTTATCTCCATCAAAACAAAATACTAATTCAAGAAGCACAAGGAAGAGTTCAAACATTTCTCTGGTGAGGGGTAAAAAAAAGCACAAACAGATCATCTATATTTCAGCATTCTCTTTACCCACAAAATCTGGTAAAAATATTTCCTTGCATAGGTGTATAGCAGTGACGTTAGCAAAGAAATCTGAATTTAAAATACTATAAAGGCTGGGTATGGTGGCTGATGCCTGTAATCCTATCAATCAGTTTGGGAGGGCAAGGTGGGAGGATTTTTTGGCCCCAGGAGGTAACAGCAAGGGCAATATAGCAAGACTCTGTCTCTACAAAAAATTTTTAAAATTAGCCAGGCTTGGTAACATGCTCCTATAGCTCTAGTTACTCAGGAGGCTGAGGCAGGAGGATAACTTTAGCCCAGGAGTTCAAGGCTACAGTGAGCTATGATCGCACCACTGCACTTTAGCTGGGTGACAAAGCAAGACCCTGTCTCAAAACAACAGCAAAAACCCCTATAAATAAAATAAGGTGTTCATTTAATATATCTCAAAAATACATCTTTTTGGCTGGGTGCAGTGGCTCACGCCTGTAATCCCAGCACTCTGGGAGGCCGAGGCGGGCGGATCACGAGGTCAGGAGTGTGAGACCAGTCTGGCCAGCATGGTGAAATCCCAACTCTGCTAAAAATACAAAAATTAGACAGGCGTGGTGGTCGCTGCGTATAACCCCAGCTACTCAGGAGGCTGAGGCAGGAGAACCGCTTGAACCCAGGAGGCAGAGCTTGTAGTGAGTTGAGATCACACCACTGCACTCCAGTCTGGATGACAGAGTGAGACTCCGTCTCAAAACAAAAACAAAAACAAAAAGAACATCTTTTTGAAAAGCATGTGTTTCAGGGAAATGTGTTTTGTGTCAAGTGGAAATCTGTTTCACTAGATTTTTAAACTATATTAATGATGGTTAGTTATAGAAAAATGTTGATATAAAAGTGGACTCTATATTAAAATTTCTTATTACGACAGATGAGTTTTAGTAAGCAAGTTGAAATTTTATGTTATCAGTTCTTCTTAACTAGTAGTTTTCACAGTATATTAAGCATTTTTATTTAATAATCAAGCAAAATATATTTTTATTAAATTACTTTAAAATATGGCATATCCAGTGATCGAATGGATGTAGTATTTAACAGATTGGAAGTCCATCAAAAAAAAAAAAAAAGAATTTCTCTAACAATTTTACATCTACACATCACATAAAGTAGTTTAGTTACTCAGTTCATCCTCCTACCAATGCCTGAATTCTGTCTTCAACCAGCTGGAGGAAGATCTCTTCATAGTGGTCACCTCGATCTTTTTGAAGTTCTACTTCATACCCAGCTGAAATCTGGCTCTTGTGAATATCTGTGCCCTCTCCCCTGCAACCATTGGCTGAGAATATCCTCTGGTTCTTGACATTTTTAAAGACACCTGCCATGCCTACATTGTCTTCCTTTCCCCTCTTGATATTTTATTCATCTGTTAAGAAAAATTAACCTCCAGACCCCTCATGACCCAGATATTCCATCTAAATCCATGCTTATTTGTCACTGTAACCGTTACAGCATGGTGCTCTGAAACAGTGCCCAACATGAGAAACCACAGAAGAGAGAATAAAAACATGAATTCTGGAGTCAAACTGTCTTTTTTCACATAGAAACTTTCTTCCTTGTTAGGTACAACTTTGAGCAAGTTCCTGACCCTCCCTGTGCCTCATTCTCTTCATCTATAAAATATAAATAATACTAGCAATTAACTCATGACCGTTGATAGCTGAACACGATGCCTGCATGTGGTGAGCACACGAAAAAATGCTCATTTCTAAAAATGTTGGACTATAACCTTCCCTATCTACACAATGGAATTCAATCAAAAGGTTCTGAAATTTTGCTAACTCTACAGGTGTTCTGATGACATTGTTGTTGCTCACAGTCAGTGTCTAGTCACTTTCCACAGGAATATTTACACACATGCAAGTGATACTATATTCATTCAAGTAATTATTGAACTTAAATATGTATGTGTCTTATTTTTATATGTATATTTGTACATCTTGTTTAAATTTTCTTGTTGGTTTGAGTCAAAAAATTAAATTTTAGAGTTTAGTATCTGTCATTTGTGTAAATTTTAATACTTTACAAAGAAGTTTTAAATATATCTTAAATAAACTTGGTAAAAATCTCATATTTCATTAATTTTTTAATTTGTATTTTCTCATTTTATATTTTTAAATTTGGGATACATCTTATAGACAATAGTAGATCACAATTCAAATTATAGTGTGTTATTATTCTTAGTAACACCTAAAATGATGGTATGTCTTACATTTGATTTGGTCTGACATTAACTGAACTATGGTTTAAATGTGAAGAATAGGTATATTAATCATAAAAAGCAACAAAATCTAAAGGAAACTCTTATCTTTTCTACTTTCCTAAGTGATTCCATTCTACTTAGATTTATCCACTCCAAACTTTTAAAACTTATTGACCCTTGGTCAATCAAAGTACCTTATGATGTCTTCTTACTTTTCATTTAAAAAAAATTCTATCTGGTTGCTAATACATTCAAAAATCTTTAATAAGCCCTACTATCTGCTGATAAGTTATTGAGGATATAGTACTTAAAAACAAAGAACAAAATATAAGTTAACAAAAACAAAATGTAGATCTTGTCCTCGGAGTTTCCTTTGTAATGAACAAAGAGAAATATATGCCATATGATGCCACATATTACTTAAAGTTGTTCAAAATATTTTTAAATAAATGAAGACCAAAAACTGGGTGTCATAGTTTTTAATCCCTCTACAGGTCACAGCACATTGGCTTATATACTGTAAATGGACAATACATTCAGTACTTCGTGAAGGTCCTTTGGCAAAAGCTACATTTAGATACTGCCCAACTTCTCCTATCACTACCATATTTTCTCTTATTTTTCGATGGCCTCCATTCCAAAACTATCTTATAAAATAATTTTCTCATCATGGTCAATAAATTTTAACTCATAAATAAGGGGTTTGATGCTAACACTTCAACACATTCTCATAAGCATTTTTAGAAACCTGAAGTTGAGGAAGAAATGGTTTCTTTGACTAAAAGGCTGGAAGCTACAACGGTAGAAAGAAGATATACTGAAGTGCAGCATTAAAAATGTGTATGCAAATGTCCATAGTGGATCTACTAATAAATCTGACAAATGGAGTACAACCTAAATATTTTTCAGCAGGTGACTGGACAAAAAAACTGTGATATAGCCATACAATTGAATTGACTACTACTCTGTATTGAAAAGTAACTACTGGTAACACACAACAGCATGAAAGAATTTCAGGTGCATTATGTTCAATGAAAGATGACAGGCTCAAAGGTTACATGCTATAGATTACATAATATAACGTTCTGGCAAAGATAAAACTGCAGGGACAGAAAATATACCAGTCATTACCAGGGGCTGAGGGTGGGGGAGGGGCTGACTATGAAGGGGCATAGGGGATTTTTGGGGGGGGTAGCATAACTGTTCTATAGCTTGATTGTGGTAGTGATTACATAACTGTATGTAAATTATACCTCAATAAACCTGACTTTTAAAATGCAGTGTTGTTGATGCTCTGGGGTGTCAGAGAGTGCCTTAGTCTGTTTGGGTTGCTATAACAACATACCACAGACTGAATGACTTGTAAAAAAGATAAATGTCTTTCTCACAGTTCTGGAGGTTGAGAAGTCCAATACCAAGGTGCCAGCAGATTTGGTGTCTAGTCAGGGTCAGCTTTCTAGATGGCAGTCTTTTTGCTGTTACCTCACATGGCAGAAAGGGCAAGGATCTCTCTGGGGGCTCTTTTATAAGGACACAAATCTCATTCTTGAGGGCACTATACCCTCATGATGTCATCAACTCCCCCAAGTTCCCACCTTCTCATATCATTATCTTGGGGGTATTTCGATGTGTGAACGTAGTAGGGGACGCTAACTACAAACATTCAGAACATACAAGAGGGTTGCCCACTGCTGCCAGCCAAGTCAACGCAAAACAGTACTTCATACTTACTGGGTGTCTAGGACCATCTGTCATCTCATCTCACCTACCCTGAACATCTACCACACTCAATGCAGAGAAAACAGTAGTGTCTCTCACATGACACGTACTAAAAATATGTGTAGAATGAGAAGTTTAATAAATGAATAAAACCATGTGAATGAATTTCTTATATGTCTATGGTCTTGGTGACCAGGCAACTTTTAATTATTCTATTTCCACTGACTTAAAGGATAAAATTTACTTCTTTCATAGTCTCATTTTTATCAACAATGACCCACTTGTTTCAGTCATAATCTTGGTAGGATCCTTAGTTTCTTTTATATTCATTTTTCCCCTTCACCCTCCCAATAAGTGGGCTTCTCTTCTCTATTCTTTCCCCTAAGTAAATTCTCCTTTCACATGCTTCTCGGTGGTGGTCTCACTTCTGACCTCCACCTCTGCCCACCTCTGTCCATCATAGCTGGCCACAAAGAGCCTTCCCTGTCACTGTTCTGAGTATATTTTGTATTTCTCAGACCCCTTCATGGGTCACTTATAACAAGTTAAAATTTCTGTTTATGCTTACTTGCAGGTTGTTAATGAAGCTGGGGGACTGTAGATACTAGAGCTTCAATATACACATACAACAACCAAAGTCATGTAAAACTAAGCATCATCTACATTTTCACAATAATGAAAGCTGAAGTGAAATATTCAAAACCGAGTACAAATGACGCTGTAAATTAAATATGCATTTAAATCTTGACAATCTAGTCATATATTCTGCAAACAACCTCATCACAGGACATCAAAACTCACAAACCCCAGGGTGAACAAATGCGAAACAGAAGACAACATTTATATTTTTGTTTCTTGTATTTCATTGAATAACTTATTGACAATTTGTGTAAAAAAGTTTATCAAATTGGAGACTAATTTTTTATTGTTTCAAGTGTGTATTTTATAATACTTTAGAGACTACAAAATATGAATATATGTTAATGTATATGAAAAGATTTCAAAAATATATTTAATAAATTTTATAAAATAGCTGTCGAAAATGTTAATTATTAATTAAATTGATATGTTTGCTATGCTGCTAATAACCTAAAACAATCATTTCAAGGTATGCATTATTCTAATTTTAAGAACGTTGCATCTGTATAAATACAATGTACATCTGTTTCTCTAGGCAGAAGAAGAAAAGTAGATATTTTTTGAAAACTTGTTTCACTTCTCTGTTTTGTTCTGCCTTTTCACCAAAACATAATAGAATGTACTTCCCCTTTTAAGTTACTTCTCTTCCTTTGTCTATATATTTACATATGCTAGAGTCATAAAGAGAGAAGCTTTATTACATGTGTCATTGTATATATTATATACATACATCTTATAACTAGAGAGAAAGGAAAAAGAGAGACACACATTCACAGGCTGACTGGAATGCAGGGGAGATGAAACAACCTTTCAGAAGAAAAATATGTACCATGGGTTGATGGACTTTTGGACAGTCTTCCTTAGACTCAGGAACTGAGTCCAAATCTCTGGTTATTTTGTTCTCTCAAACAAGACATGAAGGAAGTATGATCTGACCACATTGCAGATGGTTTGGATAATCAGCATTCAAAAAAGAATTTTTATTAAATCCATTTACCATATGTTTCCATTAAGCTGGAGCCTCTATTGTATTATACAAACACATATAGTACACACATATCTATATATGAATCTTCATGTCACTAACTCTATACTTTGTGCTAATGTAAGAGCTTACTGTGTTCCTGAACATCTGTCAGGACCACCCAAGAAATTCTGAATTGTAAAAAGAAAAAATTTCAATCAACCAAAATCTGACCAGATAAGACATGAAATATCAGGACAGGCTTTTGTATTTGTGACAGCTGTCCCAAATTCTTCATTGATTGATGTATTTATTTTACAGTAGGATGCAATCACTATGAAATAATTGCCATCTTAAGATGCATAAGGTATAGTTTTTTTTTTTGAAAAGATGCAAACAACAAAATTGACAACGAAAACAAAACAAGATGACATTGGGGACTCAGGGTGGGAAAAGATGAGAGAGGGGTGAGGGAAAAAAGACTACATATTGGGCACAGTGTACAGTGTTCAGGTGATAGGTGCACTAAAATCACAGAAGTCACCACTAAAGAACTTACCCATGTAACCAAAACCCTCCTGTATGCAAAAATTATTGAAATAAAAAACTAAAACAAAACAAAAGGCTATGAGGCAAGGAATATAATAAACAGATAGTGCGATTAAGAAGATAAAATGTGTTTTAAGTCTAGTGTGGCCATACGCAAGAAGAAATACAAATAGTTGATGGAGGGAGAGATAATAGCAAGTGGTCACTATCACATCTCCTTTTCTATAAACCTTTTCTTTAAAAATCCTGTAATTATGATGACAGAGAAACTAATGAAATACCCAAAAGTTATTCATTTTATTTCTTATAATGAAATATTTCTTCCAATTCAAGATCATCTTAATTCATGAATTTCCAAGGAGAAAAATTTCTCAAGGAATACATATTGCAAATTATGTCTACCTAAAAAATACAACAGCATGAAACAAACAAAGAGAAATATTTTATTTTTGTTTTGCCTGCTGGAAGATATTATAAAAAGGAAAATATACCAGATACATTTAAAAAATAGAGTGATTTTCCATTTTTTTCTCTAGTGATATCTTACATTCACCATGTCTACTTTACATCAAACTCTTAAAAATAAAAGGGTCTTTTTAGTGGACTCAGTATAAGTTCACGTTTCAAGCTCAGACTTCTAACCTTGATTTGTTATTTATATATACTGCTCTTTCTCTACTTGGATATCTAACACACAACATTAAGTGGACACAAACAGAACTAAGCTCTTTAACCACCACCTTCCCAACCACCATTACCACCATGAGCCTGCTCCCCCTGTAATCCTTCCCATCTCCATTGATGGCAATTTTATCTTTCAGGGTATGCAGCCAAAAATCTTGAAGTTGCCTTTGACTTTCCTCTTTTACACCATGTCAGGTGCATTAGCAACTCCTTTTGGCTTCTTCTTCCTTCTTCCTTCCTCCTTCTTCCTTCCTCTCTTTTCCTTCCTCCTTTCTCCTTCTCCTTCTCCTTCTCCTTTTCCTTCTCCTCCTCCTCCTTTTTTTTTTGAGACAGAATCTCACTCTTTTCCCCAGGAAGGAGTGCAGTGGCATGATCTTGGTTCACTGCAACTTACGCCTCCCGGGTTCAAGCAATTCTCCCTGCCTCAGCCTCCCTGGTAGCTGGAATTACAGGCACCTATCCTTACGCCCAGCTAATTTTTATATTTTTAGGTTGGCCAGGCTAGTCTCAAACTCCTGACCTCAGGTGATCCACCCACCTCTGCCTCCCAAACTGCTGGGATTACAGGTGTGAGGCACCACGCCCGGCCTGGCTCTATCTTCAAAACAGATGTATTGGTTACTTATTACCTCTACTGTGTGATCTCCTCAGGAAAGTAAAAATCACTGCGAAGTATGAGCTTTAAAATCTCAATTTAGTTTGTTTAACATAGTGTTTCCTTAATATTATTAATTTTTAATGGATAAATGTAACATTTTCCTATAGATAACTTTGTAGCTGTGCTTTTATTCACTCAATAATACATATTAAATGCCTACTATGGACCAGGCACTATTCTAGGTACTTTGGATATATCAGTGAACGAAATAAAGATATCAGTCCTAGTGGATCATATACTTAATGGGAGACAGAAAATAAACAATACACAAAATGAATACATTATGTACTATCTTAGAAGATGATAATGACTATTGGGAAAAGAAAAAACAGTAGAGGAAGTGAAGCCAGGAGTTATAGCAGGGAGGGGAGGGTGTTGGTTAACAGTATTAAAAAGGGTGGTCAGGATGTCTTTCTGAAAAGTAAATTAAAAAAAAAAAAATTAGTGAGACAGGGTCTTGCTCTGTTGCCCAGGCTGGAGTGCAGTGGCATGATCATAGCTTACTGCAGCCTCGATCTCCCAGGTTCAAGTGATCCTCCCACATCAGCCTCCCAACTAGCTGAGACTACAGGCATGCACCACCACATCTGGCTAACTTTTTTGAAAAATTATTTTTTGTAGAGACAGGATATCATTACATTGACCAGGCTGGTCTCAAACGCCTGGGCTCAAGTGATCCTTCCACCTCAGCCTCCCATAGTGTTGGGATTACAGGCGTGAGCCACTGCCCAGTTTGAAAAATGAAAATTTTTAATGGACACTTGTCAGTTTGATTTCCTTCTGCGTATCTAGGAAGAAGATTAACAAGGAGGTGCCAATAATAAAATAACATATACTGCTGTAGTCTCTGATTCAAATCTTTCTCTATATTCATCAAAGGATCATGTTTGAAAGGGAAAAAGCAAATAATAGATGGGACAAGGATGCAACCAAAAATATCCACTTATAGGCTGAATATTTGTGTCTCCCCAGAATTCATATGTTGAAGTCGTAATCCCCAAAGTAATGGTAATTGGAGATGGAGTCTTTAGGAAGTACTTTTAGATAAGGTCATACGGGTGTGACCTTCATGATGGGATTAGGGCCCTTATTCTTGCAGTGCTATAAAGAAATACTTAAGACTGGGTAATTTATAAGAAAATAGGTTCAATTGGCTCATGGTTCTGCAGGCTATACAGGGGGCATAATGCCAGCATCTGCTTCTGCGGAGGCCTCAGGAAGCTTACAATCATGGCGGAAGGCAAAAGGGGAATAGGCATGTCACATGGTCAAAGGAGGAGCAAGTCGGGGGTGGTGGTACCACACACATTTCATTGACCAGATCACAGGAGAACTCGCTATCACAAAGACAGCACCAGCCATGAGGAACCTACCCTCATGACCCAAACACTTCCCGCCCAGCCCCACCTCCAGCATTGGGGATTACAACTTAACATGAGATTTGGGTGAGGACAAATATCCAAACTGTATCAAAGAGTGTCCTTGCTATGTCTCTATTTGTCATGGGAGGACAAACTATGAACGTGCTGTGTGGAAGCCAGGAAGAAGTCCTCACCAGAACCCAACCATGTTGGCACCCTGGTTTCAGACTTTTAGCTTCCAGAACTGTGAGAAAATAAAAGTCTGTTGTTTGAGTCACCTGGACTATGATTTTTTGCTAAGGCAGCAGGAACACACTAAGAGACCATTACAATGTTAAGTGTTGAAACATTACAAATGTGAGCGTACAAAGCCAGGAAGGGTGTTATATAGAGAAGTGCCATGTTCAAATATAATTTATAGCACCTCCCAAATGTTGAGGCATTTAACAGTCAATGAATCCCACAAAATCATGTTAATGATCCCTTTGAAGAATTTCTGGTTCTGTCCACTTTCTATATTCTATAGATACATTTGTACAGTTTACTTACACTTAGTCCTCCAGCTCCCACTCTTTCCTCCCCAGGCAGGCAGTCACAGAAACCCTCCCCATCTTCCATGGGTCCAGCAGTCCATCAAATGACTAAAAATGAAGCTGCTCTGGTAAGAAGCCAAGCTCCAAACTGATAACAATGGTGAAATATCTGTATACCTGAACTAATTTAATTTTGTCATAAATTGTCACAATGGGCAAAGCCTTAACAAAGTTTTAGTTAGTGCTTGTATAAGTAGATACTGCTGGCTAGTCTTCCTTCCCACTTCTCCCTTCCTCACTCACGCTCCCTTCAAACACACACTTATTGCTTAATCTTGCTTTACAAATAATAGTATATGTTTGACTAAGAAAATATTTCAAGATTAAACAATGAACATAAAATGAAAATGGACTCAGTATTTCTATCAAGTTTTTGTAACTTTTTCGAATTGGGTTTCCCTAACTTTAATTTTAATGGTTCTCTGACACCTCCCTTCACCTCTGGTCAAGGCAGCCTTCCTTTTCCTGCTTGTCTCCCCTCCTCCACCTCACACAGAGACATCCATTTCCATTTCCTGTGCTTTTCTTATGTTCGTCACTTAACCTGGAATGTCCTTCCCAGTGTGTTCTATTTTCTAAAAGTTCAGCCTCTACTTTCTTCACTCTTGTTCTCAGAAACAGCCCACTTGACTTCCATTTCATTTAGTATGTTAACCTCTCTTCTAGAACACATTAATAGAACTATACTATCCTATTCACTATCTGCTACACAGCTGAGCTTACTGCCAGCAGTATGTTATGTTATTCTAAGTATGTTCACTGGTTTTATGCATACATATTTTCTGTGCACAACTAGATAGTTAAGCTCCTTGTGTATCAAAACAGCATTACATTCTTCTTTATAACTTCTTTAGAATGTAGTCCAGTGCTAAGGACAAAGTAATTCTCTCTATATATAATAATATAAATAATTTTGTTGACAGCATAAATGCATGCCAGTTGACTAAATGCACTGGAAAACAACACAAAACTATGAGACCCTTTCCTCACTAGCTGATCATTGGTCCAATGATTTTCTACAACTAAAAGGGGATTTTTCTTATAGTTTCAACTGTGGCACATTCATTATCCTCCGATGTTATTGCTCTCGATTAGATCCCACTATCACTCCATATGCATCCTACTAGGAAAAAAGCTTCTGTCATTATTCATCCCTTTCAATGCCTCTTTTTCCACTGAAAAGATGGGGCCATCCTCAACCAGTTGATCAATGTTCCATTTATCTCACCATTTCTGCATGGTGTCCTTTCATATAAGACTGCAAGGAACTCTGGCATCTTCTCCCTCTACTCAGTTGAAAGTGCCGCCCCAGATTTAGCTATGAACATGATTAGTTGGGTACTTTTATTCACGATAAGCACAATCCAGTTGTGAGTTAAGTTGAAAGAATGTTATGTCAGTGAGACATCTTCAGCAAACTAAATTGCCATTTGATGTAAAACTTAAGATGTATAACAGGGCATTCAACTTATATTAAAATAATACAAAAGCATTACAGGCATTAAAAATGAAAATGGAAATACGCTAACAAAAGGAAGGAAACAATCCACGAAGCTGAAATGACTCAGGTAAATCATTCTGCTTATTGAATTCTAGATAGGATTGTATATTTCCCAAATAAATATCTACCTTTTCCTTATTCTGATGGTAAAAATATTGTGTAAATATCTTTTCTTCCCATTATTCAAGTTACCAATCTGAATGTTAGACACTAATAAAAGCTGATGGTGAAGCAGAAAGAAATAAATATATTCAATATGTATTTACTTTTAGGAATTTAAAAATAGGGCATTTTACAACTCACTTTTAATAAAAATAAACGCCGTTGGATCCTAATAAAACACTAATAAAAGCTGATGATGAAGCAGGAAGAAATAAATACATTCAATATGTATTTAATTTTAGGAATTTAAAAATAGGACATTTTAGAACTCACTTTTAATAAAAAATAAAAGCTGTTGGATCCTAAATGAGACCCAGCACTCCCAACCTAGTTCATATATTCTTAAAGATTAAAATCATGGAAAAGTTAGTCTATCTACGAAATATGATATTCTCATTTATCTGTGTATGGCTAAACATAGATGAAAGGAATCTGCTCATACCTCTGGCTGCCTTAAATTATTTGTAACATTGTCAATATATTTCCTTCAGGAAAATAAATTATGGAATTGTATTTGCTGTTGGGTACCATACGTACTGGGGATGGGAGATAGGAAGTAGCAAACACTGCATAGTATATTACACTAATTAATTTGCTTTTATTCAAATTCAACTGATTAAGAGGAAATTAAATGAATTTACTCTAATGAATATTAACTCAAAGTAGTTAATTTGAAAACATTCATCTCTAATTTATTTGACTTCCTGCTGTTATAGCTCATCAAGTGATGTAGGTGTGATTTATTTAGCTTCAGACTTTTAACATATTAATCTCAATATTTCAGGGTCAGTGACAATCAAATTGAGTACAAATCCTTCATTGATAATCACATTTGCTATGACAATGGGGTTGTCAGCTCAAAATAGAAGGTTGCTAGCACAAAATAGAACGTTGCTAGTTTACAAAGAGACCCCACACAAGAATTTGATTTTTTTCCATCTATGATATGATTGAGCATTCTTATTATGATGGAATATATTTTTATTTTTAACCTCTTTCACTGAGCTAAATGAACCAGGAGTTAGCTAAACCTTCCCCACACTCGTGTAATAGACAAACATGTTAGGTGAAGGCAAACCCTGTCTTTATTGGGCACATGCCATGATCTACGCGAATATGAACCATGGTTTTTAGAAAGTAGCAGAGAACTTACATACCTGTAAGTTAAGCTATCTAAAAATTAAGCCAGCATCACTTAATTTTTTATGCAGAGATGGCTAAATGCAGGAACCAAAACATTATTTTGCTTTACTTTTCACAGAAATAATTCAGAATAGATAAGCTAAAATATGCATATAACATATTAAGATCTTCCAGTTGAGATGAAGTCTGCGGATTTTAATTCTTCTACTAAAATCCCAAATAAAAACCTGAAGATTTTGCCTAAAATATGCCTTGGAGTGATATGCATATCATTTTACCTCCACTTTAATTGTTGTCGTAACTGAGCTAACAGTTGCACTTGCATTTAGTTATTACATTAATATCTTGTATGAAACTGATAACTCAGGTATGACATGTGGGGCTGACTTGTTATTTGAGGAGTTTTATTTAAGACAAGAGTCATAACTAAAAAACAATATCAAGATGAAGATCCATTTATATGATTAGGAAAGGAAACTCTTTAATATTTTCTTATACTTGCCCAACACACTCTCTCTTTGTAGCCAAAACTTAACCTGAAAAAACACAGTTATGTATAAATAAATAAATGTATGCATGTATACATTCGTTATGTAAAACACACACACATACACACACACACACACAGAGTGAGGGGCTGAGGGAAAGTCAGGGACAGTGTCTTCAAGGATGAGAAGCCTTTTTTCCTCCATGTTTGCAAACAATAGAAACATTTTCTAGTCATTTAGAGATTATAAAAATTAATGCTACTAGTACTATTAATAATTGTTAATAACAATACTAAAGCTTTGATCCATTCATTCAAAAAGTGATTGTGCTCCTCTAGATGCCTGGCGTACCATGGTGAATAAGACAGATAAAGGTCCTACTCCACTGGAGCTTATGTTTCGTTGATGAATGAGTTTTTGATATATGCCACTGGCAGACTGATTCCTAATCCTGTGTTCTTCCAGCACCACCTAGTTGATTTACAAGTTTCTCCTGCCTTAACACACAGTGGTTCTTTCCCACTTGAACAATCCTGTAGTTTCTCTGAAATTAAAGAAGAGTCGAAGAGGAGGGACAAGATGGCGGACTAGATGCACAAAAAAGTGCTGCTCCCACCAGAAAGACCAAAATTTTGAGTAAAGCAACATAATTTGAATAGATTTTCATAAAGAAAATGCTAGGAGTAGATGGTGATTCAATGCACACACTGAAGCTGAAGAGGTAGGAAGCTGTGAACCATCCGTGGGGTACTCAAATGCTAGGGCTAGTTCCTGGGCCTGAAAGGCTCCTGGGGAAGGAGTGGGTGAAGGAACTGTATGACTCTCACCATGGTCCTCTGGGATTCTAGCCACAGGGCACCCCAAGCACCCCATACACATTTGAGTTGGGAGGCAAATCTGCCTGGAGAGTAGGCAGAGACAGGGCTTCAGCAGGCATGGAGCCAGGGGCCTTGATGCACCTGGCAGCCATAGGCATCCATGGCCCCTGGGCTTTCCATCTCTCTCTAAGAATCTCTAGCCCCAGCTAGATGCCAGGCCAGGAGAAAGTGGGGCCAGCTTCCCTGTGGGACTAGGGCATATCTGTTCTGTAGTCCCTCCTGCTCGCCAGCCTATCCCAGGGCCCTTGCCTGGCTACCCAACAGGAGTGTGTTCATGGAGCATCTGTTGTTGCCCAGGCTGGTGTTTTGCTCCACCTGAATATGTTTCTGGTGGCCTGGGAGCAGGATGGCCCAGCACACCAGCACTCCTGGGAGCACTATGGCCCAGCACACCTGATGCCCAACCCAGGGTATACAGGATGGAGCCACCAGCAGGTCCCTGTGCCCCAAGGCTGTAGCATGCAGCTTGAGACTGCCCAGCTGAGATGTGTGGCTGACACTTGAGCGGGGGAGGAGCCCATGGTCTCAGAGACTGAGGCGGTGAGGCATGGGGGCCTGTGGGCTGGCAGGAGAGTGAGGCATGACTCCTTCACCAGGCCAGTTGGGAAAGGATGTGGCCTATTTCTTTGCTGTAGCCTCTGCCCAGGGAAGCCCTGCAGCCCAGAACACCTAACAAAAGAAATGTTGATGTAGTGCTAGTGATTGAAGGGTGCTCCCCCAAGGCCCAGGAGTGGACATGGAAATGGGGGTCACTTCTCTACCCCCGGCACTGAAGAGCACAGCTATAAATGTGAGGAAATACAAAGGAGCAGCCCAGCTGCCAAGTTTGAGCCTATTTACCGGCCATTACTCTTAATTACCATCTACTGGATCACAGCCCAAGCTACAACACCAAAAATACTTTGCCGATATACTCCCCTGTGAAACAATGGGCAAGAATTCAGCCACAAATAAAGACCCTGTGCAGAGGGTTGGCCACCTGAAAATATCCAGAAATGAATACAATTGACTATATTCAATCTCGCCACAGTTAAAGAAACACTAACCCTCCCAGGTGAGAAAGAATTAGCACCAGAACTCTGACGATTCAAAAAGCAAGAGTGAGATGGTATCTCATTGTGGTTTTGATTTGCATTTCTCTGATGGCCAGTGATGATGAGCATTTTTTCATGTGTCTGTTGGCTGTATGAATGTCTTCTTTTGAGAACTGTCTGTTCATATCCTTTGCCCACTTTTTGATGGGGTTGTTTGTTTTTTTCTTGTAAATTTGTTTGAGTTCTTTGTAGGTTCTGGATATTAGCCCTTTGTCAGATGAGTAGATTGCAAAAATTTTCTCCCATTCTGTAGGTTGCCTGTTCACTCTGATGGTAGTTTCTTTTGCTGTGCAGAAGCTCTTTAGTTTAATTAGATCCCATTTGTCAATTTTGGCTTTTGTTGCCATTGCTTTTGGTGTTTTAGACATGAAGTCCTTGCCCATGCCTATGTCCTGAATGGTATTACCTAGGTTTTCTTCTAGGGTTTTTATGGTATTAGGTCTAACATTTAAGTCTCTAATCCATCTTGAATTAATTTTCATATAAGGAGTAAGGAATGGCAATCATCAAAAAGTCAGGAAACAACAGGTGCTGGAGAGGATGTGGAGAAATAGGAACACTTTTACACTGTTGGTGGGATTGTAAACTAATTCAACCATTATGGAAAACATTATGCAATTCCTCAAGGATCTAGAACTAGAAGTACCATATGACCCAGCCATCCCGTTACTGGGTATATACCCAAAGGATTATAAATCATGCTGCTATAAAGACACATGCACACGTATGTTTATTGCGGCACTATTCACAATAGCAAAGACTTGGAATCAACCCAAATGTCCATCAGTGACAGACTGGATTAAGAAAATGTGGCACATATACACCATGGAATACTATGCAGCCGTAAAAAAGGATGAGTTTGTGTCCTTTGTAGGAACATGGATGCAGCTGGAAACCATCATTCTTAGCAAACTATCGCAAGAACAGAAAACCAAACACCGCGTGTTCTCACTCATAGGTGGGAACTGAACAATGAGATCACTTGGACTCGGGAAGGGGAACATCACACACCGGGGCCTATCACGGGGAGGGGGGTGGAGGGAGGGATTGCACTGGGAGTTATACCTGATGTAAATGACGAGTTGATGGGTGCTGACGAGTTGATGGGTGCAGCACGCCAACATGGCACAGGTATACATATGTAACAAACCTGCACGTTATCCACATGTACCCTAGAACTTAAAGTATAATAATAATAATAAAAAAAAGCAAGACTGTCCCCTTACTTCCAAATGATTCCACTAGCTCTCTGGCAATGGTTCTTAATCATTCTGAAAGAGTAAAATGACTGAAACGACAGACACAGAGTTTAGAATCTGGATGGCAAGGAAGATATTGACATTCAGAAGAAAGTTGAAAACCAATCCAAAAAATCCAGTAAAATAATCCAAGAGTTGCAAGATGAAATAGCCGTTTTAAGAAAGACCCACACTAAACTTTTGGAGATGAAAATTCACAAGAATTTCCTAGTGCAATCAAAATATTATCAGCAGAATAGATCAACCTGTAGAAAGAATCTCAGAGCCCAAAGACTGGTTCTTTGAATCAACTCAGACGAAAATAAAGAAAAAAAAAATTTTAAATGAACAAAACTTCTGAGAAATATGGAGTTATATGAAAAGACCAAATCTATGGCTCATTGGCATTCCTGAGAGAGGACAGAGAATAAGCAACTTGGAAAATATATTTGAGGATATAGTGCACAAAAATTTCCCTAATCTTGTTAGAGAGGTTGCAAATTCAAGAAATACAGAAAACCCAGGCTAGATACTATACAAGATGACCATTCCCAAGGCACACAGTCATCAGATTCCCTAAGCTCAATTTCAAATAAAAAAATCTTAAAGGCAGTAGAGAGAAGGGTCAGATCACATATAGAGGGAACTCGATCAGGCTAGCTGTGGACTCTTCATCAAAAACTTTACAAGCCAAAAGAGATTGGGGGTCCATTTTCAGCATCCTTAAAGAAAAGAAATTTCAACCAAGAATTTACATCCCACCAAACTAAGCTTCATAAGGGAAGCAGAACTAAATCCTTTTCAGACAAGCAAATCCTGAGGGAATTCATTTCAACTAGACTAGCCTTACAAGAAGTCCTTAAGAGAATGCTAAATGTGGAATCAATAGAACAACACCTGCTACCACACAAACACACTTAAGTACATAGCCCACAGACAGTATAATGCAACAACTCAACAATCAACCAGCTAACAACATGATGACAGGATCAAAACTTTACATATAAATACTAATCCTGAAAGTAAATGGCCAAAACGCCCCACTTAAAAGGCACAGAGTGGCAAACTGGATAAAAAAGATAACACCCAACCATTTTCTGTCTTCAAAAGATTCACCTTATGACGCCCACACACTTAAAGTAAAGGGATGGAGAAAGATGTATCATGCCAATGGAAAACAAAAAGAGCAAGGGTCACTATTCTTATATCAGATGAAACAGACTATAAACCCATAACAATTAAGAAGGACAAAGAAGGGCATCGCATAATGATAAAGGGTATAATCCAACAAGATTTAACTATCTTAAATATATCTGCATCCAACATTGGAGCACCAAGATTAATAAAACAAATCCTTCTTGACCTATGAAAAGACATAGATAGTCATACAATAATAGTGGGAGACTTCAACACCCTACTGATATCATTAGATAGATCATTGTGGCAGCAACCTAACAAAGACATTCTAGACTTAAACTTGGCACTTTACCAATTGGACTTAATAAGAAATCTACAGAACACTACACTTAACAACCATAGAATATACATTCTTCTCATCTGCATATGGAACATATTCTATGGCTGATCAAATGCTTGGTCATAAAGAAAGTCTCAACACATTTTTTAAAAAATAAAAATCATACCAAGCATACTCTCAGGCTACAGTACAACAAATATAGAAATCAAAATCAAGAAGATACCTCAAAACTACACAATTACATGGAAAGTAAACAACTTGTTCCTGAATAACTCCTGGGTGAACATCAAAATTAAGACATAAATCAAAAAATTATTTGAAGCTAATGAAAATAGAGACGCAACTTACCAAAATCTCTGGGATGCAATGAAAGCAGCGTTAAGAGGACAATTTATAGCACCAAACACCTTCACCAGCAAGGTAGAAAGATCTCAAATTAGCAACCTTACCTTGCACCTAAAAGAACCAGAATAACAACAAAAGAACATCCAATCCCAAAGCTATTAGAAAAGAAATAACTAAAATTATAGAAGAACTGAGCAAAATTGAGATGCAAAAGTCCATACAAAAGATCAATGAAACCAAGACTTGGTCCTGTGAAAGAAAAAAACAAGACTGATAGACCACTAGCTAGATTAAGAGAGAGAGAGAGAGAAAAAAAAAAAAAAAAAAAAAAAAGGGGGGAGAAAAAAAAAAAAAAAAGAAAAATAAACAACTAGATAAAAAAAGAGAAAAAAAAAAAAAAAAAAAAAAAAAAAAAGAGTAGGGGGGAGAACATCCAAACAAAATTAGAAATGACAAAGATGACATTACAACTAACCCTATAGAAATAAAACAGATCCTCAGAGACTACTATGGGCCAATCTATGCACACTTTAGAAAATCTAAATGAAAGGGATAAATTCCTCGAAACACATAATCTTCCAAAGTTGAATGAGGAAGAAATGGAAACCCAAATAGACCAACATCAAATTCTGAAATTGAATCTGTAGTAAAAAATATACTAACACATACACAAAAAGCCCTGGACCCTGAAGTCACAGCTGAATTCTACCAGGCATACAAGAAAGAACTAGTACCAATCCTACTGAAACTATTCAAAAATATCAAGGAGGAGGGATTCCTCCCTAACTCATTCTATGAGCTGGAATCAGCCCAGTACCAAAACCTGGCAGACACAATAAAAAAAGAAAATTTCAGGCCATATCTCTGATGAATATCAATGCATACATCCTCAAAAAACACTGGTTCAACATAAACAAATCAATAAATGTGATTTACCACATAAACAGAATTTTTAAAACCATATGATCATCTAAATAAACAGAGAAAACTTCCAAAAAAATACAACATCCCTTCATGATAAAAACTCTCCACAAACTAGGCACTGAAGGAACACCTCAAAATAATAAAAGCCGCTTATGACAAACTCATGGTCAACATTGTACTGAATGGACAAAAGCTGGAACCATTCCCCCTGAGAACTGGAACAAGACAGAGATGACCATTCTCACCATTCCTATTCAACATAGTACTATAAGTCCTAAACAGACTAATCAGGCAAAAGAAAGAAATAAAAGGTATCCAGATAGGAAAAGATGAAGTCAAACTATCTCTCTTTGTGGACTGTGTGATTCTATACCTATGAACCTTAAATACTCTGACAAAAGCCTCCTAGAACTAATAAATGACTTTAATAAAGTTTCAGGATACATCATCAATGTACTAAAATCAGTAGCAGCTGGGCACAGTGGCTCACATCTGTAACCCTGGCACTTTGGGAGGCTGAGGAGGGCAAATCACTCGAGCTCAGAAGTTTGAGACTAGCCTGGGCAACATGGCAAAACCTCGTTTTTGCTAAAAAAAATACAAAAATGTAGCCAGATGTGGTGGTGTGCACCTGTAGTTCCAGATACTCAGGAGGCTAAGGCCCAATAATCACTTAAACCCAGGAAGTGGAGATTGTAGTGAGCTGAGATTGCACCACTGCACTGCAGCCTGGGTGACAGAGCAAGACTCTGTTTCAAAAAAAATAAAAAATAAAAATAAAAAAAACATCACTAGCATTTCTATCCAGCAATAACATCCAGGCTGAGCGTCAAATCAAGAATGCAATCCTATTTACATAGCCACAAATAAAATGAAATGCCTAGTAATATAGCTAACCAAGAAAGTGAAAGATCTCTACAAAGAGAACTACAAAACACTGCTAAATGAAATCACATATGACATGAATAAATGAAAAAATAAACCATGCTGATGGATTGCAAGCACCATTATCATTCAAATGGCCATACTGACCAAAGCGATCTACAGATTCAGTGCATTTCGTATCAAACTACCAATGTTGTTTTTCACAGAATTAGAAAAAATCTATTCTAAAATTTATATAGAACCAAAAAAGAGCCCAAATAGCAAAAGCAATCCTAAGTAAAAGTAACAAAGCCAAAGGCATCACACTACCCAACTTCAAACTGTACTGTAAAGCTACAGTAACCAAAAAAGCATGGTTCTGGTACAAAAACAGACACATAGACCAATGGAACAGCATAGAACACTCAGAAATAAAGCTGCACACCTACAATAACATGATCTTCAACAAGGTCACAAAAACAATCAATGGAGAAAGGACACACTATTCAGTAACTGATTAACCATATGTAGAAGACTGAAACTGGACCCCTTCCTTTCACTTAAAAAAATTAACTCGGGCCTGGCGCGGTGGCTCAAGCCTGTAATCCCAGCACTTTGGGAGGCCGAGACGGGTGGATCACGAGGTCAGGAGATCGAGACTATCCTGGCTAACACGGTGAAACCCCATCTCTACTAAAAAAATACAAAAAACTAGCCGGGCGAGGTGGCGAGCGCCTATAGTCCCAGCTACTCGGGAGGCTGAGGCAGGAGAATGGCGTAAACCCGGGAAGCAGAGCTTGCAGTGAGCTGAGATCCGGCCACTGCACTCCAGCCTGGGCAGACAGAGACAGACTCCATCTCAAAACAAAAAAAACAAAAAAACAAAAACAAAAACAAAAAATAAAATAACTCAAAATAGATTAAAGATTTAAATGTAAGATCTCAATCTATAAAAATCCTAAAAGAAAACCTAGGAATTACTCTTCTTGACATTGGCCTTGGCCTTAGCAAATAATTTTTGGCTAAGTCCTCAAAAGCAATGACAACAGAAACAAAAATTGACAAGTAGGACCTAATTAAATGAAAGACCTTCTGCATACCAAAAGAAACTATCAACAGAGTAAACAGACACTTTACTGAATGGGAGAAAATAGTCACAAAGTATGCATCTGACAAAGGAGTAATATCCAGAATCTGTAAGGAACTCAAACAAATCAACAAGCAGAAAACAAATAATCCCTTTTAAAAAAACGGGCAAAGAATGTGAAAAGCAGCTTCTCAAAAGAAGACATATAAGTGGCCAATAACCATGAAAAATTGCTCATTATCACTAATCATCAGATAAATGCAAATCAAAACCACAATGAGATGTTATCTCACACCAGTCAGAATGGCTATTACTAAAAAGTCAAAAAATAACAGATGCTCACGAGGCTGTGGAGAGAAGGGAACACTTACACATTGTTGGTGCAAATGTAACTTACTTCAACTACTGTTGAAAGGAGTTTGGAGATCTCTCAAAGAACTTAAAATAGAACTATTGGCCAGGTGTGGTGGCTCATGCCTGTAATTCCAGCACTTTGGGAGGGCAAGGCAGGTGGATCATCTGAGGTCAGGAGTTCAAGACCAACCTGGCCAACATGGTGAAACCCCATCTCTACTAAAAATACAAAAAATTAGTTGGGCATGGTGTCAGACGCCTGTAATCCCAACTACTTGGGAGGCTGAAGCAGGAGAATTGCTGGAACCTGGGAGGTGGAGGTTGCAGTTAGCCGAGATTGTACCACTGCACTCCAGCCTGGGCAATAAGAGCAAAACTCTGTCTTAAAAAAAAAAAAGATAGAACTTCCATTTGACCCAAGAGTTCCATTACTGGGTATATACCTAAAGGAAAAGAAATAACTCTACTGAAAACAGAAAAAAAAAAAAAAAAAAACACTCACATGCAATTGCATGTTCATCGCTGTTCACAATACAAAGACATGGAATCAATCTAGGTGTCCATTAATGATGAATTGGATAAAGAATATATGGTACATATACACCACAGAATACGACATAGCCAGAAAGAACAAAATCATTTCCTTTGCAGCAATATGAATGCAGCTGGTGTCCATAATCCTGAGTGAATTAACACAGGAAGAGAAAAAATAAATAGCACATATTCCCACTTATAAATATTGAGCACAGGTGGACAAACACATGGGAACAATGGACAATGTGAACTACTAAGGCGGGGAAAGAGTAGGGGCTGTGGATTTAAAAACTACCTATTGTGTACTATGGTTATTACCTGGGTGATGGGATCCATGCCTCAAACCTCAGCGTCATGTAATATACCCATGGAGCAAACCTGCACATGTACCCCCTGTATCTAAACTAAAAGTTGAAATTTTAAAAAAGACAATTCAACCCTATGTATAAATAAACAGATAAATAAACCAAGTACCACCTCAGTCTTATCTATTTCCCAAACTAAGCATCTTCACAACTTCTAATTTCTCCCTCAACAAAAATTTTAATTAAAATTATCTGTCTATTCATCCATCATCATCATCATCATCATCATCATCATCATCATCATCATCACCATTATCTAATTAGAGGTTGGGCAATTTTTCTTGAAGTTGATCAGGTACGTTTTCTTCCCCCCTCCATCCCATGTCAATATTGACAAGGGGCGACACCTGGTAGCGATGCGAAGCAGTTAATGGTAAGATTACCACATTGGGCAAGGGCTCCTTTACTCAGTTTCTAATGAAAGCCTTTCTGAAAATATTTGTAATGACCATCGCTATTGGCCAAACTTAAAAGCAGAGAAGACTAATTTACTAATACAATGTAATAATTGTGGCTAAAGATGTTACAATTTTTTAAAAGTACTTTTTTCCTCTAATGAAGGCTTTTGATTAATAATGCTAAGGAATAAATGTGTTCATGTTTCACAGGTGTATTTGTATTACACAAGTTATACTTTTCTTTTTCAATGAGCATTTGAACTTAGGGACTTGTTTAATATATGCAGGGCCTTCTTCACAAAGAGAGAGCATCTCTACTACACACACAGCCCTGTAGGACATAAATATTATTGCAAGCATTTTGCAACAATCTTTTCAATAATATATATAACTCTCCAGAATTTAATTTGGAATATTTCGTTAAAAGTCTCATTAATACAAGTCACCTGGGACTTAGTTTTCCTGTTAAATACCTCTTTGTCATGATTTACCCTGGAAAGAATACAAATAAAGTTCTTGAGAATGTTTTGTAATACAGGATACTCACTTCACACACTAAGTATATAAAGGAAATAAGCTTTTACATTCTAAACTCTAGGTGCCATTTTCTCTAGTAAATACTTGCTCCATTTCCTTTATTTTCATATTGGCTTATTTTTCCTTATAGTATCATGTGACATATTAAATATGTGTGCCAATTCTCTGACACTCTTTCCATTAAGAGTTGGGTACTTGACTTTACCTTTAAATATAAGTAGGCTTTGTGATTGCTTTGAATCTGTGCCAATTTCTGTGCCCAGGCCAGTCTTTTGGGACCTTCTCTGAGAGAGCTGATCCTCCAGGGAAAACTACCAACTATCCTGAGACAGTCATGCTAGAGAACCCTTATGTAGGTACTCCAAACAGCAATTAATACCAAGCATAGCTGCCTGCACCAAAGTGCCAGACATGCGATTGAAGCTCTCTTGGATCCTCTAAGACCAGCCCATTCTCCTGTGACTCCACTACCAATCCACCCTGTTACCTCAGCTACTGCCAGTTGGAGTAGAGAAATTGTCCTGTCAAACTTTGTACAAATTTCTGACCTATAAAATTGTGAAATGTAATACAATGGTTGTTGTTTTAAGCCTCTGAGTTTTGGTATAGTTTGCTATGCACCGATACATAACAGAAACATAAAGCAGTACCTGCTATTGCAACAAAAACCTAAAATATATAGCATTAATTTTGGGACCAGGAGGTAGGCAGAAGCCAGAAGCACTTTGTGGAGCCTTCTGTTGAGGGCATGAAAGACTGCAAGGAAATTAGAGGCCAGAGGAAAGGTAATCTCAATGATTAGTGTTTGGCAGCAAGGCAGGAGTGATAAGGTTGAAAAATATACCTAATGAACTGGTGGATTTGGCTAAGATTTTTAGCAGAACATTAAAAAAGTAGCAACTGGTTTCTTTTATCTGCATATAAGAACGTTTGGGTAGAAAAAGATAAGCTTAAAAAACTGCTATAAAGAAAAATTTAGAGAAAATATGAAGGAGGCAAGACTTACTGAATCTAATAATGAAACCATTATCTTATTCCTAGTTTCTCAAGAAAACAAAAGATCACAAAATACAAAATTGCCTCTGGTCAAATAGCATACCCAAAACACTGCTGGTTAAGAGTAAACATCTACAGAGTGTTACTGTAGGACACTTTATTGAGACCTCAGAAAGTTTTAAGGGTTGTGAGAATCTCAAGGACATGACTCTCAGACTCTCTCACAATTAAAAGAGGCACTAAGAATCTTAAGCATTTACCTTTATTAGACACTAACAGCTAAATAAAAAGGCTTTCAAGAAGCTTAAGGGCATTGTTCTACAGCGCCCTGACTCTCAATCAAGTGTACAGTAGAGCCTCTCTCTGAAAGAAACATGGGTGTAGCTTTTGTTTGATAGAATAGATTCATAATATGATATACTGGAGATCCACAAAATTTTAAAAGAAAATATCGGTTTGGACTGAAACAGATGGTGACAGCACAAAATGAAATGAGACCTATAATTCTCAACCTTCTACATCACAGGAAGCAGACTGAGAGGGCTATTCAGTTTTAAGCACAGGCCATTTCTTATTTCAAAGAATGAATGACTCAGGAGCAGCAATGTATAGATATTGTACCATATAGCATTTTTTCTCTGGAAGAAATCAAAATTAAAAAATTAAAATGTAATATGTTTCATCATTAATCATCAGAGAAATAGAAATCAAAACCACAATGAAATATCACCTCATAATTCATTAGGATGAGCATTATAAAAATAGTAATTTAAAAAACAGAAAATAACAAGTATTGGCAAAGATGTGGAGAAAATGGAACTCTTGTGCACTGTTGGTGGAAGTGTAAAATGGAAGCCATTATAGGAAACAGTTTGTAGCTTCCTTGAAAGATTAAAAACAGAACTGCTGTATAATTCAATGATCCCACTTCTGTGTACTTATCTCAAATAATTGAAAGTAGAATCTTGAAGCAATATGTTTATTGCAGTGCTATTCACAATAGCCAAGAGGTAGAAACAACCTAAATGTCCACCAACATAAGAATTAAGAAAATGCAATATGTACATAAAATGGAATATCACTCAACCTGAAAGGAAATTCTGTTAGATACTACAATATAAATCAACCTTGAGGACATTATGCTAAGTTAAACAAGCCTGTCACAGAGGACAACATTGCATTATTTCCACTAATAGGAAGTATCAAAAATAGTCAAACTCAGAGAAGCAGAGGTAGAGAGATAGTTGCCAGAAGCTGGGGGTTGGAGGTTGGGGAAGGAATGGCAAGTTGCTATTCAATTAGTATAAGTTTTAGTCATGCAAGATGAGAAAGCTTTAGAGCTTATACTATTCAATGAGTATAAGTTTTAGTCATGCAAGATGAGAAAGTTTTTATACAGCTTTATCTGCTGTATAGCAATGTATGATATATTTTAAAATTTAAGAGGGTAGATCTCATGTTATGTGTCTGGTATCACAATAAAATAAATGATAAAAATCTAATATGTTTTAAAATCACCAAGTATTACAACCTCAAAATATGTTAAAATAATCAAGGGCAGCTAATCTAATGGAAGGCATGTTTTTATCATAAATTAGTTCAAATACTTTTTTAAATAACTAGGTGAGTTAAGAGTTAAATGAGCAATCAAACAATTCAAAGTTTATGGTCTGTTTATAGACCCATATATAAAGTGGGGCTTTTAAGAGCAGTTTTCTGTGTATCAATAGCTGTGCTCCCCTTCAGGGGCTAGGATAGAATTTAATCATACCACGCCATTACAACGTGTGAGAGAATTTATGTAAGCCTGTGCTGACAGATGGAAAGTTGATAATAGAAATAATACATTCCCTTTCCCTACCACGCTCCTCAACAAACCCCGTTTTTCATATTTATAAGAACGGCCATGTTTTTGTTATTATCAATACTTATTAAATCTCATTGCCACTTTTTTACTAGCTTCCCTCTACCCCCCCCCCCCCCCCCACCCCCCAACCCCAGCCATACACACGCACACACACACTGAGGGAGGTAAGAGTTGAGGGAGGTGAGGAATAGAAGGTTTACCTCAGTTCATGCTTGGAACCCTAATCTCAGAATCAGTATAGTATATGGAAATCTATAATTTTCCCTCATTTCTTATAACGTACCAGGCAAAGTCAAAAGAAAGATCATTTTTGGCACGGGAGATTCATGAGGAAAGACCTACTATGTGTCTTTGAAAGTGCATAATATATTGAAGACACACGAGGTATATTGGCTACCTTAATGAGACACAGGAATAATTCTACTTCTCCAAAGAAAGTTCCCTCTACATTGTATCCTTTACGGAGAGTCCAATACTCTTAAGCTAATTAATGCAGTTTTCATAGTGTCTGCTTCTGAGTGTCTGTCAAGAGGAGAAGCTTGCAATATGCTTTGCAAGCAAGGTTCAAAGAACCACATAAAGTGGCAAGAATATTTTGCTCTTGATTATTCAACTTTATGATCTTTTGCATTCCTTGGAGGCAATTATTTGAATTATCTCTCTAGAGGCGAAACTGATGATTCTGCATTTCCATATCATCTCTCTTCTTGCTGGCTCCCAGAACAATGCTGTTTGGTCTGCATGTGGCCATATGAGAAGGCCATGGAGTTGGAAGAGTCAGGATGGCTGTCTTTGATTTCTCTTAGGTAATTCTATAGGGCTACATGGAAGCCTGACTGTTCCTGCTTTGTAAAAATGCACAAGTCTGAAACAACACAAACCACTGGCTATTCTCATTCAAATACAATTCTTTAATTGTTTTCTGGTAATAAAGCAAAGTAGCATACTATTTTCAAATTAGAGCACTCTGTTGGCATACTTGTAAAATCACACAATATAAATAATCAAGAATTCTGTTCTATCTGTGGCTTATGGTTTCTTTACATCTTCGCTTTTAATGCAATGACAGTGGATTACTGACACTGACACTTAGAGGACACTGTCCAGCTGAGCTCGGTCAATGCTTCCAGAAACGGATCCTCCATTAGCAGAGAATATAACACAGTGTTTAGGAGCCCAGACTTGATTCAGATGGACTGATTTAAATTATGCTCTAACTAGGTCCTGATCTTGGGCAAATGTCTTAACCTTGCCCTTGTTTCTTCATCTGTAAAATGAGGATAATAGTAGCATCTACATTCTAGGAGTATTTTAAGGATTAAATGTATGCTCCATATAAATTATTTTGAATAGAACCCAAATACTAAGTGCTCAATACATTTTAGCCTGTGATATTTATTTTATTTGTCCCTACCCTTTACAAAAAGGCATTGGATTATTGAATTGAAAGTGACATGAAGAGCTAAGTAAAAGGTATGACTTCTCTCCAACTTAGCCAGGTCAGTTTTCTCCATGAAGATCCTGTAGAGGATCCTCCATGAAGAATTGTTACCTGTTGTGTTTCGCATGCAGGATCTGAATACACAGATTATTCTGAATCATTATATATAAAGTTGCATACGTATAAATTTTTTGGCCTCTTTCCTAGAAAAATCGGGTACTCTCCTGGGGTGATCTTGTGATTTCCAGATGGATTCAGAGAACTCAATGCAGCTGCTATCTCCTATTGACCAGCCAGCACTGGCTCCACTGTGCTAAACAGGAAGGAGCCCTGGGAGGGAAGTGGAGAGTTGAATGTCACATGAGTTACCAAAGGCTTTCTTGAACTTACATCATGTTTAATTGTATCAAATGCTGTTCATTGTGTGGTTAGGCTCGTGGTGCTTCTTGGATGAAGGAACAAGGAGAAAAATTACTGGCATCTGAAACAAAACCAGAAATCTCTGTTTATTTGGGACCTCAAATTAGACTTGAGTCATAGGATTGTCAAGTTGCTCATGCTGGAGTCAGCTGGGCTGGTTGGTTTCTTATAATGCAATAGACAATTCTTATTTAATCCTACTGTCTCACAAAAAAATTGAGAAAAGACATGTTCAGAAAGCAAGACTTGATGAGTTAAAACACCATTTTAGTTTCAAGTCTTAAAATTATACTAGGAGTTTTTCTTTATGTTTTAAGGCTCTGTTGAATTTTGAGAACATTCTACAGTATAAACGCTCAGATGTATCCTCAAGACACACTTCTGGATGCCAGGACTATCCTTTAAACATATGTGCTCTAAGAATTCTCTCTATAAATTCGTCACTTTAGGAAATAATCAGGAAAATATGAAAAAAAAAGGCTCATCACTGAGATTTTTCATTCTTGTTAGAGGGGACTGTTAAGCTTCAGGAAGCCTGTGATACACAAAATATAGGTCTTAACTCATGATATATGGAGTGCTATATCCATTAAAATGGGGAATAATGCAAAGACATCCAGGTACATGGGCTTGCTTTCAGAATATTTTCATTTTTTATTTCATTTCTGCCACTTAATACCTGTGAGACCCTGGATTAGTCACTTGAGTCCTCTAAATACCAATTTTACTCTGAGACATGTAAAGACAGCATTATCTCACACACTACAGGTGCTATGTGAGTACATAATATGAAAAGGATACTATAAGTTGGAATGAAGAAGATATAACTCCTGGGTCTGTGATCTCACAGTTTAATATCATCAAAATTTAAATAAGAGAAGATAAGTGAAACTTCTTTGATACTTTTTTTGGCTCTCAGTATTAAGTGGTTTCAATTTTACAAGTTGTTTTCACATCTGCAGTTTTCTTTAGCAGGATGGCATTCAATGAAAGGTTGATTATGCACTGGGTAGGCAGGGTTTTATAAAAACCTTTCTTATAATTTTCAGTTTCAGTTAAATTAAATTTAGTTTTGTTTTGAAATGAGAGTTGTTCAAGGATATAAAGGTAAACCTCTGGAATTTGGTAGTTTCCTATCAATGAGACTATTTACACAGAGGCCAGAAAGTTCTCTGGTACTTCTCATGCCAATCAGATTCATACTATTAGAGATGACTGTGATTGGATGATATCAACTGTGGTGTTGATGATGCACTTTTCTTGGGCTTCCTTACTGTCTCAAGACCATGTTACATTTTGGCTCTAGAAGAATCTTCTCATCTCCTCGAAGGGAGGTAGAAGCAGAGAGGAAAAAAATCAAATTAATGGCAATCTCTAAAAGCTTCAGACTAAAAATATGATAGAAAGTCCAGTTAGGTAGAACCAATATATTTCCTCTTATCTACCCTTTATTTCCACTTTCAATTGGTTTTTCAAAAGAATGTAATTTTGAACTGTAATGGGTGAGGAGAATTAAAGGAGAGAAGCAAGAGACAGACACTATCGAGACTCTCAGAGGAAAATGCCTGTATCCAGCCACCCTTGAGCTTAGTCTCCTCAGGTTAACACGTCACGAAGACAAGTGGCAGCATTTCCCACTCCATCCCAAAATAGTGTAGTACCTGCAGAGTATAGGATTCCAGGGAAGATGAAGGGCAGTCAAATCTTCATGTGCCTCAAAGGAGGACACTGGAATTAGCTGTGAGTAGAAAGTGTGTGGTGTGTGGGTGCGTAAGACAAAAAATTAATGGACTGAGGGCCAGAGACCAGTAAAACTAGGGACATCATCTTAACAGATACAAGTATGCAGAGGTGGCTTCTCTGAAGAAATGATGTTCATCACAGTGGATGCCAAAGGAAACCAAAATATTTCACCCCAAAGTACACTTCCTCGATACATTTTGAGATGGCTGTTCAGAGGGCCCAAACAGAAGTAGCCCTGCAAATCTGTCTTTTGTGGGGCAGACTTGCATCTGTAGAGAAATAAAGTGAAGTAAACAAAAGATGCAAACAAGATTTCTCTGAAGACCCCCTTGTTCAGGTCTAGGAAAGATTAACTGAGAGTCTGAACCTTTAAAGATCTGAGAGAAATATTCACCATCTATTCTCTCTGAGGGCTGCTACCTGCAAGCTTTCATCTACACCACAAAACCACCTTTGCTAGCCAGGTTTCTCCTCTTCTTCCTCTCCCATAACTTGTCTGGCCATGCTCTAAGCTCCCCTATTCTTTCTGTAACCTCAAGATGGTATAGAAGTATCAACCATCTTGCCTTTCTTTGAGTTCTTATATTTTGTATGACTCCTGCACCTGTCAATAAATTTGAGTATCTTTTCTCATGTTAATCTGCCTTTTGCAGTGGATTTCTTTTAGCAAAGCTTCAGAGGATAAAGGGAAATTTTCCCTTGGCCCCTACATTGCCAGCATGGATCGGATACCTCTCTGGATGCTGTAGCCTTGTACTTCCTATAATGAAATGTCCATTTTGGAGACAAGAAAGGAAAGATCCTGTTTCAACTGATTGTAAATCTAAAAATGACTAAGAATTGTTTGAGTCATGTTTTTATTGTCAGTCAGACTAGGAATTTGAAATTCAGATGAATATGAGCTATATAAAAATGTAGTTATACTTTATTTTGTACTGTTTGTAGTCTGATACATTGATACTGACTTTACAGTTCACTTTTTCAACCTGACAGTCTAGAATTACAGTCTGAACAATCAGAAGCTTCCTGGTATTAATCGTACTTCTCCAAATGCCTTTATTATTTGGCTCTTGTTTTAATGTTTTGCTTGTGTCTTTCATTATGTAATCTCTTTAAATTCTTTTTGAAAGTACTATAAATGAAAACAAATTTGGGCATTGAACCCAGAATTCTTGATTGTGTTGAACTTTGATACTGTTTTTCAGAAGAAAATAGCCCTTTTGTTTGTTTGTTTTAGGGACAGATTCTTGATCTGTCACCTAGGCTGGAGTGCAGTGGCACAATCATAACTCAGTGTAGCCTCAAACTCCTGGGCTCAAACGATCCTCCTGTCTCAGCCTCTTGAGTAGCTGGGACTACAGGCAGGTCACCACTATGCTATGCTAATTTTTTTACTTTTTGTAGAGATTGGGGTCTTGCTATGGTGCCCAGAGCGGTCCTGAATTCCTGGTCTAATGTGATCCTCCTGCGTCAGCTTCCCAAAGTGTTGGAATTCAGGCATGAGTGATCGTGGCAGGCCAGAAATAGCCCTTTAAAATTTTTTTTTTTTCTTTTTTTTTGACAGAGCCTCACTCTGTAGCCCAGGCTGGAGTGCAGTAGTGCAATCACAGCTCACTACAACCTCCAACTCCTGGGCTCAAGCAATGTTCTTGCCTCAGTTTTCCCAGTAACTGGGACTACAGGCACACGGCCCCATGTCTGGCTAATTTTCTATAGAGATAGGGTCTTGCAATGTTGTTCAGGCTGAAACAGCCCTTTAAAAATTGATAAACTAGTAAATTAATTAGCACATTAAAATTAGTGAGAAACAAGAGCCTACAAGATGGAAAGTTAATACCTAATACCAACAAATAGTTGACTGGTGTTCATTTTTCTGACATTTGATGTTAAGTGTATTTCTGACCTAAACAGACTATGTGTACACATGACATCACTTGTTTTTGGCCAGCAAACCTGGACTTTATTCCTTTTACAGAATCACTATTAAAATAAATGAAAAGATCAAAGGAATTTTACCACTGAAATGTTATCAGAGGACTCATAACTGTTCATGGTTAAAAACTCACGTCATCATTAACAGCAGCAGTAGCAGCAGGAATGAGTATATCCTTGACGGTCTGCCAGGTCCAAAGGCTATCTGGAAATATATTCTGAATATGAAATAGGCTAATTAAGCCCATTGTTCCCTGACTGTCACTCTAAGGGACAGCGGGGAGGTACCAGCTGTATGCCTTACTAGGTTGGCTACCAAACTTGAATCCCTTCCACCCATGAATGTGCACGTAAAATGTGGGTTGCCTGCCAAGGTCAGGACCACAAGATAAATTTCTGTACATATACATAACATATAAATGGAGAATTAAAAGCTCATTAAGATGTTGTGAGGAGGATAAAGAGAGAAGAGCAGAGCAAAAGGAAAAGCAATGGCTTGCACGTGTGTCTGTTGCTAATGACCTTTATTTAATCAAAGCTACTTGATTCAGAGGATATCCACGTTGCTCAAGAGTAATGCTTCTTGTATAAAAGCCTGTACGAAATCATTTTCCACCAAAGCGAGTGCTCTGCTCTGCCCCCGTTGGGTTCTTCCACCCTGTGTGACTGGAATCTCCCTTCTGGTAGCCTCAGGAAGGCAGTGGCTCTGCTTGCTTGTTTCATGTGCTGCAACTTCTCAAGTCCTGCTGTCACCTGTTTCTGTTCATGACGCTGGAAGAGGAAATACGGGAATCCTTTCCTTACCATGCTATTGTACTTCAAAACAACTACTTCTTTTGACAGAATTAAAGTGTGGTATATTTAGGGAATGAGCTAACATTGCTCTCTTTTCCTCTGCAAGTCTTTCAAAAGATGAATGGGTACTGCTTGGCCCCCTCAGGCACTACACTGATCTTTTCATAACTCTTTTCCTTGCTCTTCCCAACTCCAGACCTAAAATGTGCACTGTGAATAACTACAACAGGTTCTTGGGAGGCAAAAAGACCAATGGTAACAATAGGAGAAACAAGACAAACATTTAGGTTCCTTAACTCCTTGTCCAGCATTCTTTTGCCACTTTATTAGAGTTTGGACCCTCCACTTACCCAACACTATCAACTCCACCTCTAAACCCAAACCCCAAGCCCCAACTGAGCTGCAGATGTAAATACAATTTCTGGGGGAGCTTGCTTAACAGTTGTTAAATTCTAATGAAAAAAATCAGAGTTTGCCCCATTTAGAGGATTTTGCAAAATGATCTGAGTCCGTGGAATATGCACAGCAGCAGCAAAGAAAAATGTCAGCATTAATATGATATGGCTTTTTGTTGCAAGCAGGACTGTTCATTAAAAGCTTAAACAGGTGGCAGGTTTGGCAGCCCAGTGTGTGTATTCTATGGACAGATTTATTATGCCTTTCATTTTAAAATATTTGTGCAGAAACAGACTCAGTGAGATAAATTATCTTGTTCACAAGAGCATTCTGTTCAAGGCTGCTATGATAAATGCCATATCAATCAAATTATGCAATGAAAATTTACCATCAATTTTATCATCATTATCAATTATGTATAACTTAGGAAATGCTTTTCATTTCTTCTCCATTTTAATTTTGGTATCTTCCAGGGAAATTTTACCTCACAGTGGGAGACCCTATAAAATAGGGTATCTGTATACAGGATGTCACTTCAGTTGCTGAGGTCCAGGGCAGGAGTCAGATATGCATTTCAAAGCAAACATAATTACATACGAACAGCATTGGCTGGAATCATCCTGCTTGATGACTTTGAGTGGATAGGATCATGTAAACATCAGAGGAATGTTCAAACAATAAGGCAGCTTTGCTTTGTCAAATGAGATGAGCCACAAGCCAACTGAAGCTCAACATAATGTCAAGCAAAGCAAAGTGCACACACTTCAGTCACCATGGTGACCTTACATGGTTGGAATGACTCCATAGACTCAATGTAATCACTTTTCCAGGAGCTGGGACTTTCTACTGGCAGTGTCCACCATCTTGGGAAGGCAGGTCTCACCAACTTTAAATGTTACAGGAAATCTTTTGCTAGAAGGTTATCCATAAATTGTTACCCTAAAATCCAGTGTCTCACAGAACTTTCCAGGTTCTTTTGGCCACTGGAGTATCCAGGGCCTTATGCACATTAACCATTCTGCCATTCTACTAGATTTCTTTTTATTCTGTCCTGCTAATGCCACTTCCCACAGCTGCAGAATACATGTTGAATCTCCTTGGAAGCATACTTTCCCATAGAAAACATTCAGAGAGCTCTAAAAAGGGCAGATGATACATCGTGCATTTCTTATTTGGACTCTTGCCTGACTTCCATGAGGGAAACCCTGATTATGTTCAGTATTGTCTTAGCTAAGTATCTCAGGGACACATGTCTCTTGGTTTTTTTCAACTGGCTTCTTATTTACATAATTGGCCTCCCCTTTTTGCTACATTCAGCCTTTAGGTTTTCACTCCTGCCAAAGGACAATGTTTACCAATCTTTACTTGCTTGTGTTTTCCTCACCAGAGGTGTCCTCTCCTCCTATATTGTAAACCAGATCAGTTATCTTTCTTCCAAATACTGCTCAAGAATAAGCTCCATGACAAGTTTTCAGTGGAACCCTCTGATTACAAATTGTTACAGCTGTTCCATGCTTGTGACGAGATCTGTGCAACTCTAATTGGCTAGACGTACATTTGTTTGTGGCTATTTTGGGCTTTGTTTTTGTCCCCATAATCCATAAGGAACTCTCAGACAAATAGTAACAAAAAGCTTACCTCAGGCAAATCCATCAGGTCAATTCAAGATGTTATAGGAGTCATGAAATATGAATAATTAGTTCAAGGTTTACAAGGTTAATCCTGGTATATCCTGCATAACAACATTACACAGATTGGCACATCCTTACATGACAATGAAAGGTGCCATTAACTCACTGATTTTCACAATTAATCTTATATCCAAAGGACATAGGACTTGGAGTCAAAATGACTGAGTTCTAATCCTTGCTATCTCTCTGCTTACTAACTATGTGATGGTAAGCATGCTGTGGCAACTGCAAAGGCAAATTGACTTAGATAAGTTATACATGCATTTATGAAAGTATAAAGGGTGATTTATTGATTTAAAGATTGATGTTTCCACCATATATCAAAAAGATTTTGTATTATTTTGGGGTAGATAATAAATTAAGACAATTCATATAATCTCCCTAAAAGATGAGTGCATCTTTGACAGGGAAGATAAACAGTCTGAGTTTGAGAGTAAGAGGACTGTTCAGCAACACTGCTTGAATTTGCCTACTTTTTTCCTTTTTAACTAGGCTGGCAGGAGAGAAATAAACACCATTATTTCTGCTGTGGCAGTGGTTCTTAAAGTGTGATCACTGATCCTGCAGCATCAACAGCATCCAGGAAAACTGTTGGAAAGGAAAATTGTTGGGTCCACCCCAGATCTACTGAATCAGCCCTCCAGGTGGTTCTGATGAATGCTAAAAATTGGGAACCACTGCCTGAACCGGTACCCTGGGGTTTAGTCCCAGATGCCACTATCTTGTTGGGCAAGTTGAGAGCCCAGGCTAGCGTAAGACATCATGAGAATCTGTGCATTATTGATGGCACATTATTCCAGATTTTCTACCAGTGCAGGTTTCTTGTAATGTTATTATTTCCATTAAATACAAGCTATGCAAGAAAATGGGATTTTATAAACCTTTGTAGGGAAATTCACAGGTTTCAGAAAAAGTGCTTTGCCAGACAAAGGAACCAGATTTTGGGGTTCTAAAAATATGGCAGTTATAAGAAAAAAGACACTAACTTTAAGTGATTAAGTACACTAGCCAGAATTTAGCCATCAACTTTCAGAATAACTCAAGGGAAAGTCATCCTCTCAATGCTTAGATTTCCCCAGTATTTCACCAGTGGGGAGATCTAAGCATTGAGAGGATGACTTTCCCTTGAGTGATTCTGTATTAAAATGATCTCCAAGCTCTTTTCTAGCTCTCCAGGTCTAAATTTGAGACTCTTTTCTTCTCGCTTTCTCTTTCACTCACATCTTGAAAACTGCATGCACAGAATAGAACAGAAGGCATAAAAGAAAGGACAGAGAGAAACACTGACTGAGAATCAGAGAAAGAAAAGAGAGTTCACAGAGATTTCATATTTTCCAAACCATGGAGTGGTTGAAAGATATCATAAAATTCAGTCAAGTGAGTATGGAAGAGTATCAAAATTTAAGTATTATACAATAAACTGTGTGCACCTTTTAAAAGCAACCTGCATGTAGGTGAGTGGGGACACCTTGAAAGCTTTCTGTACAATTATAAAGGAAGATAAAGAGCTGTCCCAAGTAAGGACAGCCCAAGTGCAGAGCTGCAACAGGGAATCTTTGAATCCGAGCCACTAAAGGGAAGTGCAGTTGAACAAAAGGAAGGGCAAGAGAGTAGCACAGCTGCTATAGACTGAACATTTTCTTTGTGCAAGCTCATGCTTACCTTATTAAGGAAAAGCCTTCTCTCCAGCTCGATCTATCAAAGCCATCTATCACATTCTTCCAAGTTCAGAAAAGAGAACTAAGTTGAATAACTACAAGAAATCCAGCACCCGCAGAAAAAGAGTTGCATATATTCAATGTATTGTTAAAGATAGTGTGCTATTACACCACTATGGTTGCAGAACATCAAATTAACAGACATAAAGAAAATAAGCACTCAGCAGGGGAGATATTTAATTATAAGAAGAAGGGCAGCTAGCCTTTGAGAATGCAAGAATTCAACATTTCCCATTTCTCCTTTCCAAGTTTTTTCAAATAAAGTTTTTTCCCCAGTCCTCATCCTGATTGATACTTAGCATCAAATGTTTCCCCACCATGGAGAAATCCACACAACCAGCTTCTTCCTGTACCACCAGAGCCCAGCTGGAACCAGGAATACCTCTCTTTTTCGTTTGTGCTAAAACAGATGAGTAGCCAAGCTTTGCCTGCTGATAAAGAGTAATAATCACGCCGGTAATGGGAAGATTCTGCCTTAACTGAACTGCCAAGATCAGCCTGTGCAACTCCAACCAACGGTGGGATGGGAGGGATGTTAAGAACAGGATACTGAAATATAATCATTCTTATTGGTGTCTTCATTGTAACATCCGTGTGTATGCTATGCCTTAACTGAAACAAAGTTAGGAAGTCTGAGAGTTGAGAAACCACTTGCTCACTCTGAAAGGAAATCTCGACTAAAAGGAAGCAGAAATTAAAATTAATTCATAAACAAGAGTGGTTTATAGGCAGGAATTGAAAGGGCCTCATCTGGCCACAACATGGCTTAATTAAACATCGCCTCTCCCTAGTTCATTCCAACTCAACTCAGATTTTCTCTTCATGTTCTTTTTTCTTTATGTACAAGGCTAAGTATTTTTAAGATAAATTTAATCCATATGGTTTCTGATTCATTTACACACATAAAACTCAACAGAATGATTCCTGGTAAGCAAAAAGTTCTCTGAGCCTGTTTTCTCCTTAGGAAGAAAAAACTGTGTTGTGTTCACATTAAACTCATTCTTTTATTCTTGGGTTAACATTTCACTCAAAACCTTGGGGCCCAAAACGATGGAATGTATTGAAGGTTGTGAACTCAGCTCCGCAAACGGAAAGAAAAGCACCTACTTACTTCAGACCCTGGGTCTTTGAGGTTTCTCAGTGCCTGTTCTTAGGAATAGTTCTGCATGTGTCCAATAGTATATTTGTAGCACATTCTTCTTTTTAGTAGAAGCATTATTAGGAGGTATCCATTTTTATAGGCAATTCTACCCTTCAACTATAATTTCCTAGCTTCAGAAGTCAGTGTAAGGAAAGTTCTACAGAAAGCTCTGCTCTCAATCACATAAATATACTGGGCACATAAAAAGTATTTTTGGAGATTCCAGAAGAAAAAGAAGCATATTCTTAACAGAAATGGAAGGCCTGTGCTCATAGCTCCAACACAAAAGTCTACAGCTAAAACATCTCTTTATATATACCTCCTGTCTTCCTCATCCACAAGCTTTGTTGAATCACTTCTGTTCATCCACACATCTTTTACTTTACTTGCATTTTCATTTGACAAATATTTATTTCACTACATACTTTGAGCCAAGTAACTGGAACATAAAAATCTAAATATCCATTTTATTTCTTAGGAGGAAAGATGCCAACAAATATATGATAATTATTATAATGAACCTATGGTTAAAATATAGAGGAAACACAGGGAAAAAAATATCATATAATGCTTGCTAAGAAGTGCAGAAAGGCTTAGAGAAAGCAAAGCTAGAAAGATAGTTAGGCTTTCTGCAGGTGGATGAATCGAGGGAAGGAAAGTGCAAAGGCACCGAAGCATTAAAAAAATCATGTTTTGCAAACTAAACAGAGTTCAGTATTGATGAAGCAAAAATATAAGGTGTCATCTAAGAATATTCAAGAAAGGGGCCCAATAACATAGGGTTCTATATGTCCTACAAAGTAATTTAGATTTTAGCTTGTAGGTCAGTTGTGTTCAATTGAGTGTGACCATTAGAATGACCTACGAATCCTTTTTTTCAAACACACACTCAGACCCCGATCCAAGACACTCCAATGTGGTAGGTCTTGGGTAGAGACTTTTATATACATTTTCTTAAACATTCATGGTGCATGTCCCTGTTTAAGAACTGCCTGAGGCTCATAGGGACCACTAAAGTATTCTAAACATGGGAAACCCATGATCAGCTTGACTATTAGTTGATCCTTTTGTGGATAATGTGAAGAAAATTTTGCAAATGATCTAAGCACAGGGAATGGCTTAAAGGCAATGCAAACTTTCCAACAAGAACGAATGTAGTCCTAAAGTTAAAGGATGGCAAGAGGCAAGGCAAGAGAGTTTGAGATAAATAATAGTAATTCAGTCACAAATAATTAATGAACTAAAACTATACCCCCTCCCTCCTTTCTGGTGTGGTGACACCATTCTCCAAGAAAAGGGACACAAAGAGAAGATAGAGGACAGAAAAAAGTGAGCTCAAGTTCTCAACTGTTCAGTTGATTGGATTCAGAATATAAATTATGTAGGAGATTGAGAACGTATTAATTGAAATGCCCTAGACCTTTCTTCTCTGTTTTCAGTATTGGTGATTCAAGAGTGGCTTTATTTGAATTGGCTAACATAGCACTTATTAAGATTTCACAGCTCCAAACACTATGGGCAAGCTGTAATTCTAACTTATGTCAAATAAATGGCAAACAGTATCACTCTATCCTACCCTGAAGGTTGAGAGGATATGAAGTAGGCAACCTAAGAGAATTTTTCTCACATCCTAATCTCCTTTTCTGTCTTTGTTGGCACCATCAGGCACCGTGGTCCATGTTCAGCTTATTTATGCAGCCAAACAAGCTTGGCAGTTTATTGGACAGGAAAATGGCTGAGTTAAATATTATTGAAGTAGGAAAAAATATTCCTGGGGTAAAATAAGGTTTGCAGCCACCCCATCCCAACTGAACAAAAATTCCTTTCTATAGTTCACACCCCTTCTCTCCTCCTCCCACTTTTCTAGTCTCCTTCTGAGGATCAGTGCTCTGGGGACCTGCACTAAAACCCCAATAGAGGTGTTGACACATGTTCCTACCCAAGTGGATAATTTAGTCACCAATATGCTGGGTTTATTTTTTCTGAACTGCTGCAAATACCTATATCTTTTATTGTACTTTTCTTTTTAGAAGATTCACTAAATTATTCACTAAATTATTTTCCTATCATTATCATATATAGAAGAGTTCATTACACTATAAGATTAGATTGAAACTTCTGATGCTTCACATAGAAGTTTGTGATATAGCTATATATATAAATATATATATCATATATAAATATAAATATATATATCATATATAAATATATATAGCATATATATTTGAAAGTACAGGGTCAAGGCAGTCTACTCTTTTACCTTTTAATTCAGATTTTTAACATACATGTAAGCATATTTGTGTGTCTACATATGTGTGTGCACACCTACATACATACAAACATATGTACCTCTTTATGGGCCATTTCTTCTTTTTAACAGCACTTCCTGCCATCAAACACTATCTCTGTACTTTGCTTCCAGACTTCCTCTTCCTTATGTGATGTCTAGACTATTGTAAATTGTGACTGCACCAGAAATATGAGAATGGGCCTATTGAGCTGCTGCTATCCTCCATTCATCAAATAATGTGTGTTATGAGTTTTTGCCCAGGTATGTTGCCACAGTGTGTTGAAAGTATGACCCTGAAACCTAAATCAGGTTTGTAGGGTAGCGCAAAGTCAAATAAGTATCAAACTTCCTCAATTACATAACATCATGTTGTTTCTCTAGACAACTTGCCTCAGGAGTGAAGATTGAATTTTGAGGCAATTTCTGCATGGACACCAGTATAAAAGGTGAATTCTGAGAGCTCAGCATTCTGAGTTTTGTCTACCCAACAATGAATAGTGTGGTCACTATGCTAAAAGCTGCGACCCCAAAGATACTAGAGCAATTTCTGTCACTTAGTGATGAGATAGCAACTCAGAGGGTCATACACACACACACAAAGGCACAAAATGAGAATATTAGAAATTCTATCACTGAACCTAGCACCTAAATCTACCCACTTTCAACATTTGTCTTAGTTCAGACTCCCCTGTCTTTGTTACTTCACCAGGTTTGTAACTGACCTTCCTTAGTCTTATCTTTCATCTCCTTTCTTTTCTCCAAAGCTAGAGCCAGAGCAATCCCTCTAAAGTACATATCCAACATTTTAGTTTACAGCTTAAAACTCCTCCATGATCCCTCATTGTTGTCTGGGTCAAGTTCCAACTCTTTAACATGGATTGGATCACGAGGCCCATCATGAAGAACCCCCTCCATACTCCTTTATCTCCTAAGCTTCCCCTCTCAAACTCAGAGTAAGATGTTAAAAACCCCAGGCTCTTTTCAAACACAGTCGCATCTTCTCTCCCTCTCTGCCTAACTCCCTCTTATCTTTTGATCCCAGAGTAAAGGTTACTTCTTCTACTAAGATGCCACTAGCCTCTTCTCTGTGCTACTATAGTAACCTATACTTGTCAGTATTTATATAACACTTTGAAAATGTACTCTAATTGTGTATCAGCACCCTTCGCTCTCTTTCATTTTTACCAACAGATCCTTGTGGATAGAATTTATTTTATTCTCCTAGTAGCCCCTGCAACTAGCTAAGTGCCTGCACACGGTAAATTCTCAATTTCTAGTTGTTGAATAGATAGATGAATGAATGAAATAAAGCTGTTTAGTATTTTCTGTTTTGCTTTAATTGTCCTTAACCTGACAACAAAGAAAATTACGAATTATAAGTCTGCTGAAAGTGTATGAACATAGTATTAGAGTAAACCAACTAAAACACTGAATAAAAGTCAGGGCAAGTGTAGTTTAATAAGGAACTCATTATACTCTGACTTCTTCTGTTTCTTGTTTTTCAGGCTATCAAAAAGTGCCACTAAACTGAAGGGGATAACAACAGATAATCTCAAATAGCATTTAAATAAGCCTTGAGATATCTAACTTTTCTATATTTACAAGACTTTTAGGGTTTATATTACTCGACCACTTAAGCAAAACATCGTATTTGTTTATTTACCCTTTCCATAAATAATTTTTAGCTGTCACCAGACTCTTTACCCTCAATTTAAGTGTATTTCCTTTTCCTTGTTTCTTGACATCAATGAGAAAAAAACAGCAATTAAACAATTGTAAACCTCAAGAGAATCAGACAAATCAGTGGGTAATTTAAGAAACTCTTCTATCCAGTAGATTTTTATTTGGCTTTCATGAAACCTTTAATTCTTTATGACATTGGATACAGAAAAACACAAATATTCATTTAGCTAACTGCCCAGTAAAACAACTTATGAACATTAGGGAAGAACAGAGGATAAACAAAAAAGTTAGGCAGAACCTATACATTGGGTAACTTAAATCAAACTTTCACATACCTTATAGTTTTTGAAAATTTACAAGCCTGGAGTAACAAAATAATTGAGGACCATATGATGACTTGACAGTAAACAAGCTATAATAGAATTGAGTCTATGAAGTATTTTGTTTTCACAACCCAGAGAAAAAGATAAACCAAAAGAATGCTGGAAATTGGGTTGCCCTGCTCCTTCCATGGTTTCTAAGATTCATTCTCCAATTATGTAATTTCAGTTAACTGCGCTACTTTTTTTTTTTTTCTTGGCTGATTATTAACCATTCACAATCTGTATTTTGTATTCTGACAGTAACCACTCACTTCATTCAATTGCAGAAGGAAAATCACCCACATCACTTTTATAACAAAACATGCTTATAGCAAAATCTGAGTATATTTCTAATGACTTTTCTAGGTTTGTAACACATATCAATCATCTTTGCAATGTTTCTGGTCAAATGTCTGAATTTAGATATCTTAGTAAGAAACAAGAAAAGGAAGACACATGCTTCATAGCATTTGCCTATAGCTATTTCTGTTTCTGAAGTTTTAACAAAAGTGGTATAAGTGAAGATGAACTGAAACTCTCGAAATACCAAATGGGCTACAAATTGAAACTCTAAAAATAACAAAAGGTTATGTCTACCAGCAGTTCTCTAAAGAATCTCCATCTACAGATTTTTTTTTTTTTTTGAGACAGTCTCGCTCTGTCACCAGGCTAGAGTGCTGTGGCACTATCTCAGCTCACTGCAACCTCCAGCTCCCTGGGTCAAGGGATTCTCCTGCCTCAGCCTCCCGAGTAGCTGGGATTACAGGCATGTGCCACTATGCCCAGCTAATTTCTGTATTTTTAGTACAGATGGGGTTTCACCATGTTGTCCAGGATGGTCTCGATCTCCTGACCTTGTGATTCACCCACCTCAGCCTCCCAAAGTGCTGGGATTACAGGTGTGATCCACTGCACCCAGCCAGATTTTCTTTTAAATTAATTCAGCCAAGTCCTCTTCCTTCCCTGAGTCTCACTATTTGACTACTGTAGCCCTGAACATCTGCATTATTGAAACAAGTAGCTGTGAATAAATTACTCTGACTGTTTTGTTACACTTACATGGAGGATACAATTTAAAGCTACTTTTAAAACAGTATTTCAGGAAAAAAAGAAAGTCATTTTAGAAATAAAATCCAAGAAATATTGAGCAATATTAACTAAAGTGTGAGAATTAATTCAATCATTAGCAAGTACATTTTCCTTGCTTCATGGCTGGCAGGCAGGACTTAGGATACTGATTGGCTCCTTCAATGTATGTAAGGAGGGAATAAGAGACAGTCATAACTTAAAAGTTAATTAAGAAATTCAGTTGAAGGCACTCAACTGCAAAGTTAAAAGACTTTCAGATGTGAAGTTAATCACTTTCCGTTTTTTCCACATAACCCACCCGAGCTTGGATCAGAAGTATAAGGGCAACTCCCTCTAGCAGCAAGTCCTACTGCCCTGGTAGCTGCTTGTTCAGCTGCAAGCACTCTAGACTAAAGGAAGCTATTTCAGAGAACTAATAGAAAGAAACCTATTATCTTTTTAGAGACAGTTTCATAAGGATATTCTAAGTTACCAGAAATGCTTCTGGGGGAGGTGTGTGGTACTATCCCTAGATCCAAAATAGGGGAGGAATGAAAAAAAGAAAGACTTCACATCATCTCCCCTTTTTCACATTACTGAGTCATTCTTCTATCCTGAAAATGTGCTCTTCATAAAAACCAGACTGAGTGAAGAGATGAAAGAACTATAATATATTAGGAAACATAGTAATTATAACCCTTATGTGTACTTTAATTATATAATGTGTTCATCAAAATGAAGGGAGATAATTTTCTATTTCTAAGAGTAAAATTACATCATTTCAAATAGTGTAATAGAACTAGGGAGGAGAACATTAATATGGCCACTATATTCATTTTTTTTATATGTTGAAATACCAGAACCTATGTTAGGCCTTGTAGATAACACAGGAATATTCTGAGATACAATTTCCATTTTAGAAATTAAATTTAGAAATTTTAGAAATTTTAGAAATTAAAATTCCTTTAGAAATTTAATTTCTAAAGGAATTATTTAAACATTAATTTAACAACAGATAAACTTTAATCTTATTTTTACTTTATGATATTGTAACATTTGACATTGGCCTTAAAAATCTGATAGGCACTTCAAAAAGACAGAACTCTTGGTTTCCTTTTTGCAAACTATACTGCACTAGCAGCATCCTCATTCTGTTACTGGTAGCATCATTCTTTCCTCTGTTCAGGCCAAAAACCTTGGTTCAGACTTCAGCAACATCAGACAATTCTTTGTTGTAGAGAACAGCACTGTATGCTTCATAGGATATTTAACAGCACCCCGGCTTCTACCCACGAGATATCTGTGGTATCTTCCCCAACTGTGACAAGCCAGACACTGTCTCCAGACATTGTCAAATATTCCTGGGAGAGAAAAATCACCTCCAGTTAAGAGGCACTGTCTCAGAGTTACTACAAACTTGGCTCTCTCGCTCACATCCCACATAAATCTCTCTGCAAATCCTATCGGCTTTGCTTCAGAACATACTGAAAATACAAGCACTTCTTATATCTCTGCTGCTCTCACCTAGACCCAACCTGCTTGATTCAAATCCTGGATTATTCCAAGGACCCCTAGCCTGTCTCCTTGCTCCCACCTTTGGCCACGTACATACTATTCCCAACACACCAGCCAGACAGACTATCAACACATTATAAACTTCTCTAGAAGTGAGAAAAAATGGCTTGAGTAATTCCCCATGGTCCATATTCATGACTATACTGTGTGAAAACATGCTAATATTAATTACTATCAAGACAGTCATGGTAAAATTAGTCTAAATGTTGGCTAGAACTAATTCAGCCCCACATAAAAGATACTTTCACATTCAGATGATGAAAGCAAAGCAAGTATTTATTGAGTGCTTACTGTGTATTTAATCCTACAGTCAGAGCAGAATTTCAGTATAAGAAGTTGGAGATCAAATATTTATGGAAATGTTTCTACTTCGTTCCACAAACAACAGGTTAAAAACAGCACATTTTACTAGAGCAATTTTTTTAGCAAAAGGTTAAAAAAATTCTGAGAAGCTCTTTTAAATGGTTTTTATGAAAAAAGTTTGTCTCAGGGTCTCAAGTAATAAATTTCCAAAATTATCCGCTACATGTTCCTTTAAATTGAATAATTTTGCATTGATAACAGAGAAAAAAGGAAGTGGGGAGGCAGATCCCAGGGTCCCAACTGTGACGATTTTAGCTCTTCTAATTATTGCAAATGTAGTTTATAGACATTTTACTCAACATTAATGGAGAGAAAAAGAGTTTGTTCCTTCTTTTGTCAGACTGAAAAAAAGGCTTAACAAATTGACCAATAAGAATGCAATTGTAAATGAAGAATAATTAAATAACTGGAGGCCAGGCACAATGGCTGACTCCTGTAATCCCAGCACTTTGGGAAGCCCAGGTGGGCGGATCACTTGAAGCCAGGAATTTGAGACCAGGCTGGCCAACATGGCGAAATTTCATCTCCACTAAAAATGCAAAAATTAGCTAGGCATGGTGGCATGCACCCGTGGCCCCAGGTTTTGGGAGGCTGAGGTGAAAAAATCGCTTGAACCCGGGAGGCAGAGTGTGCAGTGAGCTGAGATGGTGCCGCTGCACGCCAGCCTGGCTGACAGAGCGAGACTCTGTCTCAAAATAATAATAATTGGAGTTGTGGCATTTCATAAAATTTTTACTTTGTAGTTATCATCTACCCCAGCGATGTTTGCACTTTGCCAACCAAATGAAAATCTTATTCCCTTGCAAAAGTGCATGAAGGACAAAGTTATTAATTTGCCTAATACTCTGTCTCCATGGGACAGCAAGCTGACCCAAAGTTTTCTAGAAACTACTCTGTTTTGACCATTTTCCCTCTCTATTCCTTTAGAAACACAGTAAAGTGTCATTGCTGGCTAGATTTTAAAGATTTTTGGTTAATTTCAGCTAATTCTGAGAAGAGTTAAAAGAGGAAGAAAATTTTTATCTTGTATTTGAAAAAAAAAATCCTTCTTAAATCTTATGAAACTAAAAGAGAAGAACAAAGTAGACCATTTAGAATACATTACCTTTCATCCAAAGGTTTCAGTGTGCTTGGCAGATAGCACATTATTAAAACATAATTCTGAATAAGTTCCAAGAAATTCTTCTCCCAATTGTACAGCCACAAAAGTTAAGGTTTGGGGAGATGAAGAAATTTATAGCCCAGAAAAAATAAAATAATTAGGCTAAGCAGAAAACAAAATCCATCAATTCTTATGTTTGAAAACAATGAGAATAAAAAAAAAGGAGACAAAAATTATTTCCTTGTTTTAGTCAATAGAAAATTGTTCCAAAACACCATTGCAATGTTACATTTTTATAATTTATTTACTTTTTGATTTTGACTCTATTTTTCACTATTCTACATAATTTGCTGTAAACTTTTTTTTAAGGCAGCTTATACCCCAGCCAAGAATAGTTTCAAGGAACTCTGAAAGGAGCAAAGTTTATTAAACAACACTGTTAGTAAAGCCACTACAGTGTGACCCATGTTAGCCATGGTTAAAAATGGCCAAAAATCATTATTATCATGCTTGCTTTTTTTTTTTAAAAGCTGAGTACTTAAAAATAAGCTTTATTGGCCCCGCGTGGTGGCTCACTCCTGTAACCCTAGCACTTTGAGAGGCCGAGGCGGGCAGATCACGAGGTCAGGAGATCGAGACCATCCTGGCCAATATGGTAAAACCCTGTCTCTACCAAAAAATATAAAAATTAGCTGGTCATGGTGGTGCACACTTGTAATCCCAGCTACTTGGGAGACTGAGGCAGGAGAATCACTTGAACTCAGGAAGCGGAGTTTGCAGTAAGCCAAGATTGCGCCACTGTACTCCGGTCTGGTGATAGAGTGAGACTCTGTCTCAAAAACCAAACAAACAAAGCTTTATTAAATCACTCATATAAGATACACTAATTGATTCTAAAGTCCTGTCTATCATATTAGAATTAAAATTACATTACTTTGTCTTTCTGCTCTTACATGTGTCAAAATACTTTTAAGCTGAAACATTTCAGCTTAATGTTGGTAAAATATGAATCTCACTTTCATAAAATGTTATTTGCATTGTCAAATTTTAATTTCAAATTCAGTGGTTCCACAAATTGTTTTATCTTTTCATTTTATAGAAGCCAGTGTTTTTAAATACATTTCAGAATTGTCTCTAAAGAAAACTAAATAGTTCTGTGTTTATGGTTACCACCTTCTGTTACTAAAAGTAAATAATTTGCAAAATATACTTTGATCCAAGAATATAGCATGATAAGTGGCCATGCAAGTTGCAAGAGCTGTAGGCAAATTTTAAAGTTGCAATTTGCAACTTTAATTTATTTGTCAGTTAAGGAAACAGCATATTAATTCTATTGGAAGCAACCCAATAAAAAGGTGACTTATCAGTTGCTGAATGAAACTGCTTTATTTTATTCTCATAGAAAACTTTACATATTTTATTCAAGTGTACAATATACTTACTCTTTCAAGGCACAGTCTAACCAAACTTCATATATATAATAAATATATATAATATATAAATATAACATAACATATATAATACATATAATATATAATATATGTTATATATATTTATATATTATATAAAAATAAATATATTATATAAATATATTATATTATATTATATTATATATAAATATATATTATATAATATATTATATTATATATTATATTATATATAAATATATATTATATAAATATATTATAAAATAAATATAATTTATATATTATATATAATACATTATATTATATAATCTATTATATATTAATATAATATAATATTATATAAATATATATACACACACATGGGAGTCAGCCACACAGGCATGAGTTCACTCTGTCACCCAGGCAGTTGCAACTTCTGACTCCAACGCAACCTCTGCATTTCAGGTTCAAGCTATTCTCCCATCTCAGCCTTCTGAGTAGCAGGCATGTGCCATCACACTGGTTAATTTTTGTATTTTTAGTAGAGACGGAGTTTCACCATGTTGGCCAGTCTGGTCTTGAACTCCTGGCCTCAAGTGATCCACCAGCTTTGGCTTCCCAAAGTGCTGGGGTTACAGGCATGAGCCACTGTGCCTGGCCCCAAACTTCCATTTTAAAGCTCTGATGTCCATGATTGAGAGTTTTACATAAGTATTTTCTCTGGCAGCTATTAAACCAAATATTAAATGAATAAGAATTAAAATTCCTATTCAGTTCTTTTTGTATAAAATTATTTTTCAGTAGCAAGTCCCTAAAGAACATTATTCAATAATAGTACTAAATTAATATGATTGCATAATACATCTAGTTAAATGTTTATCAGATTCCAGGGTAAATATCATGCAAAACAGTTATGTAATTTTGAGGGCATTTATCACCCTATGCTTCCAAATGTAATTGGCTCTTGCAATGTGACTAACTAATCCAGTTGGAATACTGTGCTGTAGCAAAAAATGTTAGATATCCAAATAAGGTTAAAAAAGACACCCAAATAAGCTATATTTCATCATTAGTGAAAAACATCTAATATTTAAAAATTTCTAAGAAAAGGAATTTTAATTTACAAATTCTTTTATGCCAGTATAAGGGAGGAAAACAATTAAAAACAAAATGTCTTATAAAACTGTAGCTAATTCTGTATATATTCAATTTATTCACTACTTACTTTGTATGAGTTATAGTGTATGTAAATTTTTCCAATATCCAAAACTTGTGTCTGCCAGTCCTGTTCCTATTTCTAAGAAGCATACAAAGTACACACATACACATGTACACATTTATATCATGTTATATAATATGAATGTTATAAATCTGACTATATAACAACATTCACTTTTAAAATGTTAGTAACTAGGATAAGGAGCTGTAGCCAATTGCTTCTCAATCTTCCCACTTCCATTCTGTAGGATACAGGCTTCCATCAGTGACACAAATAGTTTCGGATTTTCAATTTCAAAATGTAGATTAAAATATTTGTTTTTATTCATGAATCCATGTATATTAGAAGTCTGTGTATAAGAAAGGTCATGGTATGTAGCATGAGAGAGGCCTGGGTTTGAATCTCATCTCTAACAACTACTGATCTTTTCACTGGGGTCATGGCTTTCTCATACGTAAAATAGGATATAAAATCTACATTGTAGGATTCTTCTAACTACTCATAAAAAAGTATGTGTTATGAACTAAATTTCGCCCCCAAAATTCATGTTGAAACCTTAACTCCCAATGTGACTATATTTGCAGATAGAACTTTTAAGGAGGTATTTAAGGTTGCATAGGGTCATAACGGTAGGGCCAAAATCCAAATGGACTGTGTCCTTAGAAGAAGAGATGCCAGGCTGTACACAAAGAGGAAAGGCCTGGTGAGAACAAAGTGAGAAGGCAGCCATCTGCAAGCCAAGGTGAGAGGCCTCAGAGGAACCCAACTCTGCCAGCACCTTGATTTTCAACTTCCAGCATCCACAACTATGAGAAATAAATTTCTGTTGCTTAAGCCACCCAGTCTGTAGCATTTTGTAATGGCAGTTATAGGAGACTAACACAGTGTGTTTAAATGACTAGTATATTTTTGTGAAACATACTCTAGTACCAAAAATGCTATGTCTACCTCTATAGTAATAATAATAAAAAATAAATAAAATAAGAAATGAGAGGCCATGTACATGGTATATTTAGAGCAGTAGAGTTCAATAGAACATTCTTCCATGATGGAAATATTCTTTAATTTGTGCTGCCCAGTATATTAGCCACTGGGCACATGTGGCTATTCAGCATATGGAGCATCTGAAACGTGGCTAGTGTAACTGGAGAACTGATTTCTTAATTTAATTTAAATTAGTTTAAAATTGTAATTCCAGCACTTTGGGAGGCTGAGATGGGTGGGTCACTTGAGGTAAGGAGTTAGAGACCAGTCTGGCCAACATGGTGAAACCCCCTCTCTGCTAAAAAACAAACAAACAAAAAATACAAAACAATACAAAAATTAGCTGGGGAGAGTGACAGCCACCTCTAACCCCAGTTACTCAGGAGGCTGAGAAAGGAGAACCACTTGAATCTGGGAGGCGGAGATTGCAGAGAGCTGAGATCATGACACTGCACCCCGGCCTGGGCGGCAAAGTAAGCCTCCTTCTCAAGGTAAATAAATAAATTAATTAAATAATTTACATTAACATAATCACATTTGGTAAATGATTACTATACTGGACAGTGCACATCTAGAGCATCTACAATTTACTTATGTTGTTTTCATCATGGTTCACTTTTTCTCTACTGCATAATACAATAAAGACTTCTTTAGGCCCTTTTACCAAATTACCAGAAATTAGTCTAGAAAGTTTTCCAATGACTCTAACATTATTCATATTCAGAAAATACAAAATAACCTTGCCAGCTAGAACAATGATACATTCTTGTTTTATTCAGTTTTTGTGTAATAGAAGATCTCCAAGATCATAGTAATTTTTCATTGTATATTATCATTTATGGTTGAAAATTGTATCTGACTGTTCCCTGTTTTGGACACAATTTAGCCGCGTCTTGAAAGTCCAGGTTCATCAATATGAATTTTTTTAAGAAAAAAAGCATTTTATTAACATACATTTACTAATACATATAAATGTGCCTCAAGAGTTCTCAACGTGTTGAAGAAAAACACAAATTCAAGGAAAGTCAACACTGAAACAACAAGTAGTAAGAAAGAAAACCATTATGCCCAACTCTAAAACAAACAAACAACTCAGAAAATCTTTTGTACAATAATCATATAAATATTTGGATTTTTAAGTTTCTTCTTTACTCAACCAGCCTAGACAGACTGGCTGCTAGTGTAACAATTGCCTCTGTCATGGAAGCACATCACATACCACCCCAACTTGCCAACCCCTAATTCACAGTTTCTGCATCCCTCAAAAATTTGTGCATCTTATTTCCACTCCTCTCTTTTACTTGTATTATATCATTGATTAGAGGAAAGGAAAATTATCTCTCATGTCTATAAGAACTGGCTGTAGATGATTTAGGCAATTCTTAATACAAAGCTTAAAATTTCTCCATTTTCATCATTATTAAATGCTGCAGATACGAGAACAAGTCAATTTTGCTAACCTTTTAAAAATGTTTGTCTTGGTCAGAACTCTAGGCATAAGTCACACACAAACTGTCAATGCTAGTCTTAATGATCTTGAAAGCCCGAACTTATATTCTAATGATGGATTGAATTATCATGAAAATTTCATTAACAAAGAGAATTTCATCTTCTGAATTGTACTCCATTTCATAGGCGGAGGCAGTAATGTAACATTGTGGGACAATAAGAGAGTAGAAATATTTCTAATCACTAATATATTATTTACGAAAATTATTATCACTTTTGCTGAAGTGTCACTTCACTTATGGCATCACAAAATACAGAAGTCAAAATCATCTAATCACCCATTATCTTATTGTTAAACGTGAAATAAATGTAGAGAACTTTAAAAATCTCTAATATGAATATTTGGCATCAATATTTTGTATTGTAAGCATGCAGCATAAAGTCATGCTTCGCTGTAACACTAAAATATGTGTGTTGAAGTAGGCAAACAAAACAATAGATCATTTTCATCACTATTTTAAAATTATCAAAATATAAGCTGTGCTAAGAAATGAATTTTCTGAGAAAGACTTTAAATTGTTCACTATCAAAACTTTTTGAATAATTTTTATAATTCTAAGCCCATCTGTTCTTACTGTATCTAATTTTGAAAGGGCTAATATCCAGAACCTACAAAGAACTCAAACAAATTTACAAGAAAAAAACAAACAACCCCATCAAAAAGTGGGCAAAGGATATGAACAGACATTTCTCAAAAGAAGACATTCATACAGCCAACAGACATATGAAAAAATGCTCATCATCACTGGCCATCAGAGAAATGCAAATCAAAACCACAATGAGATACCATCTCACACCAGTTAGAATGGCGATCATTAAAAAGTCAGGAAACAACAGGTGCTGGAGAGGATGTGGAAAAATAGGAACACTTTTACACTGTTGGTGGGATTGCAAACTAGTTCAACCATTATGGAAAACAGTATGGCGATTCCTCAAGGATCTAGAACTAGATGTACCATATGACCCAGCCATCCCATTACTGGGGATATACCCAAAGGATTATAAATTATGCTGCTATAAAGACACATGCACACGTATGTTTATTGCGGCACTATTCACAATAGCAAAGACTTGGAATCAACCCAAATGTCCATTAGTGACAGATTGGATTAAGAAAATGTGGCACATATACACCATGGAATACTATGCAGCCATAAAAAAAGATGAGTTTGCGTCCTTTGTAGGGACATGGATGCAGCTGGAAACCATCATTCTTAGCAAACTATCACAAGAACAGAAAACCAAACACCGCATGTTCTCACTCGTAGGTGGGAACTGAACAATGAGATCACTTGGACTCGGGAAGGGGAACATCACACACCGGGGCCTATCATGAGGAGGGGGGAGGGGGGAGGGATTGCATTGGGAGTGATACCTGATGTAAATGACGAGTTGATGGGTGCAGCACACCAACAAGGCACAAGTATACATATGTAACAAACCTGCACGTTATGCACATGTACCCTACAACTTAAAGTATAATAATAATAAATAAATTAAAAAAAAAAAGAAATATCCATTCTTGACTGTGGTAGTAATAAACAGTATTGCTAAAAATTGTTTGCAAGGATTTATGAAATTTTTATGTTTCCAGAGGACATTAAACTATTGTTATCTACAAAAAAAAAAAAAAAGAAAGATAAAAACCATTTAAATAAAATCAGACTCACTTTAGTAAATGATAGTTTTTCATTAATCTTAATGACATATCTAATAACAGTAAATCATTAATTTAATTAAATATATGACCTTGAAGGAATATGTATGCAGGCAGTCAACAGATTATAAAATTATACAGATGCAAATAATTTAAGAGTACTTATGACCTATTATTAGACAAAAAGAGGAAAAACTCAACATGTTACTATGTTCACAGTTTGGATAAAGACTAGAAGTGAGTATTAATAATAAAACATTAGTAATTATGAGGAATTTTTAAAAATTACTTTTAAAATTATTAAATATTATATTTATAATTATTAGTAAGTAAACTGAATTTCATATGGAATGAATTTTCCATTCAGGTGGTACAGCAAAGGAAAAACTTGGGAAAAACCTGGGAGTTTCTCTAATCCCTGTGTGTCCTTCCTGTCTCATCTCCAATCCAAACCATCAGTAGGTCCTGCCATTCCTCCTACAAAAATAATTCATAAATCTGTTCACATTTTCCATCCCTGGACTGACGAACTAGTCTCCTTATTGATCTTTTCCTTACAACACTCCAAAATCTATGCTATACAACATCAAGCCACTTATTTGCTTAAAACTCTTTAATATCTTTCCATTACATTTAGAACATACCCAAACTTCTTCCAGAGACATACAGCCCCTACATGATCTCAGGCCTGTCTCTGCTCTCCTCTCCTGCCTCTCCCCCGTCTTGTTCACTAAGCTCCAACGTCACTGAACTTGTTTTCACCTCAGGCCTTTGCATACGCTGTTGCTTCCACCCGGTACATTTTCCCACGCAGACCCTTCTTCAAGGCCAACTTCCGCGTATCCTTCAGGTTGTCCATAGCCACCCAATCTAAACTCAGTCCAAAGAACTAGGTTATCCTGGGACCTTATCTTTCTTTTGCAGATTTTTAAAGGCAATTCATTGCTTCAAGACTAATTGCTAATGCCCAATTTGCACTTGAATAAAGAGGCTTTCCTAGGAGTATGTGTGTCTGTTAGCAGAAATGACCTCCTTCAGGATCAATACTTTCACAGGTTCCCTTAATATTCTCAGTACTCATATTCAGTTTGAATCCTATATCCTTCCTGTAGTCTTCTCTGACACATAGCTTACCTCCTTAGCTAGCCTGTAAATATATAGAGTATAGGGACTACTGCTTATTCATTTTTATATTTGCATAATGCATTCTACATAGTATTAATAATAATTATTATATTATTCAAATATAATAATGGCAAGGGTTTATATAGGGCTTACTACAGGAATCAGAAACTGTTCTAAGTTTTTGATGCATAGTAACTCATTAAGTGATATGATGATTAGACAAATTGACAATAAGACAGGTATTTTCGTTATCCTCATTTTACAGATTTAAAAAAACTGGAAGCTCAGAGACGCTGTTGGCCAAGTTCATTAGGCTAGTGATGAATCTAGGGCTCAAACTCTAGCAGTCTTCTGTTTACAACAATGTTACATACACATTCAATATTGAAAGAATGAAATAGTTGATAATAACTCATTTCAGGCAATAATCTTGTCTTTGGATAATTTTGTGTAAAAATCGTTGGACTTTTTTTCTAAAGTTTTGCCTAAGACCTGGCTTCTCACTTCTAAAATCTATGATAACTTTTGCTTCATTGGTAGTAACATCTTTCATGGGACTACCTTTGAAAGGAATACATGCTAGGTAGTTCTGAAATCACTGCTGGACAGCATTTATGGAATGTACTTCTTAAATGTACATTATATATTGGAAAAATACAATGTACTTCCTTTAAGTCAGAAACGGGAGTTGGTCTAGTACAAGGAATTCAGGATTTGGATGCAGAAACTCTAGGCTTTTGTCCTTATTTCTCCATTGCTACCCATATGACCTTATGACTACCTTGATATCTCTAAGCCTCAATAATTTTCTTGCCTGTAAAAAGAGGAAAATAGTGTCTAATAATTAAAGTCATATGAAGCCAAATGCATATCAAAAAATACAAGAACATTATTAAATAACAATGTTGCAGCTACTGAATATATGCAAGGCATCACACAGTGCCAAGATATAGTCCACGGTTACTTTATTGCTTCTCCAGTGAATGTGAATGAATGAAGAAAGATGAAGACTCCATCATGAAATTTGTTTTGATTTTATTGGACTGGTCTAGTTTCACAGTTAGAAGACATCAAATTTTAAGAATAAGTCCCAACAGCCAACTCTATGGATCGGACATACTGACAGACCATTAAATGAGTCAAGGACTTTCTAATGAGGAATTAAATCAATCTGTTTATCCAGTGGCAAACAAATACTTTATAATACATTAAATGCAAAGAAGAATATCAAGCTGTTAATGAAGGGGGCTGTGGTGTAGGGGAATAGTTAGGAATGCCTGGGTTTCAGTTCTGGTTGTGCCATTTATAGCTGTGAGAATTTCATTTAAATATTGAACACCCCGACATTGTTTCCTCAGCACTAAGATGGATATAAAAATCCCCACAGGGCTGTTAACAAATATTAAATAGAATAGTGTCTTTAAAAACACAATGCCTGATTTAATATGCTGATTAAGACATGTGAAATGACAGTCAAGAACAGAGAATCGCTACTGAACTGAAGCCATTTTGTGCTGGGGAATTGCTCTGTATGCAGAGTGCCAGCAAAGATTAAATGTTTGGTAAATACTGTGAAATTAAAGTGCATCAAACAGAAAGGCCTTTCCAAGATATCTGCCAAATACTTAGTTCATTTGTAGCCATCTGTAGCATTTTGCTCTCAGAAACAGAATATAAACACACACACACATATTTACAAATGCAATTTAACCCAAAGTTCTGAATGCACATATGTGACATAGTTCCAAACTCCTTTCAGGAAGGTTAATTTCTGTTTGGCAATGTTGTTAAATGCAAATTTTTTAAATGTTCTATTTTAGGGTATTTAACTAGGAGTACTGTGCTTTATATAGGGAAATTGAATGGCCGACACTGGGAAGCTCCCCAAGGACATAATAATAAAGTTCCAGTAGGCAAGGGAGTGTGATCACATTTCCAGAAAGAAAAATAAAGCTATTTTTGAAACGAAACAATTAAAAGATAATAGACGAGCAGGAATTTTACAAACGGAGACATTTTTTATTTTATTTGACATAAATCAAAAGCTATCTCCTGACCTAAATCTTCCTATTAAAAACTCAGAGGAAATAACAGTTTCTACTTCTATGACATATTTGGTTTATGATTTATGATAATAAATGGCAATATTACATCTTTGACTCGATTGCTTTAGAGTCGTCTGTTCTGTCATGGGTGTTGGGTGGGGTGCAGTTCATGTATCTATTTTCAAAACGCCAGTGTATAATTTATATGTAAGTATCCCTATCATCTGTATTCTCAATGAACATGCATCACAATTCTTTTTATCTCTGTGAATCTTTTGATTTGTTTTCAAACTAGTTTTAAGTAATGATATACATATGCACCTCAAACTCAGTGCAAAATATAGTAAACTAATTGTTGTAGCTATAATTGAGTACCTAAGAATAATATGCATTATTCAGTAAGATGTTGGAGTAGCAAAGAGAAAAAAGTACCTCATCTCAGGACATCTTGTCAGGACTTCTATAAGATATAACTGATGAAAAGTACCTAGCCCCCGCTCCAACCTGGCATAGGATCAGGAGTTTCTACCTTTAGATAATTGAGTCAAGATTTGGTTCTACAGATAATCTGTAAGGGCATACACATTTCCTACAACAGGTGTGAAAAAGTCAGCATGAACTGTATTTATCTAACTTTATTAGCTGACTTACTTAGACACATTTGTGTACTTCCTCAATAAAAATTTTCCAAACAATGGCAACTTTTCTAAGGATGCTGATACAGCAATAACTCTAGAAAAAAATATCTTTCCACATAAAGGTTACATTCTAGTTAGGGAAAACAGACACAAAATGAATAGTAAAATGTTTAGTACAACAGATGGTAATAAGTTCCAAGGAAAAAATAAAGCAAAAATGGACATAGGGTATGGTTACAGGGAGACGGTTCCAATTTTTAAAAGACTGGTCTTATAATGTTCACTAAGAAGATGACGTTCCAGCAAAGACCACTGATGTTTGACATTTGAATACTCGGTGCTTCATTATCATGCCAGCACCACTGCCAAAGGGGACAGCACCCTCCTGATTAACTACTGTAGAATTGTTAAGATGAAAAGTCAATTCTACACTCATTATTGTAATTTATTCTTTGAGGAGAGTATAATTTCGTATTGATTTTATATGTGAAAATAATGATACAACAAGTAAGTGTTAGAGTAACTTGTTCCACATCACTCACTTGTTAGGGGTAGAGTTAGGACTCTAGGCCAGGTCATCTGATTTTCAAACTTGCACACTTATTACTACAGCATGGTGACCATGGGGGTAGATCACCACAGGCAAATGTCTCAGGACACCAAACCAAGCAAAAGAACACCAGAAGGAAAGGCAGAGGAATGTTAGACAATTTTTCCCAATTTGCTATTTTGCTATGATTGAATTCTCTTTGTTTTCACAAAATGTATCTCAATAATTAATTATAGAATTATGCAAAGTAAATACCCTTCATAAAATATGACTATGACTACGACTATGACGATGACTACTACTACTACTAATAATTATAATCAAATTCAATTTCTTCCCATGCAAACCAACCTTGGGCCTAACTACTTTGCATATCTCCCCATTTCAGCTACTAGAAAATGTCCTTCAAATTTAAGGTCTTAGCTTTTATGATACTATCACATGATTTCTTCCCAATTCCTCAATTCTAGTTAGAATTAATCTCTACTATTCTTATATTCTCAACTTAGTTGCTTGACTTATCAGATTTTCATGTATATCTCCTCTTCTAAGTTATGAATATTTATATGGCAGAGTCAATGTCTTTTTCATGATTACATACCACATAAATGTGAATACAAGGCTTTACTAATAGTATATTCTGAACAAATGTTGGTTGAATTAAAATCAAATCACATATTAAGGAGTACACTTTCAAAAATACAGCAAGCACCCTCAATTTTCCAACTAGCCTCTGAACAGCACTATGGCCAGATCACAATACTTGGTTCCCTTATATTTTTGCAGAAACTAACCTAGTACACGTAGAAGGCAAATAAATTAGAGTTTTTAAAAAGTCACGATATTTAAAAATCATAAACTAGTTAAATAAATATAGTTAACTGCATATAATTTATACAATGAGAGTCTATGAATACAATGTAATCCTAAGGTAGTGCATCTTTGAAAAATGACTTTTGAACTAAAAAGGAATATAGATTGTGGCTCTAAGTTGAACTAATGTAGAAAATAATAGTATAGACTTCTTCCAAATTTATATTATCAAAAAGAATGGGAAATTGAACTAATTAGATGCAACGGGATTGAGAAAGTCATTTAATTGATTGATTTTATTTGAAGACAAAAGAGTAATACCACATTACATTTAACACTTCTTTTTGCTCTAAAAGCCTGTAATTCTTTTATAATGATGATGACGGCATATTTCTTTAACGGGTCATTTATCAAATGCATATATAATTTTTATAGGAAATGTATTTTCTAGGTAAATTAGAGATGACTTAGTTAATATAATTCATTCTTAATCTTTATTTGACGTTAAAATAATTGTTGAGGCTACAAAGATGATATGGAGCTTCAAGAAATAACAATAAATGATAATGACATATGTGCATGGTATCTCACAATGTAAGCTTTTAAATAACATATACAAATACTCTTGTTATTTTGTAGTTAAATTTTCAACAAAAGGTAGATAATTGCAGTATGTCATTTTTCACACTTAATGACTTTGCATACACTAAATGGCAGTCTTTGAAAATATTTGTATAATGAAATAGAACTAACATCTATGATTTGATACATATTGTATCAACAATCAAACATTAAGACATTACTCTGTGATACTGATTCATGGTATATTTTGAAATCACCATAGAATTAGGCTGGTAATTGGAAAACCACTTAAAAGCTATCATATATGTACATTCTTCATAAGCTCTCTCCTGGATTATCAGTCTCTTCTGGAAGTTCTCTAAATGCACACTATAGAAAAACATTTTTTATGAGAAATGCTTTTTGGAAGTCAGTTTTCCTTCCAATATGTGCTTGTTTTTCACAGTTAAAATGAAATTTACTAAGCAAGGACATTCGGCACAAGATGGACACGCAGGTTTGATGTCCATTTCCCAGTGCCATGCAGCATATGTGCCTTATTTTAAAAAGTTGATTTTACCTTACACAAATACTATATTCATGCTCAGAGAGGATGACCTAGTACAAAGATAAGATATCTCTTCATATTGTTCTATCTATGGTATAGTTTCTTTCTAACCAAAAACTGTTCTCTGCTGTTCCTCTTGATTATCATGCAGATTCTCTCATTTTTAGTTATAAAGCAATAATATAAGCAATGCATCCAATCAAGATTTTTTAAAAATCAGAACCTGAAGAAAAGAAAAGAGATCTAGGACCAAATTCTATTACCAAACCATCATGATGAAGTCCAATTTATCCTGAAAATTTACTCTGTGAAATGGTGTTTGAATTAAACGTGCCAATAATCAGAGCATGAAAATAAGTTTGTTATATGGAAATTTTGATTAAGGCATTTGTTTTAAATGACAAACTTATTCTTTGTTATTAAACTGTCTGGAATTTTTATCTTAAGCTACAAACTCAAAGTAAACAAACACTAAAGTTTAAAAATGAACAGATGTCCACTGATTATAACCAGAATTTATCCAAGAGAAAATGTTGAAATGTAATTTTATTATCTAGGCTACTCTTTTGCTTCCAATAGTCATTTTTTTTTTTAAAGTAACAGAGCATGTTCAGACTCTAATCATGAAGCCCAGTCTTGACAAAAAGTGTAGAAAATGAGTTACTCATTTCTCTTGCCATAATCTACAGTTTAGAAGCACATATCTGTCAGACTGAACTATGACAATTTAATGAGATTTTACCAGATCTTGCAACATCTATATATAATTGTCATATAACTAAAATGAATACTACACAAAGGACTACACTGTTTCTTGAAACAGTTCAGAAAAGTAAACTACAAAATGGCAAGAATAAGTATTTGTATATATTATTTAAAAGCTTACACTGTTTATGAGATTCCACACATACATGTCATTATCATTAATTAGTATTTCTTGAAGCTCCATCTTATCTTTGTAATCTCAGTAATTATTTTAATATCAAATAAAGATTAACATGATGCACTCTATCAGTTTAGTTATCTTTATCTTATCTAAAGAATAAATTTTCTATAGAAATTACATATGTATTTGATAAATAGCCCTTTAAAGAAATACGCAATCATCATCATTGTAAGAGGATTATAGGCTTTTAGAGCAAGAAGAGGTCTTAGATGTAATAGAGTATTACTCTTTTACTTTCAAATAAAAGCAGAGTCATTAAATGACTTGCTCAATTCCATGCAACTAACTAGTAATAAAGACAGACTTAGATCTCAGTCTTAAAACCAATGTGATGTTCTTTTCATGAAACAAAGCTACCTCCCTCCAAGGTACTAATCATGCTAATATCTGATCATTATCCAGCAGTTCTTATGTGCCAAGCTCCATTCTAAGCTCTTTGCTCATTTCTTCTTCACAATATGTCGGGTAAGTACTCTCAGTTTCAACGTTAAGTACTCTTAGTTTCAACTGAAACAGCAAAGTTTAAGTCACTTGCCCTTCACATAACTAGTAAGAAATTGATCTCTTTTTGGCCTAAGAACAATGGCTCCAGAGCCCTTGCTCAAAACCATACTGTATGATTGCATGGACTTTTAAAAGACTAAACTCTTCACCAAAAATGAAGTCAAAGGCATCATCTTTCACTTAGACAGTCTTCCAGTCTAAACACTTAATAATAACACAATTAAAGGTAATTAAATCAGACTTCAGGCTAATCTTCCCTGAACTTAACTTGGGAGACTCAAACACACAGCTGTCAGTGACACTTTGCATATGCCCCTATAAATAACAATAAGAGTTCCCACTGATTGATTCATTCACTTGTCTATTCCTTCAGGAAATTTTTGCTGAAAACCAATATCAAACAGATACTCTTTTGGCGAATAAAACAAAGATTTCTCTTCTTGTAAACTTGCACTCCCCTGACTGGAAAAAAAAAAAACACATCCAAAGTGTTTTATTTTATTCCCCCTGTGGGAGAAATAGTAAATAATGTGCATAATAAAAGTGAATTTTATAGTATGCTAGAAGGTGATAAGTACTATGAACAAAACACAGAAAAAAAAACCAGAAAATAAAAAAGAAAACTAGAACCAGGTTAAGGGATATTTGAAGATGGAGGAGAGTCCAGTTTGCAGTTTTAGTGGTGAGATCCTAATAAATGTCATTTTCCTTAAGAAAGTGACATGTGCACAAAAACGAAATGAAGGAAAAAGAGTTAACCTTGGAGCCACCTGGAGGAAAGGCATTTGAGGAAGATGAGAACTACTGCAAAGTCCCCAAGTGGGATTATGACTAGGGTTTTGATACACGGCTGAGGAGAGCCATCAAGGGAGGGAGACACAGGAGTCACAGTCAGAGAGATACGTGGAGCCAGAAAGTGAAGTGCCTTGAAGGCCACTGCAGGGACTCTTCAGCTTCTGTTCTGAGAATGACGGGACTATTGCAGGGTTCTCAGCAAAGCAGTGACGTGATCTGACTTAAGTTTTACAAGAATCACTCTGTCCATTATGTTAAAAATGGACTTTTGTGGGACAAGAGCAGAAGCAGGGAGATGAGCGAAGGACTTTTGAAGTAATCTAGGTAAGAAATGATAGCGACTCAGACACTCTCAAGGGTGGTAGCAGCAGAAGTGTTTGACCCAGCAATCTCATTACTGCGTATATACCCAAAGGATTATAAATCATTCTACTATAAAGACACATGTGCACGTATGTTTATTGCAGCACTATTTACAATAGCAAAGACTTGGAACCAACCCAAATGCCCATCAGTAATAGACTGGATAAAGAAAATGTGGCACATATACACCATGGAATACTATGTAGCCATAGAAAAGGATGAGTTCATGTCCTTTGCAGGGACATGGATGAAGCTGGAAGCCATCATCCTCAGCAAACTAACACTGGAACAGAAAACTAAACACCGCATGTTCTCACTCATAAGTGGGAGTTGAACAATGAGAACACACAGGGAGGGGAACATCACACACCTGGGGCCTGTTGGGGGGTGGGGGCAAGGGGATGAAAAGCATTAGGACACATACCTAATGTAGGGGGGCTCAAAACCTAGATGACGGGTACAGCAAACCACCATGGCACATGTATACCTATGTAACAAACCCGCACGTTCTGCACATGTATCCCAGTACTTAAAATAAAAATTAAAAACAAGAAAAAAAAAGTGTTAAAGTTTTGGATATATTTTGAAAGTGAAGCCTGCAAGGTTTTCATTTTAATCAAATGAATGTGAGCTATTGTGAGATATGAGAGAAAGAAGACTCAAGTGTGACTCTCAAGTTTTTGGTCTGAATAAGAAAGATGAAACTGCATTTAAAAAGGTGAGGAAGGCTATGGATCAAGCGGGTTTGGGATGAGAGGAAGTTTGGAGCATGCTGAGCTTGAGACATCTAATAGTCACTCAGTAGACATTTGAAAGAAGTTCTAGTCTGGAAGTCTAGGAGTAAGAAATGGACTGGAAATTTACATTCTGGTGTGTGAGATTGTAATATATATATTTATGTATCTACCTATTGGTTTTCATCCATGATTCTACAGCCCTTGTTATGATGTTGAGGCATTTTAGGCCTTAAAAACAGGCCTTGGAAAACAGAACCTGTCTAAACTTCTCCTGTCCTCCTTTAACCTGCTCTTTTTCTTTCCGAGGCTGGAGTCTTCCCCTGTTTTTCTGTCTTGGGAGCTGGCTGTAAAGAAATTCTACAGCCTGCCTTATCTGATTGTAAGTCACAAGACCCTCATTTAGGAAAGAGCCCTACCCCACACCTATGATGAAGGAAGGCTGCACAGAGACGTCAAGAAGAATCTGAATGGACAGGCCTTGCTGGGTTTTCCCAGTCAGTCTATTAGTATTACATCATACCCTTTTTGTCCAATCAAATTTCTACATGGTTACCAATCATGCCTCTCTAATGAAGTCTCCATAAAAGGCCCAAGAGGACGGGGTTCCTATAGCTTCTGGATAGCCGAACTCATGGAGGCTCCTGGAGGGTTGAATGTGCCAGGGAGGGTGTGGAAGCTTCATATCCCTTCCCCCATAGCTCACCCTGTGTATGTCTTTATCTGTATCCTTTGTAATATCCTTTCTAATAAACCAGTAAACATGCTTCCCTGAGTTCCCCTAGATGGTTTAGCAAATTAATCAAATCCAAAGAGAGATTTGTGGGAACCCCACCTTGAAACCAATGGATTAAGGTATTGCAAAGTCATTAGGGTAGGCCCTAACCCAGGGTGATTCTAGAGGAAATCTGGACACAGACTCAGAGGGAAAACATTATGAAGACCCAGAGAGAAGACGGCCATACACAAGGCAAGGAAAGAGGTGTAGAACAGATTTTCCCTTGCAGCTCTCAGAAAGAATCAACCCTGACAATACCTTGATCTCAGATTTCTCACCTTCAGTACTGGGAGGAAATTAATTTCTGCTGTTTAAACTACCCTGTCTGTGGTACTTTGTTATGGCAACCTTAGCAAACCAATACAGAATGTAAAGCTAAAATAGCTCATCTTTTGCATTCATATGCAAAAGAATGATGTAGAAAAAAGTGAAACATTCAGGCCAAGAATGGTGTTGCACACCTGAGTCCCACTATGCACAAGGCTGAGCCAGAAGGATCATTTGATACCAGGAGTTTGAGGCCACAATGAGCTATTATTGTTCTACTGCACTCTAGCCCGAGTGATAGCGTGAGATGCTGTAGAGACAAGAAAAGAAGATGCCTCCAGAGCAAGTTATTAAATTTCTTTAATAACTTAAGAAATTTATTCAGTTATTTTAGTTATTTCTTTAATAACTTAAGTAAATTTCTTTTAGTTATTTTAATTAATAGCTTAATTAAATTTCTCTGAGTTTGGATTTGTCAAATGAATTCTGTATTTGCTTGAGTGTTGCATTCCTGATTTATCTTGTGTCCAAGTATAGGTGCCAAAAATTGTTTTATAATTTTATCAATATAAATATTTTTTGAATTATCCTTCAATAAATGTAAGTTATTCTGTGGCTTTTGTTTGTGCCAAATAATCAAATCCTGACTATATTTATGCAAATGCAAAGACACAAATGCACTTAAAGAGGTAGCGAGTATAACAAGAGGAGATAATTACATATTAAATAGTTGTTACCCTTTTATTCAGTTGAAGAAATGGTCACAACCAGATTATAAATCCTTTGAGGGCAAAGGCTGACCTGTTGATTTTGAAAAGCAATATGAAACCTAGGGTATTCTTAGACCTGGTAGAGTTTCAATAAGATGTTTGTTTAATAAACTCTAAAGTGTCATGAAAACTCTTACAGTCAATATTAAAATATTAAAGTAGGATGTTTTAAAATGTAGGTATTACTTAGGTATGGCAAGGCCAACAGATAAGATGATGACTGCCATTGGAAAGACAGATTGTTATACCACAGATCCCAGAATGGGGGGCATGCCACACCACAAGGGGCCACATAGGGAAGACCAGGGTTGGTCAGGAGGCAAAGGGAATGGGATGGAGAGAGCAGGTGGAAAGGTGGGTGAAAGTCTTTATTATGATTTTCACAGGAAGAAATGAGAGGGACAAGGTAAGTAGGTTTAGAATTGGCTCGTTTGAATACTTTCAGTGGGTTACAGGACATTGGAGATCTCCTATTAATGGTTGTCTGGTACCTGGCCCTGGAGTGATAAGGCAGGTTGCTAATGGACTCATAGTATAAGCATCTGATAAAGGAGGTTGTTGAGGGTGTGGGCTCTGGAATGGATTATTTGTATTTGAAAAACATGCTCCAGGGCCAGTCCATTTCTGTCTTCAGGGATTAGCTAACTCAGAGAGGAGGAAGAGGCAATAGCTCCACGATTCACAAGGCCCTTAATGTCAAAGCATCAGGATACAGACAATAAGAAGACATGGTTAACACACAGGAATTGCTTTATTTATAACACACAGGAATTTGCCATTGTATTATTTATTAAAGGACTGAACAATATTTCTCACTTCTTTCAACCTCCCATCATGGCATATTAGCCTAGTCTTACCTTTTGCCTTGAAGCTGTGACAAAACTGTACTAGAAGCTGAATCTTAGAAAATCTTTCATAATTTTAGAAGTACTTAATGAAAAAAAGGCAAACTTTCCACACTCCTTTTTTTTATTAACCAGTTATTCCCTCCAATAAATAGATACAGATATTTAATATGACTTGCTTTTAAATAAAGAACTATTTTGTGCAAAGAAGTAAAACAATAATAAATCATAGAGTCTTTTTAATGTTATTGATTATTCATTGATTCAAAGGACATTCAGCAATTATTTTTTCCCACATGTAAACATCTTAGAGCCAACTTTGAGAATGTGTTATCTATTTAGGCTTAATGAACACTGGACAGGGTACAAAGAGATCCAAATCCTATTCTTCCTCTTTTCTTTGCCTGAGATTTAGACTGGGTGCCTTTGCTTCAATAGCCCCTAGATGAGTTTTTATAAATGTAATACTCAGGATAACACTTTCTACATGAACAGAGGCTAAAAAAATGCATTGAGATTCTAAAATTTATTGAAATAGACAATAATACAAAAAATTACTGAAGTAGATAATAACACTGAACTATTAGTAGTCAATCTGTATCAAAGCTGCTGAGTGAGAAGTTATATCTAAGAGTATGATTAAAGAAATAGTGGTCATATCTGATTCTCAATTCCATGGGCTACATTCTCTTCTTTTGGGCAATCTGAGGACAATTTGGGGAAAAAGAAACAAGAATAGAAATGCACACTACTGTATCATAAAAGAGATGTACATTTCTTTAGATAAACATTAGCAGCAACTATCTAAAATGTACTCGACCTCCATTTGTCAGCTCCAGGCCCATGCAAAATAACAGAAGGCCTCTGTAAACAGTGGTAATAAGATTCTGAAAGTTTGCACCAGGAGATTATGTCAGTGACTAAGTTAATACCTAAAGAAGTAAACCAAGAGCATTAGGTTCTTGGCTTTAATTCTTCAGTATGTTTTGCTCACTAGTATCTCCTTAAGATAATTATTTATCTTGGAAGTTTTATTTGAAGAGGGTGTTCAGTAGTAAAGAGTAAATGGGCAGAGGATATCCCATATCTACCCATGATAGTATACTCTGCTAATTAAGTGTAAACTGAAACAAGCTTCTGGAGACTCTTCGTTCTCACTGATCCAGCCTGATAAGCTGCCCCACATACTGTGGGCATCCACACACATCCACACACACAAAATCAAAGTTGACGTTACTATTAGAGAGGAAAGGAAAAAAGGCAAGAACATACAGTCCTGTTATTACAATGGACAGGAATAGGGTTTCCTTTAGGTTTAAAATAAGTTGCTATCAGTCCTAGAATCTCTCTTCCCATAACCATTGGACAGTTTTGGAGAAGTCACATGTCAGTGGAAGAATGCATCCCTTTAGTTTTTCAAGTGATGCCAAAGGTGTTAAGCAAGAAGAATATTAAATTGCAAAAGGCTTGTCTCTAAATTCATTGGAACAGCTGAACTAAAACCACTAAGTCAGGCAGAATCTTACTTAGAGAAAGTTGTATCATATAACATGTACAAGTCTATTAAGTATCATTAAATGTGGTATTTGGATCTAAATAAAGTATTAGAAGACTAGCACAAAATTATTTCTCTAGCAAAATCATCACAGCAGTTCTTAAATCAGGGCTGAGGTACAGTCATGAACATACAAGACCATCATGATAGGTAAGAAGGAGGTGGAGATGAGACAAGTTATTACAAGGCTTTGCCACATTCCTGGCCTGCCCTGGTGCTGATTACTAAGGATACAGACTGGGACGAGAATGTGGTATGACTGAGATGGTTTGTGGCATAGCAGAAGCTTCTGCTCAGGAGACAAGGCAAAGGGAAAGTAGATTTTGAATAAAGCCTAGGAATAGGAATGCAAACCACAGGCCTAGTTCTGCGCAATTATCTCCTGCATTAATACCTGTTCCTTTTAAAAATAAAAACCTCAAGTATCTCTTTGATTTAATTTAGCCTGTATAAGAGGAATACTGATGTGAGCCAAATATGTAATTTAAAATTATCTAGTAGCTGTATCAATAAGAGTAAAAAAAGTGAAATTAATTTTAATAATACATTTTATTTAATCTAATAGATTCAAAACATTTTTATTTCAACATCATTATGTATTGAAAATATTAATGGGATTTTTACATTCCTGTTTTGTATGAAGTTTTTGAAATCAAGTATCTTTTACCAATATACAACATGTCTAAATCTGGACTATGCAGACACATTTCAAGTGCTCAGTTAGCCCCGTGTGGTTAGTGGTTACAATGTATGGCTATTGATAACATACATTTAGATGTTGTAATCTATTATTGAGGAATACTTAGAAGGTACATATATGTTCAAAAAACAGTGCAGTTGAGTGAATACCTAAATATATGTCAATAAACCTAAAACACCTATTCTTCATGTTCTCCACTACACCCTTTATTTGTTGTCAAAATTTGGGATTATAGAGACCAAAAATTTGATATGAAAAATCTTTGGACTATTAACAACCTTGCCTCATGTCAGCTTTTTTGTTAGTGGATCTGAACTATGATTTTAGTTATAGCTACGCTACCCAGGGAGATGATCCAGGGCAACCTATTCCAGTTTCAAACACCTTATGAGTATGCATCAGTTCACAATTACACCCTTAAGAGTAAATGAAAAATGCATGTACTTCTAGGTAACACTGGCAATCTATGCCACACATGTATTTAATTAATTTTATTCAGTTGCACTTGGCTCTAGATTTAATATTTCTTACACATCTATCTATGCAGGAAAATGATTATATATCCATGAATGCAACACCTTTGGGGACATTCTAAGAACACAAGTTCACTCCTTCCTTTGAAAAATTATCTACTAAGTGCTTATCATGTCTATAGATAGCAAAACACTGAGGGTAAGACAGCAGGAGTGCAAATTCATGCCACTAAGAGCCTACAGTTTGGTTTGGAGAAAAATACGTATCAAGTTACTCTACATGACTAATGCAAAAACTGGCATTAAAAAAGAGAAATTAATTGGCCTTGAACTTGTCAGGTGAGATTTCGTGGAGAAATTCAGACCTGCAATGGGTCACAAGGCTGATGAATTTGGATTGATAATAATTCCAAATTGTGGTATTTCCACCACATTTTCAGAGGGTGAGGATAAGTACAGTCTAATTTAATTAGCAACGTAGTGTCAAGGAGTAACAGTGATGGCTAGCACTGAGTGTGTGTGTGTGTGTGTGTGTGTGTGTGTAATATTCCCAACAAGTCTATGAGATAGGTACTATTAATGTTTCCATTTTACAGATGAGGAAGCTGAAACACAGAGAGTTTAAATAACTAATGTCTGCTGAGCAAGAAGATACATGATGACTTGAGGTTTGGTACTTTGAATTCAAACCAACAGTAGAACACTCAAGTGTCAGAGGACACTGCAACTAGAACACCCATAAGGTTGAGACTTCAGATATTATCTGTGAGTGAAGCTTATATTACTAATTTACTGTAAGAAAACATCTGAAGAGAAGAAATGTAAAGTCAAAAACTAACGCTTTGGGAAATACTCAATGATAGGAAAGAAATCTGAGAAGGCAATAAAGAGAGATGATGCATTTAAAAAAAAACAAGGAAAGTGCAATATTGTGGAGTCTAAAGAAGAAAGAGTGAAGGTCAATCATATCACATTCAGGAAATCAAGGAGAATAAGGCAAGACAAAGTTATGGAACCTACTTAAAAGGAAATGTGTAGGGAAATTTTGATAATGTGAGTTAGTTCACTTATAGAGTAAATAATTGGCTATGTTTAAAACAAAATTTTTAGAGAGCTCTTGTCTTAAACAGCTATATTATTGGTACCTATGAAAAGATACAAAATAGATATGGTCCTAGAAACTCCGTTGGTAAGATTTTTTTAAAAATAAAAAAAACAGATTTAAAGCTAAACTAAAATCCTTTGTACAATCAAACTACCTGCTTTGGATTCTTTCTGGGATATGAAATAAAGGCCACTTCACCTTGTAGTGTAGCAGTTAACTAAGTACTTTGGTTTCTTTCAGATGCCAAAAATATCAGGAGAATAAGTTAAGAAAAATCTATAGACTTCATAGAATTTCAGGGAATTCAACAGAATTTGAAGGCATTTCTCAGTGAAATGAGGAGAAAGTAAGCTATAAATAATAGAGACAATAAGAATAAGCCATTGGTCTGGAAATCTTGGTATGGTGCAACAAATGAGAGACCTATAACAAAAACTAAAAAACAATCAACCTTTGAACATCTTCATTCACAAACTAGATCATCAGATAATGGAGAGGTTGGGGATTAATGTGTTAGTGAGGTCTTTCATTAAAAAAGAAATGGGTAACTATGGCAGGTACACATCAATGGTTTGGCACCATGCTTTTTGGCTGGTAAAGTCTTCATGTTTCTCCATTTTCCCCAACAAAGTTTTGAACTCAGAATGCAGAAATGGAGGAAGAACTGGTGATTCCGAAGGACATTAGTAACAAAGTAGTTTTTATACTCACTATGAAAAATCTTTATGAAATAAAAATCATATATTGGTCTTGGTAGCAGAAATAAATAGCTGACAATCAAGGATGATTTGACGTGTTCCTTTATAACTAAGTACAGATGGGGTTCCTCACCTGATCTGAAGATGTATACATCTAAGAATTCGGGAATGTCTGGCTAGGCCTTGAGGATGAATAAGGTGTGGATATGTTTATTTGAAGGATAAGGAAAAAATGAGAAATGAGAAATAATTAATCATAGGAAAAGAGAATATTCTTTTTAAGGAAAGTAGAAAAGCATCAAAGAGTGGTAATAATTGTAAGCATCTCAAGAGTTTATTACTGGAAAGGTCTTTTGGTCCATGCATTGAAATCTGAGACATAGGGCAAAGGCAGCAATGGAAAAGAATAAAACTTAAATGAACTGGCATCAGTGGTAGTTTCATCAAAGATGGCAGTAACTTAGGAACAGAGGTCCAATCCAACACTGCTGGATATCACAAGTGATATTTTTGCTTATGCAAGAATGAACAACAGTGTTTTATTTGTGCACCTGTAAGAATGAAATGTCGGAGAGGAAGCAAAGAGGAATGCAAGAGTGGAAGAAACTGACAGTTACTATTTGGGAGCAAAAGAGAATAACTCATTCAATATACAGTAGACATCTTCTGAAAATGGCCACCAGGATTTGGATATATTTGAAAATGTGTAAGTTCCTGAAAATTGAGAGAAAGCTGAGCCAGAGGACTCCTATGTTTGTTATTATCATGATCTTAATTTTCCTCCAGCCTGAGATTAAAAATAGAGTAATTAAGGAATATTAGCTATAACGGAGACAGAACAAATTTACTGAATTGAGTAACTATGGAATATTAAGTATACAGAGCTCATAAATTCTGGAAGCAAAACTTTTAATACTGAGACAAGTTATCTTTTTATTTCACTTTTGCATATTATATGCATCAATATGTAATATTCATTGATTGAAAGGGGACTAAATAATTTGTGAGATTTTTTATCCTTTAGTTGAATGAGGCTGCTAATTACTACATGCGAAACATCAGTTGCATAATTGCAAGTGTAACGTCAAGTCATTTACATAGGAAGAATTGTGAAAACAGTAATCAATATCTCCTGAAGGGGGAGTGTTCCTGCAGAACGTGGCTGTGGACACAACTAAAGACTTATCAATGACAAAAATCAAAGAAAAATTTCCTTGGGAAAAGAAAATTATATGACTCACAGGGTTCCACTCTCAGAAGAAGCTGGTTACAGAGCCAATCTGCAAAACCCAGAACTTAACTTTGGAGAGGAGAAATCAGGCTCCTGAAATATTTTAGGAAACACGTAAGAGCTATACGTATCCTAAAAGTACGTCTTTTGAACTATTAATTTACAATAGTCAATTAAAAGTGAATAAAAGCTAAAGTCTTAATCTCAAAATGAATTTTAATTTTCCTGGATCTTGGTGGGTGCTTCTCACTCACCTTCTGGGTGTAAGGTAAAAAGGTAAGATATTTAATGATTGTAAATATCACTCTGCTAGAAGAACTTTCTTGGCAAGAAATTGTGTATTTTACATATAGCAAAATAAATTTGAGAGGTCAGTTCAAGGAGTAATCTTCATTAAAATTTTAGGACCTTGCAGATGCCTAGAGTTAAAAGAAATTGCCCAATTTAAATACATGGCAGCACAGATCTATACTAATGGAAGATACCACATAAATACTTGATGAGGAAAGAGCAGACTATATGCTAATTTGTCAAAAATCATTTGTACTGGGTAACTTTCTAAACATTCTGAAACAATTCAAGAAAGCAAAATGCCATACAAAACACATGCCATCCCATGCGTAATTGACAATCAGATTGACAAATAACCCATAAGATACACATCAAGAAGGCATGAGAGTCAGAGAGACAGCCAAAAAAAAAAAAAAAAAAAAAAAAAAAAGCCAGCTAGTGAGAAGAGCAAAGGAAAACATAGCCATTCAGATGAAGTGCTAATATGAGCGGTGCCAAGATTTTCATGTGGACAGTCTAGTAACACTATAAGTACATATACACTAAGCATTTTAATAGCCAGGTTTCACTAAAAGCTAAAAACAGTAGGTGCTAGACAACAATGTTATTATGTTTCCCTTGAGCCAAGCATACATATAAAAGAAAAAAATAATGTTATCCATTGGAACAAAACCAAAAAGAAAAAAAATCAATGAGCCTGATAGTCTAAGTAAATAATACTGTTCCTGGGGTAATTAGCATCCCAGAACATCTGTTATCTCATTAGGGAAAACAAAATATAATTTTGACTCCTGTTATTTTAAAAAATTTATATATAAACCTATAAATGACACCTTTATGTGTGAAGAAACATATAGCAATAATTGCAATTGCAAAGCGAAATGGAGCTTGGAGAGGCAAACATTTTATTGGACACTGCCGTTAGACATTAATTTGCTATTAATTAATGCAGACTCAGCAGCTAGACTGCACACTTCTTAACTGAAAATCAAATTCTAAATCACCATTGTATATATATATATGATATAAAAGGCTGAAAACACAATGAGTCTACAGGGATGTTTTTCTTTTATATTACCTTTAACAGTTATGTTTAAGCTACCTTAGGTTCTTGTTATTATATAAAATCCAATGAAATGGAGTTCTGAGGCCTTTCTCCAATAAAATAAAATAAAATAAAGCCTACTGCCCCAAGCATCTCTCTTTATTCTTTTACCAATAAAAGAAAAGAAAGGTTGGGGCAACACATGTTCGCAGTTCTCCAGTTACATGACACATAACTTGGATGAGAAAAAGAAGGTCAGATTTTACTTATGGCAGAAGCTGCTAGTTGTCTATCAATACATATTTTTTCATTATTTTAAACAGTAATATAAGCCAAGTTTTTATATGGGTTTGAGGCTATATAGAGATGAGAGAACAAATGGTAAGAAAACAAAAATAGATGAATCATGAGGTGATAAAGTTCAGAAAAAGAGTAGAAGAAAAAAATGAATACACCAGATAAAAACAAATTAGAAAGAGTTAAATGATCTGTAAAATAATAAATATGGAAATCAAAGGAACAAACAAAATGTTAAAATATAAGTTCATGGAAACTTTTCATAAATAAAGGAAGAATTGGATCTATGGATACAAAAGATACACTCAGAACTATTTCACACATAGATGTATCCTAGTTACATTAGAGTATTTGTAAAGAAAAATATTTTGAATACCTAGGTAAAAAGATCAAATCATTTTTAAGAGGATAAAAATCAGTCTGACCTCAGTTTTCTCTATCACAATATTCAACATTAGATGATAGCAGAATGCATGGTGACAAAGACCTCAGGCATAAAATGTGACACAAAATTTTTTCATTCACCCAAACTGTTGTTCAATAGACACTTTTGTTTGAACAAGCAAAACCAAGGAATATTGCTATGATCTCAACTTGAAAAAGTAAACTGAGTAATAATTTTGTAACAGGGGAAAGAATAGGAAATCTATAGCAAAATAATAAGAAGTGAACATTGAATCTATTTAACTAAAACATATGTGGGGATTAAGGTTGTATAATTTTTTATAAATGTTATACATTCTGAAAATGCTAATAAAATAGACATTGAAATAAAGAGAAAAGGCTGGAAAGGTTTTAAAATGTAAAATTACTTTTTTCTTACAGCTAGTTGAAAAACTATATCATCCAAAGACTAATTGGAGAAGTTTCCATTTATTTAACAACATTGATGTATATATTAAGAAACATAACGTTATCAACTACATTGAGTGTGGAAAAAGAAAGGTAGTGAGATAAATATGTTAACATAATCATTGCCTCTTTTAAATAGTAAACAGATATTGTAAAACATAGAGAATTAAGAATTATATATAAATTTATAGCTCAAAGATATCTACTCAAGTGAAACTTTTTTATCTTATCAGAAAAAGTACACGCAAAAGAAACACAAGTGCAAAGAGCAAAACATTGAAAGAAACTATTCTACATAAACTTAAAGCATAACATAAAAGAACATGAAAGACTTCTCACATCAATCATATCAATATATTGTAAATGGGCTAAACTCAACTATTAAATATTTTTTAAACTAACAAATGAGAAAATAAAATGGAACTCAGTTATATGCTGAACTCACGATAGATATAGACTTAAACCTTCAAAAATCAACTACATGAAACCGAAATATATTTCAAAAGAGTAGAATCAGCATGGACAGTATTTTTGGATAACCATGTGATAAAACTAGAAATTTACAAGAAAATGAGTTAAAAAGAGCCAAGGAATATGAAGTTAAAAATCAAACATATAAATTAACTTTCTCTTCAAAAATTCAGGTTTCTTTTTGTTTGTTTGTTTAATATACAAAAAGATTTATTTAGTCATCAATCAATAGCTTATTCCAACATAGAGTTATACAACCTTATCTGAATTTCTGGTCCCTCCCAATATAATTCAGCCTTATAACTGACTGAATCTTACCCCGTATACAAATCCCAGCATAAACAAACTGTCAGTGTTGAACATGCTACTCTATGCTCTCACAGCATTTTCAGATTCCCAATTTCTTTTTTAAAAAATTCATGTTTCAAGGATGAAATGAAAACTTAAAATTTTAGAACATATAGAAAAATATTAGTATTAAAATCATTACCCAGCATAACTCATGGGAGATACTGAACAGAGACTAGAAGGATAATACAACCTTAAATAGCTACATTAAGCTCACTAAGTTAAAATTAACAAATACATATAAGCATTTTAAAAATAACACAAGTACCCAGGGAAAGCCAAATTGAGGAATTAATAAAAATATAAGATGGAATAAATAAATTTAGAAAACTGAAAAAATGAAACTATTAGAAATCACTATTAAAACAGCAGTAAAATAATAAAGCATTAGCTAAAGTCAAAATGAAAAGATTCACAAGAAATTACTTAGTTCTCTCTATGAAAATACATTTCTATACCAAAATTAAGTGATTAATACTCTAGATAATATAATTTATTAAATATCACCAGAAAAGAGAGAAAATCTAAACCACTCAATTTATAAAAACATAAAGAATGTTTTCAGAATGCTACCCTAGACAGAGCACCTTCTGGTTATACAGGGAATTCTACTAAGCCTTCAAGGAACAGATGATTCCAATGTTCTTGAAATTATTCTGGAGCAGTTGTTTTCAAACTTTAGTGTAAATAAGAATCATCTAAAGAGCTTAAGATACAGACAAATGATCCCAACTCCAGAAATTATGATTCATAGGTCTGGGATGAGGCCATAAATTTGTATTTCAAACTAGTTTCTAGAGCAGTAGTTCTCAACAAGTGGCAATGTTGCCCATCAGGGGACATTTGTCAATGATTGGAGACATTTTTTTATTGTAGCAACTGCATTCTGTGTGGGAGAGTGCTAATAGCATCTAATATGCACAGGCCAAAGATGTTGTTAAACATCCTACAATGCACACAACAGTCCCCCCACAACAAAGAATTATGTGACCCAAAGTGTTAATAGTGTTGAAGTTCTAAGTAATACTAATTCTGCTGGTGTATAGATTGTAATTTGTGTAGCACTGAGATGGTGTTGTCAAAAATTTTCTCTAAATATTTAGATAGCAAATATTTTGAACTTATGGGACACATTTAGTCCTTGTTTGACATTCTTCTTTTTTTTCACAACTGTCTAAAAATACACAAACTGTTCTTAGCTTATAGCTTTACCAAAACAGAGCCTGTGGTAAATAATAGGAATACAAATAAGTTTTGGAATAAAAATACAAGAATACAAATTCTTCCACAACAAGATAAAATACATCTATCTTAGTCTTAAAATTAATCATCAAAATTAATAACAAATTTTAGAAGGTAATTAACATCAGGAACCATAGAACAATGTTCACTATCACCCTTATTGGTTCACACTTTCTAGCAATGATAGCCAATACAATTCTACAAGAGAAATAATCTCAAGGTTGTCAAGCATAAGTGTAGCAGAAAACTAGCTAGATGACCATATCTATTTTTTACTTTTCTTGAGCACATATATAAACAAAATTTCCAATAGGCAGGGCCATATAACTGAGTTCCACAAGTAGAATGAGAGCAGAAGTGAGGTACACTAATGTGAAGTCTGTCTATTAAAAATATTCAAAGTTATCCTAGTTCCTTTTTCCCACACATGCCATATGGATACAGAGGATCGAGTGGAGAAGGCTGAGGCCGTAGAACAAGAATTGGCAAACTATGGCTCATGGGCCAGTCCACTGCCTATTGTTGTAAATTAGGTTTTATTGCACATAGCTGTATTAGTCTGTTTTCACACTGCTGTAAAGACATACACAACACTGGGCAATTTACAAAACAAAGAGAATTAATTGGACTTAAATTTCTACGTGGCTGGGGAAGTCTCACGGTAGAAGGCAAAGAGGAGCAGGTCACATCTTACATGGATAGTGGCAGGCAAAGAGAGAGTGAAAGCCAAAAGAAAGGGCTTTCTCCCCATAAAACCATCAGATCTCATGAGACCTATTCACTACCATGAGAACAGTATGGGGGAAACTGCCACCATGATTCAACTATCTCCCACCAAGTCCTCCCACAACAATGGGAATTATGGGAGATACAACCCAAGATGGGATCAGGATGTGGATACAGCCAAACCATATCGATAGCTATGCTTATTCACTGGCATATTGTTTTTGATTGCTTTTGAATTACAATGGCTCGTAGTTGCAGTAAAGACTATGCTGGGCAAAGCTTAAAAATATTCAGTATCTGGTCCTATACAGAAAAAAGTTTGACAACCTCTGTCCCAAGATGATGAAAATAGGAGACAAAAGAAGCCTATGTCCCTGAATTTTTCCTTGAGAAGAGGCCTCTCATCCTATCATATTGCATTGAACTATACTGTAAAGTAAAACATTTTTTTTTGTAAGCCACTGAGATTTGGTGTATATTTCATCAGTTAGCTAGTACTAACTACATTAGAAAGGTAAAATTATGAGCAGATATGATTGATTACCATTAATATTCAAGGGGATCAATGGAAAACTTGTAAAAAAATGAAAAGAGACTATATTAAGGCAGCTGGGTAAAAAAATTATAAAAATTAATAGTGTATATATATATATAAAAACAACCAACAGCACTGAGTAGGTGTTGGCAAAAATTTCACTAAAGAATTAGATAGTAAATACTTTGAACTTATGATCAAGAAAAAAAGACCCTTCCCCCATGAAATTGCAACAAAACTAACGAATATCCACTGTAAATTTAAAATAAAGTGAGGAAGATCTATTTGAAAAAAAAATTAAAGCATTATTTATAGATTCCAAAAGAGTCTGAGATATATCATTTCTTGATTGGAATACCTAAACTATGAAGATATTAATTTCTACTAAATTAATCTAGAATTTTAATTTATTTCCAATAAAAAGTGTAATAGATTTTTTTCCACCTGGACAAGCTAATTCTAAATATTAATCAGAAATATCATCATGCAGCTATAACAAGGATCTATACCTCATGCTTTATACCAAGATAAATGCATGATGCATCAAAAGCAAAAGTGAAAAAAGAAAACAAACGTACTAAAAGAAACTAAGAGCAAGTTGTTTTAATTATCTCAGAGTATGGAAGACCTTCCAAAGTATGATGCAGAACCCAGAAAATTTCAACTCTATAAACTGAACCATATACATCTTTTTCTCTTTCTCTCTCTCTCTCTATGTGTGTGTGTATGTGTGTGTGTATACACTTGTGTGTGTGTATATATATATGTGTGTGTATGGCAGCGAATAGTATAAGCACTGTTAAAGAACAACTGGGGAAAATATTAGCAGTATGTGTCGCAGACAAAGACTAACTATTTAATATATCAAAAGCTCCTATAAATCAAAAAGTATGGGCTAACATTCTTTAGAAAAGGAAACCCAGCATAGAAACATAGAAAAAGACACTTAATTCTATCTCTAATAGAAAAAGCAAATAAAATATTTTAAATTATTCTTGCACCAGATTACCAAAATCAAAAAGTTAGATACTGTACAATGTTAGATGGGGTATTAAAAAAATATACTCTTATGATTGGCACCCATGAACTTAGCTTTCTGATTGGTTCCTGTGGACACAGTCTCTAGGCATCCCTCTGCAGACCTAGGCTCCATGCCAGCCCATTTGAAGACTCCAGCTGCAAGCCCGTCATAGACCCCAACAGTTGGCCTGCTCAGTATCCTGGATGAGCTGACTAGTAAAGGTTTATCCTGCTAAAGCCAATGTGTAAAGATTACAGGAGGTACTACTTCTTCAAATGTGCACACACCAATGAATAGCCACAAGGATCATGAATAATCATAGAAATGTGACAGCATCAAAAGAACAAAATGAAGCAACAGTCACCAACTCTAAAGAAATGGAAATCTACAAGTTGTCTGATAAAGAATTCAAAAAATAGTCTTAAAGAACCTCAGTGAGCTACAGGAGAAAAAATAGACAACTAAATGATACCAGGAAAACAACATATGAACAAAATGAGAACATCAACAAAGAACAGAAATCACAAAGAAGGACCAAACAGATATTCTATGGCTGAAAACTCCAATATCTGAACTGAATAATTCTATAGAAAGATTCAACAGCAGACTCAGTCAAGAAGAATAAATAACTAGCAAGCTCAAGAACAGGCCATTTAAAATTACTCAGTCAGCGGAAAAAGAAAGAAAGAAAGAAGAGAAAAGAATAAAAAAGAGAGAAGAAAGCCTATGAGACTTACGAATCACTATCAGTGGAACCAAAGTATACATTATGGGAATCAAAGAAGGATCAGAGGAAGAAAAAGGGTGAGAAAGCTCATTTGAATAAATAGATAGAAAACTCCCAAATTTGTCAAGGTAGATTAACATTCAGATCCATGAAGTACAAACAACACCTAATAGATTAAATATAAAGAGATATTCACTGAGACACACTATACTCAAATTCTTAAAAGTCCAAGACAAAGATAGAATTTGGAAAGCAGCAAGAGAGAAGTAACTCATCACATTCAAGGAAACTTGATCAGATGATTTCTCAGCAGAACCATTGCAGGCTAAGAAAGAATAGGATGATATGTTCAAACTGCTCAAAGAAAAAAACTGCTGACCAAGAATAAGATACCTGTCAAGGCTGTCCATCAGAAACAAAGGAGAGACATAATTTCCCACACAAATAAAAACTATGGAAGTTAATTTTTACTAGACCAGTCTCACAAGAAATGCTAAAGGAAGTTCTTCAAGTTGAAACAAAATGATGCTAACTAACAATGTGAAAACATATGTAAGTATAAAACTCACTATGAATTTATGAATACAGTTAAATTCAGAACTCTATTATTATAAAGATGGTATGAAAATAACTTGATTTTAGTGTAAATGTTAAAAGTCAAAAGTATTAAGTATAGCTACCTAATTTGTTAATGGATACACAATATATTAAAGATATAAACTGTGTTACCAATAACATTCTACATGAGGGGAGGAGAAATTAAAGTATAAAGATTTTTGTATGTGGTTGAAGTTCCCTTGTTATAAGCTAACAATAGACTGTTATAATTATAAGAGGTTCTTTGTAAGCCTTGTGGTAACCACAAAGAAAAAACCTGCAGTGTATCACAAAAGATAAAGACAACGGAATCAAAAGGTACCACTACAAAAAGAATCATCGCATCACAAAGGAAGTCAGCAAGAAAGAAAGGAACAAAGGAGTTATAAAGTGGAAAAACTTTAAAATTACCTATTAATAATAAATTCAAATATAAATGAATTAAATTCTCCATTCAAAATACACAGAATAACTGAATGGAAAAATAACAACATCCAAGCATACTCTGCCTATAAGAAACTGACTTTTATTTTAAAGACATATATAGATTAAAATTAAAGAAGGAAAAGATATTTCATGCAGATGTATTAAAAGAGAGCAGAAGTGTCTATACTTACATTAGATAAGATAGAATGTAACTCAAAAACTGTCATAGAGACAAAGAAGACAATAATTTACAATTATTCCATAATAATTGTAAATATATGTAAAGCCAACATCAGAGCACCTAAATAAATAAAGCAAATGGTAAGAGAACTGAAGAGATAAATAGACAGCCATTCAATAATCACAGAGGATTTCAGTACCCCACTATCAATAACGGGCAGATTATACAGACTGAAAATCAGTAAGGAAACAGTGGATGTGAAAAACACTACAGATAAAATGAACCTATCAGATAGATATAGAATATTTCATCCAACAGTAGCCGTATTCCTTCCATCCAACACCAACACATTTTTTTTCAAGCATGCATGGAACATTATCCATAATAGAATACATTAGCCCACAAATTGAGACAACAAATTTAAGAAGACTGAAATCATATCAAGTATGTTTTCCAACTGCAATAATATGAAATTAGAAACCAATAACAGGAGGAATTTCAGAAAATTCAGATACAGAAAAACTAAACAACATGCTCCTGAAAAATCAATAGTCAAAGAAGAAATTAAAATGGAAATTTAAAAATATCTTAAGACAAAAAAGGAGAAACAACAAACCAAAATTTATGGGATACAGCAAAATGTTCTAAGCAAGGAGCAATAACCACCTACAAATGAAACTGGACTCCTCTCTCTCACAATATACAAAAATTAACTCAAGATTGATTAATGACTAAAATGTGAGACCTTAAATTATAAAAATCCTTAAAGAAAACCTAGGAAAAACTCTTTTGGACATTGGCCTAGGCAAAGAATTTATGACTAAGTCCTGAAAAGCAAATGCAACAAAAATGAAAATTGACAATTAGAACCTAATTAAACTAAAGAGCTCCTGCACAGCAGAATAAACTGTCAACAGAGTAGAAAGATAACCTATAGAATGGGAGAAAATATTTGCAAACTACACATCTGATAAAGGACTAATATCCATAATCTATAAGAAACTTAAATAAATCAACAAGAAAAATATAACTCCATTAAAAAGTAGGCAAAAGACGTGGACATTTCTCAAAAGAAAACATACAAGTGACCAAGAAACATAGGAAAAACATGAAAAATGCTCAGTGTTATTAATCATCAGAGAAATGTTAATTAAAACTACAATGAGATACCATCTCCCATCAGTCAAAATGGCTGTTATTAAAAAGAAATAAATGAAATAGAGATAAGAAAAAAGTAGAAAAGATCAATGAAAAATCAGCAAAATTGACAAATCTTCAGCTAGAAAGATTTGATTGAGAAAAAAGGGCAAACACTGAAAGGTATGAATAAAAGAAAATACATTACAACTGAAACCACAGAACTACAAAGGATCATAAAAGACAACTATGAACAATTATACATAAAAAAAATGGATAACCTAGAAGAAATGGATGAATTGCCAGAAACATAGAACCTACCAAGACTGAATCATGAAGAAACTGAAAATCTGAACAGATCAATAATGAGTAAAGAGACTGAATCAGTAAGAGAGTCTTCTATTAAAGAAAATCCCAGGACCTGATGGCTTCACTGCAAAATTCTATCAAACGTTTAAAGACAAACTAATACCAATCCTGAAACTCTTTCAAAAAAATTGAAGAGGAGACAGTACTTCCAAAATCATATTATGAGGCCAGATTTATCCTGATACCAAAGCCAGAAAAGGATACACGTAAAGAATAAAAATCCAATATTCCTGATGAACATAGATGCAAAAATTCAAAACAAAGTACTATTAAGTGAAGTTCAATAGTACATTAAAAAGATCATACATCAGGTCAAGTGGAATTTCTACCTGGCATGCAAGGATGGTCTGAAATATGTAAAACAATAAATGTAATACACATATTAACAAAATGAAGTATTAAAATTATATGATCACTTCAATAGATGCAGAGAAGACATTTGAAAAAAATTAAGATCACTTCATGATAATAAAAACTCTCAACAAATTAGGTATTGCAATTAATAAATGAATTTAGTAAGTTGCAGGATACAAAATCAACCTACAAAAATCAATAGTGTTTCTATACACTAACGATAAATTACCAGAAAAAAGAAATCAAGGAAGCAATCCCATTTACAATTGCATAAAAAATACTTAGGAATAAATTTAATCAAGGAGGTGAAATATCTGTATCCTGAAAACTATAAAACACTGATGAAATAAGTTGAAGATGACACGAATAAATGGAAAGATATTCTGTGTGGATTGGCAGAATTAAATGTCCTTACTACCAAAGCAATCCACAGAGCCAAAGCAATTCCTATCAAAATTTCAACGACTATGTTTTTACAGAAATAGAAAAAAAAATCCGAAAATTTATAAGGAATAATGAAAGACCCCAAATAGCCAAAGCAATCTTGAGCAAAAAGAACCAAGCTAGAGGTAGCATACTACCTAATCACAAAATAAACTACAAATATAGAGCAATCAAAACAGCATGGTATCAGCATAAAAACAGACATATAGAGCAATGGAACAAAATAGGGAGCCCAGAAATAAATGGATGCATTTATAGTCAATTGGTATTTGACAAAGATGCCAAGCATACACAATGGGAAAAGGACAGTCTCTTAAATAAATGTCTTTTGGAAAAGCAGATACCTGAAAGCAGAGGAATTTAATCATACTCGCATCTTACACTATATACAAAAATTAACTCAAAATGATTAAAGGCTTAAATGGAAGACCTGAAACTGTAAAACTACTAGAAGAAAACATAGGGGAAAAGCTCCATGACATTGGTTTGACAAAAACTTTTTAGATATGATCCCAAAAGCACAGGCAATGGAAGCTAAAATAGACAAATGTGATTACATCAAATCAAAAAGCTTCTGCACTGCAAAGGAAACAATCAACAAGACAATCTACAGAATGGGAGAAAATATTTGCAAACTATATAACTGATAAGGTGTTAATATCAAAAACATATAAAAATTCAAATAACTCAAAGAAAGAAAACAAATTACTCCATTAAAAGTGGGTAAAAACTCAAATAGACATTTCACATAGGAAGACAAACAAAATGGCCAACAAATATATGAAAGGTGCTTAACATCACTGATTATCAGGGAAATGCAAATTAAAGCCACAATGAGATATCATCTCACCCCGGTTAGAATGGCTTTTATCAAAAAGACAGAAAATTTCTAGTGTTGGCGAGGATGTGAAGAAAAAGGAACACTTACACACTGTTGGTGAAAATGTAAATTACAGCCATTATGGGAAACAGTATGGGGGTTCCTCAAAAAACTAAAAAATAGAACTACCGTATGATCTAGCAACTCACTTTGGGGTACATATCCAATGGAAATGAAATGAGTAATCTCGAATAAATATCTGCACTCTCATGTTCACTGCAGCATTATTCACAATAGTCAGGATATGGAATCAACTTGTGACCATCAACAGATGAATGAATAAAGAAAATGTAGTAAATATATACAATGCAATATTACTCAGCCTTTAAAAAGAGAGAAATAATGTAATTTGCCACAACATGAACGAACCTGACCCTAAGTGAAATACTCTAGGAACAGTAACACAATACTACATGATCTCATCTATATGTGAAAAATCCAAAGACGTTGAAGTCACAGAAGTAGAGAATAGAAGGGTGATTGCCAGGGGCTGGGTGACACAGGAAATGGGGAGATGTTGGTCAATGGGTACAAAGTTTCACTAAGGCAGGATGAATAAGTCCCGGAGATTTAACGTACAGCATGGATACTATAGTAAATAATAATGTATTACACATTTGAAATTTGCAGAGAGGAGATCTTAAATGTTCTCACCACATATACACACACAAAGTCTATGTGAGGTGATGCATGTAGTGGTAGTCATTTCACAGTGTATACAGATATCAAAAGATCACATTGTACACCTTAAGTATAATATATACAATTTTTATTTGTCAACTATACATCAATAAAACTGGAAGCAAAAAAGATACTCTTATACATTGCCAGTGGCAGTGTAAATTGATAAAATTTCGATAGGAAACAATTTACAAATATCTACCATAATTAAAATTTATTTTCCACTCTCAGGAATTTATCTCACTGATATGTTATATATGTACAACATTTTGCATAAATATCATTTGTAGTAGCAGAATATTGGAAATCTAAATGCCCATCAATAGGGGCTAATCAAAGAGTAACAGAAGATTGGAAATCTAAATGCCCATGAATAGAGGCTAATTAAATTGGTATATAACTGCATGTCTCCATCAATAACTATATATAAATTCAAAAACATTTTTTACTGGAAATAAAAACAAACTAAAGAATGAAATATATAGTGTGTAGCTTCTTTATAACAAAGAGAAACAATATATGTGCATGATTGTGTGTGCATTGAACATCTCTGGAAGGATACAAAAGTAAGTAGTAACAGGTATTTTTGCTGGGAGGGCAACTGATGGCTGAGTAACAGGAATAGGAAGGACATATTTCAATGTACACTCTTTTGAACATTATAATTCCACCTAAAAATGTTAAGTATATCAATATATCTGTATATAATATAGATATAATATAGAGGTATTTAAATATAAATATATAGATATATTCAACATATCTGCAATCCATATACATATTTATTTATGAATTATATATATATTTAACATTTAAATATTTTTTTACCACAAAGCTATACAAGTATGCATATTTAATATATCTATATCAAATATATAGATACAAAACTGTTAGGCTTTCCTACTACTCTTCGGTTATGTAAATAAATGCAAAGGTTTATTTCTTATAATCTGAGATTTAGAGAAAAAACTGTTTCTAAAAGGAAGCCGCTGGACATGGTGGCTCACATCTGTACTCCCAGGACTTTGGGAGGCCAAGATGGGCAGATCACTCAAGGTCAGGAGTTCAAGACCAGCCTGGCCAACATCGTGAAACCCCATTTCTACTAAAAATACAAAAATTAGTCAAGCGTGGTGGTGCACCCCTGTAATCCCAGCTACTCAGGAGGCTGACGCACAAGAATCGTTTCAACCTGGGAGGCAGAGGTTCCAGTCAGCTGAGATCGTGCCACTGCACTGCAGCCTGAGTGACAGAGTGAGACTCCATCTCAAAAAAAATAAAAATAAATAAAATAAAGCAAAAATACAAATAGGCGAAGGAGAGAGACTTTGTAAAACTATGAATAAGAAATAAAAATATACACACACATAAATACAAATAATACCTTGTGTAACCTCTATTTTTCTAGACCTTATAGTTTACACAAAATGAAGGCAAACAAGATAATATTAGAATATTGGAAGGCTTTAAATACTAGAAGTGTCTAAAATATTATAAATAGGAGAGTCGTAAGATCATCATAAATTATTAAAATTAATGTTTTCCTTCAAATGTCAGACACTGAAAAAAAATAATTTTAGTAAAGCTATAATTGACAAATTCTTTGTAGACTTCACTTAACTGCCTGTCAGTCATTCTCATCACAATACTAACTACTTGGAAATTCCAGGAAAGCTATTGCTCAGATAACTTCAAATCCTTTATTTCAAATATGCCTCTCAGCTGCTGGATTAATATAGTTTCATGCCTTTGGTTTTCAGGCTGGAAATGAAATGAAGAAACCAATGATGTGGAAAAGGCATAAAGGTTTCTCTTCCCATAAAGGTAGCAGCTTGTGCTTATTAAAACTCTAAGGTCTCCAGTGTCTGATCTGCTTTGAGGCATATAATTAAAATATGCCCTCTTCCAGCATCAGAGAAATATAAATACACAAACAAGCCGGCCTTTGTTCAAAACCAGCCAAAGATGCTGTCTTGGAATAGACTCAATACTAATTATTTTTTCAGCATAAATAATATAAACAATACCCTAGTGACCACAGGCTTTTGCAGTTTACACCCACTTCCCCCATGTTTACATGAGTTGAAAATGTTTGTTGATTGAAAACTAGGTGTCTTAAACTAAGATTTTCACTTATCCCTTGTGGGAAGGATTCAGAAATCATACTACAATCTGTATAACCACTGGTCTGCTGTCTGTGAGCTTATATTTGCTTAATAATTTCCTGATTACAACATAATTAATGATATAACATAGGGTTATATATTCTCAATTAATATTTTTCTTACCATAAACAACATCCAGTAATTTTAAAGATATATGAGCTACTATACATGTCTCAAGTCAACTGAGAATTGTGGAAAACATTCTGGCACACAGGACATATAAACCAGGTGAGCAGCAACCCTTACAAAATGGTAGCCTGGTGAGACTTACTTATTTCTGCACAGGTAAGCTTAATATTAAATTAAATTCATTATAGCTGAATATCAGTGAATTCTCTCAATGACTTTAATCACTGATAAAATTAATTTTATCTTTTGTTGTTTTAGGAAGGGTTTAAACTAAGACATGACTTACAGATAAAGAATATAGCAAAGTAAAATAAATACAATATATATAATAAATCTTAGGTGAAAGAAAAGTAGGGTAGAAAAACAAAAAGGAAGATGGAAGGAAGTTAGTATACAAATTGCATGCACAAAATCTTGTGTGTTCAACTCAAATCAAGAAATAAATGTTTGGAAAATTTATTGTATTTATACAGCAAATATACACCTGATGTAAAGGAAAAACACATCGTTTTAAAATGAAATTGAAGAGAAATTTCTTCTGTGGGTCATCTTGAGAAAAACTGTAATGTCACAGACATTATATTTATATTAAATACAGTGACAAGGCACATGAAACCAAGTCAAATTACATTTCAATAAAAACAATGTAATGATGAGGAAGGAGGACAATTTATGAATAAATATTCATGTGACTCTGATGGCCTAGTTTAATCACAGGATCTATGAGCAATTTTAATAATGTCAGGGTTATATAGGATGATTAATATCCTAATATATGATATTATAAAAGGGAATTAATGTGATATTTAAGTATTTTTAAGGCATTGAAAATTCACCCCGGGCCATTATATAAATCATTTATTAATTCCAACTGATTACTAATTAAGATGGCTAAAATCATTAGGCTGGGTTCACCAGACCCATTTAGATCCAACCTAATCAACGATAGGAAACATGATCAATAATTAAAATATTTTTTCAATAGCTTTCTTTCAGACTCTAAATTCTAACAACAAATATTCATAAAAAATTTTAAGAGTCAACAAATGTAGAGCTTAAAGCAGCTATTATAATAGGTGGGAAATTATGCTCTTTTCTGTATGGGAGGTACATGTGAATACCCAAGACAATTCCTCTAGATGCAATCTCTGACTTCTTTCCCTACTAAGCACTAAATATATATAAATATTTATTACAATTTAATTCTCACAATAACTTCAAGAAGTAGGTATCATTTCCCCTATTGTACAAATAAAGAAACTGAGCCCAGAGAAATTACAAAGATGCCCAATGTCATATAACTAGTAAATGATAGAGATGAGATGCCATCTCCATAGTTTCTATCACTCTATTTCAGTGGAATAAAGAAGACATTTCGGGGCATAAGATTAATTTCTATTTTCTTCTTGGAGACTATTTTATGAACAGTGATGACAGAATTCTTCATGTACTAATTTGTGTCAATTTGATCATTATTTTTTGCACATAAAGTTTTCTAAAGAAAAGGATTGCATGCTTAAAAACACAATAAAAAGAAAATGAAAATTCAGACTTCTTATTCTAAGCTTGGCCCATTTGTCGTTTCTGTCTTCATTCCCTTTTGCTCCAAATGGGTATCTCCTCAATTTCTCACAAGAAAAACACTGAGGATAACTAGTTCTGAGAACTGGTACTGAGACTTGAGGTACTACTATGCCAAAAACCTAATATATGTATCACTGCCTTTGGGATCAGGTGGTGACCATGAAGCTCCTTTCTAGGAGGCTAGAAAAATGAATATCCATTTAATGTATTAGCAATATGTATGGTTAAAAAAAAATGCTGCCTGTGATAATCTGGAGATAGAAAATACACTTAATAAACTTCTAAACTCAGGCAAGCAAGTTTCTGGCTAGTATATTAAAAATATGAGTAGGTTTCTGCTAGGTGTTTGGTAAGATTCCCCAAGAAATGGACAAACCCAGCAAAGAACTGACTGGTCTGCAAACAGAATTTAGAGGACATATGGCGATCCCAGAAACGTTGGGCTTTGCTGTGCAGGAAAATAAAATTGTTTCTCATTCTTAGCATTGCAGTCAGCAAAACATCAAATTAATGGGTAACCTGCAGGCAAAAATCAAAGCATATATATGATGTACGTATGTATATATATAATAATGTCTGACACCTAGGAGGCATTTAATAAATTTAAGACTTTCCTTTATAACAGGGCAGGTTTCATGCAATGGAATATTACATAGCAGTTAAAATGAATGAACTACATCCTAAATTAATCAACATGGATAAAATTCAAAAATATAATGCTGAATGATGAAAGCAAACTACAAAAGAAGTCATAAACTGTGATATTTATTAAACTTTTAAAGCACAAGCTTAGTGTTGAGTTATTTATGGATATACATATATGCAAATCTGTGCAAAGTTATACATTCGCACATACCAACTTCAGAATAGTAAACTGTAACTTAAAAAGTAAGGGAGACTGAGCACGGTGGCTCACACATGTAATCCCAGCACTTTGGGAGGTTGAGGTGGGCAGATTGCTTGAGCCCCAGAGTTCAAGACCAGCCTGGGCAACATGGCAAAACCCTGCTTCTACAAAAAATACAAAAATTAGCTGGGCATGGTAGTGCATCTGTGGTCCCAGCTACTCGGGAAGCTGAGATGGGCCAATTGCTTGAGTCCAGGAGGTTGTGGCTGCAGTGAGTCATTATTCTGCCACTGCACCAGCAGCCTGGGCAACAACACAGTGAGATTGCCAAAAACAACAACAACAACAAAAGGAATGGAAACAATAGGGCTTTAGCTATTATCTGTGTATCTGTAACATTTTATTTCTTTATAAAAATACTGTATGAAAAAATATGGCAAAATGTTAATTCACTAAATGTGAGTGGTGGGTATATGAGTATCCTCTAAATATCTTCTAAATTGGTTTATTTTTCTGAGTTTTTGAAACATTTCATAATAAAAACTAAAAATAATTTTAAATGGAAACAAATAAAAAGCATTTCTTTTAGTATACAGTTTTAGACTGGTTATTAATGGGTGAAGAATAAGATAATATTTAAATATGAAATTATGCATTTTGCTACTTGGATGCTTTTGCTATACACTGGTCTTAAGTGTGTGTGTGTGTAATGTAATGAAAGAGAACCCAATTTATCCACATATTTGCCTGACTAACCACCAAAGAAGAAATATTACCCTAATAATTTGCACCAGTTATTTTTAAAGGATTCCTTCCTTGCCAGTGTATGCAATCAGTTACAACATACCCACTGGTACTATACAGAACCTGGAGAAAAGCACAGGTCAAGTAGGGGGTTATAATTAAATATCTGAATGAAGAAAGAATGTGTTTGCCACAGAAAGACAGGTTAGAGTTTAAAAACAAGCAAGATGTACTCAGATTTTTCTTGCCTAATTCATCAAGTTTCAACAAGTCAGCAGTACATATTGTCATCAGATGTTTGCCATAGATTCAAAGGATCATCTTAATTTCCAGTCTTTCTCCATGTTTTCTAACAAAGGCTTATGTACCTGAATCATTTGCCCCATGAAAGGAAGGGATCAGGATCATGGATGGAGGGGAAGTGGTGGGGACAGGGACTACTGTCAGACAGTGCAGCTAAAGAGTTAGTGATTTTTGTAGCGTTGACTAATAAATCCAAACTTTTCCATAAGCTGAAATTTTTTTAAAAACAGAAAGTGCTAAACACAATTTCTAAAGCCCTAAAAAATTCAGACACTTTTTTAAAGTTGTCATTTTTCTTAAGTGGATAATTGTCATGGGATCCAGTGGAGATACATGATTTAATATTATGCAGTGCCTGTCATTGATCCAACACTATGACAAAGGTGTTCCATGCATATTAGTTTATCCACACAATAACTTCAGGTTGGTCTATTTATTTGGAAGTTTATTGTTCAACTCCCAACATTTACAAGGTCACATTCGGAAGCAAAGGCTTTTTTTATAATATAAAATATTCACTCATCCACTAAACTATAACATTAGATCCCCTTCCAAGATGCTTCCCAGTTTCACATGTAGCAGTAGCACATACTTGCAATTATAACTTCTTTCATATCAGATGAAATAGTTATTTGTATAACTCTATATTTTTAAGATAAAAATCCTAATTAAACTTATTTTTTATTATTTACCATGAAATCAGGTTCTCTTTCAAAATGGATTCATGTTTTTCTATTTCCAATTTTCTTTAACAATAAACATCCTCTCTTCTATTATGCTTATGATTTTTAGATGAACAAATTGATACCAAAAGGCAGTTTTTCTTTATTTCTTTCGTGTCTGTAGAAAACCACACCAAGAGCCTGGACAAATCCAGGTCTAACTTACTTCAAGATTCATGCTTTTAACCATAATGCAGCCTAACTCTTCCAGCAAAAATGTAAGAGCCACCAAAATTGAGACACTACTGTAGGAGGCCTGTAAAGACAATGAAGAGGCAGTAAAAGGCTCTTGGAGAACATGAATGGAAACTTTTTGAGTTACTAGCAAACACAAGACCTTTGAAACTGGGAACACTTGTTCACCATGATAGCAAAAATCACAAGTCAGAAATAAGTATGACACTTTTTCCCCACGAGGCTAGAAACCACTTGAGATAATTTCTGATATATTTTCAACTCAGCTTCACTCATTTCAGACCCTTTGCATTTTGTCTATTTCTGTTGGTGATTCTGAATCAAATCCATTAAAATGTATTCATCTGGCTCAATAAGGGTGCTTTCTAAGGAATACGTGCTTCATACCACGGATTTCTACATTACCTCTTCATTTCAACATACTAATGCCAAACGCTCCACTAGACCTGAGCAATAAGAAGTTGGCTCAGACTTAGTCTACACCCTCAGGGACCTCACACAAATAAACAAGTTCATTAAATTGTCTAAGCCCAATCATCACGTAATCTAGAAATATCAGTTGGACAATAGTTAAAAATAGGGTAAGCTAATGAGGTGCAGTTTAATAGCATTTAAACTGGAAGTGCCATAATGCTAAGCAGTAAGGATCTCTTTTTCAGGTCATCAAAGTATTTCATTGTATATTTCAAAGTAACTATGAGAGAGCATTTTGAACATTTTTACAACAAAGAAATGATAAATGCTTGACATGATGGATATGCAAGCTACCCTGCTGATTTGATCATTATACAATGTACATATCCGTTAAAACATCACACTGTGTCTCATTAATATGTGCAATTATGGTGTGTCAATTAAAAATGATCTAAAACTATAAAAAAAATCTAACTTAGTCACGAAGGGAATGCATGGAGTTGCCTTCCCAATTGTGATAATGGGAACAGCAGAGAAGGCACAAAAAGCAAGGAAGCCCTCGTGTTAGAAAAGAACTGAAGTCATTCCAGATTAATTAATAAAAATGTTGTATGTATTATGTAAAACATATTAAAGGAAAATAAAATTGTCTTAAAAATCAGTAAATACTCAACTGATAGTGAAACTGAAACATTTTCAAAAGAAGTGATTAAAAACTCACTTCTGAAACAAAGTAACACTCCTATCCAAGAATATTCTGGGGGCACACAAAGGAGGATCAATTGGATGAGGACAGTGTAATGGAAGCATACATTCCAGAATAAAACAGAAACAGCACTATTGCTCCTCCTGGCTAATGATGTTCACTAATTTCTCAATGAAGACAAAACTCAGTTGATAGCAATACCCAATATATTCTACTTCTATTGTTCAGTTTACATTTAGCAAAATAGAGAATTGTATAGGGGTCCCATTTCAGAGTACATTTATTCAATCCTAATTAGATAATAGCAAATTTATCCTAACACTTACTAGATGCTAAGCATTTTGGAAACATAATGTATTGAATCATCACAACCATCCTTTGCTAGAGGTAATATTCTTACTCTTGTTTTACAGATGAGGAATCAGAGTCACAAAAAGGTTAAGAAGTTGAAGGTCATACAGGGAGTAGGTAGAGGGCCGAGATTCAAACCTAAGCAGTCTGTGCCATCTCTCTAAGTAAAGAAAGTCCTCAGGTTTAATTTTTATTTTAAATTCAAATTCTGTTTTAAATTCATATTTAAAAACATTGAGTACTGGCTGGGGGCGGTGGCTTATGCCTGTAATCCCAACACTTTGGGAGGCTGAGGCGGGCAGATTGCCTGAGGTCAGGAGTTCAAGACCAGTCTGACCAGTTGAAAGCCTGTCTCTACTAAAAATGCAAAAAAAAATTAGCTGGGCATGGTGGTGTGTGCCTGTAATCCCTGCTACTCGGGAGGCTGAGGCAGGGGAATTGCTTGAACCAGGGAGGCAGGGAAGTGGAGGTTGCAGTGAGCAGAGATCCTGCCACTGTACTCCAGACTGGTGACAGAGTGAGTCTCCATCTCAAAAAAACAAAACAAAACAAAACAAAAAAACAACCAAACAAACAAAAGAAAACATTGAGTACTATCAACCAGGTACTATATGAAGCAAAGGGCCACAGAAATGAACACTATTGTTCATTTGTTTATATGTAAGTAATAAATATAATAAAGTCTCACAGAGACTAGGCTATATTTATAATGTCAGTGGACCACAAGGAAGTAGTGGTCAGCATGGAAACTGTTTGGCTGGTTGCCCTAATGGTTAACATTCAACTTGTTGATTATAAATCATGTTGCTATAAAGACACATGCACACGTATATTTATTGCAGCACTGTTCACAGTAGCAAAGACTTGGAACCAACCCAAATGTCCATCAATGATAGACTGGATTAAGAAATGTGGCACATATACACCATGGAATACCATGCAGCCATAAAAAAGGATGAGTTCATGTCCTTGTAGGGACATGGTTGAAGCTGGACACCATCATTCTGAGCGAACTATGGCAAAGACAGAAAACCAAACACTGCATGTTCTCACTCATAGGTAGGAATTAACAATGAGAACACTTGGACACAGGGTGGGAAACATCACACACCAGGGCCTGTCATGGGGTGGGAGGAGAGAGGTGAGATAGCATTAGGAGAAATACCTGACGTAAATGACGAGTTAATGGGTGCATCATACCAACGTGGCACATGTATACATATGTAACAAACCTGCACATTGTACACATGTATCCTAGAACTTAAAGTATAATAAAAAATTTTAAAAAAATAAAAAAATTCAACTTGTCTTTATTGACAAACATAGAGATGCATTAGGTAATTAGATCCTTAAAAAATTCCATATTAGTATACCTTATTTATGTCTGAAAGTCTTATATATTACAACAGTCCCTTGTCTCCCTGTTTTATTCTTTTCCTCTTTTCTCTCCTTTCTTCCTTCCTTTTTCAATTCAATGCATATTTTTGAGCATGCACTTGAACAAGCCACTTTCTGCTCATTCATTATAAACAACATATTAGAATTTATGTTAAAGACAAGAAGTGTCTTAAATAGAAGAAATCTTTAAAGAGTTTAGAAATTTTCATTTCCTCCTTAGCTTTCCCCTACCTCTGGCACATTTTGTGGCTTCTATTTTATAACTGCAGACCCACAGACAGTAAGAGGCACACCTGTATAAACACCAAGGCCCAGAGATTTTGGTTGGTCTGCGGCCAGCACCAAGCATCATGCAATTTCATATTCTGTCTCACTTGAGCCCCATCAACACCTGAGGGAAAGCCCAAGACCGAGGGGCTAAACCCTGAGAAACTTGGCACAGCATAGCTATGGCTCCAACACCTGGGCTAAATGAGGAAGTATCGAAAATAATGCTTGACAGTTTTCAGAAACATTTCCTTCCTTATGATTTAAAATTCACCCCCGGGTAGCTGTGATATATGTAAATATAACTAAATGCACAGAGAAGTATCTGGGAGAGATTCAAATGAATGAAATGTATTAATGATATTAGGGAAGGGGTACAGAGATGATTCCTGCATGATATTTTTTTAGTGACAACTTGTGACCTGATACCAGCGAAATGTAAGATTGTGGTTTGTTTTCTTTCTCTCTTTTTCTTTTCTTTTTTTTTTTTTTCCTTTTTGCCAATTCTTAGTATTTTGGAAAATGTTTGTGGCTAAAATAAAAGAAACTTAAAGGACATTTGATGCAGAATAGACAGCTCTCTATAGCGAATGTTGATCTCTATATCTCATTAATCCAATTTAGGCAGAATGGAAATCATCTGACTATTCTGGCCCTGAGACAGACTATTATTCTCATCCATGCGTTTCTATTGATAACACCTACTCCATCTCCAAAGGGAGAATGTCTTTAGATGGAGAGAAGTAAACTCAGGCCCTCTCTCACCAAAGACAAATCAAACTTTGGAGAACTGCAGATATCCTTCCACATTTGCAAAGCCCTTTCATAAAGTTCTAGCAATCCATGAAGGAAGTAAGGTCTGTATTATTATTGTTTCTCATACTCTTCAAGTCTTTTCTTAAATGTCGTCTAATCAGTCTTTCTCTGGCAATTCCTCATAAAACAGCAATTATTTTCTTCCCTGCCCTCCAGCCCTTCTTATTCCCTTGCTGGTTTAAGTTTTCACCATAGCACTTAACTCTATCTAGAACATTACACATTTATGTATTTATATAATGTCAGTCTCACTTCACTACAGTGAGAAGAGTGGCTTTGTGTTGTTCACTGGTCTATCCCTGGGGCTTGGAATAGTGCCTGTCAGTTCATACTTAGCTAATATTTGCTGAATGAATAAATATTGAATAAATGAGTGAAAAGGGCTCAGAAGAATGTAACTTGTTCAAGTAAGTTACAAAGCTAATTGGTAGTAGATTGTAGACTATATTTTGATATTAAAAATCTTTAGCTTATCCTTTTCCTTTTCCTTTTCCTTTTTTTTTTTGAGACGGAGTCTCGCTCTGTCACCCAGGCCGCAGTGCAGTGGCCCGATCTCGGCTCACTGCAAGCACCTCCTCTTGGGTTCACGCATTCTCCTGCCTCAGCCTCCCAAGTAGCTGGGACTACAGGCGCCTGCCACCACGTCTGGCTAATTTTTTGTGTATTTTTAGTAGAGACAGGGTTTCACCGTGTTAGCCAGGATGGTCTCTATCTCCTGACCTCATGATCCACCTACCTTGGCCTTCCAAAGTGCTGGGATTACAGGCATGAGCCACTGCGCCCTGCCTATCTTATCCTTTATCTATGGAAATCCTGAGTGCCCCTTTGAGGTCTGATGCCCCAAAGACTGAAGATACTTCGTAAGGTGTTTGGCACATAGTAGGTACTCAAAACATTTTTTTGCATCTGAATCTGAATAACTGAGAATACCACTCACGACCTAAATGTTGTAATTTTCCACTTGTGGAAAGTCTTTGAAATAACTCCAGTGAGAAGAAGGGAGATGAAGATGGCTCCTGAGGGGGTTCCCAAGAGAATCAGAAAAGGTCAGCTACTATAAATAAGTATAATTCTTGCAGGAATTCATCGCAATCTCCATAAACACTGATTACTGCACACAACTCCAACCCTACTGTTCCCTGTAACCTTTTCAGACTGAGACGTATTTTTTGTTGTTGCTAAATAATACATATTCTTTGTAGAAATTTAGAAATGCACAGAAAAACATACAGAAGAAAATTTAAATCTCCTATATGTAATCTCATTGAACAGAAAAAAATCTATAAATATTCCCCTGTATATCTTTTCATTTCCACGATACACATGTGTATATTTTAAATAGGTGAGAGTTTACTGTACACAATGTATAGTACCAGCTTTTTAAAAAATGTAACAATGACTCATAAGCATTTTCCTTTTCATTGAGCATTCTTATAGAAGTTTAAAGGACTGCATAATAGCTCTTGTTGTATGAATGCAAGATAATCTATTTAATCATTCCCATATATGAAGATATTTTATTATTCCTATTTATTTATAAACAAAATCATGTTAACATCATGTAAGAACATATTTGTATCCTTCTCTGGTTATTTCCTTAGAATAAATCCCCTTTTGTGGAATTGCTAAGTCAAAGAGAACAGACACTCCGGTTTTGAGGTACACCGTGGACCTCCCATCTGGAAAACGTATATTAGATTAAACTCTAACTATATATATTTCCCTAAAGCTATGTCAATATATTATGATTAAAACTAAATTTTCCAATTTGAAGGACAAAAGTCATCTCTCATTTTCTGTAACTTTATGACAAAAATAATGTGTTCACTACCAAAAACATAAAAAATCTAGACACAAAAAAGAAAAATTACTTATATTCTAATATACATAATTAAGCACCGTTAACACTTTAGAGTGAATACATTCTCTGTAAAGCTTTGGTTCTTTGTGGGTATATGTAAATGTTCATAGCCATAGATCTAAATACAATTAAAATCCTAAAGTGAGGCCTGGTGCTGTGGCTCACGCCTGTAATCCCAGCACTTAGGGAGGCCAAGGTGGGCAGATCAGGAGTTCGAGACCAGCCTGACCAACATGGTGAAACCCCGTTTCTACTAAAAATACAAAAAATTAGCTGGGTGTGGTGGTGCACACCTGTAATCCGAGCAACTTGGTAGGTTGAGGCAGGAGAATAGCTTGAACCCAGGAGGTGGGGGTTACAGTGAGCTGGGATCATGCCACTGCACTTCAGCCTGGGTGACAGAGTGAGACCCCATCAAAAAAAAAGAAAATTCTAAAGTGAGATGATACATATACCTTTTAAATTACAGACATCATGAACATTTTTCCTTATTAGTTACTCATGTAGAACAACATTTTAATGACTGCTGTTTAGTGTTTCAGTAAACAAATAGAATTTATCTCACCAAGTGCCCTATGGCTGGTTACCAAGGTTAATTTCAATCATGTAATTTCAAGTTTATTTACTATTTAATAAAGCGATTTTTCATATGTTTATTGAGCATGGATAATTCTTTAGTGATTTGTCTCATTTAGATTTTCTTAAAGATATAGTCATAGTTTTCTTCCAAATATTGGACAGCTGGAGATTTCTACAGCAGGCAGGATCAGCAATAGATCAAGGAGGCACTTCTCACTTCGACATGCAGAGGGGAACATCTAGTCACCACAGTTCAAAGCATTTCTTTCAAGCCTAATGAGTTATGTAAGCCTGTTACTCAAAAACAGGAAATCTCAAATTCCAGTCCAGTTTTGACGTCATCAGTTTTTGTAGTCTAGGGCAACATCTTGTTCTACAGACTGCATTCTGCCCGAAAGACATGATAATTACTGACCTACCTTTCCAGGACTTGCAAACACGCATACCACATTTTTAACAATTCTAAAAATACTGAGGAAGGTGAATGAGTATCCTTTTTGCTCATTACCAGGCAGCAACTTAGTCAAATAATAAGATATGCTGCTGTACTAATAAAAACTTATAAAAACTAATAAAAACTTTGAAGATAAAACATATCAATGCTTAATTGATTCACAGAGCCTAGTCCATCATTCTTCAGTAACCTAATTACCTGACTTTGTGCAGACACTTTAATGAACCATTAATGCAATCTCACAAATGTATCACTAGCACTTAGCACAGTACCAGAAACATATGAGAAACTGAAATATGAAATGAGAGAATGAATGAATGAATAAATAAATCTTCTGCTCTATTTACATCAAGTTTTCTAATATATGTCACCTACATTGTACTACTGATGACAATTTTGGTTTCAGTTTGACTGTCAGCTGAGAAGTGAGAAGCCTGGGAACATTCTGATGCCATTAAATTAGGCCTTAACTAATTTTCTTTTCTTATTCCAAAACACACCTAATGTCTATGTATTAAAAATAAGGACATTAAGTATTTAAATTATCTTCATAAGGATGCTTTGAAAAACCTAACAAACATTTTTTTACCTATAATGTCATTAAATAATAAAGTTAGTAAGCTCTTATATGGAGGGAGGTATCAAGGATGGTAAGCAAGTCACAGCTAAGCTGCAACTGTCAGCAGCAGATAGGAAAAAGAAGAACAGTCCCACTACAGGTGAATTTTCAAGGTGGTCAACCGCCTCCATATGCTTCTAAATAGTCAGCACTTCAAATAAATAACTTTTGCCAAAGACAATTTATTATGTGATTTTCTTATCCCCCAAATTAATAGAGGACAAAAGGCTATGTTAATTATGTAAAAATCTAACCTTATTTTCTTCTAAAAATGAAACATATTAATTTGCTTACTATGATTGAGCAGTTTATTTCCTCGTACCAAAAGGTGGAACAAAATAAATTGGCTGGTACATTTTAAAAAGCAGCACTTTGCTCATGTTACTGAGGGTGCATTTTTATTAACTTGAAATATAAAATAATCCCTAACATATTAGACATTAAAATAGAGCAAGTTAATGCAGTGAGGTGATAATGATTAATCAAAAATAAATCTCTCAGTGTCACTTTAAAATGCACATTGCAAGATTTTTCTCTAAAATCCAAACTCGCTTGTCTTCAAGAACTGAGGAATTTAGAATAGGACACCAAGAGAAAAACATTCAGAAATTGCCATAGCAAGAAGAGATAGGCCTCTGTTTGATTCTCCAACTCAGCTGAATTAAAACCACTGAGAATTAAGTATGAGACAATACATTACATAATTCTGGACTTATGTATCCATCACTATTCTATTTCCTGTCATTCTTAATCTCTTAATTTGGAATCAGATTAATAAAATAATTTGAATATGGACTAATATACGCATTACCTGAGTTTAAAAAGTGGTGTTGCAATAGGTGAAGAGGAGGGAATATCAAAATCATTACACTTTTATTGTGAAAATGGGTCTATGGAGCACCAATGATATCTCTACAGCTTCCTCCCAAAAACAGAATTGTGCTTTATTGATTTATCCAATCAGCACACTTGTCTGGGTACAACAAAATAGTTGGTGGAGGAGTGAATAATCACTCTACGAGCTTTGAAATAACCTTCTTTCAATTGCCACCCAAATCTGCTCTTAAATTTTTGCATTTTCATCAGAATGCTGTGATTAATTGCAATCTGAGTGGTCATTAGCTTTGATTATCAAATCTAGCTTGGGAAATTATGTGAGATATGACAAATTTTTCCCTTCACATACTGCTTTTTTTTCATGTTCCATGCAGAGTTTTATCTACATAGTATGGTTTCCTTTGATCAATAAAAAAGATAAAATTCTGGAAATAGCAATGTAAACATCTCCCTAAAAGCTCTATCACACAGAAAGTCTCTGGCTATCTTCCCTAAGTCCTAGAAAAATACTGGGCCTTTGTGGGTTGTTAACTAATCTCTGCTCTCTTTCCTTTTTCCTATGCAAGTAATAGTTCTGCATAATGACTTCAGTTGAACCAGTTTTGCCTCCTAGGAAATTTCTAGGCTTCCATTGCAGGAAATTGGATTCATATGCTAATATTTTGTGTCTAGCAAAGGAGAGTCTTATTGAAAATAGTTTTGGAGGACCTGCGAATGCTCGAAATAGCTTTTCCAAGTGGAAAAATCATCACAGGGAAAAGTTATTTCCATTTATGTTTACCTACTTGATAAAATATACTATAATATATTTAATGAATTTAAAATATTGAATGAAACATTACATAGAGTAAAATGCCAAAATTCAGTATACAATAGCTCAGAATCTAGGTATTTTTAACAACATTAGTTGCATACTGTGAAAATATTTAATACAGTAGTTCTCAACTGGGAGAATTTGGCAACATCTGGAGAGATTTTTGGTTGTTACAACTTGGGGGTTGCCAAGCATCTACTGTGTAGAAGCCAGGGATGCTGCCAGACACCCTACAATGCACAGGACACACCAACAGCAAATAATTGCCCGGTCTCTAATTTCAATAGTGCTGAGTTGAAAAACCCTATTTTAATATAAAGTGAGTTAAAGGGAAGAAGAAGAAGTTGCTGCATATAATACCAGGAAAATAGTTCTCTACTACACGGCTTTTGATGTATTCCAAATACCACAGTTATTTCCAAGTGTTCATTCATTCATTTTCTTATTTAACAAATATTTATTGAACACCTATTACACAGAAAGACCTCTAAGTTCCTAAGATTACAACCTTGCACAGAACAGTTATAATTTCACTTCCATGGTAGTTACATTCCAGCTGAGAAATGGAAAGCAATGTAATAAATTAAAAATACAGACTGGTGAATGAAACAAAAGAATGAAATAAAAGCCTCTTTAGAATGTTAAGAAGAATTAATCAAAAATGAATAAAGTAAAAATATGTAACAAGTCATTAAAATACTGCAGTGTTTTGACAAAAATGAGTATATTCTTTTGTGCTGTAAAAGCCACTCTAAGATCATATTCATCCATTTTAGCCATCACTTGCCAATGAGCTTTCTGGAAAAGAAAGTCTAATTTGAGCACGCATTTTTACATTCTTTCAGTGAAAAATGCAAAACTAAAAAGGTTTTTCAAGGCATGCATCAATTTGAATACATTGCCCTGGGAATTGTTTGTTTTGTTTTGTCTTCGTGGGAGTTGCTATAAGAGTTGAATAAGTGTAGCATATTACATATTCCTTGCATGAAAAGCATATTTATGAAAACCACATCATGAAAGAGAAGCAGCACAAGTTCTTCAAGTGAGTAGCTTAGCACAGAAATTCCTGGAGTATGAAAATACTTTGCCATGTTTGATCTAAAATATTTCGTGGGCTTTCAGCCTTCCAATGGAACATACATGATTTCTCTAACGCATGTTAATACAAACTTTATTCTATAGAAAAATTTGAATGTGCTGTGTCTTCTAGATCTTTTTCTTTGAAAGGTGAATGCCCCATCTCCCTCTCCTCACGTGGAGAACACAATGGCTTTCATAACTAGTATTCCTGCTCCTTTCATGCTCTACTGAAATCCATTCTCTACACAATGTGCACAGTGAATTATTTAATCATAAATCAGATCATGTCACTCCCTTTCTTAAAACTCTTCAATAGGTTTTTCCATTACATGCTGGGAAAAGACATACCCTTAACAAGGATCTGAATTACCTGGCCCCTGCCTCTAGCCACAGACTCTTCTCCAGCCCTTCCCACTGCAGGCTGCTCAATACCTGCTTCAGCCAAACTGACCTCCTTTCAGTGCCCATAACCCACTAAGCTCTTTGCTACCCCGGCGTCTTTGCATACTACATGCCTTCTCCTTCTCTCTACCCTGGATCTCTCTACAGTAAGCTGCTAATTAACTCCTTCTAACCCCTCCTCTCCTTAATTGTCAATTTCAGCAGCATAACTGTTTATTTCTCTTTACAACACTTAACATGGTTTATAACTATATTATTCATTTTTAGTTATTTATTACTGCTTTTCCCAAATAAAATGTTAGCTCTATGAGGCTGAAAGCATGCTACCTTATCCTAATTTTACTCTTGTTATGAAACAAGTTATTTAGCATACATTTAGGTTTAAACACAGGTTATGTGAATGAACATAATAAAATTAATATTTGAGATATATTCCATTAAGTAAAATATATGAATACAATTAATTTTAACTATTTATTTTATTCTTAATTAGGCTCCTGGAAAATTTAATATAGGGCTCAAAGTTATGACTTGCACTGTATTTCTATTAGGCAACTTGAGTTAGATAGTTTTTTTCAGTCTGCTATTACTTATTTGACTTGAGGAATATTGTAAAAAATAAAAACAAAAACAAATCAGTGATTTCTAAAATTCCTTCAAATATTAATATCCAAGTTCCTAATAAGTTCTAGGATCATATAACCAAATAGGATTATTATTTTGGGTCATCATTAACACTATATGAGATCCAACACTACTATTCAATTCCTTTATTTATCCTATTCATCTTATTATTTTCAAATAATAATTTCAAGATCCAGAATTCTCAAGGAATCATCGTGCAATGATCAGCTACTAAGAAAGAGTAAAAAGTTCACAAACACACACGCACTTTCAGCTCTGCCACACAACATTATTGTGATTTGGGAAGAGAAATTTACCCATTTGAGCCTTCGTTTTCATAAATAAAATGAAAGAGGGTGTTAAATGTAAATTAATCATCATAAATCTGGTATATCTAAATATAATGAGTAATTAGAATGGGATGTAACCATAAAATATGAGAATAGCAACATATTTGGACTATTTGAACTCTTCATATTTCTAGGCCTTGAATCTATTTATTAATTTTTTTTTTTAATTTATTTATTATTATTATACTTTAAGTTGTAGGGTACATGTGCATAACATGCAGGTTTGTTACATATGTATACTTGTGCCATGTTAGTCTGCTGCTATTAATTAAAGGGAAGACAACTAAAATTTTACTTCTTTTAAAAAGAATTAAATGAGTTTCTAAAATTCAAAAGAAGATATCAAGTTCATCTTTTGAGAAGTCATGATGTTTCTATTTTTTTTTTTTTTTGCTTTATAGTGTGGCTGCATAATGAATAATAAGTCTTCTTATGATATACTAAATTTTAACGTATCCATCCCTTAGAATAGTTTGAAATAATTCTCCAAGTTAAAGTGAAGGCTGAAAGGTGCATTTGAAAATGTGTCATCTGAATTGTAACATTACCATTGCATGTTGTCATTTCAGATTTGCAAGTCTTCAGATATCTTCACTGATATTTTAACTGGGAAATTCGCTCGTTTAATTACATCTGTTACATCGTACTTACTCTAGGCTCAACTGACAGAGTATTCTGAAAGTTAATTTCACATACTCTTTAAGATTCTCCACTTTTCAACCTGTTGAAGCAACCATTCCAAATGGAAATATCAAGGTATTTATGATAATGGCTATAATAAAATTACCACGTATTTAAATATGTAACATTCTCATTAAGCAAACATTTATTTAATGTCTCCCAAACACCATTGTCTACTCAGCAAAAAAAAAACATAGTTGCTGCCCTAAAGGAGTATAAATGTTATATTTTCAAAGAGATTCTATGCAAAATAGATTCTAAGATCTTTCCAGTAGCCATATGACTGAAGATAAAGGTAACCTAGAACATATAGTATAATAAAAGAATATATATATATTTTTAAAAAAGGTCCCAAACACAGACAGACTTGAGGGAGAGGTAATGTTCTTTTTTTGCACCTTGCCCCTAGCCCTTTTCAGCAATTCCTACCCCCCTTCCCCATCCATCCCTCTAGGCATCACTTTGCTCTTCTCCAATAAGGACCTGGTTTTCTCAAGTAACCACATAACTCGAAATAAGCATTTAGTTGTCAGCCTTCAGACACAGTGGAAAGGTATGGGTGATATTTGATGGAAAAGAGGAGACTTTGTTTAGTTTCCTATAAATGAAGAAAGCAAAATCAATAAATTTATCTTTTATGTTCCTGACAACCAATTCATACCAATAAAATCAAACCTTACGTCTTAAGATTGGTTAAAGAATACTTTCTAAGCTTGATTTTTAACATGTAATTTATCCATGAAAGTAACACATATCTACAGAAAGTATATGTTGAAATACTAAGGACAATAATGAAAACTGAAATGTTTGCTTTTGAAGAAACAGCATTTTTCAGTGGCAGGCTGAGTACACTGCATGAATCTGTTACTTATTGTTCCTTTAATGTGGATATCTTCTTTTTTAAAATAAATGATGGATTTATATGTTTTTAAAGTAATTTTATTTAAAAATATATTTGGACTTAAAATATTATGATATCTAGTTAAATAATGAAACAAAATATGGGCATTTTGAATACCACTGAGAAACAGTAATGGTAAACTTGAAATTGGATCCCATACTCCTAATTGTGTAGTAAAAAATATCTAGTTATTAAATGATGTAATAGCTTCTTTTTTAGAACACCTAAGGAAAATTATTGATATTATGTTGAACTGTTTTACATATAAATATTATTCCATTTGTATTTCAGAAGGGTATGCAGGATTTCAGTCCCTTGGATTTGTCATTTTGTGTTTCAGAAAAGCTGGTCTTATAACTGGGAGACAACTAAGATTATGGGAAGAAAACACATACAGGATTTTAACTGCCTTCTCATAACCACTGGCATCTCAAGCTAAACCAGAAAAGAATTCCTTGAACCCCTGAGAAGGCTCCATCTCTTTTCTCTTCTCTTACCTCATCCAGCATTTATACAAACATCACTGGAACAACAACACTTTTTATGGCAGACAAAGCAAAAACTGGGAAATGTCATACATGAGTTGTTTTTGAACAACAGCTATATTATAAAGCTCAGACCTTGACTGCTGATCTCTTCGGCTGCCCACTCTCTACTTCATGTTTGACCTTCAGTGCTGGCACAACTCTGGCTCCATTCCCCAAAGCACAAAAAACAGCAAAGCATGTAGAAATCCTTGAGATAAAACTGGACTCATAAAATGGCATTGCTATTTCCTTCAAAGAAAACTAAAGCACATTTCCAAGCATTATTTGGTTTCTACTTGTCATATTCCATTATGTTTATACCAAAAAGCTTTGCTGGGTTACCAGTGATGATAATAGATAGGTAAGAAAATTTTTTTTCATGTGCAAAATATTTCCTTTTAAGAAACATGCCATCAGCTCCCTGATGAACGTAACTACGTACATCCTTGGCACTGGCATGCAGAGAGGAGCTGGAGATTGGAGCAGAGTTAGTTCTTAGCAATAAATCAGACCAAGGGACCTTTTATGTTATCTTTTAGATCATCATTACAAAGTCAACCCTAACATTTTGCTAATTACTGTAGTAAGACCAATCAAATAGAGCCAGTCATGTGGTAATAACTATACCTAACATTAGTTATCAGACTCCTTGGGAAGTGAATATAGTTTATATAATTCATATAATTCACATGCTACGCCTACCTTTGGAATCTTTTGGTCATTATGTCAGTCTCCCTGAAATCATCCTGGGAACCTTGCTTTCATTTTCCCCCTTCTTATCTTACACTTCTCTCATAAGTCTTGTTTGTATTTCTTCACCCATCTTGGTTATCTAACAGCATCTTTCCATTATGCTCTCTAAAGTCTGTAACATAATTCTCAAAGGAAAAGAAGGAACTGATTTTGTAATTCAGTAGAGATATTTTGCATTTATGAGCAAATGCTACACACTGAGGTTCAGTAAGAAATTAAACCATGAATTTCAACATAGGTAAGCTTGGCTTGGTTCTTTAGAGGAAGTTTGCCACTTTGCCTCGTGCCTACCAGATAACTATAAATACCACCTGACTTGTTTATAGTTGAGTGCTTTATGTTATCACTTTCTAGGAACAAAATGAACTGAGTGCAAAAAAAAACCAGAATGTACCCTTGGTCTGCCAAGAGATATTCATTTCCGATGGGAACTTCTATTGGGTCTGTGCATGGAAAGGAATTTTCCAATGCCTGATATGTTCCATCAACCTGAGAAAGAGGTTGTTCTCTTGCCATGTTTGGATTATTGGTTCAATATATACTGAGTTATTGGATTAGAGGGAAGTTCTTACATTGTGAAAAGTCTGTTCAATTCATAGGTTACATTATTCATCTAAGCCTGGGAGAAAAGGGAAAGTAGGCTGGGGTGAGGATGGATGTAGAATAGCAATATGGTGAAGGGAAAAGAGCAAGAGCAAGACTGTTACAAAAAAAAAAAAATGAGTTTTGTCTAGTCTCTTTTTCACCTAATATGTAGTTAGATAAATTTTAAACAATATTTTATTTATTTTTGTTTTTAAATTTAAAGACAATTGTGAATGAGCTAGCAAAATAATGTAGGGGATTTTTGTGGGGCTACAAAAGACTCCTTGTGCCACATACTGTACAAAGAATAAGTCACTATTGCTTTCTGAGGCACTCTTAGTGTTTTTATTCTTCGATTCAAAAGAGATGGACAGAAAAGTAAGATTCCCTTCCTTTTATACTAATTAGAAGGCAATTCAATGGCTATTGAACATAATGTTGTGATGGCAGATAGGTATCATCTCTCATTCTAACTTTGACCAAGTTTTTGTAGTCAAATAGAGTGCTATGTTGTGAAGGATTTCAAAGTTCTGGAAGTCCTAGCTATAGCAATCAGACAAGAGAAAGAAATAAGGGGCGACCAAATTGGAAAGGAAGAAGTCAAATTATCCTTGTTTATAGATGATATGCTCTTATGTTTGGAGAAACAAAGACTCCACCAAAAAACTATTAGAACTAACAAATTCAGTAAAGGTGCAGGACACAAAATCAACAAACAAAAATCAGTACTGTTTCTGTATGCCAATAGTGAAAAATTAGAAAAATAAATCAATAAACTGAGCCTATTTACAATAGTTATAAATAAAATACCTATGAATTAAGCAAAAAAGTGAAAGATTTCTATAATAAAAACTATAAAAGACTGATGAAAGAAATGAAAGAGGACATTAAAAAAAAAGGAAAGATATCCCATATTCATGGAATGGAAGAATCAAAATTGCTAAAATGTCCTTACTACCCAAAGCAATCTACAGATTAAATGCAATCCCTATCAAAATACCAATGACATTCTTCACAGAAACAGAAAAAGCAACCCCCAAATTTATATAGAATCACAAAAGACCCAGAATAGACAAAGCTATTCTGAGCACAAAGAACAAAATTGGAAGAATCACATAACCTGACTTCAAACTATACCACAAAGCTATTGTAACTAAAAGTGTCTGGTTTTATGCCAGTACTATGCACTTTTAAAACCAGACATATAGACCAGTGTAACAGAATAAAGAACCCATAAATAAATCCACACATCAACAGTGAGCTCATTTTTGACAAAGGTGTCAAGAACATACATTAGAGAAAGGACAGTTTCTTCAATAAATCGTTCTGGGAAAACTGGATATTCGTATGCAAAATAATGAAACTGGACCCCCATATCTCGCCATATACAAATCAAATCAAAATGGATTAAAGATTTAAGTCTAAGACCTCAAACTATGAAACTACTAAAAGTATTCGGGAAACTCTCTGGGACATTGGACTGGGCAGGGAATTCTCGATTACTATCCCACAACGATAGGCAACCAAAACAACAATGGACAAATGGGGTCACATCAAGTTAAAAGGCTTCTGCACAGCAGAGAATACAATCAACAAAGTGAAGAGACAACCCACCGAATGGGGGGAAATATTTGCAAACCACTCATCTGTCAAGGGATTAATAACCAGAATATATAAGGAGCTCAAATAACTCAATAGAGAAGAATCTAATAATCCAATTAAAATGCAGACCAAACAATTCTGAATAGGCATTTCCCAAAAGAAGACATACAGGCCGGGCGCGGTGGCTCACGCCTGTAATCCCAGCACTTTGGGAGGCCAAGGCAGGTGGATCACGAGGTCAGGAGATTGAGACTATCTTGGCTAACATGGTGAAACCTCGTCTCTATGAAAAATACCAAAAAATTAGCCGGGCGTGGTGGCGCCACGAATGGCAGACAGTTATATGAAAATGTGCTCAACATCACTGATCATCAGAGAAGAACAAATCAAAACTGCAATGAGATATCATCTCACCAGATAAAATGGTTTTTATCCAAAAGACAGGCAATAACAAATGGTGGTGAGAATGTGGAGCAAAAGGAACCCTCATATACTGTTGGTGGGAATGTAAATTAGTACAACCACTATGGAGAAGAGTTTGGAGGTTCCTAAAAAACTAAAGTAAAGCCACTATATGATCCATCAATCCCATTGCTAGCTATACAGTATATCAAGGAGATATCTGCACCCCCATGTTTATTGCACTGTTCACAATAGCCAAGAACTGGAAATAACCTAAGTGCCTCAACAGTTGAATAGATAAAGAAAATGTGGTACACAATGGAGTACTATTCAGCCTTTAAAAAGAATGACATCCTTTCATTTGGAGCAACATGGATGGAACTGGAGTTCATTATGTTAAGTGAAATAAGCCAGGAATGGAAACACAAACTTTTCTTGCATGTTCTCTCTTATGTGTGGGAGTTAAAAATTAAAACAATTGCACTCATGGAGATAGACAGTAGAATTACTGGTTACTAGAGGCTGGGATGGATTGGGGTCAGGCAAGTGGAGATGGTTAATGTGTCCAAAAATATAGTCCGATAGAATGAATAAGGTATATAGTATTTGATAAAACAAGAGGGTGACTATTGTCAATAATCAGTTAACCGTAAATTTTAAAATAACTAAAAGAGTATAATTAGATTGTTTGTAACACAAAGACGGCTAAATTCTTGAGGTGATGGATACGCCATTTACGCTGATGTAATAATTATTACACATTGTATACTTGTATCAAAATAGCTCGTACCCTATAAATCTATATTTCTACTATTCACCCACAAAAATTAAAAGTTAGAAAAAACAAAGTTCTTTGTCAGACCAATGGGGAAGGAGTGCTAGGACAAAATAGGCTAGTCTGCTTTAAGAGGGATGGAACAGTGGGAGTCACATCTGACAAATCCAGCCCGAGGTCACGGGTCAGATTATAGAGCCAGAGGTTTTCAAAAGTGCTTTCCCTTCTGCCATGATACACATAATTGGTAGTATGCCTAATAAAAATAACAATTTGTTATTTTGGTGGTGTGGGAAGTGTGGTTGGTTGGCTGTGGTATGGTAATACTATTAACAAACATTTACAGCATATTTTCTGTATGGCATGTACCACACTAAGTGCTTCATATGTAGCAGCTCATTTAATCCTCACAAGAATCCTTTGACATAGTTTTGACTTATACTCACTTCCCAGAACTCTAGATGAACTTCCCTCCTTTTCCCTTGCAATGAAGAAAATGTCAGAGTGCACGTGAGTATTACAGGGATGATCTTGAGCCACTGCAATTTATAAAAAGTAAATCTTTCTCAAGCTAATATTTTAACTAATGACTTGTGAATTTATGTGACTTGTGACTAATGACTTGTGACTTGTAACCAATGACTGTGACTTGTAACTAATGACTAAGTCTGACACAAGAGTATGTTGACATTAGAGCTGAGCACTGCAGTATTACACTTTGCTATTCTTGTTTCCCAGACTCACTCCCTAATTCCAAACTAAATGTGATATAAATGTGTGTTTCTGATAAAAGTGGAAAGTAGATGAGCATTGATAGATATGTGATTACCAATCCCCCCAACCCTGAAAAAAATCTGTTAAAAAGGCAAATCTAGTTGGGCACAGTGGCTCACGCCTGTAATCCCTGCACTTTGGGAGGCTGAGGCGGGTGGATCACCTGAGATCAAAAGTTCCAGAGCAGCCTGGCCAATGTGGTGAAGCCCCATCTCTACTAAAAACACAACAATTAGCCAGGCATGGCGGCACATGCCTGTAGTCCCAGATACTCGGGTGCCTGAGGCAGGAGAATTGCTTGAACCTGGGAGGCAGAGGTTGCAGTGAGCTGAAATTGTGCCATTGCACTCCAGCCTGGGCTACAAGAGTAAAACTCCATCTAAGAAAATTAAAAAAAAAAAACAAAAAAAAAAACCAGCAGATTTTACAGGTTAGTGCTGCATGGGAAAGGCATTATAAATAATTTTTGTCCCGCCTTTAATTTTGCAACTATGAAAACTAAGACTGATAGTTTTCATTTATATTTGACTACTCTTTATTTTTTTCCTGTACATATTTTTTAAAGTCATGACAAATTTCTTTTAAAAAGTGAAGATTCTTAAGTTAAATTTTAAATAAACATATATTTCAGTCCATTTAAAAGTACAATAATAATTTTGATGAATGTTTTAGGAAGTTTCCAGTAGTAAAATTAGTTTTACTATAAAGTATGTTCTTTTGGAGGAAAACCACGGCAGACAAAACTTACTCAATGAGTGTTTATTTAATTAGAAAAAGAAGGAAAGGGCTGGGCGTGGTGGCTCACGCCTGCAAACCCAGCACTTTGGGAGGTCGAGGTGGGTAGATCACCTGAGGTCAGGAGTTCCAGACCAGCCTGGCCAACATGGTGAAACGCCGTCTCTACTAAAAATACAAAAATTAACTGGGCATGGTGGCATGCACCTGTAGTTCCAGCTACTCGGGATGCTGGGGCAGGAGAATTGCTTGAACCCAGGAGGCAAATGTTGCAATAAGCCGAGATCTCACCACTGTACTCCAGCCTGGGCAACAGAGCGAGACTCCATCTCAAAAAGTAAAATAAAATAAAATAAGAAAAAGAGGAAAGAAGAAAGGCAGAAAAAAAGGAAAGGAAGGGAAGGAAAGAAGGAAGGAAGAAAGGGTGGGAGGGATGGAGGGAGGTAGGAGGAAGGTAGGAAGGAAGGAAGGAAGAAAGTTAGTTTTCTCATTACAAACAAATTAAAATTTCATTTACATTAAACAATAATTTGCTAAACATTAGCATCTTTGTGTTACCAATTCACTGTCTTGTGATTACACATTAAGTGTTGCTCTAAGAAAAATTTCCTTTTCTTCTAGAAGAGGGATAATCTGAATTAACATGAATGTACATCATAATAATTAGTCAAACAAACATGTGGATGGTATGAAAATCTGCAATGTGCAGCAATGGCTTTGAAAAATACCAGATCTAACTTCCAGACTTATAATTAAAAAGGAATTATTTTGTAAAATAAAGATCCATATTTTATTTTTAAACTCTTGAATCTATTTTGAAAGCATTCTTTAACACATAGGATTAGTATGTACTGCATATGTTTATCAAAGTATTTTGACTTAATGGTAGATGCTCCAGCCAAAGAGATCTCTCTAGCTATATCCCAAGAGGAATTATTAGTCTCAAAAGACAGGACTCAAAGGATAGTTTGATATTGGGAAGCAAAGGAAATGAAAAATGTATCTCTGGCCAGAGATGTAGAAGATAATAGCAGGAACCAGACTCATCATGTAGTAAGTTTTCAGGCATGGTCCCAAAATGGTCACTACCATGATTACATGATAAAAAGAACTTATTCGAATATTAATTGTAACAAATAAAAATTCCTGTCCCTAGTCAAGTTGATCAGTCCTACCATCTCCTATCCTCTGGCATGCTGTGTTTTTTGTTTGTTTTTGTTTTGTTAAAGGGCTAAAAGAATGAATGAAATATGAATAAAATGTACATTTCAAGGACTTTCAAAGGTTCAAGCTAAAAGAAATATTAGGTGTCAATCCAATGCAATCTTCTATTGTTTTAAGATGAGAAAATGAGGATCCAGAGTCATTAACTGGCCAGGCTTTAGGTGGCAGAGTTAGGACTAAAATCCACTGCTAGGACTCTGACATCGGCCAGATCACAATTCTGTTTGTTATCAGACATAATTCACCTACATGCAAATACCCACAGAAGCTTCACTCTGCAAAACTATAGGGAGGTAGTGAAGTTTACAGAATCTCTATTCATTATATGCTCACATCTCTGAGGCCCAGTGCAATTTATTTTACAAAGTTGTCATCACCTACAAGTTTCACCTTGCAGGTAGTTTACCTCTGAGAATATCATCTGATGGCCTTTAGAGAGGAACCAACTTTTTATATTTCCCGATTTCAAATCAGTTCAACATTAAATTAGAAACTTCATGGGTCAGAAAGAGTGGTTTAGTATTCAGGGTACAAAGTCGTCAACAATAACTGTCTTCATACTCCTTCCTATGCACATTAGAAACTTGGTATTGATAAGAAAATACTAAAATTGTTGAAATCTTATAAATGAAATAAAAATTTAGTTTATTTTAAGCTCTTAATTATTCATTTAAAACCATCTCAGAAACCAAAGTAGAAGTCAATTGATGTATACTTCTCCATAGTGAATTTCTTATCATCATTGCACTTTAAAGAATCAGATGCCCACGTCCAAAATGAATTTATGGTACTTCTTCAGTCAACAGACATTAACTGAGTGCATACTGTGTGCAGACACTGCCCTATATGAAAGGGTCCCTGGGCTCAAGGGGTCACAATAAGATGGGAGCGTTAATAGTAATCTTACATGAAAAGTGCTATCAAACAGATATTTACAGGACTCTGAGAATTCACAAGAGAAAGACACTAATTTCCACCCCCATCCTTCAGGCTGGGCAGAGAACGAGGAAGGGAATCATGGAAGGGTAGAAAGGCATGAAACATGCTTTTATTTTCTCTTAAAACAACAAATGAAAACTATTACATTAAAAGGCAGCAAGAGGCACTTAGCAAGCACAAAACATCATCAATTAAAAAGCAACAGGAGGCTTCTGTGAAGAACCCAATCATGTGCATGCATAGCATTTAGTGACTGGCTGATCAAGAAAAGCAACTCTGCCTCTTGGTGAGGCTGACAGTGTGTTCAAGATAAAGGAAGGGATTACTGAGAAATCCCTTGGTGATGAAGTTACCAGCACACAGGCCTATTTTCCCTCTGCATGTTATCCTCTCAGCCCAGCATATCTTTCCTTCTTCTGTTGGCATGACAGTCTTCTTTCTTCTTTAGATCTAAATTTAAATGTGACCTTCCCTTCCTTTCTAGGTAGGCCCTACTATCATGACCACCACTGCACCAGTATTATCTGTCTAGCTCTCTATTTTCCTCATAGTAGGTTACTTTCCTTACTTGTTAAATGGCTGTCTCCACCATTATAATCGAGCTTCACAAGAGCAGTGACTTGTTTTAGATCAAGCATACCTGGCATATATTACATGCATAAATCTATTCATGAATAAATGCAGAAGGAAAGAAGGATGGGAGGAATGAAGAGGAAAGGAAGCCAAGAGTCCTATTCTATCAAGTCCGAGGGATTGATGGAACTGCACTTATTTCATTTATGAAAATACTGCATGATTAGATCACTATTTGTCGATTTGACTAATGTGTATACTTCTAAAGAAAAAAAAACTCACTGGCTGTAAAAGACAAGTTAAGTATTTTTATGGTAATAAATAATATATCAACATAAACCCCCCAACCCAAATTCACAAGCCTATACTGAACAAACTAAAAAGCTAATAAAATTTAAACATCATTACATGTTAAAATCAATATTCATGTGATCTGCTAGATGATGCTTTTTTTCTTTAAAAAGGATAATCACACACAACATTAAATAACTACCAATTATTAGAGCACAGGGGCAATTGAAGCCACAACTTATCTCTACTCCAACTACTGGGGAACTTTTGTTCAGACAGTACTGTATGGTGACATCATTTGGCCTTCTCTTTATGAGAATGTAACATTTTTCTGTATTAATTTACCTCTGTTCTGTTGGGTCAACTAAGGAATACCATCTGGGGTCAATGTGATTAGAAAGACAGACTAAACATGACTATTAATAACACAAGGCACTGTTTGACTACATAATAGTAACATAGATATGAAAATTTCTATGAGTACTTCCTAAAATTCCAATAAAGAATTCATCAATCTCCCATTTTGAGAAAAGAAGACATATTGGATTGTGGCCTATTCCTTAGTTTTAGTGCTTATAGCAGAAGACCTAGATTTGAAACTCTGCTAAAAATATAAGCAATTTTAAGGTATTATGTGAATTAAGCAATTCTCAACTTTATTTTTATTTATTTTATTTTTTTTGAGAGGGAGTCTCGCTCCATTGCCCAGGCTGGAGTACAGTGGCGCAGTCTCGGTTCACTGCAACATCCCGCGTCCCAGGTTCAAGCGATTCTCGGGCCTCAGCCTCCCAAGTAGCTGGGACTACAGGCACGTGCCACCATGCCCAGCTAATTTTTGTACTTTTAGTGCAGACAGGGTTTCACCATATTGGCCAGGCTGGTCTCAAACTCCTGACCTTGTGATCCACCCGCCTCAGCCTCCCAAAGTACTGGGATTATGGGCGTGAGCTGCCATGTCCGGCCCAATTCTCAACAGTAAGCCTAAGAATCCCTCTATACAAATTATAGTCTTCTCTGACCCTCAGCTTCCTTTTCTATCAAATGATAGATGTAACATGGTAGATATTCAAGCTTCATTCTGTTTGAGATATAGGGATTGTCATTAACACCAAAATAGTATTATGATTGAATATCTGAGTCTCTTGTTCAACCAATCACATGTCACCATGAAACTGTATTCACAGGTAGTAAAACAAGCTTCCAAACACTTTATTATTGATGCAGGCTTTGGGCCAAAGCTGCTTTATAGATCTCTGATAATTAAGTGTGAATAAAGATTCCTTTTCCCTATGTGTGGTAAGTGTATGTGGTCTTGAATACAGAATCTTACTTACTCTATTTCAACTCAAATCCCAAATCCAAGTCTCCATTCTTACCACTCCACTGGGATGTAATACCTCACCCCAGCAATTGGCTAAAAGAATATGAGCAAGAACAAGAAAGAGAGAGGAAAAAAAAAGAAAGAGCGATAACAAGAGGCATCCACTTGACCTTCCCAGAGTGGGGCAAATACTCCTGCAATCAGTTTCTGAGAGAGACAATGGAGAAAAATAGTTAAAATCAAGGGAGATGCTGATATACAAAAAAAGACTAGAAAATTAGAGGGATTCTAGGGGTCAGAAATTGTTGCTCCAATGAGGGATCTGGACCAAGTATTTTATACATGTGACCACTAACCAACTAGATGCAAAGGATAAAGAGATAATTGGCACTTTTCCCTTCTGGATAGTAGTCCCTGGGGAACCAAAGGTAGGAAAAAGAGACTAATGTGTCAGCATGTTCCAGACTGGACTTTTAATACATTACTGTAAGCCACCAGTAGAACAGTGACTAGTGAAAAAGCTCTGAGGCCTAACTTATCAAAGCAGACTTTCCTTTTCTTGGAGATGGAATAAGGGAAATGAAAGTGAGAATGAACATCTTCCATCTACTCAATTCCATGAAATCATAAAACTTATTTTATTCTTTGTCAGAAATGTCCAAAATTTATTCTTCAACATCATCACATCAGCAGATGTTCAAGTCCCATAGCCGTTTTGTTATAACCATTAAATGGAAATAGAGTTAAGAAGAGTACCTCTGCCACAGATTCCTCCAGGTTTCTCTCTAGGACTTAAAACACCAGAGGTGGATTCAACAGGAATCCACAAAAATGAGTGACGAGTGGCAGAGGCAGGTTTGATAGCCACACTCTTCTCAGTTCTCTGTCCCATGCCCAAGAAGACAGTCCATGGCACATTTGCTGATTAGCCATTTCCATTTTATGTGCAATAATTTAGTCACAATCATCAGCCACTGCTCTGTATCACTTTTGTCTTGTGTCAAAAACAGAAGGAATACATCTGCTTTTGTTAACCAATCTTTTTCATTGTATGAGTTTATAAAGGCAGGTAGAAACAAAACTCAGGTTTATATTGCATGGCATTGATGGATCAGAGTGGTGTAATGTGAAATAAATAAAAGTGGGAACCACCTGCAAATGCCTATAGAGCTAAAAGAGGTTATTTCATGTAATATTGCAAAAAAAAATGAGGATTAGATATAAGTAGATGAGTTTTAGCTCTACAATTCATCTTGCATACACAATCTTTGAGTATACTTCTTAAACAGCCAAGCATGGTCTATAGAAGGCCAATATCCCTTCTCCTAGGACCTCTAAACAAAGCTTAAGAGGTATTAACATAACTACTAGAACCCCCAGGATGCCTCTAAATTGTCATCATTTCAAAGAGGATAGGGTTCCTCAGCAGGGATATGACAAGCTATATTCTTATTTATTAAAGTAGGTATGAAATTCCTTCTTTTTTCTCTCTGATAAATAAATCTACTAAAAACACATTTTGCCACTAGTTTGGATCCTGCCCATATCTACAGAACATTTATGTTTTTCCTTCCTGGACTTCTTCTTATACATATATTTTTCACTGTATGCCTGTTTTTGCCAATTGCTAGCCTTGGGATACAGATTTTTTTAACCCTTCTGAAGTTCAGGCTCTTGATCTATTAAAAAACATCTAATGGGCCGGGCGCGGTGGCTCAAGCCTGTAATCCCAGCACTTTGGGAGGCCGAGACGGGCGGATCACGAGGTCAGGAGATCGAGACCATCCTGGCTAACATGGTGAAACACCGTCTCTACTAAAGAATACAAAAAACTAGCCGGGCGAGGTGGCGGGCGCCTGTAGTCCCAGCTACTCGGGAGGCTGAGGCAGGAGAATGGCGTAAACCCGGGAGGCGGAGCTTGCAGTGAGCTGAGATCCGGCCATTGCACTCCAGCCTGGGTGACAGAGCCAGACTCCGTCTCAAAAAAACAAACAAACAAACAAAAAACATCTAATGAATAAAGTGTTGTGAGAATTAAAGGAATAATAATATAAATAGAGTACTGAACACATAGGACATAACAGTTCATAATAAACATTTACCCTTTTTCATCTTCCTGGAAAGCCACAGTAGAGTGAAGGGTTACATATTAAAATGCATCTTTATTAAACCATCTTTAATTGTCACTCTAAGAAAATATTTGAAAATGAGGAATAGTTTGAGTTAGTTACACTCTCAAACAGGAAAATTTGTTGTTGTTTTAATTTCCGAGTTCAGTAATATTGTTAATGCATTTTACAAGAAAAAATCAGAACATGTCAAATTTTTAGACAGGCATCAAAATAAGAAAGTTACAAGAGTATCAACTGTGTGGAATGCCACATAACGTAAGTCCCTGGAGGAGCATTGTACAACTCCTGTTTCTCAGTCCAGAATATTAAAGGAAACAACAGGTCAGAAACAAAAGTGTAGTTTCCAACCAGCCACATAAAATAATCAGAGACATATAAACTTGGAAAGATAACAAATAATGCTTCTTAAATTATTATTTCTAAGATAAAATTAAATTATATACTTTAAAAGAGCTTAGTGAAAATATGTTGAAACTTTTCAGTTCAGACCATTACCTGAGATCCATAAATGTTTTGCAGGTTTTTCTCCCTGAGTAATACTAAGATGTATAATTAGTAAGAGTTGAAAGATTGAAGTAGCTGACATTTAAATCAATCCCATTGTAAACTTTTTGGATATTGACATAAAGAGTGTTACAGTCTCTGTAGGCATTCCTTTGTACCTATAATTCATTGAAAAATGAATTAACGATACAATTTCAAGCAGTAAACTACAGTCTAATGTTTTAAAAATCCAGTCAATTTTCTATCTCATGAGTTTTGCATCTCATAATTTTGGATGGAAAGGGCTTCAAAGGGGGCAGTCTGATTGTCCGTATCTTTAAAATATTCTCAAGCAGTTTAAAGAGTCAAAAACAGAGACAACATTTTAAATAAACACTGTATTTATCAAAATTGCATGTAAAATGATGATTCCTTAAAGAGGCATTTTTGAAAACACTATATATTTTAGATAAGCCATAGTGTCACTATTTGTGGTAATGACTAAAACTGGCTTCAAGATATTTACTTCAATATTCAAAATTCAGTCTAAGATAGAAAACAGAATATTTACACATCTTCTCATAGGCTGAAAATGGAATTACTGCTCATTTTTCCGTAGGATACTCTAAAGGCAGACTGTCTCATTTCCAAAATATCTTTGGATATTGCAATGCAAATTTCATAGGCAAATTCAATGATTTGGGAAACAAAGTATTAGCTCATTGAAGGAATTATGATAACTTAGTTTTTTAAAAGCAGGAACTTTTGTGGGGCTACACAAAACTTCTAGAAACCTGGGATTGAATAGCAACTCTGAAGCCATCAGCTTCATCTCTTCATTTGATAGAGGAAGTACAGAAAGAAGGGACTAATACAAGGTAACGTAACTCATTAATAGAAGAATAAAGTCCATAATCCAAAAGTACCTTTAGCTTATTTACCACCACATGCATTTTATATATGTATAAAACAAAAATTGACAGGTAGAAAATCTCCTTTAAAATCTAGAGAAAATGTAACTATTAAATATTGGCATTTAAAAATAAACTAGAAAAAGTTTCAAAATAGACAGAAATTTAGCACTGAAAAGCTGTCCAAAAGTTGTATTAGAATCTTACTGCTAATGTTTTCTCCCTCCCCCGGAGAAGGTTATGAATGTTAAAACAAAAAACAAAAAACAAAACAAAACAAAAAACAGTTAAGTTAGAGCTACGTTGGTTTATTCAAATAATCAGTGCATCCTTCAAGCAAGGCCAGTACTATGGCATTTACAATTCATATCTAAGTCAGTGAGCTCTTACCCATAGATTCAGTTCTTTACCTTAAATTTTCTCAAGATTGGCCATAAAGTAGAATAAGTTTATCTGTACTATTTTATTTCTAAACATGAGTGAAGAATTACATATTATTTAAGCATCTGTAACGCCATATCTAGAAAAACATGTTTAAGTAGAAATTCAGGTTCACAAAGATGAGTTAAGGATTCTGCTAATAAATAGAACTGATTCTGTTAATCTTTTCTAATCACCATGACACAAACATAAACAATAAGTCAAAAGAGAAATAATTTATCATAAGTTAAAATATATGTAATGCTTATTATGCTATATTTTAGTACTTTAATATTTTAAAATATTAAAAGCATATTTGTGTATATGGCAAGGTACCTGGTTCATAAGCAGAATAGAATATTATTTCAAGTTAATAATCATAAGTCAGAAACAGGAAGGATTTTTACAATTGTGGAATAATTCATTGATGAGAAAATATTAGTTCCACTTATCTGGGAGAATAAAAAGTATGTACATTTGATTTATAAGAGGTAGTTTCAAAAATATAAGAGTATAACATAGGTTTTTGTAATGAGATGTTAAATAGGAATTATTCTATTGTCTCTGACAGGTGTCTGGAATCTAAAAACTGAAATGAAGAGGTACTAAGTGCCTTACTCTTCTATGAGACAACAGAACAACAGAACAGAATCAAACCCAGTTAGATACGATCACTGTGGCCAGAACCACTATCTGTCCTCCCCTTCCTGCTACAGGCAAAACATCTGAAAGGGGAGTCCATAACACCCTTGAGTCAAAGAAGATAAAACTCCAGCAGTCACTGGCAACTGGAGAGACTGGGAGTTCGCCCCTCAGTTTGTTACGTGCTGAGGCTGCTTTGCACTTATCCTTGAGTAATAGACAAAAGAATTGGAAAAAATTTGTAGAGCAAAGAAAATTTGGGGGCCATGTGGAGGGGCCTGCAACACCATATTTGTCATGGCAACCATGTATGCATTTCCAGTGAGTTTATGTGAAATAATGAAAAGTGGGTCCCCAGGTGATGGGACTTCAGCAAGAAGCTGTGGGGTGTACTGCCAATTCTGAGAGCTGAAAGGTGAAGAAAAAGGACAAGGTAAGTTCTTTTTGTCATATTTAACATCAGGCACCTGGGAAGTCGAGATGGTCATCCACAGCAACAAATTAGCCAGAAACGCATAAGCAACCAGTATGGACGTGTAGTCCGCCAACATCAAAGGGCTGTTAGACAGAGATTCGTTTGTCTTTGTTCACCTGTTCTCACCAGTTTGCAGTAACAGAGACTTCAAAGACAAGGAAGGATTATCCAGCCCACAGTTTCTCTGCCTCAGTCTCTCTCTCTCTCTCTCTCTCTCTCTCTCTCTCTCTCTCTCACACACACACACACACACACACACACACACACACACACACACATAAACACACACACAGGGTGTGGAGGGACACAGATGAGATTTAAATCAAGTTTGAGGCTTGAGTTTTAAATTAGATTGAAATTGAATAAAAATCATCAACATAGTTCCTCAAAAGGTTAAACATACAGTTACCATATGATCCAGTCATTCCACTCCTAGGTGTATACTCAAGAGAAATGAAAACATATGGCTACACGAACACTTGTAAATGAATATTCAGAGCAGCATTATTTATAATAACTAAAAAGTGTAAACAACCCATATATCCATCAACCGACAAATGGATTAAAAAACTGTTATATTAATACAATGGAATATTTTTTCAACAAAACAAGAAATAAAGTACTGATAGCATGTTACAACATGAATGAATCTGGAAAACATTATGCTAAAAGAAGAAAAGCCAAATTTCAGAAAGTGAGAACAATAAATCTTGTATCCTGGTAGCTTCCTTGTACATAAAAAGTGATCTCAACATTCTAAAATTGTAATTCAGAGTTTATAACTGATAAATAGTCACCAAATGAATGAACATATGGTGATAGCTCTCAAAAATGAGAAGCAGCTGGATTTAGGCAAGATAAAGCTAAAGAAGAGAAGACACGAAAATTGAACAGCAAAAAAAAGAAAAAAAATCTGAAGAGAACAAGTAACAAATGGCTATGAAATATTTAATATATCAAGGGCAAAAAAATAGGTTTTTAAAACACATTGCTGTAAACACCAAAAATGTAAATATTCAAATTATATGTTTACTCATTTGGTTTTTTCCCCTAAAGTTTCTTCTCTAATTGGTATAATGGAAATTTTCCTGAGTTTGTGTACATGAGATAGTCTGAATACGGACCACCTGGTTCCATATATTGAATTGCATCACAAATAGAAAAGCCTTCAGTTAATAAGAGTGAATGTGAGAATAGAACTGAAGGGATTCAACTCCAGTAGTTGTCCCTTCAAACTGGTGCTGAGAAACCAGAAAACCAGTGCTGCCTCTCTCTGGGGTAGCCGGTTTTGCAAAGAGAATTCTTCAACTCTCCTTGGCTGTCATCATAACCATTTTGATAAACTTTGAAGGAGCCCAAAAAAGTAATTTAAACAAAGAGAAAAGGCGTACTACAAGGATAGTATTGTTCTGAAATCTTTCCATGTAAGTTCAATGTTTGACAGCATAGGTGACAAGTGAAAACAAGTTATTTTCTGCTCTGAAGTTAGCATGACCAATGAAAAGCACCTCCTTGTAAATCTTACATGGGCTGATCATCTATTATTCCATTCATTATACAATTAATAAAGTATATATTATAGATCTTAGTTTCTAAACTGCTGTGTTAATATATCCTGATGGACAAAGGTGGTAGAAATGATGATGATGATAGTAACATCAATAGTTATTATTTATTAACTGCTTTATATATGGCCAGGTACTGTGTAAGCGTTCTAGAAACATTATTTCATGTATTGTTAGCAACTATTCTGAGATAGGTATTTTATGATGTATATTTTACAAATGAGAATAATGAATTTTATGAACTTAGCCAAGCCCTATAGCTAGCAGTGAGTCTAGACTGAACCCAGGCAATCTGATTCTAGAAACTGCACAAAAAACAAGTGAACTCAACTGCTTCCCAGGGAAGTGCCTATACCAGACAAATTAATTCTGGAGAAAATTATGAGCATGAAAATGGTCTCACATGCTGTGATCCCTCTGCCCATCAATCTCCTTTTGTGCAAGATATCCTCTGTGTTTTTCCATCTCAGGTGCCCTCTCCAGCAGCGACAAATTTTCTTAGCTCTTCCTCTTACAGTCAAAAGCGACCTGAGGAGTATTCCTGTAATTCCTACTTACATGCTAATGGAATGATGGCAGGTCAAGTATTTATCTATAGCATAGTTGCTTTTCATAATTTTTCCAGGGATTATATAATAATATAAAATAGTCAATTATAGGAGTTGCAGGACTGTCATGGAAGGCCTTTTGGGATAGGCAGGCATTTTGGATTCCTTCACAGTGAACTGTACATAGAATGAGTTCTATTTTAACTGTTTAGCTTTAAGTCTAATAAACCAAGAAAAATGGGCATATAAAGGCAGGGAAAATGTAAGGTCTCAAGATAAAATCTAAGATATTTACCACTGCTTCCTGGACTCTTAAGAAACTTGCAACAAACTTGCCTCTGCTTTCTTCTCCAAATCTCTCTCTCTTCTTGTCCTCTTTCTTAGGTATGGGAATACTTGACCATTATCGATTTCTAACAATTTACCAAAGTGCCATGGCCTACACCTTTTCTTTGCCATAAATACCACTCCAGCAGCTACAGATACCATCCTTCAATTCTCAGGTTAAATTATTCCTTTGAGAAGTTCTCTCTGAACTTTGAAGTGGTGGTAGGGGTTCCTCCTATGACTTCCAATGGTTCCCTATTTTATCTTTATTAAAATACTTATTACATTGTATAATAACTATAATTATGCCCAATATCCACTGGAATGTAACTCCTTCTTCACAAATGCCTGGTATTACTTTAGTCACTTATAACAGAATTCTCACTGTCCCGCTCCTCTGCTCCCAGGATCAATCTAGGCGCCATGTCCAGCCTCCTTTGCAGTTAGATGTGCTCATGTGACTCAGTACTATCTAACCAAATGTGAACAGAAGTGGCAAGGGCCACTACCATGCCTGGTCCATCCGATCCTTTTAGGCAATACTCTATTTTATATCCCCATGGTGAATTTGGAAGCCAAAAGTTAAAATTGCAAAATCGCTGGCAGCCTAGGTTTCTAAATAGTTGTTTGAAGTAAACTTTCATTACTTACCTAGGATCATTTTGGACTTTCACCTGAGCTGCTTCTTTCTAAATCCTTATTTTGAGGGAACTATTTATATAAATATACAGTTTTCCTATTATATATTATAAATATATGCATTTTATAATATAAATATATATATATATATATTTCCTAGAATCTAGAATAATACCTGTAGGTACATTAGAAATCTATAAATATGTGTTCACTTAAATAAATCAAATGAATGAGTAGTATTAATATCTTAAACAATAAATTCTATTTTTCTCATACTAATTTATAAAAATACTAATGTTGCTTTCATGCTTACCATGTACCAATGCTTTCCAAAATCAGATACATAAAATGTCTTATTTAATCCTCAAAATAATATAATGAGATATTTACTATCATAATCTCATATACAGATTAGTAAATTGAAGCTTATACCAGCTAATTCATTTGCCCAATGTATCCAAATTAGTAACTATACGAGCTAAGATTCAATTCGAATAATTTTATTCTGCATTCTATGTCTTTACTCTTAAAAGAGTTATTCCTATATTGCTGTGTAGAGGAGGAAAGCAATAAAATTTTAAATAACAGTGGAATAAAATAATATTTTATATAAATAATACTTTCTATAACTTTATATAATAATTTCTAGGAAAGTGCTAAGAGTTCTTAAGAATTTATGATGATGCATTGTACCATCTTAGTGTCATTTTCAACACCAAAAGACTCAGATGCTACCCAGAAAGTTAGCTTTAGATTTGAGGATGATATCTAAGTTTCAATGCTTCTAGTATTATTTTAAATACTTCATCGAGGCTTTGGCTTCATAAATGTTAACAGGACAGCAATTGTCTTAGAGATTTCTGGATTTCATTAACACACGAGTTTGATTAAATATAAAATGAGAGCTTACTCTTAAATCAGCAGTCAATCCTTGCACATTTAGAGGTCAACCCTCAGGTTATAATTCACTCAAAATCACTTTGTTCTCTAAGTTAAGAAAATCCACTGTGATCTAATATAGTATCATCTTCATCATGTACAGAAAAAACCTTCCTCACATAATTGGATCAATATCTGTTGTAGAAAGTCTAGACCAGATTAATTGGGTTTGTGCCTGTTTGGATTTTAGTCATTTTATCAGGAGTTTCAGACTGGCTTCTGAAAATCGATGCCCCGCTGTGTCAAACTCTAGCACAAGCCTATGTCAGAGGCTTTCTCTAGTATGGCCAAGCTAGAGCCTTAGCTTTTATTTAAGTAGTAATATGCTACATAATAGAAGTAAAATAGGGATTTTACTTCTATTTAATAGGCAAATAAAAAAGTCATTAGGAAAATTTATCACTGGATTCACTTAACAAAACCTGCACGATTTCCTTATCTTTTAAGATAACTATAATCATACTTCATCTCTGACTCGGCTGCTCCCCCCATGTTATTGTATTGACAAGGCCATGGTCATTTGTCATGATTAATGAAGCATGCAAAACAGATATTGTCATGAATTCAGTTCACATGTGTTTTAAGCCCTTTCTAATAGATATCCAAAGTCCTTGGGGGTGTGCGGTGTAGGGGGAAGATTCTTTTTTATAGATTCTTCTGTACAATATGATCTTACAGTTTTTCCTCTGCATGTAAATATAATGAAATTTGTAAGATAAATTAAAATAGAAAAGTTATTACTTTAAAAACTGGAAAAATTCAGCACTATAAAATGTTTATAGTAGTGGCCTGTGAGTGACAAGAATTATAGATGTATTAATGTACTTTCAAAAATGGCCTACATGCATCACCTTCCTGTTTTTATAGAAACAATCAAAATCAACTTTATTTTTAAAATACGCTCTGAATAAAATCTATATAAGTGCAAATACTTGTAGATAATGGATTCTGGAGACAGTTGTGTCCTAGATGAACTAAAGCTGCTTTTTTTCTATTAAAAAATTACAAGATACTGAGGATGTTTAGTTTGATTTATATTAAATATTAAATAGCTATATTATGAGATAAGTCTCTCATATATTGACAGGTATTGTTGGCTAAGTGCTGGAAAGTCACTGTTTACAAATCAGGTGCCGTCTCCAGGGAGAGGATAGCCTTGAGGTACCTTTGCCTTCTGCTCAAAAAGAAAATATAAGAAAAGTGGCAGTGAAACTTTCTAAGTTCTCAAATTTGTGCAGGTTGTTGAATATTTGGAAGGCAAAGTGCAAGTTGAATAAGAACATGAAACATTCATAGTAAGTTCAAATATTTAAGTACATAATGCACTAAATCAGATATAGTGTGTTCTCATAGCAATAAAAATTGAAGACAGAGATGTAAGGAAAATTTAATTGAGAAACTCTTATTTATTAACTTAAGTTTTCAATGTATTAGGAAACAACTGTCATGATTCCTTTCTGAGATTTACATAGTTGTGTAGTTTGAGCATCACAGGTGCTCTGGAAATAGCTTCTCATTGCCTACTAAGGAATCCCTTTTCCATTGGGGTCCCCTGTTTCTCTCTAACTGCATTCTTGCCATATATTCACCCTTGCAATATGGAGCTAGCTATAGATACCTATTTTACAACTCCATGTCTTTCCTCTGCTCTGAATTCCTTTCCCCAATTTATCTACCTGTAAAACTCACATCGACCTTCAAAATCCCAGGTCAGGGTCACCTCTTGCCTTATGCAGCCTTTCCCAAGCCCTCTAGCAGTCCTCATTCACTCCTTGCTACTAATTGTACCCATGTATTCATAGCATTCAGCATTTTCAGGGTAGCCTGTTATGATTATAATTTTACTTTCCCTCAACAGATGAGCAGTTTTTCATAATAAGGATAATGATGGAGTTTGATTTGACTCTTTTTATTGAGTAAAACAACTCAGTGAAAATTTATTATAATAAATTGAGAACTTAAACCAAGGACAAGGAGGATATAAATTTCAAGGGTTTTTTACTCTCATTTTAGAAGTGCCTTCTATAATGGTTGAACTAGTTTACAATCCCACCAACAGTGTAAAAGTGTTCCTATTTCTCCACATCCTCTCCAGCACCTGTTGTCTCCTGACTTTTAATGATCGCCATTCTAACTGGTGTGAGATGGTATCTCATTGTGGTTTGATTTGTATTTCTCTGATGGCCAGTGATGATGAGCATTTTTTCTCATGTGTCTGTTGGCTGTAAGAATTTCTTTGAGAAATGTCTGGTTCATATCCTTTGCCCAATTTGTTGATGGGGTTGTTTGTTTTTTTTCTGTAAATTTGTTTGAGTTCTTGTAGGTTCTGGATATTAGCCCTTGTCTGATGAGTAGATTGCAAAATTTTCTCCCATTCTGTAGGCTGCCTGTTCACTCCTGGATGGTAGTTTCTTTTGCTGTGCAGAAGTTCTTTAGTTTAATGAGATCCCATTTGTCAATTTTGGCTTCTTACGCTTGCTTTTGGTGTTTTAGACATGAAGTCTTTGCCCATGCCTATGTCCTGAATGGTACTACCTAGGTTTTCCTAGGGTTTTTATGGTATTAGGTCTGGCCATTTAAGTTCTCTAACTATCTTGGAATTCAATAAGTGGAAAACAGTATGGCGACCTCAAGGATTCAGAACTAGATGTACCATATGACCCAGCCATCCCATTACTGGGTATATACCCAAAGGATTATAAATCATGCTGCTATAAAGACACATGCACACGAGTTTATTGTATACCATTCACACATAAAAGACTTGGAATCAACCCAAATGTCCATCAGTGACAGATTGGATTAAGAAAATGTGGGCACATATACACCATGGAATACCATGCAGCCATAAAACGATGAGTTTGTGTCCTTTGTAGGGACATGGATGCAGCTGGAAACCATCATTCTTAGCAAACTATCACAAGAACAGAAAACCAAACACCGCAGACAAGTTCTCACTCATAGGTGGAACTGAACAATGAGATCATCACTTGACTCGGAAGGGGAACATCACACAATCGAGCCTATCATGGGGAGCAGGGACGGGGGAGGGATTGCATTGGGAGTTATACCTGATGTAAACGACGAGTTGATGGGTGCTGATGAGTTGATGGGTGCAGCACAGCAACATGGCACAAGTATACATATGTAACAAACCTGCACGTTATCCACATGTACCCTAGAACTTAAAGTATAATAATAATAATAAATTAAATTTTTTTAAAAGTGCCTTCTAAGAAAGTAAAAAAAAAAAAAAACAAAAAGCAAGTTAAGTTTATTGAATCTTTCCAGCTGGTTAGGAATGTTTAAAAGGATGAATTTTTGAAACTTTACTCATGATATTTTCTCCATATTATTGAAATAGCCCTCATCAAAATACATGAAGGCCAAGGGCATTCTTATGTTGGAAGCATTGAAGTGAAAAGAAAAAAACAAGAAATACCTCTGACTAAAAGCAAAGGTAAAGAAAAGTTGAGGACTAATGAGAAGGCAAGGATGAAGCAGAAGAAGCACTGCATCTAGGAGCAAGAAAGTGACTCCTAGTTCTTCATCTGTCACTCATTAATAACGTCCTTTTGGCTGTTACACACAGATATACACACAACCACATACATGCAATCATAAACACACAACTACAGAATGACAGGTTTTAAGACAAATTTTTTTCCTCTTTCAACATTTTTCAAGGTGCTCAATTATTCTCCATTTAGATGTTCTGATTCTTTTAAATATATTCTACAATATATCACTGCAGGGCTTATTTAATGTGGCTTAAACTTTGTTGTTTTAAATAGTATGATTTTGATAGATGGAGTTGAAAACAGTCAATATTACTCACAGTACCTTAGTCCTGGCCCTGCTGCTGCATGGCCCTAGATACATTCCATTGACTCATTAACTCATTCAAAAATATGCTATTAACAGTTACCATGTGCCAGGCATCTACCCTCACTTGGTCTATTTTAAGGGAAGAAATTAGCCCATTCATAGAACAACATAGAATGTTTGCATATTACAAAGTTCCCTCTGATATAGAAATTGTCAGTTCTTAATCTGAATTTGTATGCATGTGTTTAAACATCAGGGCAAAACATTAAAAAGCTCAATGTTAAAATTATCAGTGCTTGAATTGTATGGAAGTTAGTTAAAAAAGATAATTCAAAGTTATTTATCCCAAGGCTGGGCGCAGTGACTCAGGCCTGTAATCCTAGCACTTTCAAGACCAGCATGGCCAACATGGTGAAACCCCTGTCTCTACTAAAAATACAAAAAAATTAGCTGAGTATGGTGGCACACTCATGTAGTCCCAGCTAGTTGGGGGCCTGAGACAGGAGAATCACTTGAACTCGGGAGGCGGAGGTTGCAGTGAGCTGAGATCGCACCACCGCACTCCAGCCTGGGCTACAGAGTGAGACTCTGTCTCAAAATAAATAAATAAATAAATAAAATAAAGTTATTTATGTTACATTTTAACTTCTTTATTAATCACAAATCTTTAACAAATAATATATAGAATGAAAAATTTAAAAACATTTTTTAGGGGGGATGGTGATGGTCTATGTTTGGTTTGTAAAAGAATTAGTACTTTTTGGTCAATACAAGTCTATTTTGTTAATTTTATTTACAGTAAGTCTACAAATACTAGTAATACTAGTAACATGCGAATATAAAAATATTATTTATCTTGGAAATACTATGAATTAATGTAATTTTCATTTTGAGTAGATTTTCATTTGAATTAATCTGGAGTTTTTACATTTTAAAAGTTATATTTCCAATTTTTTAATCTATCTAACTAGTCATGATAGAGTGGATCCAAGCCTGTGGTCCGTGTTTCTCAAATTTGAGAATGTGCAAATGTCAGAGAATGTGCACATGAACTCTAGTTTGAGGAATTCTGCCCTAAATTATTCAAAAAGGATATTATCATATTGCCTGGGATATGGCCCTCTATGTATTTTCTCACAGACGGTATTCACTGTGCTCCTCCATAACGAAGTCCCCACATTGGACCCCTTAAATTCTGTCTTTTCACATTAACCTGATTCCTTTCTCTGAGTTTGGTAAAAGTAATTTTATATTCAAGGTAATACCTTAATCTGATTATTAGATAATTATAAAACAAGGTGCAATTAGAAAAGAACCATGGAGGGTAAGATAGGAGACAGAAGACTCCATCAATTTGCTTCTGATCTTTGAATGATTATATGATCTTGATTACATCACTTCATATCTCTAAGTCACAGTTTCCTCCTCTGTAAAAATAGTCCCTATATTCCCCACCGGGTTGCAATAACAAATGAAATAACAGATACGGAAAGTACTATAACTGTCATGAAACCAATATGGGACCCTCTAAATTTACTTATAATGTCTTGGGCTAAAGCCATATGAACTCAGACTTACTTGAGACAAATTATTACACTACTGTTTGTTTAACTTTGGGTAATCTGCATTACACATAAACCTTGGTGTTCATGCATAAATAGGGTTAATAATACCTACCGCATAGGATTATTTTAAATATTTCATAAGATAATATATGTAAACTTTTAGCCTGATGTCCAGCTCTGGTAAATGCCTAAAAAGTAGTAGCAATTTCAAAAAACTGACCAAGGTTTGCAGCATGTATTTTTATTGCTATTTTTAGGGAATTCAATTAGAGGAATAAGAACATCATGAAATTATAATGCCTTAGGAATTTAAAATACTAAAGCAGAGACCTGGTTCAAAATGCTAATTAAGTTCCTTAACTTTAACACAAGAGGAAATAGCCTCAAGAACATACTGTTAGGGTTGTTTATATAAATGAATCTAAAATGGTTCTTCTCTCATGTATGTATCCTATAGATGTAGATGAAAAACACACAGAAGTGATGCCTTAGTTTGCATATCCTCTCATCAACTGATAAGCCATGATCAATCTGAGAAAACTGTTGCAACTACAGAAATGCAGGTGAAGATGATTCTTCTCTCTCATTGCAGTCTTGAGACTTTTGGTTGAGAAAATAAGTAAATAAGCAAATAAAGAACCACTAAGGAACTACAGAGCAACAGAGAGACTATTCACAGAGGAATGGGTATATTATGTATGCTGGTTGAATGTATCAATGTCATTTGGTTCAGCACCACATCCATATTTAATGTAAGTTAAAGTATGCAGGGAAGCCTCTGAGAATTGACACTGAAAATGTCTCAGAAATTACTGAAAGTTGTGCCTACAGTTCTTCCTTCAAACCTGTGCTTTCCATTTACTCCTGAGAAAAAGAAAGATGTTTTGGCTACAATATATCTTTTAGCAGATGTCTATTAAAATTTTCTCATGAACTAAGTTTGCCAGAGGAACTGAGACATTCTCCTCTGGTAAAAACGGAAATTAATATTAGACAAGTATAATTTGCCTCTTGGCCTGAATTAGCAAATTTATTAGCTCCAACTCAAAGCAAACAATGGGTAAAAGGGTGAAAGATGACAATGAACTGAAGGAGACCGGGGGACTTTGGGTGGTCTCAGTCCCAATCAGTTTCCAGCAAATCCCTCTATTTCTTGGCTTTCTTAGGCCCTTAATGCTTTACATTTTCTCCTACTCACCAAGGGCTTGGTTTCATCTTCATCTTTGAAATAGTAGAGCTGATCCCCCTTGAGCACAAACCAGCGAGTATGCCAAGTCTTGACAAAGCCTCCTTGCTTCCTCAGCCACCCACACTTGATGGCATTCTGCCGCCCTTGGCCTTGTTGGGGGTTCTCCGTGGCGTCATTGTTCTCCTCCATTATCAAGCTTATGGACTTTCCTAGTTAGCAAAGAGAAAGAAAGGAAAATAATGAGGTGCTCTGTTATATTCAACTCCCTTTTAAACCACTCTTCTCCAGGAAAAAAAAAGAAAAGAAAGAAAGAAAGAAAAAGAAAGAGAGGGAGAGGAGAGAAGAAAGAAAAGAAAGAGAGGGAGAGGAGAGAAAGAAAAGAAAAGAAAGAGAGAGAAAGAGAGAAGGAAAGAGAGAAAGAAAGAGGGAGAGAAAGAGAGAGAGAGCAAGAGAAGTGAAGGGAAGGAAAAGGGAAGAGGAAGGGAGTGGGAAAAGGGGTGAAAAATGTTCCTCAACTCATTGGTCAAATTTCTAGACAAACCACAGACCTGGCAACAATATGCCCAGAGGAAACATGCAGAGAGCTTGTTTTGCCGTCCTGCCTTCTTAAATGAATTCAGCAGCTGAGTGGTGCTCTTTATCCCTAAGTAGAACTGAAAAATGAGAAAGTTCTAGAGGTAATGTGTGAAGAAAGAATTTCTAAAAATAACCTAAGAAGAACTGAAAAATGAGAAAGTTCTAGAGGTAATGTGTGAAGAAGGAATTTCTAAAAACAAACTAAAACATAACTCTCAAGATTATGGCCTCTGTGTCTGTTGGGCACAGGCTAGGGCAGGCTCCTGCAGGCTTAGGTTTACCTGGGCAAGAGCTAGCCTGACGTGTGTCCCCATTTCAAGAGACTATTTAGAAAACCTTAATGGAAGACATTTGTCTTACATAGGGGAACATATCTCAAGATGTTTCTACCCTCTGTTTCCCAGATTATTCCCTCAACAATTTCTTTGGCTGGTCAGGGATTCGTACAGCTGAAAAACTTTAAGAGGAAACCAAAAACAAAACAAAACAAAACAAAAAAAACGAAGTACCTGCTTTTGCTAGTTTTTCCTATAGTTTTTTCCTTTCCCGTACAGCCATTCTGAAGCTTCAGGAGGGTGTGGTGTCTTCCAGTATGTGACATGATGAGGAATATTTTAAGATTATGTGTGAAGTAGTATAAGGCCATACTACCTACACATAAGCAAGAAAATGAGTTCTTCATTGGAAAAATATTAACCAACAGTTGAGATGCTAAAACTGCCCCAGTAAAAACAGAGAAGGTTGACATTCTAGGGGAGCCAGGCACAAGTGGTTAAAAGAGATTTTCCTGTCCTGAAAGCTTCCTCCAAATTCTTGCTAATGTTTATTTCTAAACATTTATTCAGGAATTGGGAAGCCCTCTCTATCTCTTGTGTCTCTGATGAGGTTATAAAGATATTGATTATCTGATAAAGCACAAATTATTCCTGTCCAGGCATATAAACAAAGTCCCTGTTTTATCATTTCTGATTGATTCTGGAAGACAAGCTGTCTTTCTGTCTGGTCTTTATATTCACCGCTAATTTTTTAATCAATTTGCATGTATACAATTCTACTTATAAATTCCATGAAGTTTCTATTGTCAGTCCTTGGTCATTTATGTTTCTTCCTTGAAGTCTCAGGGTCAAATCTTCCATTATTGTGATTCAAGTTCTCTCAATTTAGTCCTGCCATTCCTGTTGCAGGGATGAAGCAGAACCTTTTTTCTAATGACTTATTTTAATAACTTCAACCATCTTTGCAGAAGATTTGCCTCTTTCATTGGCATATATTTCAATCTATCACTATGCTTACCTTAATCTTCACCTCTTAAACTACTTTTAAACTTCAAGGAAGTCACTTGACTATTATCTGTCTCATTCAATATGCACTTTTTTCCTTTCTTAAAAAACAGGCCCCTGTCTCTACAATACATCTGGACACCTCCTTTGCCCTATGGGGCATTCCATGACCATAACCACTTATTGGAGAAAACATTCTCCCCTCAGGTGTGTGCCCGTGTGTGTGCAGACTGGACCATACCTGATGCTTCCAATTTGCTATGCCCGCAGGGCAGGAATTTTCATCTCCTTTCCTTCACAGTACCTGACCTACTATGATGAGCCAAGAACTCCATTATAAATGAACAATTAATGCTGTAATTTAGATAGTAAGTATGCTTAGTTAGACCACCCTAAATAATCTTTTTCATCTCCTGGTATTTAAACTGTTTACACAACTTGCTGTTTCATCACTGCCTACTTATTCTTTGACCAAACACCTTAACTTATAAAGTTAAATGGGACCTTAAAACAAACATTCCAACACACACACACACAGGCACCCCACAAACATGCACACACAAATCTAGAATTCATTGCACAACAAATTATTTAGGGCCCTTATGTATTTTTTTCTTTCCTCTCAAATTCATGCTTTCTATTAAGTTTGAAAAATTCCCTCTAACATGCTTCAAGGTTATTAGCAACCTACCATTGATAACATAAAAAATACAAGTAGCTAATTTCCCTTTTGTGTACATTAATGCCTTAGTGAGAAATGTGTGTACACTAGAACATGGTTTCTGATTCCTTTTGCATATATTGTTTATAAGTCTGACCGAAGTCAATGACTATATTGCCCACTGAACTGACTATAATGCCTATACTTTTATGATTTCAGAATGCATCAGAAAGTGCTTTACTAATGCTAATTGAAGACTAATTATAACAATTCATTAAAACAGAAATGAAAACAGACTTATACTCCTAAGGGAAAAAAATGCCACAACTATTGTTGGATGAGGAAAATTAAGTTTTACTAAAATAATCACAATTTTTATAGAGGTCTTAATATTTCTGGAAAAATAAAATGATTAAAATTCTACACTTCATCTTTAAAATGAGGATGCTGGACTGGATTATTTCCAACTATGGTCTCTTCTAGCACTCTGAAATCTATCATCTCTGTAATTCCGTAAGTGTAGGGACATCAGATATCCTTACTACTCAGTAGAATGTCTGGCATGCAGTGAAGCTCAATCAATGTTTGATGAAGTAATCAATTTTGCAATAGGTTTCATGCTAAGTGTCTGAAAGTGAACATGATCCCCCTCTGAAACGTGATCTTCCCCCAAACCTGACCTTAGTAAATGACACCATGGTACACCCAGTTTCAAAGATAAGTATATAGAAAACTAATCATTTGACTCCTGACTCTTCCTCACCCCGGATATCAAATCAATCAGTAAATTCAGAATGCCTCTAAAAATAGTTCAAATCCATCCTTTTGGCTTCATCTCTATTGCCACCTTATGGTGCAGTCCACTATTATCTTTTGAGGAGATGATTCTAATAGCCTTCCGAGGAGTCTCACTGCTTCCATTTTTAGCCATAAACGCAAACACACAGGTACATGCTCACACATATTTCATTCTCCAAAACGCAGCCAAAGTGAGCTTTTAAAAATTCAAATCAGATAAGGACTCTCAACATTTGAAAATGCTGTTGGCTTCCCACTGTACTTATTTCAAAATCCAGAGTCTTACCATGGCCAATAAGGCTCTGAATCATCTGGCACCTGTTTACCTCTCTAACCTAATCTCATGTCACCTTCTCCCCATCCCTCCCCATACCAGACACATACATACTTAACCACTCTTATCTCCTTTCAGTTCTGGAAACACCCAAGCTCCTTTATGCCTTGCTGCTTTCTGCCTACAAAACTGTCTTGAGCTGTTTTCATGCTCAACTCCTTTTTATCTAAGTTTTGGCTTAAAATCTGCCTCTTCCAAAAAACCTTCACTAATCACCCTGTGAATTAGGTCACCTCTTTTTATTCTCTGTCACTGAACTGTGTCCTTTGTCTCCCTGATACTTCTCTAAATTGCTGTTTATTTAGTTCTTTATTGTCTATCGCCCCACCAGGAGATCATATGCTTCATGACGTCAAGGACATGGCTTTCCTTACTAAGCATACCCAATGCCTTTAATAGTGCTTACCTGGTACTCAATAAATCTGTTGAATCTACAGATGGAGCTCTGCAATAATCACAACAGAATCTCTACAAAGAATATTCTAGAAGGTTCTTTTTCATTGCATTTAATGCCTTAAAGAAAACTGTGTACGTTAAGAACTTGACTTTTTCCTTTTACATAGGAGACTTCAATTAGCATGAAATTTGTTCTTAAACACAATGTCAAAATCATTACACTTGAAAGAACCTGAAACTGTCCTTATGAAAAAAATATTCAGAATTTATACCTTTTAGTTTTGGCAAGAAATACGCATAACCAATTGTGGTTTAACACTAAGTACAGTTTATTCACTCAAATTCTCAGAGAATGATTTCACTGAATCTCTGCTGGGAAAATACTTTCACTGAAGTCAGGCCATGGTAGCTGGGTGGTATGTGAGATTACAAAATAGAACTATCGCCTTGGTTAGAAAACCAACATAATGATGAACAAAGTAATCATCTAAATAAACAGTTATTCCAAGCTAAAACAAAAACAGAACTGAGAAATTAACCTGTGTCTGTATCAATCTTAAGATAAAAACCTTAATGATGGCTACTGTACCATGCCATAGCTAGACAGTTCTCAGCATTTGATGGGCTTGTAGCTTTTGAATTGTTTTCCAGAGGAGGAAACTGGTTTCTACATCTGTTTGTATGATTTTCTTTTGCAACCAGATGGGCCAAGAACACAACAGTATAACATGGTGCAATCAGAGATGAAACTCATGCTCCTAACAAACTCTTCTAAGAATCAAACAGAATACACATAGATATATAGCTGTGTGACTTCAACAAAGAATATATAAGCATGCATATAAACAAGGATGTAAATAAAGAGGATGCCGTGTATCACAGAGTTGCAATGTATTTGAAATTACAATACCTTACTATACATGTTCAGCAAACATGAGAGAATGAGATAGTAGGAGAGAGCTAGAGAAAAGGAAAAAGGGAGAGAGAACAACTTAAAAAACACAGGCAATTCCACCACAATGCATCCACTCAATGAATGCATGCTCCCATGGCAAGGGTGAAGGGGAACAAATACATCTCCATGCTTTCAATCAATATCAGTTTCCTTGGCATCTGGTGGGGTATTTCACTGTATAAATGTGTTCTCAGAATTTGAGTGCACATGATTTCATACCTCATGTCCCCTCAATCAGTCAAAGAAACAGTGATCTGTCCTATTGCTGGGGGAAGAAAACAAAACAAAACTGGCAATGTCGGTAAAATATTACAACCTATGAGAGATTTGTGGGACTTTGAGAAGAAATTTTGATCACACTCAATTGTCACCATTTGCACTGACTTTAGAACATAAATCATTTTTAAGATGTGATTCCACGGTATGCAGTATATAACTACAGAGAGCCAATATTTACCTAAATTCTACTTTTTCTTATTTTAAACAAAATATTTTATAGGTATTGCCAATAGGCTGGTTTGTCAAGTGGCAGGACATTGTATTGAGCTATATGTCTACATACTAGATACACCTTTTCTATGTATAATTGTTCATACTACAAAAACTTACAAAAGGAATTAGATGGTATGTGCATGTGTTTACAGGCATACATGAAAGTGCACATATGTGTATGGGTGTGTGTATGTATGGGTGTATGGTGAGTGTGGGTATATATATATACTATGTATGTTCTGTTTGGAGCAGGAGTCCCCAAACCCCTGGGCTGCAGACCAGTACCAGTCCATGGCCAGTAAGGAATTGGGCCACACAGGAGGTGAGCTGTAGGCAAGCGAGCATTACTGCCTGAGCCTCATCTCCTGTCAGATCAGCAGTGGCATTAGATTCTCATAGGAGCTCAAACCCTATTGTGAGCTGCCCAGCAGGGGATCTAGGTTGTGCGCTCCTTATGAGAATCTAACTAATGTCTAATAATCTGAAGTGGAACAGTTTCATCCCCAAACCATCTCCCCTTCGCCCCATGAAACTGGTCCCTGGTGTTAAAAAGGTTGTGGATCACTGCTCCAGAGGACAAAATATTTAAAGACAAAATATTTATTGATATTCTTTTCTCATTTTTTAAACACTCAGTGCCATGGCTCTGGAAGCCATGTAAGCATATGCCTGCAGATCTGACATTCTTTGATGAAGCAAAGTACATAAAAGAGTGTTGCCATCCAGTGTTCAATAAAAAACCTGATTGTGCTATTATTAAAGTCAACCAGTGAAGTGATAGATTTATTTTTATTATTTCTCAGAACATTTCCTCAATAACTGTAGCTGTGTACCTGATTTAGAAGCTGGAACTCTTTTAGTATCCTAAATATTTAAATAATTTCAGGATAAAATGATGTAGCAAGCATATTTTTCATGTAAGTCAGTCACCCCTTACTTGATTTAACGTGTTCAGCTCTCTACTTTGGCTCAGCTGTGAATGTTGAATGTGAAAGTTGAATCCTACCAAATGTCTCCTTTGTCCATTTTCCAATTCCATCTAGATTTTCCCCAGATGCAATAAATGTCATCTCTCCTAACCCTCACTACCTATAGCAGAAGTTAGTGCCCCACAGAGAATCCTCTTTCTTGTTGTTATGGACTGAATGTTTTGTGCCCTCCTAATTCGTATGTCGAAGTCCCAACACTCAGTGTGATGGTATTTGGATATAGGGCCCTTGGGAGGTAATTAGGATTTGATGAGGTCATGACGATGGGGTGCTGATCCAATGGGATTAGTGCCCTTATAAGAAGAGACACCAGAGAATTTGTGGTCTCTTTCTCTGCACCCACACAAAGAAGAGCTCATGTGAGCACACAGCAGTATGGTGGTCACCTACAAGCCAAGAAAAGAGGCTTCAAAACAAAACCCACCTTACAAGCACATTGATCTTAGACTTCCCTGCCTCCAGAACTGTTAGAAATAAACTTCTCTTGTTTAAGCCACTCAGACTATGGTATCTTCCTATGGAAGCCTGAGAAGAATAAGATACCTGCCATTGTACCCACTCCACCACAGGGTCTGCATGTTGGCTGGTCACCAGAAACCTTAGCCAATGACTAACTAGAAAGGGAGTAACAAAGGCAGTCTTCTTGCCTCATAGGGAACTAACTTTGTGTTTCAGTCTGTGCTCCAGAGCTTCTGCATGAGATTAGGTCAAAGCCAGTTTATACTGAACTTGATTCCCCTGCCCCATCCTGCTTCCCTCACTTCCCTTCTCCTGAGAGCACTCCATAATAAATTACTTCAGCAGTAATTCTCACCTCAAGCTCTGCTCTAGGAAATCTGGCCTTAGACTCTTCCAAGCTGCAGATGCTTCAACTTTTGTCACCCTCACTTCTCTTCCTAACTTCACCCATGGTAACAATAATAGTTCAACATTGAACTTAGTGTCTTTCTTTCTTGCCAAATGTGGCAAAGCCTATTGTTGCCTTCAATTTCTGCCCACTTTCCTTGTCCCATCATGCCATTCCTGATACTCTGCATCTCAGGTCTGGGGAAGCCAAGAACACAATGAGGATGAATTTGTCAGTACCACCTCCTAGTTTATGGATGGTTGGCTGAAAGTAAGAGTGTGGTACAAGGATACTATTAGGGAGTACAAGTATAAAAGGGAGGAATGCAAGTGGAAGATGGAAGCACAGGTGGTGGTAGAGAGAAGGGGCAAGAGTCAAGGACGAACATTTTAATTTCCATCACAAAAGTTTAAATCTCCATGTTCTACCCTGTGTCAGACATAAAATTATATAGCTATGTGGCTCAACCTTGAATAAAATCTTGTTCATACACAGAGACAGACACACGCACACACACATACGCACACAAATTCACATAAAACTAAGTGTACTGAGAACAAGCAATACTTTTAGAACTCATTGAGTGCCTACTGTGTACAAGACACTGTGCAAATCCAGACCCATCATATCACTTTCCTTGATTACTATCATAGCCTTCTATTTAATCTAAACCCTGATTTCATTCCTAGCACACTGATATGATGGATTCTTTCCATAGCATTACCATTTTCTTTAGAAAGTGAATCAAGTCATGTTACCACCATTCTAAAACTATCTAATAATTAAACATTTCCACTCAGAGTTAAATCCAAATTATTTGTCACAACCTATACAGCCCCAAACAATCCCTGCCTACCTTTCCTTGAATGCTTCCTTCACATCTTTGAATGGCTAATTTATCACCATTCAATTCTCAGTTCAAACGTTGCCTTATTATAGATGCCCCCCTCGGCCTCCCTTACTAGAAGCATCCCTCATCCCTCACCACATTCTATCATATTTCCTTATTTTACTTTTTCCACAGCACACAAGAATTCCTTTTGTATTCAGTTTTTCTTGTCATTTCTCTGTCTCCCCTTTGGCACAAGAGCACCTTGAGGATGGAGGCCTTTTAACTAGTGTATTGAGCAGAGGTAGCAGAGAGTGGCCATTAAATACACAGTTCTGTGTCAAATGCATGAACACCTCCTAAGACATAAAACTACCAAAAAGCATAAAACTACAAAATGGTTTAAAAATATACCAGATAGCTAAAGATTCATACAAGAGCAAGGATACAGAGAAGGACATATAGAAGGTTTTGCAAACATGTGCATTTACCAAAAAGTGCATAACGGAAAAATATTTAAATAATTAGATCTTAGTGACTTACAGTAAGGAGGAAAAAAGTAACTGCTAACTAAAGAAAACAGATGAGTTTTCTCAGTTCACTTTCTGTCCCCTCACTCTGCACCATACCATCTTTTTCTTGAAGAATAAATCAAAATGTGGTGCCTACAAGGGAATCAGTCCTCCAGGTCCAAAATAACAAAGGATGTTATAGAGATTGTTTTAGCACTGATATAAATTCCAGTAGCCTAAATATGTTTATGGGAAGCAATTGAATTTCGTAAAGTAGCTGGAAGGGCTTAGCACTTTCACATGTGGTTTTCCCACTGCCTGGACATCATGGTTAACTTCTATTTATCCTTCAGGTATTCCACAAAGGCTTCCCTGGTGCCTCCCCCACTCCACTCTGAAAGTTCCCCTTGCATGATACCATCCTGGACATGACCCTTATCACATATAGACCATGTTTTTATTACTTCTCAGTGTTCTACACCACAATAGACTCCCTGGAACCCACCAGATGAACCAGAATATAGTGAATGCTCAAATAATTGTTAAATAAATGGCAAACTGATGAATAAATGAATGAATGCTTCAATCCATCTTTGTGTTTCAGTCAGTCTTCGGGGTTTATATTAAAATTGACACCAAAACCCTCAAAAATTCCTAGTACTGTACAAAAAAATCATAAAACATTTGCCATTACTAGACACAAATGCAAGGACATCATGCCAAATTCTCTCATTTAAACCTAACCCAAATTTAGTGGCTTAAAGCTAAACTGAACACCAAAAACAATTGAGTCAAGTGGATTGCCATTTGTCTCACTGGATGCTACTCTTAATCATGATTTGAGTTAAAAACAAAGAAAAATTTCTTCTTGAAAATGAAAAGTATAAGCATGAAAAGAACAACGGAAATTAAATGAAGCAAACCAGCCACGAATACAAAGTCAAAAATAGTCACCAGAAGGGCATACCTGTGGGAACTTATGCAGTTATTTTCCTGAAGAAACACTACAAAATCCTGTTGCTTGATTAAATTGTTCAGAACACCAAGAGAATAGACAATAGCAAAAAATGATGTGTATGTTGGGATTGATCAGGAACATCAATCTACATGTTATATTTTAAGCTTCAATGTTTCCTTATTAATTTGCTAAGAAATCAAAATGACTTACTGAAATGAACCATAAAAAAGGAACTTTCTCCTAAGAATTTAGTTTTTGTGGTCTATTTAATGCCTCATACATTGTAGAGAGAATCTTTTCCCTCTTAAGATGGTTTTAATTCAACTAGAGAAAAAATCAGATATATATTAATTTTAATATATGTATAATACTTTAATATATACTTAGAACTGCCCTTCACCATCACAGTGATATCTGAAGGACAAATAGAAAAGACAACCATTGGAATTCCCCATGGTGATAACCTGAGTAAAAACAGAAATCAAATCAAAAGATATACTTTACTATTGATGGGGATTAAGAAAGAACTGCTGCTTGTCAAGCCCAAGGCAGACATTATTAATTAATCACCTATATTCACCCCCAGATGCCATCTCAATCCAGCGCTCTAGGAAGTCACAACCAATTAATCATATATACGGAAAGGTAAGAAAGACTCTTTGTTAATTCAATTCTGTAAACAAACTAAGAACTGAAGATATCCCTCAAATATCAAATAGAAACTCCGGTGTTCCTGCAAAAGCAATGACATTTGAAACAGGAAACGATGAGAAATTCAACTTATTTTAATGGAAAGCTTGAAGATGGCAACTATCATTTCATCATATGGCCACAGAGAAACAAAGAAAACAAGCCTGAAGCAGGAAAGATGAAAAGGAGTTGGATGTCTCTTATTTTATATTTATTAATTGAATCTGTGACTAGATCCTTCAAAATAGTATCAGAAACATGACGTTATAAACATCTCAATGTTTAAGCTTTTGTGTGTACTCTACTCCCTCACCCATAGTTTATTAATATGATTTTGTTTTGAAAAACTGTCACAAAGAAAAAAAAACTGGGGAGGCCCAGAAGGGTTGTGAAGATGTTGGTCAAAATATACAAAATGACAATTAGACAGGAGGAAATGTTCAAGAGGTCTATTGTATAACATGACTATAACAATGTATTGTTTTCTTGAAAATTGCTAAGAGTAGATCTCAAGTGTTCTCATCACAAAAAATAAGGATGTGAGGTAATGTTTATGTTAATTTGTTCAATTTAGCCATTCCAGAATGTATGTGTATTTCCAAACATGATGTTGTACATGACCAATGTATATAATGTTTATTTGTCAATTAAAATTAACTCATTCATTAATTTTTAAAAGAGGTTTTCCACACCTAAATCTGAAAAGTAATGGGATTATAGTACCCAAGGTATGGGAGAGCAACGGCAGTCATGAAGGAGAGCTTTATGCACATAGCAGAGAGAACTGGGAGAGGAAAGCTATAGCCCGTGTGATACTGAGAAAGTCAGCTGGGTCCTTTCCTCATTATGGGGAAATAACCTCTGTGCCTATAATTTATAGACCCCTCCAGCACTTTCCCTGATGCCCATAATTTTTAAGCTAAGATGAAAGCTTTCCTGAAACACTACTTTTAATATCAGGTTCCTTTAGTGAGTCTGACCTAGGAGAATCAAATGTTGTCGATTGCATTATCATTTCAAGCCCCTCAGTGGGGCCAGCTTTTTATTCAACTACACTTCAAAGAAAATACTTTACAAGTGGGTAACTTTGATGGACATAGTCATTTGTCTTCAATGAACTCTCCAATTTTCTCCTTCAAATGAAAGCCCCAAGGTGCTTAATGATTTCCAATAAAGACCACTCATTTTTGTCAATTAATCCTGTGGGTGGAACATCGTCAGGCTTGCTCTAAAGCACAGCAAAATGACTAGGCTTTCTAAGTATATAAATCTTGTCCTAATCACTAAGCCACAGTTGCTCTCCCAGTGGTTTATTATATGGAGGTATGGACAATACGACTTTTTTTTTTATTAGAATCTGAGGAAGGTAGGGAAAAATTTTTGTCAAGTGAAAATAATAGCATCATTCACATTATGGTAGACTTTGATGTGTTAAACTGTGATCTTTGATGAAGTACTGCTATTCACATATAATTTGAACATATTTTAGCACTTCAAAATATCTGATTATTTCACACTTTAGTTTTAGATATGTTAAATAGAAATCTAACTTTACTGCACCTGAATACATTTAACCAGCAGTTTAGAGAAAGAGAAATAAATCTTCTACATAAAAAAAAAATTTTAATTAAGAAGTTTGGTGGCACATATCTTATTTGAAGTATCCAAAAGCCTGTCTCTGAGGACTCCCCTCTTCCTCATGCTATGTTGTTCTCGTTGGTGCCACCATCCCTTTGCTAAAGGGATGGACTTGAACTTAGTTACTCATAGAATCTGAGCTCCCTAGCAACAGTGACTGGCCCAGGAAATGGACATGTGACTCAGACAGTGCCAAATAGAGTCTTCCCTTAGGATAGGGAAGACACTGAAAGGATGAGCATCTGAGGTTGGCGGCATTCATCTTCCCTTTTAGCAAAGCCATTTGTAAAATGAAGCTATGCAGAGACAAGCTGATGTGAGAGAGGAATGGAGAGAGAACCCAAATAAATTTGTAACCTGAGGAAAGGGAGTGATTTGCTTAGAAAGAACAAAGAAAGTAATAACATAAAAAATTATAATGCAGACTTAATTAAAGATAAAAAATGTGTGCTCAACAAAAGACGTCACTAAGAAAATGTAGTCTTCTGCAACCAGAGGAATTGGGAGATCCACAGGGAAAATGCCAGGATACCTGGCAGCTAGGAAATGATTACAGAAATATTGCTACATGGAGGCCAAGATGGCTGACTAGCAGCAGCCAGTGGACACTGCTCTCACGGAGAGAATAAAGAGTGGTGGGTGGACACTAGCTCTTCAACCGCAACATCCCAGGTGAACACATTGGGATTCATCAGGGAAACAGCATGACTCACAGAAAACAGAGAAGAGTAAGACAGGAAAACTGCCCACTTGGAGTGGCACAGAGCCAGGGGAGTCACCACACTGGGGAAACAGTAAGTGAGAGTCCTCAGGGACCCACACTTCTGCCACTTCTGCTCAGGAGATCCTGGCAAACTCCCCTGCTGGGGTCTCCAGACCAACACAGAGAGCTACATGGGAGTCTGGGCACAGCCCCATTCAGGTACACATGGAGTCCTGGGAGCCTTGGATCCTCGGGCACCCTGGCACCAGTGGCTGCAGGTTCAGCAATGGGGAAGGCCAGTCTCCATCACATGCCTGCAGGAAAGGAACCAAATCCACAGAGCTGAGCAGTGATGGACTGCAAGCCTTGCCTCCACTGCATCTTGCAAGATAAGGCCCATTGGCCTGGGGTGCTGGTGAGGCCACTCCAGCCCCACCTGAGTTCTTGGGCAGGGAGCAGCTCTGCACTTCCCTGGGACAGAGCTCCCAGAGGGAGAGGTAGCCTGTCGTTTTTGCTTCTCTATAACCCACCCTCCTGCTGCTCTCAGGCTCCAGAGGGCGTGCAGTGATTGGGGATTCTCCCAGACCTCCAGCAGAGCTGCATTATGGAAAAGGAACAAGATTGTGTTCCATGTAGGTCTCTACCTCTGCTACTCCTCACTGGGCAGGGCCTCCAAACGTGGGACTTCAGTGACCCCCGCCTGGGCTCTCAGAATGGTAGCAGCTCTGCACTTTCCTGGGGATAGATCTCCTAGAGGGAGGCAGGGCACCATTTTTTCTGTCCTGTAGCCCTTGCTCATATTGCCCTCAGGCTCAGGAGGGAGTGTAGTTGTTGGGGACCTATGTAGATGCCCAGCACAGTGCAGCCACCTTACAGAAAAGCAGCCAGACTGTTTTCCACATGGGTCCCCACCTACCCTACCCTACCCTTCTAACTCGGCAGTGCCTGTTGACCTGGGCCCCCAATACGATTAACCTGCCTCCACCTGAACACTTTGGTCAGTGGTGGCTCTGCATTTCTCTGAGGAGGAAATCCTAGAGACAACCCACAGCATGTATGACATTGCATTGCAGTCGTACTGCCCTGACTCTCCTTGGCCTGGGGAAGGAACAAAGAGCCTGGTTGCTATGCTGAAACCGCCAGCAAGCTGCAGCCTTCATATGGAGAGGAGCCCAGTCTCTCTTTCCAGCAAGTTCCCACACCCCACTCTTCACCAGGCAGGGTCCTTGGCTCAAGACCACTGAACAGTTCCACCACCCCCAACTGAGCATTCCCATTGCTAATGGCTCTGTGCTTCCCTGGGGAGGTGATCCCAGAGGCAACCAACAGCCCCTCTGCACCTGATGCCCTCAGTCTGGGGAAGAAATAAAGAACCTGAGGGTTTCACTCATACTTCTAGCACACCACAGTTATTATACAGAGAGGAGCTCAGGCTCTCTTTTCTGTGAGTCCTCAATCTCCCACTCTTTACCAAGTGGGGCCCCAAGCTTGGGCCAGCAGTTGCAGTCACCCCCACCCACGAGCTGAACATTCCCAGTAGCAGTGGCTCTGTGTTTCTCTTGAGATGAAGCTCCCAGAGGAAACCAAAAGCCCCTCTGCCACTGCCACTGCAGTGGTACTGTCCTTAGTGCCCTCAGATTGGAAAAGAAGCAAAGACTCTGAGTGATTTAACCACACCTCCAGCAAGCCACTGCTGTCCTAAAAAGAAGAAGCCAGTCAATTTCCCCCATGAGCTGCCTGGCCTCTCTGCTCATCAACAGCCAGGACCCTCTGGTTTGAGTCCACAATGCAGCTACCCCACCCCAACTGGGAGTGGCTCTGCTTTTTTCTGAGATGGAGCCCTGAGAGACAAGTGAAAGGCCCTTTTCCACATGTCTCTACCCATGGCAAGGTCCCTTCCTCTGCTGCCTCTCAGCTACAAAGGAACATAAAGCCTGAGATCACCCCAGGGCTGCAGTGTGCAGCCAAGAAGTGCCAAGCCAAGAGCTACAGCCAAGACTTGAGTGGGAGAGGATCCTACTCTTAGAGCACTGAGAGGCACTGAGAGGGAGTATATTGCAGTCATGAGGAAATACAAAGGAGTGAAATGGCTAAGCAACAGCCTACCTACTGGCCATTATGCTTAAGCACCATCTACTCGATCACAACCCAAACTTCAACAACAAAAATACTTTGCTAATATATGCCACCTCCTGCCCACACTGTGAAACCAAGGACAAGAACTCAGCCACAAATAAAGTTCCTGAACAAAGCCTCAACCCTCTGAAAACATCCTGAAAAGAAGTCAACTGACTGAACTCAAAGTACAGCACATGGTGGGGTATAGCAGCTGCATTGAATCACCCCACACAGATGAGAAAGAACCAGCACAAGAACTCTGGCAACTCAAAAAGCCAGACTGTCTGCTTTCCTCAACAACTGCACTAGTTCCCCAGCAAGGATTTTTAACCAGAATGAAAAGGCTGAAATGACAGAAATACAAATCAGAATATGGATAGGAATGAAGAGCATCAAGATTCAGGAGAAAGTCAAAATCCAATCTCCAAGGATTACATTAAAATATGATACAGGAGCAGATAGACAAAATGGCCATTACAAGAAACAACCGGCCAGGTGTGGTGACTCACGCCTGTAATCCCAGCACTTTGGGAGGCCGAGGCAGGCAGATCACGAGGTCAGGAGATTGAGAATATATTGGCTAACACAGTAAAACCCCTGTCTCTACTAAAAATACAAAAAAAAAAAGAAAAAAATTAGCTGGGCATGGTGGTGGGCACCTGTAGTCCCAGCTACTTGGGAGGCTGAGGCACAAGAATGGCATTAACCCGGGAGGCAGAGGTTGCAGTGAGCCAAGATCATACCACTGCACTCCAAACACTCCAGCCTGGGTGACAGAGTGAGACTCTATCTAAAAAAAAAAAAAAAAAAGAAAGAAAGAAAGAAAGAACCAAATTGATCTGATAGAGCTGAAAAACACATTACAATAATTTCATAATGCAATCACAAGCATTAACAGCAGAATAAATCAAGCTGAGGAAAAATCTCAGAGCTGAAAGACTGGTTTTCTAAACTAACTTGAACAAAAATAAAAAATAAAGAATAAAAATGAATGAACAAAACCTCTGAGAAATACGGGATTATGTAAAGAGACCAAATCTATAATTCACTAGTGTCCTTGAAAGCTATGAGGAGATAGCAGACAATTTGGAAAACGTATTTTAAGATATTATCCATGAAAACTTCCCTAACCTCGCTAGAGATGCCAATGTTCAAAATCAGGAAATGCAGAGAATTTCTATGAGATATTACACCAGAAGACCATCCTCAAGATACAGAATCATCATAGTCTTCCAGGTCAAAACGAAAGAAAAAAAATGTTAAAAGCAGTTAGAGAGAAGGCATAGGTGACCGAAAAAGTCAAACCCATCAAACTAACAGCAAACCTTTCAGCAGAAACTCCACAAACCAGAATAGATTGAAGGCTTATATTCAGCATTTTTAAAGAAAAGAATTTGCAACCAATATTTTATATTTAGCCAAATAATCATTATAAGCAAAGGAGAAGACCAGCAAATGGTGATAGAATCCATTACACCTGGACATGCCTTACAAAAGGTTCTGTAAGGAGTGCTAAATATGGAAAAGAAAGAATGTTATGTGCCACTACAAAAACACACTTAAGTAAACTGACCATTGAGAATATAAGGTAACCACAAAAACAAGTCTGCATAATAACCATCTACCATCACCATGACAGGATCGAATCCAAATATCATTATTAATGTTGAATGTAAATAGGCTCAATGTCCGCAGTTAAAAGGCACAGAGTAGCAAGCTGGATAAAGAAGCAAGACCCAATGATATGCTGTCTTTAAGAGACTCATCTCACATGCAGTGACATCCATAGGCTCAAAGTAAAGGGATGGAGAAAAATCTACCAAGCAAATGAAAAACAGAAAAAAGCAATGGTTGCTATCCTAATTTTAGTAAAACAGACTTTAAACCAACAAAGATTTTTTAAAAAGACAAAGAAGGGACTGACATAATAGTAAAGTATTCAATTCAACAACACCTGACTATTCTAAATATATATACACTTGACACAGGAGCACCATGACTCATAGAGAAGGTTCTTAGAGACCTACAAAGAGAATAAGATTTCTACACAATAAGCATGGGAGACTTCAATACCCCACTGATGGTATTAGACAGATCACAGAGGCACAAAATTAACAAAAATATTCAGGACTTGAACTCAACACTTGACCAAATGGACCTTACAGAAATCTACAGAACTCTCCACTCAAAAACAACAGAATATACATTCTTCTCATCACAACATGGTACATACTCTACAATCAACCACATAATTGAACATAAAACAATCCTCAACAAATTCAAAAAAATTGAAATCATATCAACCATTCTCTCGGATCACAGCTCAATAAAAATATAAATCAATACTAAGAAAATCACTCAAAACCATATAATTACATGGAATTTCAACAACCTGCTCCTGAATGACCTTTGGTTAATCAATGAAATTAAGGCAAAAATCATGAAATTCCTTGACTCTAATGAGAACAAAGATACAACATGCCAGAATTTCTAGGAAATAGCTAAAGCAGTGTTAAAAGGAAAGTTTATAGTGCTAAATGCCCACATTGAAAAGTCTGAAAGATCTCAAATTAACAACCTGACATCATCACCTAGGGGAACTAGAGAAACAAGAGCAAACCAACCCAAAAGCTACCAGAAGACATGAAATAACCAAAATTGGAGCTGAACTTAAGGAAATCAAGACTGGAAAAAAACATACAAAAGATAAAGATCAATGAATCCATGAGTTTTTTAAATAATAAATAAGATAGACCATTAGCTAGCATAATAAAGAATAAAAGAAAGAAGGTTCAAATAAGCAAAATAAGAAATGACAAAGGCGACATGACCAATGCACCACAGAAATACAAAAAAAAAAAAAACCCTCAGAGACTACTATACAAAATTCTGTGCACACAAACTTAAAAACCTACAAGAAATGGATAAATTCCTGAAAACATACAACCTCCCAAGATTGAACTAGGAAGAAATTGAATCCCTGAACAGACCAATAATGAGTTCCAAAATTGAATCAGTAATAAAAAGGCTACAAATAAGAAAGACCCCAGGACCACAGCCAAATTCTACCAGATGTATAAAGAAGAGCTGTTACCATTCCTATTGAAACTATTCCAAAAAATTGAGGAGAAGGAACTCCTCTGCAACTCATTCTATGAGGCCAGCATCATTCTGATACCAAAACCTGGGAGATGTACAACAACAACAACAAAAAAGAAAATGTCAGGCTGATATCCTTGATGAACATAGATGCAAAATTCCTCAACAGAATACTAGCCAACTGAATCCAGCAGCACATTGAACAGCTAATCCACCATGATCAAGTAGGCTTTATCCCTGGGATGCAAGTTTGGTTCAATGTATGTAAATCAATAAATGTGATCCATCATGTAAACATAACTAAAAACAAAAACCACATGATTATCTCAATAGATTCAGAAAGGCTTTTGATAAAATTCAACATCCCTTCAGGTTAAAACCCTCAACAAACTAGGTATTGAACAAACATACTTTAAAATAATAAAGGCCATCTATGACAAACCCACAACAAACATCATACTGAATGGACAAAAGCTAGAAGCATTCCCCTTGAAAGCCAGCATAAGACAAGGATGTCCTCTTTCACCACTCCTATTCAACACAGTAATGGAAGTCTTGGTCAGAGAAATCAGGCAAGAGAAAGAAATAAAAGCATCTGGATAGTAAGAGAGGACATCAAACTATTGATGTTTGCAGATGATATGATTCTATTCCTAGAAAACCTCATTGTATCAGCCCCAAATTCCTTGATCTAATAAACGACTTCAGCAAAGTTTCAGGGCACAAAATTCAGTAGCATTCCTATACAACAACATTTAAGCTGAGAGCCAAATCAAGACTGCAATCCCATTTACAATAGCCACAAAAAGAATAAAATACCTAAAAATACAGCTAACCAGGGAGGTGAAATATCTCCATAACAAGAATTATAAAACACCACTCAAAGACATGAGAAATGACAGAAATAAGTGGAAAAACATTCCATGCTCAGGGATAAGAAGAATTAATATTGGTACCAATATTGACATATTGAAGAATCCCAGAATCAATATTGGAACCAATAATGGACATACTGCCAAAAGCAATTTACAGATTCAATGCTATTCCTATCAAACTACCAATGGCATTCGTCACAGAACTAGGAAAAAAAACTTTTAAAATTCAAGTTGAACCAAATAAGAGATTTAATAGCCAAGACAACCTTAAGCAAAAAGAACAAAGCTGGAGGCATTATGTTACCCAGCTTTACATTATACTCCAAGCCTACAGTAACCAAACAGCATGATATTGTTACAAAAACAGATACATAGACTAGTGGAGCAGAATAGAGAGCCCAAAAATAATGCCACACATCTGCAACCATCTGATCTTCCAGAAAGTTGACAAAAACAAGCAATGGGGAAAGAATTCCCTATTCAATAAATGCTGCTGGGATTACTGGCTAGCCATATGCAGAAGATTGAAACTGGACCCTCTCCTTATACCATATATATGATGGGTATGTAAATTAGTTCAGTCATTGTGAAAAGCAGTTTGGTGATTTCTCAAAGAACTCAAAGCAGAATTACCCACTCAATGCAGCAATCCATTATTGAGTATATACCCAAAGGAATATAAATCATTTTACCATAAAGACACATGCATATGTATGTTATCACTGCATTATTCACAATAGCAAAGATGTGGAATCAGCCTAAGTGCCAATCGATGTTAGATTGGATAGAGAAAATGTGGTACATATGTACCATGAAATACTATGTAGCCATAAAAAATGAGATAATGTCCTTTGTGACATCATAGATAGAGCTGGAGACCATTACACTAAGAGAACTGACACAGGAACAGAAAACCAAATACCACATGTTCTCACTTATACGTGGGAGCTAAACATTGAGTACACATTGGCACAAAGAAGGGCGCGAGAGACGCCAGGGCCTACTGGAGGGTAGAGAGAGGGAGCAGCATAAGAATTAAAAAACCACCTGTCAAGCACTGTGCTTATTACCTGGGGTAGTGAAATAATCTGTACACCAAACTCCTGAAACATGCAATTTACCTATATAACACACCTGCGCATTTCCACATGAAACTGAAATAAAAGTTAAAAAGGAAAACAGTGTGTAGGCAAGCCATAGACTGTCAGAAAATATTTGCAAAGCATGTATCTGTCAAAAAACTTTTATCCATAATATATAAATGACTCCTACAACTCAATCTAATTAAGAGAATGAGAAAAGATTCAAATAGGCACTTCACAAAGGAACATACAGAAATGCCGAATCATCTCATGAAAAAGTCCCAGCATCATTAGATATTAGAGAAATGCACATTATAAACACAATCAGATACCATTACATGCCCATTTGAATGGTTAAATTTTAAAAAGACTGACAATGCCAAATGTTGATGGGGATATGAAATAACTAGAATTTTCATATATTGCTGGTGAAAGTGTAAATGGTGCAACCACTTTAACAAAATGTTTGGCAAGTTCTTATAAAATTAAATATACCTGTACCTATGACTTAGTGATTCCAATTCAGACGTTTAACCAAGAGAAATGAAATCCTCCTGTTCTCAAGATTTACACAAAACTGTTCATTGTAGTTTTATTTATATTAGCCACAAACTGGAACTCAAATGCTACCCATCAAGGTGGAACAGAGAAGCAAAGAGCATGGCTTGGTTTCTTTTAGCAACCAAAAGAAACACACTGTAAGATATATACATATAACAACATGCATAAATCCAAGTCATTATAATGTGTGAAAGAAGCCAGATACAGAAGAGTCACTGCATGATTCCATTAATATGCAGTTCCAGATAAGGCAAAACTAGCCTATAGTGATAGAAATCGGGAAACTAGCTACTCTTGAGGAATATATACTGAGTGGAAAGCAGCACAAGGGACTAAGGTGATGGAAATGTTTTACATCTTGATGAGACAGGAGAAACATGGGTCTAGACATTTGTCTAATTTCATGAACTATGCACTTGAGATCTGTGCATGAATTATTTTGCTCTAGTAAATTTTATTCTAAAAAGCTGGTAAAAAGTTGAATGCTAGTTAGTAGATTTGCTTTTTTTGCTGTGGTATAGGTTAGCAATTCTGAAATTGCTGTCTTGTATTCCAAGTTGAGCAAACAGACACATATATTGAATATAACGAATGTGAAGCTAGGTTTCTCACTTTTGGAAAAGAGTTACACATGAGAAAATGGGGACACCAGAATGCATCCTGTAATTTGAGACTAGAATCAAAGGTATCTGTATGAACTCATGGTTTTTCATAGATAGACACATAGATATAGAAATAAAACCAACATATATTCACTAATGCTTCTTGCTGATAGGGCCTAGAAGTATTAACATATCAGTACCAATGAGTATACCTAGTGTACAGATCTTGACTCTAAATGCCATTCACTTCTCAATGGAAGCAAAGCTATGTGGACGAAAGGCTGATTCCAGGGTGTGGACAAGGAAAATACACAATGAGCCTAGAATAACATGTGCCAGAAAGTAAGGAAATCCTCAACAATGATGGGGAGATATCAAAAGGCACAAAAACTAATATTAAGTGGCTTTAAATGGATAAATCTGGGAAAATTTGAGCATCTGAATAAATAATAATAGTATTTAAATATTTATGGATATAATGGATTATAGGCATAGAATAAAACAAGAATACCTGAATCCCACTGATATCATAAATAAACAAATAAATAAATCAGAGACATGGGAAAGCTCCTTTCAGCAGAATGTCATTTATTCAGTTTGAAAGGAATTAATGGAATTACAAGTTAACGATGGATGCAAAAACTAGTAGGTAGAAGTTTGATGGAAAAAAAAGATACTTAAATAGTGTCAAAGTTTCTTCTTACAAATTAATTATTATTTAGAAAGGGTGAAACAGTAGTTTTACTGTGGAGAAACCTGGCAGATACAGTAATCAAAGTTTACATTGTCAGCCAGGCACAGTGGCTCAAGCCTGTAAACCCAGCACTTTGGCAGGCTGAGGCGGGCAGGTTGCTTGAGCTCAGGTATTTGAGACCAGCCTGGGGAAACATGACGAAAACCCAACTCCACAAAATTACAAAATTTAGCTGGGCATGGTGGTGCGTGTATGTAGTCTCAGCTACTCAAGAGGCTGAGGTATGAAAATCATTTGATCCTGGGAGGTCGAGGCTGCAGTGACTCATGATCACACCACTACTCTCCAGTCCAGGTGACAGAGTGAGATTCTGTCTGAAAAAAAAATTACATTGCCAGTATTGAATACACTGTCATGTGCCTCCTGAAATCATGCGCTGAGAACACAACATCACTTCTGTAGTATTCTTGCCAAAAACATATATTCTGAATCCAATTATGGATAAACACACAAATAAAATTGAGGGACATAATACAAAATATCTAGCCATGTTTTCAAAACTCTCAAGGTCAAGAAAGACAAAGAAAGGTGAGGAACTGTCCCAGGTACAGTACACTAAAGTACACTAAAGAGACAGGACAACTAATCTCAATGCTTGATTTGGGCTTGGATCTTCAGCCAGAAAACAAATAGAGAAAGGAGACAATATAGGGCAAATAGATGAAATTTGAATATGAACTGTGGAATAGATAATATTGCATTCATGTAAAATTTTCTTTTTTTGATCATTTCATAACTGCCGTTATGACAGCGATTGTACTTGTTCTTTGGAAATATAAACTCAAGAATTTATGGGTAAAGGGATGAGATGCTTCCAAATTACTTTCAAACACTTCAGAAAAAAAATAAATACATAGAGACATATTAATAGAATAATAAAGCATATGAAAAAGAATGTAAATAATTGATATATCTAGTTGAAGGGTGTTCAGAAGTTCCTAGTACTATTCCTCTAACTTTTTTATAAGTGCAAAAGTGTGTGAAAATAATAAGTAAAAACAAACAACACACATGGCTTCCTGTCAGAAGATACTAATAAGATGCAAATTATGTTCTTTGGACCACCACCAATAGGTTTCAAGTAGTGCTATTATAATTGAAAGGGTACTATGCTAGAAGATAGTAAACATGCCTTTGGAATTAACTTGATCTTGAGAAAGTCACTGAATTTTCTTGGCCTTAGTGCTTTGAGCCCCCAAATAAAGAGGCTGAATTAACTATTTGACATCTAAGATTTCTCTTAATTCTAAACTGTTGTAATTCTTAGAAATGATCTTTTAACAGCATTGTGCTTCTACAGGTAATATGATTAGTAGGACAGATTTTCTAGTTCAGTTACAGTTAAAACTCATAGAGGTAAAAGGGCAGTAAGTAGAGTAGAAGTGTTTTTCTATTCTCAATTCTCTTTAATTACTATGCCATTTTAGCATCTTATCTTTTTCTTTTTAATTTCATGCCTCAGTTTAGAAAACATTAACTACCACTGCATCTGTATATGTAGTTCTCTTTGCTTTCAGTTAGAAACACGATTTTTATTTATTTAATAAATAATATAGCATTTACCATACGCTCACTGTTCTAAGTGGTGTGCATATGTAAATACATGTGTGTATATGCTTATGCATATACATGTGTGTAAACTCATTTAACTATCATAGTAACCCCATGAAGTATGTACTATTATTCTTTCCATGTTATAGGCAGGGAAACTAAGGCACAAAAAGGTGCCTACAGTCCTATTGCCAGTAAGTGGCCGTTTTAAAACAATCAGACATCTGAACCTAGGTAGCATGGCTACAGAGATTATATTCTTAACTACTACTTCATATTGCCTCTCAAATATTATGAAAATGTAATTTCTAGTGTAGAATAGCCCCAGACATTCAAAAATTCCATGAGAAAAAGTAGGCTTCGTTATAAAACTATTTATGTTTTTGCCAAAATTTGATACCTGGATTTTGACCCACATATTAATACATATCATATACATGTTGTATATGCCTAGCCTCATGTTCCAGATCTATCACTAATATTTTCTCATCTTGATATTTATGCATATATATTTCATTTTGAGTTTTTACATTTAAAGTGCTGAGACTTGGCACATCCTTCCACGTGAACTTTCTGCCACATTGACTTCGCTCTTTCTCCTTCAGCAGCTTGGAAGCAGTCAGGTGAAAGAGCTCAGAAGCTGTTTTTTGCTCATCCTTTGCAGGAAGCAGCAAATGAAGCACAGCCCCGCTGCAGCATACCTGATAGTCTCAGCCCAAGGGGACAGAATAAGGCTCATGCACTAGGTCCTTCATGAAGAGAAAATTAGCAGTGAAGGTGACATAGTGCCTTCTGCCTTTAAAAAAAGGGAAACTGGGCCGGGCACAGTGGCTCATACCTGTAATCCCAGCACTTTCGGGGGCTAAGGCGGGTGGATCACCTGAGGTCAGGAGTTTGCGACCAACCTGGCCAACTTGGCGAAATCCCAAGTCTACTAAAAATACAAAAATTAGCCCGGCATGGTCGTGGGTGCCTGTAATCCCAGCTACTTAGAAGGCTGAGGCAGGAGAATTGCTTGAATCCAGGAGGCGGAGATTGCAGTGAGCAGAGATCGCACCATTGCACTACAGCCTGGGCAACAAGTAAAACTCCATCTCGAAAAAAAAATAAAAAATAAAAAATAAAAAATAAACTGTAGAGCCCTGGATCATTTTAGTCGGGAAAGTACAAGGGTATAAGTCCTAAGAATTTCATGATAGCATGGCTAGTGAGTGTTCATTCAGTCTGTGTGACACAATCTGCAGTCACCTGTGTAGCGCAGTCAGGCCTCCCTAGATGCTAGTGAGTTACTCATGCAAATCCCAAGCTCAACTTTCATGAGACCTGGACTGGGGAAAAAAAGAAAAGCTGAACAACTGTTAAGAAAAGATGTTTTTAAATGCCAGTAGAATTATCTGATTAAGATGAAAGGCAGGGAGTCGTAACAATAGTGAGAACTAACTGGAATCCATCATATTTTAACATGTCTGACTCATTGTCTTGCCAAAAAAAATTACATACATATATATATATATATATGTATGTGTGTATATAAATGGCTTCACATAAACTCCAAATACTCCTGAAAAAACCCTTAAAATTAGAGCTGATGTCCCTGCTATATATAGGATCCAAGAGGCTAAAGTAACTTTCTCAAGGCATAAACCCAGCAAGTATCTGAGAAAGAATATGAATGCACATTTTTTTATCTAGATGCCGAAGTTTTTCCCTTCCTTTTGTTTCTATTGAAAAATACCACTTCACATTTAGATCATCAGCTTATACAGTCCGGTATCTTATACTAACTAGGATTTCCAAAATGTAAAGAAATGAATAAAGGAATAATTAAACAGAAAGTAGGCACTTGAATATTTAATAGATTACAGCTTAACATAGTTACAAAAATGTCTAAGACAAAAGTAACGAATCATTGAGGAAATACTCTAATAGTATTTGCTTTTTATAGTGATACTTTAGAATTTCAAGAATTTAAACATAAAATGGAGACATTAAATTAATGGTCATTTACAAAAATTTACATATTGAGAAGTATCAGCCTGGCAGTAGTACTGACAGGTGGGCCCCTTACAGGCTCTGAAACTGGGAAGACAATGAAGTCATCATTCAGATGAGAGGCAAAGGGCTCGCAGTGGGAGGAGGACAAAGCTGGTTAGCATGGAGGGAATGAGGAGGGTAGAGTAAAGGAATGTTTTGGCTGTGGCAGCAGGAAAAATTACGTCATCAACTGTTGGTATAGTTGAGACAAGGAGGATGATGATTGAATCTGGGTTATTTAGCTTTCTATGAATGATGAAACTACTATGAACTGCTACTAACTACTACTTCTACCACGACTACTACTAAAACTACTACTAACTACTACTAACTTAAATCACAACCTTCAAGTGAAAAGAAAAATAAAACATATTTTAAGGATTATAGGAAAAAAATTCTGCTTCCCAACATGGCTATGGAATGTAACATTCAGATCAATCAAATATGAAGCCTAGAGATGTCGTCTTACATAACATAAACAAGTATCCAGTTTCCAACTAATTAGAAAAAATAATCATATTATTAACACTATCATAAACACAATTCAGGCTTGATTTAATATTCAGAAGCCATTCAGAATCTTGTAATACTATAAAATCGATTAGTATTAGTTTTATTCACAGAATGCTAAATAACCCAGATTCCATCATCATTTCCCCTTTCCCAGCTATACCAACTTTATTTCTTTTGTTTTATTTCTCCCTTTAATATTGAACATATAGTTAGCTCTATGCACGACTGTACCTAAGGGAGACCATTTTATTCAAAGGTTTTATCTGAAAAGCACACATATGAAAGGCATAGATTCATGCATTCTGATTAGTCAAACTGCACAGAAATAGATTTCCTACCACCAACAGAGTCATCAGAAACAGGGCTGGCCTATGGCAAGGGGACTGAGAGGAGAAAGACGGGAGCATGCGCTAGGCAGTAGCTGCGAGAGAATTCCGACATCGCATGCTCTGCAGGACAGCTTTCTGCTTGCGAGGTGGACCAGAGATTCAAAAAACTCGCTCTGAAGCTATAGATAACAAACAAGTATGCTTACTGCAATTATAGGTTGTATAGCAATAAAAGTAGCAGCATTTCCCAAAGATATTCTTACTTATATTCTACATAAGATTAGGAAAGCATACATAAGCCATATTAATTAAATTAATTAATTATTCATTAAATTAAGCATGGGGAGAGTGGACTGCACCCCACTAACATCTCAAAATTTTATTGAGCCACTGGTGACTGACACATGCTGATGACCTGATGAAGAACGAGTTAAATGTTTTAAGATGCTCATGGAAGGATCACCTCTTTACTTTCAAATGAAGCATAACTCCCTTAAGCTTTTTGAAGGAGAAGCAATATTTTAAAATACTTATGCATAGGAATACATATATAAAACTCTAACTCCAGAAATCTGGGTAAAATTCTAATTTATTTCTAATAGTATACTAGGTCTGACCTTCCACACTATTGTGAAGAATAAAAGCTCATTGTTTGAGTTCTAACTCAAACGTCAACCCATCTGTGAAGTTTTCTTCTGCATAATTAATCACTCTGTCTTCTGGTTTTTAATGGCATTTTATAAGAATCTCTATTGTTTCAGTGATTACATGATATAATTACTACTTAGGAAGTGTGCTGATCTTGACTTCTAGCCTGTTATCAACCCAAATATCTATCAAGAATTGAATGAATAAACTATGATATAATCATGCAATTGGTACAATTCAGCAATGAAAAGGAACTAATTACTAGTTTTTGAAACAATATCGATTATTTTCAAAAACATTATGTTAAGCTAAAGAAGCTAGGCACAAAAAAATATATATTGTTGCCAAGAATTGTAAAGGATCTGGCATTTTATCCAATGTGCAAGCTACTAAAGTTCATGGATGCTGGCAGAAGACACAAGACTCCTGGATCAAAAACAGAGGACTTTATTATTCACAGCTATAGGACTGGCAAAAGTGTCACACCTGCACAAATACTGGATTGTGTTACAAGCGAAAAAGCTACAGTTTTGGGAACCTAAATCTATTATAATAGATATTAAGCCTGCCTGAACTTTGCCCCAGAGGAACACATTACCTTTAGCAAACTGCACAGTAACAAACCTTCCCTTTTGTAAGGAGTAAGATATCTTTAGCTTCCAAGGCTGTTTACTATACAAACACCTGTAAAAAAATACTTCTGAGCAAAAGCAGTGCCTCTTCTCACAAGACAAGCAGAATTTTGTAAGACTCATGGAGAATTGTTTGCTAATAACTATACATTTTCATTCATATAGCATTCTGAAATAGGCAACACTAGTCTATGGTGGGGAAAAAAACCAGAAGAGTTATTACGTGGAGCCAGATGTGATTATAAATACTCACAAGGAAAATTTCTGGCATGAAGAAAATATTTTATATTTTGTACGAGGTGATTGTTACAAGGGTATATAGATTTGTCAAAACGCATCAAACTGTACACTTAAACGTATAAATTGTATGTAAATTACGTATATATATGTTGTAGTAAACTATGCTCCAATAAAATTGATAGAAACATATGCTGCTTATAGCTGTTTATAAATTCTAGACTGGTATCACCTCGAGGGCAAGGATTTTATTGTATTCATCTATCTTGCTAACTACTGAGAAGAAATTAGCCAACTGAGTATTCTTAGTAGGTGCATCATAAAGATTTGTCACACTGAATTATTGGCAACATTTAAAATAGGCCTCTGGGTATTCTTCCTTACTGAATATTGATTTGAAATACCATTACATTAGCTTTATAAAATTTTTGTTGGTGTTTATTTATAAATATCGATATGATGTTTCAAGGAGCCATAACAAATTTTTATTTTTAAAAATAAATCCTCTAAACTCTAAATTATTTTGATGTAGATTAATTTTAATAATGTGATGAGTGGTTTAAAAATAAAAATTCATGCTAGTAAAAATAAGGTGTTTGTTTTTATTTTTATTTATTTATTTATTTATTTATTTATTTATTTTTAGACAGAATCTTGCTCCATTGCCCAGGCTGGAGTGTAGTGGCACAATCTCCGCTCACTGCAACCTCTGCCTCCCAGGTTAAAGCAATTCTCCCACCTCATCCTCCCGAATCGCTGGGACTACTGGCGCCCGCCAACACACCCAGCTAATTTTTGTAGAGACGGGCTCACAATGTTGGCAGGCTGGTGGCAAACTCCTGACCTCAGGTGATCCGCCCACCTCAGCCTCCCAAAGTGCTGGAAAGTAAGGTTATTTTAAAAGTCATTATTACCATATTATAAACCTAGTTCTGTCACTCCTTTAGAAACATAATACTTTTCTAATCTTCAGAATAAAGACATCAGAAAAAGTGTTTCAGATGTGAAAGTTGCAAAGGCTTTTTTCAATTTTCCTTTCACTTAAGCAATTTACATTTGGTAAAACTATCTCGTATCTACTAGATGGTAATTTAGCCTAGCAAAGCCTAAAGAGAAAAATTGACAAGTTTATTTTCTATAGTAACAGAATTTCAAACACTTTCTTCTTAGTATGTACTTTTGATATGATTTCTCTAATTTGTTTTATAGGTTGTGGCCATTTATTTCTTCAAACAACATTTTAATGTGAGTTAAAGAATTCCCTTAACTTGAAAAAGTAAGACAGTGGATCTAAATTAAGCAGTAAAATGATTTGTCAGCTTAGTACAAAAAAATTGCAAGTTTAAAAAATTGCCTTACTCATACATTTCTTTATGTTACCTTTTATTTCTCTAATAAAGACCTGGAAAGAAGGAAAGCAATTATTTCATTTGCTAAATGGAACATATAGGAAACCATTTTATCTTAATTCCTAACAAAAATACCATCTTGTAGCTTTGTGTTTGTAGCTTTGCTGTATAGATAAACCAAATCGTTTTGGTTCAGAACTTAGAGACTGTGTAAAGCTCTATATTCGGGAGTAGAGACTTTCTCATTGTGTAAAAAAACTCTCATATTCCATAATATATTTACCATTTACACATTCCCACAACTGTCTATGAATTCAATGACAGTATTGATTAAATATACATTAGCAGAAAAGTGGAAACAGAATTCTTTGCAAAATCCATCAGGACCCAGAGGTCATTAGTAATATAAAGTAAATTGGAGTGCCAATATTTACAATATTGGTCCTTTATCATTGTATAATAAAATCAACTTTCTATTATAAGCTCAGAAGCTACTAATGACTGATAGAAATCAAAATTTGTTGAGTTTGATTATTTCCAATAACTGAATAGGTACACACATCTCTATACTGATACCAAGATCTCAAAAGTCTTTTTTATTGTCATGGTAACTATAACATGTTTATACCCTCAAATATAAAATCAAATATTTACTCTTTTTTGATAGAATTCTCAAAGTCAATGAGTCATAAGAGAGTTCAAAATATTTTTAGGTAGTAGTTCAATTACAAATCAAATAGGTGCGTGGAGACACAATTATACCAGTAGAGAATACACAGTTCAGTGGATGGGGCTTTACTAACCATCCTGTATCTTACAGAGGGGCACTTGGAGGCCATCGCACATCATAGTAAGTATAGTTGCCTTTCCCCCACAGCTTACTGATGAGGTTGAACCCCACCAAATTGTCATTATATGATAGAGTTTTACATGCAAAAATTGCAATGTCATATAATTTAACCTAATATAAGGTCAAAATAGTAAAATAAAAATAATCTACATATAACTATGGTAAACTCAAAATACATTGTTCATTTAGAGTCTTTTATAGGCAGGTTTATTTGCACAAAGGAAGTAATAATTTTCTGCTTCCTTTCTTGAGCCCTGATAATAAAACTATTGAGCAAATATTTCAGATTTGAGTGTTCAAATTACCCCATTTCTTATCTCACTTCATACCTCAAAATCCTAGAAAGGAGAAACCTATGAAGACGTTATTTGGTTAACTTTCCCTAATTATTAATGATTACCAGGGTAAAGCATAAGTGCCTTTCTCCCAAAGTGGTACCAATGATTGTTTTTTTTTCTTGGATTGCTAAATTTGTTCACTAACTGTACATCTTCCCTAAATTATCAAGGCATATTTCAGGCTAGGTATACATATCTGTACCTTTAAAGAAGTATCTTTCCATCAAAGTCAGAAAAATTCTGACACCACAATACAAGTGAAAGGTTGAGAGTATGTTAAGTGACTTGTACACACCAAATCTGGGCTTTCTCTGAATACATTTGAATGACTGAGTTTAAGCTTTCGAATTCCCAAAACGTAAATCAGTCTCTAGGGGCAATCTGCAATAATTAAAATATTTTCTCTTAGTGATATGCTGGCCACTAATTGGCAGATAGCATTGCAGTTTGTAGCAAAGCTTACTTAGTGACGCCAGGAATTCATTCCAATCCTCAAGAAAGTTTTCTATAATTTCAAATGCCAACAGGCAAAAGAAAAATTTAAAACTCAAATAAGCAAAACTCTTTTTTTGGTATGAGAACATACCTTACCCTAGAGAACATTTTCAAAATTTAGCAAGAAGAAATTATTTTTCCCTACAGGAATCTGCTAGCTTTATACGGATTTTTACAGCTGCATTGCTTTTGCTAACATTCTATCATACTAGAATCCTGCATTTCTACTGCTCAAAATATAGACCTTCTACCTGGGACTACAGTCAATAATTTAAAAAGGAAAAGAAAGAATGTTGGAGTACAAATGGCTGATCACAAGAGGAGAGACCTTGCATCAATAGTCAATGTGTTTTTCTCTAATTGTGTCTTAGGTCTAAGCCTTATCTTACCAACCAGATGGAAAACTTCCCAAGGTCAAGAACTGTGTCTTATAATCCCCTCATGTACAGCCCAGAATTGAACATAAAGCAGGTGCTCAATAGGTGTTTTTCCATTGATTGAAATGTGAATGATAAGGAGACTATGGAAAAAAAAAACACCAGTAGAATGTAGAGCATCTAACATAGTGTAGTCCTCAGTAATGATGATTTTCCTTCTCTGATTTAATATTCTCTTGAATAAATTGAGAAAAATAATGAGGATTTTTCTCACAACATGTGCTTAGAATACCAAGGTCTCCCATATTGTCCACAGTAGAAATGCAATAAATTGTTGTGTCTTTGAATATTGGTCTTTGATAAAGCACTGTATAAAATCACCTATGACCTAAAATGTTGATATGCTTTTATTGCTACATATCTATAAATACTCTCACACACAAAGTTACCATTCTTCAAATCACCTAACTTACCTGATGAGAACTTATCGAGAGTTTTAGCAAAAGGCAATTCTTCCTCACTTTTCTCTATCTTCCTGTAAGATGTATAATTAAGTTCACAAAATGTATCTATTATAAATACTGCTTGTCATATATGCTATTACTTATTTAGCAAAATCCCTGTAATTTTTGGCATCTGAACACTGCTTCCATTCTGATCAAAAGCCTCTATACCTTTTGTTTACCAGTTAAATCACTCAAACAGTCATTTATTAAAATTAGGTAGACGTATTAATTAGAGGTTGAGTGAATGATAAGAAAGTGTATAAGCTTTTTGGAAAAGACTTGAAAACAAAGTCAAAGACAAGTGGTAAAGATGGTAAAAATAGTATATATTACTTGCTATTCCAATAGTCATCTGAAAAGAAAATCATTTATAGGTGATAAAGTGATTCACAAGTTTATCAAATAACTGAGAAGCAAATAAGGCTGAAACATTACCTTCCCCACAGAAGTAGTTTTTGACCTCCCTGAGAAGAAGGGTTTAGTGCTCATAGCACCACATTCTTCTCTTTTGTGGCACTTGCCACAAATATAGTTTTATATTCATTTGCGTGGTTCTTTATTAGTGTCTAGTCATGTAAGTCGATCCTAGGCTCTCTGAGAGTAATTTGTATGTCTTTTTTTTTTTTTTTTTGTATTGAAGTAAGGATTGTGATTATATCACTCAATTGGAACAGCGTCTAAGACATAAAAGGCAGTCAATAAATACTGCTGTCAAATTTGTTGAATGAATGGAACACAGGTGGAAATTAGACACCAGTGATGTAAACTAAGTCATGGTATACCTGTCACAATAAATGTCACAAGACACAGGCAATCACCAACTAGGGATACTAAAATGGAGCCCTCGTGTTTTTGACGTTCAGAAGAGCTTCAGAGAATTGAAAGAGAAATGAAAAAATAGTGACTAATGAGTATGAACTAGCAAGTTTACTCCTCCAAAAACATCAACAGTGAAGAAAATAAAGCCATAACTTAGGAATGCCGGTTTCTAAAACTGCATAAGGGGGAGACATATTCATAGGCATAATACACATCTATATACAATAAAACCATGTTGTAGAAGCTTCTGTAAACTCCACCTTAGTCTCTTTGTTAGGGTGCAGAAGAGAGAAAGAAGGTTGAGAAGAATTTGATGGACAATAGGAAGGGCTATGTGATTCAGATGGGACAACATTTGCTTTGGAAATGATTATTCACCATAATCAAATCACATCCCTTCTTCTGAGTTTTTATGGGTGCCTTTGTTTTATTCATCACCAGAATTGTCAAATAGGATGACCTGGGTACTTTTTCTATCTCTAGACCTCCCTGAGCTCTTCATAACTTTAATTTGTGTACTGCCAATAATATCGTAACTGCCAGCTTCTACATTCTTCAATTTTTACCATACATATCTGATTCCCATATTTCAATTCGTAGTTGTATATTATCCAATTGAATGTATGGTCTTAATATATAAGTAGGATACTTTGTGTCTAGCTTGAAATAGTGAGGAGTAATTTCAGGTATAATGACCACTTTCACTCCAGCTTTTTAAGAAACTTTCTTTTCTTTAACAAAAAGGTGTAATTTATTTACTATTTATTAAAACTATAAAGAAATAAGTGGGGGTACAAAAATGCATCTTTGTGCATTAGAAAATCTATCAGTATCTAAAACTGAACTTTTACATTTGAATCAAGGAAATAACATATTTAGAGTTTGAGTTGGACTATGTATGTTTCATATACTTCAACTCTTTATCTTGAGGGACATTCAAGCCCACTTAATTAAATACACAGTTTTAGGAAGGTTATAGGTTAATTTTTTTACTGTAAATATGGTCAACAGAAGCCCAGTGGACCTTAGCCAGGTGTGTTTTGAATTGGAGATAGAGCAAGCATATTCACCCATTCAGTCACTTTCACCAACTGCCTTGAGCCCACTGCTAGTGACTTCCATTAGGTTAGATAAGTCATAAGGAATGATCCTGATGATGAAGCGTCTGTCTGAAATAGGCAACTAGAGGCTTTGAACAAATAATATTATGCACAGGTAAGAATTAGGACAATATGACAATATGGGGACTAGCTTGCTATACCCTATTTCATATTTCACTCAGCTGCTCCTGAGTTCTAAGACTCTCTATCAATTTTTCCTTCTTTTAACCCACGCTTATTTCCACCCCACTTCATCTTCTCCAACCACCTTCTCCCCCAACCAACAGGCCAACAGCCTCACTGTGGCCAGGCAAACCTGTCACTCACAGTCTCCATTGGTTATTGCCACCACATTACTTCTGCTGGAGGAGGCAGTGAAAGGGGAGATCTTGTGAGAATCTCAGCCCAGACACTTTCTACCTTCCTCCTGCAGTCGTACAGAAGTTATTTACAATCTTTCAGTTAGTAAAACCAAACTTGCTCATTGTCATGTGATTTGCAGGAACAGAGTGGATCACATGTCAAAGGAACAGATAGCACTCAATAATCCTTACTTTTCTTTATTTCTTTGAGATCTTTTTCAAGTTACTGAAAACTTGCCTTTCCTTACTGGGAATACTTCTCATTTTTATAGCTGATAATAGAGAGGAATAGATACAGATAGAGATATAAACTTAGGTATCTCCTCTGTGATATCCTCCCTTCTAGTGTAGCTGCTTCACCAGCTTCCCTAGACTGGGCCCATGTGCATCTGATCATTAGGCTACTCATTTCCTCATCCAGGACTTGTGGATTTCTTATTCCCTAACTACTGAGCACTCATGTGCAGATTCAGCTAAGATCAATGTTATGCTGGGGAAAAGCGTCTTAGATAAACTTATAATGTTCCTATAAGTCATCTTTTAGAAGAGAATGACTTAACATAGGCTACTTTGTTAGAATCTTTCTAGGAGTTTTAAATTAGTGATTACCATAATATATTTTAGTATATTTAGTCGGGTTCTTATTACATTTGAATATATACAAATTTGATAATTACAAAAATATGTAATCATATAATAATCATATTCACAATAACAAAAATGTTAGTGGTAGCATCTTTTTTTTTTCTGTGTTTGGCAACTCACACAGAGACTGAAAGATATATTTCAGATTATATAAAGAGTACCCTATAATCCAAAGTTACATTCCAAGTTGTGAGGGAGAACACCCCTTACTGTATGCTATAAAGCATGCAGAATGCTTCAGCCTCTAAAGCTAATGAAACACTTTAAACTACATTCCCAAAGCCGTGGAATATGAGAGAGTTCACATTACACAGTATTTTCATCCATACTTTGATTGCTGAATGCATATCAAATAAAACAGACTATAAAGACAATATAATTTGACTAATAGAATAATGTAAGTTTAAGATCAAAAGTAAAAATAATAAAAAGGCAAATGTCTAAAAAATATTGGATGCATTTCACTAAAGTATACTTATCTAGCTTGAAAACTAGGAGATTTCTTTATGGACAAAATTAACAACAATTGCAGAAAGTTAAAACTGTCCCCTCCTTCAAGATGATGTCCCAAAGTTGATACAGAGGTTTTTCAATTGATTGGAAACATTTCCCTTGAGGTTTATCACAATAAGCCTGCAGACTACACAATGAGTAGCCACTTGTCTTTTTAAACTCTCCACCAAATATTTCCACTATATATTTTATTTCAGAATGTCCCCTACAACATTCTATTTAGGCTTTTATGACTTCTCATATGTTGAAAGTAAAACTAACAGCCATGTCCTTCACGGTGACTTTGTTCCAGGTGTCACCCCATGGCCTTAGCGGACAGGTTTCTTCTCCCAAGTCAGCACAGTTTGTTGACAGAGTTGGCTTTTGCCTATTGAGAGCTGCCATTGATCAGTGAATATAATGAACTAAGGAACTCAGAAGTTTTCCATCACTGACAAAAAGCAGTGGACAGTATAAAAGCAGTTTATACACTAAGGATTTGCTGTGACTTCCTAGCAGTGACAGGATTAGAATGGTCACAAATTTCATGCTGCAAGATCATGAAATGGCAGAATGTGCATAGTAAATAATAAACTGGTAAAAATAACTATTGTCAGATGATAACTGCTCGAATGTTCACAGTATGATCATAACATTTGTGGTTTCCTCTTTCAAAGATCACAAAACATAATACTTGGTATCAAATATTATATAATCTTACATGGGGAGACTAAATTCTGTATGGTCAAATTGTTGAAAAAGAATGATGGCTGTACAATACCTATTTTAATCTCCAATTGTACCATGTACTCCTTATCCGAAGAGCATTATATAGACAGAGACATAATTACGGAGATTAAAAATAATGTTCAGAAATTAATTATAAAATTCTCACTATAAGTATTTGTGTTAATTATTCTCCATTCGCCATCCACAGCCCTCACTCCCATAGGATCATTCTCTGCTTTTCTCTGTCCTGATAAGGAATTCATTCCTTAAAGTTACTACATTTAAGCCATCTAGAGTGATTCTATTTTCCCACCAGGAGTCTAAGTAAAACACCATCAATCACAAAGAGACAAAACAGGAACAAATGAAATGTCCTACTGCATACTTCTGAATTTTTAGATCACAGTTTATGTCACACTACGACTTTAAAACTGGTTCCTGAAAACAACAGCATTCATTATCTTCACAGTCACTGAACATGGCTGAGTTGTTGCTAAAACTTGATAAACATTTGTGCTTTGCTTTATATTTGTTTGTATCACTATCTACTATTCATAAGTTTTATCTTACCTTCAAATGTACTCTATAGACAGTTTACCCTGAGGAGCCCCGTAAGGCTTAGGACTCTACTAGGTATTAGTCAGTAATAAATATGTAAAAATAAAACACAGACCCATGGGAATTGATCATTGATATAATATGCTGTGAAAAGATGATGGACTTTGAAATATGAAGCCTGGAGGTGAAGTCCCAGGGCTGGTCTTTCTTAGCTTATATAAGTCATCTTGTACATTTTTGCTCACTTAGCTTTTGTTTCTTCAGTTATCAAAGGGAGGAAGTGAAAACCCATTTAATAGGATTGCCGCGAGAGCAAAAATAAACCATTAATATAGGAATTAAATGAAAATACAAAGTGATAAACTCTGCATAGTTACTTTACATTTAAAGCACAGATCACTAAAATACCAGTATTAAGGATTTAATAAAACAAAAATAAGTTGCAAGGCCAGTAATAAAACACTAGGTATTGAAACGCTTTTGTTTTCCTACAATGATCAGCCGTAAGTCAGAATGGTTTGGAGAAACTGAAAATAAGGTTGTTCCTAGAAAGTCATTTGTGAGTAGGAATACACTCCTCATCCCTTCCACACACTCAATATGTCAAAGTCCTGTGATTAGAGAACTCATTTTTCTATATCGCTCACTTACTCCTTCATTAAATAAATATTCATGGAGGGTTTCCTATACTCCAGACACTGTTCTAAGTGTTGAGGACAGAGCAGTGAACAAAATAGACCATCAATGTATCTTGGCAACAATAATGTCCTCTCCCATAAGTTGATGTACATTTCTTTTGTTGAATCTTCATTTTTATCTTTTCTCTTGGTCCGATATTCATGACCCTGTAGGTCAGGCCAATTGCTGGACTAGTGGGCCCGATTCAAATAACTGACAAAGTCCCATAGCTACACTTAACACATACCATAAGAAAGGAAAACATGATTTTATGCACACACACAAAAACAGAAAATCAGCCATCTGGCTTATGTCATTTGTGTTTCTAGAAAATTACTTAATAGTACTAAACTGCATAAGGGCAATTCTTCAAACCTCATAGTCCCTTGATTATGGAAAACAGTCCCTGTACATTCTGCAAATGAAAAACCTAAAGCCTAATATTTATATACTTATTAGTGATTTCTTTGGACAAAATGTGTTAAGTGCCTACTCTCTGTCTTTATTCTGAGAATGAATTTCCTAGGGATTCTTGAATAATTAAATGCATAAAACAATACTATTCAGACAGAAAAAACTGGATATGCTGAGTGATTCCTGGCTCTACTCTTGCACTAAGGAATATTGAAAAATATGAGACATAATTTCCGGTTATAAAGTTTATAATCCACTTGGGCACTAAAATATTACATATGGAACAATTAGCAAGGCAAGCATTAAATATATAAATATAATATTTCCCAGTGAATTATTTGTTTATTGGAAAAACAATCTACAAATGCTTTCTGAATACCTTTGTCTTGAAAAATGAGGGTATTAAAAACATACAGTAGAGAGCACTGAGGCATGCTGTTCTTGAAGACCTCCAAAGTAAGAAGCCCTTTGAACCAGTGAAAGAGGTGAAGAAAATACTCTTGCAATAGCTAAATATCGCAGTGAAACAGTCAAGACCAAATATCCACACAGGGGAAGTTCTGATGATAAGGTAGTACCACTCTCTGTGGGTGAATTAACAGTTTATCATGATTCTCATGCATCTGGAAAATGAAGTATACATTTGTGACCTCATAGGTTTCTCACCTAATGCTCTTTTACTATTTTATACCCACTAGTCTCCTATTTGTAAAACAAAAATGAAAAGTAGCTTGAAAATATTTACTTGTTGACCAGGTTTGGAGGAGTATATGGGACTTCAATTTTTTTTTTAATTAAGAGCACAACTGTTTTGTAAAAGAATTGAAAAGTAATACTTTCACCATAGATATATATACCTGAGAGTGAGCTCCATTTTTTCCATATATTCGTAAATCTCATAAATATTAATTGAATGCCACTCTAGTATCTGACATTATGAATATAAAAGGAATGGACTTAACCAACTCTCAAAAGAAATAAAATGAAAAGAGATTATTTTTTAAAAAGTAGCACAATATTTACATGGTTGAATACAGAAATAAAGGGATTGGGCTCATAGTCAACCAGGTGTCACAACAGGTTTTGCCGACCATTCAAATGGGATACACAACTCAGGAGCATGACATATTTTTATAGTCTGTTAATCACCATTTAGAATAATGGTTCAATTAGGAGTGATTTTGTCATACCTCCCACTCCCCAGGGGACATTTGGCAATATCTGGAGATATTTTTGGTTGTCACACTGGGAAGGGAGTTTCTGCTGGCATCTAGTGAGTAGAGGCTAAGGATGATGCAATAAGGATGATCCTGCAATACCCAACAGTTTGGTTCCAACAACAAAGAATTATCTGCCAAAAATATCAGTAATGCTGAGATTGAGAAACTTTTATTCAGAATGTCTAAATGGTGTTGAAAAGCCAAAGAAAGGCTGATGCAAAGAATTTCTGGTCAGTTGAACTTCAGTAGGTTCTCCGACAGGTTTCAGCAATATTTTATTCTTAATCAGCAATAATCTTACACTTAAAATTAGAATGTTAGACCAAGTTAAGCCAGTATTTTCATAGTCCAAAATTTGGCAAAATTCATTTATAAAGAACAGGTGCTTTATTTAATCTGACTTAGGAGTAGCATGCCACAACATTATCACAAAGTACTTGTCAAAAGCTATAATTTGATTTATGACTGGTGAGCCTAGAATAGTCATAGATTCTTTCTGGGAACAAATTCAAGTTCAATAGAATCCCTGATGACAACAACAAAATTAGTTTTTACTATATGTGCACATACCTTCAAAATATTTGTACTCTGATGTACCACAATGACTACTACTGGATATACATGAGAAGAATTTTGCTACCAGTAAACATGATCAGCTCAAGAGTAGTCAAGATAATATTACATATTTGTCTCAGACACCAATACTGACCTCTATCATTGATAGTATTGAATAGACAAGCATCAATGAAATATTATCATAATTATAATCAACAGAAACAAGTAGTTCTTTGTTACTGCCTATGAAGAGGACATGACATTGAGATAGTTCATGTCCAATTATAATAATCTAGGATTCATGTATATGCAAAAGACAGACATGCAATATTAATCCATTTGAACTTAAAAACACATAGTGCTTATTAGTGCAAGGAACTGTTATAAGAACTTTGAAAATATTAACTCACTTAATCCTCATGTCAATCCAATAAATTAGATGCTATTCTAATCCCCATATTTACAGATGAGGAAACTGAGATACAGAAAGGTTAATTCTCACACCTGCCTTCAGAACCGAATTACATCTTTCCTATATTGTTGTTACAATTGCCATCTGATCTTCCATCCCCATTTTTCTCCCTCCAATCCATATTCTATGCTAACATCAGAAATATTTTTTCTGTACATACCTACTCATAATTTTTCTTCTTAAAAAAACTCCAGTGGCTCCTGATTTCTTATTGGGCTATTATGATTGAAAATAAGCAATAATATTTTTAGCAATCATAGCTAATATTTCTTTCTTGTCTTCTATGCAGCCCTGTATTAAGTACAATGTGTTATTATCATGTATAAACCCAACGGATACGGTGTGGAACACAGTGTCTGCTACAATCTGACCCAATCTCTATCTTTTTCCATGCCTCTTTGTATGGATTGGTCTTCTCTTTCAGTGATTCTCTTCCCTTTTTATTTCAGTCTTACTCTTCAGTTCTCCCAGTGTTAGGTGTTCTATTCATTGTCTTTACAATGCAGCACAAACATAACACTGCTATGGTAGCACTCACTATGTCATTTTGTAATCTATTGTTTATATGCCTGTCTCCTTTGTCAGTGTTTGAAAAATTCACTCCATATTCACTTATGTTCCTGACACACAAAATGTACTAATCAAATATCGAATATAAGTCTCAGGAAATCAGAGGAAGAAATTAATTGTTTGTTATCAATGTTGAGTGGCAGAAAAATCCATACCTACCTCTTGGATCAAATGAGGAGATTCTGCACATGAGGTGAAACGTCAAGAGTCATTTAAAATACAGAAGGAAAGCAAGACTTGCGAGGTTTGAGAGGCAGTACTTCTATGTTCAAAATGATGCTTGGGAAACAGGATGAGAATGAGTATACAAAAAACAAAAATAAAAACAAAACATTAAGTTGTCCTCCCTTGAACATATAGAGGAAGAGAACTAAGGTATAAAAGAAGAGATGCGTGAAACAGTTCAACACACTCAGGTAAAAATTTCCACATGCAAGATAAGGTTGCTAAGTGAACAGGAATAGAGAGACAGTAAGAGGAATAGCTTCCCTAGGTTGATAGTGATCTCATTGTATCTAAATTTCTGTAACTTTTATATAAAAATAATATGGCTCAAAACTTTCAGTTTTGCCTTTCAATTATTAATATGCGTGACTATCTTCTGAAACAGAAAATATGCCATTTATCATCATATACCCTACTCTATCTATGTGTTTGACATAAATGACATCAAAAACAGTCTGATAATCAAATAAAAATCATGCATTAAGCTTATGAAGAGGTTGTGAAAACACACTAGAGTTATACTGAATGTAAGAAATGCAATATTACATTTTATTCTAAATTATAATGCATTATTAATGAGATACAGCCTCAGAAAAGACAGCATTGTCCCTTGAACTATTCCCTCTTCAACTTTCCCTAGAATAATGTAACTTGGTATTTCCATCACACTTTTCTCCGGAGCTTAAAGTGCCTATACACATTACACTGACCTATTACACATGTTCTGAGAGAATCAAGTGTGCAGGATACTGCTGATCCACGATAAACAAAGCAGTGAGTAAACTTTAAGATCGAAAAAAAGGTTTTGTTTGCGCTCATAAGAAATAAGTTACGTAACAAATGTACAGATCATGTGTAATATTCCTAAAAGTAAAATATTAATACAACACAATAGGACTGCATTATATGTATGCATCTATTATTAAAAAGCTGAATGTTATTTCTTTTTGGAGATGATATAATGTTTTCCTCATGTATGTATTCTCTGTAAGATATTCATAAATTTATCACTGATACTCAGGTATTCAATAATTGAAGATGTATTTGCTTTCAGAATTTCAGTGGCTTTAAACTAAAGCAATCTCCAGCAGAATCCTACATCCAAGAAAGAGATGGGATAAAAGTTAGTTCGATAAATAGTAACAACAGTAACAACTATTTATCATTATATAAGTAGGGAAAATGATCCTATGAACTGTCCTTCTCCCTTAATACAGGCAGAAAGCCTGTGGTCTTCAATAGCAGCTTTGAGATAGGCCCCATACCATTAGTATATAACAACTAAAATCACTTAGTTTTCTGCAAGCAACTACTTTTTATCTTATAATCTGATTTTAAGAAAGCTCTATTGAAGTGTAAAAAAAAATGTTTCTTCACTTTTTTTGACAGGTCTTGCTCTGTCGCCCTGGCTTGAGTGGAGACACAAAACACCGGCTTACTGCAGTCTCAGCCTCCCTGGAGGTCAAACCTTCCTGCCACACAGCCTCCTGAGTAGCTTTGGGACTACAGGTGCACACTACCATGCCCAGATAATTTTTTGTAGAGATGGGGGTTTCACCATGTTGCTCAAGGCTAGTCTCGAACACCGGGCTCAAGGGTGTCTACACCTTGGCCTCCTAAAGTCCCTAGGATTACAGGTGTGAGTCACCATGCCTGGACAAAATAAGTGCTGACATATTTCATGCTCTGTCAAAGTCAAGTTAATTGCTGTAATAATACAGGTATCTGGACAAGCCTTCAAGATTTAATGATTCCATTATCTCAGTTTAAAGGAGCGAAATGGAAAACAGAGATTAAAAAGTATACAGCTCTGAGAACGAATGTAGGGTGTAAAAGCCTCTAAAGATATATTCTATGTTTCTGACATAAGGGTGAGAACAAAGTAAAAGGTGAAAATAGCAACGAGGAGAACATTCACTACAGTCTTCAAAGAACTCTACATTAGCCAGAAACCATTTTGTAAGGCAACATCCATGGCTGAAACACTGGTGATAAAATGTTTGCCAGGATGCTCTTTTCTAGGATTTGCTGACAGGTATGTAATGGGGGAGCAGCCATGCCATATCATCTCTTCTTCTGGAATGCAGTCTCCAAAAGATTCCGAGCTGTGGTGATTAAATTTAATGAGCTACAAATATGCAAGAGATCTAGTACAGTAGATGACACACAGTAGGTGCTCAATGAGTAAAGGTTGATTAATTTATAAAATGTTCTTACACCCCATGCTTATGATGTTCTGAAGGTTAGCCATGGCTTTTGTCACAGAAAATTAGTGTCTTCCCATGCTTTTTTTTTAAGAGAATCCATCAGAACTGCATAAACTAACTTTTTTTCAATGTGATGGTTTAAACTCTCCACAGTTTTCAGTGATGAGGTCCTAGTGGAAATTTAAGAATTACAAAAAGAATTCTGAATCAAATAAGGCAAAATTTGTAAAAGTAGAGGCTAGAAAGGTGTGAAAGGATGAAATGCATAGCAGGGCCACAAACATAGGCTGAGTTAAAAAAATGCTGACAACACATAAGCACATGGCATGTGAAACTATTAGCAAGAAATATATAGCTATACAGAAAAGCCCAGTGGAGTTTTAGAATATCTTATCAATAATACTGCAATTTGGTATCAAAGACACAGTTTGGATATTAATAATAAGATGGTTATTCTACAATATAGATGCTAGATGAAACCCAACTAAACTATGTTGAACTCTAGCTAAAAAGGTTAAAAGATCATATAAGCATCCTCCATCCCACAAAATAAAATTGTAAAGCCATCTTACCAAAGAACCAAAGGGAAGTCAAAACAAATCAATAATATTTGGAGCAAATCCATAAAGACATCTCTAGCTTTCCCCTCCCACCCCATCCCTCTTCCATTTATTGGGTTTTAGTCACCGCACCTAATATGTTTTTTATATTTTTATAAGATAATTAGTTCTATATTATAGAGCCTGAGAATTTTTACACAGAAAGCATCTCATCTAGGCCACCAGTTAAAGTGAATTCAGGTTGCTCACTGCACAGAGGCACCCGATGGACACTGGGGGAGATATGAATCCAGTCCCCACATCCTCTGCTCCTGCTTTCAACATGGGCTGCAAATTGCTTAAAAGAAGGGTGCTGCCAGAGTGATTCCGGTATGGAGGCTTTGGACTAATACACATTTAAAAGTTTAAATCTAACTGCATCTCTTATGTGTGGCTTTATGCAGAGTTACTTATCCTCTCTAACCTATCTGCAAATGTAAATGGAATAACCTCATCCAATCATGCAGGGCTGTGTGAGAATCAGAGATCTTGAATGGCCATAGGTCATCATTACGTTCACATGTTTAATATGGTAACTGTTACTATTATTATCTCTGTAGTTCATGTGATATCAACTGGCTAGTCAATTCCTAATTAGGTGGTAGAAATTTTACATAATGTAGTACTCGGTGCATATAAGTTATAGATCAATAGTAGAAGGAATATTTTAAAAGTAGTTATACCAAGAATATGGTTATTAAATGTTGGATGCTTAAAGGACACCTGAGGAATTTGGTAAAAATTAGTAGGATTCTGTCCAATTAATTTGTTCAGAACGGTGTGGGGTTGGAGGAGATTATCAGAACTCTATTATGCAGATTCTCCAGAGTAATACTGACTATAGGTGAATCATACACTTAGAAAGAGCTCTGTTACATGTAGAGAGAATATTGCTATGCAAATGAGCCTGTGAGCAATAGCTGCAAAATTATTCAGTCTCCCAAAACCTTCTCTAGATATACCAGTAGGACCTGAGTGGGCTGCACACCCACCACCCTCTATGAAAATGAGCCATGCCCGGGATTAGAACCATCACATTATAATCATGTCAAGATTTTAGAGTCAGCAAAATGTGTTTTGCCTGTTTTACTACAAAATTTTAACTCTGTTGTAAAGAAGCCAATAAGTCTATTCTTTTTAATATTTTGTCTTTTTATTTTCTGAACTTTCCTCCACAAGGTAGAAAAATAATCTTTCTTCCTTACAACTTGTCTATCGGCATTTATTTGTAAGCTAGAAGTGACCCTGTTGCTAACTATATTTACATATTATAGGTGATGTGTACATAGAAATTTAACATGTTCCTGTAAACGTACTGATGGCTACAGAGCATTTTGTGACTCCACTAAGTAGTCTTGGGCCATATTTGTATAAAGTTAAAGAAAGCAAAGGAACTTAAAAGTTGAGAGTCATTAGGAAAAGTCTCATTTATATGCTAATTTGTCTGACAACTGTACAAATAACCATTTATATTTCTTTAGGAGTGCTTATGTTTCTCTTCTCTCCAGAGCCATTATCCTTATACTTTGATCAAATCCACATCTAAAATTGATCTACGTTCTTTGAGACTTGTCCAAGGTTATTTATAGATTCAATGCCATCCCCATCAAGCTTCCATAATGGGTTTCTTCACAGGGTGGAGAAAACTGCTTTAAAGTTCATATGGAATAAAAAGAGCCCACATCTCAGACAATCCTAAGTCAAAGAACAAAGCTGGGCATCCTACCTGACTTAAAACTATACTACAAGGCTATGGTAACCAAAACAGCATAGTACTGGTACCAAGAGATACAGACCAACGGATCAGAACAGAGTCCTCCAGAGAATAATCGCCACATCTACAGCCACCATCTGATCTTTGACAAACCTGGAAACAAGAAATGGGAAAAGGATTCCCTATTTAATAAATGGTGCTGGGAAAATTGGCTAGCCATAAGTAGAAAGCTGAAACTGGATCCTTCTCATACCTCCTTATAGAAAAATTGTTCAAGGTGGATTAGAGACTTGAAATGTTAGAGCTAATACCATAAAACCACAGGAAAACCTAGGTAGCAATTGCCATTCAGGACATAGGCATGGGCAGGAGCTTCGTAATCTAAAACACCAAAAAGCAACGGCAGCAAAAGCCAAAATTGACGATAGGATCATTAAATAAAGAGCTTCTGCACAGCAAGAAATACCATCAAGGTGAACTGGAGCAGCCTACAGGTGGAGAACATTTTTGCAATCTACTCCTGACAAGGGCTAATATCCAGAACCTACAAAGAACTCAAACAAATTTACAAAGAAAAAACAAACAACCCATCAAAAATTGGGCAAAGGATATGAGAACTGAACCAGTTCTCAAATGAGAAGACATGCATACAGCCAACAGACACATGAAAAAATGCTCATCATGCTGGCCATCAGAAATGCAAATCAAAACCGTAGAGACCATCTCCACACCAGTTAGAATGGCCACGATGTGAAAGTCAGGAAACAACAGGTGCTGGAGAGGATGTGGAGAAATAGGAACACTTTTACACACTGTTGGTGGGATTGTAAACCAGTTCAACCATTATATGGGAAAACAATTGCCGATTTCCTCAAGGATCTAGGAGCTTCAGGAGGCTTTCTATGACCCTGCCTTATTACACAGGTATATACCCAAAGGATTATAAATCATGCTGCTACTTGAAGGCGCATGCACCACGTATGTTTGCAATGCGGCACTATTCACAATAGCAAAGACTTGGAATCAACCTGTCCATCAGTGACAGACTGGATTAAAGAAAATGTGGCATATACCATGGAATACTATGCAGCCATAAAAACGATGAGTTTATTGTCTTTGTGGGACATGGATGCAGCTAGGCTCATCATTCTTAGCAAACTATCCCAAGAACCGAAAGCCAAACACGCATGTTCTCTCACTCATGGAGTGGAACTGAACAATGAGATCCACTTGGACTTCGGGAGGGACATCACACACGGGGGCCCTATCATGGGGAGGGAGGCGGGAGGGATTGCATTGGGGAGTTATACCTGATGTAAATGGCAGTTGATGGGTGCTGACAGCGAGTTGATGGGTGCAGCACAGCAACATGGCACAAGTATACATATGTAAGAAACCTGCACGTTATGCACATGTACCCTAGAACTTAAAGTATAATAATAATAAAAAATAAAAAAAAGAGACTTACCAATAGATGGCAATAAGGAGGTGCTCTGAGTCATAGATGTTTGCAAGCTATAACTGCAAGTTACTCTTTAAAATAGGAAATCTAAGAGTCATGTACACTACTGAAGTACTTCAGTTCTCATCAAAAGAAAATTTAAGTGACAATATATTCTTTTCATTTTAGTGTTATGATAAAATTAGGTGACACAAGGGAAAGTGCTAGACATGTAGTAAGCATCCTTAAATAGTGGAAGCCTTCCTTATTATCCGACAAAAGAATGTGGTCTCCATTTCTGTATGGGTTTTTTGTTCCCAGCAGCAAATAGCTAACATTATCTGAATTTGTGGGATACCACTCTACCACGTCAAAGACTGGCAGAGCCACCTGGGAGTGTGTCAGCCACCAAAGAGCCGAATGACCAGCCAGTCTGGCATGTGGTCATGTGATAAGCAAGCTATTTACATACACACACCAGACAAAAAGGAATTGTTTGAATTAACAGGGGAAAAGGCAAAAAAAACAAAGTCAAAGTGAGGGACTATAGTTCTACATACCTCTACGCAGGCCTTGAAGTGGGGGGAAATCATGTTATTGTACAGTTCACTTACTTTACATCATGTGGATAAACTGAGACAGGATAACATCGCAGTACGTGATAGCAAAACAGGCAGGAGTTTTACAGGCTGAGTTCAAATCTTGGCTCTATCAGTTATATCTGAGTTCAAATCTTGGCTCTATCAGTTATGAAATATAAAACATGAGGTAAATTACTTAAGCTCTTTGAGCATCACTCTCTACTTTGGAAAAGTTGGGATAGGACTAACAACCTAGTTAGATAGTTGTGATATTTATAGATAATGCTTTATAAGTACCCAGCAAAATATCTGACCAAATAAGAAGCCTAACAAATGGTGATGGTTGGATAGTAAAATTAGCAATAACAACACCTTGCTTATATCTATCATCACCATTTCTTTCACTTCTGCTACTGCTACTACAACCACTACTAACACCAGTACTTCTCATTGTACAATGTGTGGGGAGTATGTTATGAAAATAATTATTTGTAGCAATTATGTATGCTGTTTCACCAGCTGAGTATCACCTCAGTTAAAAATCAAAAACAAAGCAAAACAAAAAACTTTGGGATGTGTGGTTGGGCTAGACTAAATTTGTGGAATTTGTTTATTTTATTAATGTGTTCATTTAAAGTATATTTGTCTTCACAATGGTCTTGAATAAACCAAAGTTCAATGAAACATCTTTATTTTATTTTCCAGGCTTACCTACACTCAAGTACCAGGAAAATAGATGGTCTTGCATTTTTCTATTTGTTTTAATGAATTTTTAATGGAACATTTACCAAAAGCTTTATTTTTCTAGAATCCAAATGGAAACAACTGAAAATCAAAACTGTTTCACATTGCAATATATATTACTTCCTGTTTTTTAAAATTTCTCAGAAATTCTACAAAACAGGCAACAAGCATTTTAAAAATTTAAAGAAAGAGATCTTAATAATTTGATCTTTAGCTTTTCCACTGAAATTCTTTCTAACATACCTGCTTATCGTTAACTATGGTTAGTGCTCTTGATTGTCAACAATAAATAACTATATTAGCCTCTTCAATGGGTAGAAATATCTCTAGCAAGGTAATTCCTGTGACGTTTCCTATGAGACTGTGAGACTCGGAAAGAATATGTACTATGCTTGTACCAGAATTTTAAACAGATAAAAACTAGTTAAAATTAACATCAAAGTAAGTTGTGATTTACTAAATAGACAGTACACTAGACTCAGCAGTATGTAGGGATGCTAAAAGGAGAGAAGTGACTCAAAGGTGGGAAATGTCACAGCATGCAGGCCGGGGATTAGCTGTGATGACAATGGTGAGGTGTTGTTGCAAAGTTTCTAGTTGGAGGGCTGTCTGGGCTGCCTTGGGAATGAGAACAGAAAGATGTGAACTACAGTGGAAGTGGATGAGTGTGGCAATGACCGGATGGAGGCGATAAAAAGGGAGGGGGATAGATGATATGGTGTAATATATATACTACTTTTTCAAGTGGCTCTTAAGATCATCTGGCAGCACCTTGCCTTCTATTCTCCTGATTTCCACTCTTAGTCACTATGTAACTTTCAGTGCCTCCTTTCAACAACATTAGAAGCCTTCCAAGGTTAGTGCTGGGATGGGGGATGGATGAGCAGTGCATCCACCCAGAAGATGGAATAATAGCATTGTTGCTTACCAGTGAAATAACATGCTATTTCAAGAGTCAGTGTATTGGGGCCATTAGTAAAGGGTTTGGGAAAAAGACCATTTAACTGGGTATCATTGAATGAGGCTTGTGCCTCCAATTCATCCTATGACTTACATGAGCTACTCTGCTGAAAAAAAGCTCTGATCATGTCACTGCCCAGCCTGAAAACTTTAGTCGAATCCCTGATGTATACAAAATAACTTCTAAACTATAAATTTGGCATAGACTTTTTCAGTCAACTTCTCTGCTCTCACATCCCCCCCAATCTCTTTCTTACTCCTCCAATATACTCTCCATTTCAGTGATTCTCATCTACCTCAGTGTTTCTTCAGTACACCATACTGTGCCTCTCTGTCTTCATTGGTCAAATCATTCTTTTTAGTAGAAAATCCTCTTTTTCACATATTCACCCATCAAAGTCCAATAAATGCTAATTCATGTCAGCATCCTCAAGACTCTCTGCATCATGCACTGTATATGTTCAAGTGAATATCCTCTGAATCAGCACTGGTAGAACCGTGCTCTGCATAGATGGCAGCCAAATTAAGGGTCAATAAATTACAGGTACAAGAAAATACAAGGACTTATTGTAGCATAAGTAAGAAGGTAGAATGCAGAGAGATAGTTAGGAAGCTTCCTTCCCCCCATCATTGCCCACATTTGTAAATATTTATTATTGATTGAATATGCACTGAGTTATTGGTACTACATTAGGCATTACTGAGGGCCACACGACAGGACTGGTAATCTTAGAGGAAACATGTCATATGCCCAATATCTTCTTTAAGAGATCTCCTACATTAGATGAAGTCAGAAGAGTTAGATAATATACCTCAGTTGTGGCATTTTCTGTGTTCCATGGAGAAAATGGAATCGTAGTCTGTGATGTCCATCAGTGTCTCTCATGACTTACCTGCAGCTCTCCCCAACACCTGGGCACTTGGATGTATGGGCCATTTGAAAACTCCCCAACAACCTTTACACTTTTGCATCATAAAGCAGCATAAATCTTATATGCCTTCCCACACCATATATGGACATTAAAACCTCTTTTATACACGCTATTTTTCATGTATAGCTGGTTTATGATGACAAAGGAAGCCAAGGATGTTTCTGAAACAACAATTCATCAATTATTTTTTAAAAGGTGTACAAATTGCTTCATTTTGCTAGGTAAGTATGTTTTTAAATCGTCACTAAAGTAAAAACAAAAGGTAAGAGGAATAAGGGATAAGACAAGTACAAAAGTGACTTCGAAAACCTCATCTGCATAGTAATATTTTTGCAAGATGGCATATGGAAAATGATGCAGGGACACACGAGATATCCACACCACAGTAGGGATGGCCTTGAAGACAAAGAGCTTTCTTTGGTCAACATACTTTAATAATGAAAAAGACCCACCAAATACAAACACAATGGAGAATACTATAAACTTTCTGCGGTATGAAGGCAAATCTTCAGAAGAAATGGATAATTTCACGGACACTTACTCTTCAAGACAAACCAGGAAGAAGTTGAATCCCTGAATAGACAATAGCAGGCTCTGAGGTAAAGAATAAATAATTAACTAGCCTACCAAGCCGAAAAAAGTCCCAGGACCAGATGGATTCACAGCTGAATTCTACCAGAGGGTATAGGAGGAGTTAATTTACCATTCAGCCTGAAACTATTCAAATCAGCAGAAAGAATCCTCCTAACTCATTTATGAGGCCAACATCATCCTGATACAAAGCCACAGAAAGAGGTGCAACAAAAAGAGAATTTTAGACCAATATCCTGATGAACCGATGCAAAAGATATAATGAAATACTGGCAAACCAGTTCAACAACACATCAAAAGAAGCTTATCCACCATGATCAAGTGGAAGCTGTCCCTGGGATGCAAGGCTGGTTAACATTCGCAAATCAATAAACATAATCCAGCATATAGAAACCAGAACCAAGACAAGAACCATGATTATCTCAATAGATGCAGAAAAGGCAACCAAAATTCAACAGCCTTCATGCTAAAACGCTCAATAAATTCGGTATTGATGGGAGCGTACTCAAAATAATAAGAGCTATTTGACAAGCCCACGTATCATCATACTGAATGGGCAAAACTGGAAAGATTCCCTTGAAACTGGCACAAGACAGGGATGCCGCCCTCACCCTCCTATTCAGCGTGGGGAAGTTTGACCAGGAGGCGATTAGAGCAGAAAGAAAGAAATCAAGTCTTCAATTCAGGAAAAGAAGTCAGGTATCCCCCTGTTGCAGATTGACATGAGGACGCATATTTGAGAAAACATTGTGGCCCAAAATTCTCAACAAAAAACTGATAAAGCAGCACAAGAACAGAATATAGGATACAGAATGTGTGCAAAATAAAACATTTTAAATGAACTCCCAAGCACAGGGGCCAAATCCCGGGGATGAGCTTTCCATTAGGTAGCACAAGAAGGAATCAGGGCCCTAGGGAATCATTTTAGGATAGCAGGGACACTTCTTCAAGGAACTTCTGAGCCATATACGTGAGAGCAAAGGAAAGACTGTTGGAAGTGGAACGGCATGACAGCATGTGGACAGGGATCATCATTATGAAAATGGCCATACTAAGGTAATTATAGATTCAATGCCATCCCCATCAGCTACCAATGAGTTTCTTACAAGTGGAAAAACTGCTACAAGTTCTTCAGACCAAAAGAACCCGCATCCAAGATGATACAAATTAAAAGAACAAAAGCTGGAAGTGTCATTACTGGCTAAACTCATACTACAAGGCTACAGTAACCAAAGTAGCATGAATTGCTGGTACTTGGAAACAAGAGATATAGACCAATGGAACAGAACAAGTCCTCAGAATAATACCACACATCTAGCCATCTGATCTTTGTGAAAACCTAGGAAACAAAAGAAATGGGGAAGGGATTCCCTATTTAATAAATGGTGCTGGGAAAATTTAAATTTAATACACCAGTGAAAGCCGGAAACTGGATCCTTTCATGCACTCCTTATACGAGGTAATTCAAGATGGATTAGAGACCAGAAAGTATTGAGACCTAATACCACGCAAAAATCCTAGAGGAAAACCTAGGTGGTACCATTCAGGACATAGAGCATGGGTAAAAGACTTCATGTCTAAAACATACAAAACAACGGCAGCAAAAGCTAAAATTGAAACCGTGGGATCTAATTAAGCTAAAAGAGCTTCACCCAGCAAAAGAAACCATCAGAGTGAACAGGCAGCCTACAGGAATGGGAGAGAAAATTTTGCAATCTACTCATCTGACGAGGGCTAATATCAGAACCTACAAGAACTCTCAAACAAATTTACAAGAAAAAAACAAACAACTACATCAAAAATTGGGCAAAGGATATAGACAGACATTTCTCAAAGAGGCATTTTGTAAAAGCCAACAGACACATGAAAAAATGCTCAATATCACTGGCCCATGAAGTACGAGAATGAAAACCACAATGAGATACCATCTCACACCAGTTAGAATGGCAGATCATTCAAAGTCAGAAACAACAGGTGCTGGAGGATGTGGAGGCGGAACACTTTTACACTGTTGGTGGGATTATGCAAACTGGATTCAACCATTATGGAAAACAGTATGCTTGATTCCTCAAGGATCCTAGAACTTCACATGTACCATATGACAGCCATCCCATTACTGGGGACCTGCAAAGGATTATAAATTGTATGCTGCTATAAAGACACATGCACGCCGTATTTATTGCGGCCACTATTCACATAACAGCAGGAGCTTTGGAATCAACCCAAATGTCCATCAGTGACTGGATTGGATTAAAGAAAATGTAGCACATATACACCATGAATACTATGCAGCCATAAAAGGATGAGTTTGTGTGGCTCCTTTGTAGGGACATGGATGCGGCTAAGAGCCATCATTCTTAGCAAACTATCACAGAACAGAAAACCAGCACCACACATATTTCTCTCCTCCTTGGGTGGGAGACGCTGAACAATGAGATCACTTGGACTCCAGGAGAGGGGGAACATCACACAGGCCTATCATGGGGAGGGGGAGGAGGTTGCTTTGGGGTGCCTGATGTAAATGGCAGAGTTGATGGTGCCTTGCACTAACACATGGCACACAAGTATACATATGTAACAAAACCTGCGTTATGCACATGCTTTCCACAACTTAAGTAATAAAAAAAAAAAAAAAGACTAAGAAGGACCCAGTCCCGGTGAAGATTTCAGTAGAGGGAGAACAAGAGGACCATTTAACACATGGCATGAACGCGTCCACCGGCAAGCTGGCGGTTTATTCCTTCAGAAACAAATATTTTCAGATTCTAGAAAAATCGAATTGCTGCTTTGTAAGGGCTTCCAGGCTAACTCAGTTGGTCTGAGAAAATCAATTAACATAGTGTACTTTATAATTTTGTTGAGATCTAATTTTATGTGTATAAAACCTGTCTCTCCAATAAAATCATAAATGATCTCCCCCACTTTCAAGCTCTCATTAATAATAATTAATAATAGGTTATTTAATTGCTGGCTTACTTGCTAAACAATGAGCTGAGTCTACGCATGACACTAGACTCAGGACTCATGAGGAGATTAGCTATGTGGAGACAACCAGGTAGTCCTGGGTTCAAAATCAACTTTGGGAAGGAGTTTAACCTCCCTGAGTCTCAGTTTCTTCACTTAGATAGTGGTATAATAAGTGGGTTAAAAAGTAAATATATAAAGCAATGGTACCTGGATGATATTCAGTATCTATTAATGTGTGGCACCAAAGAGGAATTGAGGAATAAAACATGATCATTATTCCCAAGGTCACTGTAATCTAGGAAGCCACAGAAAATATATAACATCTACTGTTTTTTGATTTTTTGATTATGGCTATTCTTGCAGGAGTAAGGTGGTATCGCATTGTGGATATGATTTGCATTTCCATGATCATTAGTGATGTTGAGCATTTTTTTCATATGTTTGTTAGCCATTTGTATGTTGGCGTGGATGTGGTGAACAGGGAACACGTCTACACTGCTGGTGGGAATGTAAACTAGTGCCGCTGCTATGGAAAATAGTGTGGAAATTCCTTAATAAACTAAAAGTAGAACTACCATTTGATCCAGCAATCCCACTACTGGGTACCTACCCAGAGGAAAATAAGTCATTATTCTAAAAACATACTTGCACACACATGTTTATAGCAGCACAATTCACAATAGCAAAATTGTGGAACCAACCCAAATGTCCATCAATCAATGAGTGGATAAAGAAACTGTGGTAAATATAGATGATGCAATACTACACAGCCATGAAAAGGAATGAATTAACAGTATTTGCAGTGACCTGGATGAGATTGGTGACTATTATTCTAAGTGAAGTAACTCAGGCATGGAAAACCAAACATCGTATGTTCTCACTGATATGTGGGAGCTAAGCTATGAGGATGCAAAGGCATAAGAATAATACAATAAACTTTGGAGACTTGCGGGGGGGGAAGATTGGGAGGGGGATGGGGGATAAAAGACTACAAATATTGTGCAGTATATACTGCTTGGGTGATGGGTACACCAAAATCTCACAAATCACCACTAAAGACTTTACTCATGTAAACAAATACTACCTGAACCCCAAATAACGCACAAAAATATAAATAAATAATTTTTTTAAAAAAGAAATAAATAATTTTTATAAAATGTCATCTAACTAGAGAACCCCTGGGAACAAATCATTCTTCATAGTCAATTTTCCCAGTTAGCTAAGGATTTTATGCCTCTAAGCACCAATTCGTTTTCATATTTAATTATCTGAGTTGGAAATGCCTCTAAAAACACCTTACATATTATTTTGCTTCTGCCTCATGATATACTGATTGTCATGTAATATTTTCATAATAACTCTGCAATTGCTTTATGGATATTAGTTTTGAGAACTTTGAGTTTCGTCTGTCCTAACTCCAATGGCCTTAGATTGCTGTAACTTTGAGGATTTCCATGTGATATTTTTAGAAAGTCTCTTGTCCTTTCACTAGATGTCACTTCTTAAAGTTGACAGTGTGCTTGCTTGTGACACCCCCTCTGCCTTCTAATTTACTGCTGCAAACCTACATTAGATCACTAGGTAATTTAGAATTCTTCTTATGTTTTAAAGAAATATTATGTATTCACATAAAATTATGTATCGACCCTCTAAGTGAGAAATAATTTTAGAAATGCCTAATGAAATAATAAAAGCAGAGTCAGAGTTTTTCAACCTAAAAGTCAAAATATTAGCCTGTCAACAAAACGTACAAATAACATTAAAAATTTAATACACCGGGTAAGCATTGCAGTAAGCATGATTGATGAAGGATTGGTATTTTTATATGCACGTTCATATAAATTAATAAGAAAACACTAAAACGTCAAGGCAACATGAAAAGCAAGTCATAAAAGAAGAAACTAGTTAACAAGCATATAAGAAAACATGTAATCTTTTGAACAACTAAAGAAATGTAAACTGGTTAGCTTTTTGGCTATTAATAATTTTTGAAATTTAAATTTTAAAAATATTTTAAATTTTTAAATTTTGTGAAAACTGTTATATCAGTTGCTCCATTTTTTAAAACAATTTGGCAATCAGTATTTTTGGCAAGGAGTCATAAAAATGTCCATAATTATATAGTGTTTGGAAAAAATATGATAATTCTATTTCCTTAAAATAAGGGGGGGCTATTTGTTTAAAATGGAGGGAGCTATTTGTTTAAAAATAAGGGATAGGTGAAGAGAATTATGTTTTATTAACTCACATATAATTGTGGTAGTGAATGAGCTAACACTGCCCTATACACAGATTTAAATGTACTGTGAAATTTGTATGTTTAAAACAGTGAGCCACTGACACAGGTATAGGCAGATAGACCAATAGAACAAAAGAGAAAATCCAGAAATGGACCAAGTACTGTGGAAACTTGTTACATGACAAAAGTGTCGGCTCAACTCACTGAAGGAAAAGGAGAGACGGAAAGCTGAGGTTGAGGAAACCGGGAAGTTCTTTGGGAAAACATAAAAGTGGATCCATATCTCATACTACATACCAGAGTAAACTACAAATGAATTATATATCTAAATTTAAAAAAATAAAATCATAAAACTATTAGGAGACATAATTACAGGAAAGCCCTTACAACTATGACTTATAATCCAGATCCAAGGAAAGACCAACAAATTGCATACCATAAAATTAAAAGTTGGAGGCAGGGAGGCAGAAACTCCTGTATCACTAAAGAAAAGTCAAAAGACTAATGACGAAGAAAATACCTGCAACATATATCCCAAACATAAGATTAAATCTTTAACACTTTAATACATAAAAGATCTTATAAAATGAAGGAAAAAAATCCCACAAAATCGCAACAGAAAAAAAGATGAAATATGAAGATTTTTAAAAAATACATACAAATTTCTTGGCCCTTAAACATAAGAAAATATGAAATTCTCAGAGTAAGAGAAATTAACATCATGACTACAGGAAGTCCTCACTTAACATCTTCCATAAGTTCTTAGAAACTGCAACTTTAAGTGAAACAACATATACTAAAACCAATTTTACTGTAGGTTAATTGATACAGACAAGAGTTGAATGTCTATGGCATATTTCTGGTCACAAAAAACATTGAAAAAAATATGAGTTAGACATACATTTAAGAAATATTGATAAAAGCAAGCGATATAATTATTTACCCAATTATTCTAGTTCAGGGATGCAAGTGGCCAGAGCTTATCCAGACAGCTCAGCACTCAAGGAAGGGACTAGCCCTGGATAAGAGACCTTCCTTCACAGGCGCACTCACACACCCACACTCATTGAGACTGGGACCGTGTCAACATGCCCATTCACCTAATGTGCACATACCTGGGGTGCTGGAGGAAACCAGAGTATCTGGAGAAAACCAGTAGACCTGGGAAGAGCACACAAACATCACATAGACAATGGCTCTGGCTGGGATTTTTTTTTTTTTTTTTTCTCATTAGCCTTGTAAAAAAAGGATGTTATTCCAGGACCTGCTGTACACATATTAGATAGGCAAAAATGTTCAAGTTTGACAGCATACTCTATTGGCAGGGCTGAGCAGAAACACTGTTATGTATTGATGGGGAAGTATAATATTGTATAACCCTAGAGTTAAGAATACGTCAATATTGACAGAAACTACATGCATTTATCCTTTGACTAAGCAATGACACTTCTGATATTTTACCTTAAAGATTCACCTCTAAAATTATGCAACAACATATGTTCATGATTAATTCTGCCATTATTTTGTACTAGTAATATATGAAAGTAGCATAAATGCCCATCCATAGGAGACTGGCAGAAGAAAACTAGGATACATCACACAATGCAATATATATATATATATATATGTGTGTGTGTGTGTGTGTGTGTGTCCTGGTTTATGTTGTACAACCAAAACTCTATCCCAAAAACAACGATCACCTGTATAGAGTGGGTATTATTTATTTTGCACAACCCAAACCTCCCCCCATGCCAAAAAAAAAAAAAAAAAAAAAAAAAAACAATGATTACCTGCATAGAGTGGGTATAGGATGGAGAAGTTATAGATAGAAGGGAGACTTCTCTGCATATATCCCTTTTACACGGTTTTTACTTTTATCCCATGTAAATGACATATCATTCAGCAAATAAAGTTAAATCCAAAAGAATGAAAACAAAAATGTTTCTTTGCTTGGAGGAATTCTCAGATTATAGAAACATGCTTTGCCCATGCATGCAGGGTGACTGAAATTTCTGGGAGCTACAGCCACAGGCTCCAGCTTTTTATTCTAAGGATGATTCACCTAAGGATGAATTAGATCTGAAGAATAATCTACCTACTCTCTCAGAAGATTCCCAGCAGGATGGTGTCCCAGCTGCCCAGAGCAGTCCCCCGCTCCGTAAACACCTTTCACCAGCGTTATTCCTTCCCTATCTGGCTTCTGCGTGTCTTCTCTATGGATCCTTGAATCCCTTCTGCCAAAACTACTTTCACTTTAATCCTTGTCTCAGGGTATGCTCTTGGAAGCCTCTGTACCAAGAGAGACAATATCACTTTTTTTTTTTTAATTTAGAGTAATTTCTATATATTATTGCAAAGGCAACACATGATCCAGTTGGGCAAGTGGGAGAAGTGGAAGTTTATGATGAATAGATCCCTGGATGGAACTTCAGATAAGCTTCATCAAGGGCTTCCTGGAAAGTCAGAACAAAGGTGGCTCCCTTCCCCTCCACTACTAAACCTTTTCACTCTGCCACTCCTGATTCAAACAGCTACTGGGTCTGCAAGTGGTTAGGACATGAGAATAAATCTCTGTGGCGCCTTTTCTCCAGTGGGACATGTATTATATATAATAGAACTGCTGGGGATATGATTATTCATTAAATATACAAAATGTAAGCAATATGTAACAAGGAATTAACACGCAAAAAGGAAAAATTATACACTATGTATAAATAAGGTCATAAAAGTACTAGAAGGAAACATAATTACAGGAAAGTGAAAGTAGTTTTGGCAGAAATGATTCAAGGATCCACAGAGAAGGTGTGCAATGAAGCCAGATAGGGAAGAAATAATGCCAACGAAAGGTGCTCACGGAGAGGGGGACTGCCCTGGGCACCTGGGACACCATCCTACTGGGGATCTTCTGAGAGAGTATGTAGAATATTCTTCAGATCTAATTCATCCTTAGACGAATCATCCTTAGAATAGAAAGATGGAGCCTAGGGTTGTAGCCCCCAGGCTACACTAAAAGAGAAAAATTTGCTTCATCATAAAATAAAAGTTTCAGGAATTATCTTTAAAGGGGGTCATTCCACAAAGACTTTCAAAAGGATTGACGAGGAGATAATTTCCAGGGACAGAAAATAGGAATGCAGACTTTTCATAAGAGAACAAACTGCAGGTAATGACAACATACACACATTAGGACGCCTGTCATGACAGTCCTCAAGTAGAGCAAGTGAAAATACTGCAACTGTGACTTAGATAAAACCCCTGGGACAAAAAACAAAACTATAGGCAAACCAGAACCAGGCAATCTGAAGAGTGGAGAAGAGAATTCATCACAAGGGAAACAGAAATCGTAGAGAAACTACAAAGAAGTACGTAAGAAAACTTTTCGCAGTATCAGATACAATGGACAATTAAGCTACCTGCCAATCCTTCCCATAGTTTGCTCATATGAGCTAATAAATTTCTCTTGGTGTTAAAACTATTTCAAGTTTGTTTTCTGTCTTTAGTAGTCAAAGAATCCTGACCAAGAGACCAGGTCATTTAAAAATGCAAGGAAGCGGCCCGGCACAGTGGCTCACGCCTGTAATCCCAGCACTTTGGGAGGCCGAGGCAGGTGGATCAGGAGGTCAGGAGATTGAGACCATCCTGGCTAATATGGTGAAACCCCGTCTCTACTAAAAATACAAAAAATGAGCCGGGCGTGGTGTTGGGCTCCTGTAGCCCCAGCTACTCGGGAGGCTCAGGCAGGAGAATGGCGTGAACCCGGGAGGCGGAGCTTGCAGTGAGCGGAGATCGTGCCACTGCACTCCCGCCTGGGGGACAGAGCAAGACTCCGCCTCAAATAAATAAATAAATAAATATTTTTTTTAAAAAGCAAGGAAGATTAAAAAAAAAAAAGGCAACCGTTGTAAGTGGAGAGTGTTTAGGCAGCAGGACACAGGAGAACTGAAAATTACACACAAAGAAAATATTTCTTTCTAAATTTCTCATTTTTTTTAAGTGGGATAAAAATTATGGTTAACCCTCAGGTAATGGAGTACTAGTGCTCCCAGGTGCCAAAAAGGACACTGAAACAGGAATCCCCATGTGGACAAACATGGCAACAAAAGCGAAAGGATTTCTGTCTCCTCCAGTGCCTGAAATGGGGCTCAGGAATTCTGGATTCTGTTTCTTCCTCACCCCAGGTGTCCACTGAAGGTCTGGCTGCCACTGCTGAGGTGACTGAACCAAACAAACTTCTTTCCCAACTCTCTTTTGGCAGTAGATGGTAAATTCCCCATTGGAATCGCCTCCTGATGGAGATGTTTCTGTGGATAATTGGATGTCCAGCAGCTATTATTGCTATCCTTCTATGCGTTTAGCCAAAGAAATGACAGTTGTGCCACAGACGGAGCACCTGAGATTCTTGAGGCACAAACAAATGTCAATTAATCTAACGGAGAGGGCATGTCTCCCATGGCCAAGCACATTTGTCAAAAGAGACCACACACCTACTCTGGAGAACACACTCAAATCCTTTTAGGGTTCTCTGTCCTCTGCGGTGTGAATAATTGGTAGGAGTACTGAGTTTAATTTGCCTGGAATTCACTTGAACTTCTTTTTAACAATGGGAAATAATTTAACCTTTCTGTGTCTCCATTTCTCAAGTATCAAAGAATGCCTTGTCATTATCAGATAATACTAAGTATCCTAAATTTGTGTTTGTTACATGTAAATGAAATGAGCTTAAAAAACATTTTTGTGACAAGTTATGGAGAAATTTGACCAGGATTCTGGCTCTATAAATATCAATTCCACTCATTATCCATGACTCACAGCTCTGAGTTATTCTAGGGAGCCCCTAAATTTCCCAAAAGGCCTGGTAAATTCAGTATTTCTTGGCATACAGCTGGTAAACTTCTAATAAAATATAGTAACCTCAATCATAGTTGAGTACTCTCTGAGAGCATTTTCAACATCTACAGCGCACAAATTATAACGGCCCTGAGTGACTGAAATTTAATATCTAATATGCAACTACACTAAGCCAGGTACTAAGCTGGGGTGTCTAACTAGAGCGGCAATAAAAATAACAACCTAAATAATAATGACTAAACAAACGGCTAATCTATACTTGTGCTTACTATGTGCCAGGCATTTTCCTACGCATTACCTCATTTAATCCTCACAGCATTATGAGGTGAGAACTAGAATTACCTGCGTTACAGTTGAGGCTCAGTGGGGATAAGTAATTTGACAAAGGTCACACAGTTACTTCGTGGAGGAAATGAGACTTGAATTCAGAATGGGGCATGGGTTGAATTGTACGCCCTCGAAAAAAGATACAGTGAAGTCCTCACCCTCACTACCTCAGAATGTGGCCTTATTTGGGAAACAGGTTTGTGGCAAACATAGTTAAGAGGATGCCATAAGGGAGAAGAATGGCCTCTAATGCAACATGACTGATGTCCTCGTAAGCAGAAGGCTGTGTGATGGCAGAGAGACGCACAGGGAAAGCATCATGTTCTGATGAAGATTAGAGTTATACAGCTGCAAGTCAAGGATTTCCAGCAAACCACCAGAAACTAGGAAGAGGAAAGGAAGGATTTCCCTACAGGCTTCAGAGGGAGCATGGCCCTCCTGACACTTTGATTCTGCACATCTAACCTCCAAAACCATTAGACAGTGAATTTTGGCCGGGTGTGGTGGCTCACGCCTATAATCCCAGCACTTTGGGAGACTAAAGTGGGTGGATTACCTGAGGTTGAGAGTCTGAGACCAACCTAAACCAACATTGAGAAACTCCGTCTCTACTAAAAATACAAAAAAATTAGCCAGGCATGGTAGCACATGCCTGTAATCCCAGCTACTCGGGAGGCTGAGTCAGGAGAATTGCTTGATCCCGTGAGGAAGAGGTTGCAGTGAGCCGAGATCATGCCATTGCACTCCAGCTGGGCAGCAAGAGCAAAATTCCATCTCAATAAAATAAAATAAAATAAATAAAATAAAATAAAAAGACAGTGAATTTCTTTTGTTTAAAACCACCCAGTTTGTGGTACTTTGTTACAGCAACCCTGGAAAACTAATGTAGTGCCTAACTCCAAAGCCTTTGGAGGGCACATCAGTTGAAAGTCTTTCCTAGATCATTAAAGAAACATTTAATTACACATAGAAGATATATATTTTTTCAATTTTATTAGATTCCAACTTACACAAAGATCTCCAGAAGACAGATTTTTAAAAAATCAGAATTCTTATTTTCTGCCTCAGCTGTGGTAAGCACAATTTTTGTAATTATTTTAAAATGTTTTCTAAAATAGCTTAATTCTATCCTTTTGAATTACTGGAATAACCAATATTTATTCTGAAGCAATTATCATCTTCAGAAAGGATTCTTTGTATTTTCTGGGTGGCTGTTAGATGGCTTTATTTGAATTACCATACTACAAGAACTCCTCTAGAAGAAACAGACTAATACTAGGGTGGGTAAACAAGACAAGTTTACATCATATACTGTTACTATGCAGCCAGCATTTTACCAGAGCAGAGTCATGGATTCTCCTTTCCAAAGAAAGAAATGGCAGTGAGAATAGAGACTCAGAGGAAGAGAGAGAGAGAGAGAGAGAGAAGAGGAAGAGGAGGAGGAGGAGGAGGAGGAGGAGGAGGAGGAGGAAGAAGAAGAAGAAGAAGAAGAAGAAGAAGAAGAAGAAGAAGAAGAAGAAGAAGAAGAAGAAGAAGAAGAAGAAGAGGAGGAAGAAGAAGAAGAAGTAGTAGAAGGAGAAGGAGGGAGGAGGGAAGAGGAGGGAGGAGGGAGGGAGGGGGAGGAGCATGTCGGGGGAGGGAGGGGGAGGGGGAAGAGGAATGTATTGAAGACCTATTGCCATGAAGGTGATAAGGAAATAAATGACCATAGAGGAAAAGCAGGGTACATAGAGCAGTGGGGGGAAAAAATGAGCCTGGAGAGAGGAGAGGAGGCTCCTGGAAAACCTGGGAAGGACAGGGGAGGGAGGGGAAGACAGGGAGACAAGAGAGAGAGAGGGGAGGGAAGAAGGAGAAGAAAAGAGATAAAAAGGAAGGCAATAGAGGGAAAGGGGTTAGAAGAGTAAGGGGGAGATGGGAGGGAGAGAAGGAAAAAGAAGGGAAGAAGGAAAAGGGGTAAAGAGAGGGAGAAAAGCAGAGGGAGAGAGAGGGGGAAAGAGAAGGAGTGAAAGAAAAAGGGAGTGGTACATTAGGAGGGAAAATATGCTGAATATGTGTGAAGGTGCGTTGGTCTTTCTGTTCACTGGCATGCATAGCAAATATTTCCCTCAGGGTCTTAGTGCCAGCTGACACAGAATAAAATAAGACACATTCCATGGCACTTTCACAGTGATAAGTATCTGGTCAAAAACCCAGCGGAGGAAAATACTCTTATAAAACTCTCATTTTTTATTTTTCGCATCTTGGCAAAGTCTTTACTCTGAAACAAAAGAGCAGTGTATATTCCCATCACTTTATTTTGAAGAGTCCCTTTTAAGAGCCGCCACATCACATGCAATACTTGATCACTATCAAAGTCCAAGTTCTTTAGTGCCAAGAGCCAAGTGTGGTTTGGCTTGATCTTTGAGAAACATTTCTGGATAGTAAAGATCAAGGGCCATCCATATGGAGGCGCATCTTGCCACCACTCTATCTTTGTGCTGTTCAAATATTTTATTTATTAGGAGCAGGACTTCCTAGTAATAAACACAATCACAGCAGTCCATAATACAAAAGGGGCATTTTAAATGTAATATATTCCACTTATAAGTATATATTACATATTATAAATATAAATGTGAACATAATTAAACATCACATGAAAAGCTTCTGGGTTCAAAGAAAGTAAAATCATTCTTAAATATAATCAAACCAGGAAAAGCATCATAAATAAATATAATGAAAGTCAGGAGCATTAAAAGAACAGATGCCAGACCAGATCTTCATTGTGCTTCAAGAACAGGCCAGGCGCAATGACTCATGCCTGTAATCCCAGTACTTTGGGAGGCAGAGACGGGCAGATCATGAGGTCAGGAGATCGAGACCATCCTGGCTAACACAGTGAAACCCCGTCTCTACTAAAAGTACAAAAAAATCAGCCGAATGTGGTGGTGGGCGCCTGTAATCCCAGCTACTCAGGAGGCTGAGGCAGGAGAATGGTGTGAACCTGGGAGGCGGAGCTTGCAGTGAGCCGAGATTACACCACTGCACTCCAGCCTGGGTGACAGAGTGAGACTCTGTCTCAAATAAATAAATAAATAAATGAATAAATAAATAAAAATAAACAAAAATAAACATGCTACCAGGTTATAGCAGATGAGCATTTCAAAACACAAGGATAAAGAAAGAGTTCTGTAGAGAGAAACTGTTCATTAGGTATCATTTCAACTTTCTGTGCTAGAAAATATTTATATATTTAATATACTAAGAATTTTGTTTTTGTAACACATTACATACATTTTCAAATGTGTTTTTTTAATACTCTAGCCATCCCTTTTCCTTATATTTTAGAATTTTTAAATTCACTTGACATTTCCAGTTAAGACCCATGCATAAAAGATAATACTAAAAATTAGAATTTTATAAGCTATTGCATAGCTAGAAAGTTCTCTAAAACTTCAGACAATGCAGTGATAGTTTATGCAGAAACGGACTGAGGGAAGGCTTCATGGAAGGGCAGAAGGAACCAGACCCGACAAGCAAGACTCACACAGGGAGAGAGGAGGAAATGTCACAGAGGGAAAGGCCTAGAGATAAGAGAGACCTTGGAATGTGGGAGGACAATAGGAAGACTGGGACTATGGGTTAGAACATATAGAGAAATCAGGCTGACCTGGCCAGTTTGGCTGTCAAGTCACAGCAAGAGGACAGGGGATCTGTGGAGAGGGGAGATCCGTGGAGAGGGGAGAAAGATGATGAAAGCTGTGGTTTATTAAGATATGCAAATAGGTGAAACCTTTGTGCCAAACACCAATAGTCCAGGCATCAAATGGCAAGAGTGTGGGGAAAGGTGATAGCATGGGAATGGAAGGGAAAAATATTACACAAGATTTATCAGAGCTTAGAGACAGGGTGCTGGAGTTCTATCTTTTTTTTTTTTAATTTATTTATTATTATTATGCTTTAAGTTGTAGGGTACATGTGCATAACGTGCAGGTTTGTTACATATGTATACTTGTGCCATGTTGGTGTGCTGCACCCATCAACTTGTCATTTACATCAGGTATAACTCCCAATGCAACTCTCCCTCCCCTCCCCATGATAGGCCCCGTGTGATGTTCCCTTCCTGAGTCCAAGGATATCTCATTGTTCAGTTCCCACCTATGAGTGAGAACATGTGTGTTTGGTTTTCTGTTCTGTGGATAGTTTGCTGAAATTGATGCCTCTAGCTGCATCCATAAACCCTACAAAGGACACAAACTCATCGCTTTTATTATGGCTGCATAGTATTCCATGGTGTATATGTGCCACATTTTCTTAATCTGAATCTGTCACTGATGGACATTTGGGTTGAAATACAAACTACCATCAGAGAATACTATAAACACCTCTACGTAAATAAACTGGAAAATCTAGAAGAAATGGATAATTTCCTGACACTTACACTTTCCAAGACTAAACCAAGAAGAAGTTGAACTCTGAATAGACCAATAGCAGTAGCTCGAAACGAGGCAATAATTAATAGCCTAGCAACCAAAAGTCCAGGACCAGATGGATTCACAGCTGAATTCCTCTACCAGAGGCATACATATTGGTACCATTCCTTCTGAAACTATTCCAATCAACAGAAAAAAAAGAGGGAATCCCTCCAACTCATTTTATGAGGCCAACATCATCCTGGATAACAAAGCCTGGCAGAGACACACACAAAAAGAGAATTTTAGACCAGTATCCCTGATGAACATCGATGCAAAAATCCTCACAAAATATTCGGCAAACCGGATTCAGCAACACATCAAAAGGCTTATCCACCATGATCAAGTGGGCTTCATCCCTGGGATTCAAGGCTGGTTCAACATTCGCAAATCAATAAACATAATCCAGCATATAAACAGAACCAAAGACAAGAACCACATGATTATCTCAATAGATGCCGAAAAGGCTTTTGACAAAATTCAACAGCCCTTCATGCTAAAAACGCTCAATAAATTCGGTATTGATGAGTTCTATCTTTAAGATCTGTATTGTGTTTCTCTTTTGGCTGGAGATGACAAAACTCAGTCTTTTTGCCTTAGGTCAAATGCTTAGGCATCAGGCAGAGAAACACTTCATTTAAAGCTATAATTTAGGAACGGAAGATCACTCCTGTAACTTTCAAAATAACCCACTCAATTCTGCAAATTTTTATTTTCAGGTGGTATCTTCCCTTGTTAAAGTTAGTATTTTTAAAAGTTGAAAATTAGCATAAAATAATGCAGTATCTTCCCTAATAAAAATCTTGCCCTCATTTCCCCCAAATTATTTCCTTAGTGTATTTTTGAATCAGTATTTCAGAAAATGTTTTTATGTTTTCTCTATCTGTTTTACATTGGAAAAACTACATGAGCAATGTAAGGTATATTTCAATTGAGATATGTTTTCTCTCCAGAGGAAAAATTCAATCCTGAGGTCATATATCTGGAAACTTCAAAAATCTGAATCTGTTAATTACCTAAGAATTAGAAAAAAAAATATGGTGCTGAAAATGCAAAAGAGATATAAAAATGTCCATGGATTTATGCACATCAACTGAAACAAACAGAATCATTGTCCTCAAAGAGTCCACATACCAGTAAATAAAAAGGTAAATAATAGTGCACACTTATAGTTCTAGCTATTCAAGAGGCTGAGACAGGAGGATCCTTGTGTCCAGTATGTTAAGACTGTAGTGAGCCATGATCACACCACTGCACTTCAGCTTGGGTGACAGAATAAAACCCTGTCTCAAAAAAAAAAATAAAATAAAATAATAAAATATTTTTAAAAGACAAATAAATAGAGGAAAGTGATCAGTGATCCAACAGAAGGTCCAATGTGTCTATCTGCAGATCTCTGGAAGCATTGTCCTTCAGTTCATGCAAATTCAACCATCCAAGCTCAAGTCCCACTTCTGCTATACAGCTTCGTTTTAAAATCTCAGTTCTTATTGATTTAGCTTTCCATTAATTTCCTGAACAATTAGAATCTACCAAATTTAGTCCTTTATTAAATGTGCTGTTTATATATCCAGTTTTCTAACCGTGTGTTTTACCTACTTTATTACATTTCTAAGTTCCATATGGGTAAAAAAAAAAAAAAAAAAAGGCTTGGATCCCATTCCAAGAGAGCCAAATAGGAACAGCTCCAGTCTGAAGCTCCCAGCATGACTGATGCAGAAGACAGGTGATTTCTTCATTTCCAACTAAGGTACCCGGTTCATCTCATTGGGACTGGTTGTACAGTGGGTGCAGCCCACAGAGGGCGAGCCGAAGCAGAGTGGGGCATTGCCTCACCTGGGAAGTGCAAGGGGTTGGAGGATTTCCCTTTCCTAGCCAAGGGAAGCCGTGACAGACCATACCTGGAAAAATGGGACACTTCTGCCCAAATAATGTGCTTTTCCCATGGTCTTCACAATTGGCAGACCAGAAGATCTTCCCCCGTGCCTAGCTTGGTGGGTCCCAAACCCACGGAACCTTGCTCATTGCTAGCGCAGCAGTATGAGATCAACCTGCAAGGCTGTAGCCTGGTTGGAGGAGAGGCATCTGCCATTGCTGAGGCTTGAGTAGGTAAAAAAAGTGGCCAGGAAGCTCAAACTGGGCGGAGCCCACCACAGCTCAGCAAGGTATACTGTGTCTATAGACTCCACCTTTGTGGGCAGGGCATAGCTGAACAAAAGGCAGCAGAAATTTCTGCAGACGTAAACGTCCCCGTCTAACAGCTCTGAAGAAAGCAGTAGTTCTTCCAGCATGGCGTTTGAGCTCTGAGAATAGACAGACTGCCTCCCCAAGTGGGTCCTGATCCTCGTGTATCCTAACTGGGAGACACCTCCCAGTAGGGGCCAACTGACACCTCATAAAAGTGGGTGCCCCTCTGAGATAAAGTTCCAGAGGAAGGATGAGGCAGAAAACTTTGCTCTTATGCAATATTTGCTGTTCTGCAGTCTCCACTGGTGATACTCAGGCAAACAGGGTCTGGAGTGGACCTCCAGCAAACTCCAACAGACCTGCAGCTGAGGGACCTGTCTGCTAGGCGGAAAATGAACAAACAGAATAGCATCAACATCAATGAAAAGGACATCTACACCAAAACCCTATCTGTAGGTACCAATATCTAAGACCAAAGGTAGATAAAACCACAAAGATAGGGAGAAATCAGGGCAAAAAGCTGAAAATTCTAAAATCCAGAGTACCTCTTCTCCTCTAAAGGATTGCAGCTCCTCGCCAGCAATGGAACAAAGTTGGATGGAGAATGACTTTGACGGGTTAACAGAACTAGGCTTTAGAAGATTGGTAATAACAATCTTCTCTCAGCTAAAGGAGCATATTCTAACCCATCACAAGCAGAAGCTAAAAACCTTGAAAGAAGGTTAGACAAAGGGCTAACTAGAACAAACAGTGTAGAGAAGACCTTAAATGACCTGATGGAGCTGAAAACCATGGCATGAGAACTTTGTGATGCATGCACAAGCTTCAGTAGCCAATTTGATCAAGTGGAAGAAAGCGTATCAGTGATTGAAGATCAAATTGATAAACTAAAGTGAGAAGACAAGTTTAGAGAAAAAACAGTAAAGAGAAACAACGCCTCCAAGAAATATGGGACTATGTGAAAAGACCACATCTCCATTTGACTGGCGTACCTGAAAGTGACAGGGAAAATGGAACCAAGTTGCAAAACACTCTTCAGAATATTATCCAAGAGAACTTCCCCAACCTAGCAAGGCAGGCCAACATTCAAATTCAGGAAATACAGAGAACACCACAAAGATCCTCCTCAAGAAGAGAGACCCTAAGAAACATAATCGTCAGATTCACCAAGGTTGAAATGAAGGAAAAAATGTTAAGGGCGGCCAGAGAGAAAGGTCTGGTTACTCATGAAGGGAAGCCCATCAGACTAACATCAGATCTCTCAGCAGAAACCCTACAACCCAGAAGAGAGTGGGGGCTGATATTCAACATTTTTAAAGAAAAGAATTTTCAACCCAGAATTTCATATCCAGCCAAACTAAGCTTCATAAGTGAAGGGGAAATAAAATCCTTTATAGACAAGCAAATTCTGAGAGATTTTGTCACCACCTAGCCTGCCTTACAAGAGCTCCTGAAAGAAGCACTGAACATGGAAAGGAACAACTGGTACCAGCCACTGCAAAAACATGCTAAATTGTAAAGACCATCAATGCTATGAAGAAACCGCATCAATTAACAGGCAAAATAACCAGCTAACATCATAATGACAGGATCAGATAGACACATCACAATATTCACCTTAAATGTAAATGGACTGAATGCCCCAATTAAAAGACACTGACTGGTAAATAGGATAAAGAGTCAAGACCCATCAGTGTGTTGTATTCAGAAGATCCGTCTCACATGCAGCGACACACATAGGCTCAAAATAATGAGATGGAGGAAGATCTACCAAGCAAATGGAAAGCCAAAAAAAAAAAAAAAAAACAGGGGTTGCAATCCTAGTCTCTGATAAAACAGACTTTAAACCAACAAAGATCAAAAGAAACCAAGAAGGCCATTACATAATGGTAAACGGATCAATTCAACAAGAAGAGCTATCTATCCTAAATATATATGCACCCAATACAGGAGCACCCAGATTCATAAAGCAAGTCCTTAGAGACCTACCAAGAGACTTAGACTCCCACACAATAATAATGGGAGACTTTAACACTCCACTGTCAATATTAGAGCAATGAGACAGAAGGTTAACAAGGATATCCAGGACTTGAACTCAGCTCTGTACCAAGCAGACCTAATAGACATCTACAGAACTCTCCACCCCAAATCAATAGAATACACATTCTTCTCAGCACCACATCGCACTTATTCTAAAACTGACCACATAATTGGAAGTAAAGCACTCCTCAGCAAATGTAAAAGAACAGAAATTATAACAAACTGTCTCTCAGACCACAGTGCAATCAAAGAACTCAGGATTAAGAAACTCACTCAAAACCGCACAACTACGTGGAAACTGAACAACCTGATCCTGAATGGCTACGGGGTAAATAACTAAATGAAAGCAGAAATAAAGATGTTCTTCGAAACCAATGAGAACAAAGACACAACGTACCAGAATCTCTGGGGCCCATTTAAGGCAGTGTGTAGAGGGAAATTTATAGCACTAAATGCTCACAAGAGAAAGCAGGAAAGATCTAAAATCAACATGCTAACATCACAATTAAAAGAATTAGAGAGGCAAGGGCAAACAAATTCAACAGTTAGCAGACAGCAAGAAATAACTAAGATCAGAGCAGAACTGAAGGAGATAGAGACACAAAAAAAACCCTTCAAAAAAAATCTATGAATTCAGGAGCTGGTTTTTCAAAAGATCAACAAAATTGATAGACCACTAGCAAGACTAATAAACAAGAAAAGAGAGAAGAATCAAATGGATGCAATAAAAAATGATAAAGGGCATATCACCACCGATCCCACAGAAATACAAACTACCATCAGAAAATACTATAAACACCGCTATGCAAATAAACTAGAAAATCCAGAAGAAATTGATAAATTCCTGAACATATACACCCTCCCAAGACTAAACCAGGAAGAAGTTGAATCTCTGAATAGACCAATAACAGGCTCTGAAATTGAGGCAATAATTAATAGCCTACCAACCAAAAAAAGTCCAGGACCAGATGGATTCATAGCCGAATTCTACCAGAGGTACAAAGAGGACCTGGTACCATTCCTTCTGAAACTATTCCAATCAATAGAAAAAGAGGGAATCCTCCCTAACTCATTTTATGAGGCCAACATCATCCTGATACCAAAGCCTGGCAAAGACACAACAACAAAAGAGAATTTTAGACCAATATCCCTGTTGAACATTGATGCGAAAATCCTTAGTAAAAAACTGGCAAACTGAATCCAGCAGAACATCAAAAAGCTTATCCACTACAATCAAGTCGGCTTCATCCCTGGGATGCAAGGCTGGTTCAACATATGCAAATCAATAAACATAATCCATCACATAAACAGAACCAATGACAAAAACCACATGATTATCTCAATAGATACAGAAAAGGCCTTCAACAAAATTCAACAGCCCTTCATGCTAAAAACTCTCAATAAACTAGGTATTGATGGGACGTATCTCAAAATAATAAGAGCTATTTATGACAAACCCAAAGCCAATATCATACTGAATGGGCAAAAATTTGAAGCATTCCCTTTGAAAACTGGCACAAGACAAGGATGGCCTCTCTCACCACTCCTATTCAACACAGTGTTGGAAGTTCTGATCAGGAAAATCAAGCAAGATAAAGAAATAAAAGGTATTCAGTTAGGAAAAGAGGAAGTTAAATTGTCCCTGTATGCAGATGACATGATTCTATGTTTAGAAAACCCCATCTTCTAAGCCCAAAATCTCCTTAAGCTGATAAGGAACTTCAGCAACATCTCAGGGTACAAAATCTATGTGTAAAAATCACAAGCATTCTTATACACCAGTAACAGACAAACAGAGAGCCAAATCATGAATGAACTTCCATTCACAATTACTACAAAGAGAATAAAATACCTAGGAATCCAACTTACAAGGGATGTGAAGGACCTCTTCAAGGAGAATTACAAACCACTGCCCAAAGAAATAAAAGAGGACACAAACAAATGGAAGAACATTACATGCTCATGGATAGGAAGAATCAATATCATGAAAATGGGCATACTGCCCAAGGTAATTTATAGATTCAATGCCATCCCCATCAAGCTACCAATGACTTTCTTCACAGAACTGGAAAAAACTACCTTAAAGTTCATATGGAACCAAAAAAGAGCCCGCATTGCCAGGACAATCTTAAGCAAAAAGAACAAAGGTGGAGGCATCACACTATCTGACTTCAAACTATACTACAAGGCTAGTGTAACCAAAATAACATGGTATTGGCACTAAAACAGAGATATAGACCAATGGAACAGAACAGAGGCCTCAGAAATAACACCATACATCTACAACCATCTGATCTTTGACACACCTGACAAAAACAAGAAATGGGGAAAGGATTCCCTATTTAATAAATGGTGCTGGGAAAACTGGCTAGCCATAGGTAGAAAGCTGAAACTGGATCCCTTCCTTACACCTTACACAAAAATTAATTCAAGATGGATTAAAGACTTAAATGTTAGACCTAAAACTGAAAAAAAACCTAGGCAATATCATTCAGGACATAGACATGGGCAAAGACTTCATGACTAAAACACCAAAAGCAATAGCAACAAAAGCCAAAATAGACAAATGAGGTCTAATTAAACAAAGAGCTTCTGCATGGCAAAAGAAACTACCATCAGAGTGAACAGGCAACCTACAGAATGGGAGAAAAGTTTTGCAATCTACCCATCTGACAAAGGGCTAATATCCAAATTCTACAAAGAACCTAAACAAATTTATAAGAAAAAAACAAACAACCCCATCAAAAAGTGGGCAAAGAATATGAACAGACACTTCTCAAAAGAAGATATTTATGCAGCCACTAGACACATGAAAAAATGCTCATCATCACTGGTCATCACAGAAATGCAAATCAAAACCACAATGAGATACCATCTCACACCAGTTAGAATGGTGATCATCAAAAAGTCAGGAAACAACAGATGCTGCAGAGGATGTGGAGAAATATGAGTGCATTTACACTGTTGGTGGGAGTGTAAATTAGTTCAACCATTGTGGAAGACAGTGTGGCGATTCCTCGAGGATCTAGAACTAGCAATACCATTTGACCCAGCCATCCCATTACTGGGTATATATCCAAAGGATTATAAATCATGCTACTATAAAGACACATGCACACATATGTTTATTGTGGCACTATTCACAATAGCAAAGACTTGGAACCAACCCAAATGTCCATCAGTGATAGACTGGATTAAGAAAATGTGGTAAATACACACCATGAAATACTATGCAGACATAAAAAAGGATGAGTTCATATCTTTGCAGCAACATGGATGAAGCTGGAGACCATCATTCTCAGCAAACTATCACAAGGAGAGAAAACCAAACACCGCATGTTCTCACTAATAGGTGGGAACTGAACAATGAGAACACTTGGACACAGGGTGGGGAACATCACACACCAGGGCCTGTGGGGGTGGGAGGCTGGGGGAGGGATAACATTAGGAGAAATACCTAATGTAAATGACGAGTGGATGGGTGCAGCAAACCAACATGGCACATGTATACCTATGTAACAAACCTGCACGTTGTGCACATATACCTAGAACTTAAAGTATCATAATAATAAAAAAGTCTTATGAGTTCCCGTATTCCACTCTGAGGCCATGAGCACTCCACATCTGAGATGATTCATAGTTATTGCTTAATTTATATGCATCATGTGATATAATTATAACAACATATTTTGCTTAGTTAATCCTGACTAAAATAAATTACCTTAAAAGTTATAAGAAGGAAATCTGGAACAAGAAAAACATTTTGGTAAACACTTATACAGTCCTCACTCTGAATATCCCTAGTTGTTTTGATGAGTTGGCACTTATTAGGATAGTACTATTACCATTTAGTTAATAATCTGTATTCTCAGTAATAAAGTTTTCAAATTATTTTCCAAGGATATATTTCACCACTGATTAATACATATTTATTCCCTTGTAGAGCCATGTCATTGAAATGAATACCAGGGAACACCAGACTTCTCGGTTTCCAGCACTATAGAAATCTGGGCTTTCATAAGCATCTGGATGAGTACTGCCCCATAGGAATATAATAGAAACCACATTTAAAATTTTCTAATATCTACATTAAAAAAGTAAAAAGAAATGGCTGAAATTAATCTTAATAACATATTTTAAACCCAACACACTCAAAATATATCATTTCAACATATAAACATACTTTAAAATATTAGGGAAAATTTTATATTGTTTTTTTCATACTATGTCTTAAAAATCTAGTGTGTATTTTACATTTCCAGTACATCTCAATTTGGATGCTAAATTTTATCACAAATACTTAATTGGTATTAGGCTTCATAAAATTTACAGTTTAAAAAGTAGATCTCCAGAGGTGAGTTGTTCCCTAAAAAAGCTTAAATTTTTTTCCAACAATTAAAAATAGTACCAATTATTAAACTTAAATATCCATTCATTAAAATTAAAGTTAGAAACTTAAATTAAAAGCTCTGTTCCTCATTCATACTAACCTCAATGCATATGATCATTAGCTGTGACTACCACAGGGAACAGCATAGACCTAGATGAATCTCTATACACATTTCTTCTTCAGCAGTCATCTTTAAGCCAACTGTTTCTTTGTCTTATTCTGGTTTGTTCTTCGTTGTTTAATGGTTCCCTCCTCTAAGAGGTGATAATGAAAGATAGTCATAGTAGCTAATATTCTAGGAGCCAATCCTGGCCTCAACCAAAGCTGCAGGCTAGGTAGGAGCTCTCTTCATTTGAACCTCTGGAGAATATTCTTAATTTTTCATAGCTTCAAATATTTAGACCTTGAATCATCACCAAAGACAAGTGGAAAACAGGAAATGAAATGGCGATAAAGGCTTTCTAGTTTTCGTCTAGTATTTCTCTCCCACTTAAAGCCATGTGAATGCTTGCTAGTGACAGTATATGCTATCTTCTGAATGATTTTAAAGCAGAGAATTTCATTAACATTGAAATCAAATAGGAAGATTGTTTACAAAACTAGAGGCTTGAAATTCCAATATGAACTAAACCTATCATCAATGCCCTTTTTAGACCAGTCACTTAGAAGGTCATACATTTATTTTAGCAATGTTGCCATTACCAAATACATATTTATATATTCTTTCAAATATTGGTATATGTTCTCACTCTAAAACAATATATATAATTTAAGTTTGAAGACATTCTAAGCAAGGTCTAATGAAAGTAATAACCCCTTAGTAATAACTACTAAGCAAACAACAACAAGCTCATTATAAATAAGAATAAGCTGTGGAATAAGTGTGAGGAGCTTAACTGTAAGGTTTCTTCTCTGATCTCATGGATGGCACTAGTTTATATAGTGAAATTCTAAGTTGTCTGAAGCAAATAAAAGAAAAAATAAATGTATGACAATATTTGAAAATACGTTCTTAATTTGTTCCTTTGCTTTTAGAGGGAACTTTCATTTTCTTATAAGTGTGGATAAGTGCTTATTGATTATTAAGGCTACATTTAATTTACTAATACAAGGATCATAAAAGATGGTGAAATTTTTCAAAAATATTCTTGAAGTTTAGTGTAGAGAAGGCTTACTTGAGCAATCTGTTAGAATGTAGATTCCTGGGATCAATTCCCCACAATTCTAATTCTTCTCTAGGTTTTGGGAGAGAAAGACTGTCTTTGGTCTCTTCACTTCCTTGTGGCTAAGACAACTACACAGGCTTATGGATTTCCCCATTTGGGGTGGCGAGTTAGGGCTGTTCAGCATGAGGCTGAGCTCACAAATAGGGCACAGGTCACTCTCTTCTAGGGCTCTCTTCCTTTTTCCATTAACATAATTGAAAAATTTAGAATACCAAAGTAAGTAGGTCACAGAGAAGATAGCAACACAACTATTCAGTCTGCTTTCTCTCTAGTGTTGGCTTAAAGGAGCAAGGAAAGCACACACAAAACTAGTGTGGCCAAGCGCAGCCCACTACTCCACAAGCCACATCACAATTTGATGTTAGAGGCCAACCCATGTATAAAAGATGGCCATTATTTTACTGTGTCCTTAATTCCCCTGTAGTAGGTGTCTGGATGAGATTCAAGATATTAGTCACCTTTGACACAGTATCACAAATTCTTCGCAAACAAGTATTTTGTTTCCTCACAAAAATCTCCTGGTTCTTGTTACCAAAGAAAAGAAAATAAACTATTAGCTTGTGCATTTATTTTACTTGCATAAAGGACTCTATACTTTTTATTAACCAACTTAAGAGAAAAAGGAACTCAACCATAATTACCTCTTGTTTTATTTAGAATAGAAACTTAAAAGATGGAGAAGGAAATTGAACACTGAAGGAGATCCAAACCTGGCAAAACTGCCATGTGTTCAAAGGCTGTTGCAACAGTATAACTAAACAATTAGGGACATGATGCTGCACTTCTTTTTCTTCTTTTTTTTTTTTTTCAGACTGAGTTTTGCTCCTGTCGCCTAGACTGGAGTGTAATGGGCGTGATCTTGGCTCACTGCAACCTCTGCCTCCCGGATTCAAGCAATTCTCCTGCCTCATTCTCCCATGTAGCTAGGATTACAGGCATGTACCACCATGTTTTGCATTTTTAGTAGAAAGGTGATTTTACCAGGTTGGTCAGGCTGGTCTTGAACTCCTGACCTCAGGTGATCCACCTACCTCAGCCTCCCAAAGTGCTGGGATTACAGGCAGGAGCCACTATGCCTGGCCGGTGCTGAATTTCTTAATTTAACATAGAAGAACTGATTTTGCAGATATACATTTTTAATGTTAACAATTAGTAGCAGTGGACAACAAGATACCATATTTTGCATTTACATAATTATTTCAAAGTGACTTCTCTCACAATTAATCTTTACAAAATTTCTGAGAAATAAATATTATTTTCTAGATGCTGAATTTAAAGCTCACAGCAGTTGTTTTCCCAGTGTTACACAGAGCATTTTGACAGTACTGAAACATGAAACCTTATCTCTAGGTCTCACCAAAGCACATGATTTCATACCTTGATTGCGCTTGTCAGGAATAGACGGGGCATGGTGGGATTTATTCACCAACATCTGTGACTAATAAGCTCCGTTGGTTAGGATATGTCCAATCCTTTCTTCCTTACTACTTCTGTCAGTCACCAAGTTTAATCATTCTAACCGTTTCATATTTCCTGATTCCATTCCTTCCTCTTTATCAACAGCGTACAAATTCACACGAAACTCTGGGACATTTGCCAAATATCTAATATTCTCATAACACGGTTTTGCATGTGGGTTCCCTTTGCCCAAAATGACGTCCTTCCTTGTCCACTTGTAAACGTCACAAAATGACTTCTTTTTTTGTTCATTCCTAAATTTCATACTCATTTCTCTACATTTTGTTGGCAGGACTTTTCTCAGGAAGGACAGACTTTCACCAAAACACATTTGGGTAATATTAATTTCCCAAAAGGTTTTTGACTTGTCACCAAAGTATGTGTGCTAGTGTCTGTAGTTAGACATCTACAAAACTTGTGTGAAAATGTGGTGCAAACCATGAACTATGGGGCACCTAAGGCTGTGCCTTTTTTATTATTACAACTTAATATACCCTGGACCTTGCTACATGTTAATCTTCACATTGTTGCATGGCCATTTTTATCAGTATGTTGTTGAACTTCATGGTTGTGATTTGAAACCTGTCCAATGTGATGTGACATATATTTGTGGTCAAAAGGTGATCTATATACATCATGCAAAAGGTTAAAATTTTCTCAAAATCCAGAGGAGAAATATACTTCTTCAAGAGAAGGGTTGTTTGCTGTTGGTTATGAAAAGTAAACAAATAAACATTCCCACCATAGCAAGGATTCCTGTGCACATATTCACAGTAATTGTGATAGACCTATTTCTGCTGAAAGCCCTGTCCTATGGTAAAAGTCACAAGCTGTTCCTGTTTTACAAATGCTAAGCCTGAAAGGCATATGCAACCAAAAGCTCTCCCAGATTTCGGCAGGAAAAGGGTGAAAATGCCATATTAATGACTCTCCTATTAAATCTCAGTAAATAAACACCTTTCATGGTTCCTGGTAACTCTAAACACGCACTCTTCATAAGCCAAGAAGTTACAAAAATGTTGGCATTTGTATAAAAGAAAAGAGAACTTTGTAACCACTAAGTGTGACTAATAGAGGAAAAGTCCTTCACTGAAAGAAAGAGTTCGCTATTCTATTTAAGATAAAAGATGAAAATCTCATGACAAGGATAAGAGTAGGCTAACTACTTCACATGTTCTCTAGGGTTTGGGGAGCTACAGAGTCAAAATTAGACACAAACAAATTCTATACAATATGTGGTACTATAAAAAGATTAAAATTTTCTTTCACTATCCAAGAGAAATAATGCTGTCAGTCATAAATTACAGCTAAGGAGAAACAGCTGAGCACTGAATCATTCTCATGCCTCTGTCTACTTCCACCTAGGCATCAGAAAAAGCTTTTAACGCCTGCCATGCTATAGAGTATTACATTCTGATACATTGTTAAAAATAGACACACTACTATTAACCAATCTCCCCTATATCCTGTAATTTCTGATTAATAATAATAATTTTTTTGTGGGCCAGGCCCAGTGGCTCACGCCTGTAATCCCAGCACTTTGGGAGGCCAAGACGGGCGGATCACGAGGTCAGGAGATTGAGACTCATCCTGGCTCACACGGTGAAACCCCGTCCCTACTAAAAATACAAAAAAATTAGCCGGGCATGGTGGAGGCCGCCTGTAGTCCCAGCTAGAGGCTGAGACAGGAGAATCGCGTGAACCCGGGAGGCGGAGCTTGCAGTGAGCCGAGGTCGCACCACTGCATTCCAGCCTGGGGGTCAGAGCCAGACTCCGTCTCAGAAAAAAATTAAAAAATAAATAAAAAATGCTGTACTTCTGTACTTACTTGACTTGGCCTACTGCTCTCCTTTTCAGCATCTACTAGCCGCTCTCTTCCTTCTGACCCTTTACCTCTTACCTGAAACCCGGAAACAAATCAAGGAAAGAAAGAAGTGTAAAGATACTGTTCATACTCGGTCATTTATAGGTCATGTCTTTCAGGAAGACAAAATGGTTTGTAAAAGTGGAGGGTCATTTTTGGCTCAGGTCACTCTTTGTTTTGTTTGTTTGGTTTTGGTTTTGTTTTGTTTTGTTTTTGAGACTAGCCCCTGGGCTGGACCTCGGTTCACTGCAACCTCTTCCTCCCAGGTTCATGCCATTCTCCTGCCTCAGCCTCTTGAGCTGGGATTACAGGCGCATGCCACCACACCTGGCTAAATTTTTTTTGTATTTTTAGTAGAGACGGAGTTTCACTGTGTTGGCCAGACTGGACTGGAACTCCTGACATTGTGATCTGCCCGCCTGGGCCTCCGAAAGTGCTGGGATTACAGGCATGAGCCACCACGCCCGGCCAGTTCACTCTTTTTCTTGAGACTTTTCATGCAGTTTTGTCTTTTATTCAGTTACAGAAACTTGAAAGAAGGCTATTTTCTGTTATTTTACTTCCTACATGACAAGACTTTTTTTTTTTTTTTTTGAGACGGAGTCCCGCTCTGTGACCAGGCTGGAGTGCAATGGCGCGATCTCAGCTCACTGCAACCTCCACCTCCTGGGTTCAAGCGATTCTCCTGCCTCAGCCTCCAAGTAGCTGAGACTACAGGCGCCACCATGCCTAGCTGATTTTTGTATTTTCAGTAGAGACAGGGTTTCAACATGTTGGCCAGGATGCTCTGGATCTCTTTACCTCATGATCCACCTGCCTTGGCCAATATTAAAGATATTAAAAGAGTAAAAAAAAAAAAAAAAAATGTATAATAATGTTACATACAATACAGGAACAGAAAACCAAACCCTGTATGTTCTCACTCATAAGTGGGTGTTGAACAATGAGAACACATGGACACAGAGAGGGGAACAACACACACTGTTGGGGTATGGGATGTGAGGGGAGGGAATTTAGAGGATGGGTCAGCAGGTGCAGCAAATCACCATGGTACATGTATACCTATGCAACAAACCTGCACGTTCTGCACATGCATACCATTTTTTTAGAAGAAATAAAGAAAAAAAAGAAAACATGATAGAAATATGAAGCTTCATTTTCATCTCAATAACAAAGCAAGTATCAAAATCAGTCTATTAAAAAATACAACCTTGATTTGTAGACGACTCACTTAAGTATGTAAATATCCAGGTCAACATGAACTCATCATAGTTTTCTTTGTAGGTGAAAGCATAAAACTCTTTCGTGATGAGGAAGAGAAGAAAAGTAACTTTGGAAACAAAGCATTTTGACTCTATCTTCTAAGGCTAAATATTGTACTTTTGTTAGTAAATATTTTTCACAGAGGTATGGATTAACAATTCTAAAAGTACTTTATGTGTATGGAAGATTTAAGCAAATAAGTAAATAGACTGTAGGAAAAAGGAGATACATTCTTTTGCGAATGAGCACAAGTAAATCCAGATTTTTGGTTTCTAAATTCCATTCTTTAATAACAGAAATCTGGTGTCCTTAGAAAATCATTGACTCATGGGCTGGATCAAATGGAGTACAAGAAGAGCATAGAACGTCTTGTTTGTAGTACCAGAAAATACGAATATTCAAAAATGATGGTGATATGAAGGACACAGGAGCCAACTTAAAGGGCTTCCAATGGTCAAATGCGGACAATTTGAGCAACAAAATAAATATCAATTGTAATGGTGTATAACCCATAGAACGAAATAGATACCCATGAGTCCATACTGATATACATAAATAATTGAAGGTAAGTAAGTGGTGGGTAAGGGAAAACTTTCTTGTAGAAGAATTTTAACTAATAATGGTAGAAGGAATGATGAAGATCGAAAATCGCTATTTGGCAAACACCATAGTGACAACTGTTTCAGCAAGAACGATCAATGAGTACAAAATTCATAGCTGGAAGTATGATAGAAAAAATTGGTCATTTACATAGCATCTCTCCACATAATGCTTATTAGTTACAGAAAGTAAACTAGCAACTTTACAGTAGAGAAACCTGGCCAGCCTGGAATGAAGAATTGGAGTTAATATCAGTAGTATTTAGACAAATTGACATCATGCGCTTCCTGATATGATGCACTGAGAAGGGGATAACACTAATTCTATGGTACTCTTGCCAAAAACGCACAACCTGACTTTTATTACCAAAACACAAAGTGAGAGACATTCTCCAAAATACCTGGTCACTAGACTTCAAAAGTGTCAAGATCTCGTAAGACACGAAAAGACTACCCAGACTGGAGGAAACTAAGAGACATGACAAGTAAATGTTGTATATGATTTCTGTTTGTCTCTTGCTCTAGAAAAAGGACATTGGTGGGATAATTGATGAAATTTGAATAACAACTATAGATTAGTTAATAGTATTTTATCAGTGTTAATTTTCTGGTTTGATAACTCTAAAATGCTAACATTTAGAAAAGGTTATATGGGAATACAGTTTGCAATTTTTTATGTTTCAAATTATTTTGAAATAAAAAGTTAAAAAATAAAATATGGATTTTGAAATGTCCTGTGACACTGAATAGTGACTCTCTTTGATAGTAAATCTCAGTAGCAATAAGTATCATTTGTATCATGAAATGTTTTCAGCTATGTTACCTACTTTGACAATTATCCTCACTTAAAAAAAATATTTTAAGGGACCTGGCACTGTTACTGAATGTTAGAGCAGATTGACTCTTTAAATATAGGCTTTTTTGAATCTATTATCAAAGTAATATTTATCAAACTAGCTGCTTATCTAGTTTTACATTTCTATACAAGCTTTATGAGGATAGGAGTAGAAAGGAGGAGCTAATAATAATTATACAACAGTTCAGTTAAGCAGTTTTGAACAATTAAAGTGAAATATTTAGTTCATGGCTTTGGAATCCAAAAGAAACAAAGATACTGACCAGTGTAGCATATCCTAGAAACGTGTAACTGAAGACGAATGAGGGCCAATAAACACCATGACCAGTAATAATAAGAAGAAGGAATAGAGGAAGAAAAAGATCATAAGAAAGTTTGGTCCTTAAAGGAAACTGATATGACAAGGTTCTAGGGTAATAAAGAGAAAAGGCAAAGAACAGAAGAAGGAAGGAAGGGAGGGAAGAAGAGAGGAGGGAGGAGTGAGGAAATATGGGAGGGAGGAGGGAATGGCAAGGAAGAGAGAGAGGAAATAAAAAGAACCAAAATGGAAGAAAGAGAAAAGACAAAACAGTGGTTAGAAAAAGAATAGAAACAAGACATTTAACTTCAAAAAGTAATGGACCTATCACTTTGAATTAGAATAAAAGTAAATAAGCTGGTGATGTGGTCCCTCACTCACAGCTGTCACCTGCTCAGTATAGTTTCAAATTCATTAGAATTCAGAACATGAAGCAGCTGAAACTTCTAAGGGAACTTGAAGCTAATTCTATGAGATAGCACTCCAAACACCCAGAGGCATTAGAGGTTCTCGTCACAAGACACTTGGTTGACAGTACTCTGGCCAGAGCCTTCCTTGGACTAAGAAACAAGTATAGATTCAGGGCAACAACCTAGATTAAAAACCGTCATTCCAAGTCCCCAGGAAGTACCTAGTGCACTCAGCATAATTGCTCCCTCCAGCCTGGTTTCCACACAGCCGTGTGTGTTTGTGAGTGTGTGTGTGTGTTTTAAACAGACCCAAGGTGATTTCTGGATAATGTCTAAGTTGAAATAGAGCCTAGCTGATTTACTAATAAAAATAACTGAAAAAGTACAAGAACAGTAACTGGCAATTAATACCAGAATAGAATAGTTTCTGTTACTTATTTTTATAATCATATTTCTGAATTGGTATTTAAAGTTAAACACAAAAATTAGCAGAGGAAATGAGAGAGAACAAAACTATTATTTTCTTAAGGGCTTACTTTAAATGGAAGAATGTACCACATTAGTCATCAATAAGCTAAAAAATTATGAACTAAAACCAATCATTAATTATGAAAAAGTTATCAACTTAAAATGAGTCTAAGCAAGCATTATTTTTATGTGATGAATTACAAGACATTAGGTATTATGCACCATTTTGTCATAACTTCCAAGGGGACAAAAAAAGATAATAAAATAATCGATCAACCTAAAGTAACAAGTTTTGTATGAACACTTATAAATACCAATTGCAGGTAGAAAAAAAGATTCGATCTTGCTTAACAGGAGTGTAAAACTAAACAAATCTATTATATTAAGCAAAGGCAAATGGGAGTTTGCAGAAAGAAGCATTTGTGTTGGAATAAACATATGAAGATGAGAAAAATCTGAGATTTTGGGAACTATATTGAGTGGTCCCTGTGGGGAAAATTTTTATTAATAAATTCTACAAATATCAAGGCTTTTATAATGTCCGGTCATACAAGCTCTGTTTTGGGGAAAAATAAACAAATCTTTTTGATTCTATCAAATACCAGTTGGTGGCCACTAATTTACCACAAACAAAAAGTGCTAAATTCATAGACCTGCAAGAGGTAAATGCATCATTCTAACAAGAGCTGGGGCTAATTAAAACCTTCCCCAAAGCTCCCAAACAAATGTTCTATGACTCGACTGTTTAACTATAGCTCTTAACGGTCAGACAATAATGATGCTTCCCTGCCTCTTATTAAAATCAATTATGGCATAAAATTCAGTCTCTCAGAAGGGGTAAACAGTCTCTCAGAAGTGGTTCATGTGTGAATGAATTCTAAAGAGAATTGTCTGTAATTTAACAATGGAATACCAGGAAATTGCAAAGCAAAGAACTACCAACTCAAGAAAAAACATCTAATATCTTTATTTCAAAGCAAAGCTCAGATTTAAGGCAAAATATAACCTGGTTCCTATGAACCAGAGGCCTCTGCTGACTGCCTCCAAGACTGTAAACACAGTTTTAATTGTTCTAGCTACAATTTATGGGTCAACATTGGTATCAGAAATCAATCTCTAATCTTGTAAACAATCACTAGGCCTGTTCCCTGACTACCTTGACAAAAAGCATCACCAACTGTAATTCAGCACACCTCAGGCTAATACAAAATATCACCAGTAATTTTATCACATTCTACCTTAACATGACATATATATTTATTCTCCCTCTCCCTCCCATTTCTGCCCTCTCCAGGCCCATGGCAATATGACCTTTGCATGTCATTTACTCTTGCTGAATAATTCTAGCATTTCACATTAATAATACAGCTCGTAAATGATGTCATACACTAATTGTTTGGCATTTCCATCAAATAGTTCAATATAATTTTATTTTACATAATGGCTATTTCTAAGAGATTAAGGAAATCTTCATTACATCAAACTAATAGAAAACAGCAGTAAAAACAGGCCACTATTATTATGGCTCTATATTTGGTCCAAGTGTTATTTGCTAAACAAATAAGTTCTAACCCTCACAAGCCACTAGGGTCCTATTCTTGCTTGGAAATATATATCAGAAGCACAGTCCCAGAAGGGACACCATTGAGCCATGAGCAAATGTTGGAAGGAAATCTAAGTATTTAGTATTCTTTCTTTCGAGCTACAGAAGTAACCCAGTGTTTCTGAGACCACATCCTATATTTTTCAAAGCTTCCTGCAAAGGTATGTGGAGCAGCATCCTCTGGCACCCCACAGCTCAGATGCACAAAGAGCTCACCTTGCTCCAGATGAAGAGTCTGTCTCACCCAGCTGAGCCATGAGCTGCAGGGCCAACTTGCTCTATTTGACCTCTCCTGTTTTAGAAAGGAGTCCTTCTGAGTCGTCAAGCCCTAGTCTCATGCTCATGTCAGAGAAGCTAAGGATACTCCCTGGAATGTTTCACAAATTAAACAGTCAAGGATGGGACCGCAAACAGAGAAAATAAAAGCCCTGCACAGAAACAACTCTCCCTGTTTCTCACATTTGCACAGCAGTCACCATGAGCTGAATCATCTTTGTCTCTCCTCATCCATTCTCTCACTCACCTTCAGTGATTATTTGACTGGTCAAGGCAGTGCTTAAAGAGATTAACCCGTTATTTTTTGTTTTTATTTTTACTTTCTGCATGAAACCTCTGAAGTGTTAGACACCATCAAACTTACTTTTTTGTTGTTTTTCAGGCACATGAAGAGCATAAAATAATGAACAATTCTGATGTGGTTTGAAGGCTGAATTAATTGAAAATCTACAGTGTGGAGAATATTCAATTTACATTAAATGGGTTCAAACATAATTAATATTATTACAACGAATGTAGAACGAATTAGCTTTAAAATGTAACTAAAAACAAGTTACAAGTTACACCTTGATATCAACAGGGTACAATTTTCAGTTGCCTTTAGTTGTTAATCTAAGCTCCATAAAAATGCTTTTAAAGATGTTAATTACACATTCTCTTTCTCTTTTTTCAGCCAAAATTTCTCATCTAAACACAGAAATGGAACACAGAAAATCATACTAGTGACTCTTTTCTCAATTTTGCCAAAGATGGTACTTAACTAGTACCCTTCTAGCTGCAAAGCAGAAGAGGCAATTCATTATATGTATCAGATGTCTTAGGAGAGCATTTAGGTTCAATGCTCTCAGAAAATCCCAGGTGAGAAAGGTTCCTGAGAAACAGGCCAGTTGCCAAAATTCAAGAGACTGGTCTGCTTGTTCCTCACCATGTGTCCTGGGGCAAATCACCTCAGTCACTTTGGACTCATTTTCCAATGGAAAGATTGGAGGAGAGATGGTAATAGCTGTTTTCTAAGCAGGCTTTTGTTCTGAAGTCCTATGAATTTATTCTAAGAGGACCTACAATGCTATATTTCATTTAGAATAAATTATAATTTGTTATTGGACTATTGTGGAGGCCTAGCTAGATAATGAACATGAAAGATTATCCAAAAGAGTTTTTATGTATATTTCTGTAATTTTATTCTTCTCCTCTAATCTAAACTTTCACCAAATGTACAGGAAAGGTGAGGTTATACATTTAAATTACACCTCCCTTCTCCCCCTCTCCTGTGGAGGTGTTAAGACTCAGGTTTACCGGCCTGGTGAGGTGGCTCAGGCCTGCAATCTCAGCACTTTGGGAGGCCGAGGCAGGTGGATCACGAGGTCAGGAGATCGAGACCATGCTGGGTAATATGGTGAAACCCCATCTCTACTAAAAATACAAAAAATTACCCGGGCGTGGTGGTGCACACATATAGTCCCAGCTACTTGGGAGGCTGAGACAGGAGAATGGCGTGAACCCGGGAGACGGAGCTTGCAGTGAGCCGAGATGGCGCCACTGCACTCCAGCCTGGGGGACAGAGCAAGACTCCGTCTCAAAAAAAAAAAAAAAAAAAAAAACAGAAAGACTCAGGTTTACCAAAAAATGTCAACAGGGAGCAGGAGTTTCTTTCGTGGAAAATATCAAGGTGGCTTTGGCTTGCTAGGCAACAATTTTATCCATACAACACCTTTCATACCTACAGTATCTCACAGCTGAATAGAAGCAGTAGTTTAAAAAATATACACAGCAACCAAGCAAACCAAGGACTTCACAAATGAAGGAGTAAGATGAAAGAGGGAAATGAATTTTAAGAAAATGATCCTGTAATTTGTTTCCAAAGCAAAGTTCACCTTAAATTTGAAAATGTTACAAAGGTTCTTGACAAGGCCCTGGATGAGTCACTCCTGCTGAAGGAGCTTTATCCTTAGCCTGACCCAGAATTTACAAAGCCAGTACAAATGCAGGAGGAGGCCAGTACAAATGCAGTTCAAGAGAAGGGACAGGAAGTACTCAGTATATTGTATAGCACCGTTAATCTAGTAGCATTTCTTATCACAGGGAATGAAATCTGTGCATGCAATGCTTTCGTCATAGCATTTATTTGAACTCAAGAAATGTTTAGTTACATTGAATGGAAATTTCCATAAGCTACTTCATTAAAAATATGGCTGTCATCAAGAAACTAGTAATTTAAAGGAACTATTACTAGTATGTCCTTAAGTTATATTTGCTCACTGTACTAACAGAGCCAAGATTTTCACTGCTTTTCTTACTGCATCGTCAATACATAGTGCAGAAAGCTGGAGGTTGTTCTCTCTCATGCATCATAAACACCAGTTGTCATCTAAGAATAGATATTGTTTGAATTTGTTTTACTGAAACGGCAGAAAGTATGATTTTATTTCCAATTTCCCAAATGATTTTACAAAATATGAAGTTAAAACTCAATCTTTTAACTTAATTAGCCAGTTTTTCAATGGGGAGATCTTTTATATTTGAGGAAGAAAGATTCATTGTAGTGACGGACCATCACACACATATTGCAGGACATTTGGTATCTTGACCCTTGTATTAAATGCCAGTAGTTTCATCTAGTAATTGTCATGATAAAAAAAAAAAAAAAAAACACCCTCATACATTTTCAAATTCCTCCTTGTTAGTGTGTCACATATCCCCCCCAAAACCACAGCTGATGAAAACTAGCCCAATGGTACCTGAAATCCGTCAAGGAATGGTCACACCAAAGTTTATCACGTTATAGATATCCCTTCCAGAGCCTCACTCCTCTATAAAATCAAATACCCATTTTTCAGAGTCCTGCCAAATGCATACACATAGCCACAGTCTTATCAAAATTATTCTAAATGACCGGGTGCGGTAGCCTGTAATCCCAGCACTTTGGGAGGCCGACGCGAACAGAGCACTTGAGGTGAGGAGTTGGAGACCAGCCCGGCCAACATGGTGAAACCCCATCTCTACTGAAAATGCAAAAATAAAAGTAGTCAGGCATGGTGACTCATGCTTGTAATACCAGCTACTCAGGAGGCTGAGGCAAGAGAATAATTTGAACAGGGGAGGCAGAAGTTCCAGTGAGCCGAGATCACCACTACACTCCAGACACGGTGACAAAGTGAAACTGTCTCAAAAAAGAAAAAAAAAAAAAAATGTTCAAAAGGAGCACACTGCCATTTGGCAGCATAAACTTTTCAATGTTGGAACAACCTTAGAAAGAATTTACTCTAACCCTCTTATTTTACAGGTAAGGAGACTGAAGTCTAGAAAAAGTAAGTGATTTGCCTAAATTCTTAGGCACTAATTAATACCAGAGGTAGGATTAGAGTCCACATCTTCCTAAATCTTTTCTCAATGTCCATCTCACTTTTCTCCAACCATAGCATTTATTTAAACAAAAAATTAAGGAGAAGCTTTCGAAACATACAGTTAATATATATACCTACTGAAAGCCTACTTTTTAAATATCCAAGGCAATTTTGTTTGTTTGTTTTGGTTTTGAGACGGAGTCTCACTGTGTCACCCAGGCTGGAGTGCAGCGGTGCGATCTGGCCTCTCTGCAAGCTCTGCCTCCCGGGTTCACGTCATTCTCCTACCTCAGCCTCCCGAGTAACTGGGACTACAGGCGCCCGCCACCACGCCCAGCTAATTTTTTGTATTTTTTTTAGTAGAGACGGGGTTTCACCGTGTTAGCCAGGATGATCTCAATATCCTGACCTCGTGATCCGCCCACCTCAGACTCCCAAAGTGCTGGGTTTACAAGCAGGAGCCACCGCGCCCGGCCCCAGGGCAATATTTTTTTAAGGAAAAAAATGAAAAAGAATACCTTCAAGTCTTTTCTAGCGAATCTGGATGAAGTGTTTTCAAATGGGATACTTTTAAGTCTTAAAGGAAATACAGTCTACCAACCATAAACCAAATACAACAGTAAATGACGGCCGGTGGCTCATGTCTATAATCCTAGCACTTTGGGAGGCTGAGGCAGGCAGATCACTTGAGGTCAGGAGTTCGAGACCAGCCTGGCCAACACGGTGAAACCCTATCTCCACTAAACATACAAAAATCAGCCTGGCGTGGTCGTGTGCGCCTATAGTCCCAGCTACTTGGGAGGCTAAGGCAGAAGAATCACTTGAACCCAGGAGTTGGAAGTTGCAGTGAGCAGAGATGACACCACTGCACTCCAGCCTGGACAGCAACTGAGACCATGTCTCAAAGAAAAACAGAAACAGAAACAGTAAATGACATTACACACAACGAACAAAGGCGGGTGAGTAAAATATAATCTGCTTGCCCTTTTAAATAATGATGTACAATCATCAAATACCTTAAATATACTCACTGTTTTCTTTGAGGGAAAAAAATTCTCAGCGTACAAATTTATATTTCTATTTTTATCAAATTTTTGTCATCAGTGTTATTACTGCATTAACTCCATTGCCAATTTCCCATCTGCCTGTGCTTTTCAAAATAAATATGTCAATTAATAAAATATCCAGTGTTGCTTTTATGAGTTTTTAATAATTTCTAACTGTACAGCCATTTAGGCATCTGAACTATTATCATTAAAATATTTCAAATTGAATATACTTTAGATTGCCTGGGCTCGGGGCAACATACAAAGAATGTATAGTTCTAGAAGAAGGTACAGAATCTAGCTAGTCTGCATCCTTTTACATATAAACTTTAAGTCTGTGGGACTTACCCAGCTGCACAATGAGTAGATGCCATAGGAAAATAGGGAAAAAACCTACACAAAATCGAAGTCACACAAACACTGGACAGCATCCTGTGGCCAGTTAAGATCTTCAATCAATACAATATCAATGTGTACTTTTAATCACTCTTAAGCATTTAGATATATCTTAAGTATCTAGCTTTTTCATGATTTCCAAATGCCACAATAATAAGTGGTCCTCAAGCTTTAGTGTACATCAGAGTCACCTGGAGACCTTATTTAAGGCAATGGCTGGTCCTGGGTGGGACATGGTAATTTGCATTTCACAGGTGGAAGTGATGCTGCTGGTCCCGGTACCACACTTGAGAACTGCACCCTTAAAGGTTTTTAAAAATATTTATTTTTTGACAGTTATAAATAATCAGAAGCACATTTTTCATTTCTACCCAGTGTATGAAATGCACACACACACACACACACACACACAAATTAAAACATATGAAACAATTTTTATTTATTTGTATGTTTTATTTTATTTATTTATTTATTTATTTTTGAGATGGAGTCTCACCCTTGTTGCCCAGGCTGGAGTGCAATTGTGCGATCTCGGCGCACTGCAACCTCTGCCTCCTGGGTTCAAGCGATTCTCCTGCCTCAGACTCCTGAGTAGCTGGGATTACAGGTGCCCCCTACCACATTTGGCTAATTTTTGTACTTAGAGACAGAGTTTCACCATGTTGACCTCAGGTGATCCACCCGCCTCAGCCTCCCAAAGTGCTGGGATTATAGACATGAGTCACAGTGCCTGGCCTAATTTTACTACATATAATGAACACTAAGTTTTTTCCATCTATTCTGTCTTATTCTATTCCTTTCCATTCAAAAAGAAATGTTGGTCATAAGCCAGTAATTTGATTTTATGACCACTGCTAGATTAAGACCTACAATTGGAAAATACTGCTCATGATTCCCTCTGTTAATCACTGAATTTAATCATAACTATTAACTTGTATTGATATTTATCAGGTGCCAGACACCCCTCCAGTCTTTTCATACATTGTTCACTTCATAAATTAAGAAGTCATATTAACACTATGAAGTAGGTGTCATTAAATGCCCATATATATGGAGAGGAAAACTATAGTTAAAATCGGTGAATGCAACTTCCCCAAGGTTGCAGGGCTTAAGCATATCAGAGCCAGATTAGAATGTAGGTCTAATTCCAGAGTATAACAGTACAGGTTGCTCTTTTGGAGTAAGATACTTTAATTTGAATCCCAGATCTACCATGTACTGGGTGTGTGACTTTTGGTGAGCTACTAAGCCTCTCTAGGTTTTGGTTTTCCCATCTATAAAAGAGACATAGGGCTCATGTAGGAACTGTGAGGATTAAATGAGATAACCTAGGACAAGCACAGGGCCAAACTAGCACATAGTAAGGCTTCAATCATTGTTATCTATTCTTACATAGAAATGGCATTCTTAATTGCCACATCAAACATTGTCTCCTTTCCCTTTCCCTTGGCTTTTAGTTCCCGGTACTGTCTCTGGATTTGCCTTTTCTCCTGATTTCTTGGCTTCTGGCACTTGTTATCCTGTGACCTTGCTTCTGCCCTTCCCCCTTTCATCCTCCCTCGGCAGCTTGACCTGTTGTGCAGGGGTTCTCAGACCTCCTCATGAGGCAGTTCCCATGGCTTCTACCTGTCTCCAGGCACAAAGACCCCAGCTCCTCCTTGGAACCCACCAACCTTACCTAACCTTATAGGTACCACAAAGTTATTCCACAATGAAAGCATAAGTTGTCACCAACAAATGAAGTCTCTAATCAACAAATTATTTAGAAATGTGAGAAAGCAGAGATCTGCTGTATAACCCATATATGACGTTATATAAAATCATCAACATTTCACTTGACCATTTCACAATGACATACCATAACGGGATGTGAAAACCAAAATGACACTGAAGGTAGTATTTGTGTGGCTAATCCTGGATTTACACAGTTAGGTTGCAAGAAGATAACATCAGGCTCTTTTGACTACCCTGGATCATCTTTTCTTGCTGGAAGCTTCTCCATATAAGAAAATTTTAAACCTGATATTTCCAACAAAATGAAACAATCGAAGATGACTCTTCAAGGTAGCTATAGAATTCTCTTCTCTAGGTATCTCCTTAAACAGGAGTGAGCTGCACTCCAATAATTCCTCTAATAAATGCCCCTTCTCTGAGAAAGACTGACTTTGAAATCCCATTCTCTGTAGCTCATTTTACTTCTGTGTGCCCAGTAAGTACTAACACTACTAACCCAACTTTTCTTCTTTTCTCAGTTGCTATCTCCCCAAAGAAATCATCCTTTTTTGTTTTATTTCAGCTTTCCCAAGCTGGGCCTCTATTCTTAAACTGGGGACCACTTGCCTCCTCTTTCCCTCCACCTGTTGCTCACAGTGCTCCCAGGACCTATGTCCGCATTTCATGGAATGAAGTAATGGATATAGATTACTGGATCTCTGTGAACCACACCTTTCCTGTTCACTTCTCACCAGAAAATAGTCTGGTTAGGCTAATCACTATAGATTGATTCAGTTACTAGCCTATGGTAGATGGAGCCTCTTTTCTCACTAGCCAACCTTGGTAGTGGTAACCCATCCCACAGGTCCCAACTCATCAGCACTAGAATTATGTTATCTAAAATATAAATGGAAACTTCCGTAAGCCATTTCATTAAAAATATGGCTGTCATCAAGAAACTAGTAACTTAAAGGAACTATTACTAGAGAGCTCCAAGGCCAGTTCATCATATTGAGATCAGGGTGACGAAACCCATGAAATATGCAGTTTATTATTCTAAAATTCAAAAGTGAAAAGCACTGCGAGGAAGGGGACATAGTAAATATGGCAAGGGATTTGGACTTATGCAGATGTGGTTTTGATGTTCAAGTCTACATTACCTTGGGTAACTTTATTTACCTCTTTGAACCTAAACAAACCCATACAATAGTAATAAAAATATCTAGATTAAATATAACATAGATTACATCTAGAACTACTAATTCTAATTACTACTAGAATCAGAAGTAATGTATGTAAAAATATCTCATGAAATACTTGGTACGGAGAAGAAATATTTAATTCTTTAGGATGATTATTACTATGAGAGTCTTAGATTCAAAGAGAGAGAAAAAAAACTCAAGACAAAATGAAAGTTATATTCTCCCTTTGGAGAATTTGAAAAATTACTTTGTTTTTTGAAGGCTCAATTTGATGGTTTGAAAACAGCCCTAATTACAGCTCCATCAGCCCCAATTTATTGATAGATTCAATTTGTAAGAAAAAACCCAAAAGGTTTTCTCTTATATTTCTCAGCAATATCCCTAAGGGAATTCTTCTATACATCTGTGATACACATATTGAAAAGAACTCACGTTTGACCTTAGTATCTACTTTCAAAGTTACTAAAACGTGATTTTTTTTCTAAGGTTTTTTTTTTTTTTTTTTTTTTTTTTTTTTTTTTTTAATGTAGAATTTGGAAGAAAGGTCATTTTATCTATCAGGGAGTATAAAAGGACTACAGAGAATGTTTCAAGGAACTACAAAAAATGACTTAGAAAAAAAAGATTGGTTCCAAAACACTAAAGCCATACCATATAGATTTATAAATATTTAATTGCATCAAGAAAAAAAAGTGATGTAACTATTCAATCTATTTTCATCATGGATTTAACTTAACTTAATTAGCTTAGTACACTTATGGGTATCATAAGGGTATTAAAAGTTACATTAAGATGATGTGAAACATGTCATATGAAAACTTTGACTAGCGTACAATTGAGCATCAAATTTAGTTTGGAGCTTTTTGGGTGACAAGTCAAAATGAGAAGCATGGTGAATTTTTAGCCTGTCCTTTTTCTAACGAAAAAATCCCAGTAGTTAATCAGAAGAGATATACTTTTAAAAATTCCCAGCAGTCAATGCAAAAAGGAATTTATCATGGAAATCCTTATATAAAGAATTTGAAATGCATAACACAAGGTGCCAAGATATTTCTTTCCATTTCAGCTCATCTCTTTTATATTGGCTCTCAGTAGTTAAAAAAATGGGGGGGGGTATCATATTAAAGCATAGTATAATAAAGACATTTTGACATTTTAACAAAAAAGTATTTTAATGTGATTATAGTAAGTACATTTCTGGTTATGTAGTTTGATATACATAGAGAGTTTAGAAAACATAGAGCAATTAGCAACTGGACTATTACTCTTAAATATCAGTGATGGTAGTTCCAGGCTTTTCGGAGATGCTGAATAAGGAAGAATTTGCGTTTTCAATCCCTGGCTATACCCTGAACCACACGTATGAATTCTTGATCAAAATATGTATTATCCACGTGCCAACTGGCAGGTATGCACGTGACAAAGGTAACATTGCTCTGAAAATAAAATAAACCCATATGTATTTTAGTCTAAACAGTGTGTAAGTCCCTTTCTACATATTAGTCAGCAAAAATAACTACAGACAAAGACAATTTTTTTTTCAGGAGGAAACTTTGGATTTGCCTTAGTGCTCAAATGAGATGAAAAGAAAATCAATATAATAAAGAAAACAGTAACATGAAAGATGGTGTCCCTCTAAATTTCCTCTTCTCCATCCAGTTCCACATTCTCCTTTAATTAAACTTGATTTCCCTCAAGCACTAGCACTCCAGATAATTATTAAATAGCCAAAATTAGTGTTTCTATTTTGTTTGATTAATTAAGACTATTGCCCATTCCATAAGCAGGATCTCCAAATTTAACTTCATTATTAGTCCTCACAGCCAAATTCAGGACCTCCCACTGGGATTTCATAGATTACAGATTTTATAGTACAATATAAAAAACAATTGTGGAAAATGTATATCTATTATAATTGTTTCTGTTTTCTTTAAACTCAAGTGTATTTTGTGATTTCTAAAAGAAAAAGATGATTTCACAGTAGTTTTTGTTTGTTTTGCTTTTGCTTTAGATATGCAAAAGCACAATATTTCATCTATTATAGAGATTAAATAGGCATGTGTGGGCTGGTCTGAAAAGTAAATTATGTTTTGTAGCATTGTTATATTTGGAAAATGAACTCTGAGACCAAATAGACATTTTTCAAATGGACTTCTGGGATGTAACTATCTTCATAAGTTGGAGTATACCAGTATTTCATGTATTTATGACTTTACTAGCCCATTTATTGGGGAAACATTAACAGATATCTACTATGTTTCAAATACTGGGCTGGGGGCTTGGATTCGGGTGGCTCCCCCACCACCAATTTACCCAGTGAGGAACTCACAGCAGTTGTGAGAGAGGACAGGGAAATACATAAAAATTATTGCAACAATTATTCAAAGTATATTCAAAATGCTATAGAAGCAGACAAGATGAAATGATTAATTCTTCATAGAATTGGGTAAGTTTTCCCAAAGGAAGTTCCACTGGAAGTGAGCCACCAAGAATCAAGAGGGACTTTCAGGCAGAGGGCATTCCAGGAGAATGAATCCACGAACCAGAGATCAGAAGTCTGAACACTGAGGAGACCTTATACAGAAGGGGGAGCTAAAAAGAAAGCGCTTGGAAGAGTTTTCAGAAGCTATACCAGAGAGTTTAAATATTGTAAGTTGTTGGGATCCAACAAAGGTTTTAGAAAAAGAGACTTACACAGTTAGATCTGACTTTGTAAAGATTAATTGTAGCAATGCCACCGTGGAGTGTAGATGCTGCTGTTTTGCACACATGTACACAATAACCACTGAAAACAGAATACTCTTTGATTCTTCATCACAATAATCCCTCCACTTCCAAATGTGCTTGCACTTAGCTGCTGAAGCCATCAGAACCTCGTAAAGTTTGAGTTTGTGTAGCAATGACAGACGGGTTACCAATGCGAGACTCGATGTGAGGCTCCCACTCTTCGCCTGAAGAACATTAACTTCATGGCTAAGCTGACCATTTAACAATTGTATTTTTAAATATCTTTCTGTTTCTGGGAGAGATCTTAGTCCTTTAGCCATGGCTTTAAGAGCAAATAGGCATCGTTCCATTTTAAATATCTTCTGCTTTTTCCTCTATAAAATGTGATCAGTGAAGAATGGATGTCTCAGGCTCTTGTTATTACCAACCTCCTCCACACCCACATGTAACCAGTTGGGTGGCTGTCCCTTGTTACTGGGCTCCAGACTGAGGCTCTACCTGCCTTCCCCATCTTGTTTTTCCAAAGCACCCATTTGTACCAGAAACTGAAACATGGCAGAAAGAAGGAATCAGCATGACATAGCTCAATTCATGGGAAAAGAACCCTGGCCAGAAAATTCACAAGAAAATAACTACAAGCAACTAAGACAGTGCTACAGCACCGCACACACTAAGAACAGGAAACAAATGCATGGCCTGAACTGTACAGTAGCACCGCCTGCTTTCAGCCCTGAGAAACCAACCCAGACTCTTATCAAGCCAGAAAGAAAACACTCGTCAATGGGCCAGTAGGTCACAGTGAAAATATTAAAGGAACTGTTGGTAAACACCAACAGGGCTTTGGCTAAGACAGCAAAATAATCAGACTCAGACTACTCATCACCACCTGTTGCACATTCCTCACCCTTCCTGCCCCTCCCTACCCTTCACCCTGGAGAGTCCAAGATCACACAGTAAATAAAACCATGATCCGTGAAAGCTCTCAGAGCTTTGGCCATTACTATCTCCAGCAAAAGCTGAAAGGATTTCCCTAGGGATTTCAGCCAAAAACACTTTTACACTTAAATCTATGTTCTAGTCTGGAAGAGTGCATTGTCATTTGTTCTGCAGTGGATTTTCTTCTAGATAACTTCTTTCCCACTTACTATCAGGCTTATATTTTCAAAATAGTTCAGATTCACGGTATGTAAGGCGCAGAAGACTACTACAGAGAAACCACCCTCATCTCAAATCCAAACCCCCTGAGATGAAGTAATAAAACCAAGCAATATAGTTGAAAGCCAAGGACGGTCCGAGTTTCAACAGCCCCTCCACATGCAGAAAGAACTACAGATTTTTCCTAGTACCATACCTCTTTTATATTCCTTCCACATACCTCAAACTAAATACCAGATCTGAAAAACTCAGTTTATATCTTATTCCCACTTAAAGGTCTTCCACCAAGAATATACCTCCTGTGAATGGTAGGATGTTATTTATTTCAGAGTTTTGTCAATATTTCTGTCCTCCGAGATGTAAAGGGGAAGTCTCTGACCACTCAGTAATGACTCTAGAGAGAACAGATTTCTGGACTTGCTACCTGAAGGTCAGGCAGTCAGGGAAGATAAAAGGGTAAGTTTTATTACTGAGCTCTCTTAGAAGTTGAAATATGCCCAGAGAAGAGGAAGTATTAAGAAATTTAAAAGGGGGAGTGAGATCTTCACAAGTCTGATGTGACTTTATTGTTGTTTCCTGGCTTTTTCTAATATATTCATTCTGTGTGTTTTGTTTTACAATGCCCAGTTCAATAGCATCATCCATTTTTGCCCTGAAGGATTGGTTTTGAGCTCTAATTGGAACTGGGGACAGATTGTTTGTATTTAATCTGTCTGTACATCTTCTACTCAGTCACTGAGTAAAGCTCTTAAACTCTACTGCAAATATCCCTGGATTCCAATGAATTTGTCTTACTTAGTAGAAATAGCAACACATATTGTTTTATTTATGGATAAGCAAAGCCTTAACAACTTTTATATTCCAAATGCTCAGCACGATTTATTTATTTCCTCTTTTGAGAAAGAGCTGAAACAATGATGCTGTGGAAGGTTAAAAAAAGAGTAACATAAAATGTGCTGGAAACAGAAATTACTTGGAGTTAATGTTTAATTCAAATGAATTAAACGAGATACAGTCTACAAAGAAGTCTGGGCTCCCTGTTACTGGTTGATATTGAAAACCTATCTAAGGAATTCAGAGTAACGTTATCTCCCTTCTATTTGGGTACCTATAAAAGAAATGCAGTCTTAAGTATTTTCTAAAAACGAGAACACATTACATGTTGATCATTAAATGTTACTTTTAAAAAAATTTAGACAAAATATTTTGAGTGGCTTGAAATTCACCAAATATTCCCTAACGCTTTGTGTTTACAAATATATGTATATATTTTATAATATATATTTCTAATATATAAAATATATATTTATATTTTTAAAACATATTTTATACTTATAAAATAAATATTTTTACAAATATATATGTTTAATATTAAAACCTATCTTTGTGTGCCTGTTATATAGGGAACTCCTATAAGATACTAGAGGAAACAAACAGGGGGAAGGGGAGGATGGATACCGAGAGGAAAATGAATTGTACAAAGGGTTTTTATTAATTCCATCTATTTTTAAAGCCAGGACATACTACCAGCTTGCTGTCTCCCGGCGCGCGCGCGCGCGCACACACACACACACACACACACACACACACACACACGCACGCACGCTACATCAGCTTGGGATTCCTGCTATCCCTCCCCGCCCCCAGCAGCCCCCGCCCCCAGTAGCCCCCTCCCCCGGCGCAGGCAGCCTCGTCGGTCCCTCCCGCGGTGGCTCCGCGCACTCCCTCAAGACCGCATGACCTACCCTGCTGGGACTTCAAGACAGACGCGGGACTGGCTGCTGCTCCGAAGGAAAAGCCTCCCAGGACCAGCAGTAAGAAAATGCAAAGAAAAAAAGGTGGTAGTGAGGCTCCTTTACTTTCCACAACAAGCGGAAGTGTTGAACCCCATGCACTAGGCTGCTCCGCAGCGCGGGTTTCGGAGGAAATTGACGGCTGAGAGAGCTGCGCCTGCGGTGGAAAGTTGGGGGGATTCCCCCAGCCACCCGCGCCAGGCTCCTTTCTGGTCCCCGCCGCAGCCTTGACAGCTCCCCTGGTCTCCGAGCCCCTCCAGAGCCCTGCTGGTTTCCACCCGGAGCTGGGCTGTGTTGCCACATGCACTTGAGAAATCCTAGCAGTTGCGCAAAGAGTCCCAGAAGTTAGAAAGGGTGATTGTGTGTGAATGTGTAAATATACAGTACAAGAGGCTGGAACAACTGAGTGGGGCCAACCCTCAGATACAGCTCGAGGTTTCAGATTTCATTTGGCAACTGGTAGCTTCACAGGACTCGAGCCGCACTAGAGGGGAGACCGGCAGGAGCCCCGCCCTCCCAACGCCTGGGTTATCTGAGAGCCTGAGCTACACCGCCGGGCTCCACCGACAGAATGCGCCCTGCCTGGTTCCTCCGCATCTGGCATTGCTCGTTCCTTTCAAGTGCATCATAGATACGTGTTGGTCACAGATCTGGGGCTGTGGGCGCGAGAAGGTTGGTGAATACAAGTCTCCTGCCCTCAGGGAGCTCTGCATTTCATTGGCCAAACCTCACACGCCGGTTTTACTTCCTCCTACCAACTCTCTGTCTCGCTAAAATTTTATTTCTCCAATCAGAATTACCTGGGCCATTAAACCAGTATTCCTGGAAATGCACATTTAGATGGATGCCCTCTAGTTAGAGCCTTAGAGAAATTCAAAGTATAATTACTTTCTTACTGTGGTGTAAGAACTCTCGGAATTACACAATATGAGGCAAAAAGACAAACAAACATTGTTTTGATGCAGGCCATCTCTTCCCACCATCACCAAAATGTCTGTTTCAAATTGTGAACTTACAGTTGTGGTTACCTGGCATGCTGAATAAAATTATTTCAAAAAGCTTTGTAAACATCTCTGTTTTAGAAGGCCACTTACAGTGGCACTTTGGAAGGCCAAGGCAGGAGGATCGCTTGAGCCCAGGGGTTTCAGACCAAAATTGGCAACATAATGAGACTCCTGTCTTTACGAAAAAATTAAAAAAAAAAAAAAAGTTCGGCGTGGCAGCGCATGCCTGTAGTCCCAGCTACTCGGGAGGCTGAAGTGGGAAGATCTCTTGAGCTCAGGAGGTCAAGGCTGCCATGAGCTATAATTGTGCCACTGCACTCCAGCCTGGGTGACAGAGTGAGACCCCATCTCAAACAATTACTACTACTACTACTAATAATAAAATCTCTCTTTTAGAAATCATCACCGGATATCCTGAAGACACATAATGGGGGTGTTCTCACTAGGGAGCTCCAGTGAGAGAAGGATATAGAAGAAGAGCACATGTTCAGTTTTAGAAACACCAAAAATAAAAAGCTGAGTGGACTCTGATATGTTTTTCCTTTTTATCCTCTTTCTTCAAGTTCTTGGAGAAACCAATCTACCCCTTCCCATGCTGAGGTCCTACTATAAACTTGATTTTCTGGCGGGAGAATTCTCAGCCCTTTAATGAATCAAATTAATTTGTGTGGGGAAAAAATTGTGTTTCATATTTCATTTAAAAAGTATGTATGGAATTCCTAAGATAGAAGTAATGTAACTTATTATCTAATTGGTGGGAATAAGTGACCTTCATCAACCCACATGGCCTTACATGTTCTAGCAACACCCCGGCAGGTGAATGCTGAGGGGCAGTTTCAGATGAAAGCTGGAAAATGATAACATTAACACAAATGAAATTTGCACACATTTGATGGACTCAAACACCTCAGGAAGACAAATGCCAATAATTATGATTCAAGATTGGGACATTTACAAAAACCAAGGAAATTGTCACATCAGTAACTTATTTCAGGATCTAACAAATATTACCACAGCAATTTAGTCTCAAAGTAATACAAAACTGAACTCAGGGTGGTTACTGGGTAGTCTCTAGTCCAAAAGATTAAGACACACCTCTAACACACACACTCGCTATGTTCAAGGCCTTTTCCTTCCCATCTTCTGGTTCTGTCTCCACCCTTTCCAATTGATAGTACTTCATTGGTGTGTGTGATATATGTGATTATCTTAAGCTAGAAAGTACAACAGAAGGAGAGGATGATTGTCACTTGGGGATTAGACAGTTGAGAGGATAGGAAAGGAGTTATATCCACCAATACAAACGCCTTCTTCCCCTCCTACTTAGAAAGAGATGGACCATTGCATTCCTTTTCTAGAAGCCCCTCAGCAAGGAGTCTGTTACAAGATAATACAACCTGAACTAGAAACTGCGTGGTGTTCTCTGCCCTCTGACTATACTATTCGACTCTTATTGTAGATTAATTGGGACCAGGGGACATCCCTTATATGTATTGTAGCATCTTTAAAGGAGAGAGTAAACTCTTGAACAAGACCCTTGAAACCTGATTCTAGTCAGAGAATGCTGATGTGACTGATACAGACTCCAGGGAGGTGGTGTCCGACATTCAACTCCCTGAGTCCCTGCTCAGAACTTGCCCAGAGGGTTACTTAAAGCTGAGTTTTATCAGTCAACCTCAATTATGAGTTAAAGGTGTGCCTCAAACCAACTCTACAAAACTCAGAAATGATTCAAGGGTGAGGGCTAACTTTCCAGGATCTTCAAGTCCTAGACACCTTTAGGAAAAAAGTCTATGAAAGGTCAGTATAATGGCAGGCAGAGTTTGAAGGACTTCAGTATTTACAGGGAGGATGTATAATACTCTAGGACCAGGGGGATTCCAGAGATCTAGAAATGAAAGCGGAGGAGGAGAGAAGGAAGATAATGGACATACTACATTTGGACAAGTTGTTTGAGTGTTGGTATTGCCAGAGTCAAGGAAAGAAACCCCCTCCACAGACAAAGCCCCCTGGACACTGATTCTATCAAGCCATTCTTTCAATGGAATTTAGTTAGGGAAAGCTTAGCCAGTGTTTCTACAATTACTTTGTCTAATATTTAAAATATATGGCTCAAATGTTACTATTAAATGAGTATGGATTAAAATGTATTTTAATGTACTTCGCTAACTTAAAAATTGCAAAGTTTTTCACCAGATTCCATGTCAGATTCTTTGAAAACCTTAGCATAGAGTAATTCATTGTCATATTACCCAATTGTCCATTAATATCAGATACTGGAGCTTTTAAATTATGTTTTCTTTTAAGAAAACATAAATTCCTAAGAGGGCAAAAAACACAGTAACAAAACTGAATAGTCAAGAATTGCCAAAATCCTAACATTTTCAACAAGCTCTCACCAACAATGCAGAATTTGTGTGGGTACTGGGATTTGCCAAGATCTGATTTCAGGATTCAGATAGAAGGCTATGCCTTTTAAAGCATGTCTGTTTCTAAACATCTGTTCTTGTTTTTTCTTTTTATTTCCTGGTAGAAGTTTCTTTTCTACAAAGTCCAGCTTTGTCTGAGCTACGTAAGGTGGAAAGAGATTCAGGGAGCTTCATGCCTACCCTCTCCAACACTTTGGATCACATGACTCAGGGAAAGATGTACTACTGTTGTTAAAATGGCGGGGAAAGATCAATCCAGCTAAATACCTGTAAGTAAGATAACAAAGGAGAGAAAGAGCATGATAGAAAAATCTGCAGTGTCCATGGGTCATCCATGGCCTCTATAATTCCACCACATGCCTTCTAACAGTCAACAACTTTAAAAATGAAGCACATTATGTGCCCATTCAGATCCTGAGAGGAGCCTGGTATCAACCATCACCACACTTTCTTTGAATTCACATATTTTTGGGTCACACTCTCTCATCCACCAGACCCCCAAAGTAGATGGTTCCAAAAATATCAATGATTAAATTTACTTTCAAAGTACTGTCTATTGGTTTTTGTCTAATTACAAAATTAATTAGCTCAACTCATGAAACTTGGAAGCTACAGAGAATCTTAAAAGAAGAAATTCAAAACTGCCCATGATCTCCCTATTTAGAGATAAGTAAAAACATTTTGAATATGTCCAGTATGTCCAATTGTTTTTTACCTCTGTGTATGTGCCTATTTTGTATAATGATTTGGATCATATTATTAACCAAAGCAAGATCCTTTTGGCGTGGGCCCAGAGTCAAACCTTGGTTTCCAATCAAGATGTTCCTTTTTGAGACAGCATCTCACTCTGTCCCATGGGCTGAAGTGCAAGGGCTCCATCTCAGTTCAATGCAGCCTCGACCTCCCAGGCTCAAGGGATCCTCCCCACTCAGCTTCCTGAGTATCTGGGACCACAGGCATGCATCACAAAGCCTACTTAATTTTTTTTTTTTTTTTTTTTTTGACGGAGTCTACCTCTGTCCCCCAGGCTGGAGTGCAGTGGCATGATCTCAGCTCACTGCAGGCTCTGCCTCCCAGGTTCACGCCATTCTCCTGCCTCAGTCTCTCAAGTAGCTGGGACTACAGGCGCCCGCCACCTCGCCCAGCTAATTTTTGTGTTTTTAGTAGAGACGGGGTTTCACCTTGTTAACCAGGATGGTCTCAGTCTCCTGACCTCGTGATCCGCCGGCCTTGGCCTCCCAAAGTGCTGGGATTACAGGCTTAAGCCACCGTGCCCGGCCCTAATTTTTTATTTATTTTTTAGAGATGAAGTCTCTACAAGTTACCCAGGCTGGTCTCAAACTTCAGGGCTCAAGCGTCCTCCTGTCTCAGTCTCCCAAAGTGCTGGGCTTACAGGCGTGAGCCACTGCTCCCAGTCTCAAAATGCTTCTTTTTATGCTGTTTAAACCTAAATTCAGGAATTTGCTGGATTCTGTTAAAGAATTAATCTTGGCTGGGCATGGTGGCTCATGCCTGTAATCCCAGCACTTTTGGGAGGCCGAGACAGGCGGATCACAAGGTCAAGAGGTTGAGACCATCCTGGCTAACACGGTGAAACCCCCTGTCTACTAAAAATACAAAAAATTAGCCAGGCATCGTGGCGGGCACCTGTAGTCCCAGCTGCTTGGGAGGCTGAGGCAACAGAATGGCGTGAACCCGGGAGGCAGAGATCGCACCACTGCACTCCAGTCTAGGCGACAGAGCGAGACTCGGTCTCAAAAGAAAGAAAAAGAAAAAAGAATTAATCTCTGCCTTCCATGATGTGCAGATTTTCTCCAATCAGCTCCCAGAGAAAGTTTCTGCTTTATACCTACTCTGGTCATTTCTAAATCCCTTACTAGTCTAGAATTTCCTTGTGCTTTGTTGACTCACAATTTCTCTAAGACAACCTTTAATATGCAGTCATTCACATTTTAGCTCAACACATTCTCTATCCTTTCTCTACTCGCTTATGAGTACAGGCATATGTGTGTGCATGCACACACACACACACACACACACACACACACCAGGAATGTTTAATATCACATATGCATACTCATAAAGTGAAATAGTTCTCCAGACATGCAGCTGTTCACTTGTGGGCTCAACTCTTAGTGTAATACTGAATGACATTTAAAATATTTAGAAATCTAATTGTACCTGAGCAACAACAGAATGGGCTTACTGTGACTACACATGCCATTTTGTAGATTTCAAGAATATTCACATTTTGGAATCTTCTAAGTTTTTTAGAAAATTAAATACTGCCATTGAAATAACACCATTCTTCTCCCAAGAATCATTATATAGTATTCCTAAGTTACGTGTGTGACTTTTAAAATGGTTTCCTATTCCCTTATACTCAGGATAATAGAAATCAAGTTATCAATAAGTTCTTCACATTCATAATTCATGTTTCTAATTGCATTGTCATGTATATTCCAAACCTTATCATCTGTCTAGGAAATCTTCATTTCTTCCTATTTTCATCATATCCAAAGCTCTTTAAATAATGGATTTTTTGCATCAATTCTATTCTTTCCCTGTCTGCATTGCCTGCTTTATCTCATCTCAGATAATTTGAAATTTAAAGAGAACATTTACCTCATTGTATGTTCTTACCCCACTGATAAAAGAATACACACTCGAGATACAAATCTAAGCTGTTAAAACTGTTAGAGAACTCAGATACTAGGCATAACTGATCCCATTGTTGATCAAATGTTAGATTTGATCAACGTTTGGATTGCTAACTAGAAAATTGGAGCTGAGGTCATTGTTTTAAGTCATCTAAAACCAACTAGATTGTCAAGAAGACTAAAATGTTTTATTGTTATAGAGTGCAGACGGGACCATCAGCTTACTAAATTATCTTCCATAAAAACTAGATAAGAGAGTGTAAATGAATCAATATAACTAATCCAAACACATTAATAATGATAATGATAAAATAAGAATATTCCTTATAGTTATTAATGTGCCTTTCCCATATGTGAAGTCTTTATTGTAGCAGCTATGAAAAATTTATCCTTATTTTCACTTTGCAGAAGAGAGAACAAAGAGAAACATTGTATATATCTTATTCACAATCACATAAGCTAATAAACGATGGAGAAAAGATTTGAATTTAGGCTATTCAAGTACAAAGTCTGGATTCTTTTCACTGATGTATCAACAACAGCATCTCCCTATGCAAATAGGGACAGCACAATTTCCCTTTCATATATCACTTATATTGGCCAAGTGTTTGAAAATAACTGTTATTACATTATTTTGTGAGGAGGAAGGTTGTTGTTCTCCTACAGAACAATTTTAAATCCCACTTAAAGTATTAATTTTAATGTCCTACACTATCAGATCTTTTATTCAAGTTACCAACCAATAGCAAAATTAACTGTTTTTTTCTTCGTGCTCACTGTCTGTGAGAGGTGCTAATGGACAGTGAATTGGCCAAAAAGCCAAGGGGAGTATCAGCAAGTGGAATAGTAAATGGTTCAGATAATTCAATAACTGGAAAGTTAGTCCCTTAATACTGAGTGTTGTATTCAAAATCTTAAAACTAAGATCTTGAAGTGAAACTAAAAAAATTTTTGAAATTATAAGCTTGTTTTTTTAAGACATTGTAAAGATAAGCTGAGGCTGATTATGTAAGAAGTAGTGTTGGGGATAACTAGTTCCTTAATATTTGAGAAATGACCAAACATAAACTTCCTGGAAAATCAATTAAAAAATGGGACTTTTGAAAGATTTTCAAAATAAACTAGGAGGATATTCCAAGAAGATGAATATTAAAGGGAAGTTCAAGATGTGGGCTATTAAGCAGACAAAAATAGGACTACAAAATTATTGTCCTCTCCTTTTCTTTTCTTTTCTTTGCTTTTCTTTTCCCGAGTTTGTGTTTGAAAATGAGAGCAAGCAAGCTTTGTGAAGGCTTACTTTGCAAGAATGGCGAGCTTAGACTGGATTGTAAGATGAGACTCAACTGGGGCTCAGGCTGGGGAGGGCAAATGGTAGCCTTTCTAAATGCTGAGCAATTTTTCTTGATGTCTTCAATGGACGACTTTCTTCAATCTTGTGTGCTTTACTCAAGGATAGACAGGTGAGTAAAAGAGGCTTCTAAATGATGATCATGTGGAATAGTCCCAAGAGTTGGAAATGGAGACACCAGAACTTCAGCCTAAGACACTGATGCATTTTAAAGAAAAATAATCCTTTTGGATAGGACATTAGATGATTCCATTCAAATGTTCTCTGACTCAAACTGGGGGAAAATGATTCCAAATTCAAGAAAGGGAACCGTGGCTGAGTGTAGTGGCTTGTTGCTGTAGTCCCCACTACTTGGGAGACTGAGGTGGGAGGATCGCTGGAATGCAAGAGTTTGAGGCTGCAGTGAGCTATGATTGTACTACTGCACTCCAGCCTGGGTGACAGAGTGAGACTTTGTCTCTTAAAAAAAAGAAAGAAAAGGGATTGAAAAATCAAAGAACAGAGAATGAGACCACCTTTTGGGTAACCAAATAATTTTAATAGCGATGTAGAGAAAGCTTCTCTAACCTGGGTTGGGGCATGGCAGTGCTCAGCATCTGTAGAAGAAGTCAGCACATACAGCAAAATCAATCCCAGCTGTACCTTCAGGTTCAATCCTGCTGCAGGTGAGGGCCACCAGGTAAGGGAGCAGACAGCAGCACTGAGATCTGCGATGACTTCCAGGGAGAAGACATAAGCTACTCAGTACTCTGTGAGAGAAAGCTTAATTGGATGGGGATTTCCATCATTCCTGCTAGTTGGCGACTCCGAGCTTAAAGTCTAAAGCCTAGACTTCATAACCAGTTCATAAACATTCATTATTAATGTAAAGTTCTCCCATATTCCTGTCTAAGGTTTTTAAACTGTTGTCAATACTCAAGTACTATCACAAAGAATTAGAAGCACATAGGGGAAGTAGTTAAGCCCAATAATGGTAATATCATAAAGCAGAAGCATATTGGGAGAAATGAGCAAATTCAAGAAAGTAACTGATTGTCATACACAGGGATGCCTCCCTTAAACAGACACAAAAGTGTGTAATACCTCCTAAATGTGAGGCCCAGTGCTAGATGCAAAGTCAATTCAGATTTGTTTGTGTTTTCAAGCAATTTACATTCAATCATTTAGAATGAGTGAACAAAAATGATTTAAAGTGAATTTTCTGTTTTCCTCTAAGGTAATGCAGAAATGATGTTGCAATATGAACATTTATTCTTGGCTAATATCTAGCCTCTGAAAGTTACTAGCATCATTTTCACAGCAAACAAAAGACTTACTTTTTATGCGGTAATGTTATATCATTATTTTAGACAGACTCCAGCCAATACTTTAAACAGTATGTGAAGATATTTTGACATATTTTACATTTTTGCTCATTTGTTGTTTCAGTTATCAACACATTGCTATGAAAACCAGAAGACGATGGCATATTTAATATGAAAATTTCCCATGTGAGTTTTCCTTGGCATCCCTTGCACAGAATCTCTGGTTTTGAACTGTGCAATTAAAAAAAAAAAAAAAAAAAAAAAAAAACACTCTTTATCAGTAAAGACAGAAATCTAATGATAGTATCAAATCTTCCAAAAATCGGTTTACAAACCTTAAAATAATTTCCAGATTGAGCATTCCACTAAGAAAGCCTAACACAACAACAACAACAAAAACACTTTTATTTTAACACTGAGTTTTAATTGCTTATATTGCCACACTTATTTCAGCCAAAAGGTGACAAGATATATAGAAATATAATTTGTAGGCTTAGAAGTGATTCAGAAGTTGTGTTTATTTTTTTCTACTTCTCCTTTTTTTTGGGGGGGGGGGATTGTTGTAAACACTTCAATTTCATTGGGTCTTAATAAAATTAATTTTATAAATCAAATAGTTAAGCTCCTTATAATGTATAAATTGATTTATTAACCCCTTATAAGGAGTGCCCCATTGGATTTTTAAAAAATATTTAGAAACAAATGGCTACTTAAATAATAAATTTTGCACATGAAGAATCTATTAATTTAAAATTTTTGAGAATAAGGATTTATGTTAATTTTTACATGTAGAGAAAAATACAGTGATAATACAGTTGTTCTTTATAGTGAAAAATGCCAACTGTAGAACTAACATGCTTATCTAAATTTAACCTTGTCTATGTTCAGTTTCTTTTAAAAGATTATCATATTCAGAGGTTATTTAAAATAATCTCTAAACATAAAGTCCAATAGGCCAAAAATTAAATATTGTTAATGTGAGTCTATTATTAATTAAACTGTATTATTAATTAAACTGTGTTATACTCATGTTGATTTTTACTGGTTACATTTCCTAGGAACTATCGTTGTATATAATCTACACAGATAAACCCATTAATAGTAAAAGTTTGCATTTGCATTTCATCAAGGTAGATTAGTGGCCTATGATTGCATTTTTTATTTAATAACTAACAGGGATTCCCCACTGATAATTGACTTTTGCAAGGTAAGCACACTGCTCTCAAATGTAAACTAATAGTCTGTGAACACATAGCTTTGTAACAACCTAGGAAACTGACAAATTTATGTCATAACTTCTTATACTGCTAATGAGCTTCAGTAAGTCAACTTATGGGTGTTTATCAGAACTTTGTATAGGTTTTGAGCAGTCATGAGACTTTAACATAAAAAATGAATTCTTTATTTAAAAGGCTACAATCAAAAGATCAATATGTGATCCACATTGAATGATGTTTACTAACATCATTGGTCATTTCCGAGCTCAATAAAGGTTTATTTACCATAGGAAATGCCTTTTAATTATTCATTACCTAAAACCTCAATACTCAGAATACAGGGGAAGAAAATCAAAATCAAGCTTCATTCTTCGTTTAATTTTACTGCACTTCAATTGCAAATACAAATATAAAATAAAAGTTTGCATTAAGTTATAAGAAAACATTCTCATGGAAACAGCACGTAGATGTCAGATGTGTTGACATCTACACCATAATAATCCACTCTCCTGTCTCTCAACTACTTGCCCAAGTAGACGTTCCAAAGGAGACATTCCCAAGGAGACAGCCCTTGTGGAAAGCGACCTGTGCTTTTCCCCTCCAAATTCCCTATACCAATGGCCCTATCCTGGGGTGACAGGGAAAGGGAAGAACAACACAGAAGCTCTGCCTTTGTCTGAGAACCAAAACATTGTAGGTCTGAACAAAAACTCACTAAAATTGCCCTTTGTGTGTATGTAGAAGTTGTAAGTAATAAAATGTAAATTACTACTGAATTCACAGTTTTTGTGTCATGTATCTTTTATTCATCGATAGGATACTAAAAATACAACTACTTATATGTGAAAGGACTTTTAAATATTTTGACATTAAAAGAGTTCCCAAGAGGTGAGAAAAGACTGAAACCTCTGCTTTAGGGCCTCCCCTCTCCTGCAGTGTTGCCCTTGTGCTTCGAAGGTGGAAGAGTGCTGCAGGGAGGGAGGACAGATGTGGGTTACAGTTGGCTACAACTCTTCTCTGATAGCATACACAGCACTAATACATTACAGAATCCTCTGCAGAGCAGTCAGGGTCACAGCAATTTTTAGAGTCCATAGTCTAAATATTCTGCTACTACAGTTTTACTAATGGGGACATGAGAGAAATATGCACTATTGATTTCTTATAAAAATTGTTGAGTTTGTTTCCAAATAGTTTAATCACTATTGCCACCTTTAATAGAACTCATTATAATGGTTGTCATGAGTCTGTTTAAATGGTTCCGCTATAATTCAATTTTAATTAACTTGATCATTATTTTTAACAATGCTAACAAGCTATGCTACACCCTTATCCTAACCTTGGCTCTTTTAGCACAGATTTAGAGATTTAAACCTTTTTCTTTCTTTTAAAAATTTCTATAGTGATACTCAGCAAATTACATTATTAAAATCAACACATTTCCCTTTTAATCAATTAGTCGTCCATTAGCAACGTTCAATATTTTTATGTTCCAAGAGGATTTCAGCTGCCCTCCTGCCTGACCACAAGCTTCATATCATAGCACACAAGGGCTATGGCATGAATAATGTGTACATTGATGTTTGCATATTATAAACACAGAGGTTCAAGTACTTTATAATATATTCATAAAACTGCCAGGCATTTTACATCCTTTGCAGATACTGAGGGTTGTTTAAAAACAGAAGTGCTCAAATCTCATAGTTCAATATACAACACAATTTGGATATTACTATTAAGATTATGATTTCATGAGTCCTGGAAAACTACACATACCAGAATCTGCTCCATGGATATTACTATTAAGATTATGATTTCATGAGTCCTGGAAAACTACATATACCAGAATCTGCTCCACTCAATGGAGTTGAAAAGAATGAGACCAAGACGCTGGTATAAAACACTGCAAAAATGTCATCAATGCTAATCAACTTCCTAGAAACTCCCAATTTCTATTGGAATCAGATCCACCTATTCCATAAGATCTAGAGATGTGCACTGGTGATTCATCTTTTGTTCTTATTTTTTGGTTGTTTGGCACCAGTTTCTTCAAATTATATTTTTCACTTGCTGGCTGAACACCCCCGACCTCTCTGTCTGTCTGTCTGTCTGTCTCTCTCTCTCTCTCTCTCTCTATATATATATATATACACACACACACACACACACACACATATATGCATATTTGTATATATACCCTATTCTACATGTATTCTGTAGGTATCTAATAATGAATTCAGGCTTGTTCTTTTTAATTGGCATTCTTCCCACCAGAGATTTCCTTTTCAGATGTCTCCCACTGTCTCCCCATTCATTTCATAGATGTCTTCTGCAGCTGGCAGTTATTGGTGTCATGATGCTACCTCATGGGATTATTTTGAACATAGAATGAATTATTACATGTGAACTGAGAAGCAAGAACAGTGCCTGACACATGGAACATACTCGATAAATAGGGGCTCTTATTATTCCAACCATTCAATCCTAGGAAATTTTCCACAAAGTCTTGCTACCTTAACTTATAGAAAATAACCATTTCATTCATTCTCTAAATGCTCTCTGAGACCTTGACCTTCATGAGGCTCCAGAAAAGACATTATAGAACCAAAATAGCATTGATCCCATAAACACCAAAGTGGTTAACACAGTCAGTATGAACACTTGTGGAAAATGCTGAGAAAGACAGAGATTTCAAACCCAAAAATTAGGAAGATGTTCTTTAGGAAGCTGGCAAATTCACTCAGGTATCAGTTCTCTTATTCAAGAGTGCAAAATGCTGTCCAATCTTCCAGGTAGTTCCTAATATATATACAACTGACTCATGCAAAACCTAACTAATGAAATGGTGATTGAATTTCCCATCCCATCCCTGGAATTCCTCTACTCTTCCATTTTATCTTCTCCCCACCATTCATCCCTGTTTTAGCAACAGTCTAGAAATAACTCATGGTACGATTTGTAGAGCTAGGCAAGGGTTGCTGAGGACAGAGGAAAAGGGATGGCAGTTCCCTCTTACATAGGCCTTGTCCTATCTTCTCTCCTCCTTTTTGTGCCTCCCTCAGAGGCTCCCTGTCTCCACATCAGAATGCCTGCTCTGGCTTCTGGGACAGAATGCCTAGGATGACTTTCCTGATATAAACTGACTGTATATTCTCTCCTAAATGAGGGCACATGTCAGTGCAGTCTGTTATGTGCCTAAATCCTTGTGTGAGGAATGTAATTCTCAACTCAAGTGTCTAATTTCAGAAGTGAGTTCCAATGATTTAAGACTAAAGCACAGATTCTTTCCTGAGACCAAATAGTGGCAAATTTCAGAATTAGACCTGAAAAGTGATTTTTCCTTGTCTGTCCCCATTTTTTTTTTTCTTAAAAAGAAGCTATAGGCTAGTTTCAGAGACAGGAGATAACAGCCAAAGCTGCGGAGACTTTGTTTAGTCACAGTCAACATGGAAGAAGATAAATCCTTGCTCAAAGGAAAGGGCTATTAGTGGTTCCAAATACAAAGAAAAGCTCGAGAGACAATAGGCAAACAAGGTAGGAAGCAAGCCCAGAATGGAGCAGGATATCTGAAGATTTGCACGGCCCTAGGTGGCTCCAGATTCTCAGCTGCCCAGCTCATAGCTGGAGGAGTCCTTGGTTCAATTGCTTAGTGGTTATGTGAATAGGATGATGGGAAGCAGTCTCCCCTGGTGGTTCCCTACAGCAGCTGGTCATACCTTCCTAACAATATTTTCACATACAGATACTGTTCAAATGGTGGATAGGCCCTAGAACATTTCCGTGTGATAGAATTATACTTACATGGTGGAATATTGTCCTCAAAATATTAACCAATGTATTCTTTTTTTCTCGTGTTCCATTCTTCCTGTGTCTTTAATCTGTGAGTTCATTTGCATCAGGTCGAGGGTGGTCCAGGGGAAACAAAGAAACAACTACCACCAAAAAATATGTTCGAAAACCTATGACTCTGAATGACAGGATATATTGTTTACTAGGATGGAGATTGTACCATCAATGGTAATAGAAAGTCTAGTAAACATAGGGCCGGACACGGTGGCTCACGCCTGTAATCCCAACACTTTGGGAGGCCGAAGTGGGTGGATAATGAGGTCAGGAGTTTGAGACCAGCCTGGTCAACATAGTGAAACCTTGTCTCTACTAAAAATACAAAAATTAGCCAGGTGTGGTGGCAGTCGCCTGTAATCCCAGCTACTCAGGAGGCTGAGGCAGGAGAATCACTTGAAACCGGAAGGCGGAGGTTGCAGTGAGCCGAGATCATGCCACTGCACTCCAGCCTGGGCAACAAGACAAAACTCCATCTCAAAGAAAAAAAAAAAAAAAAAGACTAGTAAACATAGACAATAGAATGGGGAACAATCACTTGTGATTTAGAGATAGCTTTTAATTCTGATCCGGAAAGAATTTCTCAATGCGGAGAAATACAGCAGATAAAGGGGATGTGGTACAAGAGAGAATGAGAAAGGGGTGAGAACTAGAGCAACACACAGACTTGGGCAAGGTCATTATCTAGAGATGGCCAGGCCTGCACTAAGGGAGCATCCCACACAGGAACTGCATGGGAACTGAGGCCACTGATAGCGCAGTCTCCATCCCAATAAACAATGTATGCTGTGTGTTCAGAGAATTATTTTTAGGCCCTCCCTTTGAGATCTAGTGATGGCCTTCTTTTTACAGCCCCCAACTTTTATCCGTCCAGCAGAAGAATAGACCAACTGCTCAAGATTTTGCTCAGTTATTATGTGACCTTATTCTACCATCTACATGGAAAACCTCCACTCAACCCTAAACTTGTAAATAGGCAATAGAGACAACACTAAAAGACAAAAAGTGTTCTTCCGAAAAGCTAAAGCTACGTAGCGGGTAGGAGGAAATACTCTCCTGAACATGTACACCATCATATCTTAGGAACCTTAGTGGGTAAAATCAGATATTGCGGCCATGCTAAGAAGTTTACTTCATTCCAAGATACTGAACTGTTTAAGAGGCTAATGTAATCAAATTTGTGTGTAAAGCAATGGCGGTGTAAAGAACGGTGCATCTCATTGGAGAGGATGTGGGTTACTAGCATTTATTAAGGACCTACTTTGATCAAAGTATTGTGCTACACCCTTTATATACACTGTCTCACTTGATTCTTAATAGTATGAAATTTAGAAGAAACTGAAATTCAGAGATGTCATATTAAATGACATGTCCAGAGTTTCCTAGGGAGTGAGCAACAGTTCTGGGATGGGGATCTGTATCTGTCTAATATCCACTGCAGTATTTTTTCCTCTAGTCTACATTCTCTTCCAACTTCTCCAAATTGATTTAGAAATGGCCATCAAGCTTCTCCCAAATTGGGACCTGGCTGTCATGGATATCAACTGCACTGTACTTTATTTCCAGTTTTTTCAGAAAACCCTTAAGCACTACTCCTCATTACCAATAATGACCCAATCAATAGTGAGTTATTGAATGGCAATCAGTCTTTTCATGCCAAAATAAAGTACACCTCATTTCAAGATTTTTGAAATAGGCATATAAAGTCTGAAACTGACATGATGAACCTGTTGAAGTATCACAGAGAAAACCGAAGCAAGGAAGCTACACTAAGAAGAGACTGGATTTTACAAGGATGCTCTTGGAGAGGATACGGTAATTGCAGACAAACAATTCTGACATTTAATCTCCTGAAAAGCAAGTTACTCTCTTCACTCATGAGTAACAGTAGATCAAGGACTAGGGCTTTCAGAGCAGGAAGCAGTCTCCACGTGGACAAGAAATGTGGATAGCTAGCGAGTCCAAATTCAGGTAGGTAAACATCCAACAGAAGGCAGCAGCAAGAAGCTCAAAGTCCATGCAAACAAAAAGCACCCAGGAGATCCTTACAAGTTGACTAGGCAGCTAGGTGCATGCAGTCAAAGGACCAAGAAAGGGTAAGCCACCAAGGGGTATGCGAATTGTAGGAGTGAGGAGCAAGCAGGCAGAACTGATGTCTAGTCCCTGCCATGAACTGAGAAAGGGACAGTTTTCTCCCCAACTTTTATTCGGAAACTCTCAGTGTTAGCCTAGAAACACTTGCTAGAGATTGAGTCCTTGAGGGTAGAAGACCATTATGGCAGAGATATTTTTTGACTAGGATGGGGATAATGATCAAGCAGCCTATAAAAGAAATGCCTTAGTAGCTACTGATTTTGTGAATAGCCAATAAAAGGGATGCCAATGAAGTCTAGACTACCTTTCACAATATTCCAGCATCATTATCTGCATCTGCAGACTTCAATAAACAGTCATTAACACTGTATATTGCATATTTTTGTGGTGAATTCTAGACTCATCCAAAAAAATGTTTTTGGTAAGTTTTTGGAGAGATAGGACTGAAACCTAATCCAGGAAGTGATAAAGTATTATAATAATTAATACTTGTTATATATAAATCAGTTATATATAAAACTAAAGTTAGGCAAGACCTTCTGAAGAGCAATTTGAAGTGAAGTTCCCTATGTGCCTGAGATATGCTAGGAAGGCTTAACATAGGAAAAGGCTTGATTTTACCAGTTGTTGTCTGTACTTTGAAGGAGAATGCTGTTCACATTGATAGGTTGCAGAAAGCTAGAAATCAGCAAGGACTACCACATGGCCAAAAGGCAGGTAGGAAGCCAGAGGAGAAGGGACTAGTAAAGGTGGCCGCACACAAGTTCCAGCCTAAGAAGATTATTTAGTAAAGGTGGCTCTACAATGAATTTTAGCTTGGATTATGTCTTTTTTTTTTTTTTTTTTTCCTTTTGCTAGCGTCCTTTGAATGGAAAAATTTTAGTTTTCTCACTAGGGCCTATAAAAGCAAAACAAGAATTAGCCTTGAGCCAATGTCATTCATTACTTACAACCTCCTTGACATGTACATATCCTGAAAACCTATCTGCCTTTTCTCCCATTCCGCCATTGACAAACTAGGCAGTGAGATGCTAGGAGTTGTGGTTATCGTTCATTAACGTTTTATTTTACCTACTATTTAATAACACATTTTGAGATTAAAAACCTATGTGTACTGTTCTGAAGTGAATTTTTGTTGTATGTTTGGCCTGGAGAAAATGAAACATGACATAGGATAAAGTGGTAGAAGTAATAGACAAGAAGACAACTTTAAGAAAATGTCAGAGTCTGACAAAATTGTAGTCTCTTTGTGAGAACTTCTTCTGGAAACTTTTCTCTATTCATGTGCTGGAGTGGTGCAGGGTGTGTTTATTTACAAAAAGGAAAGTCCATTCACACAAATTTAACTTTTGTCTCAACAAGAATAAAGTAAGTACCCTTGAATCCAGCAACATCAATATATTAATATTTGTCCTGTGAGCCCCCAAATGCCTTCCACACAGCTATAAGTGCTTAACTGGCTTTCCAACATTAATTTGTTGGCTGACTGAGATCATGCATGAGTGTAGCAGAGCTTGTTCATGGAAGAGAGGGGTGTAGAACTCTTATGACACTGGTGTGAAATACGTAGGATCTGAAGAGTTAATGCATACCGCAGCGGGCAGTTTGACCAAAACACGGCAGCACAGAAATGCAGGTAGGAGTGAGTCACTAAGTATTCCAGCTGGTGACCCTTAGAAGAAAAGAAAGCAGAAAGGAAAGACCAGAGTCAAACATTTACTTTCTCCCTAGGAATTAAGACCATCTTCCCTCTTGGGGAAGGAGGCCATTTGGAAGAATACAAGGTTCAGAGTTCAGGAGTCTAGGCCAAGAAGTCAGATGGTGAGGAAGCCAGGAATGGGTGAACTAATAACACAGACTCACGCTGGAGAGCTGGGGCAGGGTTGAGATAATAGTGGAGCAAGTCAGACTACTGGGAATTTGGCAAAGATAGAGGATCAAAGTTGAATAATGAGAAGCAAGGAGAAAGCCAAAAGCCAATAGAGAGTAAACAATGTCATACGGCTGAGTGAAGTAATTTCATTTGTGAAATCTTAACTATAAATACAAAGTTGTTAGTGAGTAATATGTTTTCAAACAACAACTTAGTCATTTTCCTATTTTCCACGGTGGTCATAGTTTCCTAAAGACTAGCTGTAGGTTAGGCCTGACAAGTTCCCCAAGAATTTCACCAGCTAATGATAGAAAATTATTTGTTCACCTCCTGATCCCCACTTATTTTTGTTTATTTTGACTATGTCTCTGCTCCTACTCCTGATACCAACATTACTCTCCATGAGCCCAAACTAGTGGGGAAGTCTGCAAAGCATACAATTCTTTTAGCTTCTATGTCAAAAACATAGATTCATAATGTCTTAAAAAGCCTAAGCCTTTTGTTTTTCCTAAAAAGATGGCTCTGAAATTCTCTGCTATAATTTTATGCCATGACTAGGGACCCAAATAGTCTGAAAACTTCAAAGATCATTACTTGATATCATAGCATGTATTTAAAAATGTTTAATACAGATAAGATCACTCATTCTAAGACAAAATCTGTGGAAATACCAAAAATAGTCCACCAAATAGGATGGCAAAGAATTTTGGTTTGTATGTTTTTAATTAAAGAAACAGTAGTTATTGTTTATAAGTGACGCATGTTGAAAATATCACATTAACTTGCTCTCTTCACTATCAGTCATAGTGATGAGCATGTAAGGCTTGGGCTGTGCTTTCAGTTGCCTGTGTGGAGCAGTGTCTAAATGCAATATTTTAATCCAGCTGGTGATTGTTCAGGCATCAAAGATAGCAACTGATCACATTAAAACAAAACAGAACCAAGTTACTTCTACATTAATGGCAAAATAAGCAGATAAAAATACTACACGCAATTAATAAAATGAGGAATTTTGATAATCACTGAACCTCATAGCACTTGATGCCAATTAATAACAAAAAAAGTTGCAATGTAAGGAAGGAATGATATTAAAAACCATGATTCTCCTTTAGAAAAACTAACATCAAAACCAGTGTGACCTTCCATTTTTAAATTAACATTTTAATATCTGAGTAAACAGAGAAGGAGAATATTTGCACACACTGAGTCAGAGAGATGTGAGGGAAAAGATATGTGTTTCCTAAACTCAGTTCTCTGTGATGGTTGGAATTTACAGATTCAGGAGGGCTCTGTCTGTGCTGTTGCTATTTTGAACTTTTGGAACTAATGCCACTAATACTTCATCACCTCTGAGTCCACTGTGGCTCACATCTTCCTCCTTTTGACTTTGCTTAGCAATCACTGTATATATATATGTTTGTATATACTCTATATGTGTGTATATATATGTGTGTGTATATATACACACACATATAGAGTATATATGTATATATATACACACACACATATATATATATAACTTTTTCTTTCTAAGGAGAAAAGCCAGGAAGTGAAAAGGATCATTGAAAGCATTCACTCTGATTCAACCTGCTTGGGGAACCTTGACATTGAGAAAGAATAGTGCTTCATTACTCACCAAGAAAGATCTTCCCAGTGGTGTTACTGTTCTGTCAGCCATTCTCTAGTATTTCCATTTACCTGCTCAGCAAAGGGAAGGCCTCGGAAGCCAGTCTCTCTGAGAAAGTGCTTTGTTCATCACCTAAATCAAGGGTGCAGGAGTTATGAACACACCTCACCCAATGGCTCACAAAATGAGTGTACTTTGTCCATTCCTTTCTAAATGGAGCAGCTGACTGGACTGAGGAAAATAATAGAACATAGGAGGCACTCGAAAATTATAAATAAAATACGTTTGAAAGAGTGGGATTTCAGTTTTCTCCCAGGCCTACAGGAATACTAATGAAACGGTATAGTTCCCTTCACCCCTTCGTGGGACTTGCAAAAGGGTTGCCTCATTTACTCAGGCCAGAGCTCTCAACCCCTCATGGAAGGGGGAGCACACAGGTGGGTGGGTGCAGGAGCCAAGACGAGTGCTTCTGGGCACTGTCAGGAGTAGAACTCCATGTGGCTCCATGGCAGCATCTGAGGGGGGCGGGTACCCATGACCCCCAGAGCCCCAGAGGGCATGTGTTACAGTGTATTATTTTAGCTTTGCTGTCCATGGATGGCTTAAATGCTTAACAGCTCAGTGGAGGGTCAGGGTAACAATCTTTTGCAGCTGCCCTCTTGGTACCCAAGTTCTTGTCCAGCATCTAGGAAGAATTAGGTTGCATGAATGAATGGAAGGGTGATGAATGTGGAGGATTTTATTGAGCGGTAAAAGTGGCTCTCAGTGGGATGGGGAGCTAGAAAGGGGATGGAGTGGGGAGGTGGTCTCCCCCTGGAGTTTGTCCATCCCTAGCCAAACTGTTCTCCAAAGTCCCACCATCAAGCCATCCCTCTGAAGTCAAGCTGCTTCTCTCTGACATCCAGTTGCTTCTCTCCTCTGCTGCTCTGTTCTGCCACTCAGCTGCTCTGCATCTCTGCCACCCCTCTACCAGTGGAGCCTGGGGTTTTTATGGGTATGGGAGTAGGGAGTAGGGTGGGGGTGCCAAAAAGCAACATTTGAGCAGGAAAATAGCAATATATGTTCTCACTTTGGGCCACAGTCCCAGGCTTCAGGGTGTGGGCCTCACTGGGGATGGCCCTCTTCTACCCAGTCTTTCCATGCCTCCTGTCCATATCACTAATATTTTGGGGATTTATTCAAAATGCATGGATAGGAGACCCCTTTAACCATTATAGGTTAATACAGATGCTCTCTTGGCAGGTTTAGGTGAGATAAATGCCTTATTTTCTACTGTCTTGGAGATCTCAAGATCATCGCCCAGACTTCAAAGATAAACAGAAAAGGGGCGACTCTAGCACGAAAGCTTATATTTACATTCCTGATCACTCACTAAGAACCTTAGTAAATATGATTTAACATGTAATATTTACCTGACTATTTCTCCACCTACAGAAGATTAGAAGTAGCAAGCTATGTGAGAAAAGGGAAAGGAAGGAGGGATAAGCAGATTAGAGAAAGTTTGAGAAATCCTAGTAAGGAAGATAAAAAGCAAAAGGCACGTAAGCTCAGGGCCTTATTTTATTGCTGTGCCTAAAAACTAAAATCTATGCTGAATAGTATTACTGTACCAGATAGCAATTTATGTTTGTAATATTACAAACATAGGTATCAAAGGGAAAAAAAATCCAGTATTTTCCTTCAAGAAGTCAGAAAGCTTTCCTTAAAATGGACAAAGTGGGCACTGAGCGAGGGAAAAATAAACCCCAACTATTCAGAAAATTATCTGATGTTAAGCGTACGAATACTGAATAAACAAGGGGTCATTTAAACCTAACAGGGCAATGTTCAATCTGTTACGCCTGTTTTTTTGTAAGCCTGGACAAGCATCCCCTTTGCACTTTGGCTTCCTCATCCTAAAATTGCAGAATTAGACTACTCAGGTTCCTTTTGGTTCTAAACCCTTTTCAGTTGCATGATTTTATTTCTGATAGCCAATTTCACTATGAAGTTACTTCTTTTTTCTTTTTCTTTCTTTCTTTCTTTTTTTTTTTTTTTTTTTTGAGAAGGAGTTTCACTCTTGTTGCCCAGGCTGGAGTGCGATGGCACGATCTTGGCTCACTGCAACCTCCACCTCCCGGGTTCAAGCAATTCTCCTGCCTCAGCCTCCTGAGTAGTTGGGATTACAGGCACTTGCCACCATGCCCAGATAATTTTTGTATTTTTAGTCGAGACAGGGTTTCACCATGTTGGCCAGGCTGGTCACAAACTCCTGACCTCAGGTGATCCACCTGCCTCTCAGCCTCCCAAAGTGCTGAGATTACAGGCATGAACCACTGTGCCCTTCCCGAAGTTACTTCTTAATACACTTCAACTTTGAGTTAAGCAAGCCAGTTTTGTGTAGAACAAAAACCCATCTGAGTTCTAGTATAATACTGTCTCTCTACGGAAAAATCCTGGCTAATTCTTTCAACTGACATTTCCAGTTAAACAGTTCTTCATCTGACACCAAATATATGTAGACATCCTAAAAATAGCCCCCAAAGACATACATAACATTATCAAGGAAGGGGAAAATAAAAAAGATAGCTAAAAGGACAGATTTTAGAAAAGTCTTAAAAAATTAAAGGATGAGAGGGAAAAAAGGCAAAACCCACTTCAAAGGAGAAATAGAAAGATGAAGACACTGTGTATCTGGAGATTCTGTGGCACAATCATGTTGTTAGGTTATTCTTTGGCATCCCACTGATTCTTTTTTTCTCAGGTGGAGGGAGACAGACTAGTTATATGTATCTGATAAATGAAGATGTGTAGTTCTTAGCAATAGCAAAGATCTGTGGTAGAACCAGCTACCCTTGTGAGTTACTGTGACCACAAAATATTACAGAAGGCTCTTCTTAAGAATGAGGGTTTGGTCTCATGTAGAAGGCAAGAACTTAAAACTTTAAAATAGCCAGGAAAAAAACTACCCCCAAATCCCTTAAAATGTCAGCAAGAGAACATAACAAGGTGAGTAAAGTGAGACTAACTCAGTGAAATCAGAATAACTTCACAACCATGAATGACGCAGGTTGGATCTGAATGATAGGCACATATTTTCTCTCCAAAGTCAGCAAAGAGTTGAAACTTGTAAAACAAAGGGAACTTTACTTGACAAGAAAAAATAGAAACAAAGACAAGGGATTTGTAAACAGGTTCAAATGACTGGGTTCTGCAGACAGTCAAGAAGGTAGAACGGTATTTATACAACTAAGTGGATTCAGAATCCCATTTCAACAATGGAGAATTCATGTAGGTATTAGGTATTAAGAAGGATATTTTAGATAGCTACAAATGAGGACAAAGAGTCATGAGAAGAAAAGGAGTTCAAGCAATCTAAAATTATCATAGATGGAAGAGAAGGGCAGATGTCAGAAATTGTGAGATAAGCCGATTGATAGAGAAAGCTGACTTTTAAAAATATTAAGATGGGTCTTTTGCTTGGGAATTCAAGTATGAAGACATGTTATTAAAAGAAGTCAGCCTCTAGAGGGGAATAAGAAATTAGGGCGGGAGGGGAGGGGGCAGGTGGAGAAAAGCTCTCTTGTCTCATTAATCCTAAATGTCTGTTCTCATTGCCTGAATGACAAAAAGTTGGTCTGGTCTGGAAGACATTATGGTTTTCCTGCTCTGTTCTCATCTCCTCCTGAAAACAATTTTCTTTCTATATAGCTATTAACACATCTCCTCTCTTTAGGAATAAAAATGAGACACACTGCAGATTTTCAAGGTATTAGGCCCTTCCAGGAACATGAGGGAGGGAGAGGAAGACTGGGACCTCTCCTCTGAAAGATGCTGACCATTGTAAAAGAGTGGCATACCTGGAGGTGCATAATTTGCTTATGAAACAAGGATGATACATCCCTGTGATGTTTATGGCAAATGTCTTTTCTTACTGGGACCAGGAAGGCCCTGACAACTGACTGTTTGAGCATCACAGCCATTTATATTTCTCCTTTCTGTATGCTGGCAGTCACAGCTTCCAGCCTGCTGAGGCTCTGAATTGCATTCGATGGAGTGGTTGTGTCACTGTAAGACACGCTAATCTGTTGGTAGTAAACATTTGAGCTGGAGGTTATGCCAGCTTTTATCATGATGGATGATAAAATAAAAGCAACCATCTAGTGAAATAGCAATATATTTGAGAGGGGGAAAAATGCAACTTGGAGTGATTTTGACTGCAGTAATAAACATTTCAGGCATGATAAAATTTTAATATGGTAATGTTGACAGATAAAAGAATGTTAGAGAACTCAAGATAATTAAGTTATAAGAATGTCATCTGATATGTATTTCAAAATTCCCAGGCCCTTTGCTCAGCTGTCTGCATTCACTGTCCAAAGGGCAGTCATTCAACTATCTGTCAGGGCTCATCCTATAAAGACACTGAGAAAATTTAAAACATGAGCAGAGGATTTGCGCCGCACTCTGTTTTTTAGGTAGGTTAGCCAGGGAAAGAGGTTGCTGATCTAACACATTCTCTGAGATTCTAACAGCATCTTCTTGATCTTAGGGGTCACATTAGCTGGTTCTGAAATTTACCTAACAAGAAAGCATATTTTCTTCTCCAAAATATTTTGAACCAGCAGACCCACAGACTCAGTGATCCATGAACACTGTTGCTTCAGGGAGAGTCCTTATAGTCTTGTTAAATTTGCATAGCCTTCTCTAAAGCTGTCTCTGGACCATACCCCCTTGAATTATGATCAGTGAGACACTGTCGTTGCTTTGCCAAAGTATAGTAAAAACACCTCAAAATCAACCCTGTCCTGTAAACCTGCTCATTTCCTTTTTTTCAAACTGGAGTGTCTTTATAGTGTTCCCCCAGGGGTTTCCAAAAAGAATCTACAGTCCTTCAGGCAAATAGATGCATGAGATGTAGTCTTTACTAGTCTCCTGGACATGCAGAGACATAACCTAAATCACAGGGTAAACAACACAGTTTAGCCTCCAGCTGGAGCTTCTGAACTTTTATGTATTAATTATATGGCATTAAATACATCACTACTTAAAGCCTTGGCCTCAATAAAAGTAGGCTATGGTCCAGCTTTGGTTAGTCTGTACCTCCCAAGGACTGCAATTATCTTCCAGAAAGATGGTAATCTCTCAAAGAATTTAAACATTATTTTAAATTTAATTGACTTTTAAAGTAAATACATATTATATAGCAATTAAAGAGAAAATGGAGCTCATTTTAAAACAAAGTTCCCTCTTCTCCAAGTGACTGACATTTAATGCATAAAACAAACCAGGCACCAGATTGAGATTTTTGTCACATAACCTTCACAACAACCAAGGTAGTCTCCATTACTATTCTGATATTAAATATGAGCAAACTGAGACTCAACATAGTTAAGCAACTTTCCCAAGGTCACGGTTGTTCTTGTAGAATACTAGAAATTCCCAAAAAGAAAAAGAAGAAAAATGGAATTCACCTGATATCCCACCTCCTAAACTCAACCAGTGTGAACATTGTGATGCATTTATTTATCTACAAATGTACATTTATAGGACAAACTTGTTATATTATCTGCCTTCCACTCAATAATATGGTTGAACGGTTCACATCATTTTTAATCACATCATTTTAAGTCATGTTCTTAAGGTAGCCTATTTTGGACATTTAGGATACTCATGGAATTTTTCAGGCTCAAAAGAGGAGGAGCCTGTCTGCCAAGATCTGGGATGTACTTGAAAATATATGTTTTTTGACAGATGGATTCAATGTCTAGCTTGATGTGAGAACCTGGTTAAGTCACTTAACCTTTTAAAACCTGTTCCTTCATCTGTAAAATGAGATTGTCATTTACCCTTCCCAATTGTCAAAAGAATTAGACATAATCCAAGCAAAGTTCCTCACTGGGCACTGGACATAGAACGTGTGTTCACCAAGTAACACTGTGTGAATCCCCACTGACCTTACTTCTCTAGGCCTGTATTTTTATGAAAAAGAGAGTTTTGGTCACTAAGGAATAACTAGTTGATTATTGCATATTTAAGATTCATGATTTTAAAGATTCTGTTCAGAGATTTTTAGAAAATCTTTGAATCTGGTCTCATGGTGTTGAAGTAAAACTTGGAAAGATTTATTCATGTCTGCACAGGTAGAACTAGTTCAGATGCTCTCTAGTCATGTCCTCACTGATACTCCATTACCTCTTGTGACTGTGGTTAGGAATCAGCAGTGAATGATTGACCACTTCATAGAAGTAGCCTGTTGTATTGGTCTCAGCATCTGCCGAGTTATGATGCATTAGAGTATATACCACAGGTTGTGTGGTACTTATAACAGTTAAAGAAGCAACATTTTAAAATTAATAGTATCACAATGGATTCAAGATTATACTTCTTTGTAAGATTTCCAATTGCCTTGTCTTTCATTGTGATCTGCTTCTTTAGTGAGAAAGAAAGGTATAGAATTGGCTGGGTGCCGTGGCTCACGCCTGTAATCCAAGCACTTTGGGAGCCAAGGCGGGTGGATAATTTGAGGTCAGGAGTTCAAGACCAGCCTGGTCAACATGGTGAAACCCCGTCTCAACTAAAAATACAAAAATTAGCTGGGCAGTAGAGGCATATGCCTGTAATCCCAGCTACTAGGGAGTCTCAGGCAGGAGAATCACTTGAACCCGGGAGGCAGAGGTTGCTGTGAGCCAGGATCATGCCACTGTACTCCAGTCTAGGTGACAGAGTGAGACCCTGTCTCCCAACCCCCCCCCCCAAAAAAAAAGAAAGAAAAAAGGAGAAAGGGATAGAGTTTAAAAGTGTACTGGAGTTACAGCTGCTCAGCCAAGACTTTGTTTCACTCTGGATATCCCACATGGGGTAGTGTTTGGCATGTGAAATTCATCTCCCACTTCGGACAGCAAAGGGAAAAATAGAAAACTAGTAGGTAACAGCACTACTCTTAAGTGAAATAGCTTTATACTCTTCCATGACTAGAGACCTCATCAATCCAAGCTGTTCTAGCATCCTCCTAAGAGCCCCAAAACATCTATGTAGGGACTAGAAACAGACTACTACAAATCTGTCACCCATAAAGGAGAACCCTGGCTTATCACAGTGCTTTATTCCTAGATGAAGGCCAGCATATTTATATCTGTATTTCCGAGCTCAATATGTATTCAGCTGCTTGGCATCTTACTAAATTTTAATAAAACATTTGCATTTGCACATATGCTAGCATTTTGACTAGAAAATAGTGCAAACCTCAAATAGTTGAGTGAGCCATAGGAGAAAATCACAGGTTTCAGACAGCTGCAATATAGTACAGATGAGGAAGTGAAATAAGTGGGTGTGTTTATTCTTGCAAATGTGTGATATTTCTGGTACTAAGGTTCGAGGATGAAAAAAGATCAAAATACCAGTATTCCCATGTGCAGACCAGCATTCTTTATTGTTAAAGGGAGTTGTGGATGACAGGGAAAAGGAGGGCTTTCTGAAGGCCTTTGATCAGGTAGCAGCTGATGAGAGTTTAGAAAGATGCAGGCCGCAGTGGAGGAGAGAGTCCGTACACCCTGACTCACACCTGCAGTTTGTTTCGTGTGACCCTGGAAGAAAGTTTCAGCACAATTTAATGAAATCATGTTCCATGCCAGAAGAGTGTGTTTGCAAGTCTGATGAAAATCTGATGGGCATTCTGCCTAGGAAGATGTAAGGAAATAAACAAATGTTTTCCACTATGATTATCAAATCAACAAAGCTCTAACTTTGGTTAACAGAGAAGGAATCCAAAGAATATTGACACGATTGGTAAATTGTAGAATATTGCATTAAGTCAATCATCTTTCAAGAAAAATTCCTCAGGATAACACTGACTCTCTTTCATTGAATAAAAGAAAGCTATCCTGAAAGATATATTGTCCTCATGTAATATGAGTTTCTTTTATTTAATAGGAGCTTCTGTGTTTCATTAAGTCTAAATATAATTCATGCCCTTTGGTTCCCTGCCCCCACTATTAAATTTTTTTAGCAGGTTTGACTCTAGGAAAAATTGTGAATAGATAAAATTCTGTTTATAGTTCTTCTCTGTAATCATTCTATTTTCCAGTACCATTTACAAATTCATGTGTTTACCACAGATTTCCTGAATAGCTTTTATGTTGCACTGGGAATACACAAAAATTTTTAACATTTGCTTCATGTCCTCAAGAAGTATATAATATTATCTCTTCTGAAATTACTCCTCTTCTTGAAATAGCCATGTTACATTTTTTTTTTTCTCTCAGACTACTACATGCTTCTCACTCAAGTACCTCTTGAATTACAGGAGAAAATACTGATGAATGATAATGGGACACCAGCACATCATCATCTGACTGCATATTGCGCGCTAGTAGGTGCTCAATAAAAATCTGTCTTATCTCCTTTGATAGTTGTCAACCTATGGCGTGGCCCATTTTTATTGTAACCAAAGGAATGAAACTATTAACATGGAATAGCAAATGAGGAGGACAATATTTTAAAGGGGGCAACAGTCCCTAAATTAAATGCCATCAGTGCTTCTCCCAGATCCCTTTCTCCACCAGTGTACCCACTCTCCAGCTGCAGTGTCTGGCGGCTGGGCTACAACCACCCTTCTTTTCCAGAGGATTGTCCTCAGCCCAAATCTGACTGTCACAGGGGTACAAAAGCCCAGCCCCCTTGCCTCAAAGTGGGACAAATTCGGTGCTCTCCCGCTTTCTGCGGGACCAGATTAAAGCTGGAGTTCTCCTGAGGTTCCATCCTTGCTTAGTTTATTCCCCTGCCCAAGCTGACTTTCCTTCCTCCCTTTCTTCTAGCAGCACTCCTTCAATAAGTCACATACATCTGAATCTCTATCTCAGGCTCTGCTTCTAGGGAATCCAACCCAAGACATCTCAATCATAGGGAGCCAGTAACCTACAGGATATGCATGTTCTTGCTTAAAAATAAGTGAAAACAGGCTGGGTGCAGTGGCTCATGCCTGTAATCCCAGCACATTGGGAGGCCAAGGTGGGAGGATCACCTGAGGTAAGGAGTTTGAGACCAGTTTGGCCAACATGGTGAAACCCCATCTCTACTAAAAATACAAACATTAGCCAGGCATGGTGGCAGGCAACTGTAATCCCAGCTACTCAGGAGGCTGAGGCAGGAGAATCGCTTGAAGCCAGGAGGCAGTATCTGCAGTGAGCCGAGATCACGCCACTGCACTCCAGCCTGGGTTACAGAACAAGACTCTATCTCAAAAGAAAAAAAAAAGCAAAAACAAAAATAATAGCATGTAAGTCTTGAGTAAGATTATCCAATTGTTTATAAATCTAAGATACACAAGTAAAAAAAGTATTTACATGGTAATAAAAATGCCAATTTCATAATTAGGATAAAGCTCTGTCTAGTCATTTCATGTCTAAATAAAAAATAAAACAATCTTTTATATTAGCAATATTAAAAAATTATTTTTGTCACATATCCTGTGAGAAATAATAAATAAGCCAAGACTTCTTGGACAAATCAATGAAGTAACAAAACCATAACAGTGATAATATAAACCTTTGCCCATTAAATATTTCAAAGTGGTTTTACTCATTATGTAAACTGAAACTGAAAATCAGGCAATGTTTTTTGGTCTTATTGGTCTTCTGTTATATTACCTCATCATCATTAACTTTATAGTGTTTTAACATTTTTAAATGTTAAAATGCATTATTTCTACTGATTCTCAAAATGACCCCAGGGCACAAAAAAAATCGATTTTTTTTTTTTTTTCTCCTACAGAAGGGGTTATTAACCCTGCCTCAGATTCTATCAACCCTGCTTGACCATTACAAGAGAGGCTTTTAAGATCTATAAGGGCCTACATTCCATACCAAACTATTTAAACCATGCCTAGGAGAAGGGTGAGTCCTGTGTAATCATGTTTTAAAGCTTCTAGATGTTTCTAATCTGTCATTAGGTTGCGAAACACTAGATTAAGTAACATGGCCAATTTTTCCAGCTGCTGAGTCCTAGAACCACATCTGAATCCAGAATTTCTCATACACATTGGACTTCCTTCCATTTCACCAGAAGTTCTGAATTTTAATTGGTATTTAGAGGGAAAAATATGAATGTGGACTGTGCATTCCACCGGAAGACAAAATATATCACATATATTTTGAGATATACCAATAAATAAAACAGATTTGGCTTTGAATGAGTTTTCAGTTTTGGGGTGGATAAACCATTTAAGTATGTGTAAGGAAAATTTCTTTTTCAAGTATAAATGAGTTTAGAAGTGACCAAGTTTTTGGCAGAGGATAATCAAAGTTTGGCTGTTCCCCAAGTGTTTGTAAAACACAGTAGTTGAGTTTGTTTAGCCTAAAAAGGGTTCCCATCAATATAACCCACAAGAATAGCATTGAATTTTCAGAACAGGAAAATAGGGAAGAATGTCTAATAATTGACAAAGATTTTATCTCATTCGTATCGTCACAGATTAGAATTTGATCTTTTATTCCTGTGAAATAATACTTTCTCATATATATATTTATATCAAGCTTAGTTTATAGAGACATTTTCACTGATCACTGAGAAGTCAATGGTGAGAATATCAATGTGGAAAACCAATGGTTTTTTTTTCGATATAGAGTTTTGCTCTTGTTGCCCAGGCTGGAGTGCAATGGCTTGATCTTGGCTCACTGCAACCTCTGCCTCCCAGGTTCAAGCGATTCTCCTGCCTTAGCCTCCCGAGTAGCTGGGAATACAGGCACTCACTACTATGCCCAGCTAATTTTTTGTATTTTTAGTAGAGATGGGGTTTCATCATGCTGGCCAGTCTGGTCTCGAACTCCTGACCTCAGGTGATCCACCCGCCTCTGCCTCTCAAAGTACTGGGATTACAGGCATAAGCAACTGCACACAGCATTGAAAAAGAATGCTTTTAAAGCTAGGTGTGTAATTAAGTGTGGTCTACCAGCCACAGTGAATGTATATGCTGGTTAGAGAAAGAGAGAAGAAGGTATTCAATTGAGCTCTTGAAGCCTAAGAGCACACTGCACTTCAATGTCTTATTTACTTCTTGCAAGGCTGGTTTCTTGCTAGAAGTAGAATTCCTCTCTGATCTTGCACATGCTCAAATGGAGTGCTGAGCCTCAGCCAATACCTACTAGTCCCCAGTGCTTAAGATCAGAGTTTGTTAAATATTTTTATGCTTTGAGCTCCTTGGCAGTGTGGTGAAGACTGTGGATTCCTTCTCAGGATATACTTACTACCAGGTTCTTCAGGATTATAAAGGAAACCAATTATGCTGAGAAACAGTTCTAACTCAAGGTTCTCACTACAAAAAATCATCCAGGAAATATAACCATGATGTTCATTGCATTGGCAACCACCAAAATCTAGAAGTCATTTCTTAGGTTTATAATGCTGTGAGCTCATAATGTGAATTGCTGTAGCCTCAAAGAGGGAAAGCGGCCCCCACTTTGGCTCAGATATTTCCTATTCCCAACTTTCTGGTTTTGGCAGCATTTCCTTTACTGTACTAGAGAACTGCAGATTCCAAGTCTATCCCCAGAGCTGGGGCCATGTGGCTTTTGATGCAGCTGGCCATATGGAGGCAGGATTGGATAATATTATGATATGCATGCCAATGAATTGATCAAATTAGAGATTTGCTTCAAAGATTTGCCTGTGTGATGGATTGTTAAGAGGAATTCTAGAGTAGCTCTTTGAAAAAAAACTTCAGATTTGAAATAGAACTTAATATTTCACCTTTCCTTTCTCTTATGGATATGCGTATTATTGCTTGGTGACCTCCCTCACTATTGAAGGTATCATACAGTTGACTTAGGCGAAAGGCACACAGTGGTTTTTGATTAGACTGCTAGGTCCCCATGATTTAGATCCTTATTTGGCATCACAGAGTTATATTAGACTGTGTATTTGTTTATTTCATTATGTATTTTGCCCCAAAATTGTTCTCAACTGGTCTTAAAAACTGTGAAGTAGATTTCTTGAATCATTTTGGAAAAGAATGGCAAAAAAGGAAAGTATTTTTTAAAAATATTTTTTAGGGTAGAAAGTATAATTTTATCTCCTCATTGAATTCACTGACTATGCTGTAGTCACTATTGTGTTGATAACACTACTGCATCACTTATTCACTCTTTCTCAAAACACTTATTGAGTAAAGACTTTTTCCCAGAGGCTGAAATAGCCACGATCTTTTAGAAGATAAGTCTCAAATCTGTAAAACATTTAAGGAAGTAACTTCTTCAATCATTTCCTGTAAGTTCTCCCAGCCACTGAAGTGAAAATTACCAGAATCATGCTCTTAAAACCCACCTTGGACTAAATAATTTAAGATAAAAGTCATATTTCGGTAATGGAAAAGTCATGTATCATTTCTTGTTCACAGCAATTTTTAGATCTTCATGTTCACATGAAGAAATTTTAGACTATTAAAGAATTCAACAAAAGCCTTTATTTTAGCTTTGTTAGTGTAAATTAAACTTATCTTCAGTAAGTTTGTGCTTTATTTCTATTATAATTTCTTCTTCTTTGTAAGTTTCTCTTTGATGGGAGTCACGCCTCTCAGAGAAAGAAAAAGGCATAGCTGGCCAAACCTATACTGCCCATATTTTGACTTTAAGTGTATATTAGGATAAAGTTTAAACTGCTGTAACAAAGAGATTTCCAATGCCAAAGTTTAAATGACAGATGTTTAGGTCTCTTCAATGCAATAGTATATGTGATCCAGGAATGTGGAACAGCATCACTCCAAAAGGCTTTCCAAGAACCCGGACTGGAGTGACAATTCTGCTGTCCTTAGTACAAAGCTTCCAAGTGTGGTGTGATGGTCACCAAAACCTGGAGGTACAGGTGAGAGAGTTAGATGGAGTACAAGTACCATGCTTTAAGGACAAGACCTGAAGGGACACACTCACTTTTGCTCATATCCCATTGGCAGGCACATTGTCACATGGTTGTGCCAAGCCACCCAGCTAAAACTTCTCTAATAAGGAAAGAAAGGAGAATAAATGGATTTGAAAGACAACTGATAATCTACCACCAGCATTTCTGTTTCATATTCTATTTTCTACTTAGAGAAAGAAGCATGAGTAGCTTTTATCAAATACAGTAGATCATCCTTTCCATTTGCTGGGTTTAATTGAAGTATTATATTTAAATTATGGTTTTTAGTCTTTAGACTTTGAAAAAAATCTAGTATGATAATTTATATACAAAATACAGGGAGAAGTTTAGACTTTAATTTTTGTCATCTGTTCAGAAATGTGCCTACATTTGCAAATTTTCATTTTCAAAAAGTATACAGTTATGAGTGGATTGGGCCCTTAGAATTACATGTATTACATGTTTTAGATTATTAAAATATACTAATCACCACTATAGTTAAGTGCTTGTGGTCTAGTGTTTGGATTTGAAACATACATTATTGTCTCTATACCTTTCAAAGCAGGCACAATTCATCCAGTTTTGCAGATCAAGACACGTAGGTACAGAGTTTAGATAACTTGGCCAATTTCCTAAGTGGTAAAGTAGGGATTTGAAACTAACTCTGTCTGTTTCTAAAGCATTTTCTATTTATTGTCTCATTTAATCCCCATAACAATCCTTTAAAGTAGGTGGCTGGTCTTTGTTTCAGTTAATAGAATATAAAAGTAAAGATAGAAAGTTTAAGTAACTTGCCAAAGAAACACAGTAGGTAACAAACTAAGAGTTTCTGAGTCTAAAAATCTATGCTTTTTTAATACAATTGTTGTTGAATTAAAGTTGCACTGCATTTACAGTCAACCAACTTGGTTCAATCAACAGAATGACCATCGTCTTCTATTTGAGTGATCTTGAGTAAGCTACTTAATTTTCCAGTATTCCAAAAATGATAATAAGCATGTCCAGGCGCTATTGTAATACTTAAATAAAATTAATTTATGTAAAGTGCATGCAACAAACTTGATCAGAGTAGGTGTTCACTTAATAATTTTGAGCCCCTTCTCTTTGAATCTGAATAGATGTGGCTTTAGAGAACTACATTTCCATCTACATTTAGAAATAGAAACAGAATAGAAAATGGAGGTCTCCAAAGGAATAATATTAATTAAATAGTGCTACTAAATTATAAAGATTAAGGGTATTGGAGAAGCCAATTTGAAGCCAAACACAAGAAGTTTTTTTTACATACTGAATTCAGTATGTGCAAAATATGTTAATTACTTGTACCTCAAGGAGAAAGCTGGGAATAAACAAGTGTGCCTGTCTCTCCCAAAGAGTCATCCAATGTCACATACTAACCTAACTGGTCTTTTGGCCCCTTTGTGATTATTCCTTATGTTTAATAACACTCGAAGATTTATGAAATTCCTTCTCTAAATTGTCTTTATTCATTAATGCTAATAATATACTAGATTTCTTTGTTTGTCTCTGGATTTCTTTTCTTTATACTGTTGAGTCCTATGATTTCAGGAGAATGGTCACTCTGTCATACCACTTGATTGATAAAGCTAATAATAATGATTAGTAGTTGTAGTAATAACTTGTTCATCAGTTTTCTAGGTATATTTTGTCTAATTCTTATTATTTTTATAACAACTCTATTATAGAACCTATAGGTAGGTATTTTTATCCCCATCTTGCATATGGAAAGAATGAAGCACAGAGACATTAAGAAATTTGTCCATGGTCTCACTGTTGTTAAGGGGTGGAATGGTTTCAAACCCACAATATAGCACCAACCTAGGCTGATAACCACTACTCATCATGCCTCTCTGCAAGCTAAAGTGGTCTTGTCAAAGAAAAAAAAGATTCAATGCGTTCAAGGAACTCCTTTTAAATGTTCCTTTCTGGGAGAGGATTACTATAGCTATATTCTTTGGGAAAAAAAAAAAAACTTGTATTAGTGAATTAAATTGATATATTTGTAAAATTATTTAAGATGTCAAAAAATTGGAAAAATATTTACAAGTCTATACATGTTTAACTCTCTCTCTCTCTTTTATGCTGCAACACAATTAAAATTAAACCTTATTTTATTGTTGCCACGTTGTGACTGTCAAGAGGGGCATCTTCCATTTGTTAGAATAAGCGAGCCTGGTCTCACAATGCTGAATCTGTGAATTTTGACAGTTTTAGAAAGTAAATGTTAATAATTACACAAGAAGTTCCTTGTATGTGATTTGCTATAGAATAATTTTACTTTAATAATGCAAAAGTACACGGTAAAAAAAATAAAGAAAGAAAGAAAACTGCAACTCAAAGTGTTTTTCTTGCTCCACTTTCTATTCTGTCAAGGACATGGCTACAGAAATCATCTCAGTTTTTTAGTTGTCTGTTGATTTGCTTTAGGTTTTAAGGCCATTCCATCTTCTCTCAGCTGGGTAGCACATTGAGATCTCAGTCCACATGTGATTCAAAAGATTGATATGGGATCCTGCAAAGAATACCAAGATGGCCTTCCAAGTGATATGTCCTCACAATCGAGATGAAAGATGACCTTTCTTTCTCTACTACTTTGCCAAACACAGTCACTCCCACTTTCTTGTAAACTAAGGCCTCCCAAATACAGACAAACAGCCCTGCTTTGAGCTTTGGCTAAGTAGCTTTCTTAAAAGTCATTTTCACCTTTATAGAAAGGATAGTGGGAAGACTGGATCAAAATCTCCAACTCCATGCTAACTCATTTTTGCTCTCTGTGTCAGTTGGACTTGGAAAACAGTATCTTAAAGAATATGATTGCATGTTCCTCATGACTTCTGTGCTTCAGAATTGCAGCAAATGTCAGTCTAAGGCAACTTAAAAAGTTTTTAGGTGCTATAATGCTATAAGACTATATCTTCTTGGGGGCTAATGCCTTCACTGGTTACAAATACATGAGAAAACTTTTTAATTGATATCATCAAGTTCAGTATGTATATTGGCTTGAGAGTCAGGAGAATGCCAAAATAATTATTTTAGGATATCAGTGTACATGTCTGCTTCTTTACTTTGCCTTATTTGTCTTCATAGCACTTATTACGTGAAACTATGCGAGATAGTAACTTATTTGTTTTATTATCTATCTCATTCACTAGAAGGTAAGCTTCATTGGCTTTACTCAGGCTGTATTCTCATGGTCTATAACCCTGTTTGATGCGTGGCAGACCTTGGATAGGATGTTTTCTTCTAGTAGTTTCATAGTTTGGAGTCTTGTGTTTAAGTTTTTTATCCATTTTGAGTGGATTTTTGTATATGGTAAGAGATAGGGGGTCTAGTTTCATCATTCTGTGTAAGGATATCTGGTTTTCCCAGCACCATTTATCGAAGAGGGTGTCCTCTCCCCCTGATATTGTTTGGCTGTGTCCCCAACCAAATCTCATCTTGAATTGTAACTCCCACAATTCCTACGTGTCATGGGACGAATCCAGTGGGAGACGATGGAATTACAGGGCCTGGTCTTTCCTGAGCTGTTCTCATAACAGTGAATGAATCTCACAAGATCTGATGGTTTCAAAAATGAGAGTTTTCCCTGCACAAGTTCTCTTCTTTTCTCTGCCGCCATGTGAGACATGCCTTTCACCTTCTGCCATGATTGTGAGACCTCCCCCGTCACATGGAAATGTAAGTCCAATAAATCACTTTCTTTTGTAAATTTCCCAGTCTCAGGTATGTCTTTATCAGCAGTGTGAAAACAGACCGATACACTCCTAGATGTGTTTTTGGTGCCTTTGTCAAAAATCAGTTGTCTCTTTTTGTTTCTGTTGCCTGCGCTTTTGAAATCTTAGCCATAAATCTTTGCCTAGACAAATGGGACTACATTAAACTAAAAAGCTTCTGCACAACAAAGGAAACAATCAACAGAGTGAAGATATGACCTATAGAATGGGAGAAAATATTTGCGAACTATTCATCCTACAAGGGACTAATATCCAGAATATACAAGGATCTCAAACAATTCAATAGCAAAAATCTCAAATAATTCAATTAGAAGTGGGCAAAGAAACTGAATAGACATTTTTCGACATACAAATGGCCAAGAAACTTATGAAAAAATTCTCAATATCACTAATCAGAGAAATGCAAATCAAAACCACAACGAGATATTATCACATTTCAAATTAGAATGGCTACTAACAAAAAAAATAATAAATAACAAATGACGGCAAGGATATGGAGGAAAAGGGATTCTTACACACTCATGGTAGGAATGTAAACTAGTACACCCATTATAAAAAACAGTATGGAGGTTTCTCAAAAAACTAAAAAAATATAGCTATCATATGACCAATTCATATGATCAGTTCCTCTACTGGGTACTAATCCTAGGGAAAGAAAATAAGTATATCAAAGGAATACCTACCCCTATGTTTATTGTAGCACTATTCACAATAGTTCACATATGAAATCAACCCAAATATCCATCGATAGCTGAACGGAAAAAGAAAATACAGTATACATTCACAATGGAATATGACTCAGCCATAAAAAGAATGAAATCTTGCATTTGAGGCAACATGGATGAGCCTAGAGGAAATTATCTTAAGTGAAATAAGACAGGCACAGAAAGATAAATACCACATGTTCTCATGTATATGTGGGAGCTAAAAAACATTTTGAGTTCATAGAAGTAGAGAACAGAATTATAAGTAACATAGGCTGAGAAGGCTAAGAGAGAAGGGAGGATTAGGAGAGGTTAGTTAACAAATACAAAACTACAGCTAGGCAGGCGGAATGAGTTTTGGTGTTCTGTAGCACTGTAGGGTGAATATGGTTAATTTTCCTATAACTTATTGTATGAACATGTGCCATGGTAGTTTGCTGCACCTAAAACTTATTGTATGAAAATTAACCCTATTCACTCTACAGTGCTACAGATACAGAATTTATTATATATCTTCCAAAAACTAGAAGAGAAGATTCTGAATGCTCACAACACAAAGAAATGGTAAATGTTTGAGGTGATGGATATGCTAATTACCCTGATTTGATCATTACACATTGTATGTATGTATCAAAATAACACTCTGTATTCCATAAATATGTACAATGGTTGTGTCAAGTAAACATAAAAGGAAAAAAACTAAGCCAATATCCCTCAGCAATAGACTATTTTAAGGAATCTTTAGTTTCAAAGTGGACACTAAAGAGAAGTTGTAAATGTGAATAAATCTAACATTTTTTTGACCCTTATCACATGTCAAACTCAGTTTCAAGTATTTTACTGGTTTTATCTCATTTAATCTTCCCCAAAACCCCATAAAGCAGGTGCTATTGTTATTATTAATTTAGTTTTACAGGTGAAGAAAACAGAGGTGAAGAAATGTGCCAGTTCCATACCATGTACGTGACTGAAGGCCAACAACAGAAATTCTTTGCAAGTTCAAAGGAGAGTTTACTTTTGAGTGATAACATCTCATTTCTCAGTCTTTACCTTGTTCTCAGCATAATAAGGCCTCCAGTCATGCGACATTATATTTGAAACAATAAATCTTAACCTCTTGGGCAACTTAACTGCCTTCTTATTAATAAAACATTAAATGTCATTTAAATTTTAGAAAAGTAGGGAGAAATTAAAAGCTTCTCAACATTTTTACCCATTTTAACCAGACCTTGCAGTAAAAGTTCAAAACATGACACAAGGAATTTTCCTTTCTGATTTCTCAAAATCGTTGGCTCTAAAGCTGACACCAAAAAATGAACTGTTTCTTCCAGTTTATAATGAAAAATTCACAGAAGCCATGGTTCTTCGTGTTACAGATGGCTTTGTGAAAATACTAATGCAAGAATCATGGTTCCTTATGGAAGCACCAGAGGAACTCTACAGATACACAAGGTATATGTTTCACTCCTTTCATATAAATCCACATTCATGTCTCCACATGCTTAAAAGACTGAACTCAATTACAACATTCAACAAAATTGTATAAAACTTTGTTTGGCTCTTAATTTGAATTGTTTCACCAGAGACTACACAAGGTCGATATGATGAAGGTCTTCAGCTAGCACTATGGCTCATGGTCAATTAAAATCAGTGTGTTTTTATTAGCCTGGCTGAAAATGGCTTTTCTGTTTATGAATTTACTTTGCAAAGGCTCAGAAATTATACCCCTTGCTTGAAGTTGCCTCAGGGCACAGATACACATAAAACTTCATTAATTAAAATAGTAAATGACTTAGGTCATAAATAAAGACTGGGTAGTTACACTGATTATAAAACGTAGGCAGCTAGGAAATCAGGGGCTCCAAGCTAGGCTCTATTGGTCAGAAGGGAAGAACAATTTTTTTTGTTAGAAATTTTGACTCCAGCTTTCCTCCAAAAAAATTACTGGAGGAGGTATGAAAAGATAGGGAGAAATAGGAGTGCATTATACAAACAGAAGCCCCAGACATTTTCACTGAATGGCATGAATTTCTGTTTAATTTGAAGACAAACTTCGATTCTTTTTTGCTTGTTTGTTTTTTTGAGACGGAGTTTCGCTCTTTTTGCACAGGCTGGAGTGCAATGGTGCGATCTCTGCTTGCCGCAGCCTCTGCTTGCCGCAACCTCAGCCTCCCGGGTTCAAGTGATTCTCTTGTCTCAGCCTCCCAAGTAGCTGGGATTACAGGCACCCGCCACCACACTCGGCTAATTTTGTATTTTTAGTAGAGACGGGCTTCCTCCATGTTGACCAGGCTGGTCTCCAACTCCCAACCTCAGATGATCCACCCGCCTGGGCCTCCCAAAGTGTTGGGATTACAGGTGTGAGCCACGGCACCCACCCTCTTTTTCTTTTTTAAGTTTTGCGATACATGTGAAGGACATGTATGTTTGTTACATAGGTAAACATGTGCCATGGTGGTTTGCTGCACCCATCAACCCATCACCAAGGTATTAAACTCCACATACATTAGTTATTTATCCTGAGGCTCTCCCTCCCTTGTCCCTTCCCCGACCCTGACTGGCCCCAGTGTGTATAGCTTTTCTCCCTGTGAAACTTGGGCTCTTGATAATTGGAGCAGTTATAGTTTCCTTGAGCTAGAACCTGCAAATCCCTGAATTGCTAAAGTTTCTGGATAATATGTGATATATAAGTCTCAGGCTTGGTGGAGGGGTCTGGACTGTAGGTAGAAACCTGGGAATTGATAGCATGGGAACCGGCTAAGAACACGTACAAAGAGAGACGGGGAGAAAAGGAGCTTGAACGGAGGAGAGGAGAGGGCAGAGGAATGAGTGTTGGAGTTAGACAACCAATGGAATTATGACAGAAATTCAGATGATGTCTGTTAATATGAAATACACTTCTGGCCTAGTGCGGTGGCTCACTCCTGTAATCCCAGCACTTTGGGAGGCCGAGGTGGGTGGATTGCCTGAGCTCAGGAGTTTGCGACCAGCCTGGGCAACACGATGAAACCCCATCTCTACTAAAATACAAAAAATTAGCCAGGCATGGTGGCAGGCGCCTGTAGTCCCAGCTACTCGGGAGGCTGAGGTGGGAGAATGGCGTCAACCCGGGAGGCGGAGTTTGCAGTGAGCCAAGATCGCAGCTGCTGCACTCCAGCCTGGGTGACAGAGTGAGACAACGTCTCAGAAAAAAAAGAAAAAGAAAAAAAAAATATATATATATATATATATATGTGGCAAAAATAATTATTCAGATCCTCTAAAGCAATTTATTTTAAAGTGAAGGTATTGGGTATAATGTAGTTTCCAAGTAATTTGCTGTTTTACTGAATTGAATATTCTTCAAATGGTTTTGAATGCTTTCATGCCCATGATGGTGTTCACAGCAGGCAAAAGCCCTGGGAAGTACATGAAATAGTTTCAGTTCATGTTCCAAATAAACACACTAATTGTTTAATTTATTTGCCTCCTAGACTGGTTCTGGAAAACAGCAGAGTTAGTGTTAATTATGTATATTTTTTCCATTTAACAATAAGCTTGAATCTTATCAGTCCTACTTTCTACACCACAAATCTAAACTCAGCCACTGCTCCCATCTGAGGTTAATAACTAACATTTAATCCTGTGAATTAAAGCACAGAGAGAAAAATAAGAAATGAATTCTTAAATGCCTTTTATTTTTACTATTTTCCTGTCCCTTTCTCTTTTTCTCCTTTATTCTTCCACTAGCATTCAATGGCTCAAAAATTATTGTCAACTTTAGATTCAAAATACCTCTTGATCCTTCTTGTCCTTTTTGTCCTTATTGCTGTGATCTTATTTTTAAAATACATTTTTACATTTAATTGATGTATAAATCATAAATAATAAAATTCTCAGGTCCTGAGTGTATAGTTTGATGAATGTGATATATGTGAACGCCTGAGTAATCTTTTTTTTTTTTTTTTTTTTGAGACGGAGTCTCGCTCTGTCGCCCAGGCTGGAGTGCAGTGGTGCTCTCTCTGCTCACTGCAATCTCTGCCTCCTGGGTTCAAGTGATTCTCCTACCTCAGCCTCCCAAATAGCTGGGATTACAGGCACACACCACCACCCCCAGCTAATTTTTATATTTTTAGTAGAGATGGGGTTTCACCATGTTGACCAGGATGGTCTCAATCTCTTGACCTCATGATCCGCCCCCCTCGGCCTCCAAAAGTGCTGGTATTACAGGTGTGAGCCACCATGCACAGCTGCCCTGAGTAATCTCTAACCCAATCAAGATCGAAAGATTTCTATCATCCCATGAGGTTCCCTCATGCCCCTTTCTGGGTAATCTTACCCTTGACCTCATGCTGAGGCAACCACTGTTCAGATATTTCTCTCTATAGATTAGTTTCACCTATTCTAGAACTTCAAACAAATGCAACTACATAGTATTTATTTCTCTTGATTTGTTTCATTTGGCATAATGTTTTTGAGGTCTGAGTATTAGAAATTTATTCCTTTATATTGCTAGATGGTTTTCCATTGTATGTAAATATCATCCGTTATTTATCCATTCTCCTGCTGACACTTAGATTTAGTTTGGAGCTATGATAAGTAAAGCTGCTATGAGTGTTTTTGTACATGTCTTTCTGTGAACATGTGTTTTTACTTCTCTTAGACAAATATCTGAGTTAAACTGCTTGGTCATGACTTTAAATCCTTATAATTGCTAACCTGGATTAGAGATATCCTAAATGATATCACTATTTCACTTATCTCCTCCTACTCTGTAGTGGAGAGAATATCGTCCCCCTAAAGATGTCCATGCCCTAATCTCTGGAACCTGAAATGGAAAAAGGGACTTTGCAGATGTGATTAAGAATCTTAATCCTTATTCTGGATTATTCATGTGGGTCCTCAAAAGAAGCACGCATAAGGGTCAGAGACATTGGGAGTGACTGGAAGATGTCATGCTGCTGGCTTTGAGGATAGCAGAAGGGGCCACAAGTTAAGAATGCGGCATCTAGAAGCTGGAAGGAGCAAGGAACCAATTTCAATTCTGCCCTAGAGCTTTCAGACAGAAAGTAATCCTGACCGCACTTTGATTTTAGGACTCTGACCTGAAGAACTGAAAGAAAATACATTTGTGTTTTTTTAAGCCACATAGTTTGTGGAAGTTTGTTACAGCAGCAATAGAAAACTAATTTACACTCTCCCAATCTGTCCAATTCCTTCTGCCACCAGAAAGATCGTTTTGACTTAAAAGTTGGTTTTCCTCAATACCTTGCTTGAACGTTTTCTCCAGTATTAAATCAAAACTCTGCCATGTTACATAAAGCCCCTCCCTCTCAGTCCCTCTCTCTCTCTCTCGACTTACGGCCACCACTCTCTCTAAGAGTACTTTTCTGTCTGCACATTATTCTTGATTTCCCAGTATTTCATTCTCTTTCCCAAATCTGTGATTTCTGCTCTGAGGCTTCTTCCCCTAATTATTTAGCAGGTAAATGTTTGCTTATTCTTAAAGTTTTAGATCTATCATCACCTCTTCTGCAAAGCCTTCTCTTCAATCGGGATCTGGACCCTTTCTTTGAAAATCCCATGAAATCTTTATTGTGATATGTATTATATACTGTAATTGTTTCATTGTAAATCTAACTCCAACTAGTGTGTGAGCTCCCTGAGGATAAGGACTGTGTTTTTTCATTGGTAGATTCTCACTACCTCGTATATAGTCCAGTACTTTATCAGAGTTATTAAATGCATTAATGAATACATAATTTTCTTGTAAGACCATAAAATTTTTCCAGTTAGTATATACTTATATAATTATTATAAATCTTGCCAGTAGTCTTATCATTTTCTTTAATGTATTCTTACACATCGAAAGATGTTATTGTTTCAATTATCAATAAAATGCTGAAAAAAGAGATCTTTCTTTCTCTAAAAATGGTAGATTCTTAAAAAGCTTTGAACCATAGTTCTAAAATAAAAACATCTCTTAAGTAAAAAATACACCAGTTTCATAGCACATTTACATACACACTTTTTTTGCCATGACCTGCAAGCATTCAACATTTACTCTACAATCATGGATGTTCATTTAACATTGTTTCTGAGTTGCACTGGATGAGGGCCTTTCCAGTTCTAATAATAATTGTGAGACCATGAATGATTACTTATTGGTGTCAGTAAAATCAATATGTTCTCAAAGTTGGCATAATGAAATCCTTCTGTGTAAGATGAAACTTCAGAGCCAAGTCTTCTCCTTGAGGTTAAGAAATGACATCTGTGAGAGGTTGGCTCATGTATCATTTTTTCACTATACACATAGCACCAAATCCAGTGACTGATACTCAAATACTGTTGATTTAATAAATAATTCTATCAGTTGCCTTGATGCAAGATTAGAGAGAGAGAATTCTAAGGATGTTATTGTTTTTAGGTCTTTATTACCCCCATAAACTTTTCTAAGCAGAATTTCCTCCTTGGCAGTCACAACTAACCTATTATTTCTCTATTTCTTTAATTGTATGAAAATCCCAATTAAGTTCATTATTTTTAACCACAAAAGATTGTCTCTATCTTTGCCTCTAAGCATTACTGAGATTGGAATGTACTGCTTATTTTAAAATTAAAATTACAGAAAAATATTGAAAGAAAAGGAAATGGATCAACGAAAGTAAAAAAGAAAATATGTGCTCATCTGTTGCCAATTCCAGCCCATTGTCAGTTGAGCCAAACATTCCAAGGTACATTTGGTCCTTCTATCTCTACTTGCATTCTCTAATCCCCTATAGGCCTAGCCAGTGTAAAGAAGTTCAAGTTGCTCCAAAGTTCTCTTCCCTCCATCTACAGATCCTAACCATGTGCTACATACATGCTCTCAACAGTTCCTTCCAAAGAAATTCCTACTAACTCTGCTGTGTGCATTGTCTGCTGTGGCCAATGATTTGTTCCCTTTCCTAAAACAATCCCGGCATTTCTCTGCCTTTGATCTTCCTCTGAGAACGACGAATGACTGGAGAGAAGCTAGGAGGACACCAGGAAAATGAACCACTTAACTCCTCTGTCACACAGAGCAGAGTCCCACTGGTGGTGGCACTTAAAGACAAAGACCTTCAGAGAGTGGGTAGAATTACAAGTTCTTATACTGGTGTGCTATTTGGACCTCTCAACACCAAACATCTGACATATCCCTCCACTTATTTGTGTTTATTTTTGTTATTTATATTTTGCTTTTAGTTATCCCATGCCTAATATCTCTGTGCAAGAGACATTCTTAATCTCCTTTTGACACATACAAAACAATATATTCCTTTTAAGATAAAAAGTTCTTTTCAGAGTTTTGATCTGCTACTGGTGGATGTACTTGTAAGATATTCAAAAAATGGCACATGGTTTATAAATTTTAATCATTATCCAAATGAGCAGCTGTTTGTGGCTGAGATTCTGCCAAGTAACCTGTCCCAGTTCACACCTGGAGTGGTGAACAAGTTTGGATATCTCAATAACAAAAGATATTGGGGGCTTCTCTTTATCCTCAGTCTGATGAGTAATCCCTTAATATAGCCAACACAGCATAGAGCACCATAGGTACTCCCTCGTTGATAAACTGCTTTACCTACAGGCATTTTAATAAACAATGCAGGATGAATATGATGACAGTTCAAATGTATAAAACAAATACCGATGCCACCTAGAGCTCTGGCACCGACTGAGCAACCCCACGGCCTGGGCTGCTCTAGACACCTCAGGACACACCAGAGATACTGCTCCCTGTTCTCCAAGATTTCTCCCTGTCATGATTAGTAAGTGATGACAAAAGCCACCCCCACCAACCTTTCTTATAATGTTCCTGAATAAAATGAAACAAAATGTGGTTCCCTCTTTCTGTGCTTTAAAAAAAAAAACAAAAGTTCTTAACATAGAAACTTCAAGGCTCATTTTCTCATTTCAATTCTCCCAACTCATACCCGCCTTTGAGACACATACTCCAAAAAATCATATACTTGAGAAATATGGCTACTTCTAAATGTCCACAACGTTATCAGCTTCTCAGATCCTGGAATCTTCACTCTCATGACCTAATTCCTCACTTACCTGCTTTGCAATCTATAACCCAAGAACAGACCCAGATCCAGGTCCCGCTATCAATATTTAGTTGCCTGCAGACTGGAACCTGGAAAGGATTCACCTGTGAAGAATGTGTTTCCAGAGGAAACAATTGCCCCTTACATGGGGCTCTTCCTTTCTCTATCCCACTTCAAATCCTCAACTGTGTTTACAAGATCTACGATTTAACAGGGAAAATGACACCCATGTGTTCGAAATTGGTGGGCTCTGGGTCTTGCTGACTTCAAGAATGAAGCCACAGACCCTCGCAGTGAGTGTTACAGTTCTTGCAGATGGTGTGTCCGGAGTTTATTCCTTCAGACGTTCAAACGTGGCTGGAGCTTCTTCCTTCTGGTGGGTTCGTGGTCTCAAGGCAGAAATGATGCTGCAGATCTTCGCAGTGAGTGTTACAGCTCTTGAAAGTGTCCAGAGTTGTTCCTTCTTCCCAGTGGGTTCGTGGTCTCGTGGGCTTCAGAGATGAAGCTGCAGACTGTCGCGGTGAGTATCACAGCTCTTAAACCCAGCGTGGACCCAAAGAGTGAGCAGCAGCAAAACTTACTGTAAAGAGCAAAAAAATGAAACTTCCCCAACCTGAAAGTGGACCCCATCAGATTGCCGCTGGCTGGTCTCTGACAGCCTGCTTTTAGTCCCTTATCTTGCCCCACCCACATCCTGCTGATTGGTCCATTTTAAAGAGAGCTGATTGGTCTATTTTAGAGAGAGCTGATTGGTCCGTTTTACAGAGAGCTGATTGGTCCGTTTTGACAGGGTGCTGATTGATGCATTTACAATTCTCTAGCCAGATATAAAAGTTCTCCAAGTCCCCACTAGATTAGCTAGACACAGAGTAGTGATTGGTGTATTTACAAACCTTAAGCTAGAGACAGAGTACTGATTGGTGTATTTACAAACCCTGAGCTAGACACAGAGTGCTGACTGGTGCGTTTACAATCCTTTAGCTAGACACAGCGTGCTAGACAGGAAAGTTCTCCAAGTCCCCACTAGGTTAGCTAGATACAGAGTACTGATTGGTGTATTTACAAACCCTGAGCTAGACACAGGGTGCTGATTGGTGCGTTTGCAATCCCTTGGCTAAACATAAAGGTTCTCCAAATCCCCACTAGACTCAGGAGCCCAGCTGGCTTCACACAGTGGATCCCACTCCAGTGCTGCAGGCGGATTTGCCCGCCAGTCCCCTGCCCTGTGCCTGCACTCCTCAGCCCTTGGGCAGTTGATGGGGCCGGGCACCGTGGAGCAGGGGGCAGTGCTCGTCAGGGAGGCTGGGGCTGTGCAGGAGCCCACCGCCAAGGGTCCATGTTTGGGCATGGTGAGCCGCAGGTCCCGACCCCTGCCCTGTGGGGAGGCAGCTGAGGCCTGGCGAGAATTCCAACGCAGTGCACGTGGGCCAGCAGTGCTGGGGTACCCAGTGCAGCCTTGGCAGCTGCTGGCCCTGGTGCTAAGCCCCTCACTGCCCTGGGCCGGTGGCTCCCAACTGGCTGCTCTGAGTGTGGGCCTGCGGAGCCTGTGCCCACGCCTGCGTACCGGAGCTGGCGCTGTCCTGTGAATGCTGGGGGAGTGCCAGGCGCAGCCCTGTTTCCCGCCCACGCCTCTCACTTCACACCTCCCTGCAACCAGAAGGAGCTGGCTGCAGCCTCAACCAGCCCAGAGAGGGGCTCCCACAGTGAAGTGGTGGGCTGAAGGGCTCCTCAAGCACTGCCAGAGTGGACGCCAAGGCCAAGGAGGTGCCCAGAGTGAGGGCTGCTAGCATATTGTCACCTCTTACCCAGACTGACCCAAACAAATTATTTAGCCCTGCCATGTCTGTAACTTGCTCCCAGCTCTCGTCCCTCATAAACCCTATAATCACATGTCCTGGCAGTTAAAGAAAAATCTGTTTTTTGTTTTGTTTTGTTTTGTTTTTTATGTAATCTCTTTTCCTCCAACTTCTCCTGGGAGTAACCCTATTAAAATATAAATCAGACCATTTTCTTGCTTAAAACCAGTTTCCAACTGGCATGGTGGCTGAAGTCTGCAATCCCAGATGTGTGGGAGGTCGAGGCAGGTGGATCACTTGAGCCCAGGAGTTCAAGAACAGCCTGGACCACATGGTGAACTCTCATCTCTACCAAACAAACAAAAACTAAAAACCAATAATTAGCAGAGTGTGGTAGTACACGCCTGTAATCCCAGCTACTCAGGAGGCTGAGTCTGAGGATTGTTTCAGTCCAGGAGTTCCAGGTTGCAGTGAGCTGTGATCCTGTCATTGCACCACTGCACTTCAGCCTGGGTGACAGGGACCCTGTCTCAAAAACAAAATAAAACAACAAAGCGCACACACACGCAAAACCCAAACAGTTGCTTCCAAGTGTACCTAGAATAGAATCTAGATTCCTTCCCATGGCCTATATTACAGGGCTGTCTCCCCTCTGTTGTGCCAACCACTGTCTCACTACTAGTGTATGTGCACACTCATGTATGGCAACGCATGTGCACACACACACCCGTTACATGACTGGCGTCTTCCACCTTTCAGATCTTATCTTCTTAACATCACTATGCAGAGAGAAAATTGAGGTGGGTAGAATAATAAACTCCCTTAGGTATCTACATCCTCATCTCCAGAACTTGAGAATGTATTTGGTTAAGTGGCAAAGGAGAATTACAGCTGCAGAGAGATTCGGATTGCTCATCAGCTTACTTTCAATAAGGAGAGTATCCCGTGTTCCACCGGTGTTCCCAGTACAATCACAAGAGTCCTTAACAGAGGAAGAGAAAGAAACCACTATGGAAGAGAGAACAAGAGAGATGGCAGCATAAGAAGGACTCCACATCCTGTAAGACAGTAGTCAAGAAATGTGGTTGCTTGGAAGCAGGAAAAGGCAAGTAAATGTGGTTTACTCCTTCACTAGGGCCTCGAGAAGACAGGCAGTCCTGCTGGCACCTTGATTCTAGCTCAGTGAGACCCATTTTGTAATTCTGACAATAGAACTCTAAGATAATGAGTTTGTGTTCTTTTAATTAAGCCTCTAAGTTTCTAGCAATTTGTTACAGAAGTAATAGGAAACTGATGTAGACCTTCTTACTAATACAGCCTCTTCCTGTTATTTGCCAGATTTATTCAATAAATCCTTATTGGGTAGCTCCCATGTATCAAACGCCATTCTTGCTTCTGTAGATATACCCAGTGAACGAAATAGGCAAAAACACCTTCCCTCATTTTGCTTTCAAGTTACTATATAGGCCCCTTATTTGGTTTCTTCCCCATAATTTGGGGGTTTATGTGCGATATTTTGCTTACTCTTTGGATTTTTGTTTGGGAATTTTGTTTTTGTTATTTTGCTTGACTTCCCCATGAGAGAAACCATGTCTTGACTTCCCCATGAGAGAAACCATGTCTGTCTAGTTCATGATTATGTAAATTCAATAGTGTCTGTCACATAATGTGTTCAAAAAATATTTATTGAATAAGTGAATGACTCAGATAAAGAAGGGTCTGTCGACAATGCATATTCCCTAGAAATTCCTCTTTAAGTTATTCTCTCTGGTTCCCTTTGCTTCAGTGCTTTTATTAATCAAAGACCCATAGATCAGCACGTGTAAAGGAGCTACAGCCCAAAAGAATCCTAACAGTAAGGCTATAAGTAATTTGGTGCATTTAATCCCAGAATGGCTGTGACATATGAGATTTCTTTCCTTGATAATGTCTTACATTTTCCTAGACTGATGGCTCCTAATGGAAAGAAAACATGTTTTATTCAAGACTTGTCTTTATGATCCCAGCATTGGTTATTGTACCTGAAACATTCAATATGTGGTTGTTGAATGAAGGAATGAACAATAAATATATTTATACTTCAGATTACAAATGTTTATGAATTGAGGCTTCATATGAAAAATTTTTGGATTCCTCCCACTCAGAGGATGTACAGCAATGTTGACTTGCTGCAGTTTGCAGGATTATCTAAGAAAGTACATGGGCACTTGCCCACTGGTATCTGGCTTTTATTTGGGAGACAGGGTTGGTGAGTGTGTGCAGTGACTTTCCATGCCTATGTAAGGGAACAGTAATTGGAATCAAATATTTCTTGAGCAGTTACTTAATGTTCAGCCCTCTTCAGGGTGGCACTACCTTGCCATCTGTGAAAAGTTAAGTGGATGTCCTCAGCAAATTTTCAGCCTGGCCTACAGAATATTTCAACCCTGATGCCAGGAACACTTAGAAAGGGAACTGAAGGACAGTCATGGTGGAAGGTGGGAGAAGAACAATGATGATCAAGGGCACTGAGAAGGCATTAGTACAAGACAGTGATGAGGCAAAGATTGTAGTGTCTCTTTGTTGAAAAATTCCCCAAGTGATAAAACATGGACTCCTTCTTACATGTACGCATCATATGAGGATATATTAAAGGATTGTTTTAAAATGAAAATCAGTTGTATTTACATATGGGAAATATATATTTAGCCATTTCTAACTCTTCACGTATTTACTTTTCATTTTAAAGACTAGAAGAATATAAACATAAGTGTAAAGGAAATTGAGTATTTATTGAGTTGTTGTATCCCTTTATTAAACTTCCACAGTTTATTTCCAGCTATTTGGACGATGCTGTTTCTTTAACTTCATTTCCATTCATTTTGGTTCAGAAAAATTCTTCACCTTATAATAATTTTTCTATTCTCTTTTAGAAAATATTTAAACTGTCTCAAACATTAACATGGATATACCAATTTTAATAAAAATCTGGAGATTAAAATTTTTTTCAGACTCATCCCAGCACTTGAATTTACACAATACAATTTGGTAATTACACTAGGATTGCAATGCCTCTGTCAGGTTAAAGATCCAACAATTCAAAATGTTTACCAAAGCAGATACAATTAAGATACTAAGTAATCTTAATTTTCCAAGAATGAAAATGACACTTAATCTCTTGACATCATGAATTATATACTGAATTCAAGAAATGTGGTTTTTATTTGGCAGACTGAGTGGTGCTTTGTGTCAATGTCATTTTAAGGGATATTGGTTGATGTCTGAAGATATTTATTTTCCAAGATGCTGAATTATAAGGATACCCATTTTTTCTCTTAACTCGTACCACCTCATTTCAGCTTTTGATTTTCAACACACTTGAGGCAATAGATTGGGGATAAATTTAGCTTCAGGCTTTTCTATTAAGAAAAATCTGTCATTGCTAAATAGTGTGTCAATGAATAGTGGTGATTGCAGGAACAAAAGGAATGATTATTCACTACAGCAGGTCCTGTTAGTGATCACATCATTGAGTGATAAAGGGATATTTTGACAAAAGAGGATGTTTAAAATCCTGCATGATCTGTCACAGATGCCTCAGGTTCTTGTTGTCTGTAGAATTAACTGATCTGAAGCCCTTCTTGTGTTAAGAATGCCCTTCTTCTTAACTGCAAAATCACATTTCTAAAAATGTTACTGTTTTGCTGACTAAATATGCTTCTATAGGAGTACACGTACTCTTGTGCACATACTCCTATATGAGTACACATACTCCTATAGCGTATGGGCTGGGCGCCTTACGTGCAGTACACACCTGTAACTCTAGTACTTTTGGAGGCCAAGGAAAGTGGATGGCTCAAGCTCGGGAGTTCAAGGCCAACACGATGAACCCTGTCTCTACAAAAAATACAAAGATTACCTGGCTTAGTGGTGCACACCTGCAGTCCCAGCTACTCAGGAGGCTGAGGTGGGAGGATAGCTTAAGGCTGGGAGGCAAACGTTGCAGTGAGCCAAGATCGCACCACTGCACTCCAGCCCGGGCAACAGAAAAATATAGTAACTACGTATCTTTAGTATTTAATTTGTGTATAATATTAAAATATATATCTTTCTTTTCTTGACATGTGAGTTTTCAGAATCTAATTCCTAGTAGGGAGGATTACTAAAATCTAGAAGCTAATGGTTATACAAATTAAAGAGATGCTGTAGGAAATAATGAGTTTATAGTGTACTAAACCTCTGTTGACTAAGGCATAGCATTAACAATGCCAAGGTCATTGGCCCCACCCCCATAGAGCTATTTAGTGTCACACAGAGAAGGAAGTTGCTAATTAAGGAACCCTTGGCCCTGACATTGAAATGTCTACAATTGGTCACAAATGAGATAGCATGAACATTTTAATGAGTCTCATAATCCCAACTAGAAAAATAATTCAAATGCATTACTGAAAATCAATAGTATTATTTTTCTGATAGTATACAAAGGTAGGGGAGCTGCTTTATATAGACAACATAAATAAGCCAACCAAGCTCACCATAAGAGCCAGTAATGAATTTAAACACACATTCCTTTTTTCTTTTTTTTTAAATTATACTTTATGTTCTAGGGTACATGTGTACAACGTGCAGGTTTGTTACGTATGTATACATGTGTCAAGTTGGTGTGCTGTACCCATTAACTCGTCATTTACATTAGGTATATCTCCTAATGCTATCCTTCCCCCCCGACCCCACAACAGGCCCTGGTGTGTGATATTCCCCTTTCTGTGTCCAAGTGATCTCATTGTTCAATTCCCACCTATGAGTGAGTGAGAACATGTGGTGTTTGGTTTTCTGTTCTTGTGATAGTTTGCTGAGAATGGTGGTTTCCAGCTGCATCCATGTCCCTACAAAGGACACAAACTCATCCTTTTTTATGGCTGCATAGTATTCCATAGTGTATATGTGACACATTTTCTTAATCCAGTCTGTCATTGATGGACATTTGGGTTGGTTCCAAGTCTTTGCTATTGTGAATAGTGCCACAATAAATGTACATGTGCATGTAAACACAAATTCTTAAAGAGCATGGTTTTGAATCCAAGTTATGACATTTATTAGCTAGCACCATTGTACAAGTTATTTAAAATGTTCTTAGTCTTACTCAGAAATAAAGCCACACACCTACAACCAACTGATCTTCAACAAAGTTGACAAAAATAAACAATGGGGAAAGGGCACCCTATTCAATAAATGGTGCTGGGAAAACTGCCTATCCATATGCAGAAGAATGAAACTAGATCCCTACCTCTCAGCACATACAAAAGTAAACTCAAGATACATTGAAGACTTAAATGTAAGACCTCAAACTATAAAAATCCTACAAAAAAAACCCAGGAAAAACTCTTCTGGACATTAGTGTAGGCAAATAATTTATGACTAAAACCTTGAAAGCAACAGCCAAAAATAAAAATTGACAAATGGGACTTAATTAAAGAGCTTCTGCATAGCAAAAGAATCAACAGGGTAAAGAGACAACCTAGAGAAGGGCAGAAAATATTTGCAAACTATGCATCTGACAAGGACTAATATCTAGAATTCATAGAAACTTAACAAGAAAAACACAAATAACCCCATTAAAAAGTGGGCAGAATCATCCTAAGTGAACTAATGCAGAAACAGAAAACCAAATACCTCATGTTCTCACTTACAAGCGGGAGCTAAACATTGAGTATACATGGACACAAAAAAGGAAACCGACATGGGGCCCACTTGAGGGTAGCGGGTGGAAGGAGGGTGAGGACTGAAAAACTACCTGTCAGGTACTGTGCTTATTATCTGGGTGATGAAATAATCTGTCCACCAAACCCCCATGACATGAAATTTACCTGTATAACAAACCTGTACTCATACCCCTGAACCTAAAATGAAAGTTGAAAAAAAAACAAAAACCTGCAGACTTGGTGCAGTGGCTCATGCCTGTAATCTCAGCACTTTGGGACACTGAGGCAGGAGAATGGCTTGAGCCAACAAGTTCAAGACCAGCCTGGCAAATATAGTGAGACTCCATCTCCACAAAACAATTAAAAATTAGCTGGGTGTGGTGTTGCATGCCTGTAGTCACAGCTACTCAGGTGGCTGAGGTGGGAGGATTTCTTGAACCTAGGAGGTTGAGACTGCAGTAAGCTATGATTGTGCTACTGCAGTCAGCTTGGGTGGCACAGTGAGACCTTGTCTTTTTTTTTAAAAAAAAAAAAAACGTGGTCAAAGAACATGAATAACATCACTAGTCGGAGAAATGCAAATCAAAACCAAAATGAGATACCATCTCATCTCACACCAGTCAGAATACCTATAATTTAAAAAGTTAAAAAATAATAGATGTCGGTGAGGATGCAGAGAAAAGGGAATACTAATACACCATTGATGGGAATGTAAATTGGTTCAATCCTTGTGGAAAAACAGTATGAAGGTCAGGCATGATGACTCATACCTGTAATCCCAGCACTTTGGGAGGCTGAGGCGGGTGGATCACTTGAGGACAGGAGTTTAAGACCTGCCTGGCTAACATGGTGTAACCCCATCTCTACCAAAAATATAAAAATTAGCCAGGCGTGGTAGTATGTGCTTATAGTCCCAGCTACTCAGGTGACTGGGGCAAGAGAGTCACTTGAACTCTGGAAGCAGAGGTTGCAGTGAGTTGAGATCACAACACTGCATTCCAGCCTGGGTGACAAAGTGAGACCCTGTCTCAAAAAACAAAAAACAGCATGAAGATGTATCAAAGAACTAAAAATAGAGCTATCATTTCACCCAGCAATCCTACTTCTATCTGCCCAAAGGAAAAGAAATCATTATATCAAATAGATACCTGTATTCCTATGTTTATTGAATCACTATTCACAATACCAAAGTCATGGAATCAACCTGAGTATCCATCAACACTCGACTGGAAAAAGAAAATGTGGTACATATACATCATGGGATACTACACAGCTATAAAAAAAAGAATAAAATGTTCTTTGCAGCAATAGGGATGCAGCTGGAGACCATTATCCTAAGTGAATTAATGTAGAAACAGAAAATCAAACACTGCATGTTCTCCCTTATAAGTGGGAGATAAACAATGAGTACATATTGGCATAAATGATGGAAACAATAGACACTAGGATTCCAAAATGAGAGAGGGGCAAGAGTTGAAAAACTGCCTATTGAATAGTACATTTACTGCTTAGGTGATGAGTTCAACAGAAGTCCAAAGCCCGATATTACACAATATAAACATGTAAAAAATACCTGCACATGTACCCTCTGAGTCTAAAATAATAAAAGGTTCTTCTGTCCCCCCTTCCATACACACAGGGTTGTTGAGGTCAAAATTGCTATAAATAAAAGTACTTAGCATATAGTAGCAACTCAGTTAAAGGGAGTACATTGCTGTAATATGTTGCTTATTTGCTGCCAATAATTCCTGCCCTATTAGGCAGAGGTCACTTCACCCAAGAACTTTTTAGTTACCCCCCATTTGCCAGAACCAGACAACCCAATTTGAGTCAACTCGATGCTTGCTCATTATATCCTTACTCAGAAGCCAGTACAGTATTATATACTGAGTATACAAAGATAGAAATGACACATGAGAGGGACAATTCCTCAGGGAGTTCAAACTGGTAAAAGACTCACAGACAGTGACAATTGTTCATAGTGAACACTCTGCAAATGCTGGTTGAATTGATAGATGAATAATGGCAAATGACTAGTTACTATTACATCATTGCTTCCTGTCTAATTACATTTCTGCCTTTCTGTATTGAAACACAAAACCACAACATATTTGTACTCTTTTTCATTGATACTTCTACCCATAACTGCTGAATCAATCAGCCAGCGAATGCTATTCATCAATTGTGATGCCATATGAGCAAGTTATTGTTATTGTGCTTCATTCATCCCAAAATGACTGTAATGACAAGTTCATAAACTAAGTGCAAGAAAACCAAGGCAGGTGTTTATACTGGAGGGAGTTAAATTTGTTGAGAGAAAATAGATTGTCTTAATTACCCTTCTGTTTTCAGTAGCAAGCTAAAAAAAGGAGCAAGCATGGTGCTCTGAATTATTGATCTCAAAAATGCATTGAGTAAAGTTACTTTCTGCAACAGAAATGATTCTAATGCCTAAGAATGAATCTAATTATAATATATTATTTCCTGATGAAAATAGCAACAAAATTTTGTAAAATCTAGAAAAGCAAAAAATAAAGCAATCTTTAAAATGCTTTGCTATTTGTATCTTTGTTCTTTTCCCATATTGTTATTTTGTATAGTTCTAGTCAATTTATGTTTAAAATATGAATTCTGCTTTGCAAAACTTCATAGTTGTTCTGATGCATTATTTTCTTCTGACCACATACCATGTACCGTTCACTCAACCCCGTCCAACCCTCCTGCATGGTCACAGCCTCAAACTGTGATCTTCTCTTGATGCTGCTTCAATGGCATGGTTCATTGGCCCAGGGAGGGCACCAGGACTGGGTCTATGGGGGTCTTCAAAGGAATCTGGATTTGGTACCAAAAGAGAAAGTCAGACCAGTTTTTTTGTTCCCCATTGCCTAAAGCAGTAGATTGTTAAAAAAGACAATCTGAAAAGAATCTGTTATATACATTTGTGTATGTATACATTATACTGTATATGTAGATAAATGATTAATAGCTACACATATGAAATCTACTTTCACAATCAAGATGCGATGTCCTGAGTAAATTTCACTTATTCCCAAGGCTGGGACTTGTTTCTGCCTTCAGACTCCATGTACCCTTGGAGTAAATTAAGCAATTTGCTTCAATTAATTCAATTTGGGTTTCTGTCACTTGCAATCAAATGAGTTTTAATATAATATTATATCAGTGATTTTCCAATTAGAACATGGGATGAACAAATTTAAATGAGAAAACAGTAAGATTCAGCTATAGAGCAGAAGAAAGACTAAGTTAAAAAATAATTGTCAAATCAATCAGTATGTCTTTCAACAGGTTGATGGATAAACAGACTGTGGTACATACATATATTAGAATATTATTCAGGAATAAGAAGAAGTGAGATATCAGGTCACAAAAAGCCATTAAGGAATCCTAAAGGCATATTGCTCAGTGAAAAAAAGCCAATCTGAAAAGAAAGGCTACATACTGTGTGATTCCAATTATATGACATTTTGAAAAAGGCAGAACTATGAAGACAGTAAAGAGATCAGAGGTTGCCAGGCATTAGGGGAAAGGAAGGGTAAATAGGCAGAGAACAGAGGATTTTTAGGGCAGCTATACTACTCTCTATGATACAGTAATACTGGATAATCAGTCATTATAAATTTGTCCAAACCCAAACCCTTTGGCTTTAATTCATCATAATGTATTAATATTGGCTGATCAGTTTAAAAAACTGTACTGTGCTAATGCAAGATGTTACTAATGGAGACACGGTGGGTTTATTGAGGGGGGTTATGGAATTGTAATTTTTACTCAATTTTTCTGTGAGCCTAAAGCTGTTCAAAAATAGTAATAATAATTTTCACCTTCAAATCTATCTCTGCCCCTCTTCAAATTTTCAAAGACCATTTAATAGGTTGCCAATAACAAAAATTTTTATATTGTATATTATAGGCCCCTTGAAGACAGTGTCTTCCAAAGCTTCACAATTCACTTAGAATCTAAGAGTGTTTACATGTTGGAGGTACCCAATAAATATTCAATAAATAGCAGATGGATGAAGGAATATTATATTTTTAACAAGCTGATGTGTAGCCTTCAATCATTCAAAGTTGAAATAACTTTTTTTTTCAATTAGCCCTTGATTTCCCCTCTCTTTATCTATACACTATTCACATGCCAAGTATATTTTTCATGTATCTAAAAATAAATTTAAGTTGGATTATGAGCTATTTCTGTTCAGGAATGGAAATGCAAACCAACATAATGTTCCCAATTTGAGATAACTGTTTCCCTTTCATTTAAACTTTGGTCTCCTGGGGTGAATAATTAAATTCAGTCCACCTCCCCTTTACTGCCTCAAGGTAATATGAGTTACTAAAGGGCTTACATGTCATCCTGGCCCTGTGAAGAAGGGTCTTGTCTGGGTGCTGACTGGCCTTTGCCTTCACCTGCACCAGTAGGTCTATTCTGGTGCGTTTGCATCCCCAGCTTTGCCTAGGCCTCAGGCTGATTTGTGTGCACTGCTGTGGTCTCTTGTTTCCAACCTCAAGCTCTCTCCTGGTACACCTGCCCACTGTCAGCTTACTTTGTATCTTCTTGGAGTACATGGGGGGTTTCAGACGCTTTCCTGTGCTATGCATGGGAGCTCTGGCTCCTGTGATACTGTCTGCAGTTTTGTCTTCTAAACTCTTTTTTTTTTTTTTTTTTTGAGACGGAGTCTTGCACTGTCACCCAGACTGGAGTGCAGTGGCGTGATCTCGGCCCACTGCAACCTCTGCCTCCTGGGTCCAAGAAATTCTCCTGCGTCAGCCTCCTACTCAGCCTCCTGAGTAGCTGGGATTAGGCACGCACCACCATGCCCGGCTAATTTTTTGTATTTTTAGTAGAGACAGGGTTTCACCATGTTGATCAGGCTGATCTTGAACTCCTGATCTACCCGTCTCAGCCTCCCAAAGTGCTGGGATTACAGGTGTGAGCCACTGCACCCGGCCTTATCTTCTAAACTCTTAAGGCCCTTAGGTTTAACACATTTGTACTGCTTCTTCCCTCTGTCCTGTGTTTCATATCACTCTGTTAAAATATTACCTTCTTAATAAGGCAATACTGATCATCCTTTAAATTTTAACACATTCTTGAAATCTTGATTTCCTTTCCTATTTTTTTCTTACTATTTTTTTCCATAGTAGTTATCTTTAACATATTTTCACTTTTTCATCATGTTGTTTATGGTCTGTCCTCATCCTTCTAGCCATTGTAAGCTATATAATAACACAGAGTTTGTTTTTCTCTTTTTTACTGCCATATGCCAAGTGTCTAGAACAGAGACTGGACTATAGTTAATGCTTGATAACTCTGTTCTACACAAATAAATATCTTGCCTTTTAAGTGAAACTGACCCTTCTTGCACTAGAGAACAACTCTGTAAGTGCCCGCCGTATGCAACAATGCCTGTCCCTGTCATTCACACACATGCTAGAGTCTCTACTCCCTCCCATTTTTCTGCTTGCCTATTCTCTCTCTTCTCATCCCAGCCTCTCTCATCCTATGCACTATTCTCATTTGTTCAAGATCTGCATTTGGTTTTCTTTCTCAGAGTGACCCCTTTATACTTCCTCCCTCAGCTTCTCCATCTTGCCTTCCTTTTAAAATATGGTTCTGTAAACTATCTTAGGCATGGTGTTTCCATCAGTCCTCATGACAGAACCTCCATTATACTTTGTACTCTCAACTCTCTGCTTCTGAAATAGAGCAGGCAATTGGCACCATGGGAATAAATACAACTGCTTGGGGAGACAGGATAGATTGAGACAAATTCTGAGCATGGTACCCTGGCAAGTAGTAGAATTTAAGAGATGAGAAAAGATAAAACTAAAGAAAAGAAAAGATAAAACTGGGGAAACTAAAAAGATAAAATTAGAGAAGAAAAGAACTCTTGGAAGTCAAGATGGAAAAAGTAAGTCAAGAAGATAGTGGCCATCATTATTTTCAAATGTTCATGCACAGTCAAACAAAATTAGATCTGAAAATACTCCATTGGTTTTAGCAATTAAGCAGGTCATTGCATTTTTAGTAGGATCTGTTTCTGTGAAATTGGTGGAGGGTGGAACCTAGGCCAGATGGTAATGAGTTGAGGCAAAAGGGACAAGGATGTAGTTTCCCTACCCAACCACCAGATGTTTGTGAGTGAACCCATCTGAGACCAGAAGAACTGCTCGGCTGAACCCAGCCTAAATTCACCTCCACCCACAGATTCATGACCTAAATGAATGATTTTGGTTTAGGTCACTGAACGTTGAGAAGATTTTTAATGCAGCAAAGTCTATTGTATAAATCATGTATAAAAATAGATAAGGGAAGTTAGGGAAGAAAAAAAGTCTTAGAATTTGGAAAATGGAATAAGAAAGCAAGGCATGTAAGAAAATATTAAAGATTGAGATTTTAAGAAAGTATGGAGAAATAGATGTCGATGGAATAAATGTATAGGTTAGAGGGTGAGATATTTAAGAAGGGAATTCATGGCCTGAAGACTCACATTCATAATCTGGAGATTAGTCAGAAGACTGAAGAGAGTGCCAAGTTTTGATTGATTCCCTCTTAAATAATGCTGTTGCTAAGAGACCTGTGTTCAGTCACACTTCATTTATCACCACACTCTTTCCTCTTCATCCATTTCTGAATTACCTAGCAAGAAATACTACACATGGTTTACTACTTACTGGATGATTTTCACCTACTTATTGCTATGAAATGAGAATCCAATTGAAACATTCCTGCAAATTCTTCAAAATAAGTAAGCAAGAGATGACATCCATCACTGGAAATATAGACTATTAGGGTCCCTTTCCTTTCTCAGCATCGCATGTCCCATGACCAGTATTTGAAGTTCAACTAAAATGTTTCAAAATAAATCTGATTCAATCAAATTCTAAAACTAAAAATTATTTTGATTTAGAAAAATTGAATGTTAGGGGGCTGAATTTTGCCCTCCTAAAATTCATGTATTAAGGCCTTAACCCCTAGTATCTCAGAATGTGGCTGTATTTGGAGATAAAGTCTTTAAAGAAGTAATTATGTTAAGATAGGGTCATGAGGGTGGGTCCTAATACAATATGACTGATTCCCTTATAGGACAGTGTAGGATATCCAAATGTGTGGCCAACAGACTCACTGTAGGTGTGATGAGATCCGGTCTGAAATGCAAGGAACCTCAGTGTATGCACGGGCACAATCTTGGGATGATGCCGAGAGTCAGGTGGATGGGGTCCTTTCTGGGATGCTAAATTTATACAGAGTGAACCGTATCTATCTGTAGGTATGAAGAAGAGTCTGGTTCCCTGAGGGGAGAGGATGTGAAAAGTAAGGGAGGATAGCAGAGTTCCAGTGAAGCTGATCAGTGTCAGGGTAGGTAAGTAGTCAAATCCTATATAGAAACCAGAAGGCTCAGCCACACATACAGTTTAATCACTGGACCAGCTGAGTTAGGCCAGCTGGAAAGGTGCTTATGGGAAGACAGCCCTGTGGCAGGAAGCATAAACTGATTGATTGAAACATGTCTAACTCTATAGCGCCATCTTCTGGCATAGGTAGGGGGTAGTTAACCTACTGCCTGTATTTGCCAGGGCTGTTCCAAGACCTGGATTGAGCTGAGCCAGCCAGTGGCAGGAATTGTCAATGTCCATAGTTAAAATGATTGCAACGGTCGGGCGCGGTGGCTCACACGTAATCCCAGCACTTTGGGAGGCCGAGGCGGGTGGATCACGAGGTCAAGAGATCGATACTATCGTGGCAAACATGGTGAAACCCCGTCTGTACTAAAAATACAAAAATTAGCTGGGCGTGCCTGTATTCCCAGCTACTCAGGAGGCTGAGGCAGGAGAATCACTTGAACCTGGGATATGGAGCTTTCAGTGAGCTGAGATGGTGCCACTGCACTCCTGCCTGGAGACAGAGTGAGACTCCGTCTCAAAAACAAAACAAAAAAAAAGGTTGTAACAAATGTCTGCTGGAGAGATGCAGACATGACACAGAAACAACAAGATATTCCAGGATGAGAAATTGCATGAAACTCTCCAAATTGTCCTTTTTACACCCTGAAAAGGGATTTAAACTATTACTCCACATTTCTGCATTCTTAGTACTTAGGTGTCTAAAGCGGCAGTATCCAACTGTATTTCCAAATCAATATGTCAGGTCTTACCTTGGGACCAAGTATGCCATTAAAAAATTTTGTGTGTGTGAGGGAAAAGAAGGAGCAAACCAAATAGATTTTCTGGTTTCTTTCTAAAGCTCATTTTATTAGGCTGGTGCAAAAGTAATAGAAAGCCTTGATGTTTATTGACATGTGGCAGAGGTATCCTCCCCACATCTCTTTAGATATGTCCCTTCATTAGAAGGATTGAAGAACTTATAAACCTCATTGAAAACTGAATTTAGAAAGGAAAATGTTGTTCTGATATACTGGCCAAAGTTCTGGTATGATAATGCCATCTAATACACAATCCTCAACTCTCAGTAGCTCACAACAACGGACATTCATTTCTCTCTCAGGGGCGGGGTTGGGGGGAGTGGTATGCAGGTTGGCCAGGATAGGTCTACCTCAGGCTGTGGGTCAAGTTCAGGTTCAGGTCAGCTCTGCATGCCTCTAGTCTTGGATCTAGTGGCTCCCAAAAGCACAGTCTTATCATCTAGATGGCAGAAGGACAAGAAACCACACCTAACCATGCTCACACATTTGGAACCTCAGTTCGTGTGACATCTGCTAACATTTCATAAGCCAAACTAAGGCTCATCACCAAATCTGAAGTCAGTGGGGCAGGATGTATACCCCACCTACTCTACTGGGAAGTAATACAAAGGCTGTAAATGTATTGTCAAGTACAGGGTGAGAGTGAAGTTGGGGAACAATAATATAATTTATCAGAATAGTTTGTTGGTAGCTGTGGCTATGACATCTTCTAGAGTACTTGGGAGTAGAGGTGAATTTCCTGCCTTGATGCCCCAATTTTTAGGAACTTTGACAATAGGTGGCATCTACAAACATGGATTTGGGCCTGCTAGTGATTTCTATCTTTATAATAAGATATATAATTCAAAGGGAATATGTCTTAATTATTTGTCTTTCAGGTGATTGAACAATAATATAAAATTATAACTTTGACTTTTATAAGAGTTTCTATTGAGTTGATAAAAGCAATCATCTTTGTCAGCTGGACAGTTAAGATATCATCCAGTCAGCCAACATTACATATTACAGAAATTCACAAAACTGTCTTTAAGGCCTATTACCATACACTAGACCTTGGTGAAATTTACTTTGACAAGTGATCAGTAAAAAGAGATCACAGACATAGAAGTAGTAGCACAGCAAAGCATCTAAGGCTTAGACGGTACAGATAGGACCTTGGGTACTGATACGGTGCTGTGTTAAAAACCAGGTTCTGAAGTCCTTCTAATGAAAACCTCTCATTAATTCAAGCAGCACTGACCACTGAAATCTGGATACTCTTTTGTGAGGAGGTAGAAGGTATCAGAGCATTCTGTTCACTCATTGGTAATCTCCTCTGCTAAATACCTTTGCCTAACCAGTTGTCCAGTTTAGTGGTTATTGAATGTGAAAGTAACCTTGAACCATGTCTGAATAGTCATTCTCATTGCAGGTCTTCACACGTGGACCAGTTCTCTAACGCATGCCATTTGAAGCAAGATTACATTTTCACGATAGATTAATGAAAATTAATGTATTAGAATATATTAGAAAAATAAAAATAAAAATGAAAAATGCTAGAAACTGCTTAAGATTCTAGAAGTTAGGGTGTTTGTAATTCGTACATTTGAATGATGAGCATCAGCAACTGTCCAGGAACACAGACACCTGCGCTTCACAGGAAGGCAAGGTTTTCAGCAATCATTTCTGATATTGTATAAACGTTGGCTCAATAGTACTGGTCTTATTCCTTCTGAGAACTTGGTACTGTCTTTGTTTCTTTGTAGTTCTTCTTGTTGCATAATGTAGAGACTTCCGCCGGGATATTCCATAGAGTTTTTTGGAACCATAAAACCCTGCCTCACTGAAAGTCCCTTAATTAACAGATTTATCCATTATGATGCACATCCAGACATAAATACAAAATATGTGTCTTTCATATTCTTCCTGAGAATCCTGAGTTAAAAGCAGCTGAGGCAGACTGTAGTTGAAATCTGAATATGGCATGCCTGGATAGTGATTTCTAGGAATCCTGGTCTCCACTAGGATAAACAAAATTTTGAAGACTTGCTATATTCACAGAGTCAAAAATATCAGAGAAAAGAACCTCCATTTTTTTCATCACATGTAAATACAGACAGTCCCCGACTTATGATGGTTCAACTTAACATTTGTTTGACTTTATGATAGTACCTTCAGCTGTGCACAGTAATGGTGAGTACGATACACCCATTCTGTTTTTTACTTCAAGTACAGTATTCAATAAATTACATGATATATTTGACATTTTATTATAAAATAGACTTTCTCTTAGATGATTTGCCCAATGGCAGGCTAATGTAAGTGTTTTGAGCATGTTTAAAGTAGGCTCAGCTATGATGTTTAGTAGGTTAGATGCATTAAATGCATTTTTGACTTGATGATATTTTCACCTTATGATAGGCTTGCTGAGTCATAACCCCCTCATAAGTCAAGAAGCATCTGTGTAGCAGGAACTGCCTATAGCAGAGGTAGGAAACATTTGACACAGAAGGGCCCCTGGACCTACAAAGCCTTCGATAAGCCAAGCTGTGCAGGAGAGGAGGAATGCCTCATCCCTCACTATTAATTTCTTTGCCCATTTCTTTGGCATCACTCCCTCTACCCTAAACCTCCCTCTGTTCCTCGGTGTCCACATTTCCTACTGAAATTCTCTCAATTTCTTAACTTGTCCTCTAACAGCGAGCATCTGGTTTGCTAACAGATTTGTGCAGCCTTTAAAGAAAGATATTTTGTGGTACAAGAATCTTGATTTTTCTTAAATCAATTCTTCTATTGACCAACAAAATAGCTATAGTGCTTGTTTACCACATCTCTTTCCACCATTTGTCTGTTTTATGTTGTATTCTTTCCTGTTGCTGATCTGTTCCTGCCTTTGCTTGCTTTCTGTTTTTCTCTCTGTCATCTCCATACCCTCCATTATTTTTAGATACTCACATTTTCTTTCTTTTTCCCATTTCTACTCTACCTCTACATGTACCTGTGTACTGATTATTTTCATTCAAATAATCAGATTATGGCTTTAAAGGAATCTTAGCGACCATCTAGTCAGAAGCATTTATTTTATAGGTGAGGCAGCTGAGGTCCAGAGACATTGTGAATTTCCCAATATCACCCGGCTTGTGCCTGGACTCAGAACCAGAAGGTAGAATTCTGGAAACACAGCTCATTCTTTGCCCACAATGGCTAACAGAATTGTCAGCCCCCGAATGGCGGCTTTCTTCCATTATTCTAATGACAACACCTATTTATTGACAAATAAGTGTGATGTTGCTCAGCTTTGAACATAATGCAAGTCCAGTATATTTCTGCTCCTGCTCCTAATAAAAATCAAATAATAAGTCACCCAGAATGCACCCCTAGTGCCTCCTCTTCTCTCACCACTCCCACATGTTGCTGTGTCTAGTCCCAGAGACAATTGTCCATGTCATCTTCTAGTCACAGGACCATTCCTGTCTAGAGTGCTCTGAAGTATAAGGAATGGAATCATGGTATAAATGAGATGCAGAGCTAGTGACAAACCTAGAACTATACATTTTGGGGGTACAGGAGGTCCTGCAGCAGACAAATTCCCCTACAATTAGAGAGCTTGGCTTGCAAGTGGTTGGGGTGTACCCTGTCTCAGCATTCAGCTTTTAAATCACTGTTGTTGCTACTACTCATTTTTTTGTTTATTTGTTTGCTGATTTTTAAATCTCAGAGATTGATCAAGACAGGTTTTCTGAAATAAAATTAGAGCCAAAAACAATTTCTGAGTTTCCTTCCATTGCATGGGTTGTACTTTTCATATTTTCTACTTTTAATCATCAAAAGAAAAAATAATGACAGTTAACATTTACTAAGTGCTTATTCTAAAGCACTGTGTCTTTACATGGGTTACCTTATGTCACACTCACAGAAATTCCACAAATTAGATTCTATTATTAGCCATGCATTGCAGATCAAATAACTAGCCATTAGATGTGACTGGATTGGTGGAAGTAGCCAGCAGTAGACTTCAGAGTGGCATTCTTGAGGTACTTCCATAAAAGAGGGGACACAGCCACTGTAGACACTTCCAATTCAGTTTGCACCTTGCCACTAAACTAATATTTTGTAGCCCTTTCAATCCTGCAGCTGTAGGAAAATAATGGTTCCCTTTTCTACCATCCCAGCACCCACTTTCAAGCTACACTTGCACCCTAGCAATGCCTTATCAATTAAAAAACAACAGCAACAAAAAAGGATTATCCTTTTTGCTGTTAGCATTATTAATCTCATCCTGAATTGGTCCAGCAAGTATAAATCAAAATCTGCTTAGCCATTTTTTTTTGTTGTTGGCAAAGAACAGAAGATTTACCCCTGCACTCATCATTTTCTAATTTGCATTTCATCTCATACAGTTGATCTATTAAACAAGTCATTTGTAACTTGTCAAACAGATTAAATTTAGCTGATCTCAGACAAATGCATAAATTGCTTTCAAAATTTTCAGATTTCCACCCAACAAGGGGCTATTTTTTTTGTTTGTAATGCAACATGTCATCATCTAATACAGAAACCAGGAGCCATTCCACATATGCTTACTTTCATGAACAGAATTTAAAAACTAAAACATAAATTCACAAGCCAGTGAATTTTGCTTTATAGACTACACATAATCTATTTTTGCAAATTAAGGTTGTATCCTTTCTAAAAGGAAATCTGTAATTTACAAATAGAACCTTTGAAAATAGTTCCAGGTAAAAATCTAAGACAAATAGTAGGTGTTGATGGCTGATGCTGAATAGTCCTTAATTACATGTGGCATGTGTAAGAGGATAAATAAACTTAAGCCATTCCAAGCTTAAAATACATAAATAAAATAGAGAAAGGTATGCATGACATTTCTTCTGGAATCTGCATTTATTTGCAAAATGCAGATAATTTTTGTTCTGAAAGAGGAAAAGGACCGAAAATACAACTTTGCAAAGGTAACTCTTCTGATTGGGAACTTTATCCAACTCTGATATTTTCTCTGGGACCTGACTCCTTCAAGTACATCACTGTTTTCTGTATCTATAGTATCTTCCTCTCTACTGGTTTATATATTTTTAACTCATTTGAACATATCCAGATGTCATCTTTTGTTTAAAAAAGTAAAATTATTTTTAACAATGCTTTCCTTCACTTCTTTTTGAAAACAGTTTATTCTTAGTGTCTTCACTTCTAATAATTCTTTAAACTACTCACTTATTAATCTATTCATTAATTCAACAACTATTTTTAAGTGTGTACTATATATAAAACATTGCAGTAAGTGCTGTTGGAAAAAAATATATATAAATGATCATGTCCCATGTTTATCAGATCATCTGCTTTCCATAAAAAAGTGATTCAATAAGATTAAATCATTATAATAATTGATTACATGTAATTTCTTCCAGAGATTTGCATGTTTTCAGGCTTTTCAAAGCTATGCTTTAACTTCTAGTGGTACAATTCAGACACCAGGAAGAAATCTGTTTTGAAAGGGACCACTGCCTCTGTCTGTGCTGGGATTGAATGGGAAGCTAGAGAAGAGGCAACAGTAGACAGCAAAGTAGAGGTGATTGAAAAGGGGGAGACAGAATGAGGTAGAACTGGTGAAAGCAGGATTTCAATCATGGCTGATTTTGCTTCCCAAGAGACATTTGGCAATATTTGGAGACATGTCTGGTTGTCACACAGGCCAGGTGGTGCTAATAGCGTCTAGTGAGCAGAGGGCAAGAATGCTGTTAAACGTCCTGCCATGCACACGACAGCCCCCATGACAAAATTATCCAGCCCAAAATGTCAATATTGTTGCAATTGGAGAAACTCTGATTTAAAGGAATGAGTATGAATTTTCTTTCTTTCTTTGCATACCATGGCAGTGATGATCAGATAGCAATTCATAAATGGTAGAGGTAGGCCTATGTTCTATAGGAAGACAAGTCCTGATAACATTCTGTCAATGTTTAGGAAACAACAAAATTCTTTTCATACAAACAACGTAGCAAGGGAACTAGAGAGAAAGGGAGAGAGACAGCAGTGATGTCTTATAAAAGGCACTGGGCTGCTTGCTCCTCTGATACCTGGGTTTGAATCCAGCCTCACATCCTCACATACCTGGTTTGAATCCAGCCTCACATTTACAAGTACTGGTGACTTGGACAAGTCACTAAAAATGTCACTAACCTAGTTTTCTCAACTATGAAAGTAATCTAATAGGGTAATAGAACAGATAACATCCAAGAATGTGTCTGGCACATACCAACAACTACATGGCTTACATCTATGAGGCTCTTACTGTTTGGCATTGTTCTAAGCATTTTGTATGTATTAACTCTTTCAGTCTCATAATCAAAGACGGGTTAGGTAGTAGTATCTTCTGCATTTTATCAGATAGGCAAATCTAGGCATAGAGGTATTAAATGACTCTCTTAAGATTGAAGGACAGATCCCACATATTCTAAGTTTTTCAGAAGTGTTGGTTGATCAATTGCCTCAGACATTAAAGATAATTAAGTAGGAGGTGGAGAGTTTGGTCAACAAATTATTCTTAAGTATCTACTATGTGCTAGTCACTAGAGATGGGGTAATGAGTATCTTAGTGTATGCTGCTCTAACAAAATACCTGAAATTGGATAATTTATTAAGAACAGAGATTTATTTTCTCACAGTTCTGGAGGCTGAGAAGTCCACAATCAGGGTGCTAGCAGGTTTGGTTGTCTGAAGAGGGCCACTCTCCGCTTCCATTATGGTGCTTTATTGCTACATCCTCTGGAGGGACAGAATGCGGTGTCTTCACTTGGTGGGAAACAAAAGGGCAAGCTAACCCAACACTGTGCAAAGCCTTTTATAAGGGCCTTCATCTTGGTTTCAAGGGAAGGAACCCTCATAACTTAATCACCCCTTAAAGGCTCTACCTCTTAATACAATCACATTGGACTTTAAGTTGCAACACCTGAATTTCGGAGAAGATACAGACATGCACTGGAGATATGGCAGGTTCAGTTCAGACCGCCTCTTCATTCTCAATAAAGAGAATGTGACAATAAAATAAGTCTCAAAAGATTTTTTATTTCCCAGTGCATGTAAAAGTTAGTTTTTACTATATTGTAGTCTATTAAGTGTGCAATAGCATTATTTCTAAAAAGCAATGTACATATCTTAATTTTAAAATACTTTATTGCTAACAATGTTAACGATCATCTGACACAGAGACACAAAGTAAGCACATGCTAATGAAATGAAAAAATAGTGCCAAAAGACTTGCTTGATGCAGGGTTGCTACAAACCTTCAGTTTGTACAAAAAAAAAAAAAAAAAAAAAAAAGAAAAGGAAAAGCAAAGCAAAGAAAAGAATGCAACATCTGTGAAGTGCAATAAAGTGAAGTGCAATAAAACAAGGTATACATGTACCTTCAAACCATAGCAATGAGTAAAACAGATATGGCACCTGCCCACATGGAACTTACAACATCAGTTAGTAGGCACAAAAGAAAAGCTTGTAAATAATGTGAATTCCCAGAATTATCTCTGAGAATCCAGTTTGGTTTATCTGTAGCAGGGCTCAGGATTCTGCATTTCTAATATGTATACCAAGTGTCTGATGCAGATGGTCTGATGACAATACTTTGCAGAACAACTGGTCAATCGTTGGTTCTGTAGTGTGTGCTACTGGGTTGAAATGGGACCACATGAGTTCATTACAACTCAATACCCATCACTGGGAAAGCAATTTGAAATATATGCTACATACTAGACAATTGACGCATTGAGGGCAGGGAGAATGTCAGAGTAGCACTTAAGCAAGAAAGGTTATCTGATTGGCATTAACTCCTAATAAGAGACCAGTTAGGAGTAAAGAATACTTAAAGCCCCTTTCCAGCAGGAAGCCTTTTGCTACTCACGTAAAAGCTATTTCCTAGTTAATTCTTCTAGAGGTCATGCAGGGTCTTGACTCATTGTGGAATGGCCTGACTGAGAATCAAGAAAATCTGACTGCCATGGAGGATGAGAAACTCAAAATTTTAGTTCTTAGCGGTAGTTCCTATTTTCATTCCCCACATTGAGATTTTGCCTGTTCCCTGTTTACCTGGATATCAAATATGAATGACAACCAAAGATTTTGCATGTATCGTTATCTAAATAATAAAAATTCAATATCCATTAATTTTAAAACTACTATATAATTAAAATTATAATCCTTATAAAGTGTATTGTCCAACAGAAACATTAAAAACTAACGCCCTAGAACACTGATTATACACCGGTGTCAAGGAGAGACCATTGCCAGAAGAACCAGAAGATCTGGGTTTTACAGACCTGACTCGCCATAGAGGTTGTAAAATTCACTTAATTGCTAGGGGTATCCAATTGCTCTATAAAATGAGAGGCTGGTCAAGTTGATATACAATAATATTTCTAATTTTTATTTACAAACCTATGTGGAATATGAAATTAATATAGTGATTCAAGAATCAAATAGAGAATGAGAACATTCTTGTTTATAATAACTATAAATTTTTATTTTGTATGTATTTTGTGTATATTTTTGTTCTAGATATACCTATGTAGATACTGAGTCATGAAAATGTATTTCTTATTGTAGATTTTGCCAACACAGTTGGAAAGTCACTGATTTAGAAGCTCTTTCAGCTCTAAGTTTCTCTAATTCTGTGATTTCACCTCACCTGTTATTGACCTTGTAAATTACCATATGATACTAACAAATCCAAATTTGTTTTTGCTTTGCTACAGAGTCAAGCACCAGATGTGTCCATTATCAGCATATTCTAAAGAATGTTTATGCTTCCAGAAGGTCACAGCCCAATCTCCTGTGGCCTCTTCTGGCCTCTTCTTCTCTTATGAGCTGATTCTGGTATTTTTCGCTGACCAATAGAGCTAAGATAAAACTTGACTACATAGCTACAACTATTTTGTGTAAAATGAGAAAAAAAATGTTTTTTTAATGAGGTAAAAAAGTCATCATGCCAAACTATAGAATGAGAAAAGTATAAAAGCCCACCTGAGACATTATCTCAGAAAGTATATAATTTAATTAAACCATGATGTTTAGAGGAGCTGGAATAGAGAGCATAATAAAACCAGGATAAACTAAAACCCTAGGGAAACCATCAGCAGAGTTTCCCAGCCTCTTACTCTTCAAATTCCTCATATCTATTCTGAGAATACTGCTGAACCTACTTTAATCTCCAAGAACAATTAAATCAGGCACATTATTTTGCAACTTGAGATTTATAAGACATTCTTTTAGTGATAGTGCTTTTTCGGCACAGTGTGCATGCGGCAAGAGGTACCACCCTTCCCCTTCACTTCCATTCTATCTATCATCACAGAAAATTGTATCAGGATCATGTGAGGGAACTTTTCAGTTACCTCTGTACACCCAGAAATTCTAAGAATCAAAGAGTATATGCACTCACATTTTCACATCTTTCCACATCTAAAGGTCAACCCAGTAGTGCATAATTATGAGTAGAATTGTTTAGTTGTGTGACACCTTTGCAAAACACTTCCCTCCCCCACAATATCTAATTGATTTACACAGATGCCAGGGAACTTCTGAAGTGTGAAGTGTGATCAAATGTAAATGTATCTGGCAAACTGAGGACACAGGAAAGATTGACTAATAGAAGTCAAATTCCAAGTAGAGTCAGCAGGGGCTTGAGAGAGATTTATTCTCAAGGAAAAAATATAGGAAGGTTGAGGAGAATTTACACAGAGTTGGAAAGGAAACGTAGTTTCAGATACACAACTAATACTGTAATCTCTCCCACTTAGCCTCTGGGTTGGTTTAGACGTACCAGAAAGAGAAAGGGGCCATTTTTGCTAACTAAAGGAGCTATCCCACTACTTAACGCCTAGGAGTCTAAGTTACCTTGCTAAAGAATCTCCATAACCAAACATATTCTACAGGAGGAATGCCATTCCCGTGCCCACTTTGTAGCAGAAGAATTGGGTAGGATGACAGCACTGATGACCTGAACCATCAGGCTGGCTGCCTTCTCTGGCAGTGGGTCCTGTTCAGTAGAGGTAACGGTTATAGCCCTGCCTAGCATCCACAGCAGTAAATGTGTACCTTCAGTTAGATGGTATCAGTGACTGAAGATCCCTCGACCTGGGAGTAGAAGCAAGGACAGTGGTGCTACTGAATCCTAAATCAATGGGTTGTGTGTCTCTGTTGCTGAGACTAGCCATAGCAGGCCTCCAGCAGTGACAACGGAGGCAGCAGCAAAAAGCAGGACTCATTTAAGGGTACATGGAAAATATCCTTGAAGAATCTCAGATATATCTGGGTAGAACTTTGTAGGGCTGGAATGCCTGATAATATAGTACAAAACTTTAGCCAGTGAAATTTGGATTCAACTGATGGACATTGTTACAAACTGGTGAGGCCTATAGATATTTGTATTGTATTTAAAAAGGAGTAATTTTATTTTAAACAATCCCAAACAGAAATCACAAAGCCATTTCTGAAACAAGGCTTTTAAACATTCATGGTTTATCTTTGCCAGCAGAGTAATTGCAAAGAAACCATGTTCACAGAACAAACAATTATTAGGAACAATAACAACAGGGTGGCCCATCAGGCAGGTGATATTTATCAATCATTTATAAAGTATACTGTACTATGCAAGGTATTGGAAGGTGAACAGAAATTCACCATTTAGACTTAGGTGCTCACAAATATCTCCTGATCTTATCTAACTCAAATTCTTCTGAGAGTGAAAAAAAGCACAGTAGCTTATAGTTTATTCAATAAGAGTTGGAATTTTCTCTATACTTAAGAGGGGTGGAAATAATCAATTATCTCAATTAATTTTTCTGGGTGCTTTCAAAAAATTTAAGCAAAATTAGCATTGATTAATCTTAAAACATTTACCTTGTAAACCTCAAAATGAATTTAATTTCTCAGTTCCTGTAAAATATCAATTCCAGACTTAGTCCTTCAGTTAATGAGAATGTATTGAATTCAGTACTGCCTCAGGCACTTTTGGCATTTGACAGTAAGCATTGTTATGGAAAAAAACAGTGCTAAAAAGACACCACCTAATTCTTTGAAAATCTAAAGTTTGACTGGGAAGCTAAATGACACAAAATGAAAGAAATCAAGATTATAATTTCCAGAATCATGTTTTGCCCTTTCTGTGGAATATGTATGTAATCCCATAAATACTTTATTTTCACACAGTATCATGTGAGTATTTTTGAAAGAATTGTTCAATATGCACAGGAATATAAAAAAGATAAATAGATAATTGATGTAAACAGTGCCTATGATGGAAGAAGAATCCATTTTGAACAAATACTTTCACACTTGCTGACTGTCTTAGTTCAAATTCAATAATGGGCCCATGATCTTCTTGAAGGCCACATATCATAAAGTTAGTAAAAATGTATTCATAGAAAAAGAGAGTCCAGAAAGAGGAAATGGAAAATTAGGTAGTATATTTCAAAATAAGGCTGCTGTCTTGTAGGTAACTGAGAACTGGCGAATAACTTTGGTTATGTGTATATACATATATACATAGGCACAATCAGTTGTTGAATTAAAACAATGAAATAACTTTTCCCCAAATGATTGGTTTGCTCCTCAAGAAATCATAAACCAATTAAACTTCTGGATTAGAGAAAAAGATAAAGTTATTTACTTTAAGCATCCACTTAAAAGTCAAACTTTCTATATGTTGTTTTTAGAAAATGTTTTGTCTCTTCAGCCTCTGGTTGGTCCCTCTGTGATGGAGAATTCATAGGACACCAGGGCAGGCTGAACTCCTGGTTGTCTCTTCCCCGCTCCGTTATTGCCAGCATCCATTTCCATGGCCATTGGCAGTAAACGTACCTCTTGTAGACACTTTGTCACCCTCAATTCACTATCCTTTTGTTCAATTTATTATTATTATTATTATTATTATTATTATTATTCACTAGCTTTAGGGGTACAAGTGGGTTTTGGTTACATGGATGAATTGCATAGTGGTGAAATCTTGGCTTCCAGTGTTAATTAAATGAAGATGTTATCACCCATATTTCAGCCACATCTCATTTATGATGGTGTATATTGTCATAAAGACTATGTGTTGTTATTCCTCTTCATCAAATGACATTACTAGAAGATATACCTTACAAACATAAGCAAGCTGGGTTTTCCCACGTCATCCTTAATATTTGACTTTTAACAGAATTGTAGACATAAAATATATTATTGAAAATGCAACCTAAGTTTTAATGTGGTATTAGAAGTATTAAATGATTTTAAAATCTCAGCAGGGAGATGAAGTTCCAGGTGACAGCAGGAAACAGCAGACTCCTGGCCAGATGAGACTGAGTAAAACAAGGACACCAATCTCTTGGATACGGGACTGCAGCCAGATGCTGAAAACCCAGAAACGCTGACCAAGCAATTGCTGCTTTGGTGGAGGAACAAGGTAATATCAGGATGGCTGAGGTCTGACTGAGGAGTAGCAAGAAAGAGGAGTAGATCAAAGCACAGACCAAGTATATAAGCAGAAATAAAAGGGTTATTTATTTTTATTTTAATTTTTTTGAGATGGAGTCTCACTCTGTCACCCAGGCTGGCATGCAGTGGCACAATCTCAGCTTACTACAACCTCTGCCTCCCCAGTTCAAGCGATTCTCCTGCCTCAGCCTCCCTAGTAGCTGAGATTACAGGCGTGTGCCTCAACACACAGCTAATTTTTTGTATTTTTAGTAGAGATGGCATTTCACCATGTTGGCCAAGCTGGTCTCAAACTCATGACCTCAGGTGATCCTCCCACCTTGGCCTCCCAAAGTGCTGGGATTACAGGCGTGAGCCACTGTGCCCAACCTTTTTTCAGGTGTGAGCCACCACTGCTGGCCAAAAGTATTTTTTAAACCAGGGCTTAAAGAGAAACCTCCTCCAATTGTAAGCTCCTTGAGTGTAAGAGCTATGACTAGACCATAAACATAACATACATATATACCTCAGACACATATCCCTGTCTGCGGGGGTCATTCAATTAATGTTTGATAAAGAATAAATAATTTGCACCAATGGTTTACTTGAGAACTAGACCTCAACTCCCAATCTTGCACTTAATTTTATATTTCATTTTACTCTATTTTAACTTTTTAATATTGAGATATAATTTACATATGGATCTGAAGGATTTAGTTCATTGACTTAACAAATGCCACCACGTGACCACGCCTGGCTTCATGCATGTAAGACCTGTGCAGTTGCAAAGGGACCCATGCGTAGTAGGACCTTGTTCTTGGTTTAATGCTTTGCTATTGCCACTTTGAAATTCTTAGTAACTTTTGAACAGGCAGTCCCATGTTTTCATTTTGCATGGGCCTACCGATTATGTAGCAGGTCCTGCGTGTTACCCACACCTATATCCAGACACAGGACATTTTAACTACTGCAGAAGATTTCTTCATGCTTTTCATCATAGTTTACTTTTACCTATTCTGAAACTTCTAGAATAAACAGTGTGTTCTCTTTTTTATTAAGGGGCTTACCTACAAAGGATCCAGCAGCACAGTAAGTCTTAAAATAGAGTTTCTGTATAACAGACCAATGACCAGTAATATGTTTTCATAGTCTCTGATCTACCTAGAACATACCAGTAGCTTAATAACTGCATGGGTAAGTAAATGAATAAATGATCTTCAGTGTTTTCTCAGACCTTTAAAACCTGTATCTTAAAGGTCAATACTTTGACAGTGTTTATTTTACTCTGGAATCTAGGTGAGTACTGAAATATTCCTCTTTTAAGGATATAAAATTTAGGGAACAAATCAGAAAAACATAGATAACTTATCCCTTCATATATTAAATTACCATAAACAACTAAATATATGACATCTCCCAAATTTTAGAACAATTACATTTTAAAAAGAATAATTACCATTTTAATGGGGGCCTATAATATTCTCACATGTATGAGATCAAGCTAACCACATTTGCTTAATTCCAAAGGCACTTTTTCTACTTCTGATTTCTAGGGTAGAGGCTGACAAGTAATATTAACAATAATAGTAACAAACAATTTCAGTAGCTAATATTTTTCTGAGCTCTTATCATTACCAGGCAACACATCAAGGGCTTACACATTTTAATAGTGAAACCTGGGCATGTGACTCAACATCTACATTTGAAAATTAGAAGTATAATTGCAACTTTGCTAGGTTTATTGTGAAGATTATTGGTAAAATGCACACAAAGTCCTCAGCACTGTGTCTAGCATAAAATAAGAACTTGGAAAACACTAGCTCCTATTATCACTAGGTTGTAATTTAAACAAAGTGACAATGCCCACTTTAAAGGTGAAGGAACCACTGCTTGCAGAAATTGGTGAACTTACAGGTGATTGCTGCTATGTAAGTAGGAGAGTTAGGACTGACACAAGTCTTTCTGACTCTAAATTCTTGTGTTTAACTACTCTAAATCACTGCTTCCCTGAAATGACGAAACATGTGCTTTACAACTCGAAAGACAAACTGTAATTATGCATTATGTATCTCAATAGATCCATTAGTTTTATCAAAATATTTGCCTATAGCATCAAGTACACTCATTGTATTTTTATATTCTAGTGCCATGATTTGCTCTGCAAGTTCAGGCAAGTGACTTTTGCATACTTTTCAGCAAGCAGTGAGTCAAGGATAGCAACATTTTCTGATCTCATATGCAACACAGCATGAGACTCATTTCACTTCATGGATGAACAAAGCTAGTCAACAGCTTTATTTGATTCAAGGTCTGCCAGGAACTGTCCTTTCTGAGTTGTATTACACAGCAAGTATGAATAACATTACACTGATTCATCAAGATGTCTCTGTTCCTTGAGTCCAGAGAAGATTTCTGTGTTAGATTGTTCTTGAATTGCTATAAAGAAATATCTGAGTTTAGGTAACTTATAAAGAAAGAGGTTTATGGCTTGAGGTCACAAGTTCAAGACCAGCCTGAGCAACAAGGGAGACCCCCATCTCTAGGAAAAAAATTAGCTGGGCATGGTGGCACAGGCCTACAATACCAGCTACTTGGGAGGCTGAGACTGGAGGATTGCTTGAGCCCAGGAATTTGAGACTGCAGTTAGCCATAATCATGCCACACTGCTCCTGCCTAGGTGAGAGAGTAAGACCCCATCTCTAAAAATAATAATAATAATAATAATAATAATAATGTTTGTTTGGCTCACGGTTCAGCAGATAGTACAAGCATGGTGCCAGCATCTGCTTCTGGTGAGGGACTCAGGAAGCTTACAATCATGGCAGAAAGAGAAGGAGGTATTTCACACTGCAAGAGTGGGAGCAGAAGGGTGAAGGGGTAGGTGCCACACACTTTTAAACAGCCAGATCTCCCATGAACTAACTGAACAAGAACTCACTTATCACCAAGGGGATGGCACTAAACCATTCATGAGGGATCCACCACCACGGTCCAGTCACCTCCCACCAGGCCCCACCTCTAACACTGGCAATTATATTTCAACATGAGATTTGGAGGGGATAAATATCCAAAGCATACCAATCTCTGTGATCGTCTTTTAAAATATAACACTACTTCCACAGATTGTTTGCTTTTGACATAGGAAGTTTTGACTTGAAAATATAGGATGTTGTGTTGAATATCTTCTCTGCCCCTCACAGCCACTCTCCACCCTTCACCACCCTGGGACACTGCCCTACATAGATTGCATTGGGAGTTACCTTGCCTCCTCTGCTCTCCAGCAAGGCAGCCACTGGAATAGAGTGGGGGCAACAGCAGGACCAAAGGGAGGGAGAAGAGTAAGATCATACACTTATTTCCTTCTCTGCTCCCTACTGTGTCACCTCAGGTGAGCTGCATTTTTCAGAAGCCAGCTCTCTTTATACACCTCTCTCACTGCAGTTGTCATAGCCTTGGAGAATTAATGACTCTGATATTACTGCTCAGGTATAAGCATACCTCAGAGATACTGCAGGTTCCATTTCAGATCACCTCAATTAAGTGAATATTGCAATTAAGCAAACCACATAAAATTTTTGGTTTCCTAGTGCATATAAAACATATATTTACATGGTACTGTGGTCTATTAAGTGTGCAATAGCATTATGTCTAAAAAGGCAGTGTACATACCCTAATTAAAAATATTTTATTGCCAAAAAATACTAAAGATCATGTGAATCATCAGAGAGCTGTAATCTTTTTGCTGGTGAAATCTTGTCTCAATGTTGATGGCTGCTCATTGATCAGGATGGTGGCTGCTGAAGGCAGGGGTGGCTTTGGCTATTTTTAAGTATAAGACAACAGTGACATTTGCCATGCTAATTGACTCTTCCTTCTACAAAAAATTTCTCTGTATCATACAATGCTGTTTGATAGCATTTTAACCACAGCAGAACTTCTTTCAAAATTAATTCTTAAACCTTGCCTCTGCCTTATCAACTAAGTTTATGTAATATTCTAAATATTTTGTTGTCACTTAAACTATGTTCCCAGCATCTTCACCAGGAGTAGATTTCATCTCATCTTTCTTTGCTCATCCATAAGAAGCAACCCTTCATCTGTTCAAGTTTTATCACAAGACTGCAATAATTCTGTCACATCTTCGGTCTCCAATTCGAATTCTAGCCCTTTTCTTGTTTATATCACATCTGTAAATATTTCCTCCCCTGAAGTATTGAACCTTTCAAAGTCATCCATGAGGGTCAGAATAAACTTCTTCCAATCTCCTGTTAATATTGATATTTTGACCCCCTGCCATGAATTGCAATTGTTTTAATGGCATCTAGGATGGTGAATCCTTTCCAAAAGGTGTTCGATTTTTTTGGCCAGATCTATCAGAGGAACCACATGTATGGCAGCTGTAATCTACAAAAATGTATTTCTTATATAATAAGACTTGAAAGTCAAAATTACTCCTTGATTCATGGGCTGTGGGATGAATGCTGTGTTAGCAGGCAGGAAAACAACATCAATCTTCTTTTATATATCCATTAGAACTTTTAGGTGACCAGGTGCATTGTCAATGAGCAGCAATATTTTGAAAGAAATTATTTTTCTTTTTGAGCAGAAGGTCTCAACAGTGGGCTTACAATATTTAGTAAGCCATGCTGTAAACAGATGTGCTGTCATTCTAACTTGGTTGTTTTATATATAGAGAGAATGAACAGATTAGATTTAGTGTAATTCTTAGTGGCCCTGGGAATTTGGGAATGGTAAATGAGCATTGGCTTCAAATTAAAGTCACCAGCTGCATTTTTCCCTAATAAGAGAGTCAGCTGGTTCTTTGAAGCTTCAAAGCAAAGTGCTGACTTCTCTTTTCTAGCTATGAAAGTCCTAGATGGCAAATTCTTTTGACAGAAAGCTGTTCATTTACATTGAAAATCTGTTGTCTATATAACCACCTTCATCCATGATCTTAGCTAGATCTGGATAACTTGTTTTAGCTTCTACAACACACTTTATGCTTCACCTTGCACTTTTATGTTATGGAGACAACGTCTCTCCTTAAACCCCATAAATCAATCTCTGCTATTGTCCAGATTTTTTTCTGCAGCTTCCTCCCTGATCTCAGCCTTCATAGAATTGAAGAGAGGGCCTTGCCTTGGATTGGGCTTTGGTTTAAGAAAATGTTGTGGCTGGTTTGATCTTTCATTTAGATCACTAAAGCTATCTTCCTATCAGCAATAAGGCTGTTTCAACTTGTTATCATTCGTGTGTTCACTGGAGTTACACTTTTAATTTCCTTCAAGAACATTTTCTCTGGATTCCCAAATTGACTGTTTGATGCAAGAGTCATAGTTCTTGGTTTATCTTGGCTTTTGACGTGCCTTTCTCACTAAACTTAGTCATTTCTAACTTTTGATTTCATATGAGAGACATGCAAATTTTCCTTCTACTTGAACACTTAGAGAATATTTCAGGATTATTAGTTGGTCTAATTTCAATATTGCTGTACTGAGGGAATAAGAAGGCCTGAGGAGAAGGAGAGAGACTGTTGAATGGTCAGTCAGTGGAGCAGTCAGCACACACACAACATTTAGCGATTAAGTTTGCTGTCTTCTATGGAGGTGGTTTGTGGCTTCCCTCCCCAAATTACAATGGTAAAATCAAAGATCACTGATCACGAATCACCATAACAGATGTAATAATAATGGAAAAGTTTGAAATATTATGAGAGTTACAGAGACACAAAGTGAGAATACACTGCTGGAATTTTGGCATCAATAGACTTACTCTTCAACGTAAGGTTGCCACAACTTTTAATTTGCAAAAACTGCAGTATCTGCAAAGTGCTATAAAATAAACCACAATAAAATGAGGTCTGACTCTACCTCACTCTCTCTTCTTCTTTTACTAAAGTTTAGCCCACACTTTTACAAATATCACCTTTATTAAACTCTCCTTATATCACTCAACTCTGATTAATCCAAATGACTACCTGATATGCCTGTATCTGCTCTGCAGAGACAGCATTTTCAAAAGACTGTTCTTGAGATCGAAATAAAAAGACTCCAGTGTTAAATTAGCTTCAAAGACTAGGTTAAGCAAAATTAAATGTTTTTACTTTTGAGTCTCATACTTTGGTGGATATAAATACTTGCTGAGACTCTACAAGAGAAGGAAATGGTGAGCAGCATTTTCTAAATTTTAATTTTCCCCCAGAGCAGCTTCTAGGACTATAAGGGCAGAATCAAGGTGGAATTTTAGTAGGCTAATGTTGTACCCTCTTAAAGGAGGTAACGTAGAAGGATTTGATGGGAGCCAAAGCTGCCAGTAACCACAGGCTCCTATCCTGGGCTGGTTGGAACATCTTAAATAGGACACTGGGCAGTGTCAGGGAGGCTGAGGTAATCCTGCCAACACAGTGATGATCTCTGGCTGCTGGATTCAGCTCATTGGTATTTCTTCCACCTCCTCCCTAGTGAGGATTTCTGTTACTGGCTGTCACTTCTCATCACAGTCTCTCACAACTATTTCATTACTTTCTTCTGTCTTCTGGCCACGTTGCATTTGCAATGAGACTATCCAGTTGTCTTTCTGAAATGAACTAGCCTACAGATATTTCAAAATATTCTTTCATCAACCTTTTCACTGTTTACCGTATTATTTTTCCAGGGCTTCAAGGCATTGATGTCAATGAGAACTGAGTTCTGTGATTATAAGTCAGTGAGATACTGCTTTCTGTTTAATCACTAAACGATATTAAATATATTATGGGCCATGTTAAATATTTTGAAATATTAGCCTTTTTCTTATTTTTGTGTTGTTGTTTTAGAAAGTTAATAATGCCAGACATCTGAACGTCAGATAACCTCCCAACTGTACACGCTATTTATTTTGCTCATTTTGTTTGACTCAATTCAGTTCATTTTACTAATGTACAACTCACTGTCAAAATATGTTGACCCTCTAAGTAGTTTTAAATAGTACTAAATGCTCTCAGCATTCAGTGGTTAATTTTTGCATTCTTGAATAAATACATTTACAAAAAAAAGCAACTTTATAGCTTAAAACCCAGACACTGTAAAGACCACCTGACTCCTTGCCCACATATTTCTTAATTCCCATAGCTAGGAAGTCTTAACCTCAAAAGTGATTCAATCTAGGCCTACTTGCAGGACCAGTCTTAAGCCAAAAAACTCATCCTAAACACTAGAAGTTATAATTTTTCTCTTGCCTTATTCTTCCTGAAAGGATGCCTGCCTCCTCCTCTGATTGCAATGACTAAGCCTCTGTCTTACAAGGGAGTATTTATTAGAATATAATCACAGAAAAGGCAAAGGCTCTAAAGTCCAACTGTTTGGGGTTAAGTTCCTGCTCCCCTAATTGCTAGATTTCTGTGTCCCAGTTTTCTTACTTGTCTAATGGAGCTAGTAATCGTTTCTACCTCATCAGATTGCTATAAGGTTTAAAATAACACATATTAATCACTCGGTAACCATTTATTATCTTAGGTCCTTTGAGACTAGGGTTCTGTACTTTTTTACCTATATCAGTCAGAATCCCAGCAAGAGACAGAATACAACTCAAAAGATTCAGAAGACTTGAAAGATTCAAGGAACATATAGAGGTGTAGGAAGGGCTAGAAGGGTAAGGGGTTTTGAGGCACCTGAACACTAGCAACAGTGGGAAGCCATTACCACTGTAGTCTTGAAACCCTGGAATCTAATGACAACTGAAGCTGTAGGGGAGGAGCTGTCTAATAGGAACCAGAGCTGCTCTTATGAAGAAATGGGGTCGCTTCCAGAAACATGGCCCAAATAAAACATGGGAAAGAAATTCCCTACCTTTCTCTCTTCCCCACATTCAATCACTACCGGTGCCTCCTAGTGGAAGTCAGCTGGCAAGAAATTCTTGGGAAATGAAGTTCATAGTGGTAGACTTATCAGGGCAGATAGGCCAAAAGGATGAAAAATGGATCTCAGGGAAATGCCAGGCAGAAAATATCCAGGATGTCAGTCCTAAGCAGTTTTTTGTATAATCTAGTTCCTTACTTTAGGGTTACAGCTGCCACACTTACAGATGCTCAGCTACCTCTCTTGACTCTGAATATGTTCTCCTGGAATTGAGCCCTAAGTTCTCTAGTTCCTGACTACCTTTGTCAGACTTTAACCAAGTCAGGTTTTGCTCTTTGATCCTCAAACCTTGGTTCTAATGGAGAACTTTTTCCAGAAGACTGTTTTTTGCATGATTATTGTTTTTGACAGCCTTAATGGCCCATTCCTGTACAAATTATCATGTCAGCTGTAAAGCTGTTCCAAATTTATCATTAAGACTTAAAATAACAGAGTGAACATTTTATTCTCTGTTGCTTTGGTCATAAGTGCAGAGAGATAGTGTGGAAAGGGAAAAAAATAAATGTTGAGAAATGGAAGATAGGAAAATGAACTATTGAGGGATAATTCCCCATCAGTGTCTTGCATTTCTGCATGTCTTAAAAGCATAGGCACTTATTCCTTTTTGATACAGAGTATATTTTCAAGAATCTTTGTATAGTGAGCAGCCTTGGAAAATAGAGATAAAGTTTTCCTCCAAAGTAGAGGGTATGTTTGCTTACTGCCCATTATAAAATATTCCTGGTCCCTAAATTCAGCATTCCTCTTTTGTAACTCAATACCCTATATGTGTGGGTGTGTCATCTGGCTCACTTCATATTACCTGTGGGAACTAAGACTCAGGGAATGGCATACATGTCAATTACCTGTCACAGGTATTGGCTGTGATAAACTGTGTAATAAACTGAGTATGAAACTATGCTCTGTCTCTAACCCAAGAGACTTGTGTATGCTACCAACATGCTATAGGCTGAATGTTTGTGCCCCCGGCCATGGTAGGATAGTCACCTTTCACAGTTTGAATGTGTCCTCCAAAAGGCATGTGTTTGAAAGTTCACCTCCAATGCAACAGTATTGGTAGGTGGGGCCTAACGGGAGGTGTTTAGGTCATAAGAGATCCACCCTCATTAAGGAATTAATGTTGATTATAAAAGGGCTTGAGGCTATGAATTCAATCTCTTACTCTTTCTGTTTGTCCTTCTGCCATGTGATGACTGCAAGAAGTCCCTCTCCAGTTGTTGATCCCTCAACCTTGGACTTCCCAGTCTCCAGAACCATGAGCCAATAAATTTCTGCTTATTATAAATTACCCAATCTATGATATTCTGTTATAGCAGCTCAAAACAGACTAAGACAGTTTCCATATAAGGGGACAAAGAGACCAGAGCTCCTTCTCTCCCTACTATGTGAAGGTACAGCAAGGAGACATCAAACTGCAAACTAAGAAGTGGGCCCTCACCAGGAACTGAATCTACTGGTACTGTGATCTTGGACTTCCCAGCCTTTAGAACTGTGATAAATAAATTTCTGTTGTTTAAGCCACCTGGTCTATGGTATTTTGTTATAGCAACCCCAGACAACTTAGGGCATCCATAAAACTGTGGCAGATAACTTGTCAGGTTTTAAGTAGAATAAAATCTCAAACTCTTGACAATTGTTGACATATACTTCTACTTTCTTTAATAATATGGACTTCTTTAGATAATGACTTATTTGGGAGTCATGCTAATGATAGGCGCTGTCTAGTGTAAGAGACATGGTTGGCCATTTCCAACTTTTTACCAGTTCTCACTCTCAAATAAATTCAAAATTTTTTAAAGACACAAAATATTTTTACTTAAATGGTGTAAAAGCCCATACAAAATATGCAGGTTGTTTCACCATTGAATAATAGCATGTCAGTTTTACACATTGTAACATTTCTGGTAGGCTGAGGAAAAGCCCTATCCCTGAGACATATACATATATACACACATGCATATACAAATACATGTATCACACAAACACATATGCACACGTACACACATAGTCCATAAGACTGGATTATGTTCTGAAACCAGTTATCTAAGAATATGAAGTATGTTTAAAAAGCAAAGTAGCCTCAACTTTGCTTTTTAAAAAGAGCAAAGCTATGAGAAAGCCTAGCTATGAGAAGGCCTAATAGGAAACACAAGCTGTAAATGTCATATTTATGCATAGAATGGTCTCATTGCATCCAGAACACTTAATTCTCACAGTGCTACCATCCTTTTATTCTTCTGACTCACATCACCTTTTTAGAAGCATTTGCAATAAAACCAATGCTTTGTACTCTATATAAATACTTACAAGCATAGAACTTTCTGGGACTTGAACTGAAATCAGATTCAGCAAAGCTTCAGCCTGATATTGGGGTAGTGGGTGTGTGGGTGTGGTGAGGAATGATAGTTTAGCTTCAGCTTTCCAGGTGAGCCCATGCCCTCACATTCATCCTTGTATGAAGGGAATTAGTCAAGAGATAATATTTAGAGTGTTTCATGCAAATATCCAATTCCCCTAAAACCTAAAGAAATAATGAAAATTCTGAAACTTATGCTTCACTGATTTGCATAAGCCTTGCGCATTCCCTATATTCTTATAAAATTGTCATAAATGTTTCCATCTTAAAAAAAAAAACCAAACTAATAACTTTATACATGGCAGGACCTGTGGTAGCATAAAGGAATTAGACACCTGTGGTAGAAGGGAGGGAGATTTAAAAGATATGAATGTACAAATGAAGAAAAAAATCATTGTACTGAAAACTTAACCATCTTTGAAATAAAAATGCTGTATCCCTCCCCCATTGTGCCTCCCCATCTTGCCTAGGTCCTAGCCAAGAAAGCAGCATCATGCAATGAAAATAATAAAGACTTTGGATTTGAAGTTAAGCAAAGCAGGCTTCCAATACTAGCTTCTCTCTCATTAGCTGTGTGACCTTAAGCAAGATAACCTGTTTGGACTCTAGTTGCCTGATCTATGCAAAACTCAAAACAAAAACCCGTTATGAAAGTTTACTGACAACATAAAATGTTACAATTCATTAGCACCTGTAACATAGTATTCTGTGTCATCTGATGTCATTATTATTTATTATTATATCATTAACCATTATACTATATTATTTAATCCCATCACATGGTGTACTCACACACACTCACAATTGCACAGACTGGACCATTTAGACACCGCAATTAACGAAACATGCCCACCTCTGAAGGTATACAAGGAAACTAGCATACCCAGAGAAACCAGATATCTATAAATAGATACAAATAGATATCTATCTATAAATAGAAATAGATATCTATCTATAAATAGATATGTTTTCCCAAATTAAATCAGATTAAAGTGATGTATCTGACTATATAAACAGATCTTTTACACTTGGATGTTGATTCTCACACAGTCAAAACAAAGCAATGGTGAAGAAAATTCCTCTGTGCATATATAAATATTGGAGAGAAGGAGAGGAATGTGTATGTATTTTACATGTGTTTTATATACCTATTATTTTTACCACACAAACAATATAAATTAAAGTATGACTCTTGAAGGTTGAAAGTCTGCAAAAGATAGAGGGGATGCAGAAACATTGTGGGTTAAAAATGACAGCTCAGAGGACACTATGAGTCAGAACTAGAAACCAGAAGTCCTTCATTTCTACTGTCTTGGTAAAAACATCTAAATCACCTATTTTTTCTGTGCTAAGTGGCCTCCTTAAGTTTAGGTTAAGCATTCATCCAATTTTTAAAAACACACATTAGATCCAAACCATGTGCAGTTCCCAAGTGGGGAGGTCACCTGCAGTCCCAGCACTCCTGGAAAGTTCTGACACATGTTCACCCACATGGATCCATTTCCCAGCCTACTTTGTAAATGGTCCAGGACTGAAAAAAAAGGGGTTACAACGTCTCTCTTGCCACAAATAACCTTGAGAGACTCTACAGGTTAATGGAAGATGTCACTATAGGCGTGAGAAATCGTGGTTGATTTATGTGCCAGACTCTTCCAGCTGATTCACAAGTTGTAGGCCATGCAGTGTCTCAGGAGGGCTTTCTTAGGAAATAAGTTTCTGTTTGTTCTCCTTTAGATAGACTAGATATTAGTATTCATAAGACAGATGTCTCCAAAGCGGTGCCTGTGAGCTTAAATACAAATATGAAATTAGTCATTTGTAAAGCAGATTTACATATTTCTCTGATGGGCTGTAAGATTCTGATTTTGAGTACTAATTCATATAATTCATATTTTAATACATTTATAGTGGCTCTCAAATTAGCTTTTCAGCCAACCATTGGGAATTATTTTTGGCTTGTTGGACTATTAATTCTAAGTACAAAACAAAGTCTTATGAAAGAAAGCGTAAAAAATTTTGTCCTTTAAGTTACACAAAGAAGCAAAAATTGTCCCCAGGAAATTAATACTCTAATTATAAACCTTCTGGTTGAGAAAGTCTTGAAAAGCTTTGTCTCTTTTATGAAGTCAAAAGTCTTTGGTTTGGCTTCGTTTATTTTTTCCCATTCAGAACATATGGGAATAGTCCCAAAACAACGGAACAGCTGGTCTTTTCAAAATTAGAAAAGAAAATGCTACTAACACTGTAGAAAAAGAAATCCACACTGTTGGCAAAACAGCTGTTCTTATTTCTGAAGGATATGGCAATGGCTAAGGCAACATGTTTTCCTGCTTAAATTACAGTTTTGGAAAAGAGAAACATCAATCATTGTTTATAAATCAAGTTGTAATAGTATCAGTTCCCTTCTTTCAACTTAGTCCACTTAAAATGTTTTCAAAGATTGAGAGGATTATCACGCCGCCCAAATGTTCACATTTTGAATGACTTTCTGAGTTTACATTTAAATAATTGACATCTTATAGTAGGCATAGGTCTTCTCGAATTTACTATACTACACTATATTTTCTTCCAATTTTTCAGTTTTATATGGCAAGACATCGACAAATGTTAATGACGAAGGAGGAAAGAAGCAATTTAACAAATCAAAAATGTATGTTCAGAGTTCAAACAATATCCTAAATTATACTGTATATGCCCTCAGGGGTAAAATGGAATTTAACACCCTGAACCAGTCTCTCTTGGTCCAGTGGACACAGGACTGTGTCAAATGTCAAATTCTCTCTTAACTCTCAGTTTTGCTGCACAAAAGTGACAAAACACTCATATGCACTTTGTCCACAATTCAAAATTGAATCTATAAAAGTATTGGTCTGACATTTTTTGATAGAGACATACTTCTTAGCAGAAATAGCTGAAACTTGAAAATTGCTTCCCTGAATTAAAAAAGATGAATTATAACAAAAGCTATACAAATAATTGATTAATAAAATATTTAAAGATTCAACAATAAAGAATCTATGTGGCAAGCCCTCACCCCTGGTAAAACCGGAGCAAGATGACAGTTCTATATGGCCACCTAATTGATATAATATGTAGGTCACCAAAATGTTTGCAACCAATCAGCAAATTTCCACATCAGATTTACTAGTTTTTGGTTTGGCAGCCAAATGGAGGCTATTTTCTTTGTAGGCTATTTTCTTTGTTGAGCCATCTTATTCATGTCACGTTGCAGTGAAAATAACTACTTTTAAGTTCCTAGTGTTGGCCAGAAATGGAGCTCAATGCTTTCCAGACATGATTTACCTTAATCTTTGCATTATGCATATGGCTTTGCTGAAATTACTTCATTTTAAAAACAGGCTAGTGAACTCAGTTTTATATTATCTGTCATTTATCTTAAAATTCTTCAGCACAGACACTGTGATATACAGCAAGTTCTCACTTAACGGCAATAGGTTCTTGGAAACAGACTTTAAGCTAAATGATGTATAATGAAAACAATTTTACCATAGGCTAATTGATATAAACAAGAATTAAGTTTGTACAGCATATTTCTGGTCACAAAACCGTCAGTGAACTTCTATATAAAGACTAAACATACTTCCAACATTGTACATTGAAATAAATGTGAACTATATCTACATATAAAAGATTAATGAAAACGAATAAGAGAATTATTTACTCATTTTTTGGTGAATCAGTGATGGTGGGTTTAATCAAGGAATAAGTGTTTGCAAAATGAAAATGATCAGGGGTCCCTCCTCCCACTATGAGTTCAAAAGCAAACAGTAACAAATATGGAAGGTCCCTGAGTGCTTTCACACTGCATTGTTTATTGTTGTGCATCTGTAAGATTATCCTCTACTTTACGAATTTTTACTAGGCGGTAATGTCTCTTCATTCATTTATTTCCAACCTGCTTATTCCATTGCAGGGTTGCAGGTGACCAGAGCCTATCCTGGCAGCTTAGGGCACAAGGTGAGAACTGACCCTGGATAGCACATCATCACATTACAGGGTGTACACACACACACACAGTTGCTCAGACTGGACCATTTAGACATGGCAATTAACCAAATATGTCTATCTCTGAGGGTATGGTGGGAGGGAAACCTGAGTACTCAGAGAAAACCCATGCAGACATGGGGAGCACGTGGAAACTCCACACAGACAGTGGCCCTGGCTGGAGATCTATTTTTTTTTCTCATCAACATTATACTGTTGAAATAAACAACATTATTCAAGGACTTGCTGCAAATATCTGATATTTACTTTTATTTTATTCCTTAAAGTAATTAGGAACATCTGAAGTATTCAATTGGGAAAAAAAATGCCAAATTTAGTCAGCATTTTGAGAGACTAATCAAAATTCACAGTTCAGAAGCTGATACTTGAAATTCTTCAATTATCTTTATCTCTGAACAAAACCAGGGTTTTGTGTTAATTAATATAATGGAAGATATTAGCATTAACCAAAGAATCGTAGGTTGGTTTTAGTCAGTCTGCAAGACTGGTTACAGAACTTGCCCAAAATGGCATAGCTGGGATCCAAACAGGTTTTTCTGATTCAAAGACACTTGCTCTGAAATACTATGTTTAATACATTCTGACCTTATCTTCCATCAGTATAGAACTATGGATTAGTTTATTTGAACTTTGACTGATAAGTGAATGATATAGAAGACAAATAAGCAGAGAAAGGGAAGGCAAGAATTTCCCTAACAAGACTGTCATACATACATATGATGCCACTATACAATTCTTATATTAATCAATGTCCAAGCACCTTCTCCAGGGCCTCATAACAAACAACATATATTGGGAGGCTTAGCCAACAGAAATTTATTTTCTCATAGTTCTAGAGACTGGAAGTCCAAGATCAAGGTGTCAGCAGGCTTGATTTCTCCTGAGGACTGACTCTCCTTGGCTTGGAAGTAGCCACCTTTCACTGTGTCCTCACATGGCCTTTCCTCTATGCAACATGCATCCTTAGTGGCTCTTGTGGGGTCCAATCTTCTCTTCTTAGAAAAACTTACTCCCATGGGATCAGTGCCCACCCTAACAGCCTCATTTTAACTTCATTACCTCTTTAAAGGCTCTATTTCTCAATACAGGTACTCAATACAGGTATTTCTCAATGAGGTACTAAAGGTTAGGGCTTCAACATATTAATTGGAGCCAGGGGATACAACCCAGTCATAACAGCATCTAATCGATCTCCAAGTCCAGTACATTTTGTCGTCCTTTCCTCTTCATAGGCATTTTTGCTCCCTTGTGTAGGTCATCAACACATACTGCCCACTCAGTATAACAGTCTTCCCACATCTGGTCTTACACATATCCACAGGGTTTTATAGACCAGTGTGTTGCTGAAAATTTTTGATAAAGTCTCATTTTTGAGAATGTACCCTCAATAAATATAGATATGTGTATATATATTTAGAATTTTTATCAATGTATTAAATATTACTACACCTTAATTTAATTCTTGGTTTAACAGAGTAATAAATGTGATTGTCTTTATTTCCCTTCAGCTCCAAAGACTGAGAAACACTGTAAAAGTAAAGCCATATCTAGATCCCTCAGAAAGCTGCTACATAACTTATATGTGCTAAGAAATGGTAAAAACCTATTCGTTAAGAATTAGAGATAACTCATGTCCAGTTATAGAAAGGCTGAAATTCATTTGGAGTTTGAAGAGTGCTGTGGAGTCACCTCCATCCACGGGGAGGTGTTTCCCTGTACCTGAGCCAATTGAGAGGTGCATTAAGGAAACACATCAGATAGCTTGACAGATGACTCTAGGGTTTGTGGAGCTTAAGGACTAGTATGAGATGCTAAAGTTAGATCAGCCCAAGTTAGAGGAGGGAGAGAGAAGCATGTGTGTGTGTGTTTGTATGTGTAAGAGAATGTTAGAGTGAGCTAGGGTGAGGGTACTGTCCTGGGAGTGACCTGCATGTTCGCTGAACATGGGGCTGAAAGTGAATGAATACACCCATGGACCAGACAAGAGGAAGCTTTTCTGGAGACACTTTGGAAAGGTCTCCATCCAAAAGGGCTAAAATAATTCGGAAGAGGGGAGGATTTCGGGGAAAAGGGAATCTTGGGGGTGTGAAAGGGTGTAGCAAGTGGTCAGCTAAAGGACAAAAAAGAGATAGTGCTCATGTCATCTTCATGGGGTAGGAATTGCAACTCTGGGTTCTGAGGGGATGAATCTCCTGGAAAATCTCAAGAGCCCCTCATGGCGGCAACAATCTTCACAAGATACTTCTTTAATTGTTATTTCAGTTAATTGTTTGCTGAGTAGAAAAAAATACAGTTCCTTTTATCACTGAATTGTCAGTACCTTTTTTTTTTTTTTTTTTTTTTTTTTTTTGGGGGCGAGTCTCGCTGTGTCACCAGGCTTTGGAGTCGCGATTGCTTGATCTCCGGCACTGCAAGCTCTGCCTCCGGGGTTCACGCCATTCTCTGCCTTTCGGCCTCCCGAGTAGCTGGGACTACAGGCGCCCGCCACCAAGCCCGGCTAATTTTTTGTATTTTTAGTTGAGACGGTTTCACCATGTTAGCCAGGGTGGTCTTGATCTCCTGACCTTGTGATCCGCCCGCCTCGGCCTCCCAAAGTGCTGGGATTGCAGGCGTGAGCCAGTCAGTACCTTTTAAGACAAATTTTACTCAGCAAACTAGCACTGAGGACAAAGCATTGCTTTGAGACAAACTGTCTGTGAGATGGTTGATTTTAAGCCATGATACTATATTAGAAGGTTGTTATTCATAGAAGCACTGATTAATATGCTTTTGCTCCTGGCAGACTCTACACACCAGCCCATTTCTCCCCACCTCTTTTCTTAGCCTCTTTTCACCTGAGAAGTCCTGGCACATCGCGTATCCCAAAGACCTACTGACTGCTGTTTTATTTCAGCCTCTGCAAGTTTGTACTAATCACCTGCCTTTGTTGCTCCATGAATGGAAAATGTGTCACTTCAAAATATTTGTAGATCATCTTAGGAATTTATCTACAGTAAGAAGGAGCTCTGCAGGCTACCAGTGATTAAACTGAAAAGAAAAGTAAATTCTATTAGCAAAGAGTTGATGAAATCCAGCCTCTCATAGGAGAAAGGAGTAGGTTGGAGTAAATACTTTCAAAGATCTTTGACTCTTCTCTAAAGACAAGCTCTGTTGTGTTTCTCATGATAACCAAATTTCTTTTTCAGCATTTGAATACATGTCACTTGACTGTCAGCATTAAAAAAAATAGATTTTGTTCAGTCTTACTACCATTGTAAGTAATAAAGAAAAATGCATTGGATAAATCTGTGAAATAAGCAAAAGTTGTTAATTAATTGTAGTATCTAATGATGTCAAGGTACAGTGAGGAGATCCCTTTAAAATATAGCTGTTGAAAGCAGGAAGTTTTCAACATATATTGAGATTTAAAAATACCAATACTCTTTGACCTAAGATTGCACTTCTAGGAATCTGGTCTAATGGAAAAAATGTCTGTTTACAACTGTGTTCATTACAGTGATATTTACAGTATTTTTTAGAAATGGAGAATGATTAATAAGTTAAAGGTCATATACAAAATATCATATTCAATCATGTTTTTGTAGAATAATAAATAAGAACAACTTAATGGTCACTAGCTGTCAGGTACTATTTCAGTGTTTTGCATCTATGGACTCAATACTTATAACAACGCTACGAGGTCTGAACCATTGCCATTTCCCTTTGTATACGTTAACTGAGACACAGAAAGGTTAATATGCCCAAAATGACACAGTTTGTTGGAGTAGAGCTGAGATTTGAACCCAGGCCTCCTGGCACTATTATCCATACATACAACCACCACATCACAGGCCTTAGTTTGCTAAAGTTATCATAAGAGTGCCACAAACTGGATAGTTTAAATCAAACTTTATTGTCTCTGAATGCTGAGGCCTGAAATCACAGTGAAGTGTTGCCAGAGTTGGTTCCTCCTGAGGCTGTAAAAGAGAATAAGGCATCTGTACCAAGCCTTTCCCCTAGTTTCTGGTGGTTTCCTGACAATCTTTGGAATTCCTTAGCTTGCAGAAGCATCGTCCTGACCTCTATCTTCATCTTTATGTGGCATTCTCCCTGTGTGCATATCCGTGTCCACATTTTATCTTTTTGTAAGAACACCAGTCATATTGCATTAGGGGCTCACCCTACACTAGTATAATCTCATGTTAACTAATGACCTCTGTAAGGACCCTATTATTGAAAAAAAGGGTCACATTCTGAGGTACTGAGGGTTAGGACTTCAACATATGAATTTTAGTAGGACACTGATCAGTCCATAACATAGTTTCCAACCATGTTAATATTCTCACTATAAAATAATAAATGAACAAGAGCAGAAAATAGATATAAATAAATACACACACACACACAAACACTGATCTCCATTTAAAAATAAACACATTGGGAAGGGAAGGAAAATATACCAAGTTATAGTATCATAGGTCTTACATTCTTCTTTATTATCATTTGTATCTTACAATAAGCACTCGATACTATTGCAATCATTTAAAACAATAATGAACTGGGTACAGTGACTTATGCCTGTAATCTCAACTATTTGTGAGGCTGAGGTGGGAGGATTGCTTGAGGCTAGGAGTTTGAGACTGAGCTATGATGACACCATGGCACTCTGGCCCAGGAAATAGAGTGAGATCCTGTCTCTGAAAAAAATAAAAATAAAATAAAATGCAGTAATGACATAATTATATCTGAAAAGAAGTAGAAAAATTTTTTTCAAATTGATTAAGATTAGATTGTGTAGCACTGAAGAGCTATGTTAGTGATTTGTATACACAGGGTAGGCCATATCCTGGGCCATGATTTTAACTTAAGGGTCCATGTCCCCTGCTCAACATCCTGCAAACACCATGTTTTGGTCCCATGTTTTTCCCCACATCCTATTGTTCTCAGCTCTTCAAAGAACAACAACTTGCTGCTGTGTGGCCTTAGTATATTATCTGATAGGACTTTTGAGGAAAGGCTCAAACAGATACATCTTGAAATTTTAGCAGTGTCTCCCTGGTGGTTTTAAAAGTGGGGTGATTACACACCAGGTGTTGTGCAAGATCACTCACTTAGGGTGTGAGGAAAATATGAAGACTTCTCTTAATATGTATTTAGATATTGATATTTAATACATAGGTTGGAACTCTTAGCTTGCTCAGAGCACATGTCAGGTGGCCATCAGTCAGGTATAGTATTACAGTATTCAGGTACCCTCTGGGAAGAGTGAGAAGGTTGCAGAGTAAGAGTCACAGGGCAAAAGAGGGGACATTTGGGCCTGTGTTAGTTTCCCAGGGCTGTCATTAAAAATTATCACAAACTTGGTGGCTTACAACCACAGAAATTTATTCTTTCACAGTCCTGGAGGCTAGAAGTCCAAAGTCAACATGTCAGCAGGGCCACACTCCTTCTGAAGATTCCGAGGAAGACTCTTCCTTTGTCTCTTTCAGCTTCTGGTGGCTACTGGCCATTCTTGATGTTTCTTGGCTTATGGACACATCACCCGAATTTCTGCTTCTGTCTTCCCATGGCCGTCTTCCCTATGTCTCTCTGTCTTCTTTCCTGTCTCTTATAAGACATCTGTCATTAGATTTAAGGCCCATCAAATCCATGATGATCTCATCTCAAGATCTTTATCTTGATTCCGTCTACAAATAAGCTTTTCCAAGTAAGGTCACAATCTGAAGTTCAGGTGAACATATCTTTGGGGGCAGGGGGAATGCCATTCAACTTGCTGCAGGGCCCTAAAGTATTACCTTGTTTCCAGAATACTGAAACGTGTTTCAGTATGCATGTATATGGTTAGGTGGATTTATAGATCATATTATTTAGTTTTAACCAAATTAGTCTTCACAGAATAGACAAGTGGATCAAAAAATTTAAGGCAAAACACCCCACATATTAAACACAGCAATTGCACAAGCCCAGGCGAATAGGGAAATGGAAAGGCTGACCCTTCTCCCATGCTCTGTATAAGCTCTGTGTCAGCCACTGAAAACTGCCATAATAACATAATCATACCTAATGAGAAGTAGACTAAAATGTTTAAAATGATCAAGAAGTTCATTTGAAATATGGACTTACATTTACTGCCATTAATAATACATCTTATATAGTGTGCCTTGAGATTTTTTTAATGATAGTATGAAGTCATCACAATTAGTAAGACATATTAAAACCAAGCACTCAGAACATGAAGGTACTGCTCCATACATGTTTTAGCCATGTTTCAAAGTCACTTTAATTTTACAAAATTAGCTCAATTTCATGGCAGACATAAAATCGCCTTTTGAAGGTTCCTGACTGTGAGAAAAATTATAAAAGCCACATACTATCTATGAAACTTTTATTTTTTCCTCCTTGGTAAAAATTAGCTGAAACACATACAACATAGAGACGGAATATGCCTACCCTGTGAGTAAACAGTAAACAGAGAGCTAAAAATTTGAAGAAACCAGAACTTGGGACAATAATCTACACATTGTCAGATATTTTCTATAAAGTTATATGAAAGTAGAGATATTTCTAATATGACACCATATAGTACCTGCTAGATTCCATTTCAAAAATAAAATACTTTGAAGCTATTTTTTGTGCACCACAGAAATAAAGATGTATTATACAAGATACGTTGTTGACATTCTGTAATTTTTTAATGTTTTTTCCCCACAAAATTTACATTACTACATTAATGGAGCAACTATTTTCACAGGAATACAGAAAACATTTTGAGAAAAAATTACCGACACACTTTCACTCTATTCACTTCATTGTTCACAGGCAAGCTATTGCAGCAAAATCAAAGCTAGGAGTATGCAAAGTACTGCTGGAAGTCATTGATGTAATTCATTTTTAAGAAGATTTTTAAAATATAATTGAGCCCTTACAATAGCTCAGTAATGATGTGGGAAGTTAGCAAGAGAATCTATTGCACAACCCAGGGATGCATCTGTTATCCTGCGTCAAAGTTTTAAAACACTTGTTGAACTAAAGGTGAGTGGTGCATTTTTCTTTTATAGGAAGACATATGTTTCAAATTTGCTGACTTGTTCCCTGGAACATGTGGCGTTTGGTAATATGCCACCTAACAAATAATTTTAAAAAGGAATAACTATGCAAAATATGTCCATGTGATGTAAAGGTGAAGTTTTAATAATGAACAATAGATGAGCTGCATTTTTAAAGTGTTAAGAAGATAACTGTTAAAAATGACTGCTTTGAAATCTTTCCATATTTATACATGTTACAAAAAGCAATACAACGTAGTTTGGGTCATCTATAAAAGCTCTCATACCTGTACATTTTAAGAACTTGAGAAGAGGCCGGGCGTGGTGTCTCACGTCTGTAATCCCAGCACTTTGGGAGGCCGAGGTGGGTGGATCACAAGGTCAGGAGATAGAGACCATCCTGGCTAACACGGTGAAACCCCATCTCTTAAAAATACAAAAAATCATCTGGGTGTGGTGGCGGACACCTGTAGTCCCAGCTACTCTGGAGGCTGAGGCAGGATAATAGTGTGAACCTGGGAGGCCTAGGTTGTAGTGAGCAGATATCGCACCACTGTACTCCAGCCTGGGCGACAGAGCCAGACTCCTTCTCAAAAAAACAACAAAACAAAACAAAAAAAAAAAAAAAAGAAAGAAAAAGAAATTGAGAAGAGTCTATAAAATACTTGAAAGGCATCAAAAGTTAGGAAAGTGTGAGAAACTGTCACAGTCTATAGAGCCCATAAAGATGTGAGGATTAAATGTAATGTCCTATTTGGGAACAGGATAGTGTAAAATGAGACAGGTGGCAAAAAAATTAGGGGAATCTGAAAGAAGTATGGACTATAGTTAATATGTATCGGTTTGTTAGCTGTGTGGGAAATGTCCATATTAGTGTAAGATGTGATCAATAGGAGAAATGATATGGGCTAATTGGGAACTCTCTGTAGTATCTGTACAACATTTCTGTAAATCCAAAACCATTCTAATGTTAAAAACTTACTTAAAAAATAAACTTGTAAAAAGAATTTTCCAACCTGTTTATAAATCTTTCAAACAAAGGGTTGCAGTAGGTTTTGGACTCATATATTAAATATATAAAAATGCAATATCTTCTAAGTCATTTGAAAATGTAAGAATAAAGTTTCTTTTTTATGATAATTTAAAAAGAAAATTTAATAATGAATATCAGAGAACATAGTAGCCAAACTTTAGTTAAAACATTTACATGATTAGCACCTGAAATGAAAATGAAAGTCACAATTTGGTAAGTACAACTAACACTGCATTCCTTCTATTTGCATCCAGTTATCTTTGTGAAGTATCTCTTTAACCTGTGACAGAAAGTACAAAGAAGTATCCAAATACGGTGAACATGATCCTCAAATCTCTACATGAAAAACTGTAATCCAAGAGTTTGAAAATAATGAGCTATTCCATCACCTTGCTTACATTAAATTATTACACTAGTGAGAAGAAAGGGTTCTCTATAATCATTCCATTAATAAACTACAAATAAAAAGTAGTTTCTAATAATTATATTTAATTTTCAACACATCCATTTTCATTTTTAATTCTGTGTATGTTTTCAAATGCATGTTTTTTACTTGAAAATATTGGAGGCCCATGCTCAATGTTTTTCAGACAGGGTATGCAATCTCCAGATTTAGAGATCACAGATCTATCTTATGGACAGCTAACTGATGGTATCACTTGTTGCTACAGCAGCATCTACATCATGAAGATGATGTTCATCTCTCATATTTACCTGGCTCCTTACTCATTTTGAGCTCCTCCAAAGACACATGTGCATGTACGCACACACACACACATATGCACAAAACATAAATCTTGTGTGCACAGACTGTATATTCAGTTTTGATTTTCAATACTTAATATAAACTAAAATGATTTAATTCTAAACAAGGCAAGTTACAGGTGGGAAGGCAAATTTGCTCTACAAGGACCCTCTCTAGAATACGACATGAATGGTGGTCAGAAAGTGTGCAGACTACACATCCTCAACCATCAAGTGTGCAGACTACACATCCTCAACCATCTACTGCTGCATGACCTATAAGAAGGGGAGCCATATGGGTTTTTATCCAAACTGAGACATTTGACAGAGTAAACGTAGGTTGCAATAATAGATTTTTTTGGGCGACATGTGTAAACTAGGATTGTCTCAGACAAACCTTCTCATGAGCCAATACAGCTTAATAGTCATATGCAAAGGATCTGAGGTCAGCCCTGCCATGGCTCGGATTCAAGCTCTATGCATTACTAATTGTATAAATTGGCCCACTTTGTTAACACTTCTGTGGCTTAGTTCTATAAAATGGACATAATAATAGTGCCTACCTTATAGATATTATATAAGGATTTCATTACCTAATATAGATAAAACACACAGACCAATGGCTGCTGCAGTGAAGACTCAGTAAATATTCTCTAACTACCTATACAGAGATATCTCCCACTTCAAGTGAGGCGCATTGAGTACCCCAGCCTTATAACATTTGACCACTCCAGGGGTGTTGCATGCTGCACAGTATTGATGTGTTTACCTGTCTACTTCTCCCATGAGTGTCTAAAACTCCACAGGATTGAGACCATGTGTGCTTTGTTACCTCCTGTATCTTATAACCATTCCAATGTCTGATGTGCAATAAGTTCTTTTGAATGGATAGAACTACACTTTTAATTTTTAAATGTCTTGGTAAAAGTTTTGTATTGGAAAATGGCAAAATATCCCCTGACTAGTCTACATATTCCTTGAGGAACTCATAAGCATGTCTTATTTTTGGTCTTGATGAAACATGTGCCTTGAAAAATAGTAAATAATTGTTGAATTGAATTATTAGAAGTGTGTCTCTAAGTCACTTATTCAAATATTTATTGAGCACATTCTAGGCACTATATGTGGTGTAAAGACAGAAAAAAAGTTATCTTCATGAATCTTCTAGTATGAGAGACAGACAATAAATAAGATACTCAAGTAAAAGTGGAAATATAGAAGTAAATAAGGTAGAGGAAAAAATAAGGGACAGTTACTGTAGAAACCTATTGATGGGTTACTATACCTTCCCGCTTTTCCCAGGAAAATCCTGCTTTATGACTATTATTTCAGGATAAGTGTTATCCGTTCTCCTTTTACCACCAAAAGTGTCCAAGTATAGAAAATAAATATATCGTCCTTCCACTTATAGTTATTGCAGTAACTTTGCTTTCACTATGAAAATGGGAAGACATTTTTGTTACTTTACTGAAAACAGATGGAATGGGGCAGTTTCACATACAGGAAGACTAAGTAGGAGGCTATTGCAATGATCCACAAGAAAGAAGATGGTGACTTGGACTTTGGTGATAAGAGTGGATTTCGTGGGAAGCAGTCAACTATTCTATTTGTGTTGAAGGTATAGCTACCTAAATGTGCTGATGATCAGATATTCAGAGGGGAAGAAATAAGATAATCAATACTAGTCACAATGTTTTTTATTTGGAAACATGGACAAACAGAATTCCAACTTACTGAAATGGGGAAGACTATGAGAAGAGAAGGTTTTAGAGAGGTTTGAGATTATTTTAGAACATATTGGGTCAGAAATGCCAAACAGAAATCCAATTGAGGGTATAAAATAGGCATTGGATCTCTCAGTATGTAGTTCACAGGAGGGGCCTAAGCTTAAGTTATAAACTTGAGAGATGGCAAAAGGAAGATTTCCTTGAAGTCAAGACTGGCTGAGCTTACCAAGGAAGAGAATACAGACAGAGAAAAGGAAGCCCGTTACTCTGTCTTCCAGTATTCCAACATGAAGGAGTTAGAGAAATGGGGAGGAAACCACACAAAGATTGAGAAGAAATAGCCAGAGAGGTGGAAGAAAGACCAGGATAGAATAGTATCCTGCATGGCAAGTGGAGAAATTATTTCCATGCTGCTGATATGGAATACAAGGTCAAGGAATATGATGGCTGAGAATCAACTACTATCCTTAACAACATAGAGGCCATTGAAGCATTCATAAGGGGAGTGGTTTGGGGAGAGAATGGGAAGAGAGAACTTAGTGATAGAATGCATCAATAGCTTTTTCAAAAACAAGAAATATAAGTAGAGAAGTATGAGGTGGAATGAGGTCAGGAAAGGTTTTTTGCTTATATTGGAAACATAACATTTTGGCATACTGATGGGAATGATTTAGTACAAGACAGAAACTGACAATGTAGAAGTGAGAAAAGAGGTGCTGCGGCAATTACTTCAAGGAGGTGAGAGACAATATAACTTCAGAGACAAATGAAGCCCTAAGCAGGAATATGGAAAGTGAATCTAAGGGAAGGTAGCATATGTGGTCGCAAATGCAGGTAGGTGGGTAGGTGGGAGCATGTGACTTTTCTCTTTTGATTGTTTTGATGTTTTCCATGAATTTAAAGCAACATCATCGACAGTGGTAAGGATGAGAGAGGAGGTGAATGAGGTTTAGGGGAGTGGAGAAAGCATTACACACTTGTAAGAATGGAAGAGCGATTGGGTGAGAAATTGTAGTATTGGACCGGGTGTTAGGTTGTGCTAACATGAAAATATTCGCTGCCCCATCCTAGAGGTTTCTCTTTACCATGCTTGTTGCTGTAAGAAGATTAAGTTTCCCATTCTATTGATGTTAGACTTGATAAAGTGACTTTTTAGTCAATGAAATAGAAGTGGAAGAGGAATATACTACACTGGAAGACAAGATTTAAGAAATATCTGTCGTTCTGCTGTCTCTTCATTTCCTTTCCATAAGAATAGCAACAACCCCCAGAAGAAGCTGCTCCATTAGTCCAAGTCCCAGAGTAAAGAGTTGAAGCTGACCCACAGAGCACACATAAAGTAAATAAGAAACAAACCTTTATTGCATTTGCTACTGAGACTTTGGGGATTATTTGGTATCACAGTATAACCACCAGCAACATTGCCCACTATAGGCAGAACTAAGGGCCCATTTGAAGTTATTGTCATGAGTATAACTAAGCCATATTGGAATGACCGTGGATATTTTTTTCCTAGCTACATTCATCTGCATGAAGGCAGACATGGTATGAGTGTAGAGTTGGATTTAACCAGGGCTGTGATTATAAGAAAGTGAGAAATGGGCAAGAAATTTGAGAGTTGAGATTTGAGATTCTAGAATTGAGATTTGAGAGTTGAGATTTGAAAAGTGATTGTGAAATTTAAGAGAGAAATAAGAAACTGAGGGCACTGAGGAAAAGTCAAAAGATGTTGGAGAAACAGATTGAAGGTCTTGGTGAGAACAGAAGGATTTTTGGAATTGAGATACCAGAGGGAGTGAACTGAAAAGACAGGAGGTTGTGATCAGAGCACGGTATGTTGCTTTGATGGGAGAGTGGCCAACACTGACAATGACAAGGTCTAGAGCAGTGTTACCCAAAGTACAATGATGAAACAGAGTCAGTCTGCGAAGCTCAAAATGGCGCATGATGAGATAACTGCAAAAATGGGGACTAAACAAGTACAAAACTTTAGAACAATTTGACAATGCCATGATACCCAAGCATCTGATAAGTGAGCTGGCATTTCTTTAGATCTACATTTTTATTACTAGCTTATTTTTATTTCACTTTCCAAAGGCATCAATCTATGATGAATTAAAAATTACAAAGCAACAAAAACAATATTAAAAGAAGGTTTCATCTTCCCAGACAATTTAAGAAATTTGGTAAATGGCACCAGTTACCAACTTTTTGTTTCTGGACCCTTTTACAGTCTTAAAGATTATTGGAAACATCTTTTTAATGTAGATTATATCTGTTGATACTTACTGCATTAGAAATCAAAACTGAGAATGTTAAAAATATTTATTCATTAAAATAATAAATCCATTAAATAGTAACATAGCAATTTTAAGAAAGATAACAATGTCTTTCTAAACGAAAAAAAAAATTAGTGAGAGGAGTGGTACTTTTTCATGTTTTCGCATATCTCTTTAACTGGAGATGGAAGATAACTGGATTATCCTACCTGCTTCTGTAGTCAATCTGTTCTGGCAATACAGGTCATGTAACCTCTGGAAAACACTGTTCATATGTGAGACGATAAAAATAAAAAGGTAAGTAACATATTGGTAGTAGTATAAAAATGGTTTTACCCCTCGACCCCTGAAAGTATCTTGGAGACCTAGGATACATTGGACTACTTCTTGAGAACTGCTGATCTAGGGTACAGACAATAGAATGAGTGCCTAAGGCAGAATGTAGGACAAGTGTATTGGAGGAGAGAAGTTCAAGAAACTGAGAGTCCAGAGTGGAGGTCACCAATACCTATGGCAGGAATTGTGCTAGGGAGAATGGCAGTATGCGAAGAGCTAGCAATCTTCAGGATATGATGGGTGGAGGTCAAAGATAAAGGGTTCATCTTGTGTTTCAGGAGCAGTAAGTTGCAGAGTCTTCCTCTGGAAGTTTTAAAATTTGAAAAAATCATTAAGAAGAAGAGTTCAGCTTAATTTTTTAAAATCAGAAAAACTAGTTAACTAACCTCTTTACAGAGCATTAAATATGATGATGCCAAAATCATTCTAATGATTGAAATGCTTTGAGTCTCTCCTTGGTGTGATTTCTTCTCATTTCTAGCTAATGGATAGTAATTAATCGCAATGACTTTATTACCAACAGATCTAGATGATGCTAGCTAGCCATGGTTTTCATTTATTGGACACTATAAATCCCTTCCTATGGTACAACAGACCAATGAAATAGGCATCACAATCCTTCAAGAAGCAGCCAATAGTTTATAAAATCTGGACAGTGATTGACATGTCTGGTTTTATTCTCTGCCAGCTATTAGTAGCAAAGGTCAAAAAAGAACTATAAGTCAACCGAAACTTCAAATGAACATACATCTCTCTTTTTCAGACGAGTGAGACCTCATACTCCCAGGAATGTGCAGATCAGAAATCAAAGCAACATCTTTGGCTGAGCTACAGAGATAGAAAATTGGGATTTCAAGTAGACTTAAATGCCATACTTAGGAAGGGTTTCAAGTAAATCACATCTAAATCCCAGACTTAAATTAAAAGGTAATTACCCTTTTTCATTTTTGGCATTTCAAAAAAGATATTAGCGCATAAGAGGGAGAAGTAGGGGAACAGGACAATAGAACAGAGTGCAGGGATGCCCTGGTTTCACTGATGCAAACGTTATTTAGCAGAATAGGAATGATTTGTCAAAGTAACATTCACATTCCCAGAGTAATTAATTTTCATTCCCACCATTGAGCATGAAGAATTAGAAAGTACATGAAGCAGAGAATTATAAATGTCCCTGGGTAAAAAATAAGAAGCACTTGATGGTACTGGTATTATTTAACACCCAGTGACCGCCAGAAGTGAGCAGGGCATCATCCACAACAATGCAGTCACATGCCAAAGCCGTGTCAGCTGCTGTGGTGAGCAGGAGTCCTTAAATTTCATCAGTAATGCTATCTGTCAATCTGGATTCAATAGCAGTTTAAATTCTGGTGATAGTTTAGGAATGCTCTGCTACACCATTTCACCACTACACTACTGCCAGAAAGCAAACCTAGCGATCAAAAATGCTTGATTGATTACGTGCCCATTAAGGATATCTTCACTTTGATTGATGAAACATGCATTCTGTGCACTGGAGGAAGAAGAGCTCAAGTCACAATTTACAAATTTACAAGTCAGTGTATTGCCTCCTCTTCCCCATCACACCCCGCTCCATTCAAACTGCAGTATTTTGAAGGAGTGTAAAAAAGTTATTTATTTTACTAAAAGAGCTGTCAGAAGAGCAGATACATAAATGTGGGTGAATAAGTCACAGGATATTTACCCTTAATAAATTTTCATCCCTTACACTCATCTGTACCCCAGATATGCCATGCAATGCTGGCTCTTCTTTCCCTGGAAAAGTCAAGAATAGTGGTATCAGGCATTTGTACTCCTTGTTTCTATGCAACAAGACTCAGCAAATGTGTGGATGGTAAAGCACAATGTAGAGAGCTTAGCACAAGGAAGATGAAATAACAGAGCATTAAGAATAAAGGAAATGATGTATTTAAGCATAACGATGCTAATGAGGGAAAGAGAGCACCCTTTAATGAGAGAGAGAGAGAGAAACAGAGAGAGAGAGAGAAACAGAGAGAGAGAGTGAAATGGTGTATGCTTAAGAATCCCTTCTAGAATTCCAGAGAAACACAGATAATTCCAGATGTGTAATTTCTGTGTGATCATGTCCTGTGTGATAATGAAGTCCTCAAGAGGGAGGTGGGGAATCTTCTTTCATTCATGCTACATCTTTCTCCAGAACTAGCAAGTCTCAGCCAAAATATAGCCGTATATGACACCCTAACACAATCCAGACAAGTATACCCCTTTTCCTTTTTTATTTTATTTTTTAAATTTCAACTTTCATTTTAGGTTCAGGGAGCACATGTACAGGCTTCTTAACCATGGTATATTGTGTGATGCTGAGCTTGAGAGTACAACAGATCCCATCACCCAGGTACCTAGCAGAGTACTCAACAGTTATTTCTTCAACCCTCCCTCCCCACTCTAGTAGTCCCCAGTGTCTATTGTTGCATCCTTATGTCCGTTAAGTACACAATGTTTAGCTCCTTATAAGTGAGGTCATGTGGTATTTAGTTCTCTGCTTCTGCATTAGTTCATTTAGAATAATGGCTTCCAGCTGTACCCATGTTGCTGCAAGGGAAATGATTTTATTCTTTTTTATGCTGTGTAGTATTCCATGGTGTATATGTACCACATTTTCTTTTTCCAATCCACTGTTGATGGGCATCTAGGTTGATTCCATGTCTTCGTTATTGTGAAGAGTTCTGGTATGCCCCTTTTAAACAGTGTTTCAAAAGAAGCAAAATAAAAGCCTTTCATCCATTATACTCTTCTGTATCTGAAATACATTATTTTTGATGCATGATTTTACTAGTATTTTCTAGTTGATCCTTCTAAATTCTTAAGATGAATTTTGCAATTGGATTTCTAAAAAATCACTTCAGAAAGGTAACACAAGGTTTTGGTAAGTGGCCAACTACTGACAATAAATTTACACTGAGCCCCATTCGCATTGCATTCTGTGCTGCTTCGGTGGAGAAAACTATGAAAACATTTATATGTACACATAGATGTTTCTATAATGTTTAATTCTCTTTAACATGTGTTTGGATTAAATGACTATTAATTGTGCATGTTCAAGGTCAATTTGTATATTTTATTTATATCAAGTTCAAAATTATGTAGATCTCATTCAGACTCTTGATCATACTTAAATGATGGCATTTTGAATGGTGCTACTAGTTCATAAACTAGCTCGAGTTTAGATTAACTTTTTTTCAGGGCTGTATATAATATGTTAACAATGACCAAAAAAGTGATGCCAAGGGAAGTAATAGAATGTTTGAAAAAATAAATACCAAAGACAATCACTTCAAGGAAATTCTTGCATTTACGTAACTTATCATGTGTTTAGACAAGTGACATATTTGTACTGTTTGATGGATTGTTTGATGTTACAGTTAAGCAAGGGGATAAAGCAGAGAGTAATTCAGCCATAGTGAGGTAGAATGCTTTTCTAGTCCACTAGAAAGCTCTCAACACGGCAGAAATGATGAGTTTCATGGCTTTTTGAAATGTTTTCAAAGCATATTCATATATATTATCACCTTTTATTCTCACCACCGTACTATGAAGTCAGCACAACAGTTACTTTCATTACATGTGGTAGGAGAAATTGAGACAAAGATTTGTCAAGAGCAATATTAACTCTCTTGGTCCCTTGATGTGAGAGATTGGCGTAAGGTCATTTTGTAACTCCTAGCAATGTGAGAATCAATGTGGTTAGTACTCTGGGGCAGAATTTCTCAACCTCAGCACCATTGACATTTTGGGCTGCATAATTCTTTGCTTTGTGGGGGCTGTCCTATGTACTGTAGTATGTTTAGCAGCATCTCTGTCTACCCAGTAGATGGCAGTAGCACTCCTGTCAGTTGTGACAACCATAAATGTCTCCAGACATTGCCAAATGTCCTCTGGGGGACAAAACTTTCCCCAGTTGAGAACCATTAAACTGGAAACAACTTCAAAGAAGTTACATGACTCCCCTGCTCTCGGTACCCAAGGAAGCCAACTGGCTTGGAGACGTTTACCACCTACAGCATATGAGGATCTGAGGAGATTGCCTTTAGGCATAACAAAAAGTTTTTGAAGCACCAGTCTTCCTTTCAGCCTTTTCCTCTCATCAGGCGCAAGAAATTCAACATCCCTTACTATAAGGTTGTTGATACGCAGTCATCACCCAATGTACGTTGTCTGTGAGAGGAATCATCTTGAATCTCAGAGTGCTGAGCCACTGGGCTAGCAGGCTGAGCACCAAAACTCAGGACTTACTGTCATGCACAGGAGCATCTAGCTGAGGTTGCAAACAAGGACTGAAATAAAACCTTCACTCCAAAGTCAAGGTTTGAGACCTGGCACAGTGGTATATCCCTCAAGGACTTTCCTGATACCTAAAGGCATAATTTAGGCTAGCAGTGCTACTGGGACATGGTCAAAGGATGAGCAAGGAGAGGAAGTGAGAAATGGGGATTCCAGGGGAATGTCAACACTACCACCATTTGGCATGGATGACACCATGGACCTAGTGGTCTCCTTGGCAAAGTCAACTTCAGGTACAGTCACCCTACATATGGGTCACCTGCTGGGCATTGGGAGTCCTGCAGCTAGAGGCTGTGTGATGAACTGACTGGAATAAAGTGGAGCTGAATGAAAGGATTTAGTATAGAGAGAATTATTAGGGGTGAAACCCCCCAACCGGAACTAATGGAAGAACTAACAAATCGTTAGCAGAGAAAAATGGGATAGAAACCTTATCACCGACAGTCAACTCAACATACACAGTCTTATAAGAAATTATCTTCTTCTATCTCTTCCCTGCCCCCGAACTAAAGATTTCGTATATAGGGAATAAGAGGGCCCCTCCACTGCAAGATACTAGAACCACAAGTCCACCTGTGCTCAAGCTAGAAAGCATTTTAAATTAAACATAAAATATCAATTTTAAATAAACAGGATTACATTTCAAAGCAAGGATAAGATTGTTTTAATAGTTAAATGTAACTAAAAATGGTAGTTAGAATAAGATGCCATTGGGGAGCCTGCCACCCAGAGGAAAAGGTTCTGGTAGAACACTGTTCTTAACAATTTTGGAGAAAATAAACCATCTCATGTTTATATCTCATGAGCTCAGTGGCCAAAAACAACCAGTTACACTGAAAAACTAATTCCTAAACACAGATGCCTTTATTTCTTTCTAAGAAATTGGTCTTTCTGTTCTCACTTTTATCCTCAAGGACAATTAGTCAAAATCTCCTAAATAGGCAAAGCTTTTTATTTGTCACTGAAAGGCTGTATGTTTCTTTCTTGTCAACAACAAGAAAATGGGAACTCCCATAAGGCACTTATTTCCTCTTCTTTAATGAGACAAGGCCTTAGCAACCACCTGACAAAGAAGCTCATTTTTTAAAGCAACTTCAGCTTCTCTCTAATTCCCTGTAGTTCTGCTGGAGAAAGTAACCCTAACAACCAGCATTGCAAATCTTAGAATTTTATTCACCCTGGTCCTCCCTGCTAGTGCCATCATTGACAGGTGTTTGCCATACAGGGTGGAAGTTTCTCCTAATGTCAGGAAAATCCTTGACATCTTAAAAACTTAGATAGATAGAAAATTTCTATTTCTTTTGCCCCTCACCCTGTTTTCTTATTCATAAAGGGAAACAAAGGTATTTACTACTCTGAATGAAAACAAAAAGCAGACAGGAGCTTTTGAGTTCAATCAAAGGCTCTAGGGGTATAAAAACAAGAATAGTGTCTTTCTCAGCCCCCAGAATCACAATAGTCTGTAAATATCCCCCTTCTTAAACAGGGCTCCCAAATAGCTGTTTTTTGTTTGTTTGTTTCTTCATGCAGACATTGATCAAATCATTTAGTTATCTCCTTACTTACTCTTATCTGCATGACACATATTCTGTTCACTTCTCATGCAATGTCCCTTCCCTACTTCCTTAGAAAAACAATCCCAATTTTGTTTGGGGTGGCTAGAAACTCAGCTGAAAGATAGTATTTCCCAGTATCCCTTGTAGTCAATGTGACCATGTGACCTGGTCCTGGCCAATGAGCTATAGTCATGTTAGGTAGGAGTTCCAGGAAAGCCCTTTAAGACAGGAAAAGACAGGACAGGTAGCTACTTTCTCCTTCCTGTTTCTTATGGCTCCAAAAGCAATTTAGACAATCAGCGACCTTGAGGGTTAGAAGCCAGTGTTAAAGGTGAAAAGGCAAACCCAAAGTAAAAGCCTAGGTTTCTGAAAACTACAGAATCATATCAGTTCACAACTGCTGACCCTTTATGCATGTTTCCATTAACTGTTATTAGGGAGTTTCTGTTATATACACTGAACCTACTTATAACTTATACTGAAGGAGCCCAGGGAATTTCATCCCAAGATACCATGGTATGCTGATAATTTAAAATTAATGGCCTGTGAAGGTCAGCAAATACTGAAAGAGGCTTATCTCTGATAGTCTCCTTATTTATCTTAAGTCTGGACCAGCCAAAGAGAAAATTGCATTCTATTGCCTCCCTGAAATCTCATTGTCTCTCACAGGAAAGAAGACTGAAGAATGCAACCACACCTCAATGGACTTTCTCACAAGATAATGCCTGACTCTCAGGATCATTCAGATTCCAAAGAGAAACACTTACAAGTTATTCTCTGTCTTCTAAGTCCATTTATTCTACTTAATAACCATTTATTACCCCTCTAAAGAATTGCCAATGTTCCCCATCTCCCTCATTCCCTGTGCAGGGTAAATAAGCATCTGTATCCCATTAAGTTGTTGGTAATCACAGTGCTATGAATTCTCACCCTCTGCACATTAAATAAATTTTGTATGCCTTTTTCTCTTATTAATCTGCCTTTTGTCAGGTCATTTTCAGCAAGCCTTCAAAGGATAAAAAGGAAGCTTTCCCCCACTTTCCTCTACAATACCAAGACAATAACAGGGAAAAAAGGCATGGATAATCATAAATTATGGTGGAAACACACCTACAACTCTTACCAAGCTGTCAAGGGCAAGAAAAATAAGATGAGACTAAGAAACTAACACACTTTGAGAGACTAAGGAGACATGACCACTAATGTAAAGTGGCATCCTGCCTCGATCTTGGGACAGAAAATGACATTAGTGGCAGAACTGATGAATCCAAATAAAGTCTATATTGTACCAACATTATTGTCTTCATTTTGACAAATGTGCCATGGTTATGTCCAATGTTAACATCGGGAAATTTGGGTCAAGGGTTTATGAAACCTCTGTTTACTATCTTTGTAATTTTTCCATAAATCTAAAGTTTCTCAAAAATAATTTTTTTTTATATTGAACTCTCAATTAAAAGAAGCAAGTTAACAGATTAATAGGTCAAACACAGTTAACAAAAGCTATCACAGTGTTGGGAAGGTGAGCAAATGGGAAGCTAGTTCAAAGGTTAAAGCATAGGGTAGGAGCTCTACCTAGCCAGTCTCCGCCCCTGCGGTCTTCCCTTCCCCTAGCCCAGTCACAAAATTTGTGTCCTCATCAGAACCAAGAGAGGTGAGTGCCAGCTTCCTGACTTCCAGCTTAAATATATGTCTCCTTGAAATAACTAACGTAGATGACGGGTTGATGGGTGCAGCAAACCACCATGGCACGTGTATACCTATGTAACAAACCTGCACATTCTGCACATGTATCCCAGAAACTAAAGTATAATAATTTTTTTAAAGTCTCCTTTCACTAAATTGTACCTTTTGAGGAAGGAACAATTTCTTATTCATTTTGGTGTCCTCAGGTCCTAACTCTTATTCTGACACATAATCATCACTTAATTGATGTTTAGTGAAAAAAAAAAAAGGCTTGTTTTTTCTATTAGATGAAGGAAAGTAGTAAAAATAAATCATAAATTCACAGGATTCTGACTTTGTTCCTTCTCTATTTAGTCTAAATCCTCTGATTTTATCATTATCCCTCTGTCTCTCTATCTGTATTCTCTTTCCATTGTTAATGCCTGTGAAAAACCCCAGCTCTGGACAAGTCTAAGGATTTAACTTCTCTACTTCATATCCATTTTCTTAAGCACTAGCAAGACCATAGTTTTGTGATAAGTGAAATATGAATCAAACTCTGCAGCAGTTGTCTTTTTCCAGTGACAGAAAAACAGATATTTTATTAATTCATGGCATTCCAACTCTAGTCATTATTAGACTTATTTGGCATATTTGCCTGGATAGCTCTTGAACATCCAATTTTCATCTAATCTTCTTGGCCTTAGGAGTCAATGTAGTCCCTACTTACAAAGAAGTTTTGCTAGACTTCTCCATCCATGGTAGATCCCTTGCCTCTGGATTTACATGACAGACTATGAATACACTTGTCATAACACTTTCCATGCTGTTCTATAATTTGTGATTTATATTTCTGAATTCCATAATACACTGTAAGTCCCTGAAAGGCAATGCTAATACCCACTACAGTGCCTGGCACCTACAAGGAAAAAAGGAAGGAATGAAGGAAGGAAGGAAGGAAGGCAGGCAAGCATTATAAAGGCAGCTAGAAAATTTCTCAGAAGACAGACTCTGGAAGAACTCATTTTAAGCCTGTCCTAAACACCACCCCCTACTTCTCAATTTGCTGCCAAATCTCCTATCCATATATGCCTTCCAGTTACATCGACATTGCTATAGTCCCAGTTTCTCCTCTGCTATGCTCCAAAGAACAACTTGCTGGAGGATGCAATATACAAAACCATAAAACCTGGAAGCCTGTGCTCTCTTTTTCTAATATGCCTGTAGTTATATACCACTTTCGTTGAACTCTTTCAGTTTGCCTCACCTTGCCTCTCTGTGTGAATCTGGGTACTGATTCCCTGGGTCTGAGCAAGAGATTATTTGAGTGATACCTCATTGCTATACCTAAAATTATCTCTCTTCATTGATTCCTAATTAGAATTCCCCCAAAACTTGAGTGACTTGACTGTTTTCTATCAATGTAGTCCTGACACCGCTACACAACTTAAGGGGTGGCTCCTACTATCTGATCATTTAGGAAACTTAGCACAGGGACAGTGGAGGTAATAGCTGTCAGATTTCTGTGTGTCCAGTCCTTCTCTTTCACACAATCTTCTCAATCTTGTGGAACCCACATACAAATAGAACTCCTAATAACTAGGTCATCAGCTCCTCCAACAAGTATGACATGCTTGTTTTCAAGCTTAGATATTTGCCTCTTGTGCCCTTGTTCTATTAAAAACTTGGAAAGAGATTTAGGTCAGCAAACACTTTGTAAAGGTCTCCTTGGTGAAAATGTGTTTGAAGTTTTCATGTCAAAATAAAAGATGAAGGTTATAAGCCTTCAAACTGCTGTATCTGCAACTCTTCTTAGGGTATGTAGGAGTTCATTGTTACCTTATCTATGTGAAACAAGCACACAAATTCACTTCAACTAAGATTCACTGCCTTTCCTTTCAGAAAAAAAAATATTGATGGAAACAAGAAAATTAGTTTAGCGGTAGTTCAATTAATAGTTGTTGCACTGTAGAAAATTTAACTTTAATCATAATTTCAACTTCTATTTGTTATGTGATTACTCATAATTCTATACTGCCTCTAAGCTAATGATGGTGGGCATTCAAGTGAAGATGTCCTGTAAATAATTGGAATGAAAAATTAGAACAGAGTGAAGAGGTCCTGACCAGAAAAATGGATTTAGAAGTTGTTCACAGCAGTTAATAGTTTAGTAAAAAGATTCATTCTAGAGAATGAGAAGGCAGAGCCTTGGAAGACATTTGCTGTTGACAGAAAAGAAAAAAGAATGAAAAGCCAGGAAAAGAGAAATTTACCATGACGAAGATATTTGGAGAACAAGGCAGTCCATTGTCATTGAGTTCAAAAAGTATTTCTTTTCCATGTATCCTCAGTGCCTGGTACAGTCATTTCTCTGTAAATATTTTTTCCATGTGTATGTGTGTCAGAACATTGGGGAGGTCTCCGTAACTATGGAGGTTAAATTGGATATCTCAGCTAAAGCACAATCCAAATGTAGGAGCTAACTAAAGATAAAAATTCACTTTAAAAGTTATAATGTTAAAACAATAGAAGTTTCCTTCTCCCTCACGCCAAACCCAAAATGTATTTTCCTGATTTATTTTTCTCTGTGAAGCATTGGTTCAGAACTCAAACTCTTTTAATCTCATGTCTCTGCCATCTTCAACACCTGATTTTCAAGGTAGTGGTATATTGGTTGTGCTCATATGCATCAAGCCATCAAAATGGGAAAGTGGCAGATTTCATTCTTCCTCAGGTTCCATTGATGAGAACCAATCTCTTAAAACCCACATAGATGCAAGAGGAGCTTGGATATATAGCCCCTGGATGGACATTTTTTTTCAGAAAACTACAGGATAAGGGAACTTTTGTTGCTGGATGGTTTTTTCTTAAATGAGTTAATAGTTTTGTTTGTACAATAGTTCAAGTTAGAAGAATTAACTTGGTTTCAAGTACTGCCAGAAGAGATGAAAGAAGAGATATGACAGATTGAAATGAAGACTTAAATGAGAACTATGTTCTGGGACAAGTGATATCAATTAAATGGCATAATATTAAGCAATTCTCTAGTCTTATTGAATTAGTGCAATAAAACTTATCTGTTTCTTGACTCTGTTACTGTTAATGAAAGTGAAATAAATTGTTCATCTTTGGAAGTAGAATTAGCACTTTTGGTTCATTGCGGCTACTCAGCTGCTGAAAGTGATTATTCTCTTGCAATTGGGCAGGAATGTTTACCCTAGGGAGAAAGTGGTAATTATAGGCCTATAATTAAAATGTTTTGCTATTTAGGCAGAATAAAGTTGCAGGAAATGGAGTGTTATAACTTACCCAGCACCTAACTGCAGTCACACCTCATTTTATTGTGCCTCGCTTTATTGTGATTCATAGATAGCGTGTGTTTTTACAAACAGAAGGTTTCTGGCAATTGTGCATTAAATAAGCCTGTTGGCACCATTTTTCCAACAGCATGTGCTCACTTCATGTCTTTGTCACATTTTGGGAAGTCTCACAATAGTTCAAACTTTTTCATTATTATTACACCCCTTACGGTGATCTGTGATCAGAGATCTTTGATGTTACTATTGTAATTGCTTTGGGTGCCAGACATCACATCCATATAAGACAGCGAACTTAATCCATGATGTTGTCTTCTGACTGCTTAACCAACCAGGTATTCCTCTGACTCTCTCCTTCTCCTCAGTCCTGCTTATTGCCTGAGACACAACAATATTGATAGTAGGCCTATTAATAATCCTGCACTTGATTTCGGAGTTAAAAAGAAATTATTTAGGCATATAGTGAGGATAAGGAAGTCCTCCGTAAGGTTTTCCTTTTAATGAAAAGCAGCCCCAAAATTATTTCTTTTCTAACAAAGAGCAGCCTGTAAAAGCATGCTGCAGACATAGATAAGCAAGCTGGAAGCTTGCACGGGTGAATGCTGGCAGCTGTGCCAATCAGAAAAGGCTACCTGTGGGCTAGGCATGTTCAACATCACGGCTCCATCTTCCCTTTTTGTTGCCAACCACCTGTGCAGTAAGGAGCAAATAACGTGGCACTAGCCAAGAAGAAAATCCATTTGCATAATAAGATAAGGGTGGAGTAGCCAGCTTCTTCGCACGCTGTGTAAACGTCACATTTGGCCCAACCAACCTTTCGGCCCTATGTAAATCAGACAGCACTTCCTCAAGTCAGTCTATAAAACCTGGTGCACTTCACCACAAAACTGGAACACCCACTCCAGAGCCCCTCTCTCTCTGCAGTGGAGACAGCTATTCTCTTTTCTCTCTCTTTGGCCAATTAAACCTCCACTCTTAACCTCACTCCACATGTATTCACGTCCTTGATTTCCTTGGCATGAGGCAATGAACCTCTGAATTACCCCAGATGAACAATGCTGCTTCACAATCTTCTCTGTTTTAATGAAAGAAAAAAAATCTCATGTCTTTCACTTTAAATCAAAAACTAGAAAATGATTAAGCTTAGTGAAGAAGTCACATCCAAAGCCACAACAGGCTGAAAACTAGGCATCTTGTGCCATTTAGCCAAGCTGAGAATACAAAGAAAAAGTTATTGAAGGAAATTAAAAATTCTTGAAGGAAATTAAATTCCTTCATTTCACAGGAATGACAAAAGAGTGAAACAGCTTTATTGCAGATAGGGAGAAAGCTTTGGTGGCCTGAATGGAAGATCAAACTAGCCACAATATTCTCTTAAATCAAAGCCTAATTTGGAATGAGGCCCTAATTCTTTTCAATTCTGTGATACCTGAGAGAGGCGAGGAAACTGCAGAAGAAAAGTTGAAAGCTAGAAAGGTTGTTTTCTGAGGTTTAAAGAAACAAGCCATCTCCGAACATAAAATTGCAAGATGAAGCAACAAATGCTGATGGATAAGCTGTGGCTGAGTTATCCAAAAGATATCATGCAATCATTGATGAAGGTAGCTACACTGCACAACAGATTTTCAATGTAGATGAAACAGCCTTCTAATGGAAGATGCCATCTAGAACTATCATAACTAGAGAAAAGTCTGTGTCTGGTTTCAAAGGACTGGATAATGCAGCCGGTGACTTCAAGTTGAAGCCAATGCTCATTTACCATTCTGAAAATTCAAGTACCCTTAAGAATTATGCTAAATATACTCTGCCTATGCTCTAGAAATGCAACAATAAGTCTGGATGACAGCATGTCTGTTTACAATATGATTTTCTGAATATTTTAAGGCCAGTGTTGAGATCTACTGCTCAGAAGAAAGAATGCTTTCAAAATATGACTGTTCATGGAAAATGCACCCTGTATCCCATAATCTCTGATGGAAAGGTACAAGAATATTGATGCTATTTTCATGCCTGCTAACACAATATCCAATCTGTAGCCCAGGGATCAAGGAGTAATTTTGACTTTCAAGCCTTACTATTTAAGAAACACATTTTTAAAGTTATAGATGCTATAGATAGTGATTCCTCTCATGAATGTGGCCAAAGTAAATTGAAAACCTTCTAAAAAATATTTACCATTTGAGATGCCATTAAACATTCATGAATCATGGGAGGAGGTCAAAATATCAGCATTAACAGGAAATTGGAAAGAATCAATTCCAACCCTAATGGATAACTTTGAGGGTTTAAAGATTCAGTGTAGGAAGTCACCACAGATGTGGTGGAAATAGCAAGAAAACTAGAAATGGAAATAAAGCCTGAAGATGTGGCAAATTGCCACAAGCTCATAAAGCTTGAATGGATGAGAAGTTGCTTCTTCGGATGAGCAAAGAGTGGTTTCTTGAGATGGAATCTACTGCTCGTAAAGATGCTACAAACATTGCTGAAATGTCAACAAAGGATTTAGAATATTACATAAGCATGGTTGATAAATGAAGTAGCCACAAGAGTTTGAGAAGACCGACTAATTTTGAAAGAAGTTTCAATGTGAGTAAAACAGCAACTCATGCCTCCATGATATCTTTTGTGTAAGAGTCAAACCAGTGTGACAAGTATTATTGTTATTTTATTGTTAGAAATTGCCACAGCCACTCCAACATTGAGCAACCACCACCCTGCTCAGTCAACGGCCACTAACATTGTAGGAAGCCCCTCCACCAGTAAAAAGATTATGACTCACTGAAGGCTCAGATGATTGTTAGCATTTTTATCAATAAAGTATTTTTAAATTAAGGTATGAACATTATTTAGACATAATGCTATTGCAGACTTACTAGACTATAGCATAATGTAAACATAGCTTTTGTGGGCAGCAAGAAACGAAAAAATTTGTTAGACTGGTTTTATTGTAATATTCACTTTATTTCTGTGGTCTAGAACTGAAGACACATGTAGGAGAAGGTAACTGGATCCTCATCTCTCACCTTATACAAAAATCAACTCAAGATGGATTAAGGACTTAAATCTACGGCCTGAAACCATAACAATTCTAGAAGATAACATTGGAAAAAAACCTTCTAGAGATTGGCTTAGGCAAAGACTTCATGACCAAGAACCCACAAACACGCACAACAGAAACAAAGGTAAATCGACAGAACTTAATTAAATGAAAAATCTTCTGCACAGCAAAAGAAATAATCAGCAGAGTAAATAGATAACCCACAGAGTGGGAGAAAATCTTTGCAATCTATACATCTGACAAAGGACTAACATCCAGAATCTACAAGCAACTCAAAAAATCAGCAAGAAAAAAAAAACAAAACAAATCATGCCATAAAAAAGTGAGCTAAGGACATGAATAGACATTTCTCAAAAGAAGATATACAAATGGCCAACAAACACATGAAAAAATGCTCAACATCACTAATGATCAGGGAAATGCAAATGAAAACCACAATGTGATACCACCTTCCTCCTCCAAGAGTGGCCATAATCAAGGAATCAAAAAATAATAGATGTTGGCATGGATGCGGTGAAAAGGGAACATTTTTACACTGCTGGCAGGAATGAAAACTAGTACCACTATGGAAAACAGTGTGGAGATTCCTTAAAAAACTGAAAATGATCTACAATTTGATCTAGCAATTCCACTACTAGGTATCTACCCAAAGGAAAAGAATTATACAAAAAAGATACTTTCACATGTATGTTTATAGCAGCACAATTTGCAATTGCAAAAATATGGAACCAGCTCAAATGCCCACCAATTCATGAATGGATGAAGATAATGTGGTATATGTGTATCATAGAGTACTACTCAGCCATAAAAAGGAAGGAAATAATGGCAATCACAGCATGCTAGATAAATTTGAAAACCATCATTCTAACTGAAATAACTCAGGAATAGAAAATCAAACATTGTATGTCCTCACTCATAAGTGGGGGCTAAACTATGAGGACACAAAGGCATGAGAATGACACAAAGGAATTTGGGGACTGGGGAGAAATGGTGGCGGCAGGGAGTGAGGGTTAAAAGACTACACATCTGGTACAGTGTACACTGCTTGAGTGATGGGTGTACCAAAATCTCAGAAATCATCAGTAAAGAACTTACTCATGTAAGCAAACACCACCAGTTCTCCAAAAACCTATTGAATAAATAACAATAATAATAATAATAATAAAAAGAAAAATTTGGTTATCTATCCCACCGTGTGAATGTGAACCATGGTTCATATGTCTTTTTACTGTCTCCTTGCTTCTATGCAGTGTTGTCCACATAGTAGACCCTAAAATAGTTTTTTAAATAAACTTTTTTTTGGAATTGGTAAACCAGCATAAGTTGCTCTTAACTCTTAATTTCAACATATGCACACAATCACACAATAGTATTACAATTCATGGCAAGGTTGGATGGAAGAAATAGCGGCAGTTGGAGGATGCCTCAAAATATTTCCGAATTGTTCTAATACGTATAAATGCATATTTATCCAAATTGTTGCATAGAGTCAGAGTGAAAAGTGATTTCACTTCCAATGAGTCCTCCTGTATTCCAGAGTTTGATTTCTAGCTACATGTAACTTGTAGTTAATGAAGTCACACATCTGATACCTTCAGTGCCTAGCAACACATTGCTCTTAATTCTCAGAGAGGCTAACTTTCCCAGGCTGGGAAGACAAACTAATAATGGCCTGCCTTAGCTTCAGTTTTATCAAGTTTGTCTGAACTTGATTGACATATTGAAGGGGGTGAGAGGAAGCCAGAGATCCTAAGAGGGAAAGACCTGTTTACCTTTCACTGCTCTAGAGTGAAAGTTCCTCCTCCTGAAAGGTCCAGTGCCATAGAGTTGCCATGACAATCAAAATGCCTTTGAAAAGAAAAGTGCTTTGGGATGTCACGTTCCTCTGTTTAACTTCCTTTTGTTACATTTCCACAATTATCAACTAAATTTTGGAAAAGTGTCATTAGAAAAGTAGTATGTTGTGGGATAAAAAGCCTAGAGTGACTTCTCCAGGAAACTGTTACTGACAGCTTTGTAAGGAAGATAAATTTGCATTTGTTTCCTCCTAATAAAAGCAATATGTGTCAATACGCTTGCCAGCAATATGGTGTTAGGGTTAGGGAAAATTTTGTAAATACCAGAGTATATAAGGAAGAAAATAACATTCATCCATTATCTCACTCTCAGAAACACTTCAACATTTTGGTATATTTCTTTTCAGCTTTTTTCTTTTTTTTGAGTTGTAGTCTTGCTTTTGTCACCCAGGCTGGAGTGCAATGATGCAATCTCTGCTCACTGCAACCTCCACTTCCTAGATTCAAGTGATTCGCCTGTCTCAGCCTCCTGAGTAGCTGGGATTACAGGCACCCACCACTATGTCTGGCTAATTTTTGTATTTTTAGTAGAGACGGGGTTTCAACATGTTGGACAGGATGATCTTGAACTCCTGACCTCAGGTCATCCACCTGTCTCGGCCTACCAAAGTGCTGGGATTACAGGTGTGAGCAACCACGCCTGGCCTTTTCAGTGTTTTTCTATGTGTATAAGAGATTATTCTGCCTGTGCAATTCTTGATTCTGTTGGCTTTTTTTTTCTTTGCTAAACATTATATCATAAACATCTTTACATATTATATGTTCATAGAAAACATAATTTTAAATCATTGAGTTACAATGTGAATAAATGGATATAGCATAATTTATTTGATTTCTTTATTGTTGGATATTTATGTTGCCTCTACTTTTGTATTATAAATAACACTGCAATAAAAAGTTGGGGGGCATAAATATTTGCTGGAATTTTACATTTTTTTTTCTTAAGAAAGATCTCTGACTTACTAGTTCAAGGAGTATAAATATTTTCTACCATTCTGACAAATATTTATTATGCAGACTTGACATATATTTATTCTAATGTTCTCACTTGTCCTTATGATTTAGCATTTGTTATTTGAAAGATTTATGTGTCCCTAAAATGTCATTAGACTCCCACATATCAGGTAGTTTATTCATACTATTTGGAGAGGGGGGTGTGTGTGTGTATGTGTGCATGTGAGTGTGCACATATGTGGATTTAAGTGTGTGTTTCTTTAATGACTAAACAGTTTGTCAAAATGTTGTTCATGGAACAGTAGTTGTGTTAAAGCATGTGCTGAGAGTCAAAAATGGCTTATGTTCAATAAATGTAGGGAATATTGGCCTAAATGCTGTTACATGTGCCTCACCTAACTACTTATTCATGGTTAACATGGTAAGAGCAGCAGTGAATAGTATGCCACTGAAATAAGTTCTCTGTTTCATTACCTGCAAGTAACTGCGCCACGGCATGGCAACCTGACATATTGCTCTTTCAAATGGGGTATTCTTTTCAGAGTCTATAGGAAGTCTGATGGCAAACAAAAGTTTTGATGCTTACTAATGCATCTTGCATGGACAGAAATTAGGTGAGGATAGGTATGCTTGAAGGCTGTTCTTAATCTTTCAGGTCACAGAGGAGAATGTGCCCACTGAGCTTGACTGGATCAAGTCTCAAGAGCCTGGGGGCTCATACTGAGATGCATGAACTGTCAGTGTGTCTTCTTCATGGTCCTTTTTACATATTAACTTGGAGAGAATCACACAATTCCACCTAAATTAAAAAAAAAAAAAAAAAAAAAAAAAAAGATTTACCCCTGTAATCTCAACACTTTGGAAGGCCCGGATGGGGAGATCACTTAACCCCAAGAGTTCGACACCATGCCAGGCAACACAGCAAGATCTTGTCTCTTAAAAAAAAAATTACCTGGTGTGATCTTGGTGGTGCGTGCCTGTAGTCCCAGGTATTTGGGAGGCTGAGGCAGAAGGATCACTTGGACCTAGGAGGCTGAGGTTGCGGTGAGCCATGATTGCACCACTGCATTCCAGCCTGTGTGACAGAGCAAGACTTCATCTTAAGAAACAAAAGAAAAACACGAATCAGTGTTTCACACTGATGTTTTCCCATTTTTCTATGTCATAGAAGAGATTTCTGTATCCCAAGTGGGCTGGAGAGAAGATCGAGAATGTTGTTTGCTATTTTAAAAAGTTTTCTCTAATTTGGTAATACTTTCACTTCTGTTTAGTTTTCTGTAATAATGCATTTTTGTGTATTTTGTGTATTGTGTCACAATTATACTAAAATGGTAAGAAAAGTTAGCTGTTGACAGATATGACGTTCTTGCTTCTTTTCTCAGCGGACCAATTGCAGGAATAGTTTTTGTTTATTTTATAAAAATCCTACATTGATGGTAGCAGACAAGAAATGAAGGGCATCATTATTTCATTATTTATCATGAAAACCTATTAAACACCTGTGATATATGCTGTTTTATACTTTCTCAGAAAAAGAATAATTAAATAATTCAGTGAACACCCATTTTACAAACCACCAGAAAATTAATCAGACATTTGTTTTAACCAGAAACAGTTCTTACATATTTACAATACATTTGTATTAACTATAGAAATTGAAACATCTTTTTTTATTGCCAAGTTAGTTTCCAGGATGTTCAAGCATTAGGAAATAACAAGAAGGTTAATTAGATGTATCATAAAAAGAAAAACTGTTATAGAAATGGTGAAAACCTCTCAGAGAAAAAGTATAGATAAGGGAATTATGTTCAATATTTTAGAAAGTTCTTTACAACGACGAGATTTATTTCTCCTTAATTTCCACTCTTAGGTCTAATTCTTCTCTTAATAATAGTATTTCCTCTATTTGAGAATAACCATCATTTTCCCTAAGAGTATATAATGTTTCCCATTCGCATTTTTTTCCAAAATGCTTACTCTAATACCATGCACACACATCAATACAATTTGTCATGTATATTTATATTTATATGCATTTTTAGCACTTCACGCTATTAGACAATTCTCTTTGTTCATTTTTATGTTTCTGTAAAGGAATACCTAAGTCTGGGTAATTTATAAAGAAAAGTGGTTTATTTGGCTTATGGTTCTACAGGCTGTACAAGAAGTATGGCATCAGCATCTGCTTCTGGTGAAGAACTCAGGCTGCTTCCACTCATGGTGGAAGGCAAGAAGGGGAGCTGGTGTGTGCAAAGATCACATGGTGAGAGTGGAAGTAAGAGAGATCAGGGTAAAGTGCCACACTCTCTTTAACAACCAGGTCTCGGAGGAACTCTTGCATGTACTAATAGAGGAGGAACTCATTCCTTACTGTGAGGATGGCACCAAACCACTAATGATGGATCCATCTCCACGAAAACTTCCCATTAGGCCCACCTCCAACACTGGGCATCATATTTCAACCTGAGACTTGGTGGGGCCAAATAAACCATATCTGAGCCATGGCAACAAGTAATACCACTTTAGATAATTATTGTTGGAAATAATTTTTAGGCCTCAGTCAAATCTTCCTTTTTAGCCCTTCTTAATAATTGAGAGAACATAGACGTATTTACATGTTGACATGGTTTGGATCTGTGTCCCCACCCAAATCTCATGTCAAATTGTAATCCGTAATGTTAATGGTGGGGCCTGAGGGGAGGTGATTGGATCATGAGGGCAGATTTCCCCTTTGGTGCTGTTCTCATGATAGTGAGTGAGTGAGTTATGGCAAGATCTAGTTGTTTAAAAGTGTGTAACAACTCCCCTCTCTCTGTATTCCTCTGTCTCAGGCCATGTGAAGGTGTGCGTATTTCTCCTTTGCCTTCTGTCATGATTGTAAGTTTCCTGAGACCTCCCCAGCCATGCTTCCTATACAGCAGCAGTCCCCAGCCTTTTAGGCACCAGAGACTAGTTTCCTGGAGGAAATGTTTTTGATGGATGCCAGGAAGGTGGCGGGGAAGTGGGAGGGATGGTGTCATAAAGAGCGCACAACCTAGATCTCTAGAATGTGCCTTTCATGATAGGGTTCACGCTTCTTTGAGAATCTAATGCCACCACTGATCTAAGAGGAGGCAGAGCTCAGGTGGTAATGCTCCCTCATCTGCCACAACTCTCCTCCTGCTGTGTGCCCTGGTTCCTAACAGGTCATGGACCAGTACTGGTCCACAGCCCAGTGGCTGGGGACCCCTGCTGTATAGCGTGTGGAGCTAAGGTCAATTAAACCTCTTATCTTTATAACTTACCCAGTCTCAGGTATTTCGTTACAGCAGTGTGAAAATGGACGGATACGCATGTGTTTCCACCGATTTCTGAGACAAGGAAGTTACAGGAGTCAGGAATAAGCTTTCTTCTGAAGGCCCTGCGCTTTCTGATGACCCCCAGAACCCAAACTCTAAATCCCCCACCCCAGATATGAGAGACTTACTGGATCACTGAAGTCCTTTTTTGGAATTTAAAGACTAACAGCAGCAAATTATCACCTAAATTGAGCTTACCTATTTTTAGAAATGTCTGAATACCCAAGTTAGAGACAAGTTGCAAGGCATGTGTCTTCACAAGTCTCCCTATAGATATGGACAGTTCAGTTTCCAGACTCAGACAAAAACTCCTGATTACATTTGTGAAGACCAGCCCCATTAAACAGAGCTCAAGTCCTCTCTCATCCACTCACAGCTTCACTTCTACTGTATTAAACCTATTTACATATTTCAGACATGTGTGAACTGCTTAAGGCTGCAACCCATGCTGATTTTTAGGACAGGTGGCAGTTAAGGAACATTTTATCTCCTAACTACTCTTGGAAATTCAATAATACATGTAAGGCACAGAGATCGTTTTTAAATAATGTATGTGTTAATATTCAATAGGTAAAAGGTCATTTGAAGTCAGAAGTAGAGGTCAGTGATAGCTCAAACACCTGTGAATTTAAAATGATTAAGAATTTACTAAGAAAAGACACATCTACATTCTTAGAAATGGAATTTAAAGAGTCAATTGTATTTGAGTCAATTTCATGGGATTGTAATTATCACTGTAATCTTACAAGTTACTCTTATATACCAGAAATGGGTAGGGCCGAATATGTGCTCTAACTTAAATAGAGATACTTGCATGATGATGTAGCAACCTCGCAGCATCAACGGTGGGACTTCCTCACCAACTCTTGGATATACAGTCTTAGTGGTACTGAATTCTTCTCACGCATGGGAAGTGTGGAAAAAGTCCTCAAGATACCTTAAACTTGCTCCCAGAATTCTGGGAACCATGGGAGGGTAGTGTTGAAAAGAGACTAGGACCAAGGACCATAGAGCTAGACTGCTCTCATTCCAATCCTAGTTCAGTCACTTACTAGCTGCAAATCTTTGGGCAACTAACTTAGCCTTGCATCCATCAATAAAATAAAACTAATAATAATCTCTCTCTCTCTCTCTCTCAGGTTTTGGTATGAGAAGTAGATGAATTAATATTTGTAAATCACTTGGAGTATTTCCCATATTTAGTACCATATAGGCATTTGTTAAAATAAAAGAGAATCACGAGAATCTCAGCCTTGAGTGTGATGACCTGCGGCTTCCATGTGCTGTTGGAAAGACTTTTTCTCTAGCTTTGGATATAAATTGCCAGGTGTGACTTTGTATTACAACTTTGCTCTTTATCACTAAGTTACATCCTCTGGGACAAAGTTCCTCTCCAGGTCTCATCATTACAGGTAGGAAGAAACTGACACAGAAGGATTTCATGTACTGTGCTGATGCTTTCAGTTTGGCCTAGAGACATCAGCTTATGTACTTGAAACTTAAAGAATAATTTAATGTCTAGTGAGTATGTTTGGGGACAAGGATATTTTACAGTGACAATATCTAATTTGATTATTTTTTAACTGATTATATGGCTAAATTAAGTAACTAAATTGACTTATTTGGTTTATAGAGAACTAATCTCAGAAAATGAATCCTAATCAATCCAATAACAGTGTGAAAAGTAGATTTAAGAAGTTCTGAAATAAAATCCTGTCTTGAATTTCTAGAGTAGTGATTTCCACTTCAGAGTTTTGGAATTTATAATTATTTTGATCAACAATAAAAATATCAATATAATCTTTCAAAAAGATATAGATAGAATCCGGGGGGAAGTTGGTATAGCAAGTCTGAAGCATAATGAAAAGCTATTGGATACCTTGTGCACTTAGCATTTTTTACAAAATATGCGTTAAATTGTATTGACCGTCTCTCAGAAGTTCATGTACTTTGAGAAGTTTTCCAACAGCAGTAATGATCTAACCTTCTCTATTACTACTTCGCAAATAAAGAATTTTTTTTCTCCTCAGAAGCTCTAAATAACTCCACCAGGAATCAAGCATATTTTATTAGAACCCTACTCTCAAGAAGAATAAGTGATATCAGAAAGAAAAAAGAAAAAGAAACAAAACCAAAAGATTTTTACCAACACGCAAAACAAAGCAAATACAATCTGAAGACCAATAAAATTCAATTCAGTAGACATTTATTGTGTTTCTACTATTCACAATGATCCTACAAGGAATGGAAAATGTAATAACTAAGAAACAAGCTAACAAGAATTAATAGAGTATAGCTCTGGCCCTGGAAAAAAATATCTTCTAGTGCAATCAAGGAGACTGGCATACAAAATTAATAGTGTGTTGTGTGCCGGGCATGGTGGCTTATGCCTAATCCCAGCACTTTGGGAGGCCAAGGCAAGTTCAAGACCAGCCTGACCAACATGGCAAAACCCTGTCTTTACCAAAAATACAAAAACTAGCTGTCCGCGTTGGCATGCACCTGTAATCCCAGCAACTCAGGAGGCTGAGGCAGGAGAATTGCTTGAACTTGGGAGGCAGAGGTTGCAGTGGGCTGAGATCGCACCACTGCATTCCAGCCTGGGTGACATAGCAAAACTCCACCTCAAAAAAAAAAAAAAAAAAAAAAAAAAAAGTGTGTTGAGATACATACTGTAAACGAGCTATATATACTAGGTCTTGTGAAAACACAGATGACTAAATCCAGGTGTTACAGGGGAGACGCAGTTGGGCTGGGCCTGACAGAGTGACATTTGTCAAGAACAGAGGGAAGGATACGTACAAACAATAGGGGAAACAAAAAGTACTGGCTATTTGTGAAATAAAGATTGGTTTAGATTTTAGGGCAGGAGAGTCTAGGGGTGTAATGGAAATTGTGTCTGGTAAGATAGGACAGAGTAAGAGTACAAATGGACATGTTTTGCTATACCAAGGAATTTGAAACTTGTCTTTAGGCAGTGGGAATGCCACAGAAGTTTTGTTTGTTTGTTTTTTATCACATAAGAATTTCTGTTTTAGGAAAAAAACTCTAGATGTAGAGAATTAATTGGTATTTTCCCTATAATGTATCTCAGCCATTAAAGGTACCCATGTTTGTAAAGTATTTTTTGTATTTACATTGCCAGAAAGAATTATAGGGTGTTTTTGTAGACTGCCTTTTAAAAAGATCACTTGAGTTCATTTTTACCCATTTTTTCAAATACTTACTTTTTTCCTCTTCTCAATACTAAGAAAAATGATTTTGCTAGTTTTCTGACTTAAAGACTAATATTGAGTGAAAAAGTTCAGATACATTCAAAGGAAATGATCTACTTTTTTAAACTTTAAAACATTTGGGTTTTATTCCCCCCTTAAAAGAGAAAGTACTATTTATCTACCTTTGTCAAATCTTTTAAAATTGTAACCCAAGAAACATGATGATTCATCTCCTTCCTACTGACTGTTGTACTAAAAACCTGAGACTTCTGCTTGCATCATTTGGTTCTAGCAATCCATGATCAATATGAATCCCACAGACTTCTTTGCCAAGATGCAGTTATGTTTCAGTTGATTTCAAGAGTAGGGAATTGGACTTGTTATGTTTTCATTCTGTCTCCATTTTTCTGAATTTTACTTATGGCAAATCACTGTCCTTGATTATATCCTAAGTAATTTTTTCTCCATTGCTGTGCAACAGAGCACATAGCTAAGTCTTAGATCTTTTCCGATCTGCCTCTTTGGTTTGATGATCCCTATGTCATCATTTTAAAGCAGTTCCAAAGCAATCTAGAAGATGGTGACCCTCTTAGAAGATGTCACTTGAATAGCTAGAGTTTATAGAGCAAAGATTTAAAGAAACTACCTTTTTGGGATAATAGTGCCATGTGTAGACATCCATTAATTATAGACTATCAGGGTGTCATATTGAAGGTTGAGTAACTGTCTCATGATTTGGATGTAGAATATGAGTTAGAAAAATGCAACAGGAAAGGTAATTAGTGAATTCCTTTTTTTCCTCCTTTTTTATCAAATTTTTCAAGGCATAATTACATGCACAATAAAATGCACTCATTTTAAGTTCATAGTTGGGTCAGTTTAAAATGTATGTATTTGTGTAACCACCACGAAAATCAATTTAGAGAACATTTGTATCACCCTAAAGCATTCTTTCATGTTTCTTTTCAATCACACTCCTATCTTCGGCTCTCGGCAACCACTAAGAAATAATCACTATACATTGGATTAAATTTTTATAGAATTCCTTTTCAATGGAATCATAGAATTCATACTTTTTCCTGTGTAGCTTTTTCACTCAGCATAATGTTTCTGAGATTCATCTATGTCATATGACAATAGTTTGTCCCTATTTAGTGTTAGCTAGTATTTCACTTTATGGATATACTAGAATTCGTTTACCCATTTACCTACTTTTGGGTACTTGGGTTATTTCAAATTTAGTCTTTTAAATAAAGCTACTGTGTATGTGCATGTATACTTCTGTGTACACACATGGTTTCATTTTTCCTGGGTGAAAATATAGAAGTGAAATTGCTAAATCATCTGGTTCTGGTAAGTGTTTAATTTTTTTTTGAGAAACTATGAATTGTTTTCTAAAGAAGTTGTACCATTTTATACTTTCAGCAATTTGTGAGGCTTCCAGTTGTTCTATAGTCTTCGTGATATTTGCAGTTATCAATATTTTTAATGCTTGTCTTTCTAATATATAGTGATAACTTATTGGGCTTTTAATTTGCATTTCTCTGATAGTAAATCATATTGATCATATTTTCAGATGCTTATTGGTCATTCATGTTTGCCTGTTTTACAATGTATATTTTTTTCATGCTAATATATTGAATTTCAACAATTGATTTACCAATGCTAACCTAACTTTACATTTCTGGAATTAACCTCTTAGACATGATTTTATTCTTTTTATTATTACAGTTTTATTTGCATATATTTTTAAAATTGCATATATTTTTAAAATAATCTATGATTATAAGACATAATCTGGGCCGGGCGCGGTGGCTCAAGCCTGTAATCCCAGCACTTTGGGAGGCCGAGACGGGTGGATCACGAGGTCAGGAGATCGAGACCATCCTGGCTAACACGGTGAAACCCCGTCTCCACTAAAAAAATACAAAAAACTAGCCGGAATCCAACTTACAAGGGATGTAAAGGACCTCTTCAAGAGAACTTTAAACCACTGCTCACTGAAACTAAGAGAGGACACAAACAGAAGCTGGAAGAACATACCATGCTCATGGATAGGAAGAATCTATCATTAGAAATGGCCATACTGCCCAAGGTAATCCTATAGATTCAAATGCCATCCCCATCAAGCTACCAATGAGTTTCTTCACAGGTGGAAAAACTGCTTTTAAAGTTCATATGGGGCAAAAGAGCCGCATCTCCAAGACAATCCTAGAAGTCAAAGAACAAAGCTGGAGGCATCACGCTGCCTGACTTTAGACTATACAGGCTGGTAACCAAAACAGCAGGTACTGGTACTGAAGCAGATATAGACCAATGGAACGAACAGGGTCTCAAATAATACCACACATCCACAGCCATCTGATCTTTTGACAAACCTGAGAGAGGAAACAAGAAATGGGAAAGGATTCCTATTTAATAAATGGTGCTATGAGAGAACTGGCTAGCCATAAGTAGAAAGCTGAAACTGGATCCTTTCCTTACTCCTTATACGAAAATTAATTCAAGATGGATTAGAGACTTAAATGTTAGACCTAATACCATAAAATCCTGAGGGCACGAGGTCAGGAGATCGAGACCATCCTGGCTAACACGGTGAAACCCCGTCTCCACTAAAAAAATACAAAAAACTAGCCGGGCGAAGTGGCGGCGCCTGTAGTCCCAGCTACTCGGGAGGCTGAGGCGGGAGAATGGCGTGAACCTGGGAGGCGGAGCTTGCAGTGAGCTGAGATCCGGCCACGGCACTCCAGCCTGGGCGACAGAGCAAGACTCCGTCTCAAAAAAAAAAAAAAAAAGACATAATCTGAAATTTTCATCTTTATATTGTCTAGTTTGGGTATTGCTATTTATTAATTATTTTTATTTTATTTTGGATTCAGGGGGTACATGTACATGTTACTTGGGTATATTGCATACTGGTGGGGATTTGACTTCTAGTGCACCGTTATCCAAATAGTGAAGATTTTATTACTGTATTAATTCTGGCTTTGGGATTTAGAGTAGCCTTTAATGTATGCCTAGTTAAGATTTACTCTTACGGCACATCCCTTCTGGAGTTTCAGCTGAATGCTCGGGTGTCCAGTGAGGACTCTGCTTTTTGGCTACTCAAAACTCAAATGTCTCCTAGCCCCATGCGAACTCTTGTTCAGATTTCAGCTCCCAGTTGATTTGCCCAGGCTTGTGGAGTTCTACCCTATGTATTGTGAATTTGCATTAAGCAAAAGAGTGAAGAAGGCCCCATGTGTATTCCTATACCTTTTTCTCTCGAATGCCTTTTTTTTTTTTTTTTCCTAGAACTTTGCCCTTCAACACAGCCACCTAGTTTCACTGCACTCGGATCTTTGTCTTCTTAACTCAGCAAAACATTCATGCTCTGTTTTGGATCCCCTCCCTGCACCATGGCCTGGACAGCGCCTTGAGTAGAAAGTTGGGAAGATTGTAGAAACCACTTTACTTGTTTCCCTTTCCTTATGGATCAGTGTCCTATGTCACCTGTTGTCTAATATCTGATCATAGTTTTAAAATATATTTTGTTCCTCTTTCTGTTTTGTTTTGTTTTGTTTTGTACTGTGAGAGGGTAAGTTCTTTATTATAGTCAGAGGTAGAATTTCAGTGCCCTACTTTTTGTTGTTGTTTAAAACCAATTGAGTTAGGCACAGTGTCTGATCCTGCACTTTCTTTGGATAGAGTGAATAAAACACTGCATGAATGAATAAAGCACTGGGTGTTTTTTCTAATTGAGGGGCAATATGTGCCACCTGATTTGAAAGAAGCCATAAATAAACATTCATTCATCAATTGGATAGTCACTGAATCCGAAAGCACGTTGATCGAATGACAAGACTTAGGAACATGACTAGGATCCCTTAAGAGCTACCTATTTGTTTTTCTAACAATCCAAATATTATTTACAAAGTGGTGAAAGTACTTTTGGCTCATTAAAAAAAATCTAATTGGGCTTATTTAACCACGGTTTTTTTCCATCCTCAAAAATAGTACATGAATTAAAACCAGAAAAAAAACTCCTAATTTATTTGAATATATGCAGCAAAATTTTATATAATTTTAGCAGTAGGCTTAAGTTAACAATGGAGAGGATAACTAAGGCCAGAATGCCATAAAAAATGAATATTGCCATTTTATTTTATTGGCTCAGAATTTCAGCATTTAATTTGGTTCCACCAAATATTATAAAAATAACACTGATGATGAACACCATGAGGGCATGTATTTCAGAATCATGATTTTAAATCACGATGAAAATTTGTATTACTCACCCATACCATTTTGTCTATTTCCTTTTATAACTATAATAAGCAATTATAGAACAATTGCTTGAAGTTAGAGTTTAGCCTGTAAACACAAATTACTGAAACAAACTGGCCCCTTAGGGTATCAGACTGTTGACTTTGGCCTCTAATCAACAGAGTATACCAACCACAAATAATTTTGTATATTCCTGGCATTGATGTATAATAGGTATACAGTTTGAAAATTATTACTGTGCTTTTCCCTTCTGCCTTTTTGAGTATAAGACATTTGCACTAGTCCCCAAAAAGTAAACATTGCCTGGGACTATGTTAGGAGCTCACAGTGTAGAATACAAAGAGAAAGACACAGTTAATATTCAGCATCTGACATGAAAAGAAAATTGTGTCATACATTAGTCTTACAGATCTTACCATAGCCCTGAAAGAGGGCTGTTGATATTCCCTTATTCCCTTCTTTAGCATAGTAAAGCTAGTTTTTAAGGACTCTATATATAGTTTTCCCCAACAGTGTAAAGAAGAGACCCCTTCTAAGACAGGCCTTCTCCCCCAAAAGGCTGGCCCTAGGATTTGCATGAAGAAGCGTAGAGAGAGAAAAAAATACCAGAATATGTAGATACCTGTGTTCCCATTTCCTTTTGGGGCTTTGGTCAGGGTTAAACTTGCTGAGGCATGAATTTAGGGGGGTTGCTAAGGGTAGGGCTCTGCATGTAGTATTTGTTTGGGTCTTTGGGAGAAGACTACCCACATTAACGTTGGTAGGGGACCACTGCTCAGACGGGTACCTGGAAATTTACATTTTCTGAGCTAAAAGTCAGGAGACATTGCAAAGGGCAAGTGGATCCCAACAGCACATGTGGAAGTAGACATGTCAATGAGGGGCCAGGTAGAAGAGGACTCAGTCTCAGGAGTGTGTAGCCAGCAAGAGCTGAAAGCAGGCTGAACTGGTAGCAAAGAGATGGCTGATACTCCCTATGGGCTGATACTTCCTATGCGTGCCTCTAGAACCACAAAAGCCTGAATCATGAATCACTGGCTCTAAACTGCAGCAAAGGAGGTCAGCAGAGCTTACAGTGAGCAGGTCCACAAAAGCCATTGTTTTGTAGAATAGTGGACAACAGGTTGCACATATCTGAGGATTAGCATGAAGTTATTTCCACCAATGGCATGAGGATAGCCATGCCCACAAGGAAATCTGTGCCACACACTCTGCACTTCTCTATTCATGCAATCTCCTTAAAGAAGTTAGAGGGAATAGGAAAATGTTAGAGACACTGAACATTTTTATCAAGAGAAAATGAACCCTATATAGATTGGACTAAGCTTTAATCTGGACTAGACAGCTAATTAATTTTTCCCATTACTCACTAGAGTGGAAAACACAGAGATTATTTGAGGACAGGAGTTTGTTGGGACAAAATGAAAAAAGCTTAATGTCCTCTGCATGTTTAATCTGAATCAAAAGAAATCAATTAATGGCTTATGATTTTATTGTAAACTTTAGACAAATTATTTTTCTTTATCTGCATTAGTTTCGTTAAAGATATAAACCTAAAATATACCAAGTACTGTTTGAAATACTATGGCAATACATGCATGCATAACTCAGTCGATGCATGTGAGAGTGCTCTTATTTTCTGCTGCTCCTCTGTCCTATGTTCTTCTCATCCCACGTTGGCACTCACAGTACCATGGCTAACCACTCAAAGGGTTGTTTTTCACTCAGACAAGAAACAGGCTTTACTAGTTTGTCAAAATGGCAACCTGGGCAGCAATCAAGTTGGTAGGTAAGAAGAAATTGATTTTGCCCTCCTATACAATGAGGAACCCAAAGATTTTTAAGATATGGTTTCTGCTCTCAGGTGCATAATTTTATCAAGAAGATAAATCATGTATAAATGTTGACTAGTCAATCAGGTACCATATGATGTAGGATGTGTAAGTGATGGAGTAAATGATTGCTGCAGGAATTCATAAAAGGAACAGGGAACTGGAGCCTGGGAACATCAAAGAAATGTTCATCAAGGGTGTGGTTCTTTAGATGCATCATGAAACAATTTGAAGCAATGGAGAGGATAAAAGGAAATTCACTGATAGTAGGAATGGCCCTCAAATTCCCAATATGTTAGACTAAGTCAAGTATGCATTGTAAAAAGCATGTAAAAATATGAGTTCAAAACTTGTCTGCCACTTACTGTGTGAACTTGGACAAGTGACCTCTACTCTTTGAATCCATTTCCTCTTCTGTGAAAATGTGGATAATAATACCAAAATTACAGCATTTTGTAGGGTTAAATGAAATAACTTAGAAGGCGCTGAGTTCAGTATCTGGTGCATAGCTTAACAGTGTAATCTAACTCTAGTTCCTTTCTGTTCATAAATGCCTTTCATCTCTTTTGATTCAGCAAGTTCCCCTTACAGCAGATTTTGTTCCATACAGAGTTTTCCCTTTCCATTATTACCTTGTATCACACCCTTTCAATCCCTGTTATGTTAAAAATTCAGAAAGGGTCATTTTATAGAAATGCTTATAAAAGTAACCACAAAACCAAGAGTACTTTACTCTACTGCCACAGATTTAAATAAATGTAACACGTACCCTTTTCACAAGCTCTGTTTTAAACCCAATATACAATATGCTATTTCTCATGAGTATAGTAGTTAAAATGACTACATGTACTAGAGACTTTGTGTTGCAGACATTACATTTTCTTATCATCTGTGAATATGGTTATTTTGTTCTGTTGGCTATTTTCTGTTTAAATTGCACAGTGTATATGGGATTTAGACACAGGGTAATTTAGTCATGTGGCTCTTGTCATACCCTGTCAGGTGAGAGAAATCTGAACTCAGCTATTCCGGTGTTTGCTTTACTTCATCCTAGCCCTCAGGATAAAGTGGAGGTAAGGAATTCTGCACATGTTGAATTAATGAATTGATTGAATTCATGTCATAATTAATTGGATAATATAGTCAAGTTTTCTTCTGGAAATAAGAATCTACCTGCATTCTGAATACCTGTATGTTAATCCACACATGGTAAAATCATATTTCCTATGAGTTTTGCAGAGTGGACACAAAACATGGAGACTTGCCAACAAAAACATCAATCAGTTTATAGCTAAATAGGTGTTATGTGCAGTGAAGCAGGTTGGGTTATGAACCGACAAGGAGAGACCAACACACATGCACGCACACCCACCACACATACACACTTTTTTCTCTCTCTCTCTTTCTAGAGCAGAAATAGGCAGAGTATTTTAAACGAAGTTTTTCTCTTGCCCTGGATTCTATATACTTATTTCATTCCTGTACAGTTAGGATCTTGCTATGATTGGGAGAGATGCTGAATTCTTGCTACTTGCCTGCTCTTTTCTACTTAAGCTTACATCTCATTATTAACATGAATAATCTATATGCTTCTATTTAAGGAATTGTTTAAGTATATCAGATTCCCCTGCATCATGAACCTACCTCAGAACTAGCAATGCTAACTGGCATAGAAAATGGATCCAGTGCCTGAATGTCTCTGAAAAATATCTTTGCATGTGGCTTGCAAATGTCCCAGAACATCTGCCACCCCAGACTAGATACTCACTAAATCCCACTTTTCCTTTTTATCAAACTATTAGTAGATACTCAATCCTACATTTTCCTTTTCTTTCTGGAATGAAAAGGTGAGAGTGGGCTGCTGGAAAGGTGGTACAATATAGCAAGAACCACTAAGAATCTGTGGAGGGAAAGCTGGCAGTTACAGGCCTCACCCAGCTCCCATGCAGCCCAAAAGGCCGGTCTCACCCCAGCGTGTGCCCCCAACAGCACTAAGTTTATTTCCAGGCAGCAGGTGAGCAGGGCTGAGAACTTGCCCCAGGCTACAAGCCTCCTCATTGAGAAGGCAAGCAGTACTTTCAGGTTTTGTACCTCTCTGCCTGCCATGGCTTTTGTGCTCATGTCTACACTCCCGGTTCACCTCCTCCCCCAGGTTCTGTCCAGGAAACTTTGCATGTATTCTTTTCCCAATTCCAGTGGCAGCCCTCCCCAAGGACTCCTGTGAGATAAAGTAAGAAATGGCTTCCCTGGAGGTCTAGAGTGCCCACAAGGTCCTTCTCGCTGCTTCCTCTACCTCTATATTTTGCCCGGCTCTCTAAATTTATCTCGGGTCCAAGTAAAGTCAAATCCATCTCCTGCGATCTGGATCTTGTGAGGGTGTGTGTTCAGGGGTAGATGAGGGTGTGTGTTTAGGGGTAGATGACCCCCCTTTCACACTTTAGGCACTCACAGTTTTTCAGCTGTCTCCTGGAGCCTGCAGTAGCAATCTGCTCCCAAATTCTTCTTTTTAGTCAAAAGAACAACACAAAAGTCTCATGTCTAAATGCATGAGTCCCTTCAGTACCCGCTTCCTCCACACCTCTTTTCATTATTTTGCAGCAGATAACTGGTCTCATCAAAAATGAGAAAGAAACAGAAAGGAATCATTGTAGGGCTTAAGCATAAGACTTCAAAAATGACTGCGAGAGAGAGGAAAAAAAAACTCATACAGAAATGAAGAGTTTAGACAAATCATTCACTATTATTATGAATAATAATTCAAACAGCATAATATATCTTTTAAAATGAAATATCAAGCCTGAAAGAGCTCAGAAAGAAATAGAAGAAACTATGGACAAAAAAAACCTAGGCATAAAAATGTCACACAAAATAAAATAATTATTGAGAAAATGATAGATATGCAAAAGAGTGATCTCATATATAATTGATGTTCATAATGCAGACAGCAAAACAAATGGAATGGGGAAAAATTCAAAAATATAGAAGAAAAAATATGGAAAAAACATGGAACTGAAAGCAATTATCTTAATTGGGATTCTCACAATCCTAGCTAAGATGAGGGGAATCTTCTAAATGACCCTCTTGTTTTTAATTCTCTGTTCTCTTCCCCAAGTCCCATTCCCACTGATCCTCTACAGCATATCATTCCAGAATAAATTTTCTGAAAGTTAAATCTGTTTCTCTTACCTCTATTCTTAGAAAAATTCTTTAATGAGTACCCATTGCCTTTCCTTTACAATCTAAATTCTGCTACATTATAGAAAGTTCATTATGACCTGGCTCCTGCTTCCTGTAAATCAATTTTAGAGGGGAATAATGTTTTCCCACTTGGAGTGGACATGAGGAAGGATCATTCTTCAGCATAGGCCTAGCCTCTCTCCACCCTTTACATAGTCCCGTGAGAGGTAGAGATGTGATTAGTAAATTTGGGGAGAATAAACTAGAATATGTATGGCGAGCATCATTTCTTCTTGATCTGGGGAGCAAGCTGCTCCTGAGCACCATGACTTCTACCCCTCCTCTGGGTCTTTGTTTGCCATGGTCCCGTCTTTCTTTCACTGGGCCAAGGAATCGAATCCATTCTGGGCTTCAGAATTACCAAATTTATTTGGCTACCAAACCTAAAACCACATGCTCAGTGTGGCCCCTATTAGTAGAAAACAAACAAACAAAAAATTTCCCCCCCCATTTGCCACTTTTTATTTATTTCCCAACTACTTTATAAGAATCCAGGTGGAAAAGAAGGGTTCTGTGCTCTGAATGCCTCCTCCAAAAACCCCAGTAAAATCTCACATTTTATGGAGGGAATTACATTTGGTCAAAGACTGCATTGCTGAGTGCTGTAGTATGGGTTGTATCACTGAGTTATGACAGCTCTCCATCTCTACGCAACTTCCTCCTCTGGGCCCTTGCCTCCGCAGGTTCCTCAACGTCTCTCACCACCCCATATCCTCAACCTCCATGTCATCTCCTCCTAGGTACAAAGGGAAGGGAAGATTCCATATTTTATTTTGCAAATTAATTATACACACACACACACACACACATATACATATATATATATATATATATATATATATATATATATATATATATATATTTTTTTGTTGGAGTCTTACTCTGTCACCCAGGCTGGAGTGCAGTGGTGCGATCGTGGCTCACTGCGAGCTCCCCCTCCCGGGTTCACACCATTCTCCTGCCTCAGCCTTCCGAGTAGCTGGGACTACAGGCGCCCACCACCACGCCTGGGTAATTTTTTGTATTTTTAGTAGAAACAGGGTTTCACCTTGTTAGCCAGGATGGTGTCGATCTCCTGACCCCGTGATCCACCTGCCTTGGCTTCCCAAAGTGCTGGGATTACAGGCGTGAGCCACTGTAACCCGCAATAAAATAAAAATTTTAGGTAAATCAAGAAATAGAACTTGTGAAGTGGTCACATGTGCTGATTTCCTATGAAGTGTAAAGTTCAAGCAATATTTGGTTGTTATACACACTTTTTAAAACTTTTGGCCCAAATGTTTAAATATTCAGTGAAGCAAGTGGCTCTGGACCCTGAAGCCAATGTTTCTAGCATGGTGGTTGAGGACAGGATGAGAAGAAAGGGATTTCCTGACTATAACTGAGCTACTCCGGGGAATTTTTAATCCAGAGTTCCTTCTTGGAAACAAAAGAACACATCTAGTCTTTAGATTTTTCCCTGGTATGCAATTTTAGGGCTTCGGTGAAAATGAATTTAAATGAAAATATGTGTGTATATATACATATTACATATATACGTGTATATACATATTACATATATATACATATTACATAGAGAGACAGAGAGAGAGAAACAGAGTCTGGCTCTGTCCCCAGGCTGGAGTGCCGTAGTAGGATATTGGCTCACTGCAAGCTCTGCCTCCCAGGTTCAAGAAATTCTCCCTCCTCAGCCTCCTGAGTAGCTGGGATTACAGGCAAGTGGCACCACGCCCAACTAATTTTTGTATTTTTAGTAGAGATGGGGTTTCACCATGTTGGCCAGAATGGTCTTGATCTCCTGACCTTGTGATCTGCCTGCATCAGCCTCCCAAAGTGCTGGGATTACAGGCCTCAATCACCATGCCTGGCCATGAATTATATTTATTATTGTAGTAAAATCCAATTAGAACTTGACCCCTGGTAAAATAACATTATATGTTTCTTTTTAATTGTTTTTGCAGACAAAGGACATAATGTCTCCCTAAATAAATTAGAGAAACATGCTTATCAAAAGAGTAAACTAGTGTGATTCCTTAAAAAAAGGAGTTTCATAGAAGGTTTTACTTATTATTTGTTATCCTTTAGCATATATTTGCAAGCAGATTATAGGGAAAGGAAGAGTTATGTTGGGTGACCTTGCTTAAGAATAATTGTCCTATATTATTTTTACTACCCTTTGTTCCCATGAAAGGACATGTTATTGCATCATTACATGATGAGCGCCTGAATATTCAGTTCAATGTAGGAGTTCTCCAGAATCTCATATAACATCATATTGCCCTTCTTTTCGGATTCTAAGTCCTATTTGTTTTCTGTTATGTTTCTGATACAGGGTTCATGATAAAAAGTGCATTCTTCTATAATTGCTGAAGAGAAAAATGCCATTAATAAATATATTTATAGAGCAATAAAAATAGACTCAAGTAAGAATAAAGTTATTTTTACTGCTCTTCCATATTTGAAGTAATATTTAATATTAAGCTATAGCATAATAAATAAGAAATAAGAGGAAAACTACATATAGGTATTTTAAAAAATAAAACATTAAAAGTGTATTAATATTTTAAGATAACTGGATGTGTAAGAGATTTTTTTATTTCTTACAATAGTAAAAACCTCATATTAAAAATCTATGTTTAATTACTCTGTTAAAGTATATTACAAATCAGAAACTTAGCATTCTTATTTCATTAATTTTGTTTAAAACATTCAGAGAGAAAATGTATAGGCACAGCAGACAGCCAAATAACTTCTAATTTGTAACAAGTGAGACAAACCTTTTCCAAGGAAATATAGTTTCAAAATTGAATATCTCATTTTAGTTAATTTTTTCCATTAAAATGGAAATTAGTAGCAATTGTCAGCCATCAAGCCAATATTTCAACTTAATCTGAAAGTGTCACTTTCTGAGAGTAGAATACAAGGCAGTAGCAGAGTGGACTGGGAACTTTCTATTAGGTTAGTCATCAAGTCAGAGATTGAAGAGATCATTTATTTCTTCCAAAAGAAATGATATCTCTCTAGCAAAAATATAATTTATAAATTAGCATCTACTAACAGTAATCAGATACTTTTAGTATGAAAAGTCATCGGATTCTTGGCCTTAGTCAAATTGCTAAGAAGTTAAATATGAAATCTAACCTTAATGTCTAAACACATACAGACATTATTGCTTTTGTAGAAAATACTTCTATTCCAGGCAGAAATAATAGACCTGAAATGTGACCAAACCCATTACCTGACTCCTCTCAGCAGATGGTCAGGAATGCAGAGGTAAAGGCAGGCAATTGCAGAACTATTAGTCTCTCAACATGGCTGGATAGACATCAAATAGATTACATCCCAAGCTAAACAAATCTATGACACTTCAATCAGTGCTATTCTCAGTAGCTGTGCAAAAGCTGTTTGATGATGATATGCCAACTTTTAGCTTATTTGGTATGACTATAATTTGCACAAAACAAGTATGATATTGTACTGAAAACAACACATCTACAGGGTAGATCTAAATTTCTGAGGTTGGACTGAGATTTCTTTTCATTCCTGTTATTGATCTAATGCCAGCCTTCCTGAGTTTCAAGTTTATTTTCTGCCAATATGTTGCCAAATATCAGGCAGGTGAAGAAGATGATATTTTTCCAATGTTAAGCTTCACAGAAAATAAGATTCTATAAAAACCTCAAATAATAGTATTACAATTTATAATATACTATTTACACAAGAGAAGTAGTGTTCATTCAAATTAAAAGAACGTGTCCAAATTTGATAAGAGAAAATGATTTTCAATGGAATGTCTTATAAACTCTTGAATGTGTTTGAGTATATTGCAGCTATTCATTAACAATAGCAAAAGTTAAAAGATATTGATTTGCTTTTACAAGTAAGAGTTTATTTTCTTTTACTTGGCTTCATAGGCAATGAGCTTATGGTCAACTTTGTGCTGTTAAGGATTTGGAAAGAAAAGAACTTCTGAGTACCCTTTCCTCACCCCTCACTCTTTCTGCCTCCACTTCTTAATTTGAATAAGAGCCTCTTCTGCTCGAGTGTAGATACAAGTGTTTGTGTTTTTATGATATGCCATTAAAACATTCTTATTTATCAATTTATTCACTCAAAAATCCATTTTTGTTATTGGGCAACTGTTCTGTGACAGGAAATGCCCTGCTTATCTGTAAGGTCTATTTTAGAAGGTGCTACAGGATCAACACCGGCTACCTAATTTGCAAGTGCAGTGCAAACTGAAAACATGAGGTCCATTGAACAAAAATTATTGAGATTTTTTAAGAACATGAACCAAGGGTAGGGCAATTGTACATGCCCATCAAGTCAGGCCTGCAGATGATTTTAGCATTGAGCTTTCTTCAGTGTGAAAAAAATTTCATGATTTATGTCTGCTTAGAATTTTTTTAAAACTATGGAATAACAGCAAAGGACAACCACGTCCTTTACTAATAGTGTGTATGTTTATATTTATGTATACATCATTTATTTAATTCAGAAGCAAATGTTTCCAGGAAGGGTCAGTGATGCTTTTGTGTAATGCCATTATACAAAATTTTCTTTTCTTTTTTTTTTTTTTTTTTTTTTTTTGCTTACAGAACTAAATGCTTCAGAGATAAAGAAGCACAAATGGTGGTCTGTATAATTTGATTCTAGGGTTCATTCCACATTAAGAATGATATCTTTCTCTGATATGAATAAATTAGCTGATTAAACAAACAACCTACCTACAAAACCTGTGGTATTGAGCGTGGAAGTATTGTCAACTATAAACACACCATAGAAAGATCATTGCTTCCAGACACAAATCAAAGTCAGAATAAAGTGAATTTAAACTGTATTTGTTGATCAACAAATATTTAATTAAGTCCCTCCAACGTATCAGGCATTCTTTTAGGTGCTGGGAATACAGGTGGGACCAAAACAGACAAAGATTTCTGTCCTCATGGAGCTCAAAATCTAACAATGGATAGCACAAAAAATAATCATGAAGCTGACACCCATGTGTAAATTTGTAATCTTTTTTTACTACTTATTTTATGAGAGAGCACTGAATCCTAACCACTAGACCACCAGGGAAACTACTAATTTTAAAAGAAGGTTCTCTTAGCAGGCAAACACTGGGAATCTCTATTCATTTATTCATTCAACAAAAATAAGTTCTGGATCTTAAAATTTAGAATTTACTTTGTAATTATACAGTTGTGATAGTAAATTGTATTATTACTGTAAGAAAAGTAACTTTGACTGCATCCTAGGGCTTATCTCACAGTTCTGCCTTATCTCACAGTTCTGTCTTATCAATGCCTTCAAGAGGTTTAATTGTCCCATCCAAGGATTGCCCATATGTGACAGTTACAACACTATTTTTCTTTCCTTTGTCCCTGATAAAGGACACTAATGGATTTGATCTCCTTTACCCTCTGAAATTAAAGATAGCCTGGCAAAAATCTGCTAAGGTTAACCCTTCAGCCTTCTACAATAAATCCTATAATTGGCTAATAAGGTAAAACCAAATTGTCATTTTTTGCTAAGCCTAGAATTCAAAGCCCACAGTTGATCTCTGAATGGTAGGCATAATATTTAGGAAGAATGATAAATTTATGAACAAATTATATTACTGAAGGTAACCTAACTACTATAAATAACAGTTCTAAAATCTTCTTGGCTTAATAAAATGCAGATTAATTTTTTATTCACTTCATAAGCAGCTTGCCAGAGGACTGGGGGTGTGTGACAGGGCTCTACTCCATGCAGTTACTCAGGGAAACAGTTTTTTTTGCTTTTTTGGTTTTTTGGTTTTTTCCCAAGGTCACCATTCCCTGTGGCCTTGAAGTCTTCCACTGAATCTCCCTTCAAGAGCTATGGGAATGGGGAAAGAAGAGTATAAAAACTGGCAAGAGAGCTTTTTAAGTTTCAGGCCTGTAGGTGGCATATTTTATTTTTGCCCGCATTCCATTGGTCAGAACTCAATCATATGCTCATGCTTCCCAATGCAAGGAATGCTAAGAAATACAATTTGTCTATGTGCCCAAGAAAGAAATGAAATGAGATTTGAGGAATACATGGCATGACTCTACCACATCAGCTTCAAGCAGAGGTAAGATTATGATATATTATGTCAATGTGAACTTCATTTACTACCAATAAATAATTTTTACCTTATAGCACCCAGTCAGTTAATAATACATTGAATTCAGCATTAATAACAGTATTGAAAGGAGTTAGCCAGCGTGCTTTAGGCAAACAGTAAAGGAAGGGCCCCTGGAAAACTTTCGACCCACCTCAAAAGTACTTATACCAGGTGTTTTATGCAAATAAGAGAACTTGCACAAAGGGCTTGACTAAACATGCCCCAAGTGGAAAATTCAGTTCCTTAACACATGCGCAGGAAGAGAAATGAATCCATATGGAGTAGCTCAGTCTAAGGGCCCATGTGCACACTTGAAGGATGGGGTGGAGCCACCAGGAACTCACACCATAAGCCTGGGTATTGAACTATAAAGGGGACAACTGGTAACCTGCTTTTCAGTTCCCCTCCCTTTGCTGAGTTTTCCTTTCACTTAATAAATTCTACTCCACCCATTCTCTGGGGTCTGCATGCCTAATTCTTTCTGGTCATGAGATAAGAACTTGGACCTAGCTTAACTAAGGAGTAGAAATTATTTTGATGGCCCATATGGAGATACCTGGAGGGTGAGTAAATACAGACCCCAAACCTTTCACTTTCATCCCTGAGCCTTTTCATCCTCAACCTTTTTTCTGAAGCTGGCCAAGGCCCTCAGACTTTTCTATGAATTTTTCCTCCCTTTCTTCATGGTTGAAAATGGCCCTATCTCTTCTTTCATAATGTTAAAAGTGTTGCTGCAAACTGCAGAGATATTACTAGGTAGAATGAGCATTTGGCCCAGTCACCAGATATGCAATTCAGAAAAATGTGATTTCCGTCTGTTCCTAAAGGCATCCCCCACCCACACCCCAACATCCACGGGTATGCATGCAGGACAGACAGGTGAGCAGCGGCTCCCCACCCCCCAGGTGGGGTGCATGGTCATCTCTGCCACATGCATATGCTGCATCCAATGACCACATGGGGCAGGAATGAGACACAGCCACTACTCATCCCCAGGGTTGTCTTGGAGGCCAAAGGCTCCATGCAGCCAGCTGGCCAGTTTTTCCTGCTCACCATCCCGTCCCACCATGTGCCCACAGAGGCTTTCCTTCCCTGGCCGAGCCAAGAAGAAAATAAAACAATTAAGAGTTTCTCTACCTGTTGGAGGATCCCATTTGCATAAAGCAAGAGGCTTTTTTCTCCCAGGCATCTTCCCCACACTTAAGCTGTTTTTCTGTTTTGTTTTGTTTTGTTTTGTTTTGTTTTCCTCCTTTCTCCACTATACCAGGAGTTAGCACATAGCCCTGTGAATACAGGGAGCTTTTCTATGAGAGAGGGTTTTTTTGTTTTGTTTTGTTTTTTCCTACTTTAACACTCTGCTTATTATAGGAAAGCAATGGAGGAGTGACCCCATGGGCTGCTGGCTGCAAATCTGGTGAAAGCCATATATGACATAATCTAAATTAATTTGTCTACCCCCTGGGGTACCCTTTTGTCCCAAACTCAATTCCAGGCTTTAGGTTGAAACTGTAGGAGGGAAAACTGGATCTAAGGGATGCAGAGGCAGGCAACAACAGAAGATGGGGCACAAAGCAGGTGAGCATGACTAATTCCTACTGGTGAGGTCCTCCCATTTCGTGGATGAAGGTTATACTTGCATCCATGGCATAGACAAGATCTAGGAACTCAAAGGTTACTGACAGCAGGGAAGAGGCACTGCATGGGCAAATATGGATAATTCCCATCCCTTAGGCCTCACTGTTAACATGGGTGAAAGCTGTGTTGGCATCCATGGGAAGTACCCTACTGAGTTCACCAGGAGTTGGGAATATAAAATGGAAGAAAGAAGGGGGACGCCTCTTGTTCTCTCCCTCACAAACTCTGGGTGTTTGCTTGGAAGATAAAGGAACTAGGGATTCCATGTTCCCCTCTTTCTAGATGGGTAACCAATCACCTTCAGTCTGTATTTTTCTCAAATATCTCATGAACCCCTGGGACTCCTTTGGATAAAACACCTTTTTTCTCCTCGTTTTCCTTTTGCAGATGAGTAATTGTGTCTCTGCACCACAGGACACTCCTCCTCAGTTTCATACCCAAATTGGGAGAAGTTAATTTCTTTAAACTTTAAACTACTTGGCTTAAAATTGAACTCAGGGGAAGGGAATGCAGAAGCCTGACATGCCAGCAGAAGTGTAAAAGTTCTTACCAGTCAGACTTCTGGTCTCCCTCTCCCTGTGCAAATCAGTTGAATGAATAATATAATCACTGTTTATATCCTTTGTAAAGTTTTAATTAATGAAAAAAAAAAAGGATTTATGAGGCTAGTCTTAAGCTGTGGTGAATCTATTATACTTTGTGCTAAGAATTTGTCTTTCTCTATCTTTCTATTAGAAAGAGGAGTACCTTAGGATAGAATGTATCCCTAGAAACTAATAAGCCCTCTATTCAAGCCAGCCCAGCAAACTGGTCAAACTTTGCTGCAGGTCTCCATCTTGTTTTATGTCCTTGGGAGCATAACCTGTAACAACATGGCAGTACTTTGTTTTGGTCTCTACCATTTTACAATGGTGACCTGGGTTCAATCCTGGCTTAGGGAATGAGTACTTTTTGGTTAATATCTGTGTTACTTTTGTCATTTGCTGATTCTCTTCCCCTGCATGAACAACTTATAGCTTCCTTTCTTAAATCTTCCTTCCTCTGAACTACCTTTAAAGATTCTGGATTTTGGAAAAGCTGCTTACCACCTCTTTGAAAGTACCCTGTACACTTGCTGTTAAGTCATAGACTTAGCTGAGACTTGTTGGTTTCACCTGTGAGGTTACTTTTGGTAAAGCTCAAAAGCCAGAAATATTGGCCATGTGGCATGGCTAAGGTTGAATAACAATGAATTTGAAAGGATTTTCTTAAACAGCACTCAACCTAATTAAAACTTGATGTCTAAGCTATACATATATTTAAAAGGTCTTTATATTGTTCTCTTCTTGGATCTTGTGTTTCTGGAAAAGGTTTTTTTTTTTTTTCCCAGTCAACAGAATTACTTTTCTTCATTTTGTCTTGCCACTCTTAATACATGCATGAGAGGCCTTAAGATAACATCTGATAGCCTGGGACTTCTCGGGACAGAGAAGGTGCCACAGACCCCGTTTCAGGAAAAAACTTGTTTCCTTGATGGAACCCCAGGAATTAAAAGTGGATAGAGCCCTCTCAAAATCTGCTTTGGTCTTCCAACTATGTTTGTTTGCAGGGCCCTGGAAATGGCCTGCTTACCCAACCTTGCTTCTTGAAGGGCCCCACCCTGAAGCTAATAATCCAATTAGGAGATTGGCAAATAAATAATCTTACAACTATTGGATCTTCTTATGTCTGCCTGTGTAATCATATATGTTATACATGTGATTGTTATTTTTAAAGGATCTCTAATTTATTGGCCTAAAAAAAGTACTTAGATCAAATATTTTTGAAGGAAAAATAAAAGCTGTAAAGCCTTTTAGTTCACGTGACTTTGATCTTTGAAAAATAAAAACAGTTTTAAAGATAATTGGGAAAATACAAATATTTTCACAATGTAAATATGTCATCTAAATTATGTGGGTCACATACTAGGTTTGCTAAATGTTTCAAGGTTATAAACTGCTTCTTTGGCTTTTGAGAACTATTTGACCTGCCTGCTTTACAATTTGGTAAGGTCTGGGGACATATAGAATTAACCACACCCTTAAATATGATGGAAAGAGTTGGACCTTATCTGAATCTAGTACATAATTAAAATAACTTACCAGGTTTTACACTAAAATTAAAAATTGCTAAGGGTTGCCATTATAACATGTAATTGAGACTACTGAAAATAGATTTACATGCAAGGTGTGTAAGGAAAGTAAAATGTGTATTTTGGTAAAAGATTACAAGAGGACATGGAAATGTGGATTTTTGCCTAGTTTAGAGGGTTAAAAGATTCTTTTAAATTAAATAAGATAAAGCCAAAGACTTAAACAAGTGGTGGAAGGTTTGCAAAACTTAATCTTGCAAAAGAAACTGTGTGTGAACATAATAACTAAATTCAAAATGGCATTAGTTTTTCTGTAAACTCAGCATTGAAATATAAGGGCAGCAAGGTGTTTTTTAAGATACTGATCTGCTCTTTAACAGAAATTTATAAAGGGTTATATAATGTTTCTAAGAATCTCACTTCATGGTCAAACCGGTTATAATTGGATAGAATTATCCATAAAGTTTCAATTAAAATTTTTTGTTTGAGACAGAGTCTTGCTATGTTGCCTGGGCTGGAGTTGCAGGCACGATCTTGGCTCACTGCAACCTCCACCTCCCAGGTTCCAGTAATTCTCCTGCCTCAGTTTCCCTGCTGCAAAAAAAAAAAAAAATGTGGTTGACCTTAATAGTAGACTAATCCAAGGTTGAAATTGGGTTTTCTCTCTCTTGAACAGGATTTTCATGTAATGTTAAAGACAGATTGTTTGGAAAGCTAGGCCTTCTCTCTTAATTAGTAAAGGTTTTTACCTTATTTTAAAGTTTTCGAGTCATCATTTTGGCCAAATAAATAGCTTATGGTAATCTGGAATTCTATTTCATAATATCAAGTGTTTAGAATTTTTAACCTGTTTAATAGGCTTCCCCAAATCAAACTTCAGCTTCAAAAATTGTCTTTTCTGATCCCTGGCTTTTGGATGCTACAGAGGGCCCCTGGAGTGTCCAAAAGAGAGGTAAACAGGATTATCTGACATGTTTATTTACATGAGATTGTCAAAATAATGTTTAATCTCTAAAATTATATGGAATTTCTAAAACTCTAATGTCTCAGTATATGCTACAAATTATAATTAAGGTTATATTAAGTTATTGTAAACCACAGAAATAATCATGTTTTTGGCTGTGACTACCCTGAATATTCTGTCATTCACAGATAATTGTCTTCCTTTGATCCTTTTCAGAAGATGATTTATAATCAGCTATGGACTTTGACAGGTACTCTTAAATGCAGGTTTCTGATATTTTTGAAGATTATGACATTGGAATAGAGGGCAATGTACAGGAATCATGAAGAGCTGAAATGTCCATGAATATCAAGCAGAACAAGAGTTAATGGAATGTTCTGAACTAATAGAAAACTGAAGTAATCTTTTTAACTTGTTGCCCAAAATGTTGCTGATTCTTTTTCTTTCAAAGTTAAGGAAACTTATTTTAAGTTATTTACATTCTAATAATTAAGTCATATACTGTGAACAAGATTTGGAGCATATTTGTTTCTCTCTGCCTGGCTTCTCCAGAATTTGGAAATTATTTGTGAGTATTCTTAGCTTATGTCAATACAATTATTTGTATCAGTGCATTAAGAATCCATTTTCTTTTGCTACAAGACACAGTTGGAGAAACTCATTGTTTTACCAAGGATTTCACTGGAAGGATGTGCTTCCCTTCAAGGAATCAAGCTTGACATGCAGAGCCAATAAAAGTACCTTGATAAAATTGGCCTCACACCATGTCTACACAGTTCCTGTACAGGGTTCCTAACCTGTGGTGAGTAAAGAATGTCACTTTCTAACAGGCCCAGGAGCCCCATGTTTTTGGGACCTCAAGAAGAGAGGAATTTATCAAACTCATGGGTGTTTGAGGATACAAACCTGTGGCTGGGCTCAGCTTCAAAATGTCTTATCTGGGATTTCTTGTGGAACAGATTTCCATCAATGCCAATTTAAAAGCTTATGTAAAACAATAATTATTCTTGCCTCACTTTATGAAAATAATCAGGCCAATATAAGACTAAAGCTTATTTTGCAAATGACTCAGTCCCATCATGATTTGTATTTGACAAAAAAGATGACTGGAGAGGGGAAAATTATGTTTCAAAACATATCATATACTTATTATTCAATTATAATCTCATTAGTTGTTTTTAAGTTTTTGCCTACATTTTAGACTATCCCTGCTTATTACTGTGAATCAACCAGCAACCTCTGGCTGCAACTTGGAAGAAAAAAAAGGGATGGGTAATGTGAAAATCTGGATCAATATTTTAATACTGACCAATTATCCTGCAAATCCTGCGAGGTGATGAGAGTGAATGTGGGCCCATAACCCAGAGGTTTCTTTGTTTGGGAAAACAAGGCCAAGGGGGCTAACCAAAGCCAAAACCCATGCACCCAAATGTTAACAGGCGCAACTATAGCCACCAGTTATCTGGGTGTGTTAGCAGTCTTGGGATTTTTGAGCCGTTCTTACCCCCTTGTTTTGTTTTGACATATGTCTTCTAATGAGCCAAATTGTTTCTTCTCACTTAAACTTCAAATGGTGATGCAAATGGAAACATACATAGACATGCCATCCTCTGGAGACCCTGAAACTGACCTCAGGAGGAGCCCTAACTGCTACTTTCCTAAAACAGTGCCCTGGTGTTGGTGGTAAGCATAGCTGCATTCCTAAAACAGTGCCCCCTAGCAGCAGGAAGGAGTTAAGAGTGGTCATTGTCCACTTTCCCCAACAGCAGTTGGGGTCTCTACTTCTGAGGGAGAAATCAAAGGGATGAGCAAGCTTGCTTTAAGGCAGACAGTAAGGGAAGGGTCCCTGGAGAACATCTGACCCACCTATAAGTGCTTACACCCCATGTTTTGTGCAGATAAGGGAACTTGCACAAGGGGCTTGCCTGCATGTGCCCACAGTGGAAAATTCCATTCCTTAACACATGCGCAGTAAGGGGAATAAATCAATATAGAGTGACTCAGTCTACGGGGCACATGTGCACTAGAAAGGTTGGTGGACTCACCGGGAATTCGTGCCTTAAGCCTGGCTATTGAACTGTGAAGGGGGCAACCAGCAACCTGCTTTTCAGGACCTCTCTCTTTGCTGAGAGTTTTCCATTTGCTTAACAAATTCTATTCCACTCACTTTCTGTGGTTCACATGACTGATTCTTCCTGGTCATGAGATAAGAACTTGGACCTAGCTGAACTAAGGAGGAAAAATCCTGCATCAGTATTTCTAAATATTGCTAAATCTGTATAAGACTGTCCATTGTTATACAGATACTATTATTGTTTGTATTAATAATTAGAAATTATTAGAAAATTGCTATTAGAAAATTTTGGCTTGCAGTTTTATTACAGTTATGACACTTATGGTAAAAAGAGTGTACATGTTTATTTTTGTTGTATTTTTCCATATGAGTTCTCTGAAGTTTATACCTTCTATAAACCAAGGACTAACTTCTACGGAAGCCGTATAGTTCTAGGTCAACTTCGGTCTCCAAATTTAATTAGAATGGGGATACTTGCTTGATATACTATTTCTAGGAATAGTCAGGACTGTCAAAACAGTCAGCAGACTTCTGGATACACCAAAATATCATATCTCAACTTTCTCAAAAATTCCATTGAATTTTTCAGAATCAACAACATGGTATTCAGTAACAGTAAATTCCAGGGTCAGATGATCCCCATGAATGGGCTTCAGAAGATTCTAGTGGAAATAAATGACCTACATCTAAAAAACCAAACAATAGCAGCAAAAACTCTGCTTTTGATATCCCATGGAGAAAAAAAGATGTTTTCAAGCTCAAAGGAATCCTAGAGATAGTAAAGTGTAGATGTACATTCTGGAATTCACAGACCACATTTGGTCTTTCCGACTCACAATTTAATATCAGGAAAGAGGCCTGGAGAGGGCCAAATTCTACTGACTGATGTCCAGTCCTTAGAAAACACTTGTTGATCAATAGTTTTGCTGCTCTGCTCATTAGGTCTAGCTGTTAGAGAATAAGAAATTGGTTAAAATTGCTGGGCAAGAATGTGAAAAATGATTGGCTTACTGTGAGATACAAGAGAAAAAGATCAGCAGGTGGCAGTGTGTGTGAAAGCTGTTTTCTAAACAAAATAGAAACCATTTCTAAGGCTATTCCCAAGAGAAAAGTAGCTGATGAAAATCATACATTCCAACACAATGGGCCTGGGGAATAATATTTTTAGATTTAAAACTTTGTTTATTTTTTTCCATTTGCAGTGGAAAAAATCTTGTTTTAAGGAATACATTAAGAGGCCCTAAACCACATTTTTAATTAAGTGGTTTAGAAGACTAGTAGGGAGGCAAAATGTACCAATTTCAGAAACTAATTTTATTCAGTCTCAAAATTTCATTATGATAGTACTTTATTATATACTCTGAAATTAAATTTAAAAAGGAAACTCTTTATTAAAAGAGAAATAAAAGAAATCTCACATATACTCACAAATATTTCATTTCCTGATAAAATACACAATTAATAAAATTTGTTTTATTTTTTAGCCAAATAATTTGTCTTTAATTTACATTTATGAAAAGTAGCAAGCCCCCACAGCTGACCCAATTCTCTCATTTTAAAGAGAAAATACAGAAGTGAAATGTTCTCTCAAATCACAAAATGAAGTAATACAATTGAAACTCTAGAATGTGAATCCACAGTTCTAATTACTGAAAATACTAAGCTCAAATGAGATTTTTTTAAAGTGTTGCTTTGTGTCTATTACCAGCAGATGATGGCTGCTAATTATAATTTTACATATTTTAATTTACACATTATTTGCATTCAATTATATTTCAGATACAAACTAAATTCAAGCATACAATGTAAAATACATATTTTCATTAAATCTTCTCCAGCAGAATTTTAAATATCATTGTCTAGACACCTCTGAAAATATGCAACAGATAATTTTATCACAAGAAAAGTGTGACAATTTAATAGTAAAGAGCAAGGCTCTTTTACCCACTTCTCAGAATTCAGAGCTATGAATTCTGGTGGGACTCAGTATAGCTATAAGCTATAATCAGGGTTAAAGGAGAAAATCAATACAACAGTTCCTAAAATTAGGGAGACAAATAGTAGTCTTATAAAATAAACAACAATAAACAATCTCTGGAGCACAGATGTGAATTAACTGTCAAGCACACAACACATTTTCAGGATAAAATTGTGCAGAATACAATAGTAGAACACAGTTTCCTCTGGAGTAGTAATGTAAATGAGAACTACAAAGAATTGACAATTTAGCTTGAGCAAATCTGAATCGTATTCAAATGCATTTCTTCTGTTTATAAAAACACGTTCTTTACCATTAAGGAGCTCATAGTCTAGTTGGGAGACTAATGTATTTGAAATAGTAATGGATGTTTTCTTCCTTTTCTAGTGTTTCTAACTCTCCCCTCCATTTGTGCAATAATGATCTTGTAACATACAAGCTTCAAGGAAGATTTATTGCTGTAGAGTATGTAAATGTGTTCAAAAGCCTAGCCTGTGAGGAAACTCAGGGAAAAGAAATCCAATGAGTTAGAGCTAAATTCCCTGCCTTCAAAACAGAATATAAATTCCCTACGTTCCAAGGAGGGAAACTTGACTGAACAGGAAGGGAGGAAGCAGTTGGGGTTGGCAGGGATGAAAGATATGTAGAGCTTAACATGGGGTAACCAGATCTCCAGGGGTTCTGCTGGGAGGAATCAAATCAACCACCTTGCCTCCAGCCACCTTGCTTCCAGCTCAGGTCCAATTTAGATCACCCTATTCTACAATATGTCTGATAGCCCCACTGGGCAGCTGCCTATCATTGTGAGGGCTGTGGACTCCACAATTCTGGGAAATTACTATTCAAATAAATTACAATATGAATGCCACTCCCTGAGGTTTGTCACTACACACAACAGCTCTACGAGTCTCATGAGTGCTAATGTAGCCCTTGAAGATTGCCCAGTTTCTATCCATGGCACATTGTCTACGGTTAAAAATCATGTTATGTGTCCTTTCAGGTGGCCTCTGGTGAGCTTTTTCTTTGTTGGCAACCAGCAACACCTCATCCCTTGACCATCTAGTAGGTTGTCTGTGCCCTAAAACTTTATTGACTACTTAAGCCATCATCCAATTTAATTTCAATTCAACATTCAAAGACACATACAGCTGTACAATTTTGTAATGCTGTTATAGAATTAGAACAAGATGGATAAAAATGCATAGGAAGGAACTTTACCTTGTGTTACTGATAAGAGATTAGGGACATTTTTAAGACAAATTGTGGAAAGATTAGGGAAATTTTAAAAAGAATTGTCATCTGAATTGAATTTTCAATTTTGATAAAGTTTTGCAGCTTGCCAGCATTCAATTCTGTAATTAACAATTGTTATAACCTTTTTATGTGTCAAGCATTGTTCTAAATGTTTTGGAAAAGAATAGTATGAAATAATAACATTGCCTTAAAGAGAAGGCGACAAGTAGTAATTAAAAGTGCAATCTCTGGGGCTGGGTTACCTAGATTTGTATTCTGGCATTCACTTCTTAATAGCTCTGAAATATTAGGCAAGTTTCATGTCCTCTGTGTGCCTTAGTTTTCTCATTCATAAAATCTAACTACATAAGACATATAAAAAACACGCAAATCAAACTTCTAATGATGAAAGCTATCATGTCTAGGATGAAAAATGCATCCAATAAGATAAACAATGAATTGGGCTTTGCAGAATGATATGGTTTCACTGTGTCCCCACCTAAATCTCATCTTGAATTGTAGCTCCCATAATTCCCATGTGTTTTGGAAGGAAACCAGTAGGACATAATTGAATCACAGGGGCAGTTCTCCCATACTTTTCTCATGGAACTGAATAAGTCTCATGAGACCTGCTGGTTTTAAAAGAGGTTTCCCCTTTTGCTTGGGTCTCTAATTCTCTCTTGCCCACCACCATGTAAGACATGCTTTTATCTTCTTCCATGATTCTGAGGCCTCCCCAGCCACATGGGACTGTTAGTCCATTAAACCTATTTTCTTTACTTTTTATAAATTATCCAGTCTCAAGTATGTCTTTATCAGTAGTGTGAAAATGGACTAATACAGTAAATTGGTACTAGTAGAGTGGGTCACTGCTGTAAAGATACTCAAAAATGTGGACACCACTGTGGAACTGGGTAATATGTGGAGGTTGGAACAGTTTGGAGGACTCAGAAGGAGACAGGAAAATGTGAGAAAGTTTGGAACTTCCTAGAGAATTGTTGAATGGCTTTGACAAAAATACTGATAGTGATATGAAAAATAAGGTCCAGGCTAAGGTGGTCTCAGATGGAGATGAGAAACTTGTTGGGAACTGTAGCAAAGGTGACTTTTGCTATGTTTTAGCAAAGAGACTGGCAACATTTTGTCCCTGCCCTAAAGATTTGTGGAACTTTGAATGTGAGAAAGATGATTTAAGGTATCTGGTGGAAGAAATTTCTAAGCAACAAAGCATTCAAGATGTGACTTGGGTATTGTTAAAAGCATTCAGTTTTAAAAGGGAAATAGAACACAAAAGTTCAGAAAATTTGCAGCCCAATGATGCAATAGAAAAGAAAAGCCTATTTTTCTGAAGAGAAATTTAAGCCGCCTGCAAAAATTTGCATAAGTCACAAGCCAAATGCTAATTGCCAAGCCAATAGGGAAAATGTCTCCAGGGTATGTCAGAGATCTTTGCAGCAGCCCCTCCCATCACAGGCCCAGAGGCCTAGGAGGAAAATATTATTTTGTGGGCCAGGCCCAGGCTCCCCATTCTGTGAGCAGCCTAAGGACTTGGTGCCCTGCTTCCCAGCTGCTCTATCCATGGCTAAAAGGAGCCAAGGTATAGCTCAGGCTGTAGCTTCAGAAGGTGCAAAGCCCAGCTTCCATGTGGTGCTGAGCCTTTGGGTGCATGGAAGTCAAGAATTGAGGTTTGGGAACCTCCACCTAGATTTCAGAGGATGTATGGAAATGCCTGAATGCCCAGGTAGAAGTTTGCTGCAGGGGTGTGATCCTTAAGGAGAACCTCTGCTAGGGTAGTGCAGAAGGGAAATGTGGTGTTGGAGCCTCCACAGAGAGTCGCTACTGGGCCACTGCTGAGTGGAGTTGTGAGAAGAAGGTCACTGTTCTCCAGACCCCAGAATGGTAGATCCACTGACACCTTGCAATGTGCACCTGGAAAAGCTGCAGACAATGCCATCCACGAAAGCCAGGAGGGGGGCTATACTCTGTAAAGTCACAGGGATGATCTGCCCAAGGCCGTGGGAGCCTACCATTTGCATCAGCATGACCTGGATGTGAGACATGCCACCAAAGGAGATCATTTTGGAGCTTTAAGATTTGACTGCCTTGCTGGATTTTGGACTTGCATGGGGCCTTTCACTCTGTTTTGGCCAATTTCTCCCATTTGGAATGGGTATATTTATCCAATGCCTGTACCTCCATTGTATCTAGGAAGTAACTAACTTGCTTTTGATTTTACAGGCTCATAGGCAGAAGGGACTTGCCTTGTCTCAGATGAGACTGTGGACTGTGGACTTTTGAGTGAATGCTGAAATGAATTAAGACTTTGGGGGACTGTTGAGAGGCATGATTTGTTTTGAAATGTGAGGACATGAAATTTGTAGGGATGGGGGCAGGGGTAGAATAATATGGTTTGGCTGTGTCCACACCCAAATCTCCTCTTGAATTGTACTCCCATAATTCCCATGTGTTGTGGGTGGGACTCAGTGAGAGATAATTAAATCATGGGGACGGTTTCCCCCATACTGTTCTCATGGTAGTGAATAAGTCTCACAAGATCTGATAGTTTTACAAGGGGTTTCTGCTTTTGTTTCTGTCTCATTCTTTCTTACCACCTCCATGTAAGAAATACCTTTCACTATTATTGTGAGGCTTCCCCAGCCACGTGCAACTGTGAGTCCATTAAACATATTTTTATCCCCAATCTCACATATGTCTTTATGAGCAGCATGAAAATGGACTAATACACCAACATAAAGAAATTTAAAAAGCAATCCAGAGTATGAATGAAAAATTTTCTGGAGAGATATCATAGAGAAATCAGATCTTTTGGAAATAAAAGACACACTTAGGGAAATACAAAATGCAACAGAAAGTTTCAGCAATAAACTAGAATAAGTAGAAGAATGAATTTTGGAAGTCAAACACAAGGCTTTTGAATTAACCAAATGAGACAAAGATAAAGAAAGAGAGAATCAAAAGAAATGAACAGAGTCTCCAAGAAATATAAGATTATGTAAGACGGTCAAACCTAAGAGTAATTGGTGTTCCTGAGGGAGAAGAGTCGTCTAAAAGTTTGGAAAACATATTTGTGGAAATAATTGAAGAAAACTTCCCTGGCCTTGCTAGAGATCTACATATCCAAATACAAGTTCAAAGAATGCCTGGGAAATTCAGTGCAAAAAGATAATCACTAAGGCAGATGGTCATCAGGCTATCCAAAGTCAACATGAAGGAAAGAATTTTAAGAGATGTAAGACAAAAGCATCAGATAACCTATATAGGAAAACCTATCAGACTAATAGCAGATTTCTCAGCAGAAACATCACAGACAAGAAGGAATTTGGGTCCTATCTTTAGCCTCCTCAGATAAAATAATTATCAGGCAAGAATTTTGTATCCAGCAAAACTGTTTTATAAATGAAGGAAAGATAAATTCTTTTTAGGACAAACAAATGCTGAGGGAATTTGCCACTATCAAACCAGCACTATAAGAAATGCTAAAAGGAGTTCTAAAATCTTGAAACAAAAGCTCTAAATCTAGTAAAATACACCAAAATAGAAGCTCCTTAAAGCATAAATCTCTCAGGTCCTTTAAAACAATATTACAATGAAAATAACATCAGAGTATCTAAGTAACAACTATTATGATAACTAGAATAGTACCTCACATTTCAACATTAATGTAGAATGTAAATGACCTAAAAGCTTCACTTAAAAGATGCAAAATGGCAGAATGAATAAAAACCACCAACCAATATCTGCTGTCTTCAGGAGACACACTTAACACTAAGGACTGAAATAAACTCAAGATAAAGGGGCGAAAAAAGATACTCCATGCAAACGAAAATCAAAAGCAAGCAGGAATAGCTATTCTTATATTAAACAAAAGAGACTTTAAAGCAACCATAGTAAAAAAAAGACAAACAAGGACATTGTATAATGACAAAAAGACTAGTCTATCCTAAGTTTATATGCAACTAACACTGGAGATCCAAGGTTTATTAAACAATTACTACTAAACCTTAGAAATGTGATAGATGGCAACACAATAATAGTGAGGTTCTTCAATACTCCACAGATAGCACTAGACAGATCATCAAGACAGAATATCAACAAGGAAACAACGGACTTAAACTATATCTTAGAACAAATGGGATTAACAGGTATTTACAGAATGTTTTACCCAACAACAATAGAATATACATTCTTCTCATCAGTACATGAAACATTCTGCAAGATAGTTTATATAATAGGCCACAAAACAAGTCTCAATAAATTTAAGAAAGTCAAAATCCTATCAAGTATCTTCCCGGACAGTGGAATAAAACCAGAAATCAACTCCAAAAGAAATCCTTAAAACTATACTAATACATGGAAATTAAATAATCTCCTCTTAAATATTTGAGTTAACAATGAAATCAAGATGGAAATTAGAAAATTCTTTGGAATGAATAACAGTGACACAACTTATTAAAATCTCTGGACTACAGCAAAAGCAGTGCTAAGAGGAAAGTTAATAGTGTTAAATGTCTACATCGAAAAATCTGAAAAATCACAAATTGACTACCTAATTTCACACCTCAATGAACTAGAGAAACAAGAACAAACCAAATCTAAACCCAGCAGAAGAAAAGAAATAACAAAGATCAGAGCAAAACTAACTGAAATTGATACATATATACAAAAGATAAATGAAATAAAAAGTTGGTTCTTTGAAAGAATAAACAAAATTGATAGATGATTAATGAGATTAACCAAGAAAAGTAGAAGATCAATATAAGCTCGACTAGAAATGACACTGGAGACACTACAACTGATACCACAGAGATACTAAAGATCATTCAAAGCTACTATGAATATCTCTATATGCACAAACTAGAAAATCTAGAGGACATGGATAAGTTCCTGGAAATATACAATCCTCCTAGATTAAATTAGAAAGAAATAGAAACTCTGAACAGACCAATGACAAGCAGTGAGATCAAATCCATATTTAAAAATTGTCAGCAAAATTGCCAATCATATGGATTCACAGCTGAATTCTATCAGACATTCAAAGAATAATTGGTACTGGTTGGGTGTGGTGGCTCATGCCTGTAATCTCAGCACTTTGGGAGGCCAAGGCGGGCCAGTCACCTGAGGTCGGGAGTTCGAGACCAGCCTGACCAACATGGAGAAACCCTGTCTCTACTAAAAATACAAAAAATTAGCTGGGTGTGGTGGTGCATGCCTGTAATCCCAGCTACTTTGGAGTCTGAAGCAAGAGAATCGCTTGAACCCGGGAGGCGGAGGTTGCAGTGAACCGAGATTGTGCCATTGCACTCCAGCCTGGACAACAAGAGTGAAATTCCGTCTCAAAAAAAAAAAAAAAAAAGAAGAAGAAGAATTGGTACCAATCCTACTGAAATTATTCCAAAAGATTGAGAAAGAGGAAATCCTCCCTAAATCATTATAGAAGCCAATATTACCCCAATACCAAAACAAAGAATGGACATAACAGGAAAAGAAAACTGCAGATCAATATCCCTGATTAACATAAATGCAAAAATCCTAAGAAAATATTAGCTAACCAAATTCAACAGCAAACTAACAAGATAATACATTGTGATCAAACAGGTTTCATCCCAGGGATGCAGAGATAGTTTAATATATGCAAGTCAATAAATGTGATACATCACATAAACAGAATTAAAACCAACCATAAGATCATCTCAATAGAAACATAAAAAGCATTTGATAAAAAGCAGCATCTCTTTATGATGTAAAACCCTCAACAAAATAAGCATAGAATGGACTTACTTCAAAGTAATAAGAGCTATATATGACTAACCCACAGCCAACATCATGCCAAATCGGGGAAAATTGAAAGCATTACTCATGAGAACTAGAACATGACAAGGATGCCCACTTTCACCACTTGTATTCAATGTAGTACTGGAAGCCTTAATCAGAGAAATCAGACAAGAGAAAGAAATAAAGCACACCCAAACTGGAAAAGAGGGAGTCAAACTGTCACTTTCATAAATGATATGATTATATACCTAGAAAACCCTAAAGAGTCATCAAAAAAGCTCCTAGATTTGATAAACTAATTCATTAGGTTCAGGATGCAAAAATCAATGTCACAAATTAATAGCACTGCTATACACCAACAACAACCAAGTTGAGAATCAATAAATAATTCAATCGCTTTTACAACAGCTGCAAAAAACTAATACTTAGGAATGCATTTACCCAATGAGATGAAAAATCTCTACAAGGACTGCTGAAAGAAATCACAGAGGACACAAACAACACATCCCATGCCCATGCTTAGAAAGAATCAATACTGTGAAAATGACCATTCTGCCAAATGCAATCTAAAAATTCAATGCAATTTCCATCAAAATGCCACCATCATTCTTCACAGAACTAGAAAAAACAATCCTAAAACTCATATGGAAACTAAAAAGAGCCTGCATAGCCAAAGTAATGCTAAGCAAAAACAACAGATATGGAGACATCACTCTATCTGACTTCAAATTATACTCCAAGGCTATAGTTACCAAAACAGCATGCTACTGGTATAAAAATGGGCATATGGATAAATGGAATAGAATATAGAACCCAGAATTAATGCCAAATACTTATAGCCAACAGATATTTGACAAAGCATACAAAAACATAAAGTGGGGAAAAACACCCTATTCAATAAATGGTTCTGGGATAACTGGAAAGCCACACGTAGAATAATAAAACTGGATCCTCATCTCTCATCTCATGCAAAAATCAACTCAAGATGAATCAAAGACTTATACCTAAGACATGAAACCATACAAATCCTACATGATAACATCAGAAAGACTCTTCTGGATATTGGCTTAGGCAAATAATTCGTGGCTAAGACCCCACAACCATATTCACAAAAAGAAAAATAAATAAACAGGACCTAATTTAACTAAAAAGCATTTTCACAGCAAATAAAATAATCGGTAGTGTAAGCAGACAACCCACAGAGTGAGAGAAAATATTCACTTTCTATGCATCAGACAAAGGGTTAGAATGCAGAATCTACAAGGAACTCAAACACATCAGCAAGAAAAAAACAAATAATCCCATCAAAAGTGGGAAAATGACTTGAATAGAGATTTTTCAAAAGAAGATATGCAAACAGCCAACAAACATACAAAAAATGTTCAACTCATCATCCGGAAAATGCAAATTAAAACCGTAATGAGAAATGAGATACCACCTTACTCCTGAAAGAATGGCCATAATTAAAAAGTCAAGAAAACAACAGATGTTGGCATGGATGTTGTGAAAAGGGAATGGAATGCTTTGACACTGCTGGTGGGAATATAAGTTAGTACAACCACTAAGGAAAACAGTATGGAGATTCCTTAAAGAATTAAAAGTAGAACTACTGTGTGATCCAGCAATCCCACCACTGGGTATCTCCCAAAAGGAAAATAAGTCATTATGAGGAAATAGATACATGCACACATATGTTTATAGCACCACAATGAGCAACTGCAAAAAGATGGAACCAACCTAAGTGCCCATTGACCAATGAGTGGATAAAGAAAATGTGGTATATATACAACATAGAATACTACTCAGCCATAAAAAGGGATAAAATAATGTCTTTTGCAGCAATGTAAATGGAGCTACAGGCCATTATTCTAAGTGAAGTAATTCAGAAATGGAAAGCCAAATATCATGCGTTCTCATGTGTAAGTGGGAGCTAAACTTTGAGCACACACATGCATAAGAAAGATAATAATGGATATTGGGGACTGTGGGGGAAAGGCTGGGAGGGAGCGAGAGACAAAAGACTATGTATTGGGTACAGTGTACACCGTTCAGGTGACAGGCGCACTAAAATCGCAGAAAATAACCACTAAAGAACATATCCATGTAACCAAAAGCCACCTGTACTCCCAAAAACGATTGAAAATTATGAAAATAAAAATGAAAAAAAAAACACAATAAAGTACCACCACACACTTATTACAATAATTAAAATTAAAAACATTGGACATATCAAAGGTTAGCAAGACGAAATGCAACTAGAATTCTCATACCCTGTTGGTGGGAATATAAAATGTTACAATCACTTTGGGAAACAGTGTTGCAATCTCCTAAAAAATTAAATACACATCTACCATATGACTCACCCTTCCTTTTCCTTGGTATTTACCCCCCCCCAAAAAATAAAAGCACACATCTATACAAAGACTTGAACACAAAATTTTCAAAAAAGCTTTATTTGTATGAGCCCCAAACTGGAGCTGACTCAAATATCCCTAAACAAGTGAAATGAATAAGCAAATTTTAGTGCATTTAAACATTGGAGTACTACTCAGCAATAAAATGATATGAACTACCGATACATGAAACAACATGAATGAATCTCAGAATAATTATGCCGAGTGAAAGAAGCCAGAAGAGAAAAGAGTACACTCTATATGATTCCACTTATATAAAATTTTAGAAAATGCCAACTAATTTACAGTGAAGGAAAACAGATTAGTGGTTGGGTACAAGCCGGGCAGGGGAGGAGGCAGGCATGACAAAGAAGCATGAGGAAACCTTTGGTGGGTAACAGATATGTTCATTATATTGATTGTGTTGATGGTATCCCAGTGTATACCTATGCCAACATGTAACAAATTATGCACTTTACATATGTGTAGTTTATGACATGTCAATTGTACCGCCATAAAGCTATTTTTAAAAATAAGAATTTATAGCAGGTCACACACCATTCTTGTTAAAATATACAATGTGATCATGATGGCTTAGAAAGGCAGGGTAGACAGGAGGTGGAGCTTGCAGTGAGCTGAGATCCGGCCACCGCGCTCCAGCCTGGGGGACAGAGCGAGACTCTGTCTCAAAAAAAAAAAAAAAAAAAGAAAAGAAAAGAAAGGCAGGGTAGAGACAGACTTATGTTTCACAGGGAACCTAAGTACGAGAATTTACGAGAGAGACCCTTAATCATTTTACATATATGACAACAATATAAGGAGACACACAAATAAGTAAAATTTACTTTTTGAATCACCTGGCAGTTAGAAAGGTAAAATAATGCTCAGTTAAGCATACCGGGTCTTCATTAAGTACAAAGATTTATTCATTTTTCTCATATTAGCTCACTAAAAATTAAACGCAAGCTACTGGTTCTGGCCTGTCATTCATCCTGCTGCTAATTATGGGAGTTCTTAGCAGCCAGGGCCACAGAGGGCAAAGATGCCAATAATTTACACATCATATTAAGCATGTGATGACAGAATTGCTTGGCAACTTTAATTTTTATTCCAAATATATTCCAAAGGTGTAGGATAGAAAAAGAAAATGCACTTAATGTGTTCCACAGGGAAATATACATTACAGAGCATTCAGGAAATTCCCCTGTTTCAAATAAACACGTAACAGGAGGAGACTAAAAATTATAATGGTGTTACTTTTAAGGAATAGAACTAAGAGGTGAGGAATGAAGAGGAAAGAAAGATTTATTTTTTGGCATGGTTTTTTTGTATATTCTTGGAAGTTGTTGTCATGTACAGAAGTTACATTTTTATGAGAAAACTAAATAAAAATTTTAAGATGCAGCACAACTCTGTCACTGAAATGCTTGTCCCAGGTCAATCCTCAGGAATGAATCTGCTAGTAGGGCTCCTCTCTTCAGATCAAAATAATTATACGTAGATAGATAGACATCACTATCTATGTCTATATATAGGTGTATAGCAATATATAATCTATATATAGACAAATATATAGTAATTATATATATAGACATAGTGATACACACATGCACACACAGATATATATATACACCCACACACACACACATACACAGATATATATATATATGCTACTGTGTCTACCTATTCTATTTGACATAATAAACTGGTGCATTACTTGCAATGATCATTGCAGAATGGTGGCTGACAACCCTGTAACACTCCTCTACCCCCCAAACCCCCATTGTCCACAGGCCATAATAGATTGTAGAAACATGGGTTGATCCAATATATTGGTTTTTTCATCTGTAACTTGAGAAATATATTTATTTTTATATAGTTGTGGCTAATTTACATTCACTTGGCATCTTTTTAAAATATTTATCGTATACAGCGTTAATGTTAACTGCTTTCCGTAATGAAACAAAATGTGCACTGTTAGCAATCTTCAGGACTGTCATTGAAAGATACTTTCCTTTGTCATTTAGTAATTTAGTAACTTTTCATCCTCTTTTTAAAAGCCTCCAAAATGTCAGCAGACATCCATTATCAGATTAGATACCTCTTACTTTCAATTATTTAGCTATACCAAAGGAAGAATGGTATAAACATTTTTGTACATCTCCTGATAAATTCTAGTGGAGAAAAAAAAAGAAACTACCTAATTAGACTCTTAGTTTACCCTAGTGCAAGCACCACAGGAAAACTAGTACCTGTGTTTAAGTTAGTCATCTTGTTTTTAAAAAAGAAAGGGAAAGAATGTGAAAGATATATGTATAAATTATTCTTTACAAACCTGTACACATCAAATTTTATATGTAACAAAGTTACAATCTTTATGGTATCTGTAAACTCTCTTTAATAGCAATATATTAACTTTATCTACAAGGTCATCAAAAAGACCCTTAGAATACAAATTAAAATGGTCAATGGCTAAAGTCCTGAGAGCCATTATTATACCAAGTCTATTACCAATTATTCTGACATATCTGCTTTCAAATCCAGTCTTTATTACTGATTAAGTCTGTAACATTGAACAAGAAATATAATATCTATGATGTTCAATTTTTTCACCCATAAAATTGAGACAGTAGTTCATAAAAATGGACTTATTGTAAGGTTTAAATAAAATGATATATGTGAGGTGCTGGTAGACAGTAGGTAACCAACTACTGTTCTTACCTTGCCCTTCAGAGTTATAAGCAGCACTTATTTTAGCCAGTAGTTTTAAAAATGAAGGCATTGACACTTCCCTTTCTGCTAATGTTCAGGTTTACCAAATTAGTTTGATTTAATGGGCCATTATGAGATCTAGAGTTTTGCATTCAATAATTTGGAATAGCTGTTCCATACGATCTATATAATGTAATTTTATGTTTAAAAATGCACCTCTTAAGTTATACGTTGTCATTTCTATTTGATAAAGCTTCTATGACCCAGAAAACCATTCAAGATCATTTGAACACACTGAAACCTTACAGAAATAATTTTACAGAGTTAATGCTGAGAAGTAGCACTCTGAACATTCAGAGATTTTCATATCGTAGTGAAATAAAGATCATAATTGATTAACCAGAAGCAAGAAAAAACATTTTATAAAGGTTTTCTGGCAATCAACTCTGCTAAAACACACTCAATAATCAAAATACAATTTATAGATATTGAAAAGAAATAAGCATATTAACAATCTTATAAAATTATAGAATCATGTCATTCTTCATTCAACAAACTTTTATTTATTTATTTATTTGTACCAGTACCAAGTTTTAGGGACCCTAGACTAGAAAGACATAACATTGTCCACAGAGAATCCACTTCCTAGAGGTTAAAACTGTCAGACAGATAATTACAGTAGAGGGTAACATGTTGTATAGAGGAAGACACTAGAGAGTGGTGTAGGAGCCCCTGAGAATAAGTGTGAGGAAATCTCTAGGGTCAAGATAGTACCTGAACTGAGTCCTTTTGTGAGTAGGAGTTAGCTAAGCCTGGATGCAAGGAAAGAGCTATTTAAGCAGACATTTGCAGGGTGCTGCCTAAATAAAGAACTGCCTTCTGGATGAGATGCTAATGAACTATTTGAAAATCTGCCTTGTTGATATTAACAAGAAAGCCTTACAATGAAGCACAGTTTATCTGAAACCCAACAGATTATTCCCTCACCATCTTAAAATTGTAAATATGAGCTGCTAGAACACTGACTGAAAAATGTCCCCACATGCAAATCAATTTTTATTAATCCAAAATTGTCAGTTGGCATATTTTAAGAAGTGGTATCAGCAACCACCAACAACCAATATAGGTTAGCAAAATTAGAAGATTTACTTCACAGAGAGTAAAGCTTGGAGTATGTTAACTAAAAAAAGGAATATGCATCCAAATGAACTCATTAACAGGAACCTAGCAGCTGCCAGATTAAGAATGAAGAGGCTATTGAAATGTAAACCACAAGAGAAGAGAATTGGACACGTGGTAAAAAGCACAAGAATATTCTCCAAAAGAATTCCAAAAATACATCAATTGGCATTCCTAATTTAAAACAATGTTCTTTCCTTAAATATGAAAAGTTCCTATATTAAAACACAGACCCACTTTGACTAAGTGTTTTTTATATTCAGTAACTTGGGCTTTATATGCTTATTATATTTTATATTCTAGAGGCATTTTAGACTCAGAGCATCAGCCTTCATTAAACACTAAATCAATATAAGGGTTTTAACATCTCAGAGGCATAGACATTGTGTTTATTAGATGAAGAATCATGTTACTAAAGTTTGACATTTTCCCACATCTCTGAGAAATCACCATTTGCACTTAGTAACAAATTTTAGTCTCAAAAAAAGATACGTTTATATGGGACGTTCCCAACTCCCAATATTGGTAGATTCCCTTTGACCTACAAATCATACCCATGAAATGTCAATTTGCTTTTCAACAATAAGATGAACAAACCGATCCTGCAGTTGCCTCATCACATTTTAAAATGCATATTCTGAGCATGTTTGTCATGTCAACTTTGCATATTTATTTTCAACACGCAAGTATTCACTATTTGTCACCTTATAGAGACAAACTTTACCATAGAATCTAATATTACTCTAAATGTCAAATATGTTTTCATATTAATAGCCTAAAGCACTATAAAAATTATTTGTTTACATTGGCCTGAGTCAAAGAATATGCTGCAAATAAATTTTTTATAAAAAAGGTTAGGCATATGGTAAAAAATTAACCTTTTCACTAAATTCTGTCTACGAGTCATGACCATAGAAAAGAATGCTGAAAAAAGACCACGGTTCTCTCTTCTTTGTAATGCCCTATAGCACCTGGTGCAATGTTCTGCAAGAAGCAAATAATCTATAACCATTAATAGTCCTTTGGAAGGAGGCTTCAAGATGGCTGACTAAAGGCACGGGGCACACATCTCCTACACAAACAAGAACCAAAGAGTGAGTAAATAATCACACTTAGAACAAAGCCTCTAGGAGAGAACACTGGTATTCAGCAGAGAAGTGACAGGAAACACTTACGGAACTGAAAAAGAAGAAAGAGAGGCACTCAGCCGGATTAGGATTGTCTGGGAGCCCAGAGAGGCCCTCAATGTGGAGAAAGTGTTAAGATGGATCCCCAGCAGTCCACATTCCCATCACAAATTCCTGCAACCCCAGTCACAGGAGAGCCCGTCGATCATTATGCACCCTAAGACTAGTATAGACAGCTGCCCAGAATCCGAGTGAAGGCATTATTCTTGAGAGAGAGTTCACATTGAGTTCCACTCCCCACCCCAAAGACCCAAGCAGCTGCAGTATGATGCCATTTTGAAAGCCTGGCCCTTTCAAGACTGCATAATGCCTTGGGGTCCACAGCCCCTTCATATCCACGTCCCTGGAAACCCCACTGAAGTCCTCCTGTATACACATGGAAGGCTTCAATGATGCCAGTAGCACCCAGCAGTACAGTCGGATTCCCACTCCAGCCCACAGTCCAACATGCAAGAGAATAGGCAGTGCTGCACACCTTCCAGGCTGTCTCTGAGACAACGGGAGATAAGGCATGCTTTTTGCAGAGTCTGAGAGCCACCTGCCTCGGGCTGCTATCACTGACAGCAACCCTATGCCGTCCTTAGCAGCAGAGCAAGCACACAGTTGCATGTACCCTGAGGACAGGTTCTCTCCTTTAGCCACCCCCACCCAGGAGCCTAGGTATTGCCTCAGCCCCCTCACCACAGCCTGCACCCTTGCACAACATCGTAGGGTCCTGAAGACAGACTCTTACTGCATGGTATCAGGCCCCCACCAGAGCCCAAATTGTGTCCCCCAACTCCTGCCCCCTATTTGGGGATCCCAGCCCCACTGATCACCCCAGCAGTCAAAACCACAAGAGATAGAATCTTACCCCAGTTAGAGTGGCTATTATCAAAAAGACAGAAAATAGCATGCTGGCAAAACTGTGCAAAAAAGAGAACCCTGTTGGTGGGAATGTAAATTAGTCCAGCCATTATTAAAAACAGCATGGCATTTCTCAAAAAACTAAAAATAGGATTACCATAATATCCAGTAATCCCACTACTGGCTGTTTATCCAAAGGAAAGGAAATCAGTATGGGAAAGGGAGTCCTTCACATCCATGCTTATTAGTGCTATTCACAATAGCCAAGATATGGAATCAACCTAAGTGTCCATCAGTGGATGAACGGATAAAGAAAATGTGGCATATATACACAATGGAATACTATTAGGCAATAAAAATGAATAAAATATTGTAATTTGTAGCAACATGGATGGAATTCAAGTTGTGGTAAGTGAAATAAGCCAGGCAAAGAAAGACACAAATTCCGCGTTCTTACTCATAAGTGGGAGCTCAAAACTTGTTTTGTTTTCATGCTGAGAGAGAGTAGAATGACAATTACTGGAGGCTGGAAAGTGTTGGGGGAAGAAGGATGATAAAGAGGTAGGTAAATGGGAACAAACATACAATTAGATAGAAGAAATAAGTTCTCATGTTTGATAGTGGAGTAGAATGACTATAGCTAACAACAGTATATTTTACATTTCAAAATAGCTAGAGAGTATTTGAATTGTTCCCAACACAAAGAAATGATCAGTGCTCAACGTGATGAATATCCTAAATATCCTGACTTGATCATTACACATTCTATGCATGTAGCAAATACTCACATGTACCCCATTAATACGTACAAATATAATGCATCAATTAAAAAAATAGTCTACTGCTTAAACTTTTCTAATTTAAAAGTAAGTTCATAATCAGTCTCATGAAGTTCAAGTGATTGGAAGTGTCCAATGATCTCAGGTAAGAGTTGTTCAGAAGTTAGCCTAGTCATCCTTCTAGAACTTGATCTTAACACTCATCTTTCTGTTAAATAAATAATAGAATAGAGACATTTGTAAATTTACTGTCTTATCCTGAGCTATTGGAGAGTTACCCTGAAGGTCTACCATACACTGATTTGTAATTTGTATAAATCACAAATTTAATTTGTTTGAAACTGTGGCAGATCTTCTGACTGCTGAGCTCTCAAACGTAGCTATTTTGTTTTCATCTAGCCATCTTTGAATTAATTACTTTGTAAGTATTTGTGATTTGGGAATTTTAGACAAGTCCTATGATATATCGCTCACAAATATCTCCTGCTTATGTCCTATCATCCTCCAAGCCCTTCCACAGTGACTACCACACGTATAACCAGCCTGTTCTCAGTCACGTATTATAAATAAGAATCCCTCCTCGTTCTCCACGCTCTCATGTCTACGTTTACTTATAATGAGGAGACATTTAAGAGGTTTAAACAGGGAAATAGCATGAACAGATTTATGTTTCATTAAGGTCACTTTGAAAGGTAGATTTCTAATTAGGTTGAATGAGATACCTCTTTTTTATGCTCTCATTGTCCCATGAGCATATTTGCCAAAGATTTCAGGGACAACAAAGCCCAGATCCCCAATACTTGGGTTTTCTCTCTCCAAATTTGAGCTCTTTTAAAATATTTGGCCTCTTCAACATGTTTTACTCAAAATTACATGATTCTAGTATTTTTGCTAATATCAGAAGAAACTTCCTTTTCCAGGAAAAGAAATAGATTAGCAGAGAATGAATTTACCATCCTTTCTGAAAAAGCTTTAAATAGACAAAGTATATGATATGGTAGTTCTCGATACGTATGTGAAAAACAGTGATTCCTAAGAGACAGGGAACAAAGTGAGCCCTACAATTGCCCCAGGTTAGTGCCTAAAGAGAGTTTCATAGGCTATGATTCAGGGAGGGAGAACTTACACCAGGGAGACTTACAGGTAAGAAAATGCTAGGAATCCAGGCAGACCAAGGCAGTTAGTGGTCACAGAGAGGAGAAGAGAGGACAGAGCTGCCAAAAGACGGGGGATACTAAGGTCTGAGGAGAGTGCCCCTCACATCATCAGCTAAGTATTGATTGGAGCATGAACATAAGGAATCTACCTAAGGCTAGGGAACATTAATCCTAGAATAAGTATGGCTCTAAGTCTACCTAAGAAAGCTTAAGAGTAAGACTCAAAAGAACCAAACTGTTTGCAAGTAACCAAAACTGTGTCCCACAATAAACCTCAATGATACTTTTATAAATACAGATATATCCAGCACCCAAAAAGGTAAAATTTACAATGTATGGTATCCAATAAAAAATTAACAAGCATGTACAGTAGTAAATTTCATTCATAATTCTCAAAAAAGTCAGTTGAAATTGACCTAAAAATTACCAACATGATAGGATCAGTAGATGAGAACAACAAAACGACTGTTATAACTGCATTCCATATGTTCAAGAAACTAGAGAAAGAACTGATTGTATTAATTGGGGACATGGAAGATATAAAAATCCACTCAATCAAACTTCTAGAGATGAAAACTACTGTGATGAAAAATACAAAACCACTGTAAATATAAAGACACAAATGTATCAAAAGTAAAAAGACCGACCACAGTGAGATACTATCTTACACCTGTCACACTCTTATCAAAAAGAAGAACGATAACAAGTGTTGGCAAGGATGTAGAGAAAAGGGAACACACACTGTTGGTGGTATTGTGAATTAGTATAGCCATTTTGGAAAAAAGTATGGAGTTGCCTCAAAAAACTAAAAATAGAGCTATTATATGATCCAGAAACCTCACTACTGGGTATACACTGAAAGAAACTAATTTCCGTATGTTAAAGAGATATCTGCACTCCCATGTTCATTGCAACATTATTCACAATAGCCAAGATATAGAAACAATCCAAGTGTTAATCAGTGGATGAATGGACTCTAAAAATGTGTACATTTACAATGCAGTACTATTCATCCTCCATCAAACAAGAAATTCTGTCATTTGTGGCTACAAGGATGAACCTAGAGGACATTATGTTAAATGAAATAAACGAGGCACAAACAGAAAAATACTATATGATCTCACTTAAATGTGGAATCTAAAAACATCAAACTCAGAAGTAGAAAGTAGGATGGTGGTTATCAGAGGCTGAAGGTGGAGAGGTGGACAGAGAAAGAAGAGATGTTGGTCAACAGCCAAGTTTCAGTCAGATAGGAGGAATAAGTTCTGTTGTTCAATTGCACATGTCTATAGTTAATAATAATAAAATATTTTGCTATACTTCAAAATAGCAAAAAGAGAAGATTTTAAATATTCTTTCCATAAAAAATGGTAAATGTTTGAGGTGACGGTTATACAAATTCACTTGATTTAATTATTCCACAAGTTCACATGTGTTGAAACATCACATTGTGCCATATATATGTATATATACACACACACACATATACACACACATATATATACACATATATGTATATATACACACACATATATATGCACACATTATTGCCTTAAATAATAATTTCTTTAAAAGGGTATAACTCTTAAAATTTCACAAAGTAATAGGTTTTTACTTCTAATATTTATTTTCAGTGAAAAGCAATGAAACAATGGAGGAAATTCATCATCTCATAATCCTAGCGTTCTTTGCTTTGTGATAGATCAGCAAATGAGGCATCTGTCAGCATCCAGTGAAAACTTTCAATGAGAGAATTGAGTAACGCTAAAAAACCAAATATCTATTCAGAAATACAACTAGTATGACATTTTGATAGATGCTTTCTGAACTTAACATACACAAGTAAATCAGTTTCACTTTATTATCCATAAACATTGTGTAAAACTAGATGTTTCACTGTTTAGCAACCTTGATTTGTAATTGTTATGCAAAGTATATTGATACACATAATCTAAACTATTCAACTACAAATTATTAGATAGACAAAGATATTAAAGTCATCGTAAAGAAAAACACATTAATCTCTTCAACAAGAAATATTCAAGCTTATAAAAAAGACAGCGTAAGACAAGATCAAATATTTATACAGAATTAGGATGACAGATGGACATAACATTATAATTTAAAAGTATGAATATAATTACATACAATTTACTATTTCTAAATGTGTTTCTTTAGAAGGTTTTTAGCTGTATACAAAATGCTTTCAAAAAGGGACTTGAATAATATTTTCTCACTATAATCACCACCATTTTGAGGTGTTTCGGTAACTTTTAAAACAAAGAACCTGTGGTAACAATAGATTAAACCCTTGGTTCAAGGTCCCATGAAAAGTTAACTGGTTCTTTCGTTTATTCTGTCATTCAGTCATTCAAACATTTATTAAAGACCACTGAATCCAAAGAATGGTGTTAAGAACTAGATAAATAGTTAAATAAAACACAGTTGACCTACTAGTGGTTACATTCGAGATAAATAAAAATTCAATCTCATGGACTTTTATATATTAGTCTTTTGTTTATCTTTATCATTTTCATCTTCCTTTATATCACCTTCATACAAAAAAAAAAAAACAACGTAATTTTATTGTCTCCACTGACAATCATATCCAAACCTTGTTATTCTTTTTTTAATCAAAGATTTAATTTTTAATGTTTAGATTTCAGTGAAGGATGTTCTTTTATTTGCCAGCTTTATTAAGGTATAACTGACAAAAACTTTATATGTTTGTTTGGGCTGCTATAACAAAGTACCATATACTGGGTGGCCTACAAACAACAGAAATCTATTTTCACAGCTCTGGAGGCTAAGAAACCCAAGATCAAGACACCAGAGGACTGTGTCTGGTGAGGACCCATTTTCTGATTCATGCATAGCACCTTCTAGATGTGTCTTCATGTAGTGGGAGGGCAAACCAGCCCTTTGAAACATCTTTTACAAGGAAACTAACTCCTAATCAGCTTCCAAAGACACACCTCTGAATAACATTACATTGGTGACTGGGTTTCAACACATGAATTTTGGAAGGGACACAAACATTCAGACCATAGCAATATTTAAGGTGTACAATGTGATGTTTGACACATGTGTTCATTGTAAAATTGACATATTTCCCAAATTTTTCTGTACCCTAGTCCCTGGCAAACACCATTCTACTCTCTGCTTCTGTGAATTCAAAGTTTTTAGATCCTATATATAAATAAGATCATGCAGTATTTGTCTTCCTCTGTCTAGAATATTTCAATTAGCATAATGTCCTCTGTGTTTAGTCATGTTGTCATTAACGACTGGATTTTTCCCTTTCTTAAGGCCAAATGGTATTCCACTGTGTGTGTGTGTGTCACACTTTCCCTACCCATTCATCTATCGATCAACCTTTGGGTTGTTTCTGTGTCTTGGCTATTGTGAATAATGCTGCATGAACATTTGAGAGCAAGTATCTGTTGGAAATACTGATTTCATTTCCTTTGGTTATATAGTCATGCACCACAACAGGATGTTTCAATCGATGATGCACAACATACATGACAGTGGTCCTATAATATAATGGAGTAAAAAATTCCTATCACCTAATGTCACAGCCATTGTAATGTTACAGTGCAATGCATTACATGTTTATGGTGATACTGGTGTAAACAGCATACTGCACTGACAGTCATATAAAATATAGCACATACAATTATGTATGGTACATAAGTCTTGATAATAAATGGCTAAACTATTGGTTTATTTCTTTACTATACTTTTTGCTATTTTACAGTATACCCCCACTTATTTTTTTTTAGTTACCTGTACAGCAGCCTCAGGCAGGTCCTTCAGGACATATTGAAGAAGAAGGCATTGTTTTATAGGAGACAAAACTCATGTGAGTTATTGTCCCTGAAGACCTTCCACTGGGACAAAACGTGGAGGTGAAAGGCAGTGATATTGATGATCCTGACACCGTGTAGGCCTGGGATAGTGTGTGAACTTGTCTCCTAGTTTTTAACAAAAGTTTAAAAAGAAAAAATGTAAACAAAAAATTAAAAACGTTTATAGAATAAGGATATAAAGAATATTTTTGTACAGCAGTACAATGTGTTTGTGTTTTAAGCTAAGTGTTATTATGAAAGTCAAGATGTTTTAAATGAACTTAAAAGTTTATAAAGTGATAAAGTTACATTAAGCTAAGGTTGATTTATTATTGAAGGAGAATATTTTGTTATAAATTTAGTGTAACTTAAGTGTACAATGTTTATATAGTCTATAGTAGTATATAGCAATGTCCTAGGCCTTCACATTCAACCATCACTCACTGACTCACCCTCAGCAACTTCCAGTCCTGAAAACTCCATTCATGGTAAGTGCCCTATACAAGTGTACATTTTTTATTTTTAAACTTTTTAAATTTTTATTGAAGTTTAGTATACACACAGAAAAATGTGCCTAAGTGCCAGCTCTGTGAATTTTCACAAAATGAACACATGTGTAACCAGGATCAACAGAGTGCTACCAGCATCCAGAAGTCTGCCAGTCACTATCCTAACCCCTAAGCCACTCTTCCTGACTTCTAACAACATGAATTTGTGTCTTTTTGTGTTTCATACATATGGAATCATATGATACCTGTATCTATTGTTTTGTGTCTCGCTTCTCTTACTTAACATTATGCCTGTGAGAGCCATCCATGTTAAGGCATACAGTTGTAGTTCAGGTATTCTCATGTATTTTAGAGACAGAGTCGTTGTCACCCAGGCCGGAGTGCAATGCCAGTGGCATGAGTATAGCTCACTGTGGCTTCAAACTCCTGGGCTCAAGTGATCCACCTACCTCAGCCTCCCAAGTAGCTGGGACTTACAGGTCTGTGCCACCACACCTGGCTATGTTTTGGTTTTCTGTTTATTTTTTGTTTTGTTTTGTAGAGCTGGGACCTTGCCATTGCCCAGGTTGCCTCAAACTCCTTGCCTCAGGATTTTCCCAGCTTGGACTCCCAAAGCACTGGTACTACAAGTATGAGCCACTGTCTCCAGCCCCCATTTTTAAAAAATCTTTTATACCATATTTTTATTGTATCTATGTTTAGGTGTGCTTAGATACACAAATGCTAACCAATGTGTTACTATTGCCTATAGTATTAAGTACATGCTTTGTGGGTTTGCAGCCTAGAAGCAGTAGGCTATACCATATAGCCTAGATGTGTAGTAAGCTATACCACCTAGATTTGTGTGAGTTCACTTTATTATGTTCACATGATGACAAAATCACCAATGACATGTTTCTCAGAACATAGTCCCATTGTTATGTGACATGTTACTGAATACTCAAAAGTGGAATTGCTAGATCATATGGTAGTTCTAGTTCTAATTTTTCATGAATTTCTATAGTTTTCTATAATAGCTGTGCCAATTTACATTCCCATCAACAGTATACAAAGGTTCCCTTTTCTCTACATCCTTGCCAACACTTAACTTTTATCTCTGATAGTAACCAGCCTAACAAGTATGAGGTGATAGCTCATTGTGGTTAGTTTGTTTTCTAACATTAAAATATATATACGGTGTACAACATGCTATTTTGGTACACATATTACACAGTTAAATGATTACTATAGTTAAGCAAGCTAAACCATCAATTACCTTCCATAGTTACCCGTTCTTTTTGTGTGATATAAGCACATAAAATCTACTCTCTTAGCAAATTTTCGTTATACAGTTTCCTCTTGGTGTATGCATGTTTCACATCCCACAAATAATTGAATTTTCAATCTGTGTTTGCTTGAAAAAAGTCCATGTATTAGTGGACCTGCACAGTTCAAACCTGGGTTGTCCAAGGGTCAACTGTATAATATCATATTATTATAGTCCTCATACTGGATGTTAGATCTCTGGACTTAACATTTCCTACATAACTACAGCACTCTTTTACCCACTTCCCATTTCCTCCCCTACCCATTTCTGGTAACCACTGATCTACTCTCTGTTTCTACAGGTTTGAAATATATAGTCCACATATAAGTGAGAACACATGGCATATTTTTCTCTGTTTCTGCCATATTTCACTTAGCGTAATGTCTTCCAGGTTTATCTATGTTGTTATAAATAACAATACCTCCTTTTTTAAGTCTAAATATTTCTCTCTGTGTGTGTGTGTATCTGTAGCAGAGAGAGAGAGAGAGAGAGAGAGAGGGAGAGAGAGAGATCACAATTCTTTGCTCATTAATCCATCATAGATTCTTAGGTTGTTTCCACATCTTCATTACTGTAAATAATGCTGCAATGACTATGGGAGTGTAGATATCTCTACAAGGTTCTGATATCATTCCCTTTGGGTGTATACCCGGCAGAAGATTTGCTGGGTCATATAGTAGTTCTATTCTTAATTTTTAAAGAAATATCCATGACATTTTCTGGTTGTACCAATTCACATTCCCACCAACAGAGAGCAAAGGTTCCCTTTTCTCACACTCTCATCAACACTTCTTATCTCTTGTTGATAACAGCCATCCTAACAGGTATAATATGATATCTTATTGTGGTTTTGATTTGCATCTTCCTAATGACTGTTGAGAACCTTTTTATATTACCTGTTGATCACTTATGTGTCTTCCTTGGGAAAAAAAAAAACGTCTACTCAGGTGTTTTGCCTATTTTTAAAATTATACTTTAAGTTCTGGGATATATGTGCAGAACATGCAGGTTTGTTACATAGGTATACATGTGCCATGGTGGTTTGCTGCACCCATCAACCCGTCATCTACATTCGGTATTTCTCCTACCGCTATCCCTCCCCTAGACCCCCACCCCGACAGGCCCCTGTGTGTGATGTTCCCCTCCCTGTGTCCATGTGTTCTCGTTGTTCAACTCCCACTTATGAGTGAGAACATGCAGTGTTTGGTTTTCTATTTCTGTGTTAGTTTGCTGAGAATGATGGCTTCCAGCTTAACCCATGTCCCTGCAAAGGACATGAGCTCATCCTTTTCATGGCTGCATACTATTCCATGGTGTATATGTGCCACATTTTCTTTATCCAGTCTATTAGTGATGGGCATTTGGGCTGGTTCCAAGTCTTTGCTATTGTAAACAGTGTTGCAATAAGCATACATGTGCATGTGTCTTTATATTTTTAATTAGGTTATTTGTTTTGTGTTATTGAGCTATGAGTTCCTTATATATTTGAATATTTATAATGTAGACATATGGTTGGCAAATATTTTCTGTTAATCTATAGGTTGTCTTTTCATTTTGTTCATTGTTTCCTTTGCTGTGCTAAAGCTTTTTACTTTGGTGTAGTCTCACTTGTTTGTTTTTACTTTTGTTGCCTGGCCTTTAGGTGTAATATTCAAAAAATTATTGCCAAGGCCAATATCAAGGAGATGTTCTCTATTTTTTCTTCTAGAAGTTTTACAGTTTCATGTCTTATATTCAAGTCTTTAATCCATTTAAGTTTGTTTTTGTGTATAAGGTTCCAATTTTAAGTTTTTGCAGGCAAATACCCAGTTTTCCCAACACTATTAGAGAGATTAATAGTCCCTTATGATCCTTTTTTATTTCTGAGGCATCTGTTGTAAGGTCTTCTCTTTTATTTCTGATTTTATTTACTTGAGAATTTTCTCTTTTTTTACTTAGTGTAGTTACGGGTTTGTTTATTTTATCTTTTCAAGTACTGACTCATAATTTTGTTGATTTTTTCTATTGCTTTGTTAGTGTCTTTTTCATTTATTCCTGCTCTGACATTTATTATGTCCTTCCTTCTGCTAGCTTTGGGCTTTTGTACTTTTTCTAGTTCCTTGAGGTATAACATTAAGTTGTTTGAGATCTTCTTTTGTAATGTAGGGATTTATCACTATAAATGTCCTGCTTTGTGCTGCTTTTGCTGCGTCTCCTAACTTTTGGTATGTTGTGTTTTCATTTTCATTTGTCTCTAGATACTTTTCAAATTCCATTTTGATCTCCTTTGTAACTCAATGCTTTTTCAGATTGTGGTGCTTATTTTCAGTGTGTCTGTGGGGTGTTTTGGGTTACTGTTTGTTTTTCAGTTTGGTTGTGGTTGCTTGCTGTTACTGATTTTTAGTTTCACCCGATTGTGGCTGAAACAGATACTTTATATGATTTTGATCTTCTTTAAAGTATTAAGACTTGTTTTGTGATGTAACATGTGATTGATCCTGAAGAATGTTCCATGTTGCTTGAGAAGAATGTGTATTCTGCTGTTGGATGGAATGTTCTGTGTATGTCTTTTAGATCCATCTGGTTTACAGTGTTTTTCAACTTTGTTGTTACCTATAGCTTAAGTCCATGGGAGTCAGCCTGGCACTAAGGCAAGTCTAGCCTGGGTCTGAGGCAAGGTCAGAACCTGAGTACACAGGTGATAATGTGGAGCTTGGGGCCATGGAGGCTGATCTGGTGTGAGGGATCACTAAGACTGACCTGGTGCTTGGGTCAATGGCAAAGCTGGGTACTCGTTTCACTCTCCTTATCCCATACAAAGGGGTTTTCTCTCCCTGCTGTGCTGCACAGGTGTGGGGAAAGGGTAATGTGGCTAAGGTGAAATCGTTCCTTCCATGCTCTGTAAAGTGTCTTTTCTTATTTCTGTGCTCCACTCAGGTACTTTAATCTCTCACTTAAATTTCTTAGCTTTTGTGAAGGTATTTTCAGGCATAGATAGTTATTCAAGCTGATGTTTCCAAAGCGGGATGAATGCTGGAAGTGCCTATTCTGCCATCTTGCTGATGTCCCAACCCTTCTCATTCTAACTGATTATAAGTAGAAGACAGAATATAACCTAATAATGGGTAGCAAGCTAGTAATTATTACTGGTATTATAATAACTTTATAAGTTAGAGTAGGCTAACTCCTATTCAGAAAAGACCACGCATTTATACTGACTCGAATACAATAGAAGTGTATTTCTTGATCATGAACAATATTAGATAAGTGAACAAGAAAATAGGACATTCTTATTCTTCATCGTTTTAAGAACGTATTGTGACACAGCTCCGCCATCTTGGCAGCTTCCAAGGTCACATTGGATGTCATCTTTATTTTTGACAACAGAATGGAAAAGAGATGGAGGGTATTGGTGGAATGATTTTAAAAGCCAGGTGAATACATATTACTTTTCACAATCCAGTAGCCAGAACTCAGTTACATGATAACTCATAATCACAAAGAGGCTGGAAAGTATCCTCTAGCTGTGAACTCAGGAAGAAGTGAACATGTATTTGGGTGAATATCTAAGATCTTCTGCCAGAGTAAAAAGGAGATTAATTCCCTAAAATCAAATAGTGAATTAGAGTTGTCTTCACTAAAGTCAATTTTTAAAATAATTTTTCTTACTTTTGAAAACAAACTAGAATATTTCATAATAATTATTCCATATAAAAACACAGAATTTCTAATGACAGGATGTTACTTTGTTTCTATACATATTCCAATAAATATTAACTTCATATTTTATTATAACTTTCCTGAATACTCCCTTTAATTTCTTTCTCTTTTCTATGAAATTAGAGGAAATGAGTTTTTACTCAGACCAATGAAAATTTAAATTCTGTCTTTTTCACTGCCTTGTATTCTTTTTTAGGCAAAATATTTTACTTTCTGAGCGTTGATTTGCTTATCTGTTTACTTTGATGAAGTTACTGAATTGAGTAAATGAGTCATATATATGCAAAATATTCAACTCAGTGGCATTTATGATATATGTCCTAGAAATAATGGCTCTTAATTTATATTCTTCATAATTTCATGTCTTTTGCCTGTTTTTGTTATTTAAGTTGTGGTAAAATATAAATAACAAAATTTACTATCTTAACCATTTTGAGTGCACAATTCAGTGGTGCTAAAGTACATTCACATTGCTGTGCTACATTCACCATGATCAATCTCCAGAACTTCGTCATCCCAAATTGAAACTCTGAACCTATTAAACAATAATATTCTGTTGCCTTTTCCTCCCAGGCTCTGATCACCACTGTTCTACCTTCTGTCTTGATAAATTTGACTATTCTAGATTTCTCATATACATGGAATCATGACAAGTTTTTTATTCTTCACTCATTGCCTTTTATGTATATATGATATATATTTTCTTTGTGATTACCAAGCACACTACCTACAACACCCTAAAGTTAAAACAATATGATTTGAATTGATACTAATTTAACTTCAATGGCATACAAAAACTCTACCCCTATACAGCTCTGTTGCCATCACTCCAGATTACTGATATCATAAATTACCTCTTTACGTATTGGATGCACAGTAACAGATTTAAAATTATTTTTATGCATTTGTCTTTTGAATTCTGTAGAAAATGAAAAGTAGAATTATAAATCAAAATTACAATAAAACTGTTTTTTATATGGTCTGTGTATTCATCCTAACTAGAGATCTTTATATCTTTGTATGGTTTCAAGTTAATAACATCCTTTAATTTCAACCTGAAAGACTCTCTCAGTGAGACTAAGTTGGTTTTTTAAAAAGATAAACAAAATAGATAAACCTTTAGCTAAATTAACTGGAAAAAAGAGAATAGACTCAAATAAATAAAATTGGAAATGAAATAGGAGACATTGTAATTGATATCACAAAAATACAAAGGATCACAAGAGGTTATTATGGAAAATTACATGCCAAGCAATTGGTTAACCTAGAAGAAACTGGTGAATTCCTAGATACATACAACCTATCAAGACTGAATCATGAAGAAATAGAAAATCTGAACAGACTAATAATAAGAAAGAGTATTGAATCAGTTAAATAAATAAATCAGTTAAATATGTATAATAATTTTATATACATACAAAATAAAATAAAATAAATTCCACCAATCTGAAGGACTCTTTAGTGTTTCTTGTATCTCTAGTGGCAATGATTTCCCTCAGCTTTGATCTTGGGATGTCTTAATTTCTTCTTCATTTCTGAAGGTCTTTTTTGCCAGATACAGAATTCTCAGTTGATAGGTAGTTATTCTTTTAGCATTTTAAATATACAATGCACCCTACTGGTTTGCGATGTTTCTGCTGAGAAATTCATGGATGCAAGTTGAATATCCCTTATCCAAAATGTTTAAAACGAGAAGTGTTTCAGATTTTTGATGTTTTATTTTGGAATATTTTCATTACACTTCCTGGTTGAGTATCCAAAATTTTAAAATCCCAAATCCAAATTGCTCCAATTAGCATTTCCTTTGAGCAAAATGGCAATCAAAAAGTTTCTGATTTGGGAGCATTTCAGACTTCGAACTAAGAATTTTGGAGGCTCAAACTGTAATTTATGGAGCATTCCTTAAAACTGATGACACTTCTCTCTTGCTACTTTCAAAATTTTCTCTTAATCTTTGACTTTTTAAAAATTGCCACTATTATTTTAAATTCAAGGCATAGATGCACATATTTCTTACATATGAATATTATGTGATATGGAGCTTTGGGGTATGACTAATCCCATCATCCAGGTAGTACCCAATATGTAGTTTATCAGCTCTTTTCGCCTTCCCTTCCTGCTTTCCTAGTGGTCCCCAGTATCTATTTTCCCCTCTTTATGTCCATGTGTAACCATTGCTTAGCTCCCCATTATAAGTAAGTATATAGAGTATTTAGTTTTCTATTTCTGCATTAATTCACTTAGGATAGTGGTCTCTGGCTGAACCCATTTTGCTGCAAAGGACATTATTTTATTCTTTTTTATGGCTCATAGTATTACATGGTGTATATGTACTACATTTTCTTTATCTAATTCACCATTGATAGGCACCTAGGTTGATTCTGTGTCTTGGCTGTTATGAATAGTGCTGCACTGAACATATAAGTGTATGTTTCTCTTTGGTAGAATGATTTATTTTCCTTTGGGTATATACCCAGTAATGGGATTGCTGGGTGAAATGGTAGTTCTATTTTTAGTTATTTGAGAAATCTCCAAACTACATTCCACAGTGGCTGAACTAATTTACATTCCCACCAGCAGTGTATAAATATTCCTTTTTCTCTGCAGCCTCACCAATATCTTTTTCTTAACATTTTAATAATAGCCATTCTGACTGGTGTGAGATAATGTCTCATTGTGGTTTTGATTTGCATTTTTTATTAGTGATAATGAACATTTTCTCGTTTTTTTTTTTGGTTTTTTTTTTTTTTTTTGGCTACTTGTATTTCTTCCTTTGAGAAGTATGCATGTCATTTGCCCATTTTTAATGGAGTTATTTTTGCTATTGAATTATGTATGTTCCTTATAGATTCTGGCTAGTACACCTGTGTCAAATGCATAGCTTGTGAATATTTTCTCCAATTCTGTAGGCTGTCTGTTTACTCTGTCAACAGTTTCTTTTGCTGTGCAGAAGCTCCCCAGCTTAATTTGGTCTCACTTGTCAATTTTTGTTTTTGTTGCAATTGCTTTGGAAGAATTCATAATAAATTTGTTTCAAGGCTGATGTCCAGAATGGTGTTTCCTAGGTTTTCTTCCAGAATTCTTATATTTTGAAGTCTTACATTTAAACCTTAAATCCATTCTGAGTTAACTTTTGCATATGGCTAAGCTGGTTATCCCAGCACCATTTATTAAATAGAGAGTCTCTCTTCATTGCTTTTTTGGTTGAGTTTGTCAAAGATCAGTTGGTTGTAGGTGTGGAATTTAATTTCTGGGTTCTCCTTTCTGTTCCATTGTTCTATGTGTCTGTTTTTGTACCAGTACTATGCTGCTTTGGTTACTGTGGCCTTGTAGTATAGTGCAAAGTTGGGCAATATAATGCTTCCAGCTTTGTTCTTTATGTTTAGGATTGCTTTTGCTATTCAGGCTCTGATTTGGTTCCATATGAATTTTAGAATATAATTTTCTAATTCCGTGAAAAATGATTTTGGTGGTTTAATAGAAATAGCATTGAATCTGTAGATGGTTTTAGGCAGTATGGCCATTTTATCAATACTGATTCCTCTGTTTCATAAGCATGGAATTCCATTTGTTTGTGTCATCTATAATTTCTGATAGCAGTGTTTTGTTTTCTCTTTGTAGAGATCTTGCACTTCCTTGGTTAAACGTATTTCTAGGCATTTTATTTTTGTGGCTATTGTAAATGGTACTGCACTCTTTATTTGGCTCTCGGATTGAATGCTATTGGTGTATAGAAATGCTACTATTTTTATACATTACTTTTGTGTCCGGAAACTTTCCTTAAGTCATTTATCAATTCTAGGAACCTTTTTAATGGAGGCTTTAAGGTTTTCTAAGTATAGAATCATATCATCAATGAAGACAGTTTTACTTCTTCTTTTCCTATTTGAATGCCTCTTATATCTTTTCCTGTTTGAATGCCCGATTGCTTTGGCTAGGGCTTCCAGTACTGTTTTGAAAAGTAGTGGTGAAAGTGGGCAACTTTGTCTTGTTTTAATTCTCAAAGTGAATGCTTCCAGCTTTTGCCTATTCAGTATAATTCTGGCTATGCATTTGTTATAGATGACTGTTATTATTTTGAGATATATTCCTTCAGTGCCTAGTTTGTTGAGGATTTTTACCATGAAAGGATACTGGATTTTATGAAAAGTTTTTTCTGCATCTATTGAGATGACCAAATGACTTTATAGCTTCCAAGATTAAATCAGAAAGAAACTGAGATCCTGAGCAGACCAATAATGAGTTCTGAAATTGAGTCAGTAATAAAAATAACCAGGCAACAAATAAAAGCCCTGGACTAGATGAATTCACAGCCAGATTCTACCTGACATACAAAGAAGAGCTGGTACCCCTCCTACTGAAACTCTTCCAAAAAATCAAGGAGGAAGGACTCCTCCCTATCTCATTCCATGAAGCCAGCATCACTCGGATACTAAAATCCGGCAAAGACACAATGAAAACAGAAAACTACAGGCCCATCTACCTGATGAACATACATGCAAAAATTCTCAACAAAATACTAGCAAACCAAAACCAGCAGCACATCAAAGAGTGACTTCATCACAACCAAGTAAGCTTTATTCCTGGGATACAAGTATGCAAATCAATAAAAGTGATTCATCATAAAAGAATTGAAATATTTGACTTTTGATAGTTTGATTATAAGGTGTTTCAGTTTGGGTCCTTTGGGATTTATCTTATTTGGAGTGCTTTGAGCTTCTTAAATTTGTACATCCATGTTTTTGTAATATTTAGGAAGTTTTCATCCATTATCTTTTCAAATAATATCTCTTTCCTTTCTCTCTTCTAATTCTGTGACTCCTACAATAGATACATTAGTCAGTTTTGATGGTGTCCAAGCTCCATTCACTGTTTTCCATTTTAAAAAATTTCATTTTTCAGACTTGATGATTTCAATTGCTGTTTTCAAGTTCACTGATTCTTTTTCCCCTGCTCAAATCTGCTGTTGAATTCCTCTAGTGAATTTTTTAATAGAGCTCTATTTTTCAGCTTCAGAATTTTCTATTTTTTTGTCCATGTTTTCCTTTGCATCTTCGAGCATATTTAAGATACATGTTTTAAAGTCTTTGTCTAGTAAGTCCAATATCTTCCTTAGGGACAGTTTCTGCCTATTTATTTTGCTCCTTGGAGTGGGCTGTTTTTCTCTTTTTCCTTATGCCTTATGGTTTTTTTAAATAGGGCATTTGAAAAAACAGCCACCTTTCTCTGATTTGGCAGACTGCCTCTATATCAGGGAAGTCCTTCATTTATCAGCTAGTCTTGCTCTGAGCTTAGGTATCAGTCCCAGGTGAAAGACTAAATTTTTCTCAGGTCTTTTTTGATCATGCATTCTTATCTTGGGTCACATATAGTTTCTCAACTTCCCACACTATGGCTGCTTTTGACTGTCTTGATTTCCCAAAGAGCTTCACCCTAGATTCTTCTCAGGGTTCTGGATGATCTCCACCTACAATCTTTTACCCCAGGCATTGGTAAGTCTGTAGTATTTCTGCAGTTTAACAAGTATTGCTGCTGCTTTTCCCCATTGAGATCTGAGTTAAGAAGACAGTCACCAGTCTTTCAGGTTGTCCCCAGGCAGATGAAAAGGTTGCAGATAAGATCTTCTCTGCTCCCTCCAATTGTAGGCAGAAAACTGGGAGCTGGGCTGCCGCCTCCTTCAGACCAAGACGACACTGGACTGAGGAGAAGGTGGAGCAAGTGAAAATAAAAATTCCACAAAATCTCATTCTACTTTGAAGGCGGCTTTTTCTTCACTGGACATATATTTGGTTGCTATGAACTTTTGACTATATTCTCAAGCTCCTCTAAGATTGAATCAATAAATTTCTGGGTATTTCTTAACGCTTCCATGGGGGAAAGATGGAGCTTCCTAGTTTATCATTTTTGCTAATGTCCAGCCTGTCTTTTTAAATATAACTTTATTTAAGCATTATTACTTTATGTAAATTAAGAGATATTCTCTAACAGAAACATTTATAGTGAGCAAAAACACTCTTTTGTTTCTAAAGCTCATCAGGATGTGAAAACCATTGAATACAATATGCTACTCTTCTGGAAGAGAGCCATTTACTATGCTAGTCCCAGATTAAACTCTTATTGATAAAGTTTATAATTTTATAAGTTCTTAATAAATCCAATTATAAAATCACCTGAGAGTTGCATGCCTAAAATATTTAAACAATCTACAACAAGTAACACTCTCATTTCTTTTTTTTTTTTCTTTTATTTTTTATTTTTTATTTTTTATTTATTTATTTTTTTTTAATTTATTTATTATTATTATACTGTAAGTTGTAGGGTACATGTGCATAACGTGCAGGTTTGTTACATATGTATACTTGTGCCTTGTTGGTGCGCTGCACCCATCAACTCGTCATTTACATCAGGTATAACTCCCAATGCAATCCCTTCCCCCTCCCCCCTCCCCATGATAGGCCCCAGTGTGTGATGTTCCCCTTCCCGAGTCCAAGTGATCTCATTTTTCAGTTCCCACCTATGAGTGAGAACATGCGGTGTTTGGTTTTCTGTTCTTGTGATAGTTTGCTAAGAATGATGGATTCCAGCTGCATCCATGTCCCTACAAAGGACACAAACTCATCCTTTTTTATGGCTGCATAGTATTCCATGGTGTATATGTGCCACATTTTCTTAATCCAATCTGTCACTGATGGACATTTGGGTTGAACCTACAAAGAACTCAAACAAATTTACAAGAAAAAAACAAACAACCCCATCCAAAAGTGGGCAAAGGATATGAATAGACATTTCTCAAAAGAAGACATTCATACAGCCAACAAACACATGAAAAAATGCTCATCATCACTGGCCATCAGAGAAATGCAAATCAAAACCACAATGAGATACCATCTCACACCAGTTAGAATGGCAATCATTAAAAAGTCAGGAAACAACAGGTGCTGGAGAGGATGTGGAGAAATAGGAGCACTTTTACACTGTTGGTGGGATTGTAAACTAGTTCAACCATTATGGAAAACAGTATGGCGATTCCTCAAGGATCTAGAACTAGATGTACCATATGACCCAGCCATCCCATTACTGGGTATATACCCAAAGGATTATAAATTATGCTGCTATAAAGACACATGCACACGTATGTTTATTGCAGCACTATTCACAATAGCAAAGACTTGGAATCAACTCTCATTTCTATCTTACTGCCCAGTTTTGCCATTTTCTCTCAAAGGTTTATAGTTAGCCTTTGCTAGCAGGGTGCTTCTGCTTATTTTGTTGTCTTTTCTATCACCTATGGGCATTGCATTTTAAGTTATATGTTATCTAAATAGTATATGTTTTCTAAGTTAAGATGTAATTTAACTTGAAAGATGGAAATCATTACCTAAAATTATTTTAAAACTTAGCACTGACCATGGCTTTAGAGATTATACAATTCAATTCCTTCATGATCCAAATGTGGACATGATAGGCAAGATCAATGTCACTAAGCTAGTGAGTCATAAAGTTATAACACAACAAGCCCTTTTATTCATACTCTCATGCCCTTTTTATTATTTTATACTTTGTTTTATCCATTCTCCCAACTACTTTGTTAAAAACTAAATCGATCTATAAGTCATAGTCATTTCCGGGGTCAGACTAAAAATGTTTAACAATCAGAATTGCTGAAGCAGAGTCTTAGAGGAGAGACCTGCAATTCCAGATTTTAGCCCTTTGTATGTAGAGGGTATGGGTGAGGCAAGGGGAGAAAATAAGATAGCTGGGGACAGAAAACACCCATCTGGATCAAAGTGACTATTTTCCAATAGCTATGTATGGAAATACATGCAAGTATTCCCATATTTTAATAGCAGAACTATAGCAAAACTGGCTTAATGTTACATCAGGTCATTTCCTTATTTTCTTTGTCTTTCTGATGCTTCCAGGATAATTTTTCAGACACTAGAATCTGTTAAGTACAGTCTTTTCTGGAAAAAAAAAGTAAAATGATTTACCTAGCAACTTCTCCTGCTTTAGGAAGCTGATGGGCAACTGGTTGCCAGGCAACCACTAATTTTTTTCTAGCAACCAAAAAAATGAACAGATCACATTTTTCTCAACAAAAAACAAAACCTTAGGTCTGTAGAGAACTGACCAAAACCAAGTCTAGAGGCTCTCACTTGGGTCTCTTATGAATACTGCTTATAATCAGGTAACTATGACTTTTATTCTTCTTCAAGGATACACAGGAGAAACTGCAGAAGAGCTTATCACAAATGATGAAAGAAACAGCATTCAGGCAAAACTACAAGGGATGGACAGTTAAAACTGCCTTATTTTTCAACACTTTGCGTTTCAATAACTATGTGTTAGAAAAACTACTATTCAAGTTGGGGTACAGAGTGATATGTCAGACGTTGTGCTTCTACAGGATAAATAAAACACATCTTGCTTGAGCATTTAATGGTAAGAAAATGTATTTCTGATCAAAACAAACATAGATATAGCATTCAGCAGAATACAAAATTGCAAATATTTTTGGATTATAAAAATAAATACCTGATGGAATAACATATGCATATAAAAATTATACACTTTTTTATGGCTGGGAGTGGTGGCTCATGCATGTAATCCTAGAACTTTGGGAGGCCAAGGTGGGCAGATCACGAGATCAGGAGATCGAGACCAGCTAAAATTCACCAACACTAGATTTCATGTCTTTCCTCACAAACCCTTCTATCTTGGCCCCTTGGCTGCAGCTACGTCAATAAATCCCTGACATTACTCATTCTGAAGACTAGGCAGGTAAATTTTATTTTGGGGTGATTTATCCAAATTATATTAGCTTTAAACACACACACACAATAAACCACACAAATTTTTAAATAGGAAATTGTATAATAGGAAAATACATTAATACATTAAGAAGTTAAATTTAGCATTAAGAGTGTCAGTGGGAACATTAATGCAAGAATGACATGTTTTCCAAACCTCAAGGCCTCACAAGGCTTCATCCCATATACAGTTTATGGCTGTTAACATTAAAGCATTGGAATTTGTAAATTACAACCAGTAGAAGCTATTTGCTCTCACTATTACTCTAGATAATTTTGAATATTATTGTGTCAGTTTGACTACTTCATTTTTGAGAAACTGCCTTTTCCTATTATTCTTCCCATGTAATGTGATAAAAAGAGAAAAATCCAGAAAAGCTGACATGCTTTAAAATAAATTAATTGGAAACTTCTCTTTTGATACTGTGGTTTTCTTTATTAATATTTAAATAACTTGCACACATACTTTATTATAATAGCCATCAGAATGATGTGAGAATTAATTGAAGTAACTGTTATACAGTGATTATGAAATATTTGGAATAAGGGTCAGCTGCATAGAATAGAGTACTTTACTCTCACTGTGTATTGAGAAAGCTGAGTCTGCCTTTATAGTAAAAATAAGCCCAGAAAATTCATTTATGAGGGGGATACATGAAAAGAAGTGAGCATATGCAAAAATACCACACAGAATATGCTGGCATTGAGATGAAAACCATTCAAAAAGAAACAAGAAAGGAGGCTTTGGTTCTTCTTAAATAACACTGGATGATGAGTTGCAAAATAGAAAAACATTATTATTTATTCTTTGTATATAATAACATGGAAGCTGTCTATGATATACAAATAACTGAATTGAAGAAATTCTTGATGTTCCTCAATAGCAGCCAAACTCAAAGTGGTTCCTAGCCTTCACACCCATTTTTCTCTTCCCATGTGGATCACGTGATTCTCCCTTACAGAATCAATTATAGAATCAATTGCCCTTACTGGGGCCGGTACATCCAGGTAAAGACGTTCCAGAAATAACCATCTACTAAGCTCATCTTCAGTGTAAGCATAGCTCCCTTTCCACAAAATTCTCTGTGATAGAACTGGATCCTGTTGTTACAATACACTACTTCATGTAATTCCCTTGCTGCCAATTGGATTGTAACCAGAAATGCCTGAAAACCTTGGACATTCCCACATCTTGCCAAATTGATCTCCTAGTCAGTGATCTCTGTAGGTTATCAACTACCCCAGTGCTTGTCCAACTTCAGTGAGTAGATTAAGTAGTACTAAATCCTGCTCTAACTACATCTCTCCAAATCTCAGGATATAATAGTGGGTATTAAGTTAAAATTTTTAAATGGATATTCACTGGCTAAATATAAAACCCTGACCTAAAAAATGGATGAAGAATGCATAGAGAAGAGTGAATAACCCTCCTTAATAGTAAACTTGAACAAGGAGAAAATCAAAGTTATTGAACATGTGCACTCAATGAATTTAAAACAAAATGACTTGAAGGCATTGAAATAACTATTTGAAGACAGATTTCCTAAGTTTCTTTTTATTAATCTTTTTATGAAAATATAAAGTAGATTTACTCATTGTAGGACAATTATTAAGAAAAAATGAAACATGAGTTTACTCATCTTTAGTATATGCAACATCATTACACTCTTGTTTCCTGATTAATGGTAAATTGAATTGAATCTTGCTCTGGATTTCATGTGAACAAATTATGACCTATTGACTGACTTTGACCCAGATATTTATTTTACCCAATCCTTGATACCATTAAGGAAATCGATAGTGCCTTTTGCCAAGGGAAAATGCCACGTTATCATCAATACAGTGTTTCTTAATCAATGGCTGGTTTTCATGTTAATTATACTGTTGTCCATCTCTCACTGAGTGGGGATGGGGAAAGAAACTAATTGCTCGCTGTTCGATTTCATAAAAAATGTTACACTTTTGGATACTATAATTTATGAAAGAGTGATAGTCTTAAAACCTTAGGTATCCTCAATGTTTTATTAAATACCTCCTCTTGAAAGAAAGAGTCACTGGCTAAAGCTCCGGTCTGGCATGTCATTTGTGGTCCATGATGACTGGCCTATCCTGACAAGTGAAGTTTAGCAATTTCTGGTGAACAAATGACATTTTAACTGAGGAAATAAAAAGAAAAATGTTAAAGTCTGTATTGAAATATAATATGCCAACTATAGGCCATGCACAAAAGAGTTTGTTGAAGCCATTCATAAAAACACACCAGTTCTATGCATGAATATTACCACATGTTCCCTTAATGCTATGCTGTCTGGAGTCACCTAAGGCCTCAGCAGATATCTGAATGATTTCAAACTGATTAGCAACTACCTTTGATTGGTAACAGGAATTTATCTCTTCAATTTCCTTTTGACAGCATTCTACAGTTTTTTTTATTTACTATTTTTGGGGGCTGGAATTTAACAATTGTCAAATCATTTTTATTTGTTTCAGGAGACTGCTTTTTTTCTCTATGAATTACATTTCCTTTGGTTTATAACCTTAAGCATAAGACAGTCTCCCACTCTTTGTACAGTTGTGAAAATAAGCATTCTTAGAATTTAAAAAATGTGCATAGCTGGGAATAAAATAATGGCCACAACTTTTGGTGTTTTTACATCAAAAAAAAAAAGCCAAACAAACAAAACCCCAAAACAAAACTACATTGATCTTAGTTAGTACAAAGGAACTTATGTCTACAAAAGGAGAAAGAAGTGCTTGAAAATTAAAAACACCAAAAAAGTATTTGAATATCTGATAAATAAAATGCTTGTAGACCAACAAAATATTATACATAAATTTCATTAGAGATTCTTAAAGATCTACGTGCTTCCCCATCACTTCTTATCTCTAAATTAGTTAACTGGTGACAAGTTTTCTTGTAACAAGAAATAAATTTTAGTGTATCTCAAGGAATACTCAAGATTAACTCATTTCTTTTTAGCAATGAAACACAAATCTTCTGACTTGTATCCCAGCATTTCATGGGTCACCTTATACTCACTTTAGATCCTCCACTAAGTTGCTTTTGTTTGGGTGTGAAATCTTTTTGCCTGAATTAATTGACATCTGTAGTTTAGAACATCATCTAGAGAACATTACAGAATCTTAACTATTCAGTTAGATACTGTGCTCTGAGTAAGGGAGGGAAATTTTACCTCTACTCTCACACTATGACGATCAACACAGAAGACCTCTGTGACTAAATGACCCCACACACCAAGCAAGCAATTCTGTGACTGACACCACCTGGGTGTCCTTTTATTCATCTCGACCTGGATATAGCATCAAATTCCATAAGTTGAAGGTCCAATCTCTAAGACTGCTCCCATACTTCTGGTGCCAATTGCAATCTCAAGGTTATTTTGCCTGTGCTTCTGACTGACAGGCTGTAAATCAGGATTCCTATGATCTCCTCCTTGGAGAACTCACAGAACTTGCTAGAGCAGCTCACAGCACTCAGAGAAATACATTTACTGGTTTATTATAAAGGATATTACAAAGGATACAAATGAAATCATGCATAGGGTGAGGCATGGAGGAAGGAGCATGGCACTTCCATGCCCTCTCTGGACTCACCACCCTCCAATAACTCCACATGTTCACCTATCCATAAGCTCTCTGAACCCTCTTGGGCCTTTTATGAAGGCTTCATTGGATAGGTATGATTAACAGCAGTGTAGAAATGTTATTAGACAAAGGAGTATGATTCAAACCCAGCAAGGTCCATCTGTTCAGATTTTTCTTGGCTTCTCTGTGCAGCATTTCTCCCTTTAGAATATGTGGCAGGACCCTTTCTGAAATGGCGGTCTTATGACCCATATAATGACCAGACAAAAGAGGTCAGAGAATTTCTTTTTGGAAAGATAGGGAAACATTAGAGTCCTTCCTTGGGAAGAAAAAGGAGCCTGTGAGAAGAAGGCAGGAGATGGTCAGAGAAATTCTGTTTTCTAAGGTCTGTTTCTGAGCTCTAAGGACCCCAACATCATAACAAAATGCTGTAAAAAGGGCCAAGGGAGTTATGAGCCAGGAATCATAAATTACAATGAGCTTTGTTTACATAAAACAAAGATAACAAGGGTCATTTGAATATTCTGCAAAACTGTCAATGTCATGAAAAACAATATTACAAAACTGTCACAGACAAGAGGAGACTAAGGCAACATAGCTACTAACTGCAGTGTAGTATCTTTGGATAGATTCTGGAAAATAAAAAGGACATTAGTGGTAAAATTGTGGTGATCCAAAGAAATACTGCAGTTTAGTTCATAGTAATATTTATATAATGATATTAACCTCTTAATCTTGACAAATGAAGCATAGTTATGTAATATATTAACATTAGAGGCAACTGGGAGAAGGGTATATGGAACTCTCTGAACTGTCTTTGCAACTTCTCTGTAAATATAAAATCAATAAAATAAAAAGTTTACAAACAAAAATGTAAGACTACCAACATTTTTATTTTCACACAGGAAATAAAGAATACTTTTAAATATTGCTAGGTGATATATAGTTAATGATTATGTACTTTGGAATTACAGTTCAGTTATTTTGAGGCTTTTTGTTTTCATTAGTACTTCCTTTTTAAGCAGTATGTCCTATTCTTAAAATAAGCTTAGAGTTAAGTTTAATTAAACAGCCACTGTTTCAAAGAGCCCTGATTAAAGAAAACAGGTATATAAGGAGACTCAGCTGTGACATTGTTTCCCCAGTGTTTATATTATATAAAGAAATGTGATTTTTTTTTCAAAATATTTGTTTTACATTAATAGGCCATCTCCCTTAGTTAATGAAAAAGTAGACAAAATAGAAATATCTTAGCAAGGGCACAAAGATACAAGAAGTTCCTTGAACAGAAGGAATTATTTTACATTTTCACATTTCAGCTCCTATTCTAGAATAAAGTAGGGGGCAGAACATTCTCTCTGTAATTGTTTGGCTCTCAACAAGTGGGATTAGTTTCCTCAATCAATATCTGATGAACTCTGATTCTATTTTGTCTAAAGTAGGCTTCTGTGAAAAGACAGCTTTTCTTCAAAATAATAAATCACTTTTACCATTTCACTTTTTCTTTAAATCCACTTATATTTTTGAAATGGAATTGACCATAGTGATATTGAGACATCACAAGACCATCTGCCCATGAGCATTTAGGTAAAGAACATGTAGGAGTAAAGCCCACACCCAAAGACACTGATCTTGCTTCTGGGAGCCAAAGACAAATAAGTGGTTTCCAATGTTTTATAACTTCTAAGTACAGTCGACGCTCCCTATCTGCAGGTTGCACATATGTGAACTCAACCAAGCACACATTCTAAAATATATTGAGAAAAAAAATTAAAAATACAATTAAAAATATAAATTAAAAAAACAATACAAACCAACAACTTTTTACATAGCACTTACATTGTATTAGGTAGTATAAGTAATCTAGAGATTTTTAAGTATACAGGACGATGTATATAGGTTATATGCAAATACTACCCTATGTTACCCTATGTTTTGTAAGAGACTTGAGCGTCTGCGGATTTTGGTATTCTAGGGGGTTCCTGGAATCATCCCCAATGGATACCAAGGGAAGATTTTACTCTGTTTAGTCAACACTTATGCAGAAGCATAATACCACAGGTATTGACAAAGTCTGGAAACATAGATGAATACAATGTCCCCAAGAAAATCAGAAATATGTAAAAAAATATATTTCTATGTTTCCAAACACTATGCATCCTTTTACATCCCTTTGCATGTAAAAGTGACACATTTGGAGCTACTTTGGTTAAAATAAGGCTGAGAGATCCCACAGATCTGTCAGTATGCTCCATTTCAGTCTCTACAATATTTGAAAACTGTTATTTAATATTTAACCACATTTTTACTTGTTACTATTCCCTTCATATCAAACCCCATGTTTTAAAACATAGTGGGTACCAAACCAAATTGTACTATGTAATAATTAATGCATTCTCCTAATTTTATTATGCAAAAACATAATTGATTACATGTTAGTATGTAATAGAATTATATCCCCAAAATACATATGGTGGAAGTTTCTGATCCACCATAAATTATCTGAGATAATTTATGTTACCTCAAAAATTAACACATCTGCAGCCAAAACCAAATTATGCCTTAGTTAGTCTGTACAATCTCATAATAGAAAAGTGTGCTCTTTCGGAAGAAGACTCTGAATTACAGATAGCTATTTAATGAACGATGCTACTTTTGTGGTTACATGTAACCCCAGGACTCAAGTTTGGGAATCATTGTTTTAGAGGTAGGTACTAATAGATTGCCAGGAATTGCACAATTACTATAAATTATATAATTAGCAGATGTTAATGAAATATTTTTTATTTCAGGCCTGGGTACCCTTGCCATGAATAAAGTAAGACAGGCTATGGCATGCCAGTAAAGAAGGTTAAAAAGATGAAGAAAGAAAAAGAGACTTATTTGGTGGGTAAGAGAAAAATTCAGAGTGTATCAGAGAAGTTGGGCACCTAGAGTTAGCATGAGAGTCACAGATGTCTTCAGCCTAGATGAGAAGACATCGTTAATGAAAGAGGAGGTGGCTGGGGGGTCTGCTGGAGAACTACTGTAGTATCAAAAAAAAAAAAAAAAATACCTTGGTTTCTCAAACAGATCCACTTGTAAAACTTTAACACTACTGACTCTTATTTCTTAAATATTCTGTTTTTTCTAACATGTGAAAGCCATATGGAAAAAATAGTGATGCAGGCATAGATTATAGATATTGCAGGTTCAGTTCCAGACCATCATGATAAAGCAAATATCACTGTAAAGTGAGTCACAAGTTTTTTGGTTTCCCAGTGCAATAAAAGCTATATTTACACTATACTATAGTATAGTCTATTCACTGTGGAATAGCATTATGTCTAAAACAATGTACATACCTTAATTAAAAATACTTTATTGATTAAAAATGCTAGCAATCACCTGATCCTTTAGCAAGTCATAATCCTTTTGCTGGTGTAGGGTATTGCCTCATGTTGATGGATACTGATTGATCAGGGTGATTATTGTTGAAAATTGGGGTGTCTATGGCAATTTCTTAAAATGAGACAACAGTGAAGTTTGTCACATCAACTGACTCTTTCACAGCAGATTTCTCTGTAGCATGCAATGCTGTTTGAAAGCATTTTACCCACTGTAGAACTTCCTTCAAATCTAAAGTCGGTCCCCTCAAATCCTGCCACTGCTTTATTGACTAAATTTATAAAATATTCTAAATTTTTATTATTTCAACAATGTTAATGACATGATTTTATAAAATATTCTAAATTATTTGTTATTTCAGCAATATTGACAACATCTTCATCAGGAGTCTGTTCCATCAAAAACCACTTCTTTGCTTATTTATAAAAAGTAACTTCTCATCTGTTCAAGTTTTATCATGAGATTGTAACAATTGAGTCACATCTTCAGGCTGCACTTCTAATTCTAGTTCTGATTCTAATTCACTTGGTCTTTTTGCCGTATCTGTTTTTACTTCTTCCACTGAAGTCTTGAAGCCCATCAAAGTCATCCATGAAGGCTGAAATCAACCAATCTTCTGTTAATGATATTTTGACCTCTTCCTATTAATCATGAATGTTCTTAGTGGTACCTAAAATAGGAACCCTTTCCAGAAGGCTTTTAATTTACTTTGCCCAGATCAATCAGAGGAATCACTATCTATGGCAGCTATGACATTACAAAAGGTACATATTAAAAATTAAGACTTGAAAGTCAAAATTACTCTTAGATCCATGGAATAAAGAATGTATGTTGTGTTAGCATGCATGAAAAAGAAATTTATCTCCTTGTACATCTTCATCAGAGGTTTTGAGTGACCAGGTGAATTGTCAATGAGCAGTAATATTTAGAAAGAAATTTTTTCTGAGCAGGTCTCAACAGTGGGCTTAAAATATTCAGTAAACCATGCTATAAACAGAAATGCTATAATTTAGGCTTTTGTGTTTCATATATAGAGCACGGGCAGAGTAAATTTGGCATAATTCTTAAGGGCATGAGAATTCAAAATGATAAATGAGCATTGGTTTGCAACTTAAAGTTACCGGGTGCATTAACCCCTAATGAGAGATTCAGCCTGTCCTTTGAAACTTTGAAGGCAGGTGTTGACTTTTCCTGTCTATCAATAAAAGTACTAGAAGGCATCTTCTTCCAATGAAAGGTTGTTTTGTCTATATTGAAAATCTGTTTGGTGTAGCCACCTTCACCAATTATCTTAAATCAGTCCTCTAGAGAATTTGCTGCAGCTTCTACAGCAACACTTGCTAACTCACCTTGCACTTTTATGCTATAGTGATGGCTTCTTTCCTTAAATCTCATGAATTAACTTCCGCCCAGGTAGGGAGCATAGTATCCAATAGTTTTTCCAATTCTTGGCCCCCTCCTTCCCCTCTGCCTCTAGTAGTCCCTGGTGCCTATTGTGGCCATCTTTATGACCAGCAGCACCCAAAGCTTAGCTTTCACTTATCAGTCAGAACATGCAGTATTTACTTTTCTGTTCCTGCATTAATTTGCTTAAGATAATGGCATTCAACTGTAACTATGTTGCTGCAAAGGACAATATTTCATTCTTTTTCATGGCTACATACTATTCCATAGTGTATATGTACCACTTTCCTTTATCCAATCCACCACTGATAGACACCTAGGTTAATTCCGTGTCTTTGTTATCATGAACAGTGCTGTGATGCACATACAAGTTCATTTGTCCCTTGGAAAGAACAATTTATTTTCTTTGGACATGTACCCAGAAATGGAATTGCTGGGACAAATGGTACTTCTGACTTATTTGAGAAATCTCCAAATTGTTTTCTACAGTGGCTGAACTCATTTACATTCCCACCAACAGTGTAAATATTCATTTGCTCTGCAGCCTCATCAGTATCTTTTTTATTTATTTATTTATTTTTTAGTAATAGCCATTTTGGCCATTTTGACTGGTATGAGTGGTATCTCATTGTGTCTTTTGATTTGCATCCCTCTGATGATTAATGAAGTTAGGCATGTTTTTATATTGTTGGCCACTTGTATATCTTCTTTTGAGACATGTCTGTTCATGTCCTTTGCCCATTTTTAAATGAAGTTGTTTGTTTATTGCTTGTTGAATTCTTTGGGTTTCTTATAGATTCTTGGTATTAGACCTCTTCTGGATGCATACTTTGTGAATATTTTGTCCCATTTGGTAGATTGTCTGTTTACACTGTTGATAGCTCCTTTTGCTGTGCAGAAGTTCCTTAGTTTAATTAGGTTCTACTTGTCAATTTCTGTTTTTGTTGCAATTGCTTTTGAGGAATTTGTCATAAATTCTTACCCAAGGTTGATGTCCAGAACGTTTTTCATAGGTTTTCTTCTAGCATTCCTGTAAGTTTGAAGCCTTATATTTAAATCTTTAATTCATGTTAATTTTGTATATGATGAAAGGTAGAGGTCCAATTTCCTCCTTTTGCATATGGCTAACCAGTTTTTCCAGCACCATTTATTGAATAGGGAGTCCTTTCTCCTTGATTATTGTCAGTTTTGTTGATGATTATATTGCTGTGGGTGTGTGGCTTTATTTCTGGGTTCTCTGTTCTGTCCCATTGGTCTATGTATCTGTTTTTGTACCAATACCATGCTGTTTTGGTTACTATATTCTTATAGTATAGTTTGAAGTTGAAAAATGTAATGCCTCCAGCTTTGTTCTTTTTGCTCAGGATTGCTTTGGCTATTCGGACTCTTTATTGGTCCCACACAAATTTTAGAATATATTTTTCTAATTCTGTGAAAAATTATGTTGGTAGTTTGATAGGAATGGCATTGAATCTATAAATGGTTTTAGATAGTATGGCCATTTTAATAATATTGATTCCTCCACTCCATGAGCATGGAATGCTTTTCCATTTGCTTGTGTCATCTTTGATTTCTTTCTGCAGTGTTTTGTAGTTCTGTTTGCAAAGATCTTTCCCTTCCTTGGTTAGATGCAATCCTAGATTTTTTTTTTTTTTTTTTTTTGCAGCTATTTTAAATGAGATCTCATTCTTGATTTGGCCCTCAGCTTGAACATTATTGGTGTATAGAAATTATACTGAATTTTGTACATTGGTTTTGTGTCCTGAAACTTTACTGAAGTCATTTATCAGTGATGGGAGCCATTTGGTGGAGTCTTTAGGGTTTTCTCGGGACATAATTACACTATCGGTGATGAGAGTTTGAATTCTTTTCCTATTTGGATGTCTTTTTATTTCTTTTTCTTGCCTTGCTCCGGCTAGAACTTCCAGTACTACATTAAATAGAAGTGGTGAGAGTAGGCATCCTTGTTTTGTTCCCTTTTTAAATGGGAACACTTCCAAGGTTTTGCCTGTTCAGTTTAATGGTGACTGTGGGTTTGTCATAGATGGTTATTATTTGGAAACATATTTCTTCTACACTTAGTTTATTGAGGTTTCTATCATGAAGAGATGTGGGATTTTACCAAAAGCTTTATCCACACCTATTGAGATGATTGTGTTTTTTTATTGAATTCTGTTTATGTAGTGAATCACAATTACTGATTTGTACATGATGAGCCAACCTTGCATTTCAGAAATGAAGCCTACTTGATAATCTTGATAATGATGAATTAACTTTTTGAAGCATTGCTGGATTCAGTTTGCTAGTATTTTGTTGAGAATGTTTGTGCCTGTATTGATCAGGAATATTGGCCTGCATTTTTTTTCATAGGCCTGCAGTTTTCTTTTTTTGTCTCTTAACCAGGTTTTAGTATCAGAGTGATGTTTGCTTTGTAGAGTGAGTTAAGGAGGAGTCCTTACTCCTCAATTTTTTGGCATAATTTCAGTAGAATTAGTACTAGCTCTTCTTTGTATGTCTGGTAGAATTTGGCTTTGAATGCATCTGATCCAGGACTTTTTTTGGTTGGTAGGTTTTTTACAACTGATTCAATTTAGGAACTCAACATTAGTCTGTTCAGGGTCTCAATTTCTTCCTGATTCAATCTTGAAAGGTTGTGTGCTTCTAGGAATTTATCTATTTCCTCCAGATTTTCTAGTTTATGTGCACAGAAGTGTTCGTTATAGTCTCTGAGGATCTATTTTATTTCTGTGGGATCAGTTGTAATGTCACTTTTCTTGTTTCTAGTTGTGTTTATTTGGATCTTCTTTTTTTTCTTGTTAATCTAGCTAGTGGTCCATCAATCTTGTTCATCCTTCCCAAGAACAAAATTTGGTTTCATTAATTCTTTGTATGGATTTTCAGGTCTCAATTTCCTTCAGCTCTGCTGTGATTTTAGTTACTAATTTTTTTCTACTAGCTTTGGGATTTGTTTTTTCTTATGTGTGGTGTTAGATCATTAATTTAAGATCTTTCTAACTTTTTGAAATAGGCATTTAGCAATATAAATTTTCCTTCTAACATTCCTTTTGCTGCATCATAGAGATTTTGGTATGTTGTGTCTCTTTTTTCATTTATTTCAAAGATTTTTTATTTCTGCCTTAATTTCATTGTTTACTCAAAAGTCATTCAGGAGCAAGTTGTTTAATTTCCATGTACTTGTATTGATTTGAGAGATCTTCTTTGCATTGATTTCTATTTTTGTTCTACTGTGGTCCAAGCATATGATTGGTATGATTTCAGTTTTTGAACTTATTGAGATTACTTTGTGGCCAAGCATGTGGTTGATCTTAGAGTATGTTCCATGTGCAGATAAGAATGTATATTCTGTGGTTGATGGAGTATTCTGTATATGTCTATTAGTTCCAATATGTTGAATTTAAGTTCAGAATTTGTCAGTTGATCTTAGAGTATGTTCCATGTGCAGATAAGAATGTATATTCTGTGGTTGATGGAGTATTCTGTATATGTCTATTAGTTCCAATATGTTGAATTTAAGTTCAGAATTTGTCAGTTTTCTTTCTCAATAATCTGTCTCACACTGTCAATGGGGTGTTGAAGACTCCCACTATTATTGTCTAGTCTGGTTGTCTAAGTTTGTTTGTAGGTCTAGAAGTACTTGTTTTATGAATCCGAGTACTACAATGTTGGGTGCATGTATATTTAGGATAGTTAAATCTTCTTGTTGAATTAAACTATTTATCATGTAATAGTCTTTTTACCCTAAATCTCATAGTCTTTTGCTATAAGGGATTGAATAGCATCTGGAAACTATTTTTGAACACACCTGGGGTTTGCTAACACTTGACTCTCTGGGATTATGGCTAATAGAACGGTGGCTGGATGCAAGAAAACTGGATGGTGTCTCCTTTGTCCTAAATGGATTATATGCATGAGAGATGGAAGATGAGAAGATGCAAGCTTAGGGCAGGCAGAGTCCGGCATACAATGTAAGGTCACAAAAAATATCTTTCATGTGTAACTTGGCATGTTCCTAAGCAGCAAGTACCGAGGTCTATGTGGAACATTTCTAACAGGTATTCTCTCACTGTTATAGCAATTTTCACACCTTTCCCAGTCCCATATAAACATCACTTTACAGCACTTGCATTCAATGTGATTTAAAAGGAGAAGCAACTTATTCAAAACCAGTCTCCAACTGCAGAATAGTCCATTTACTTTGGAAGGATGAACACTTAACTGTTTCAGAGGAATTTTCTTGCTCAGGCTTGTTAGAGGATCTAATCATATATATGACTTATAAATTCAATTTCCTAAGGCTGGAATGGCACTGAGATTCCCCTGAGGTTTTGTTCATTTGTTTGTTTTTACTGAAATCCATTGTGTGGTTCATGAGTGCCTAAAGTGAGTGAGAAGTCCCCACATTATTTGCAATTTGTATAACTGTGTCTGTCCACTAGATATTATAGCTTGAGGCAGGTAGTAACAGCAATCCATTGCTCAAAGACTTCTAGATTCACAAGGGATTTAGTTCTCCCAGCTTTTCCATGATCTCTGGGAGGTCAAACACAATCATCCTGGACTTGATTATAGACGTATCACATCAGAAATATGTATGTCAACAGTCCACTGCTTATTTTTATGGGTTTTCCGTTTCCATTGATGCACCTAGTCTGATGCTTACTCATATATTGCTAACTCATATTTTTCCAAATAGTTTTACACTGAACCTTTTATTCAATTCTGTTATAGTACTGTGCTAAATATGATGCATAGCACTTAATGACACAGCAAAAAGTCTGAAAGCGTATTGCCTTAGGTTCAACTATCTTGTCACCTTCCAGCCCTACATAGCCATTGCTTTATAACACTCTCATACTATGTAATTTAATAACAGAAGTAACTTAATCAAACTCAGTCTCCAACTGCAGAATAGTCAATTTGCTTGTGATAAATGAACAATTAACACCTTTAAAGATGCTTACTTGTCCAGGCTTGTTAGAAGATCTAACTATGACATGCCTTATAAATTCAAGTTTACTACTTTGAATTGTAAGTTTTTCTCACTTTCACAATATATGTGATATATTTTTTAAGACTTTGAAAGAAAACATGTCAAGAAAGCTAGGAATAAAATATAATTCATAATTTAAAAGATATTTCTTTAGGTTTGTATTTTATTATTTTTATAATCTAATACATATATATAACGAAATATAATAGCACAAAAATCTAGTCTTTTCACCCAAATCCTTTTCTCTGAGTGTCATTCTTTAGAAGTTACGTTGGTTTTTACATCTTCTGCGGATATCACCATAATTCTAAAGGATATGTTTATAACTAAATTCCTTGGTGTATTGAGCAGGCTTCCCCAGAGAAAGAGCCAATTGGCTGTATATATAAAGAGATTTATTGCAGGGAACTGGCTCATACAATTATGAAGGCAGACAAGTCCCAAGATGTGCAGGGTTGGCAAGCTGGGACCCCACAAGTGCTGATGGCATAGTTCCAGTCTAAGGCCAGTCGCCTCAAAACCCAGTACTAGCCAGTGTTTCAGTGAGTCCAAAGCAGAAAAAAAGATAATGTCCCAATCAAAAGCAATGAGGTAGAAGGAATTCTTTTACTCAGAGGAGTGTCAACCTTTTTGTTCTGTTTAGACTTTTAACTGATTAGATAATGCCTAGATACATTAGGGGGAGCAACCTGCTTTCCTCAGCCTACAGATGTACATGTTAATGTCATCCAGTGACACCCTCACAGAAACACCCAGAATAATGTTTGACCAGGTATTTGGACATCTCATGGCCTAGTCAAGCCAACACAAAAAATTAACTGTCACACTTAGTTTAATCGACTTTATCCATTTACTTTTTGTATACCAGTAATGATAACTATTGACCCTACTAAGAAAGAATCAATTCCCATATATAGCTCTCATGTTCCTCCCTTTCCTCCCACTACTTAGGTATATTGATTACATTTTTAATTTTTAGTTCTTTCAGTAATTAACCCTATAAAATTGCATACTCCAATTTTCTCTTGCTCTTTCAACTTTAGCTACTTTTTGTTAACATCCTATTATGCACCACTACAATAATCCTTTCTCTGTACCTCCTGACACATCAGCTATATCATCGATTACATGGTCAAGGTTTATAACATTTGCATCTCATTCTGGAAGTATAATTAAAATTTCAGTGCTTCACTTGTAAAATTTGAAACCAAGAAACAGCATTTACATTATTATAATTATATAATTACTCTTAATTATAAAACTAATTAATTGGATACACCTACAGAAAAGATAACATTCACTAAGCCCCTACTGCTATTAGGACATTAAATGCATCAAGATCAAATGGATCCTTTTTCTTTTTACTTCTTGAAGTGCCCAAATCATCCACAATTTTTATTTGTTACATATTTTGGCTATAACTTTCTTATATATTTGTTTCTTTAAATAGAATTTCTATTTACTCTTCACTTGTAAGAAAGTCATTATATTATTAAGAACTTCCAGTTTTTTAATCACATTATCTATTGGGCATATTATATTCTAGTTTCTGAAAGGTGGCTTTGTTTGTTTGTTTGTTTGTTTGTTTGTTTGTTTTGGAGACTGGGTCTCATTCTGGTAGCTCAGGCTGGAGTGCAGTGTTGCCATCTTGGCTCACTGCAGCCTCTTGTTCCCAGGCTCAAGCCATCCTGCCACCTCAGCCTCCTAAGTAGATGGGACTACAGGTGCATGCCACCATGCCCAGCTAATTTTCTGTATTTTTAGTAGAGGTGGAGTTTTGCTGTGTTACCTAGGCTGGTATCGAACTCCTGGACTCAACCAATCTGCCCTCCTTGGCCTCACAGAGTGCTGGGATTACAGGCATGAGCCCCTATGCACAGCCTTGAAAGGTATTCTTAAAGGAAGCTTCTGATTTCCTGTTCTAAATTGGACTGATTGTACTCTAAAATTGCCTATACATCTGTCATCCTAAGATTTCTTTTTATTATACTCAAGTAGTTCCTTTGTTTCCTGGTACTACCTACATTCTCTTCCTTTTTCTTAGAATTCTTTTTTTTTCCTGCTCCTGGAATAACACTGAAATTCTTCCTGCCTGTACCTGAGGAAAAGTTAAAAGTAGAAAGAATTTTTGAATTTGTTACATCATGAAACATTTTTATTACCCTCTTATCTTTGATTTTTTGGCTCTGTATTGAATTTTACACGCAAAATCAATCCATCAGAACTTTCAGCATATTATATCATTGATAAAAAAGATCTGATGTTAATCTGGTTATTATTTTTAGTACATACTTGCTTTTATGTCTGGAAGTTTTAATTTTTATTTATCCTTCTTGTTGAGAAATGTCACAGAAATATATCTGTGTTTTTAAAATATATTCAATCTTATTGACCTAAGTAGACATTTTCAATCTGAAAAGACGTGTCTTTCCTCAAATTTAACAAATATTCTTGTATTTCTTATTTCTTCTCTTCTACTGTTTCCTCTTTTTAGATTCATGTTAAACTTCCCAGATTAATACGTATTGTCTCTGGAACGTGTCATTATATTTTATCTCCTGAAAAATACATTGATTTTATTTTCGAAAATTTCTATTGATTTTTTCACAGTCATACTTTTTGTTAGTCTCTAATCCTTTTTTATAAAATTGTTTTGGCTTTAAGGGTATGTCATCATCACAAATATCAATAAAGATATAAATTATAATTCAAGAAGTAGCTTTGTCTTTGGTTGGTTGGTTTTCAATTCCCTGTGTTATTTGTGCTTCTTCCTGGTTTCAGCTTTCTACTTTTCTTTATCTTGGTCATTGCCCTTTGTGTTGTATTTCTTAAATATCTAGCGATACCTAGGTATGGTTCATATTTTAAAATAAAACACCATTGATATGTTTTGGCTCTGTCCCCACGCAAATGTCATCTCAAATTGTAATCTACACATGTTGAGGGAGGGACCTGGTGGGAGGTGATTGGATCATGGGGGGTGGTTCCCCCATGCTGTTCTCATGATAGTGAGTTCTCATTGAGAGCTGATGGTTTTAAAGTGTGGCATTTCCCCCTTGCTCACTATCTCTCTCCTGCTGCCAAGTAAGAAAGACATGCCTTCCTTTCCCTTCACCTTCCACCATGATTGTAAGCTTCTTGAGGCCTCTTCAGCCATACAGAACTGTGAGCCAATTAAATTTTTTTGGAGGGGTTGGGGGAGAGACAGAGTAAAGGCTGGAGTGCAGTGGCGTGATCTCAGCTCACTGCAACCTCCACTTCCCGGGTTCAAGCAATTCTCCTGCCTCAGCCTCCTGAGTAGCTGGGACTACAGGCGCCCACCACCACGCCTGGCTAATTTTTGTATTTTTAGTAGAGACAGGGTTTAACCATGTTGACCAGACTGGTCTCAAACTACTGGTCTCAAACTCCTGACCTTGTGATCCGCCCTCCTCGCCTCCCAAAGTGCTGGGCTTACAGGTGTGAGCCACCGTGCTCTGCCTAGACCTTTTCTTTATAAATTACCCAGTCTCAGGTAGTTTTTATAGTAGTGTGAAAACAGACTAATACAACCATATTGATTAATATATATAGGTAACATAGGTTTCTTCTGCTTTCCTGCAAATTTATTTTTCCCAAACATCACTCTCACCTAATGAAAGTTAACTGCACTCACTACTTTGTAAGCTGACATGTCAGCTAGAGAATTCATACTAGGTTCTAAGATTTGGGAGCAGACATATTGACTAGGATTCCCCTAAAAGGTGAAAATAGAAAATATTTTACTCTTGTGACAGCAATTTCAACACTTAGAGCTCTGGCTGTGCCCAGGCAGATCACTCAATCTCTTTGGAGAGCAGTCTTTTTTTATATAACCTCTGTCTTTTCCTCTGAACCTCATACTATGTTAAACTAAAATATATGATATAATGTAATACTTTGGTTTAAAAGCCTTCTATTCACTTAAATATTTACATCATTATGATTCCAAATATGCCTATTCTTTCTCTTTTACAGGTTCCCCTTTCCTTGGGTATATACACAGGGCCCACAGATTTAAACTGGTATGTGCACATACAAGTACACAAAGGATTTTAATTATAAATTCAAAGAAACATGACCTAGTTTCCTACCAATTTATATCTGTCAAGAATGCAATTCTTTTTTTTTTATTTTTATTTTTTGAGATGGAATCTCGCTTTGTCACCCAGGCTGGAGTGCAATGGCACGATCACGGCTCACTGCAACTGCAACTGCAAACTCTGCCCACTGGGTTCAAGAAATTATCCTGCCTCCATCTCCCAAGTAGCTAGGAACACAGGCACCCCCCACCATGCCTGGCAAATTTTTTGTATTTTTAGTAGAGATGGCGTTTCACCATATTGGCCAGGGTAGTCTCAAACTCCTGACCTCAGGTGATCCACGTGCCTTGGCCTCCTAAAGTGCTGGGATTACAGGTATGAGCCACTGCTTCTGGTCAAGGATGTAATTCTTTTTTTTTTTTTAAATTTATTTATTATTATTATACTTTTAAGTTGTAGGGTACATGTGCATAACATGCAGGTTTGTTACATATGCGCCGCATTGCCACTTCTTGTCTGCTGCACCCATCAACTCATCCATTTACATCCAGGTATAACTCCCAATGTAATCCCACTCCCCTCCCCTCCCATGATGGGCCGATTATTGTGATGTTCCCCTTCTTCCTGAGTCAAGTGATCTCGTTGTTTCAGTTCCCACCTATGAGTGAGAACATCACGGTGTTTGGTTTTCTGTTCTTGTGATAGTTTGCCTAGAATGATGGTTTCCAGCTGCATCCATGTCCCTAAAGGACATAAACTCTATCCTTTTTATGGCTGCATAGTATTCCATGGTGTATATGTGCCATATTTTTCTTAATCAATCTGGTACTGATGGACATTTGGGTTGATTCCAAGTCTTTGCTATTTGTGAATAGTGCTGCAATAAACATCGTGTGCATGTGTCTTTAGAGCAGCATAATTTATATTAATCCTTTGGGTATATACCCAGTAATGGGATAAGCTGGGTCATATGGTACATCTAGTTCAGATCCTTGAGGAATCGCCATACTGTTTTCCATAATGGTTGAACACTAGTTTACAATCCCACCAACAGTGTAGAGAAGTGTTCCTATTTCTCCACATCCTCTCCAGCACCTGTTGTTTCCTGACTTTTAATGATCGCCATTCTAACTGGTGTGAATGGTATCTCATTGTGGTTTTTGATTTGCATTTCTCTGATGGCCAGTGATGATGAGCATTTTCATATGTCTGTTGGCTGTATGAATGTCCTCTTTTGAAATGTCTGTTCACATATCTTTGCCCCACTTTTGATGGCGTTGTTTGTTTTCTTGTAAATTTGTTGGAGTTCTTTGTAGGTTGGATATTAGCCCTTTGTCAGATGGTAGATTGCAAAATGTTCTCCCCATTCTGTAGGTTGCCTATTTCACTCTGATGGTAGTTTCTTTTGCTGTGCAGAAGCTCTTTAGTTTAATTAGATCCCATTTGTCAATTTTAGCTTTGCTGCCGTTGCTTTTGGTGTTTTAGACATGAAGTCTTTATGCCTATGTCCTGAATGGTACTACCTAGGTTTTCCTCCTAGGATTTTTTACTATGGTATTAGGTCTAACATTTAAGTCTCTAATCCATCTTGAATGGTGTACATTATAAGGAGTAAGGAAAGGATCAGTTTCAGCTTTCTACTTATGGCTAGCCAATTTTCCCAGCACCATTTTATTAAATGAGGGAATCCTTTCCCCATTTCTTGTTTTTCTCAGGTTTTGTCAAAGATCAGATGGCTGTAGGTGTGTGGTATTATTTCGGGGACTCTGTTCTGTTCCATTGGTCTATATCTCTGTTTTGGTACCAGTACCATGCTGTTTGGTTACTGTAGCCTTGTAGTATGGTTGAAGTCAGGTAGCGTGATGCCTCCAGCTTTGTTCTTTTGACTTAGGATTGTCTTGGAATCGCGGAGCTCTTTTTGGTTCCATATGAACTTTAAAGCAGTTTTTCCAATTCTGTGAAGAAACTCATTGGTAGCTTGATGGGGATGGCGTGAATCTATAAATTGCAACCCGGAGCAGTATGGCCATTTTCACGATATTGATTCTTCCTATCCACATGAGCATGGTATGTTCTTCCATTTTGTTTGTGTCCTCTTTTTTATTTCACTGAGCAGTGGTTTTGTAGTTCTCCTTGAAGAGGTCCTTTTACATCCCTTGTCGTTTGGATTCCTAGGTATTTGATTCTCTTTGAAGCAATTGTGAATAAGGAAGTTCATTCCTGATTTGGCTCTGTGTTTGTCTGTTATTGGTGTATAAGAATGCTTGTGATTTTTGCACATTAATTTTGTATCCTCGAGACTTTTTGCTAGAAGTTGCTTATCAAGCAAGGAATTTTGGGCTACGGGCAATGGGGTTTTCTAAATATACAATCATGTCATCTGCAAACAGGGACAATTTGACTTCTTCTTTTCCTAACTGAATACCCTGATTTCTTTCTCTTGCCTAATTGCCCTAGCCAGAACTTCCAACACTTATGTTGAATAATAGGAGTGGTGAGAGAGAGCCATCCTGTCTTATTGCCAGTTTTCAAAGGGAATTTTTTCCAGTTTTGCCCATTCAGTATGATATTGGCTTGTGGGTTTGTCATAAATAAAGCTCGCCCCAGTATTTTGGTACGTTTCCACTCAATACAGGAATTTATTGGCGTTTTAGCATGTCTCGAAGGAGCTGTTGAATTTTGTCAAAGCCTTTTCTGCATCTATTGAGATAATCATGTGGTTCTTCTTTGGTTCTGTTTATATATGCTGGATTATGTTTATTGATTTTGCGAATGTTGAACCAGCCTTGCATCAGGATGAAGCCCGCTGATCTTGGGTGGATAAAAGCTTTTGATGTGTTGTTGAATCCGGTTTGCCAGTATTTTATTGAGGATTTTGCATCGATGTTCATCAGGGATATTGGTCTAAAATTCTCTTTTTCGATTTGTGTCTCTGCCAGGCTTTGGTATCCAGGATGATGTTGGCCTCATAAAATGAGTTAGGGAGGATTCCCTCTTTTCTGATGATTGGAATAGTTTCAGAAGGAATGGTACCAACTCCTCCTTATACCTCTGGTAGAATTCAGCTGTGAATTCCATCTGGTCCTGGACTTTTTTTTGGTTGGTAGGCTATTATTATTGCCTCAATTTCAGAGCCTACTATTGGTCTATTCAGGGATTCAACTTCTTCCTGGTTTAGTCTTGGAAGAGTGTAAGTGTCAAGAGGTATCCATTTCTTCTAAGTTTTCCAGTTTATTTGCGTGGTGTTTATAGTATTCTCTGATGGTAGTTTGTATTTCCTGTGGGGGTCGGTGGTGAAATATCCCTTTATCTAGTGGCGTCGATTTGATTCTTCTCTCTTTTCTTCTTTGTGTGCTGGTGGTCTGTGTCAATTTTGTTGATCTTTTCAAAAACCAACTCCTGGATTCATTGATTTTTGGAGGGTTTTTAATGTCTCTATCTCCTTCCAGTTCTGCTCTTAGTTATTTCTTGCCTTCTGCTAGCTTTGGAATGTGTTTGCTCTTGCTTCTCTAGTTCTTTTAATTGCGATGTTAGAGTGTCAATTTTTGATCTTTCCTGCTTCTCTTGTGGGCATTTAGTGCTATAAATTTCCCTCTGCACACTGCCTTTAAATGTGTCTAGAGATTCTGGTATGTTGTATCTTTGTTCTCATTGGTTTCCAAAGAACATCTTTATTGCTGCCTTCATTCGTTATGTACCCAGTAGTCATTCAGGAGCAGGTTGTTCAGTTTCCATGTAGTTGAGCGGTTTGATTGAGTTTCTTGAGTCCTGAGTTCTAGTTTGATTGCACTGTGGTCTGAGAGACAGTTTGTTATAATTTCTGTTCTTGTACATTTGCTGAGAGTGCTTTACTTCCAATTATATGGTCAATTTTGGAGTAAGTACGTGTGGTGCTGAGAAGAATGTATATTCTGTTGATTTGGGGTGGAGAGTTCTATAGATGTCTAGTGGGTACTTGCTGCAGAGATGAGTTCCTGGACATCCTTGTTAACTTTTCTGTCTCGTTGATCTGTCTAATGTTGACAGTGGGTGTTGAAGTCCCATTATTGTGTATGGGAGTCTAAGTCTCTTTGTAAGTCTCTAACGACTTGCTTTATGAATCTAGGTGCTCCTGTATTGGGTGCATATATATTTAGGATAGTTAGCTCTTCCTGTTGAATTGATCCCTTGACCATTATGTAATGGCCTTCTTTGTCTCTTTGATCTTTGATGGTTTTAAAAGTCTGTTTTATCAGAGACTAGGATTGCAACCCCTGCTTTTTTGTTCTCCATTTGCTTGGTAAATCTTCCTCCATCCCTTTATTTTGAGCCTATGTATGTCTCTGCGTGTGAGATGGGTCTCCTGAATACAACAGACTGATGGGTCTTGACTCTTTATCAGTTTGCCAGTCTGTGTCTTTTAATTGGACCATTTAGTCCATTTACATTTTAAGGTTAAGATTGTTATGTGTGAACTTGATCCTGCCATTATGATATTAACTGGTTATTTTTGCTCGTTAGTTGATGCAGTTTCTTCCCTAGCCTCCGATGGTCTTTACATTTTGGCATGTTTTGCAATGGCTGAGTACCGGTTGTTCCTTTCCATGTTGAGTGCTTCCTTCAGGGTCTCTTGTAAAGGCAGGCCTAGTGGTGACAAAATCTCTAAGCATTTTATCTGTAAAGGATTTTATTTCTCCTTCACTTATGAAACTTAGTTTGGCTGGATGAAATTCTGGGTTTCAAATTCTTTTCTTAAGGAGAATGTTGAATATTGGCCCCACTCTCTTCTGTGGAGAGTTTCTTGAGAGAGATCTGCTGTGAGTCTGATGGGCTTCCCTTTGTGGGTAACCCGACCTTTCTCTCTGGCTGCCCTTAAGATTTTTCCTTCATTTCAGCTTTGGTGAATCTGGCAATTATGTGTCTTGGAGTTGCTCTTCTCGAGGAGTATCTTTGTGGCGTTCTCTGTATTTCCCTGGATTTGAATGTTGGCCTGCCCTACTAGGTTGGGAAGTTCTCCTGGATGATATCCTGAAGAGTGTTTTCCAACTTGGTTCCATTTTCCCCCTCACTTTCAGGCACCCCAATCAGACGGAGGAGATTTGGTCTTTTTACATAATCCCATACTTCTTTTGAGCTTTGTTCCTGAACCTTCTTTTTTTTCTTTTGGTTTCTCTTCTCACTTCATTTCATTCATTTGATCCTCAATCGCTGATACTCTTTCTTCCAGTTATTTGGTCAGTGGGTTACTGAAGCTTATTGCATTTGTCACGTATTTCTCGTGTCATGGTTTTCATCTCTTTCATTTCGTTTATGACCTTCTCTGCATTAATTAGTCTAGCCGTCAATTCTTCCGCTTTTTTTCCAAGATTTTTAGTTTCTTTCGCGTAGATGCGTAATTCCTCCTTTAGCTCTGAAATTTGATGGACTGAAGCCTTCTTCTCATCGTCAAAGTCATTTCCGTCAGCTTTGATCCGTTCAACTGGCGATGAGCTGCGCTCCTTTGCCGGGGAGATGTGCTCTTATTTTTTGAATTTCAGCTTTTTCTGCCCTGCTTTTTCCCCATCTTTGTGGTTTTATCTGCCTCTGGTCTTTGATGATGGTGATGTACTGATAGGGGTTTTGGTGTGAGTGTCCTTCCTGTTGATAGTTTTCCTTCCTAACAGTCAGGACCCTCAGCTGTGGAGTCTGTTGGAGGTGCTTGAGTTCCACTCCAGACCCTGTTTGCCTGGGTATCAGCAGCAGAGGCTGCAGAAGATAGAATATTTCTGAACAGCGTGTACTGCTGATTCTTGCTTTTGGAAGCTTCCTCTCAGGGGTATACTCACCCTGTGAGGTGTGTGGGGTGTCAGACCTTTGCCTAGTGGGGATGTCCCAGTTGAAGCTACTCCAGGGGTCAGGGACCCACTTGAGCAGGCAGTCTGTCGTTATGAATCTCAGCCTCCGTGTTGGGAGATCACTGCTCTCTTCAAGCTGTCAGACAAGAATTAGTTTGCGTCTACAGAGTTTTCTGCTGCTTTGTTCAGTGTTGTTGTTGTTGTTGTTGCATTGTGTAGCTGTGCCCTGTCCCCAGGGTGGAGTCTGCAGAGACAGGCAGGTTTCCTTGAGCTGCTGTGAGCTCCACCAGTTGGAGCTTCCCAGCAGCTTTGTTGCCAAGCCTCGGCAATGGCGGGCCCCTCCCCCAGCCTCGCTGCTGCCTTGCGGAGATCTGGACTGCTGTGCTGGCAATGGGGAGGCTCCGTGGGCTGATGGGACCCTCCCGGCCAGGTGTGGGATATGATCTCCCTGGTGTGCCTGTGTGCTTAAAGCGCAATATTAAGGGTGAAGGTACCCGATTTTTTCCAGGTGTTGTGTGTCTCAGTTCCCTGGCTGGGAGAAAGGGATTCCCTTCCCCTTGGCTTCCAGGTGGCCGATGCCTGCAGCCCTGCTTCCTTCTCGCTGGTCGGGCTGCAGCAGCTGACCAGCACCGTCGTCCGGGCACTCCCAGTGAGATGAACCCAGTACCTCAGTTGAAAATGTCTGAAATCCACCGGTCTTCTGTGTGGCTGGCTGCTTCTGGGAGTTGGAGACTGGAGCTGTTCCTATTAGGCCATCTTGCTCCGCCCCAGGATGTAATTCTTAACTTGTATGTTATGGAACTATCCAAAATACTCACAAACCCTAAATCCTCAAAAATCTTTAGAAAGGTAAAGATTTCTCACACACACACACACACACACACACACAAATAGAAAGTAAAAGATCTTTAGAAAAAAAAATACAAAAGCAGATTAAGAGAAAAACCTATGCACACTAGTCCATAATTTTGTTATAAGCTGAAAGTAGTATCAAAAAATTTCTTCCTTGCCAGCATGAAAACAGTAAGTCACTTTACTAGTTTTTATTATTGTTGGTATAGATAGCACAATTGAGATGGAAAACTAGGTAAAATCAGCATAAATTTCAAGCATTTTTATTCTGAAAACTGATAAATTGACAATGTCAGCCCCTTCAGAGAAGTACTCAGTGTTACCAAAATGAGCACATACGGCTTGACTAGAGGAGCAGCAAGGACAAGCAATATCTGCATTAGGCACGGGTCTGCAGGGGGATTCCTTTGAAGAGGAATTTAAGTTGCCTGATGTTTTCCTTACATAATGTCTTATAGCCCCAGTGAACTTTCCAGGGCAGCTTGTCACCACCTGCCTCAGTCTGAGCATGTAAGGTATAGAAATGAATTGACCATTCCAGGCACAGATATTTTTCTATCTGGTGCTTGAAAGATGAGGCACAGAGAAATCCCTCTCAGCTCCGAAAGTCTGTGTATCTATATTGAAAAGCTCTGGCTCAAAACCAAGTGTTTAACTGGGAAAAAAGCAAAGGAAAGAATAGCAACATATTACACAACTCCATATTGTGCAAAGTGAACATCTTCAAATCCAAGCCATAATCCTAATCAATTCTACTCATTCTTTAGACATTTATTTAACACCTATTATTTGCAAAGCACTAGGGAAGGCATGGAGGGTGTGAAGGTGATTAATATACTGTTCCTATCCTCAAAAAGTCTATAATAAATAGAAGTTATAAAATAAAAGTCATTCCTACCCATAAATAGAGACTGCATGTGGTGAATATCAGGTACATGAAAAAGGCTATGTATCAAGATTTGTTATTATCAAAGTTTGGTGTAGATTTCCTGGGTGGGTGGGAATAATGGGAGTGAATGAGACCTAGAGACAGAAAAAGGCTAGTCCTAATAAAGAGGAATTCATGAAAGCAGAGGAAAGGTAAGCTCTTGGGACAAAATTACATAGCTCAAAGGCAAGAAAAAGGCACTAACAGTATTAAAGATTCACCTATATGCTCAGCGTTAAGCACATTATTTTCTTAGATGAAAATTCTGTTATAAAGTCAAAAAAGTGCAATAGAAGGAACCATTACTATAAGTAATTAATTACCAACCCCATCGTTCGGTCAAAATAGGAGTAACAGGAACAAAGAAGAAATACAGCATCGTTTAAGGATTGAGAATGGAAAGCAACCTAAGTAGGTGCTGAAAGAATATTTGATACAAAGGTGAAGTATTGTGTGAAATTGAACATGGAAAGAAAAATCTTTAGACAACAGGCTGACTGGCTGCTACATCTGGTATAGTAGGTGAGGCAAGAATGATGTCTTAGAAGTGTATAGCCTCTTTACTCTTAAACAAAAGAGGGTATCTATTATTCAGTCTGCTGGATCTCAAGATGAAGGCTCTACATGCACCCCTCTGTTACCATCTAATTTTCTGGGAGAAGAGAGTATGCTGATGACTTAGGGGACATTTGAAATAGCAAAGATAAGGATAGGCTAGGGCAAAGACAAGGAATGCCTCTGGGAGTGTGCAGAGAAGGGAATATTTACTTCCAATTATTAGCATCAGTGAATGTTGTAAGTTTAGGGGGCATTTGAGCTGGACCTTAAAGCCTGAGTTGGATTTCACAAGCAGAAGGGGAAATGATAACAGGTAAACATAGAGCATATTTGAGGGGCAATGAGGAGTTTTATTGACTCCAGCAGGGTCACTTTAAGAAAGTGGAAGGAGATGAAGTGATCATTTTATGGGGAACATTTTCTTCCCCTTCTACTTTTTGAGAACTCAGCTCCCTGTGTTACTTGTTCTTCTTCCTGGTTTCAGCTTTCTATTTTTCTTTATCTTGGTCATTTCCTTTTGTATTGTTTCTATTTCTTCAGTATCTAGTGATACTTAGGTATTAGTTAGTATTTTAAAATAAAACACCATTGATATGGTTTGGCTCTGTGTCCCCACCCAAATCTCATTTCAAATTGTAAACTGCATGTCTTAAGGTAGGGACCTGTTGGGAGGTGATTGGATCATGGGGGTGCTTCCCCCACGCTGTTAATATATGCTAAGCGTTTACATACATTAACTAATTTAATCTTCACAACAAGTATAAATAACTCATATGATTGTGCCCACTTTGCAAAATGCAAACTCAATCTCAGAGAGACTATGTAACTCACCCCAGGTTACCCATCTGGTAAGGAGTGAGTTCAGACACAAATCCAAGAAAAGAAACAAATTAAGGAAGAAAGTTTGAAACCTGTTGCAATCATCCAAGAAATACATCATTAGGGAAGGCTTGAATTAATACTTTAGAGGTGCAAATGTGAAAGATTTGTCTGGGAGACTTAGCAAAGCAGAATGTGTAGAGCTTGGTGATTGATTAGATGAAGAAATTGAGATGATAAGCAAAATAAAATAAAGGAGAATTCGTAGCTAACAAGATTGAGATTATCAAATCATACTGCGTGCATGCACACACATACACATACACACACACACCACAATTCTGCAAATAATCTATAGAGTGCCACCTAATAAGGAAAAAAAGGAATTTAGTCTCTATAAAAGAAGAATTTGTATTCCATGAATCAGTTTTATCATGTACTGAATCATGTCTCTAAAAGAAAATACATACAATAAAAGCTCATTATACTCCTGGACTATAACACAGATGAAAGTTCTGCCTTCATCATTAACAATATTGTAAACCAAATTCCCACCAACCTAAGCAGCATAATATATAATGACAAATAGGAAATGATTTCTATTTAAAGGTTAAGAGTTTCCTTTGTTTTTATTTGTGCCTGTTTTCATAAAATGGGATGTAAACAAAATGAAGTATTATATCATAGCTATAATCTTACCAATGCTGTCTAATAGGCAGGGGTATAAAAAGAAGATGGCAGCTATTACCTTATTGCCATGCCAATCCAATACCATTGATACCTAGGTGCTGGAAAATTTAGAGAGCTAGTAGATATATGTAAATATTTGTCAGATGAGCAAACAAATTAGCAATTTAAGAATTTTGACCACATGGTCATTGCCATAATGCCTGAGTATAGCAGACATTACGGCAATTAACTGAAGCTCGATACTAAGAACACAATAAGGGATGAATGAAGGAAAAGCAAAGCCTGGTTAAAGGGAAGATTATGCTTATCTATATGGATATCTGTGTTTAATAAGGAGAACAACAGCTACCAGATATCGTATTTGCTGGATAGTGGAAAGTCACAGGACTCAAATAGCTTCCCTAATGGCCTGCTAACAAAGAATGACCCTAATGAATTTCTTTCTTAAAGGTTTTTTGTTTGTTTTAGGTTTAATTAGAAACTCATTTAAACAAATAGTGCAAAGAAGGCAATTATACATCATGCTAAAAACTCTGGAGGAAATAATGGAGGCACTGTGATTGGGTATAGAAACACTTCAGATACAGTAGTATAGGAATATTTCTCTGAGGAGAAGTCTCCTGAGCTAAGATCTAAGAACAATAAGATGGAGGTTACCATGTGACAAGAGGAAGGAAAGCAGCCCAGGCAGAAGAGAACACAGGAAACACAAGCTTCACATTAGGAAGAACCAAAGAAAATCTGAACACAGTGTTTGGGGTAGATCAGGAAGCTAACAATGGAAAGATAGCTCTAGAATATATCATGGAGGGCCTGCCTGGCCAATAATTACTTGTTTTACCTTCTGCTTGGCTTGAACCTTAATGTGTAGCCATGCCTTTAGGCTCTAATATTCCCCAAGTATTTTTGCTTGCTTTCAATCTCTAACTATTGACCCCAGTGCATCTTCTCAGGCTCCCAACCTTACTAAGTCTCCCATTGTGACTCAGTATTTCAGGGCCTGCGGTGAACTATTTATGGCCAACTCAACATTACCACCACTCTTTTCTAAAATTTTCTCTGCATTTCAGAGGGAAAGCTAGAAACCGCATTTCCCAGAACACCCTTCCCTCCATGTTCCCCATTAGATCTGTCATTCACTGAGACTTAAGAAAGGACAAGTCATTCTTCTCCAGGGGCAGGTTCAGTCAGATGCTGTGAGCAGGTCCCTGGTAAGATCTTGAGAAGTACTCACTTCCATGCTTCATGCTAAGATTATCAGTGGCAGCTTCCCCCGACTTTGCTCCTCCAGCTCTTCCAACAGCTGTATCAGCCTCAAGTTCCTTATCCTAAAACTAACACATACTAAAATCTTTCAAACATGGGCTAGGGAGAATAGCTTTTGCATTTAATATTAGGAAAACAAAGCCTCAAAAGACAGGATCTGGAATTGATTCTGTAAACTAATTAGATTAAAAGACAGAAATCATCTCACTGCCAGTGGGGGGAAAAAAAAAAACAGCTCATGGCATGCATGTTTAAAATATGAAGTCTTACTGCCTGGGATCTAGTGCATTAAAATGTCAGAGTTTGGGGAACACAGATATATTGATCTGGGTACTCTGAATAAAAAATCTGGATTCAATGTGTTAATTCAATTGGCTAAAAAGTGTTTTCTTACAGGTCACTTAGTTCATCTAAACATAGATTCAACACTGGTCTACATTAAATGAAACTAAGATGTGAGAACTTCATTGTTTAGTGTAAGGGAAGGAATTCAATAGCTTAAAGGATGTTGGAAGGAGTTATTACCTATGACATCACCATCCCCTAAATATGTCACAGTGGGGATCCAAAGGATATTTCCCTCACTAAGGCATTTACACACACAATTAATCCATCCCTTTCTTCTCCTACTTTACTCCTTTTACCACTATGACACTGTATTCTCCTGATTATTCTTCCTAGTATTCTTTGTTTCTCTTTCTCCACTCTGTCATAGTATTGGAGTTTTCAAGGGCCTAGTTTCGGTTCTCTTTTGTTTTCATTCTATAACCTTTCTCTGGATATTATCCATATCCACAGTCTTCTCTACAAATCACATGTTATTGACTTCTAAGCAATATCTCTGCGTCATATCTATCTCAGTAGTTCTTAAATATTTTCATCCCAGGAATTATTTTTACTCTTAAGAATTACTGAGAATCCCAAAGAGCTGTTGTTTATGTGCATTGTATCTGTACATATTTCTCATAATAGAGAATTAAAATGAAGAATTTTTTTAAAAAATTATCTTAAAATATTAATTTTATTATATTTAGCAAGATTAAATCATTCAAAAATAATAATGAACCTATTGTATACTAGCATAAATAACATGTTTTTATTTTTTAAAACTGTATTTTCCAGAATAAAAACAGTAAGAAGAATTGTATTGCTTTATTTTTTTGCAAATTTTCTTAATAGAAGACAAATGGATTACCATATCTTCTTAATTCAATTTGTTGTAATATGTTGTTTTGATTGAAATACATTTAGAAAATTCAACCTCACACAGATAAGTGGCTGGAAAAGGGAGAAGTATTTGAACAGCCGTTTCATATAATTAATATTCTTCAATACTATATCAAAATTAAACGAGGGTAAATTTATAAAGGTAAACTGCAATGTGAAATCTGAAATCATATCAATAACATTTCACAATCTGTTACATTAAAATTTATTCATCTCAGAATGTAGAAAACTTGAGAGAAAGTTACTCTCAACTTAATAATGAGAAAAGGTTAGATAAACTACAAATGGTAACTTTTTTGATCCTATTAGATAGCTAGTCTCACAAGACAGCCAAGTAAGCTGAATTCCAAGTAAAGACTAGTCCGTGCGAGACAGAACACACAAAGTGTCTTATCTGTGGCACAGGATGGGAAGAAGAGGTGGCCACTAAACACATGGATTGGAAGAAATCAACTGTTTAATTATTAAAAGTTAAGTGTGGTTTAGCATGTCAGTATGAAACACCTGGGAACTTTGCCCTCACTTGTAAGCCCTCTTCCTTGGACTTTTCCTCTGGGTGCTTACAAGAAAACATGGAGCAAGGCAGGGGATGAAAAACAATCAGCCTCAATGATGCAAGACTGTAGAGTACGGTCAGACGTTGCTGGGAGAAAATGTAAGTTCCTTCTTGTGTCCTTGGACCCTTCTTTTCTAAGCTTTTTAAAGCCTTAAGCTGGAGATGAGGCAGCAATCATGTAAGTTCCAGAGCACAGTTAACAACTCATTGCATCTGGATGAAAAGTAAAAAGAAAAGCCCTTTCTGCTGGTGAAGGGCAGAAATCCTCCTGGTTCCAGGAATCTATATGGATACCAGGTGGAGGTCTGCCACTGCTGGAGTCCGGGGAGGAATCTCCTAGCCAATATGAACCACAGATCCAAGACTGTGGCCAGTTGTCACAGACAGGAGGGGCACAAATGCTGAGAAAGCTCTACCTTTAAGATCCAGGTATGCAAACCCTCTATAAGACTGAAGCTGAACTAGGAAAACAGAAACTTCATCATAACCACCACAAGTCTAGTATTGTGTAACCAGTAAGAGCATGGAGAGAAACCTCCTGTGGTACAGATATGCAGGGATGTCTAAAAACTGAAGGTGAAGCACAAATACTGAGAAAAATCCATTAGCACCCTAGCTTCCACACTAAGCTGAAAAGAAAAGCAACCTGGTACTACAGAAATTCAAAGCCTGTGGTGCTATGAAGATAACAATGGTAATGACAAACACTAATCCAGCTCGACTCCTAAATAAATTGATTCAACCCTTATGTTGAGAGTCTTGGGTCAAAATGACATGCATATTTCCAGGCACATGTCATTTATTTATCTCTGTCTATACTACTTATTTCAGTCTCTACTGTTCTATACATAACCCCAAACATTTAATAAAAAATAATATAAGACACCAAAACACAAGGGGAAAAAAAGAGACATGAAGTTACATCAGCAAGGTGGTGAATAGAAAGCCCCAGACCCTTCTTTTTCCCTTGAAGACACTGGTTCAGCAACAATACATGACCAATTCTTTTGTGAGGAATCCAGAAGTTTAAAGGCTCCTGCATTGCAGGTGTGTGAAACTATTTAGTAGCCACATCAAAACCAGCAGGAAAATGTGTGACATCCTCACAACGTAGAACCTCCCCGGCCCACAGCACCACATTATTGGGAGGAAATTCTCATTTCTCATCTTCTCCCTGGAGACAGAGAGAGAAAGCTGGACTGTGAATACAACATTCTGACTTCTCTGGAGGACTGCCCAAGAGACTGGCTTCTGTCTCACCTGTCATGGAGCAATAAGAGGACCCAGAATACTCTAAACTCCCAGGCCACCGACTGACCATGGACTGCTACTGGTCCGTGGCCTATTAGGAATCCGGTTGCCCAGCAGCAGGTGAGCAGTGGGCAACTGAGCGTTACTGCCTGAGCTCCATCTCCTGTCAGATCAGCCGCAGCATTAGATTCTCAGAGAAGCATGAACCCTATTGTGAACTGCGCATGTGAGGTATCTAGGTGGCATGGTCCACCATTCCCTCTTCAATCTGTGGAAAAAATTGTCTTCTATGAAACTAGTCCCTGGTGCCAAAAAAGGTTGGGGAACCTGCTCCAAATGCAGAAGGTCTCTGAGAACAAAAGAGAGATGGGTGCTTTGCTGTTCCTCCAAAGGAGGAGGCCAATAAATGTCAGTGGTCTCTCTCTCGAGGAGAAAAAGTAAGGTAGAACATACATCCAACATTGCAGTTTTTCAGAGGGCTGACTGAGGAACTGGTTTCTGTCACACCTGTCTTGAGACAAGGATAGGACCTGACATTGTCTAGATGCTCAGTGTCATTGAAAGCAGAAAAGAACCAGGCAGCACACTGCTACCTCAGAGGAACCATGGTACAACAGACAAATGCCAAAGGAAAAAAGTGATTCTGAACTTTAAAAAAAAGGAACTGGAAAAATTTTCCAATTAGGAATCTCCACACAAGTCCAGGGAGGACATCTACATAGAAAACGTTTGAGAGGCCTCAGAATCTCTTGCCAGGGTAATTGGTAAAGTTCTTTTCCTATATGAAACAAGTCCATAAAGTCTGGGAGAGGTGGCTCTTGTTTTCATATGCATAAATACCATTACAGAGTTATAGGGGAAAAAACACACAGAGAAAATGTCCCAAAGGAAGAAAATAAATCTCCAGAAACTGACCCTGAAGAAACATAATAAGAAATAAGAACTACCTGACAAAACACTAGAAATAACTGTCATAAAGATGCTCAATGAGCTCAGAAAAAAAAATGCATGAGTAAAATGAGAATTTCAACAAAGAGATAGAAAATGTAAAAAGAACAAAACAGAAATTTTAGAGCTGAAGAATGCAATAAGTAAACTGAAAATTTGCTAAAGGAGTTAGTTCAACAGTAGACTTGACCAAGCAGAAGATATAGCAAATTCAAAGACACGTCACTTGAAATTATCCAGTCAGAGGAGTAAAAAGAAAAAAATAATTTAAATTTGTAAAGAAAAGCTAAGAGACTCACGAGAGAGCCAAACAGACTACTATATGCATTATGAGAGTGTCAGAAGAAAAAAGGGCAGAAAGTTTATTTAAATAAATAATGGCCCCAAATTCCCCAACTCTGGGAAAGAAATGGACATCCATGTTCAAGAAGCCCAATGAATCCCAAATAAGATGGACCTAAAGAAGTCCACACTGAGACATATTATAATCAACTGGTCAAAAGTTAAAGAGAAAAAGAATTGTGAAAGCAACAACATAAAAGCAACTCGACGTGAACAAGGGAAGCTTTGTAAGACTATCAGCAGATTTCTCTGCAGAAACCTTGCAGGCAAGGAGTGAAATGATATTTTCAAAGTTCTGAAAGAAAAATACTGTCAGCAGGGTGCGGTGGCTCAAGCCTGTAATCCCAGCACTTTGTGAGGCCGGATGGATCACAAGGTCAAGAAATCAAGACCATCCTGGCCAACACGGTGAAACCCCATCTCTACTAAAAATACAAAAATTAGCTGGGCATGGTGACGCGCACCTGTACTCTCAGCTATTCAGGAGGGTGAGGCAGGAGAATCATTTGAACCAGAGAGGTGGAAGTTGCAGTGAGCCGAGATCATGCCACTGCACTCCAGCCTGGCGACAGAGCGAGACTTTGTTTCAAAGAAAGAAAGAAAGAAAAACACTGTCAAAGTATGTATGTTTCATGTAAGTCCCATGATAAACACAAAGAAAATAAGAAAGGAACCAAAGCATGAAAAAAAGCAAGGAAATACAAAGGAAGATACCAAGAGAGAAAAACCAAAATAGCTACAAAACAGACAGTAAACAATCAACATTTGACCCTAAGTATCCTAAGTTGATAAATACACACTGTATGCCTGTCAAAAATACTTTCATGTACTCTATAAATATGTAAAATTTTATGTTTCAATAAAATAATTTTTAAAAGAAAAAAATTAAGGTGCCAGTACATGGAAACATATCTAGTGCTTATGAATTTGAAGACATATTGTTAAAATGTCTGCACTATCCAAAGCAATCCACATATTCAATGCAATCACTATCAAAATCCCAATGGCATTTTTTACAGAACTAGCAAAACAAACTTAAATTTTATTTTGAAACACAAAGAACCCCTATAAGCCAAAACCATTTTAGAGAAAAAGATCAAAATCAAAGGCATTACACACTGATTTTAAAACATATTGCAAAACTATAGTAATCAAAACAGTATGGTATCATACTGGCATAATGTCAGATATACAGGCCAATAAAACAAACTAAAGAGCTCAGAAACAAAGCCAGCTATGTGCAGTCAATTCATCTACAACAAAGATGGAAAGAATACACAATAGGGATAGAATGGTATCTTCAAAAAATGGTGTTGGAAAAACTGGATATCCAAAAGAATGAAATTGGACCCTCACCTTACACTATACATTAAAAAATCAGGTCAAAATGGATTAAAGATTTAAACATAAGACTCAAAACTGCAAAACTGCAAGAATAAAAACAGAAAATGCTTTATGACATTGCTCTTGGCAATGACATCTTAGATATATACCAAAAGCACATACAAAATCAGTTGACAAGTGGATCACACCAAACTGAAAAGCTTTTACATAGCAAAAGAAATAATCAACAGAGTGAAAAGATAACCTATGGATTGGAAGAAAATATTTGCAAACCATATATCTGATAAGGGATTAATATCCACATTATATAAAGAATTTTTTACAACTTAACAGCAAAAAAAATGTAACTTGATTTTTAAAATAGACAAAGGAATAGACATTTCTCAGAAAAAGACATTTAAATGGCCTACAGGTACATTAAAAAGTAATCAACACCACTAATCGCCAGGGAAATGCAAATCACCACAATGAGATATCATCTATGTTAGGATGGCCAATATAAAAAAAAAATGAAAAGTGACAAGAGTTCGTGAAGATGTTAAGAAATTGGAACCCCTGTGCATTCTTAGTGCAAACATAAAATGGTAGAGCCACCATGAAAAACAGTATGGAGGTTTCTCAAAATTCAAAATAGATTTACCACATGATCCAGCAATGCCACTTCTGAGTATTTATCCAAAAGAATTGAAATCAGGAACTTGAACTTGTGCGCTCCTATGTTTATTGCAGCATTATTCACAGTAGCCAAGAAGTAGAACCATCCTAAATGTCCAATGATGTTAAAGGATAAAGAAAATGTGGCATATAGATACAATTTTGTTTGCCCATGAAAAGAAGAAAACCTCATTATATGTTATGACATGGGTAAACCTTGGGGAAATTATGAGAAGTGGGATAAGACAGTGTGAGAAGGACAAATACTGCATAATTCCACTTATGAATTATCTGAAGAAGTTAAATTCATAGAAACTGAGAGTAGAATGGTGTTTGCAAGTGGCTAGGGGAGGGGAAAATGGAAGTTGCTGTTCAATGGGTATGAAGTTTTAGTCATGCAAGATAGAAAGTTCTAGAGATTTGCTGTCCAACATTGTACTTTTAATTAATACTGTACTGCATACTATAAAAATGTGTTAAGGTGGATTTCATAACGTATATTTTACTATAATTTTAAAAAGAGGTAAAACAAGAAGCCCAAAGTCTGATGTCCCAGATATTGCAACTATCAGACAAGGACTATAAAGTAACTGCAATCAATATGCTAAAGGATCAAATAAAAAGGTAAAAAGCATGCATAAATACATAAAATTTATCAGAAATATGGAAACTAAGAAAAAAATCAAATGGAAATGTTGGAATATTTTAAACACAATATCAGAGATAAAGAATTCCACTGATAGGTCATAAGTAGACTTGATAGAGCTAATGAAATAACCAGTGAATTGAAAATCCATTGGTCTATCTTATCTGATTTTGTAAATTTATAGATCGATCATTTAAAAATATAGGTTCACTTTGTTATACAGATCTTCTAAATGTTAACACATTTTATGATATGATAATTCTAACTATATTTTTAATATTACCACCAATCTCATCAGAAAAGCCTCCAATTACTGAAAAGCCATCAAGCTCATGGTGGTAGATATAAGCTTTTAAAAATTCTAATTTATGCTTGAAAACTGAAATTTTACAATTAGCAGAAAATATTCGTTTCCTCAATGTGACAATTCACTTCATTGGTTTTCAAGAATATAACTGCTGAAAGCCCAATTCTGAATAACAATAGTTTTCACGTAAAAATGATACTCTATGAAAAAAAAGTAGCCAATTAAGCTTGTAACTCAAACACAAGGGATTCTCCTCCAGACAAATACGTAACTCAGTGCTCATACTTCCTGTATCACCGAATGGAATATGAAAAGATATGCATTAAAGGGTCAAAATTTAATGAAATTCATGATTTTTATTGCTTCATCAAATACATGCTTAGTGAAACTGGGCATTTTTAAACTGCAAGTGCACAGCAGTAAAGACTACAATAATAACTAGTCACATCATTTGCCACCTTATTCATGCTATGACCTTATTCATGCTATGGCATGAGCAATTTTACTCACCATGGCTTTTCCACTGTTAGTGCAAATATAAACACAGTTAAAAGACAATAATGCCTTACTATTATAAATATGCTTTTGGCCTCACAAACCCCTTGAAAGGATTTTGGAGACCCTAGGCATTGGAAGACTATGTTTTGAGAATCAAAATTTTTCACAGCACCTCAAGCTCAAATTGTTTTTATTACATCTCTCTGTTGAAAATTCTTCCCCTAAAATTCAGTCATTCTGCATTTCTTCCTTTGAGTGATGGCATCATAGACTAGTCAGTCACTAAATTCTTGAATAATATCAAAAATACAAATAACATAAGCAATAACACTAGAAAATAATCTCTTTGGTCTACCACTCTCTCCCACTAATACCCATATTCATCCTGTAAATTTATCTGAGTGAAATTATTTGTATATATATTGTCTGCCACCCCATCCCACTTTCTCCACTTTTATTGTTATGCTGTAGTTTCCTATAATCTCTTGTTCATAACATTAGTGTAACATACTAACAATTTCCCCTGCTTTTAGTCTCACCCCATCCTTCCCCATCGGCAATCTTCCATACTGCTATCAGAGTAATCTTTGTAAAATTCAAATCACTTTCCACAGCCTATTGTTCCCAACACTATAGAATCACATACAAAATCCTCCCTGATTGATGCTTGCCTACCTCCTTGATTTAATATTTAACTCACCTGTCTACACACAAGACATTCTAAGCATAGGACATTTTGCTCCTTCCCGCCTTTGACCCTCGATACATTCCTACTTATCCTTGAGGATTCAGCTCGTGAGTATTCTCACCCAAGCAAAGTGGATTATCTGCTCTTAAATATTTGAGGAAGGGGAAAAAGCCAGCCATGGAAAGAATAAAGGAAAGAGCCTTCTCAAAAGAACATGTAAAAAGGCACAATGGATCCCTCAAAATGTAAGTACTGGAAATTAGGACATGATTATAACCATGTTATTTCAGGATCTTGCTATATGTAATTGCTAAATTTAGTTCATCATTTTTTACCAATATCATGTACAATTCTTAATACTTACTGAAATAGAGGGCTACTCAATAGAAGTGCCCTTATTTTTAAAGTAGTAATTATTAGAATACTAGATATCATAATATCCTGATCTGACATTTTATAGAAGTCATTCTAAACCAAACAACAAAAAACAAGATTCATATATGTTTCAAATGAGATTTTAAGGAACGTCCCCATCTTGACCAGAACTAAACAATGTATACTACGAAAGTAAGATTTATGCAAAAAGGAAACCTCAGTACAATTCACTAGAAAAAGACATCGTCCTGTACAGAAAAGGAAAATCTGTTTAAAACTGCCAGAATGTCCTCTTTATTCTGTGTTATCTTCTCTCTTAAGGACAATGAGATCTGTTTGCATTTCTTTAAGCAAATTCTGTTGTGCCGTTGTCTATGGTTAATGAGTATGTCAGAAAATTTGATTGTCAGTTAGCTTAAAAAAGAAACCAACTTGGCAGTGATAGCTAGGCATTTAATTTTCTCATGAATAGGGTGAGCTCCTCCAGAGAAGTCCCATTTATTGGGATACTGATTCTATGATCCTTCATACTATTAATCAGAAATATTTAGTGATCCATACTGCTGCATATATCCAAAACAAAATTTTGTTATTGATGGTTCCGATGTGCTATAACATCTCAAAATATAGTAATAATCTGAATCAAAGAGAGTTTACATATTTTTCTTTCCTAAAGTATAGATCTGATCATGCCACTGACCCACTTAAATGTTTTTTATTTCAATCCATTGCCTACAGCAATGGCTGAAGTTTTTCCCAAACTATGTTCTATGAAGCACAGGTTTCCCTTGACATGTTGATAAAAGTTCTGGAAGCAAAGATTCTGTGGTTAAGTACATTTGAGAAACACCATGCTAAACATGATAAAATGGGTCTTTACTGCAGGATTTTTTTACCCTTTAATGTACCACTGTGTCCTATGAATGCCTGGGAGGAGAAAATATGCAACATTTCCCAAACTTGTTTGTCCATAATATTTTGGAGAAAATTGTCAAGGTCTACCAAATAGCAGCATTCAGTGGAAAATTGGCTTTCCGAATAAAGTGCCAGCTATTTAGCATTGTATTCAAAGCCTCATTACCTTGCCATTAGGCCTTGGTTTACCTTTCCTGCCTTATCTCCCTCTACCAGCCTGGCATAATTATACTCCAGCCATACTTGACTACTAGCCATTTTGAAGCATATTCCTCAATTGCTCACCTTTATCTCTGCTAACAAGCCCTACTCATCTTCCCAGATCAAAATCATCTCCCCTCAAAATCATTCAAGTCTTACGACTCAGTGCTATAAGAGTATCTTTCTGCAACAGTCTGCATACAGGTGAAATAAACTCTGTGCTTCCCTCATCACTATAAGTGACTTGTGGGCAAGGGAAATGTTGATACATTTTACTATCACTTAAGAATCTATAGTAGATACAATAGTAAGCACTCAATTTGTTATTATGGAAACTAAGGGCTGGGCGTGGTGGCTCACACCTGTAATCCCAGCACTTTGGGAGGCCAAGGCAGGCAGATCATGAGGTCAAGAGATCGAGACCATCCTGCCAACATGGTGAAACCCCATTTCTACTAAATATACAAAAATTAGCTGGATGTGGTGGTGCGTGCCTGTAGTCCCAGTTACTCGGGAGGCTGAGGCAGGAGAATCGCTTGAACCGGGAGGTGGAAGTTGCAGTGAGTTGAGATCATGCCACTGCACTCCAGACTGGCAACAGAACAAAATTCCATCTTGGGCAGGGTAGAGGGGGGAAGAAACTAAGTTAGTTGAAATTTAGTTTTCAAAAACTATATTTCTGGGATAATCAGTTATCTGTGTTTTATGTATTGTAATGATTACTTAACATATTTGATGAATTACAAATTCTTCATTACCTAATTAGGTTTAATAACAGAATTTGCAGATACAAGGCATTCAAAAAGATTTTTAGCATATCAACAATAACACATTCTAAAGGAAATGGGCCCAAATCAAACCAAAATTAGCCCATTTCTAAACTGACAAATAAATTGAATGTGAGAAGTGAACATGGATAAACTTACAATTAACACCCAATTTATCTGCAGACGTTAACAGTCTCAGATCATGGTCCACAATAGTTAATGAGTAGTAAGAAAGGGACTGTACAGCCCTACAAAACAATGCCCTTGATTTACAGAATAATCTGAACTCTTTTTTTCTAGTACTTAAAACAATTATTTTTCTTTAGAGAAAGATTGGCAACATATGAGCACTAGACATTTCAACTCATTCTCCTCTACTCTCAAAAAAGATGTAAGAAAACTTTTATTTTATAGTCCTATCAGTTGTAGCATACAGGATGGTTAAAGGAAAAGATTTCCTGCTCTCCTATCCCCAAATCCCCTCCTTTCACAAATATTTTTGTTCTTTGTGTTTTTGAGGTCATTATCTGAATTAAGGTAAAAGAAAAACAAGTGGAGAGAAGGAGTTTAACAGATAGTGAAAGAAGACAGGTATTTTTAAGAAAAATAAATGTTTAATTTGCATTTCAGAAGTCCACATGCAAAGCAAGCCTGCAAAACATGAAGAATAAGAAACAGACCCCTTCTATATACATTCCCCTTCTCTTCTCTTTCCAAGCTTCTTCCTCATTTCCTTCCTGAATTTTCCATCCTGAAAGGCTTTTAGATGGGACAGAACAAGGTCACTGTCCATGCAGAGGAGAGGTTGGTGTAGGGCATAAGTCCTCAAACTCTATGGTTGAGCATTCCATCTACTGATCATGGACATAAGAATGTTTGAATTCATCTCATCGTGTGACTGCTTTTTGAGGAAGAAAGGAAGTGGGTGAATACACTCATAAGTACTTGAGATACAAGGTGAGCTATTGAGGGTCTTGGCTTTGACTGACACTAAAGCTTCAGAGAAAGAAAAGTTGCCCGGTTTAAAAAATATAAAAAAGAAGGTATGTTGTTTTGTTGTTTTTCTTGCTTGCTTCCCTGCTCCTTAAAGGGAGTTACAGAAAGGAGAGAAAGGAAGAGAAGAAAGGAGACGCCAATAAGGCAAGAAAGGTTGCGATGGGTAGAAGTTCTTCTCAGTGGCAAAGCAAAGGGCAGATATTTTCAAATGGGTAGCATCTATGTTGAGAATTAAGTCATCTGTGTCACAGTATCGTAAACTTCTCCTCAGATTCTGCTGCGCAGCCCTCAATAAATCCATGCTTTCTATGGATGATTTGGAGCAAAATTAAAGAGACATGAATTTCATATCTGGGTCAACATATGATAACATATTATAAGAATTCAGAAGGAGCTAAAAAGCCATTGCAATGTAAGTCTCCTGAAAATAAGCATAATTCTAGGTGCAAGGCTTTGTATTTTCACAAGCAGTGGTTTTAGCAAGCTTGAGGTCCAGGTACATCTACCAGGACTTGAATTGCAGTTCAACCACTTTATTAGCAACGTTACCTTGAGTAAGCTAATTTTTCAGAGACTTCATTTCTTATCTGTAACAAAAACACAATGGCAGTGCCCCAGTTGTGTGCCTAGAGCTTAGTAAGCACCTGTTAATTTTAGCTATGTAAACTTTAACGTGCTAGGCAAATGGGTTTACTAAGAGCTGGGGCTCTTGAAGAGCTACTGCTACAAAGTGAAAAATGCAAACACTGTATTAAAGAAGCATCCTTTAAACCAGCATGAAATTTACTTGAAAATCAAGCCTCTCTTGTGTTGTAAAGCAGTCCTACTATGACCCTCAGTACCCCATGGAAGCGACTGCAATGTTCCATGAATTCTTTTCTCTCAGTCCCTGCTGTACAATTGCTTGAGTACTTACAGAAATTGTAAGAGGGGTCATAAAGAGAAGAGTTAATTTGTCCCCCCAAAAAAGTTGCTGATTGATATACATAGCCTGATTTTAGAGGTCGGCTGCTCAGACAGAAAATTGTAGAGCAACAAAGAAATAACTGGAACTGAGTGCTAAAGACAATCCATCCCAATAGAATGCTGAGGTGGTGGATCAGACCAATGAATCATCAATGCACAGAGTTGCCACCCCTGACCAGGCCTATGGAATGACTGGCGCTCTCCTAACCTGGTGCTGAGGTGGCAAAACAGGACCAGAGCCAAAGATCTACCTACTGATCCTTTACTGTGCCCTTGATTAAGCCAGCACAGGATCTGATTTTCCCCAAGCTGGCAACTTTCTAACCACACAGCCAGGCTCCCTCTAATGGAAGTGGATGTCCAGTGTTGCCAGATCTCTATGTGTTGCCCTAAAGTGTAAGAGGAACAGAGGTACACACTCTTGGTACTGCTTCTGTATATTTCAGTTTCTGTTAATAAACACAATTCCAAAGAACTTGGGATGTGTGTGCAGCCTGGCTATTTATCTTTTCTTTCTTATTAGGGCTCAAGGGAATCCTCTACTTTTTGGACAATTGTTTTCTGTAATATTAGCTCTACAGTGAATTGAACATTCCATCTGCTAATCATTAAAAAAAGCAAACACAACACAGTGAGAGAGAAGGCATGAAGTTCGTGGCTGACAGTTTACTGGACAATTCTGCACAGGAGAGTATCCGATGGGATTAAATTTAGAAGCAAAAGTAAGTGCCACTTTCCACTTACTAGCCTTGAGCTTTTTCTGGCACTGAACCATTTCCACCTCCTGTATATCTTCTCTCAATTGTCTTGTCCAAAGATATGATTATTACTTTAATTGGCTCCTTTCTTGGATATTTCCTATTAAGACAATCTATTTTAGCTGTATATAGCTAATGATTCCTTCTTGTCATTTTGCTAAGAGAAATGACTAGAAATTTTTACAAACTTATTTATAAATGTGAGCGACAACAACCAAAAAACATAAAACAAAATCGATAGCTAGATCTACACAATATTTGGAAGGGATCTAGATTATGCCCAATATGACTCCATTTGTAAAGATTATAAAAAATTCCCACTTATAAGAAAGTAAAAATTGCAAGCAGATCGCACATCTTTACGAACATAAAGAATAATCATAAGAGGGATTTACAAGCCAAGTAACAGAGGTTTGGCTGAGAGCTGAGGATATATTTGTAAAGTAAAAGGAGCTGGTGAAAGGCAGAGAGAGTGGGCTATTTGAGCTAAACACACAAATTCATATTTTTGCTTTATCAAGAAAATAGCTTGTCTTGTCCATTGAAGAACAAGTGTTAAATAGCGAGATTGGAAGTATACTTTTTTAATATGGAAGAGTATAAGTTGAACTCTTACCAAATACCTTGCACAAAAATTAACCCCAAATGGATTAAACACCTAAATGCAAGACTTAAAACAATAAAACTCTTAGGAAAAAAACATAGGGCAAAAGCTTCACAACTCTGGATTTAGCAAATATTTCTTAGATGTAACAAAAAGGACACAGGCAACAAAAGAAACAAAACTAGATAAATTAAACTTCATTCAAAATGTTTTAAATTTGTGCATCAAAGTTTATTATCAAAAGAGTAAAAAGATAACTCACAGAATGAGAGAAAATACTTGCAAATCATAGCCGACAGTTGGTCTCCAGAGTATATAAAGAACTCCTAATACTCAACATAAAAACAAACAATTTATAAATAGACAAAGGAGTTAAATAGTCGTTTATTCAAACAAGATACATGAATAGCCAATAAGTACTTGAAAAGGTGTTCAACATTACTAATCATTTAGGAAATGCAAATCAAAACCACAATGAGGTAATCACCTCATACCCATTAGAATGACTACTATCAAAAAGATAGAAAATAACAAGTGTTGGCAAGGATGTGAAGAAACTGGAATCATTGTGTGTAAAATGGTACAACCATGGGAAAATAGCATAGAAAACAATATGATGGTCCGTCAAAAAATTAAAAACAGAATTACCATATGATACAGCAATTCCACTTTTATGTATACATCCTAAAGAATTAAAAGCAGAGTCTTGCCCATGTTCATAGCAGTATTCACAATACCTAAAATGTAAAAGCAACCCCAAAGTGTCCATTAACAGATGATGGATAAGCAAAATATGATATATAGATAGACACACACACACACACACACACAATGGAATATTATTCAGCTTTTAAAAGAAAGGAAATTCTACAATATGCTACAACATGGATGAAACTTGAGGATATTATGCTAAGTTAAATAAGCCTATCACAAAAAGACAAATACTATATGTCTCCACTTATTTTAGGTACTTACAATAGTACCTAATCAGAGAAACAAAATCAGAGAAACAAAAAGTAAAATGGTGCTTGCCAGGGGCTTCAGGGGAGGTGAAACAGGAACTTTTTGTTTAATGGGCATAGAGTTTCAGTTTGACAAGATAAAAAGAAGGGAGAATTATGGAGATGGATAATGGTGATGGTTGCAAAACATTATGAATGTATTTAATACCACTAAACCGTACAGCTAAAAGTGGCTAGGATGGTAAATTTCATGTCATGTGTATTTTACCACAATTTAAAAATTGAAATAAACTATTAAGAGCTTGCCATTTATGCAATAAGTGTTCAAAGATAGTCTGAATGACAAAAATATGTGCTAAAGACCATTTGTTTTCAATGACTTACATGAGTTTATCTTCCACACATCTCATAAATGTCAAGATTTCCCAAAGGTCTTGTTTTCTATTGGCACCAACAGCTTCAGTTTCCATATATAGACTGTTGTTCTAATTTACATTCCTACCAACAGTGTATGACTTAACAGATGTACACAGCACATTTCATCCAACAACTGTAGAATACACTTCTTTTTTTTTTTTTTTTTGGAGACAGAGTCTCACTCTGTCACCCAGGCTGGAGTGCAGTGATGCGATCTCGGCTCACTGCAGTCTCTGCCTCCCGGGTTCATGCAATTCTCCTGCCTCATACTCCTGAGTAGCACACATGCCCAGCTAATTTTTGTGTTTTTAGTAGAGATGGAGTTTCACCATGTTGGCCAGAATGGTCTAGATCTCCTGACCTCATGATCTACCTGCCCTGTCCTCCCAAAGTGCTGGGATTACAGGCATGAGTCACCATTAGCAAAATTAACCAAGAAGAGAGAAATTCCAAATAACCTCATTATGACATGAAACATAAGATACTACAACTGACACCACTGAAATAAAAAAGATCATTCAAGGTTACTGTGAAAATCTTTATGCACATAAACTAGGAATCCTAAAAGAGATGGATAAATTCCTGGAAAAATACAACCGCCCTAGCTTAAATCAGGAAAAATTAGATACCTTGAGCAGACCAATAACAAGCAGGGAGACTGAAATGTTAATAAAATTACCAACCAAAAAAAGTCCAGGACCAGATGGATTCACAGCAGAATTCTACCAGATATTCAAAAAAGATTGGTACCAATTCTTTTGACACTATTCCACAAGATAAAGAGGGAACCCTCTTAATTCATTCTATGAAGCCAGCATCAACCTAATACCAAAACCGGAAAGGGCATTACCAAAAAAGGAAACTACAGACCAATATCCCTGATGAACACAGACACTAAAATCCCTAACAAAATAAGAGCTAACTGAATCCAACAGCATATCAAAAGATAATCCACCAAGATCAAGCAAGTTTCACACCAGGGATGCAGGGATGGTTTAACATATGCAAGTCAATAAACGTGATACACCATATAAAGAGAATTAAAAACAAAAATCTCATGATCATCTCAATAGATGCAGAAAAAGCATTCGACAAAATCTAGTGTTGCTTTATGTTTAAAACTCTCAGCAAAATCGGCATACAAGGGACTTACCTCAATGTAATAAAAGCCATCTATGATAAACCCACAGCCAACAAAATACCAAAAGGGGAAAAGTTGAAAGCATTCCCTCTGAGGACTAGAACAAGACAAGGAAACCTACTCTCATCACTCCTCTTCAACATAGTACTGGAAATCCTAGCCAGAGTAATCAGACAAGAGAAAGAAAAAAAGGCATCCAAATTGGTAAAGAGGAAGTCAATACGATGTTGAATAGGAGTGGTGAGAGAGGACATCCTTGTCTTGTGCCAGTTTTCAAAGGGAACACTTCCAGCTTTTGCCCATTCAGTATGATATTGGCTGTGGGTTCGTCATAAATAGCTCTTCTTATTTTGAGATACGTTGCATCAATACCTAGTCTATTGAGAGTTTTTACCATGAAGGGGTGTTGAATTTTATTGAAGGGCTTTTCTGTATCTATTTGGAGATTATCATTGGTTTTTGTCATTGGTTCTGTTTACGTGATGGATTATGTTTATTGATTTGTGCATGTTGAACTAGCCTTGCATCCCAGGTATGAAGGCAACTTGATCATGGTGGATAAGCTTTATGATGTGCCGCTGGAGTCGGTTTGCCAGTATTTTGTTGAGGATTTTTGCACCGATGTTCATTAGGGATATTGGCCTGAAATTTTCTTTTTATGTTGTGTCTCTGCCAGGTTTTGGTATCAGAATGATGCTGGCCTCATAAAATGAGTTAGAGAGGAGTCTCTCTTTTTCTATTGTTCGGAATAGTTTCAGAAGAAATGGTACCAGCTCCTCTTTGTACCTCTGGTAGAATTTGACTGAATCTCTCTGATCCTGGGCTTTTTTTGGTTTGTAGGCTATTAATTACTGCCTCAATTTCAAAACTTGTTATTAGTCTATTCAAGGATTCGACTTCTTCCCTTTTTAGTCTTGGGAGGGTGTATATGTCTAGAAATTTTTTTTAATTATTATTATTTTTTATTATTATTATACTTTAAGTTCTAGGGTACATGTGCATAACGGCAGGTTTCTTATATATGTATATTTCTGTGCTATGTTGCTGTAAGCACCCATCAACCTGCCAGCACCCATCAACTCGCTATTTACATCAGGTATAACTCCCCAATGGCAATCCTCCCCTTTCCCCTCTCCCCCTCCCCATGATGGGCCCTGGTGTGTGATGTTCCCCTTCCCGAACCAAGTGGGATCTCATTGTCTGCTCCCACCTATGAGTGAGAAATTACGCGGTGTTTGGTTTTCTGTTCTGTATAGTTTGCTAAGAATGATGGTTTCCAGCTGCATCCGCGTCCCTACAAATGACACAAACTCATCCTTTTTATGGCTGCATAGTATTCCATGGTGTATATGTGCCACATTTCTTTAATCCAGTCTGTCACTGATGGATATTTAAGGTTGACCCAAGTCTCTTGCTATTGTGAATACTGCCGCAATAAACATACGGTGCATGTGTCTTTATAGCAGCATGATTTATAATCCTTGTATATATACCTGTAAATGGGATGGCTGGGTCAAAAGGGTACATCTATTCTAGATCCTTGAGGAATCACTCATATACTCTTTTCCATAATGGTTGAACTAGCTTACAATCCCAACAGTGTGTAAAAAGTGCTCCTATTTCTCCACATCCTCTCCAGCACCTGTTGTTTCCTTGACTTTGAATGATCGCCATTCTAACTGGTGTGAGATGGTATCTCATTGTGGTTTTGATTTGCATTTCTGATGCACAGTGATGATGAGCATTTTTTCATGTGTCTGTTGGCTGCATGAATGTCTTCTCTTTGAGAAATGTCTGTTCATATCTCTTTGCCCACTTTTTGATGGGGTTGTTTGTTTTTTCTTGTAAATTTGTTTTGAGTTCTTTGTAGGTTCTGGATATTAGCCTCCTTTTGTCAGATGAGTAGATTGCAAAATTTTCTCCCATTCTGTAGGTTGCCTGTTCACTCTGATGGTAATTTCTTTTTTGCTGTGCAGAAGCTTTTTAGTTTAATGAGATCCCATTTGTCAATTTTGGCTTTTGCTGCCGCTGCTTTCTTTTGGTGTTTTAGACATGAAATCTTTTGCCCATGCCTATGTCCTGAATGATACTACCTTAGGTTTCTCTCTAGGGTTTTTATGGTATTAGGTCTAACATTTAAGTCTCTAATCCATCTTGAATTAATTCGTGATAAGGAGTAAGGAAAGGATCCAGTTTCAGTTTCCACTTATGGCTAGCCAATTTTCCCGGTAGCATCGCTTATTAAATAGGAAATCCTTTCCCCATTTCTTATTTCTCTCAGGTTTGTCAAAGACTGATGGCTGTAGATGTGTGGTAATACTTTGAGGACTCTGTTCTGTTCCATTGGTCTATATCTCTGTTTTGGTACCAGTACCATGCTGTTTTGGTTACTGTAGCCTTGTAGTATAGTTTGGAAGTCAGGTAGCTTGATACCTCCAGCTTTGTTCTTTTGACTTTAGGATTGTCTTGGTATGGCTCTTTTTGGTTCCATATGAACTTTTAAAGTAGCTTTTTCCACCCCTGTGAAGAAACTCCCATTGCAGTTTGGATGGGGGACCTGCATTGAATCTATAAATAACCTTGGGCAGTATGGTCATTTTCAATTTATATTGATTCTTTCCTATCCATGAGCATGGTATGTTCTTCCATTTGTTTCTGTCCTCTTTTATTTCACTGGAGCAGTGGTTTGTAGTTCTCCTGAAGAGGTCCTTTACATCCCCTTTGTCAGTTGGATTCCTAGGTATTTGATTCTTTGAAGCTACCAGGAATGGAGTTCATTCATGATTTGGCTCTGTGTATGTCTGTTACTATATAAGAATGCTTGTGATTTTTGCACATTAATTTGTATCCTGAGACTTTGCTGAAGTTAGTTTATCAGCTTAAGGAGATTTTGGGCTGAGACAATGTTTTCTAAATATACAATCATGTCATCTGCAAAGAGGGACACACTTTGACTTTTCTTTTCCTAAATGAATACCCTTGATGTCTTTCTCTCTTGCCTGATTGCCCTAGCCAGAACTTCCAACACTATGCTTATAGAGTGGTGAGAGAGGGCATCCCTGTCTGTGCCAGTTTTCAAAGGGAATTTTTCCAGTTTTGGCTCATATTCAGTATGATATTGGCTGTAGGTTTGTCAAATAGCTCTTATTATTTTGAGGTAATGGCTCCATCAATGAATTTATTGAGCCGCTTTTAGTATGAAGGCTGTTGAATTTTGTCAAAGGCCTTTCTGCATCTATTGAGATAATCATGGTTCTTGTCTTTGGTTCTGTTTATATGCTGGATTATGTTTATTGATTTGTGTATGTTGAAACGTAGCCTTGCATCCTGTGGAAGAAGCCTACTTGATCATGGTGGATAAGCTTTTTGATGTGCTGCTGAATCCGCTTGCCAGTACTTTTTGAGGATTTTTGCATCGATGTTCATCAGGGATAGTGGTTTTAATTTCTTTGTTGTGTTCTGCCAGGCTTTAAAATAGGATGATGTTGGCCTCTATAAATGAGTTAGAGGATTCTCTTTTCTATTGATTGAATAGTTTGTAGGCGGAATGGTACCAGCTCCTCCTTGTACCTCTGGTAGAATTCAGCTGTGAATCCATCTGTCCTGGACTTTTTGCTGGTAGGCTATTAATTATTGCCTCTAATTTCAGAGTCCTTACTATTGGTCTATTCAGGGATTCAACTTTCCCTGGTTTAGTCTTGAAGAGTGTGTAAGTGTCCAGGAAATTATCCATTTCTTCAGGTTTCCAGTTTATTTCATGTGAGGTGTTTATATATTCTCTGATGGTAGTTTGTATTTCTGTGGGCTCGTAAGTGAGATCCCTTTATCATTTTTAATTACACATTTGATTCTTCTCTCTTTTCTTTCTTTATTAGTCTTGCTAGCGGTCTGTCAATTTTGTTGATCTTTCAAAAACCAACTCCCTGATTCATTGATTTTTTGGAGGGTTTTTGTGTTCTATCTCCTTTCAGTTCTGCTCTGATCTTAGTGATTTCTTTTGCCTTCTGCTATCTTTTGAATGCATTTACCTTTGCTTCTCTAGTTCTTTTAATTGTGATGTTAGAGTCAATTTTAGATCTTTTCCTCGCTTCTCTCTTGTGGGCATTTAGTGCTATAAATTCCTCTACACACTGTTTTCAAATGTGTCCCCGGTGAGATTCTGGTATAAGTTGTATCTTTGTTCTCATTGGTTTCCAAAGAACATCTTATTTCTGCCTTCATTTCAAGTATATGTACCCAGTAGTCATTCAGGAGCAGGTTGTTCAGTCGTAGTTGAGCGGTTTCCTTTTGATTGAGCTCTCAGTCCTGAGTTCTAGTTTGATTGCACTGTGGTCTGAGAGACAGCTCTGTTATAATTTCTGTTCTTGTAATATTTGCTGAGGAGTGCTTTTACTTCCAATTATGTGGTCAATTTTGGAATAAGTGCTATGTGGTGCTGGAGAAGAATGTATATTCCTGTTGATTTGGGGTGGAGAGTTCTATAGATGTTCATTAGGTCTGCTTTGCTGCAGATGAGTTCAATTCCTGGATATCCTTGTTAACTTTCTGTCTCGCTGATCTGCTCCATGTTGATAGTGGAGGTTGGTTCTCCCCATTATTATTGTCTGGGGAGTCTAAGTCTCTTGTGTCTCTAAGAACTTGTTTTATGAATCTGGGTGCTCCTGCATTGGGTGCATATATATTTAGGATAGGTAGCTTTTCCGTTGAATTGATCCCTTTTACCATTATGTAATGGCCTTCTTTGTCTCTGCTTGATCTTTTGATGGTTTAAAGTCTGTTTTATCAGAGACTAGTATTGCAACTCTGCTTTTTTTCCCATTTGCTTGGTAAATCTTCCTCCATCCCTTTATTTTGAACCTATGCATGTCTCTGTTGTGAGATGGGTCTCCTGTCGTACAGCAGACTGATGGGTCTTGACTCTTTATCCAGCTCTTGCCAGTCTGTGTCTTCATTGGAGCATTTAGTCCATTTACATTTAAGGTTAATATTGTTATGTGGAACTTGATCCTGCCATTATGATATTAACTGGTTATTTTGCTCGTTAGTTGATGCAGTTTCTTCCTAACATGGTCTTTACATTTTGGCATGTTTTTGCAATGGCTGGTACCGGGTTGGTCCTTTTCTATATTGAGTGCTTCCTTCAGGGTCTCTTGTAAGGCAGGCCTAGTGGCATGTGTGTACCCTCTAAGCATTTGCTTATCTGTGATTTTATTTCTCCTTCACTTATGAAACTTAGTATTGATATGAAATTTGGTTTAAAATTTTCTTTAAGAATGTTGAATATTGGCCCCCACTCTCTTCTGGCTTGTAGAGTTTCGCCAAGAGATCTGCTGTGAGTCTGATGGGCTTCCCTTTGTGGGTAACCCGACCTTTCTCTCTGGCTGCCTCTTTAAGATTTTTCCCTTCATTTCCAACTTTGGTGAATCTGGCACTATGTGTCTTGAGCGTTTCCTTCTCGGTGAGCATCTTTGCATGCCTTCGTATTTCCTGGATTTGAATGTTGGCCTGCCCTACTAGGGAAGTTCTCCTGATGATATCCCAAAGAGTGTTTTCCAACTTGGTTCCATTTTCCCCTCAATTTTCAGGCACCCTAATCAGACGGAGATTTGGTCTTTAACATAATCCCATACTTCTTTGCAGGCTTTGTTCATTTCCTTTTTCTTTTTTTCTTTTGGTTTCTTCTCGCTTCATTTCGCCTATTTGATCCTCAATCACAGATACTCTTTTCTTCCAGTTGATCGAATGGTTACTGTAGCTTGTGCATTTGTCACGATTTCTCGTGGTCGTTGTTTTCATCTCTTTCATTTCGTTTAGGACCTCTGCATTAATTGCTCTAGCCAATCAATTCTTCCACTTTTTTTTTCAAGATTTTCAGCTTTGGCGCTTGCACGTAATCTCCTTTAGTTTGGAGTAGAAGTTTGATGGACTGAAGCCTTCTTCTTCATCTCTCATCAAAGTCATTCTCCATCAAGCTTTGTTCTGTTGCTGGCGTATGAGCTGGCGCCCTTGCCGAGATGCGCCTTTTGAATTTCCAGCTTTCTGCCCTGCTTTTCCCCATCTTTGTGGTTTTATCTGCCACTGGTATTTGATGATGATGGTGACGCATCGATGGGGTTTTGTGTCCTCCTGTTGATAGTTTTCCTTCTAACAGTCAGGGACTCCTCAGCTGTAGGTCTGTTGAGATTGCTTGAGGTCCACTCCAGACCCTGTTTTGTTCGGTGTCAGCAGCAGAGTGCTGCAGAAGATAGAATATTGCTGAACAGCGAAGTGTACCTGTCTGATTCTGCTTTTGAGCCCTCTCAGGGGTGTACTCCACCCTGTGAGGTGGGGTGTCAGACTGCCCCAGTGGGGATGTCTCCCCAGCATACTTCCAGGGTCAGGGACCCACTTGAGCAGGCAGTCTGTCCCTTCAGATCTCAACCTCCGTTGGGAGATCCACTGCACTCTTTCAAAGCTGCCGACAGAGCGTTTAAGGCTCGCAGAGGTTTCTGCCATTTTGTTGTTTTACTGTACCTCGTCCCCAGAGGTGGAGTCTACAGAGACAGGCAGGTTTCCTTGAGCTGTGAGCTCCACCCAGTTCGAGCTTCCCATTGGCTTTGTTTACCTACTTAAGCCTCAGCAATGTGGGCCTCCCCCAGCCTCGCTGCTGCCTTGCGCCAGATCGCAGACTGCTGTGCTAGGCAATAAGCTTAGGCCTGCGGGCGGACCCTCCTGACCAGGTGTGGGATATAATCTCCTGGTGTGCCTGTTTGCTTAAAAGCCAGTGCACATTGGGGTGGAGTTACCCGACTCTCCAGGTAAGTGTTGTGTGTCTCAGTTCCCTGGCTAGAAAGGGATTCCTTTCCTTGGCGCTTTCCCAGGTGAGGGCGATGCCTCACTCTGCTTCAGCGCTTCCTTCGGTCGGCTGCAGCAGCTGAGCAGCACCCCATTGTCTGGCACTTCTAGTGAGATGAACCCAGTACCTCAGTTGAGTAATGCAGAAATCACCGGTCTTCTGTGTCGCTCACGCTGGGAGTTGGAAACTGGAGCTGTTCCTATTCGGCCATCTTGCTCCGCCCCCCGTGTCTAGAAATTTATCCATTTCTTCTAGAGTTTCTAGTGTATTTGTGTAGAGGTGTTTATAGTATTCTCTGATGGTAGTTTGTATTTCTGTGGGATCAATGGGGATATCCCTTTATCATTTTTTATTGTGTCTATATGACTCTTCTCTCTTTTCTTCTTCATTAGTCTGGCTAGTGATCTATCTATTTTGTTAATATTTTCAAAAAACCAGTTCCAGGATTCATTGATTTTTTTGAAGGGTTTTTTGTGTCTCTGTCTTCTTCAGTTCTCCTCTGATCTTAGTTATTTCTTGTCTTCTGCTAGCTTTTGAATTTTTTTGCTCTTGTTTCTCTAGTTCTATTAATTTTGATGTTAGGGTGTCCATTTTAGATATCTCCTGCTTTCTCCTGTGAGCATTTAGTGCTGTAAATTTTCCTTTAAACACTACTTTAGCTGTGTCCCAAAGATTCTGGTACAATATGTGTTTGTTCTCATAGGTTTCAAAGAACAAACTGTCACTGTTTGCTGGCGATATGATTGTTTACCTCAAAAACCTTCAAGACTCCTCTAGAAAGCTCCTAAAACTGATAACAGAATTCAGCAAAGTTTCCTGATACAAGATTAATGTATACAAATCAGTAGGTCTTCTATACACCAACAGCAAACAAGCAGAAAATCAAATAAAAAATCAACCCCTTTTACAATAGCATAAAACACACACACACACAGATACACAATACATACACACACTTAGGAACACACCTAACCAATGAGGTGAAAGACCTCTACAAGGAAAACTACAAACTACTGCTGAAATAAAATCTAGGTGACACAAATAAATGGAAAAACATCCCATGCCCATGGATGGGTACAACAAATACTATGAAAATGACCATACTGCCAAAAGCAATCTACAATTTCAATGCAATCCCCATCAAAATACCACCATTATTCTTCACAGAATTAGAAAAAAAAATGATAAAATTCATATGGAACCAAAAAATACATGGCATAGCCAAAGCAAGACTAAGCAAAGAGAAAATATCTAGAGGCATCACACTACCTGAGTTCAAACTATAATATAAGGCCATAGTCACCAAAACAGCATGGTGCTGGTATAAAAATAGGCACATAGATGAATAGGACAGAATAGAGAACCCAGAAATAAACCCAAATACAGCCAACTGACATTGGAGAAGGCAAACAAAAACAAAGGGGGGAAAGACACCCCCTTCAATAAATGATGCTGGGATAATTGGCTATCCATACGTAGGAGAATAAAACTGTATCCTCATCTCTCACCTTATGCAAAAATCAACTCAAAATGGATGAAGGACTTAAATCTAAAACCTGAAACTATAAAAATTCTAGAAGATAGCATTGGAAAAACCCTTCTAGACATTGGCTTAGGCAAGGATTTCATGATCAAGAACCCAAACGCAAATGTAATAAAAACAAGCTAAATAGCTGAACTTAATTAAACCAAAGAGCTTTTATATGGCAAAAGGAACAGTAAACAGACAACCCACAGAGTGAGAAAAGATGTTCGCAATCTATACATCTGACAAAGGACTAGTATCTAGAATCTACAATGTACTCAAACAAATTAGTAAGAAAAAAACAAACAGTCTCATCAAAAAGCGGGCTAAGGACATGAATCGACAATTTTCCAAAAAAGATATACAAATGGCCAACAAACTTATGAAAAAATGTTCTGCATCACTAATGGTCAGGGAAATGCAAATCAAAACCACAATGCAATACCACCTTACTCCTGCAAGAATGGCCATAATCAAATTATCAAAAAACAGATGTTGGCATGGATGAAGTGATCAGGGAACATTTTTACACAGCTGATGGGAATGTAAACTAGTACAGCTACTATGGAAAACAGTTTTCAAATAACTAAATTAGAACTACCATTTGAGCCAGCCATCCCACTACTAGATATCTACCCAGAGGAAAAGAAGTCATTATACAAAAAAGATACTTTCACACGCATGTTTATAACAGCATAATTCACAACTGCAAAATCATGGAACCAACCCAAATGCCATTAATCAACAAGTGGATAAAGAAACTGGGGTACATATGTATACAATGGAATACTACTCAGCCATAGGGAGGACTGAATTAACGGCATTTGAAGCAACCTGAATGAGACTGCAGACTATTATTCTAAGTGAAGTAACTCAGGAATGGAAAACCAAACATATGTTGTCACTGATATATGGGAGTTAAGCTATGAGGATGCAAAGGCATAAGAATGATGCAATGGACTTTGGGGACTTGGGGAGAAGGGTGGGAGTGGGGTGAGGATTAAAATACTATACACTAGGTATAGTGTACACTGCTTAAGTGAGGGTGCACCAAAATCTCAGAAACTACCACTAAAGAACTTACTAATGTACCCAAATACCATCTGTACTCCAATAACCTATGGGAAAAATAAGAGAAATGTGGAATATCTACTCTAGATCCTTCTGTGGAAATTGGAATATCATAAGTGACTATGAACTAACTCTCTTGAGTGTTATCCTTCTAGTAATGCAAACATGGAGAACTAAACTACTGGCAGAATCAGGATGTAAATAGTTTTTCATGTAAAACTAGTTCCTATGGCTACAGAATAAAAGTAGCTATCACATAGAAAGAACCCAATGTGCAGGAGCAACAAAGAAGGACACCCTCTGAAAGACGGAGCATCTCAAATGGTTCTCTCTTGACCATGGAAAAGTACTGTTTTTCACATAGTTTACATCTTACATCATCTACACTGTAATTCCATAGTTACCCAAATCTTTGCATAAAGCCTCATAGAGCATTATATGATATTAATGTAGAACATGAAGCACTTGCCTTTATCAATGTACCTTCTTGGAAGCAGCAGCTCCTACTGAGGGCTGTGTGTCTGGAAGTCCCAGGAAGAGATCGGCAAAGAAGAAGGTGGCCCACCTAGGAAACAGAAGCAGCAAGGGAGAGCACTCGATACCAATGAGTACCAGCTGCGTAACACCTCGGAGCACAAGTGAGACCCTCTACCCACCCATCATTTGGCCAGGAAGTATCAAAATGTCACAAAGCCAGACCTGATTTTCAGGTTATATTCTGACCCCCCAAAAGTGACTACTTTAACTGGAAGGGACAAAATAAAATCCTGCCCATGGTCTCAGCCCTCCAGGGAGAACGCTCCTGGCTGTGAGAGTGCAGATGCAGGACTGAGCATTTAAGTTAGATGGAGAGCAGCAAGGCCATGCAAACATACAAAAGTGATTTATTTGTGAACAAACACAGCAGGCAGCCAGGATTTTCAGAGCAGATTGAAGTGTGGCATTTTGTGAAAAATCAATATGTAAAGATTTTGTGTTGAAGGGAAATATGGAGTAAAATAAGAGATAAAGTGATAGATAGTAAACCCTTATACAAGAACGCAGCCATGGCAGAGATTATATTCTCTAGTTGCCACTGATCTTCATTTTTGTAAACAATAAGCTCCAATTATAACTAAAAGACAGCATTTCCTAGCCTCTGTTAGAGCAGACAGTTGCTAAGTGGGTAAATTGTGGCCAATGAAATGCAAGCAGAAACACTCGGTGGGACTCTTGGGAAGGCTGATTGAAGCTATGTACCTCTTTATAAGTCACTGTTGTCCTTCCTTTTTTCTTCCTGTGGTCTGTGACTTGGACATGATAGCTGGAAGATCAATAACCTCCTAAGACTATGAGGTGACCTTGAAGATGGCAGCATATGCTGGGATGCAGAAGCTAAATCTGAGAAAAAGCCCGACTCCCTGATGACTATGGAGCTACCAAATTCACTTTGCACTATTCTGTCTCTGGATTTCTTTTGCAATAGAAAAAAATAAACATCAGTTTTTATATTTAAGTAACTATGATTTTAAGTTTTCTGTAATATTTGGCTACACCTATTCCTAAGTGATATAAGAACTTCTGGCATGACTGTCCTATGGTATAGAATCTGCAGGACAGTAATTCCCAGAAGGCACACAAGTGAACATCAGCACAAGTCAAGGAAGAGGACAGAGCAGTAAGGAAACTGTTAACTTGGGTATATACTGTTGTTACTGAGAAATATCTAAGTATAGGATTCAAAGCCCTTGTACATTTACACATAAAATACGTTTATAGAAAATCATATAGTTTTTATTCCAGAGTATAAGTTCCCTCATTCTCAAAAAATCCTTTTGTCATCTTCGTAAAGTTTAGAGATACAGAAACTCACCAGTAGTTATAGGGACTGGGACTCTCTCTTATATGATCAAGTATCTGGTGCCTATAGTGAGCTATCTGGTGCCTATAGTGAGCTAAAACACACATCAGCAGCACTGTTTATATAAATATATAAAGCTGGACCACTAACTAGTGGTTAGATCTACAACACTGACATTTACAGACTTATTCCTAAGTATGACACGTTACTCAGTCACCACAGAAAACAATGCAACGTATAAAGCATGGTCTCATCCCTTAATCTGCTTACTTACATTTAATTATGTGCTGGGTATCCATGATGCATGGATATATACTAGACACTACAGACAGAAAGGTTTATAAGAGGAATTTTCTGCACTCAAGGAACCTACAATTTGGAAGGAGATAAACAGTATTTTGAAAAGGAAGGGCCTTAGAATTCATAGGAAAGGAACTGATCAGTCATATGAGAGTAAGGAAATGCTCCCATGTAATGACGCATGGTAAAAATTTATTGAGCTCACCAAGAAACTCTAGGTACAGATAGTGTGTGGAATACCCAGGCAGGGAAAGTCATGTATAAAGCAGGAAGACTAGAGAGGACAAGGTACATTTAGAGTATAACTGGCTTGTTGAATGAGTGACATTTGATGGGATATACACAGGCAACATTATTTTTCTCCCATCACAGAGTTTAACATGCTTCTCTGGATCTTCTCTGCCCCTAGCCCCTTCTTGCCATAATGGGCAAAACCCATCACTTTTCAGTCATTTTCAGCTATAAAAATAGTTTCAATTTCAGATATTAAAAATTACAGGCCACACAAATCAAAATTTTAGTCTAATCAAAATTTAGTCTAATCTGGTCTCGAACTGTTTCAGGTGTAAAAGAAATGCTCAATAAAAGTTCATTGAAGAACTGAATTAATCACACCTCATTTGCAATCTCCCTCTTCTCCCCAGCTCATGACTCCCAGACCTGCAGTAGGTAGGGAGCTTGGTTGGTTTTCTCATTTCTCCTATTCTATCTTTTCCCCATCCTTCCAAGCTTCCCCAAGGTAGGGAATAAAGAGAAGAGGATTCAGAAGACAGGGGACAGAGGTCTTATTTGTCCAGTATGTTTGTGGTTCTCTCTTGGCTGACTCCAGCTGGACAGCATGCTCTTTATGGAGAATGTTCAAATGCTGGTTGTTTCATGAAATACTAGGGAATTCTTTAGAGACCTCCCTGATTGCTCCAGAGATGTCTGCAGTGTATTTGTTTCAAGAAGACAATTCCCTCCTCTGCCTCCAATATTTGGCAAACCCCATCAAGCTCCTGTCCCTGAATGTACACTCTCATACAGAGAATACAACTGGATCCCCCTCACCTCTGTGGGAGTTAGTTCCCTCCTCCACACCATCCACTTGGCCCATAGGAAATTCTCACAACCTTGCCCTGACAATGCTGCTTCTATCCACTATTGCCTTGTTGCCTTCTTATTAGTACTTCCATCAGCCTACTGCCATTCAAATTCAACCGGGGATAAAAATTGCCAGGCTCTGTGTTCACTTATGTTTCTAGTCCCCAAAGGATCTTTTCCCTAGGAATCCAATTCTCTGCTTCAGTACATTCCAGAGCCCAAGCCAGCAACTCCATAGTACACTGAACAACCAGCAAGGTTTTAAGATTTGGGGTTTCCCTCTTTTAGACACCTCTGATCTCTATGACGAATACTCCTGATGACTCCTCACATGACTTGGGGAAGAGGATGTGGTCCCTCTGATTTCCACAGAGAGAGGGGAAATACCATAGCATCGTTTACCACTAGCAATTCTCCTAATTTCCAATCAACTGTTTTTTTTTTTTTTTAAATTTCTAATTTTCTGTTGTATAGGCTGGAGGTGGATTATGGAAAATGATAGTTACAAACCCATTTTGCTATTAGAAATGTCTTTAGAAATGTTTATCAGCTCTCTTTAGAAGTTGTAAGTACTGATCACCACCTTCAAACTTTAGCAGAAATTCTAAGACAACAAGAAAATTTCCATTGTACATTCACTAACATGGGCAATATGTATGTTCAGCTCAGTGTGCCAGGAGCTTAAGGTATAAACTGGAGAGTTCCCATATACAAAGCTGAATAGCTAAGTAGTGGCTAGATCATAAAGGATTTTGTATGCCTTGCTGGAAAATTTTGCCTCGTTTTAAAAGCATTTCAGAACTATTGAAAAGTTTTGAGCAGGAACATGAAAAGGTTACATTTGCATTTTAGCATGCATTCTGACTGCATGAGGGAGAATGGATTAACTGTGAGCAATTTTCAAATCTGACCAGTTGTAGAAAGCTAGCAGTAATCCAGGAAGAAGATGATCACCCCCTAAGCTCAGGAGTTGAATATGCCATGAAGAGGTAGAAGAAAGAGATATTAAGATGGTACAGGACTTCATATTTGCATGTTAAGGAGGTAGTTGGTAAGTATGAAGGGAGAGTCACAGATAATGACCCTATTTGTGATTGAACACCTGTTTAGATGATGAAGACACTCACCATAATAGGAACCTTGACAAAGGATAATTTGACATGGAAGATGATGAATTCAAACTGTGAGAAGGACATGAACAGTGCAAGGCTGTAAACGACACTTGGTAAAGAAGGGGCATAGTTATAGTGAGTGCCATAAGGATTCAGAGGAAAGGCAGACTCCCTGAGTCTTGTGTGGGCAGAAATGTCCTCGGGAGGAACAGAGATTTGTCTTGCACCTCTAAAATCAGGAAGGAGGTCAATAGATAGAGGGAAAGAATAAGGACATTAATGGTAAGGAAACATCATCAGCTAAGTCACAGAAGCCAAAGAACCTTCATAAAACTGCTGCCACACAGACTCATGATGAGATTGTGGTACTTAGCAAGCTGGTAGAAATTAGTAAAGATCTGTGTTTTAATAGCAGATATATTCAGAATACACAAAATACTGAGGGAAAGTAATAAGCAACTCTATTTCTCTCCTCTGGATTATTACATTCAGCATGAATAGCATAGGGCCAAGTTCACTGTATTTTGCCTAACTGTTTTCTTAAAATAAGACAAGTCCTCCTATCTGGCAATTTGATGGTGTCTATCATAAAGAAGTATATTAGTGAATATGAATACTTAAAGCAGGAACAATTGAACTTGGAAGACATATAAAGCTTTTAGAATGGATACTCATGTCTAACTAATCTGCCATTATTCTTGGAAGGAAGGAATGAAAGAAGGAAGGAAGAAGAGAGAGAGAAACAAACAAGTGAATTAATAAATAAATAAGCATTATTCATAAAATAGGAGAATCTATAGAATTTATTTGGACTATTCAGAAGTCTTTGACAGCACTGTTCAATAAAGACTGCTTTGAGAATTTAAATCAATGTAGATTTATGGTATAAAAGATGCTTTGTCATGAATGGGGAACTGGTTCAATGTCAGGGGAAAAGGGACAGTGATAAATGGGCAACCTTTTTTAAAATATTGAGGTGATTCACATGTATTCATTTAACTTTGTCCATTCAGAAATCCTATGGAACCTATATTATTATTATTATTGCCAGTAATGTGATGAGAAATCTAAATGCTGAAAGACCAAGAAAATATCTCTAATTGAATCTTTGAAAGGATCACATTAACTTTATAAATCAAAGAGAAGTTTTATGATAAGGTGATTCTTAAAAATCACTTATAAATCTGAGATTATGACCTGTAAAATCTCAGAATCTATTTTCCTCAGAAGGACACATAGACAGTGCTGCTTCTACTAATTCAATCTGGTTCTTTTTGACTTTTATAATAAGAGCATTAACCCGTAAAGCATTGACTTTTAAAGAATATAAGTAATATCAGAATCAGAATATGGCACTAACTATGAGCAGAAATATTTTATTCCCTCTTTTCTTTGTGAACTTTTCATTAATACAGCTAATAACAAAAATAAAAAGGAATCCCACTAGCTATTTTCAGTGCCTTTTAATGACTTTTCACATTGCCAAATGGTTCTGTCAATGGAACTCAGATTATTCCACTGAGACAGAATGAAGTAGGCAGTGGAAGTCTGTTACACATAGCTGAAGAGAAAGAAGCAGAGTTCAGATATGACACTGATATAGTAGCCCGAGTAAATCCAATTACTTGGGACAATCAATTTCCAAATTGGCTATCAGGCTCAGCTAGGACTAAGAGTTTGTTGAAAATCCAGGTTTTTTATGTTTTTGATTTAAAGAACCCTGCAGAGCATTCCTGTTAATGGAGCTAATCAAACTTGTTAGGCCAGGGTGACAACTACATTTATACAACAACCTTGTGTTTTTACTTCTAGCTTCCATTTTAGCTGAGCTTAGTGAAATGGGAATATGGACTTAAGGGAAACCCAGTTGGACAAATACCACAGTATATTCAATACATCTGAAGTTTAATTTTTTCATATATTGATTTTCTTGCTACATAAATTTACTTAACTCATTCACTTGACCACATTGGACCATATCTTTCGAATTTGAAAAATGTAGATAGTTAATGATAGCATGTAATGTTTCACAAGATAATGAAGATTCTGTTAAAATAAAAAAAAAAAAAAAAAAAACTCCCAAACTTCTCAAAGGAAACTTTATCTAGATAGCATACACCAATAGAAAGAAAGAGGGCCACATGTCTTGCAATTGCCATTAAAGAGCAGGTCTTAGCTGATGGCTCAAAATGTGTTCAAATTCAAATATTACGACGTGAAGTAAATGCAAGTAATGAAAACAATCTGAGTATTATTTTAACTATTTCAGAAAGTCAATAAGTGTATTAAATACAGCTTCTTCTTTCTTGTTTTTATTCCTTATAGAAAAGTTTCTCTGATGCTACTTTCAAGGAATAAGGCTATCACCCAAAATACAAACTTAGTATTTGGAAAATTCTGCAATCCTGAAAAGAGAACTCTTTATAGTATAATAGTTGAGCATCTGAAATGAAGTTATTTATATCCAGCCTCTCTGCTCTGTATTTCTTCTCTCTGAGCCAATGTCTGACTCTCACTACTTGTGCACACACGTGCAGTCATATATGTCTCTTATTTTAACTTTAATTACTTTAGACATTTTATCATTTTAAATAAGGTTATGCATTATGTCCTTTGTTTATTCTCTATATTTTATCTTTTCTCCCTTTCCCTTGTAAAATTCCTCCACCATGGAAGTGAATCTCAATTCCTGACAGAATACAGAAGGCTCAAGGCAATTCATGGTGGCACAGACCACCCAGTACTGCTCATGGCTATCAGGGGAAATTCACCTCCGATATTCAACATGGGTTCTTTTCTATTTCCCTAAGCATCAGCTGGTCTGAGAAATAAAGGGAAAGAGTACAAAAGAGAGAAATTTTAAAGCTGTGTGTCCAGGAGAGACATCACATGTCGGCAGGTTCCGTGATGCTCCTTGAGCCATAAAACCAGCAAGTTTTTATTAGCAATTCTCAAAAGGGGAGTGAGTGTACAAATAGGCTGTGGGTCACAGAGATCACAAGGTAATAAAATATGCTTCACAAGGTAATAAAATATCACACAGCAAATGGAGGCAGGACGAGATCACAGGACCACAGGATGGAGTAAAATTAAAGTTGCTAATGAAGTTTCAGGCACACGTTGTCATTGATAACATCTTATCAGGAGACAGGGTTTGAGAGCAGACAACCAGTCTGACCAAAATTTATTAGGTGGGAATTTCCTCATCCTAATAAGCCTGGGAATGCTACAGGAGACTGGGGCTTATTTCATCCCTTTGTCTTTGACCGTAAAAGACAGCCACCCCCGAAGCAACCATTTTAGAGGCCTACCCTCAGGGGTGCATTCTCTTTCTCAGGGATGTTCCTTGCTGAGAAAAAGAATTCAGCAATATTTCTCCTATTTGCTTTTGAAAGAAGAGAAATATGTATCTGTTCTGCCTGACTCACCGGCAGTCAGAGTGTAAGGTTATCTCCCTTGTTCCCTGAACAATGCTGTTATCCTGTTCTTTTTTCAAGGTGTCCAGATTTCATATTGTTCAAACACACATCCTCTACAATTTGTGCAGTTGATGCAATCATCACAGGGTCCTGAGGTGGCATGCATCCTCCTCAGCTTATGAAGATGACGGGATTAAGAGATTAAAGTAAAGACAGGCATAGGAAATCAAAAGAGTATTGACTGGGGAAGTGATAAGTGTCCATGAAATCTTCACAATTTATGTTCCGAGATTGCAGTAAAGACAGGCGTAAGAAATGATAAAAGTATTAATTTGGGGAACTAATAAATGTCCATGAAATCTTCACAGTTTATGTTCTTCTGCCATGGCTTCAGCCGGTCCTTCCATTCGGGGTCCCTGACTTCCCCCAACACATGGCTTCCTGCTCTGGCTTTCAGTGAGTGTAGTCAGAGGCAAGAGTAAGTGAAGACACATGTACAGAAAAATAGAAAGCACTTTCCTGTTCATTACCTTGTTTCAGCCAGAAAGCAACTCTGCAAAGTGGGTAGGATATACATAACATCTCCATTTTACACATTTAAAAAGGGAGGTCTAAAGTAGTCAAGTAGATTGCTCAATTACTGAGAGCTAGTAATCAGTGAAGTCAGATAATACAAAATTTAGAGTTCTTTTACTAAACTACAATGTCTCCCTAAAGTACATTACTAAAGAAAGGATCTCAGCCTGGGATATCAAGATATAGACTTGGAATTTTCCACATGTGGAGGACAAGAAAAGGAGAAGGAGTAAGAATAACTTCACATTTTTACCGGAGCAAATCCCCCCAGACTTAAATAGGAAAAGCCAAGGAAGAAGCAGTTAGTTGGTAACATAATAAATATATTTTATATCTTATTGATATTTATATTATTTTGAATGTACACTGTTAATGACAATATGTGATTAACATGTATATGTACATATATACACATATATGTGAGTTTTTCTGGTCGTGTAAAATAAACTTCTATAAATAAATTTCAGGTTTATAGGGTGTTAGAAATATATTAAGGCTTTTAAGGCATAATGCCAAATTGAGTCCACGAAATAATATAATCACTGTTCCACTAGCAATGTATAAAAATATCCATTTTCTAAAACCATGGCAAAGCTTCATATTATTTTAAATCTTTGCCAACTTTTTGATACACAATGATATTTTATTGTTTATTTGGGGTTTATTTGATTACTATTGAGATTAAACATTTTTTACCTTTGTTTTCAAATTGTATTTTTTTTGTGTTTGTGTGTACATGTGTGCACGAATTCCTTGTTGATATATTTCTCATTTTTATACTACTAAAAGAGTACTCCTTGTTAAATTATAAGTTCCCTTTATATAATTAGAGTAATAATGCTTTGCTCACCATTCCCCCAGAAAAACAATAAAAGGTAATCATGTATAAGTATTCTTACATCTGAAAAAAATTTATTAGTCACAGATCTTCCTTCTATATATTCATCTTTTATGTAAATATCTTCTTAGCTATTTTTAATCAATAGAACTAATTTTCAGGAAATAAATTTCATGTACATAATTCCTTTTAGAGATGCTGACCAATATATGCATTATGGAAGTCAGAAGGAGAAGAGAGAGAGAAGACCTGAATGCCCATTTAAAAAATGGCTAATCCCAGCTCTTTGGGAGGCAAAGGTGGGTGGATCACGTGGTCAAGAGATCGAGACCATCCTGGCCAACATGGTGAAACCCCGTCTCTAGCAAAAATACAAAAATTAGCCAGGTGTGGTGGCATGTGCCTGTAGTCCCAGCTACTCAGGAGTCTGAGGCAGGAGAATCACTTGAACCCAGGAGGCAGAGGTTGCAGTGAGCCGAGATTGTGCCACTGCACTCCAGAATGGCAACACAGTGAGACTCTGTCAAAAAAAAAAAAAAAAAAAAAAAAAGCTAAAAACTTTCCAAATCTAGGGAAGAAAATAAATATCAGGTCCAATAAGCCTAAAAGGCAATAAATAATATATACCCAAAGAAATCCACACAGAGACAAATTATAATCAAGTTGACAAAAGTCAAAAGATAATTTTGAGAACAGCAAGAAAAAAGTGATTTGTCACATGCAAGAGAACCCTATAAGACCCTCAAAACATTTTTAGCAGAAACCTTGCAGGCTAGAAGGGAACGAAATGATATTCAAAGTGCTAGGGAAAAAGAAAACTATCAACCAGAACACATTATTCAGTATAGGATGTACAACACCATGAGTGAACCCTTAACTGTGAACTTTGGGTGATAATGTGAGTCAATGTAGATTCAAATCATAACAAATGTACCTTTTAGGGGGGATATGTTAATAATGGGGGGAAGTTATGTATGTTTGGGAGCAGGGGCTACATGATAAATCTTTGTACATTTTGTTTAATTTTGCCATGAACCAAAGCCTGTTCTAAAAATCAAGTCTAACCACAGAAAGGCAAAAGATCATTAGATACTACTATGAACACCTCTATGCATACAAACTAGAGAATCTAGGGGAAATGGATAAGTTCCTGGAAACATACAGCCTCCTAGCTTGAATCAGGAAGAAATAAAAATTCTGAACAGACCAATAACGAGCAGCGAGATCGAATCAATAATTTAAACATTGCCAGCACAAAAAGTCCAGGGCCAGAGAGATTCACAGTTAAATTCTACGAGGGCTTCAAAGAAGAATTGTTACCAATCCTACTGAAACTATTCCAAAAGACAAAGAATCCACCCTATCTCATTCTATGAAGCCAGTATTACCCTGATACCAAATCCATGAAAGGATATAAGGAAAAACAAACAAACAAGCAACAACAACAACAACAAACTAGAGACCAATATCCCTGAAGAACATAGATGCAAAAATTCTCAACAAAATACTAGCTAACCAAATCCAGCAGCACATCAAAAAGATAATTCACCATGATCAAGTGGGTTTCATCCCAGTTACACAGGGATGGTTCAACAAAGGCAAGTCAATAAATGTGATTCACCACATAAACAGAATTAAAAACAAAACCCATATGATCATCTCAATAGATGCAGAAAAGCATTTGATAAAATCCAGCATCCCTTTGAGATAAAAACTCTCAATAAACTAGGCATACAAAGAATGTACCTCAAAATAATAAAAGCCATATATGACAAACCTACAGCCAACATCATACTGAATGGGAAAAAGTTGGAAAGCATTCCCCCTAATAACTGGAATAAGACGAAGATGCCCACTTTCACCACTGCTATTCAACATAGCACTGAAAGTGCCAGAGCAATCAGGCAAGAGAAAGAAATAAGGTGCATACAAATTGGAAAAGAGAAAGTCAAACTTTCTCTGCTGAAGATATTATCATATATTTAGAATAACCTAAAGATTTCTCCAAAAGGCTCCTAGATATGATAAGTTAATTCAGTAAATTCTCGGGTTACAAAATCAATGTACACAAGTCAGTAGCAGTGCTACACACCAACAATGACCAAGCTGATAATAAAATAAAGAACTCAATGTTTTGCAATAGCTGCAAAAAAGATAAAACACTTAGGAACATACTTAAGGAGGTGAAAGATATCCACAAGCAGAACTACAAAACACTGCTGGAAGAAATCATAGGTGACACAAACTATGGAAATACATCCCATATTCAAGGATTGGAAAAATCAATATTGTGAAAATGACGATACTTCTCAAAGCAATCTACAGATTCAATGCAATTCCTATCAAAATAACATCATTTTTCACAGAATTAGAAAAAAAGATCCTAAAATTCATATAAAATGAAGAATATAGTCTGCATAGCCAAAACAATCCTAATCAAAAAGAACAAATTTGGAGACATCACATTGCCCAATTTCAAATTATATAATTATATACTACAAGGCAATAGTAACTACAAAAGCATGGTACTGGTATAAAAGTGATGTGTATACAAATGGAACAGAATAAAGAACCCAGAAATAAAGCCAAATATAGTCAACTGATCTTCAACTAAGCATACAAAAACATAAATTGGGGAAAGGACACCCTATTTAATAAATCGTTCTGGGAAAACTGTATAGCCATTTGTAGAAGAATGAAACTGGATCCCTGTCTCTAACCATATACAAAAATAAACTCAAGATGGATCAAAGACTTAAATTTAAAACCGACATCATAAAGATTCTACAAGAAACCTGAGAAAAACTATTGGACATTGCCCAAGCCAAAAAATTTATAACTAAGATACCAAAAGTAACTGCAACAGCAACAAAACAAATTAATGAGACATAATTAAACTAAAAACCTTCTGCACAGCAAAAGAAATAATCAGCAAAGTAAATAGCCCACAAAATAGGAGAAAATATTTGGGAATGATGCATCTAACAACGGACTAATATCCAGAATCTACAAAAACAATTCAACAAAAGAAGCCAATAAATAATCCCATCAAAAAGTGGGCAAACGATATGAATGTACACTTCTCAAAAGAAGATATACAGATGACCAACAAATATATGACAAAATGCTCAACATCACTAATCATCATGGAAATGCCAAATTATAACTACAGTGAGATGCCAACTTACCCCAGTCACAGTGGCCTTTATTATTAATAAAGAGTCAAAAAACAATAGATGCTTGTGTGGATGTGGAAAAAGGAAACCCTGACACACTGCCAGTCGGAATGTAAATTAGTACAACTTCTATGGAAAACAGTATGGAAATTTCTTAAAAAGCTAAAAGTAGATATACCATTCAATCCAGCAATCCCACTACTGGTTATCTTCTTAAAGAAATAAATAGTTATTGTATCAAAAAGCTACCAGCATGCATATGTTTATTGTAGCACAATTCACAGTTGTCAAGATGTGGAACCAGCCTAAGTGCCCATTAACTAATGAATACATAAAGAAAATGTGGTATTTTATACACTATGGAATACTATCCAGCCAGAAAAAAAAGAGAAGGAAATAATGATTTTTGCAGCAACTTGGATGGAGCTGGGGTCCAGTATTCTAAGTGAAGTAACTCAGGAATGGAACACTAAATACCATAAGTTCTCATTTATAAGTGAGAGCTATGCTATGAGAATTCAAAGGCATACAGAGTGGTATAATGGACGTTGGTAACTCAGAAAGAGAGGTGTGGGATTGAGGGGAGAGATATAAAACTACCTTTTGGGTATAATGTATACAACCTGGGTGATGAGTGCATTTAAATATCAGACTCCACCATCATGCAATTCATCCATATAACAAAAAAAATTGTACCCTAAAATCTATTGAAATAGAACATATATATACACATATATATGGTTTTCTATTTTAAAAATACTATATCTGGCAAAACTGAGTTTCAAAGATGCAGGAGAGATAACAACCTTCCCTGTCATACAAAACCTGATGGAATCATCACCACAAGACCTGCCCTAAAAGAAATGCTAATGAGAGATTTTTAGTTGAAAAGGAAAGGACACCATGGGATTATGTTAAAAGACAAAAGTGAAAAATAGCTATAACAAAAATATATGTTAAAAGACAAACAATATGCATAGGGTGTGTAAATTCAAGAAACTAACAAAGTTGGGGAGGAAAAGGTAAAGTGTAGTCTTTGGATATGATAGAATTTAAGTTGTTAGAAGCTTAAAATAGACTTTTATATTTTACGTCATTACTCCTTAGTTTCCCACTATGGTCTGGTTGTGTCCCCCAAATTCGTGTGTTAGAAACTTAATCTTCAGTCTGGTGGTGTTGAAAGCTGGCACCTTTTGAGAGGTGTTTAGGTCATGAGTGCTCCACTGTCATGAATGGAGTAATGCCATTATAAAAGGGGCTTGCAAGAGTGAATTTACTCTTGTATCAGGCTGTTCTTGCATTGCTGTAAAGAAATACCCAAGACTATGTAATTTATAAAGAAAAGGGGGTTAATTGGTTCATGGTTCTGCAGGCTGTACAGGAAGCATAGCATCAACATTACTCAGGTTCTGGGGAGGCCTCAGGGAACTTTTACTCACAGTGGAGGCTGAAACAGGAGCTTGCATATCTCATGGCAAGAATAGGAGTGAGAGAGAGAAAGGGATTACGGGCGGTGGTAGGTACACACACTTTTAAATGACCAGATCTCATGAGAACTCACTCACTGTCACAAAGACTGCACCAAACCACGAGTGATCCACCCCTATGACCCAAACACTTCCCACCAGGCGCTACCTCCAGCATTGGAGATTACAATTCAACATGAAATCTGGACAGGTGCAAATATCAAAATGTATCAATTCTCTTTTACTCTTCTGCCATGTGAGAACACAACATTCATCCTTTCTCATCTGTCCACCTTCCACCACATGAGAACTCAGCAAAAAGGCCCTCACCAGACACAAATGTCAGTGTCTTTATCCTGGACTTTTCAGCCTCCAGAACTGTGAGAAACTAACTTCTCTTAATTATAAATTACCCAGTCTGTGGTATTTTGCTACAGCAGTACAAAATAATGTCAGAGAGTAACCACATAGAACAAAAACCACAGAAGTTACACAAAAGAAAAAGAGAAAGAAATCAAAGTATATCAATACAAATCATCAATAAAACAAAAAGAAGCACAGTGTGGGAGAAAAAGACAAAATAAATACAAAACTAAAAGAAAACAACAACATTGTAATAATAAATGCTGCTTCATTAATAATAAAAGTAGTATCACTTTATCAATGGAAAATATGTTCCAAGACCCCCGGTAGATGCCTGAAGCCATGAATAGTACAAAATCCTTAACATAATACATTTTTATGCATATATACCTATGATGAAGTTTAATTTATAAGTTAGGCACAGTAACAGATTAACAATAAAGTAGAACAATCATTAAAATACTGTGATAAAAGTTATACTAATGTGATCTCTCTTCTCAAAATATTTTATTGTTCTCTATATCAGATAACTGATACCATGGAATGTTCAGCTGCAGATAAGTAGAGACTGCTGTACCTTAAATGTAAATGGATTAAATTTTCCAATTAAAACATATAGAGTGCCTGAATGGATAAAAAAATAAAGACCCAACTATATGCTATCTACAGAAAATTCACTATAGATTTAAAGACACACATAGTTTGAAAGTGAAGGCATAGGAAAAGATATTCCGTGCAAATAGTAACTAAAAGAGAACATGGATAGGTATACTTATATCAAACAATATTGGTTTTAAGTCAAACTCATCATAGACAAGTCATTATACAAAGATCAAAAAGTCAATCTATCAGAGAGATATAATAATTATAAATACACAATCACTCAACATAGAAGCATCTAAATATATAAAGCAAATATTGACATACCAGAAAAAAAGGAACTGACAGCAATACATAACAGTAGAAGTCCTTGATAACCTACTTTTGATTTCTCATTGAAGATCCAAAAGGAAACAGATGACTTCAAAATCACTGATAGACTAACCTAATAGATATACAGAACAATCTATTCAACAACAGCAGAATACACATTCTTTTTCAGCACATACAGAACTTTCTCCAGAATAGATCACACATTAGGTCACAAAACAAATATTTAACAGATTTAAGATGAATGAAATTATATCAATATGTTTATTGACCAAAATAGTCAAAGTAGAAACCAACGGCAAAAAGAAAACTGGAGAATTCACAAAATATGTGGGATATGGTTTGGCTGTGTACCCACCCAAATCTCATCTTCTCATATTCATGAACCCCTCCCCCCAAAAAAAGGTCTAAAACTGAAACTTATATTTAAAATGGAAGCAGGGCATAAAAGTTTGGAAAATTTGAATCCTGGCCATGTGACAGAAAAGAAAAATCCATTTTCAGGGGAAGAATTCAAACCTGTTGAAGAAATTTGCCTAACTAAAGAGAAGCCAAATGTTAATATAAAAAACAATGGGGAAAATGCATCAAAGACATTTCAGAGACTTTTCCAGCAGCGCCATCCATCACAGGCTCAGAAGCCTAGTAGGAAAGAATGAATTTATGGGCTAGGCCCAGGGCCCTGCTACCTTTTGCAATCTCAGGACACTGCTGCCAGAGTTCCAGCCACTCCAGCTCCACCCATGGCTAAAACAGGCCCAAATCTCAGGCCGCTGCTCCAGAGGGTCCATGCTATAAGCCTTGGCAGCCTCCAAATGATTTTAAATCTCCACAGGTGCATAAAGGGCAAGATTTGAGGCTTGGGAGCTCTGCATAGGTTTCAGAGGATGTATGGAAACACCTGGACGTCCAGGAAGAAGTCTGGAGGAGGGAGGAGCCCTCATGGAGAACCTCCACTAGGGCAGTGTGCAGGGGAAATGTGGGGTATAGCTCCACACAGAGTCCCACTGGGTCCCAGCCTAGTGCAGCTGTGAAAAGAGGGCCACCATCCTCCAAATCCCAGAATGGTAGATCCACCAATAACTTGCACCATCCACCTAGAAAAGATTCAGGCACTCAAAGCCAGCCTGTGAGAGCAGCCATGGAAGCTGAACCTTGCAGAACCACAGGAGTGGAGTTTCCCAAGGCCTTGGGAGCCCACCCCTTGCATTAGTGTGGCCTCAATGTGCAACATGGAGTCAAAGGAGATTACTTTGGAGCTTTAAGACTGAATGACTGCCCTGCTGGGTTTTTGACTTGCACAGGGCTTGAAGTCCCTTTCTTTTGGCTGATTTCTCCCTTTTGGAAAGGATGTGTTTTCCAAATGCCTGTACTCTCGTTGTATCTTGGAAGTAGCTAACTTTTTAAAAATTTTATAGTCTCATAAGTGTAAGGGACTTGCATTGTCTCAGATGAGACTTTGCACTGTGGACCCTAGAGGTAATGCTGAAATTAGATAAGATTTGGGAGACTATTGAGAAAGGATGATTATATTTACAATGTGAGAGGGACATGAGATTTAAGAGGGGCCAGAGATGGAATGATATGGTTTGGATTTGTGTCCTGCCCAAATCTAATGTTACATTGTAATCTGTAGTGTTGGAGGAGGGGCCTGGTGAGAGGTGATTGGATCACGGGGAAAGATTTCCCCCTTGCTGTTGTCATGATAGTGAGTTCTCATTATATCTGGTTGTTTAAAAGTGTGTAGCACTCCCCATTCACTCTTTCTCCTGATCCAGCCATGGAAGAAGTGCCTGCTTCCCATTCATCTTCTGCCATGATTGAAAGTTTCCTGAGGCCCCCCTAGACATGCTTCCTGTACAGCCTGTGGAAGTGTCAGTCAGTTAAACCTCTTTTCTTTATAAGTTATCCAGTTTCAGGTATTTTTTATAGCAATGCAAGAATGGACAATACAATGTGGAAACTGAGAAAACAACACACTGTTGAAAAAGCACTGAGTCTAAAAGTAATTAAAAGAAAATTAGAAAATACCTGGGGAATCTGATGGAGATGGGTAACTACATGCAGCTAGGAAGTGGCACTTCCACTGAAAAAGACCAAAATTTCAAGTAAACCAACATAATTTGAACAGATTATCAGAGAAAATATCAAGAGTGGATGCAGATGTGATACATACACTGAGATTGAAGAGTGAGGGAACTGTGTAGAGTACCCAAATGCTAGGTTTAGTTCCCAGCCTCAAACAGCTCTTGAGGAAGGGGTGAGTAAAGGGACTGTGGGACTTCCCACTTTCACCATGGACCTCTGGGATCCTAGCTACAGGAGACTCCATGTCCCTCATGGACATTTGACCTGACAGACAAACCTGTCCAGACAGACAGAGACAGAGCTTCAGCCAGCACAGAACTTGGGGCTTTCATGTGTGGGGCATCTCCAGCAGAGCTTGGCCATAGCCACTCACTTCCCAGGACTCCTTATCTCCCTCTGAGAAGCTGTAGCCCCAGGTGACTGCTGGGCCAGTTGAAAGTAGAGCCAGCTTCCCTTTGGGACTGGGCCACATCTGTTCTGCTTGCCCTCCTGCCTATCAGATTCTCCCAGGGCCCATGCCTGGTTACCCCAGAAGAGTGTGGTCCCAACACAGTCACTGCTGTCCAAGCTAGGTGTTTTGCTCCACAAAGTACATTTATGTTGTCCTGTGAGCACTTCAGATTTTCCAGTGCACCTAAACCCATCTCAGTGTCCAGAGGATGAAGCCACAGGACATTCCCAGCACCCCAGGCTGCACTGTGCAGCTTGGGAGTGCCAAGCTAAAATTTGTGGTTGGCATTTAATTGGGGTGGGGGGAGCCAACACCCTCAGAACACTGAGAGGGATGAGACATGTAGTTCTGTGGGCTGGCACAGGAGTAGGACATGCCTCTTTCTGCAGGGCCAGTCCAGAAATGGTGTGAACTGTCTCCCTGTATGGCCTCTACAAAAGTAAGCCCCATGGCCTGAAACACCTAATAAAAGAAATGCAAGTACAGTGCCAATGATTGGAGGGGGTTCCCCAAGGCCCAGGAGTAGACCTGGTGAGAGGGTCACCTCTCCTCCCCCAACACCACAGAATATGGCTGCAAAAATGAGGAAATACATAGGAATCACATGGCTAAGCAAGTCTATCTTCCAGCAGTTACTCTTTAGCATCATCTATTGGATCACAGCCCAAATTGCAACACCAAATTTTGCTAATATATCGCCCTATGAAACCAAGGGCAAGAATTCAGCTACAAATAAAACTCCTGCACAGAGCCTTGGCCCTCTAAAAACATTTTTAAAAATCCAACTGATTTCACTATAGTGAAGTTGGTGTTCCTTTAACTTATACCACAGTTAAAGGAACACCAACACCAACCCTCCCAGATGAGAAAGAATCAGCACAAGAACTCTGGCAATTCAAAAATCCAGACTGTCCCCTGCTCCAAGCAATACCACTAGCTCTCAGCAACGGTTCTGGTATGGTTTGGTTGTGTCCCTACCCAAATCTCATCTTGAATTGTAGCTCCCATAATTCCCACATGTTGTGGGAGGGACCAGGTGGGAGATAATTTAATCATGGGGGTGGTTTCCCCCATACTGTTCTCATGGTACTGAATAAGCTTCATGAGATCTGATGGTTTTATGAAGAAAAACACTTGCCCTTGTACTCATTCTCTTTTGTCTGCCACCATGTGAGATGTGCTTCTTGCCTTCCATCATGATTGTGAGGCCTCCCCAGTCACGTGTAACTGTGCATCCATTAAACATCTTTTTCTTTATAAATTACCCAGTCTCAGGTATGTCTTTATCAGCAGCATAAAAATGGACTAATACAGGTTCCCAACCAGTCTGAAACGACAGAGATCATAACCTTAATGACAAAGAAGTTCATTAAGATACAAGAGAAAGTTGAAACAAAATCCAAGGAATCCAGTAACACGATCCAAGAGTTGAAAGATCAAATAGCCATGTTGAGAAGGAAGCAAACCAAACTCCTACTGTTGAAAAATCCATTATAACAATTCCATAACACAATCTGAAGTATTAACTGTACAATAGACCAAGCTAAGAATAGAATCTCAGAGCTTGAAGACCAGGTCTTTTAATCAACTCAATCAAACAAAAATTAAGAAAAAATAATTTTAAAAAATAAACAAAAGCTCCAACAAATATGGGATTATGTTAAGAGACTAAATCTATGACTCATTGGCATTCTGAGTGACAAGAGAGAATAAGCAACTTGAAAAATACATTTGATGACATAGTCCACAAAAGCTTATCCAATCTCACTTGAGATTACAGAAACACCTTCATTAAGAAATTATAAAGGTCTCAAATTAATGATCTAACTTAGCACCTAAAGGAAGTAGAAAAACAAAAATAAACCACCACAAAGCTAGCAGAAGAAAAAAAGCAGTGAAATTAGAGAAAAACTGAGTGAAATTGAGATGCAAAAATCCATACAAAAGATCAATGAAATCGAGGTTTTTTGTTGTTGTTGTTGTTGTTGTTGTTTGTTTTGTTTTTTTCCCAGAAGAATGAATAAGATTGGTAGAGTGCTAGCTAGATTAACAAAGAAAAAAGAAGAGAAGATATAAGTATGAGCAGAAATGACAAAGAGGGCATTACAGCTGATCCTATAGGGAAAAAAAAAGATTCTCAGACACTGCTATGAAGAGCTATGTGCACAAATTAGAAAATCTAGAGAAAATTGATAAATTCCTTGAAACACATGATCTCCCAAGATCGGAGCAGGAAGAGATTGAAACTCTGAATAGACAAATATGGAGTTCTGAAATTGAATCAGTAATAAAAAGCCTAACAATCAAAAAGAAAATCCCTAGACTGTGTGGATTCATAGCCACATTCTACCAGATGTACAAAGAAAATCTGATACCAATCCCACTGAAACTATTCCAAAATACTAAAGAGAATGGGCTTCTTCCTAACCCATTCTATGAAGCCAATATCAGCTTGATACCAAAACCTGAATGAGAAAGAATGCAAAAAGAAAGCTTTAGATCAATATCCCTGAAGAACATGGATGTGAAAATCCTCAATAAAATACTAGCAAATCAAATCAAGCAATATATTAATAAAATTAATTCACCAAAATCAAGTATGTTGTATTCCTGGGTTGCAGGCCTGGTTCAACATGTGCAAATCAGTAAATGTGATTCACCACCTAAATGGAATTAAAAGCAAAAAGCATATGATTCCAACAGGCACAGAAAAAGCATTCGATAAAATCCATCATTCCTTTATGTAAAAAACTCTTAACAAACTAGACACCAAAGTAGCATGCCTCAAAATAATAACAGGACATCTATGACAAATCCACAGCCAACATCAGACTGAAAAGACAAAAACTGGAAGCATTCGCCTTGAGAAATGGAACAAGACAATGATGCCCTTTCTCACCTCTCCTATTCAACATAGTACTGGAAGTCCTAGCCAAAACAATCAAGAAAGAGGAAAATAAAAGGCATTCAAGTAGGAAAAGAAGTAAATTTATTTATCTTTGCTCATGGTATGATTCTGTGAAAGGCTCAAAAGACTCTGTGAAAGGCTCCTAGAACTGATAAATGACTATAGCAAAGTTTCAGGATACAAAATCAATGTACAAAAGTCAGTATCATTTATATATATCAATAATGTATAGACTGAGAGTAAATCAAGAAAATAATCCCATTTATAATTGCCACAAGTAAAATGATATACCTAGGAATATATCTCAACAAGGAGGTGAAAAATCTCTAAGAGAAAAACTGTTGATGAAGGAAATCAGAGGAGACACAAACAAATAACAAACACTATATGCTCATGGACTGGAAGAATCAATATTGTTTAAATGGTCTTACTGCCAAAAGAAATTCATATATAAATGCCTGTCAAACTACAATGTCATTCTTCACAGGATTTGAAAAACTGGAAAAAAGAAAAACTAGAAAAAAAGTTCATAGGGAACAAAAAAGAGCTCAAATAGCCAAAGCAATCATAAGCAAAAAGAATACAGCTGGCAGCATCACATTGCCCAACTTCAAACTATGCTATAAGCCTACAGTAATCAAAACAGCAAGTTATGGGTAAAAAAGTTAAAAGAAAAGAAAAAGCAGGCACATAGACTAGCGGAACAAGACAGAGAACCTAGAAAAAAAGCTGTACATCTCCAGCCATTTGATCTTCAAGAAAGTCAACAAAATACAATGAGAAAAGGACTCAGTATTTAATAAATGTTGTTGGGATAACTGGACAGCTATATGCAGAATGAAACTGGACTCTGCCTTTTACTGTACATAAAAATTAACTCAAGATGAGTTAAAGATTTAAATGAAAGATGTCAAACTATATGAATCCTAAAAGAAACCTAGCAAATACCATTCTAGACATTGGACTTGGGAAAGAATTTATGACTGACCAATTCCTCGAAAGCGATTGCAACAAAAATGAAAACTGATATGTGGGACCTAATTAAACTAAAAAGTTTCTGCCTAACAAAAGAAACTATCAACAGAATAAACAGATAACTTACAGAATGGGAGAAAATGTTCACAAACTATACATCTGAGAAAGGTCTCATATCAATAAAGATCTTAAATCTACCAAAAAAAATAGTAATCCCATTAAAAAAGGATGAAGTATGTGAAAAGACTTTACCTCTAAAATGAAAACATATAAGTGAGCAATAAACATGAGAAAAGCTCAACATCACTAATTATTAGAGAAAGGCAAATCAAAACCACAATGACATGCCATCCCACACTAGTCAGATTGGCTACTATTAAAGAGTCAAAATATAACAGAGCTGGTGAGGCTGCAGGGAAAAGGGAACACATATACCATTAGTGGCAATGTAAATTACTTCAGCCACTTGGAAAACAACTTGGAGATTTCTCCTAAAACATGAAACAGATCTACCATTAGAACCAGCAATCCCAGTACTGGGTACATACACAAAAGGAAATAAATCACTCTACCAAAAAAGACTCATCACTTGCATGTTCATCATAGCATTATTTACAATAACCAAAGACATGAAATCAACCCAGGTGCCCATCAACAGTGATTTTAAAAAACAAAATGTGTTGCATATGCATATGGAAATACTATGCAGTCATAAAAAAGGATGAAATAATGTATTTTGCAGCTGTAGTCCTTTATCCTAAGCGTATTAGCACCAGAACAGGAAACCAAATACCACATGTTCTTACTTATAAATGGGAGCTAAATATGAAGCACACATGTACGTAGATATGGGAACAATAAACAATGTGTAACTGTAAAAGTGTGGAGTAAGGAGAGGGTTGTGGGTTGAAAAACTACCTATTGGGCTCTATCCTCACTACCTTTGTGAAGAGATCTGTACCCTGAATTTCAGCAGCACACAATATACCCATGTAACAAACCTGCCAATATTCCCTCTGAATGTAAAATAAAAGTTGAGAGGGCAGAGAAGGGTGTTAGAGGAAAAGCCTAAACCTTTCACCCACCCAACAGGATCACCAAATTTTAACAAGTATCTGCACACCGAAAAACATAGTCACAAGAACCCCAAATGAGGTAAGCAATCACAGTACCTGGTTTTAACTTCATATTGCTGAAAGGGGCATTGAAGAGGGTAGGAGATATTCTTAAATTGCCAGAGGCACCCCTCTGCCATTCCTCAGCAGCAGCCATGCAATGCAAAGAGTCTAAGCACTTGGGAAAGGGAGAGTGCAGTGACCGGGGGAGTTAACATTTTAACTCAGTGCTCCCTTGTCACGCTGTAGAGCAAAGCTGTGCTGGGCTCACCCAGCATGCACTCTTGGAAGGAACATTTGGACCAGATCTAGCCAGAGGGTAATCATCCATTCCAGCAGTCAGAACTTGAGTTTCTCAGAAAGTATCAGCATCCTTACTTAGATCCTGAATCAAAGCGCTCTCAGGATCTGAGTAAATTTCAAAGGCAGTCTAGGATGAAAGGACTGCAATTCCTCATGCTTAGCTGGTCTTACAGCCAGAGGAGGGCCAGGCCATGCAGCTTGCAACAATGAATGTGATTTCTTCCTTCTGCTTAAGGAGAGGAAAGCAAGAGTCAAGAGGACAGTGTCTTGTGTCTTGGATACCAGCTCCACCACCATATGATAGGGCACCATGCAGAATTGTGAGACCCCAGTTCCGGGCTCCAGCTCATGGATGATGTTTATAGACACCCTGCACCAAAAGGGAACCCACTGTCTTGAAAGGCAGGACCCAATCCTGGCATAATTCATCATCTGCCTACTAAAGAGACCTTGGGCCTTGAATAACCAGCAATGGACCCTTAATAATCAGCATACCCAGGGAGTATGCTGTGTACCTTGAACTCTGAAACTTGCTGACTTCAGGTGTAACCCAGCACATTCCCAGCTACAGTGGCTATGGTGAGAGACTCCTGTTTGTTTCTCTGTGTATACCCTGTATACATCCTGTTTGTATCTCTGGATCCTCCCAGGACCTAGAAGAACTAATCTTCCTGAAGGAAAGATCAGAAATCTGGATGGCTTAGCTACTAGTTGATCATACAGACCTAGGGCATTGAGTAAACATACATGGTAGTGGTTACATTGGGTCTTGGGTGACAGCCAGTGCTATGCTGACTTCAGGTCTGATCCAGCACAATCCCAGTGATGGTGGCCCCAGGGATGCCTGCATCACCATCACTAGTTCCTGGTGGCTCAGCACAGAGAGATTCTATTCATGTGGGAGAAAGTAAGGGAAAAGAACAAGAGTCTCTGCCTGATAATTTCGAGAATCCTTCTGGATCTTATTCAAGACCACCATGGCATTAACTCTGTAAGTCTACAAAAACCACAGCTGTATTAAGCTTGGGACTGAAGTCCTTTCAAACAAATTGAAAGCCTTGTCAGGAAGGACAGGTACAAACAAGTCCAGACTACAAAGACTACAGTAAGTAACTAACTCTTCAATGCCTGGACATGGATGAACATCTACAAGCATCAGTGTTATCCAAGAAAACATGACCTCATTGAATAATAAATTACCAGGGAAAAATCCTGGAAAGATAGAAATAGGTGACCTTTCAGACAGATAATTGAAAATAGTTTTGTTAAGGAAACCAAAAAAAATTCAAGATAACACAGAGAAGAAATTTGGAATCCCATCAGATAAATTTAACAAAGAGATTGATATAATTAAAAGGAATCAAACAAATTCTAGAGTTGAAAAATACAATTAACATACTAAAGAATGTGTCAGGGTCTCTTACTAGTAGAATTGATCAAGCAAAAGCAAGAATTATTGAGCTTGAAGACATGCTATTTGAAAATACACAATCAGAGGAGAAAAAAAAAATTTTTTTAATGAAGCACACCTACAGAATCCACAAAACAACCTCAAAAGGGTAAATCTAAGAGTTGTTAGCCTTAAAGAGGAGGCAGAGAAAGAGACAGAGGTAGAAAGTTTAAAGAGATAATATCAAAGAACTTCCCAAACCTAGATAAAGATATCAAAGTCCAAATACAAGAAAAGTATAGAACTCCAAGCAGATTTAACCCGAAGAAGACTACCTCAAGACATTTAATAATCAAACTCCCAAATGTCAAGGATAAAGAAATGATTATAAAAACAGTATAAGAAAAGAAACCACATACAATGGAAAGCTTCAATACAACGGGCAGCACACATTTCAGTGGAAAACTTACAGGCCAGGGAGACTGACATGACATATATGAAGCGCTGGGAAAAAGAAACCCTACCCTAGAATAGTATAGCCAAGCAAAAATTTCTTCAAGCATGAAGAAGAAATGAAAACCTTTTCAGAAAAATAAAAGTTGAAAGATTTTATCAACAGGACAAGTCTAGACTTAGTTCTTATAGGACCAGACCTGTACTACAAGAAATGCTAAAAGGAGTTACTCAATCTGAAAGAAAGGGATGTTAATGAGCAAGAAGAAATTATGTAAAGGTACAAAAGTCACTGGTAAAAGTAAGCACACAGAAAAACAAATATTATGGTGGTGTAATAATGTGTGAACAATTCATGTAAAGTAGAAAGACTAAATAATGATGAATCAAAAGTAATAACTACAACTGAAGGCATAGACAGTACAATAAGATATAAAGAGAAAAAGCTAAAAGATTAGCAAATAAAGTGTAGAGTTACTATTTTCTTTTTGCATGATTCTTTGTTTCTTTGTTTATGCAAAAACTGTTAAGTTGTCATCAGTTTAAAACAATGGGTTATAAGATAGTATTTACAAGCCTTATGGTAACCTCAAATCAAAAAAACATACAATGGATACACACACAAAAATGAAATGCAAGAATTAAATCACACTACCAGAGAAAATTACCTTCACCAAAAGGAGGACAGAAAGGAAAAAAAAAAGACCACAAAATAACCAGAAAACAAGAAAAACAGCAAGAGTAAGTCCCTACTTATCAATAACACTGAACATAAATGGACTAAGTTATCTAATCACCAATCAAAAGACATAGAGTGATTGAATATTAAAAAAAAGACCCAATGATCTGTTTCCCGTAAGAAATATACTTCACCTATAAAGACACACATAGACTGAATATAAAGAAATGGCTGAAGATATTGTATTCCAATGAAAACCATAAAAGAGCAGGAATAGCTATACTTCTACCAGACAAAGTAGATTTCAAGACAAAAACTGAGACAAAAACAAGGTCACTATATAATGATAAAGGAGTCAGTTTAGTACAAGGACATAACAATTTTAAATATATATGCACCCAACACTAGGGCACGCAGATATATAAAGCAAATATTATTAGAGCCAAAGAGAGAGAGAGAGAGAATAATAGCTGGAAACTTCAATACCCCACTTTCATCACTGGACAGATATCTCATACATAAAATCAGCAAATAAATGTCAGATTAATCTGCACTATGAAACATTTGGTCCCAACAGATATTTACAGAACATTTCATCTAATGGCTGCAGAATATGTATTCTTCTCCTCAGCACATGGATCATTCGCAAGAGTATATGAATGTATGATAGGTCACATATCGAGTCTTAAAAACATTCCCCAAAAATAAAATAATATGAACCATCTTATCTGACCACAATGGACTAGAACTAGAAATCAGTAACATGAGGAATTTTGGAAGTACAGAAATAAGTGTAAATTAAACAATACACTTCAGAATGACCAGTGAGCTAAGGAAGAAACTAAGAAAAAAAAAAAGAAAAATTTATTGTAACAAATGATAATAGCAACACAACATACCAAAAGCTATGGGATACAGTGAAAGCAGCACTAAGAGGGAAGTATATAGCTACAAATGCCTACATCAAAAAAAATTAAAACTTCAAATAAACAACCTAATGATGCATCTTAAAGTACCAAAAAAGCAAGAGCAAACCAAATTCAAAATGAATAGAAGAAACAAATAATAAAGATCAGGGCAGAAATACATGAAATTGAAACACATAATACAACACAATACAAAAGATTAATGAAAAAAATTGACTTTTTGAAAACATAAATAAAATTGACAAGCCTTTAGCCAGAGTAATAAAGAAAAAAAGGGAGAAGATTCAAATAAGTAAAATCAGAGATGAAAAAGAAAACATTATAACAAATACTGCAGAAATTCAAAGGATTATTAATGGCTTCCATAAGAAACTATTTGTCAATAAATCAGAAAATATAAAGGAAATGGATAAATTCCTAAACACATACAATGTACCAAGATAGAGCCATGAAGAAATCCAGAACCTGAACAGACCAACAATAAGTAACAATATCAGTCATAATATTAATAAATTAAAAATCCCCCAGTGAAGAAAAGCCTGGTACCTGATGGTTTCATTGCTAAATTCTACTAAAGATTTAAAGAACTAATACCAATACTACTCAAATTATTTCAAAAAAATAGAGAAGAAAATACTTCCAAACTCATTCTATAAGACCAGTATTACCCTGATACCAAAACCAAATAAAGATACATGGAAAAAAAATTACAGGCTAATATCTGTAATAAATATTGAAGCAAAAATAACAAAATACTAGCAAATTGAATTTAATAATAAATTAAGGAGATCATTCATCATGACCAAGAGGAATTTATCCCTGGGATGCAATAATGTTTCAATATATACAAATCAATCAATGTAATACATCATATCAACAGAATTAAGGACAAAAACCATACAGTCATTTCAATTGATGCTGAAAAAGCATTTGATAAAGTTCAATATCCTATAAAGATAAAAGCCCTCAACAAACTGAGTATAGGAGGAACATACCTCAACATAATGAAAGCCATGTATGATAGATTCATAACTAATATTATACAGAATGGGGAAAAACTGAAAGCCTTTCCCCTAAGATCTAGAACACAAGGGTGCCCGTGTTCATCACTGTTATTCAACATAGTATTAGAAGTCTAAGCTAGAGCAATTAGAAAAGAGAAAGAAACAAAGGGATTCAAAACTGGAAAAGTGAAATTATTTTTGTTTGAAGATGATATGATCTTCTATTTGAATAAACCTAAAGATTCAATTAAAAAAGTATTAGCACTGAAAAAAAATTCAGTAAACTTGCAGTATACAAAATCAACATACAAAAATCGGTAACATTTCTATATTCCAACAGTGAACTTCTGAAAAAGAAATTTTAAAAGTAATTTCATTTACGAAAGTCACAAATAAAATTAAATACCTAGGAATTAATTACAGAAGTAAAAGATCTCTATAATTAAGATTATAAAACACTAATGAAAGAAGTTTAAGAAAACACAAAAAATATGGAAAGATATTTCATGTTCATGGATTCAATAACCATATTGTTAAAATGTCCATACTACCTGCATGATGTCATTCTTGTATTGGTATAAATCTTTGAGATGGGGTGATTTATAAAGAAAAGAGTTTTAATTGGCTCATGGTTATGCAAGCTTTAGAGGAAACATAGCACTGACATTACTTGGCTTCTGGGGAGCCTCAGGGAACTTCTACTTATGGCAGAAGGTGAAGCAGGAGCAGGCATTTCAGGTGGCAAAATCAGGAGCAAGAGAGGGGGAGGTACCACACTTTCAAACAACCAGGTTCCAAGAGAACTCACTCACTATCACAAGGACAGCACCAAGCCATGAGGGATCCACTCTCATGAACAAAACACCTCCTACCAGGCTCCACCTCCAGCATTGGGTATTATAATTCAACATGAGATTTGGTCAGGAACATATATCTAAGTTACATCACTCTGTCCCTGCTACCCCACCAATCTTATGTTCTTCTCACATTGCAAAATACAATTATACTTTACCAACTGTCACCTAAAGTCTTAAATCATTCCGGCATTAACTCAAAAGTCCCAGGTCCAAGTCTAAACACTCATCTGAGACATGTCTCCTATCTGTGATCCTGTAAAGTCAAAACAAGTTATTTATTCTAAGATGCAATGGGGTTATAAGCACTCTCATTCCAAAATGGAGAAGTTAGCCCAAAAGACTTATCCAAGTTCAAAACTCAGCAGGGCTGTCATTAAAATTTAAAGCTCCAGAATAATCTCCTTTGACTACATATCCCATATCCAGGGCACACTAATGCAAGAAATGGGCTCCCAAGACCTTGGGCAGTGCTGCCTCAGTGGCTTTGGAGGGTTCAGCCCCAATATATGCTCTCACAGTTTGTTGAGTGCCTGCAGGTTTTCCACACTGAGGGTACAATCTGGTGGTGAACCTACCATTCTGGGGTCTGGATGATGGTGGCCCCCTTCTCACAGCTCCACTACACAGTGTCCCAGTGAAGATTCTTTGCAGGGGCTCCAACCTCACATTTCTCCTCTGCACTCCCTTAGTAGAGGTTATTTTTGAGGGCTCCGTCCAAGCAGCAGGCTTTTGCCTGAACACCCAGGCTTTTCCGTACATCCTCTGAAATCTAGTCACAAGTTACCAATCCTCCACCACTCTTGCACTCTGTGCACCTGCAGGCTTAACATCATGTGGAAACTGCCACGATGTATGGCTTTGGCCCCTCTTGAGTGGTAGTCTAAGTGTAACTAGAACCCTTGGAGCCACAGCTGAAATTGTAGCATGTGGGATACAGGGAGCAGTGTCCCAAGACTACACAGAGCAGTGTGGCCCTGGTCCTGACCTAGAAAACCATTCTTTTCTCCTAAGCCTCTGGGCCTGTGGTGGTAGGGGCTGCTGTGGAAGCCTCTGAAATGCTTTTGAGACCCTTTCCCCATTGTCTTGGATATTAGCACTTGGTTTCCCTTTAATTATGCAAACATCTCTAGCTAGTTTTTCCTCCTCAGCCTGCTTGAATTTCTCTCCTGAAAAATCTTTTTCTGTCTTTGAAACATGGCCAGGTTGCAAATTTTCTGAACTTTTGTGTTCTGCCTCCCTTGTATATTCCAACTTTTAGTAATTTATTTGCTTCTACATCTGAGCCCAGAATATTAGAAGTAACCAGGCCACATCTTGAATTCTTTGCTGCTTTAAAATTTCTTCCACCAAATACCATAAGTCATCACTCTCAAGCTCAAACTTTCATGGATCCCTAGGGCATAAACAGAATGCAGCCAAGTTCTTTGGTAAGGCATAACACAAGTAATCTTTGCTCGAGTTTCCAATAAGTTCTTCACTTGCATCTGAGACCTTAACAGTCTGGCCTTCACTGTCCATATCACAATCAGGATGTTGATCACAACCATTTAACCAGTCTCTAAGAAATTCCGAAATTTCCCTCACTTCCCTGTCTTCTAGGCCCTCCAAATTCTTCCTATCTGTGCTCATGAACCAATTCCAAAGTTGCTTCCACATTTTCAGGTATCTTTATAGCAATGTCCTACCCCTTGGTACCTATTTTCTTTATTAGGACACTCTTGCATTGCTATGAATAAATTTCTGAGACTGGGTAATTTATAAAGGAAAGAGGTTTAATTGGCTCACAGTTCTGTAGGCTGTACATGAAGCATGATGTCAACATTTGCTCAGCTTCTAAGGAAGCCTCTGGGAGATTTTACACATGGCACAAGATAAAACAGGAGGAAGAACTTCACATAGAGAAAGAAGGAGCAAGAGAGAGAGTGGGGAGGGAGGCGCCACACTATACAACAACCAGATCTCAAGAGAACTCACTATCAGGAGGACAACACCAAGCCATGAGGGATCTGGCTCCATAATCCAAACACCTCCTACTTGGCCTTATCTCTAACATTGAGAATTATAATTTAGCATATGATTTAGGCAGAGACAAACATCAAAACTATATCACTATCTGAAGCAATCTACAGATGCAATGCAATCACTATCAAAATACCAATGACATTCTTCACAGAAATAGAAGAAACAATCCTAAACTTTCTGTGGAACCATGAAAAACCCAGAATAGCAAAAGCTGTCTTAAGCAAAAAGAACAAAACTGGAGAAATCACATTACCTGACTTTAAATTATACTGCAGAACTATAGTTAACACAACAGCATGGTATTAGCATAAAAACAGATACATAAACCAATTGAACAGGTTAGAGAACCCAAAAACAAATCCACATACTTACAGTGAGCTCATTTTTGACAAAGATGCAAAGCATCTATGAAGAGAGTCTCTCCAGTAACCAGTGTTGGGAAAACTGGACATCCATATGCAGAAGAATGAAGCTAGACCCCTGTCTTTTTCCATACACAAAAATCAAATCAACGTAGATTTAAAACTTAAGTCTGGGCCGGGCGCGGTGGCTCAAGCCTGTAATCCCAGCACTTTGGGAGGCCAAGACGGGCGGATCATGGGGTCAGGAGATCGAGACCACCCTGGCTAACACGGTGAAACCCCGTCTCTACTAAAAAATACAAAAAACTAGCCGGGCGAGGTGGCGGGCGCCTGTAGTCCCAGCTACTCAGGAGGCTGAGGTGGGAGAATGGCATAAACCTGGGAGGCGGAGCTTGCAGTGAGCTGAGATCCGGTCACTGCACTCCAGCCTGGGGGACAGAGCGAAACTCCGTCTCAAAAAAAAAAAAAACTTAAGTCTGAGACCTCAAACTATTAAACTACTTAGATGGCACCATCTTCTTATGGCTTTATGTTAAGGAAGGAAAGAATTTTGATTTCTTCAGCCTTTATAAGAACACTAATCCCATTCATGAGGTCTTCACTTTCATGATCTAATCATCTGCCAAATGTCCTACTTCCTAGTACCATCACACTAGAAATTAGGTTTCAATGTATAAACTTTGAGGGACACAAACATTCAGGCCATAGAAAGTACTGATGGAAGTTTATTATAATAAATACTTACATTTTAAAAACAGGAAATATCTCAAGTAAACTGCCTAAATACCCTCTTCAGGGATGTAGAAAAAAGAAAAGCTAAGCCCAAAGTTAGCAGAAGGAAGAAAATTTAAAAACTGTTTAAGCAGAAATAAATAATGTAAAAAATTGAAAAACAGGGGTCCACCCAAGATGGCCAAATAGGAACAGCTCCAACCTCCAGCTCCCAGCATGAGTGACACAGAAGATGGGTGATTTCTGCATTTTCAACTGAGGTACCGGTTCATCTCACTGGGGCATGTTGGACAGTTGGCGTTGGTCTGCGGGTGCAGCCCGACCAGTGAGAGCTGAAGCAGGGTGAGGCATTGCCTCACCTGGGAAATGCAAGGGGGAAGAGAATTCCTTCTCCTAGCCAAAGGAAATTGAGACACACAACACCTGGAAAATTGGGTAACTCCCATCCTAATACTGCGCTTTACCAAGGGTCTTAGCAAACGGCACCACAGGAGATTACATCCCACACCTGGCCCAGAGGGTCCCACACCCATGGAGCCTCCCTCATTGCTAGCACTGCAGTCTGAGATCTAACTGCAAGGTGGCAGCGAGGCTAGGGGAGGGGTGCCCACTATTGCTGAGGCTTAAGTAGATAAACAAAGCTGTCAGGAAGCTTGAATTGGGTGGAGCCCTCCACAGCTCTGAGAAAATCTCCCAAGTCCTCTGCACATCTCACAGGTGCCAGTGCACGTTTACAATCCATGAAAGCCAAAGCTAAAATTAGTCTTTCTGTAGGGACAAGAGAAGATGGCACAAGCGAATTTTCAACCTCCATCTCCTATTCACCACTTTCAATAGGTTCCATAGGTGGGGGAAAAAATTCTCTCAAACCCTGAAATAATAACAGAAAGATAGTATGTACCAAACTCCAAACAAAAAAGAGAAAAAAATAGCCAAATTCTTCCTCATGTTGCCCTGATTCTAAAACTTTCCATTCTTTACACTTCTAGAGCACTGACCAGTACCTTCTTAGAGAACTGACCTTATATTGCTGCCAGCAGACTTGTAACAGGGTTTCTCATTTGCCTGGTTGGTTTTAGTTTTTTCTGGCTTTAGGTTTTTTTGGTTGTTGTTCCAGCAGAACTTCCTTGTTCAAGTCCCAATAGGACCCCATCTGTCCCTGCAAGTTCCTGCAAGTTTCTGCTAGCCTTTGCTAGTCTTTGTTAGTCTCTGCTAATCTTTATCTATCCCTTCCTGTCCCTATGGTCCCTGATAGTGCCTACAAGTTTCCTGCAAGTCCCTGTCTTTCCCTACCTGTCTCTATTTGTCTCTATTTCTCTCTATTTATATTTATCCCTACTTATCTCTATTTGTCCCTCCAGGCCTCCTCAGCTCCCTTAAGGTACCTTCAGGTCTCTTCAGGTCTCTGTTTGTCCCTGATGTCTCTGTATGCCCCACGTTGGGTGCCACTTTTGGCTGACTGCCACAATTACTACTTGAGGCCAGCACTGCATCAATTACTACTGTCACTACTTGAGACTGTCGTTACGAGACTGAATGAAGGGACAAAGGTAGAAATGATAACAAAAAACAAAATAAACTATTTTAAAGGAAGGGGAACTCACTGGTGCTAGTGAGCAAAGGTAGCCACTTCCCTGAGCTTCTTCAGCCCTTCATTTTTATTGGGTAAACATGTGTGCCTGGGGTGAGACTGCACTCAGCATTCCTTCTGAGTGGCAGACGCAGTTTCAGTCTGCCAACATTCTGCATTTATAACAAACAGATTGCTGCTTACTCATATAGCCTCTGGAGATACACTGCTTTGATCACAACCCTCAATCTTTCTACCTCCAACATCAAACGTGTCATGATGGCTATTATAAAAACAACCGAACAAAAGACATCTATGAGGATATGGAGAAATTGCCACTCTTGCATATTTTTGTTGGGAATATAAAATGGTGCAACCATTGTGGAAAATAGTGTGGAAGTTCCTCAAAATATTAACAATGGGATTTCCACAAGACTGAATGATTCCATAACTGGTTATTCATGCAAAATGATTCAAATCAGTACTCCAATAACATGTTAGCACTCGCATGTTTGTTGGAGAAGTATTCACAATAACTAAGATATGGAAACAAATGTCCATCAACATATGAATGGATAAAGAAAATGTGGTACATACAAACAATGGAATACTATTCAGCCTTAAGAAAAAGAAGGAAATTCTGCAATATGCATCAAATGAATGAACTTTAGGACATTATGCTAAGGGAAATAATCCAGACACAGAAAAAAAAAATGCTGCATGATTCTACTGACATTAGATATTTAAAATAGTCAAATCATAGAATCAGAGTGAAATGGTACCTGTCAGGAGCTAGGATAGTGGAAAATTGATAACTAATCAACAGGCACAAAGTTTCAGCTAAGTAGGTTGAATATGCTCTAGAGACCTGCTATAGAACATTGTACCAATAGTCAACAAAAATGCATTGTACACTTAAAAATGTATTAAGAGGATAGATCATGTTAAGTGTTCTTATGACAATGAACTAAAAATAATTACTAATAGCACTAAAGAAAAAATCTCAGATACAAATAATTACAAATGAGAAAAATAATGTTTAAAGCTATGAAATATTGTCTAAGGTACAAATATAATTTACCTAAAAAGAGTGAACATTTGCAATCTTTTTACAAAACTGGAATAACTTTTGATTAATTCTAATGCCTCATCCAGAAAATTCACATTGTCTAAGTTTCACATCCATACTTTTAAAAGCAGCCATGAAAGATGTCACAATCTGAGTGTTTAGAACAAAAGGGTGCATGTGTAAATGATTTAAACAATCACTTCTAATCTGGCATCTATTTTCAAAATTTCAGTAAAAAGAAGCATTTGTGCCAACTGTACTGGTTAAAATGAAATAACGTATGAAAATCTCTTTCAAATGCTGAGAAGTCTGGCAAATATTTCTAGTGAGTCATAACAATTGGGTGTGAATATTGCCAAAGATTCACAAATAGTAAAGGTTTTGGAGTATAATGCCAGATGGATAAATAAACGGAAAGTAGCAAAACTGGCAAGACTATAAAGGATAATAGCTTTGATAACTATGTCCAGAAGCAGAATCTTGCCCTAGGATTGTAGATTGTTACATAGCACTCATAACATTTTGGAGGCATTATCTATTGAAATGTGTATTATAGGAGAAATCACAATCACGTCATCTAAAACTTGAGAGTAGGCATTAAAGCATGGGGAATAATTAAATATTAAAAAGAAAATTATCATGAAAGGAAAATAAGAAAACTGTATAAGAACATATCTGAAGAAAACATTTTCTATCACAAAAGTAACAGGTTTACTTTCTTTAGAAAAAAAAAGAATCATAGCTACTGCTGTTTTACCAGCACCACATAAACCCAGGAAAACTGGGTTTGTTTTAATAAACTACTTTCATATACTGGAAAATTGTGTAAAAAAAAGCTACCTGGGGAAACACTGTAGACTAAGTGCCCAAATTTCAGTGTATCACCTTTTAGTGGTTCTAAGTAAGATAAAATAGCTTAGTAAAAGAAAGCAAGCAATGTAAGAGACTTTTCAAAGAAACGTCCAACAGCATGTATGGTGTTCAGACAAGCTAAAGAAAGAAACTCAATTCCATTTTTTTCAGTGTATCAGAATAAGCAAGAAAATGGGTTATTATAAACAATTTTTTGAAAGAAAGTAACATACTCAGGTATAATGATAGAAAAATAAGTGGAAAGTAAGAAAACCGAGAACTAAAATAAAATTATGGAACAATAAACCTTATTATTTCTTTATACACTATCACAAATTACTAAATTTAAGGGAAATTTTCTACCAAATCAAATGTCCAGTATAAAAAATATATATGGTGTGACTTTTTTTTCTGTCTTTATTTTACGTGCAGGAGTACATGTGCAGGTTTGTTATAGGCACATTGTTTGTCACGGGGGTTTGGTGTACAGATTATCTTGTCACCCAAGAAATAAACATAGTATATACTATAGGTAGTTTTTAAATCCTCATACTCCACTAATTCTTCACTCCCAAGTAGGCCCCAGTTCTGCTGTTCCCTTCTTTGTGTCCATATGTACTCAATGTTTAGCTCCTAATTACAAATGAGAATGTGTATTTCTGTGTATTTGTTTTTCTGTTCTTGTGTCAGTTTGCTTAGGATAATGGTATCCAGATCCATATATGTTGCTGCAAAGAACATGATCTCATTCTTTTGTATGGCTGTATAGTATTTCATGGTGTATATGTACCACATTTTCTTTATCCAGTCTACCATTGATGGGCATTTAGGTTGATTTCATGTATTTGCTATTATGAATAGTGCTGTGATGAACATACATGTGTGTCTTTATTTCTTTTTTATTTTTTTTATTTCCATAAGTTATTGGGGATCCGGTGGTGTTTGGTTACATGAGTAAGTTCTTTGGTGGTGATTTCTGAGATTTTGGTGCACCCACCCTCCGAGCAATATACACTGCACCCAGTTTGTAGTCTTTCATCCCTCACACCCTTCCCACCCTTTCCACCTGAGTCCCTAAAGTCCATTGTGTCATTCTTTTGTCTTTGCATCTTCATGCCTTAGCTCCCACTTATAAATGAGAACATATGATGTTTGGTTTTTCATTCCTGAGTTACTTCACTTAGAATAATAGTCTCCAATATCATCCCAGGTCACTGCAAATGCTGTTATTTCATTCCTTTTCATGGCTAAGTAGTATTCAATTACATGTATATATGTGTGTGTGTGTGTGTGTGTGTGTGTGTTTCTTTATCCACTTGTTGATTGATGGGCAATTGGGTTGGTTCCACGTTTTTGCGATTGTGAATTGTGCTGCTATAAACATGCGTGTACGAGTATGTTTTTTGTATAATGACTTATTCTCCTCTGGGTAAATACCCAGTAGTGGGATTGCTGGATCAAATGGCAGTTCTACTTTTAGTTCTTTAAGAAATCTCCACACTGTTTTCCATAGTGGTTGTACTAGTTTACTTTCCCAATAGCAGTATAGAAGGAATCCCTGTTCACCACATCCTTGCCAACAGCAGCAGATTTCTCAACAGAAACCCTACAAGCTAGAAGGAATTGGGGCCCTATCTTCAACTTCCTTAAACAAAGCAATTATCAGCCAAGAATATTTTATTCAGCAAAATGAAGAAAAGATACAGTCTTTTTCAGACAAATGCTGACAGAATTCACCACTGCCAAGCCAGCACTACAAGAATTACTAAAAAGAGCTCTAAATCTTGAAAAAAACCTAAAAACACATCAAAACAGAACACTTTTAAAGCATAAATCTCACAGAACCTATAACACAAAAATACAATGTTTTAAAAAAGACAAGGTATACAGGCAACAAATAGGGCAATGAATGGAATGGTAACACACATCTAAATACTAACGTTTAATGTAAATGGCCTAAATGCTTCACTTGAAATATACAGAATTGTAGAATGGATAAGAATTCGTCAACCATCTACTGCCTTCAAGAAACTCACTTAACACAGGAGGACTCACGTAAACTTAAGGTAAAGGAATGGAAAAAGACATTCAATGTGAATGGACATCAAATGAGTAGGAGTAGCTATTTTTATCTCAGACAAAACAAACGTTAAAGCAACAGCAGTTAAAAAAGACAAAGAGGGACACGATATTATGATAAAGGGCCTTGTCCAACAGGAGAATATCACAATACTAAACATATATGCAGCTAACACTGTAAGTCCAAAATTTATAAAACAATTACTAATAGACCTAAGAAAAGAGCTAGACAGCAACACAATAATAGTGGGGAAGTTCAATACACCACTGGCAGCAACAGACAGGTCATCCAGATACAAAGTCAACAAATAAACAATGGATTTAAACTATACCCTGGAACAAACAGGCTTAACAGATATTTACAGGACATTCTACCCAACAACCACAGATCACTGCATGGAACTTTCTCTAAGATAGACCATACCACAGGCCACAAAATGAGACTCAATGAATTTAAGAAAATTGAAATTCTATCAAGCACTCTCTCAGACCACAGTGGAATAAAACTGGAAATTAACTCCAAAAGGAACTTTCAAACCATGCAAACACATGGAAATTAAATAACTTGTTCCTGAATGATCATTAGGTCAAAAACAAAATCAAGATGGAAATTTAAAAATTTTTCAGACTGAATGACAATAGTGACACAACCTATCAAAACTTTTGGCTGGCGGAGCAAGATGGCCGAATAGGAACAGCTCCAGTCTCCAACTCCCAGCGCGACCGACACAGAAGACCAGAGATTTCTGCATTTTCAACTGAGGTACTGGGTTCATCTCACTAGGGAGTGCCAGACAATCGGTGCTGGTCAGCTGCTGCAGCCAGACCAGCGAGAGCTGCAGCAGTGCGAGGCATCACCTCACCTGGGAAGCGCAAGGGGAAAGGGAATCCCTTTTCCTAGCCAGGGGAACTGAGACACACAACACCTGGAAAATCGGGTAACTCCCACCCCAATACTGCGCTTTAAGCAAACAGGCACACCAGGAGATTATATCCCACACCTGGCTCAGGAGGGTCTCGGTCACGCCCATGGAGTTCTCCCCTCATTGCCAGCACGTTCAGCGGCGCATCTGGCACGCTGGCAGCAGCCAGGTTATGCCTTTCCCACCACTGCTGGAAGCTGGCTGCTTTCGGCGAAACGCGTCGCCTGGAAGCCTGAACCTGTGGAGTTTACCAGCACTCCAAGCTGTCCTTGCTGTATGTCTCTGTAGCATCTTGGGTCCTCTGGGGCGACAGCGCAAGCAAGTGCTGCCGCCCGGCCCATGCCAAGGATAAACCCTGTAGTGACGCAACAAACAACTCTGTCTGACAGTCTCTTGAAGAGTGCAGTGGACCTCCCCAAACACTCAGGTCATGAGATCTGAGAGGGTGACAGGACTGCCCTGTTTCGGTCCCATCCCTGAGTAGCTTCATCTGGGAGCGATACATTCTGGCCAGGGAAGTCTGACACTCCCACACTTCACAGGAGTACACCCCTGAGAGGCCTCCCCGAATCCTACGGTACACTCGCTGTTCAGCAACATTCTTATCTTCTGTAGCCTCTGCTATTAACGTAGGCAAACAGGGTCTGGAGTGGACCTCGCCACCTAACAGACCTACAGCTGAGGGCGGACTGTTGTACGAAAACTATCAAACAGGAAGGACAATTTGTTCAAAACCCCATCAGCCACCATCATCATCATCAAACAAAAGAGGCAGAAGGTTCACCAAGATGGGGAAAAGCCAGGCAGAAAAGTTGGAATTCAAAAAATAGCCATTCCCCGCAAGAGCCCAGCTCATCGCTGCAGCAACGGATCAAAGCTCGAAGAGAAATGACTTTGATCAGATGTAGAGAGAAGAAGGCTTCAGTCCATCAAACTTCTCAGAGCTGGGGCGCTGAGGAATTCGCGGCTACCCAGTGCAAAGACAAAACTAAAGGTAACTTTGGAAAAATGGAAGAAAATTCGATGGTCAGAGTAATTAATGCAGAGAAGGCGTCCAAACGGCAAATGAAAGAGATGGTTCATGACACGCAGAAATACGCGACAAATGCACAAGCTTTCCAGTAACCGACTGAATCAACTGGAAGAAAGAGTATCAGCCATTGAGGATCAAATGAACGAAATGAAGCAAGAAGAGAAACCAAAAGAAAAGAAGAAAAGAAATGAACAAAGCCTGCAAGTAGCATGGGATTATGTAAAAAGACCAAATCTACTGCCCTGATTTAAAAATGAAAGTGAGGGGGAAATGGAACCAAGTTGAAAACACTCTTCAGGGATATCATCCAGGAGAACTTCCCAACCTCAGTAGGGCGGGCCAAGACTCAAATCCAGGAAATACAGAGAACGCCACAGCATACCTCTAGAAGAGAGTTCCAAGACAATACAATTGCTACAGATTCGTTCCAAAGCTTAAATGAAGTTTTAAAAAATCTTAATAAGCAGCCAGAGAGCTGGGTCAGGTTACCCACAAAGGGGAAGCCCATCAGACCAACAGCAGATCTCTCGCAGAAACTCTCCAAGCCAGAAGAGAGTGGGGCTATTCAACACATTCTTAAAGAGACGAAAGCGAATTTAAACCCAGAATCACATCCAGCCAAACTAAGCTCTCAAGTGAAGGAGAGTAAAATCCCGTATGATAAGCAAGTCGCTAGAGATTTTGTCATCACCTAAGGCTCAAGGCCTTGCATAAGAGACCCTGGAAGGGAAGCACTCAATATGGTGTTTTGAACAACTGGTACCAGCTATTGTAGAAGCGCAACATGCTGACCATTTAGGCTAGGAAGAAACCACACCACTAAAGTATAAACGCTGGTTAATCATAATGGTAGACTGGTGTCTTGGCTATTAACATAACAATATTAAACTTAAATGTAAAATGGACTAAATGTTCCAATTAGTTACGCCAGACTGGCAACTGATACACGGCAAGAATCACCGTTCGCTGTATTCAGGAGACCCATCTCAATGAGACATGTTAATAGGTTCAAAGGCCAGCGGGATGGAGGAAAGATTTTACCAAGCGTTCACTGAGAGCAACGTGCTGGGTTGCAATACTAGTCTCTGATAGTACCAGACTTTAAACCATCAAAGATCAAAGAGAGACAAAGAAGGCCATTACATAATGTGGAAGCGTAAAGGATCAATCAGGAAGAGCTAACTATCCTAAATATATATGCACCCAACCGTTATAGTGGGGAGCAATCTCTTAGATTCATAAAGCAAGTCCTTAGAGACTTACAAAGAGACTTAGGACCCCATACACAATGCCGCAAGTATTCTCAACACCACCGTCAACACTATGCATCATCCATGAGAAAGTGAACAAGGCTATCCAGAATTGAACTCATCTCTGCAGCAAGTAGACTCCATAGACACTATAGAACTTCCACCCTTAAATCAATAATAGAATTTCAGGCATCCTTTCAGTTGTTCACATAGCATCTTTCGGTTCTGGGCTCATCCTCACATAATAGCACCGGTTAAAATAGTACCGCAGGTCCTCGTGACTATTATGCGGTAATCAACGCTAGGAACCGGCGAACGTCCGCCATCCCGTCCCAATCAGCCTGGAAGTTCCAACCCTGCCTCTGGAGTTCGGCTCATTTTTTTGCTAACATACTGGTACGAAAACATGTTTCTTTGAAACAGTATGTTCCAGTGATACAACATACCAGGAATTCTTGGGATACAGCCGTACGGCAGGGAATGAGAAAACAACACCCGTCAGCAGAAGCGGTGAAAGATCTAAAATTGACACTCTAACATCAGCCATAATTGTTAAACCCGCGCAAAGAGTAAACACATTCGTTAAGCGCAAAATCACCCGGGAGATCAGAGCAGAACCTGAAGGGAGATAGAGACAAAACCTCCGCGTCCGCCCGCCGAATCCGTTTTGAAAGCACCACGCGACAATTCATCAGCAAGAGATTCACAGGAAGAAGCCAGCAACCCAACCACGTTAATCACGCAAATGATAAAGCATGTTCCCACCGTAACCCCGCATTGGCGAAATACAAAAACTAACAATCGAATGAATACTATAGGCAACACCAAAAATTCTGACTCTCTTGATAAATTTTAATTCTTCCAAGATCTTTTCAAACCAGGAAGTTAGTTGAATGTTCGAATTAGATCGTCCTAAAACCGTTCCACGTTTCTAGTAACTAAAGTTCAGGGAATTGGTTGATTTTCCTCCATAGTCGATTCCCCCTGGCGGTCAGTGAGATTAAACGGCCTTTCGGAACTATTCCAATCATTAGAAAAGAGGGAATCCTCCTCTAACCTTATTTCTCTATTGAGGCTGTCAACCCGATGTACGTTCTTTTGTAGAGACACTGCAAAGAGATATACTAAGCAAAACTACTTCATCCCTTCTCCAAACTGATTCAGCAGCATTATCAAAAGTCTTATCCAACCATGATCAAGTAATACTAAGCAGGTTGGTATAACATACACAAATCAATAAACATAATCCAGCAAACAGGCGTAAACCAAAGACAAGAAATCCACATGATTAGTCCTAATAGCGTTTACATGCAGGCGTGCGTTCGGTCCCTCCAGCAGCCTTTCGCCTAAAACGCCAATAATTCGTATTGTGGAACGTATCTCAAAATAATAAGCGAGTTATTTACGGTCCCGGCTGTGCCATCATACTAACCGCAAACTGAAAATTCTTCCTTTAAACGTCCGGCATAAGAACAGGGATGCCCCTCTCTCACCACCCCATTCAACATAGTGTTGGAAGTTCTATTAGGCAATCAGGCAAGAGAAAGAAATCATGGGTATTCAGTTAGGAAAAAGAAGAAGTCAACCGTCCCTCTTTAAGAAACATTGTGACATGATTATAGCATTAGAAAAATCCCATTGTTCCACCTGTACCTCCTAAGCTAGATAAGCAACTTCAGCAAAGTTCCTGGGATACAAAATTAATGTGCAAAATCACAAGCATTCCCATACACCAGTAAATAGACAACAGAGGAGTTTCCAAATCATGAATGAACTTCCACCAAATTGCTCATAAAGGGACAAAAATACCTATAGGAATCCAACTGACAAGGGATGCGCAAAGGACCTCTTCAAGGAGAAATCCACAAACCAATTCCTCGCTCAGTGAAATAAAAGAGGATTGACAAACAAATGGAAGAACATACCATGCTCATGGGATAGGAAGAATCATTATCGTATAGAAAATGGCCATACCTCCGCCTGGGTTATTGATAGATTCTATGCTATCCCATCAATGCCACTCGCTAATGAGTTTCTTCACAGAATTGAAAACTACTTTAAAGTTCAGGTATATGGAACCAAAAAGAGCCCTCGCATCTCAAGCATCAACCCAAAACAAAGAACAAAGCTGGAGGTATCACGCTACCTGACTTCAAACCATACTATTGCCAGCAACTAAAACAGCATGGTAATTTAAAATTCCAAAACAGAGATATAGACCCAAAATGGAACGTAGAACAGAGTCCCTGAATACCTGCCACATCTACAGCCATCTGATCTTCGACCTGATGAATAAGAACGCATCCCATTGAATACTGAAAATTATTATTAGCCATAAGTGGGAGAAAGCTGAAACTCCATCCCTTCCTTACTCCTCTTATTACCAAAATCCCATCCAAGATGATTAGAGGACTTAACAGCAGGACCTAATACCATAAAAAACCCTAGAGGAAAACCTATAGTACCATTCAGACATAGGCATGGGCAGCATCGCTGTCTAAACAATCAAAAGTAACGCAAAGTAAAAAGTTCAAAATTGACAAATGGACTTATTAACTAAAGGAGTTCTGCATCAGCAAAAAGAAATTACCATCAGAGGAACAGACAACCTGGTACGGAAACAGCGCAATCTACCAATAAACGGGCTAATATCCAGAAACCTACAAAGAACTCTAAACAATTATAAAAAAAAACAAACAGCCCCATCAAAAGTGGGCAAAGGATACAAGAACAGACATTTCTCAAGAAAGCACCATTCATACAGCCAACAGACGTCGCCTATCATCACTGGCCATCAGGAGAGAAATGCAAATCAAAACCAGATACCATCTCGGCCACCAGTTAGGAATGGCGAATCATTCAAAAGTCAGAAACCACCAGGTGCTGAGAGGATGGAGAAATAGGAACACTTCTACACTGTTGGCGGATTAAACGCCCAACCATTATGGAAAGAGCATATCAAGGATCTTAGAACTAGATGAAAATCATATGACCCAGCCATCCCATTACTGGGTATATACCCAAAGACTTGCAAATCATGCTGCTATAAAGACACATGCATTAATGATGTTTATTATACCACCCACAGCGAAGACTTACCCAAATGTCCATCAGTGACATGACTGGATTAAGAAATGTGGGCACATAAACACCTGCGGGAATACTAGTGCGAAAGCCATAAAAGGATTACGAGTTTGCGGTCCCTTTGTAGGGACATGGATGCAGCTGAAACCATCATCATTCTAGCAACCATCACAAGAACACAAAACCAAACACCGCAGATGTTCTCACCTCAGGTGGGAACTGCCAACAATGAGATCACTTGGACCTCGGAAGGGGAACATCAGCTAACAATCGGGCCTATCAATAAGTGGGGAAGGGGATACGGAGGGGAGTGGTCTATCGTGAGTTATACCTGATGTAAATGACGAGCGATGGGTGCCGATTGCTCGATGGTGCAGTACAGCAACATGGCACAAGTATACATATGTAACAACCTGCACACATTATGCACATGTACCCTAGAACTTAAAGTATAATAAAAAAAAAATAATAAATAAAAAAAAAGAAACCAAACACACCAAGAAAAAAAAGAAAAAGAAAAAGAAAACACATTTCAGGATATTATCTGGAGAACTTAGCCAACCTAGCAATACAGGCCAACATTCAAATTCAGGAAATACAGAGAACACCACAAAGATACTCCTTGAGAAGAGCAACCCCAAGACACATAATCTTCAGATTCTCCAAGGTTGAAACAATGGAAAAAATGTTAAGGGCTGACGGAGAGAAAATGCAGGCTAACTACAAAGGGAAGCCTGATGGACTAACAGCAGATCTCTCTGCCGAAACCCTACAAGCCAGAAGAGAGTGGGGACCAATATTCAAAAGTCTTAATGAAAAGGATTTTCAACCCAGAATTTCATATCCAGCCAAACTAAGCTTCATGAGTGAAGAAGAAATAAGATCATTTCCAGACAAGCAAATGCTGAGGGATTTTGTTACCACCAGGCCTGCCCTACAAGAGCTCCTGAAAGCACTAAATATGGAATGAAAAAACTGGTACCAGCCACTGCAAAATCACATCAAAATATAACGACCAATGACACTATGAAGAAACCTTGCATCAATTAATAAGCAAAATAGCCAGCTAGCATCATGATGACATGATCAAATTTATACATAATATTAACCTTATATGCAAATGGACTAAATGCCCCAATTAAAAGATGCAGAGTGGCAAATTGGATAAAGAGTCAAGATCCATCAATGTGCTGTATTCAGGAGACCATCTCACGTGCAAAGACACACATAGGCTCAAAATAAAGGGATGAAGGAATATTTAACAAGAAAATGGGAAGTGGAAAAAAGCAGGGGTTTCAATCCTAGTTTCCAACAAAGTAGACTTTAAACTAATGTAAACAGAACCAAAGACCAAAACCACATGATTATCTCAATAGATGCAGGAAAGTCCTCCAAAGTCTCTGTTTACAGATGACATGATTGTATATTTAGAAAACCCCATCATCCCAGCCCAAAAACTCTTTAAGCTTATAAGCAACTTGAACAAAGTCTCAGGATACAAAATCAATGATTTATAGATTCAATGCTAGTCCTGTTAAGCTACCATTGACTTTCTTCAAGGAACTAAAAAAAACTAATTTAAATTTTATATGGCACCAAAAAAGAGACTGTATAGCCAAGACCATTCTAACCAAAAAGAACAAAGTTGGAGGCATCAGGCTACCTGACTTCAAACTACACTACAAGCCTACAGTAACCAAAATGGTACGGTACTGGTACCAAAACAGATATATAGACCAGTGGAACAGAATAGAGGCCTCAGAAATAACACCACACATCTACAACCATCTGATTTTTAACAAACCTGACAAAAACAAATAATGGGGAAAGGATTTCCTATTTAACAAATGACGTTGGGAAAACTAGCTAGTGATGTGCAGAAAACAGAAACTGGACACCTTTCTTACACTTTATACAAAAATTAACTCAAGTTGGATTAAAGACATAAATGTAAAACCTAGAACCATAAAAACCCTAGAACCATAAAAAACAAACAAACAAACAAACAAACAAAAACTACAAACATAAAAACCTAGGCAATACCACTCAGGACATAGGCATTGGCAAAGACTTCATGACTAAAACACCAAAATCAATTGCAAACAAAAGCCAAAATTGACATATGGATCTAATTAAACTAAAGAGCTTCTCCATGGCAAAAGGAACTATCATCAGAGTGAACAGGCAACCTACAGAATGGGAGAAAATTTTTGTAGTCTATCCATCTGACAAAGGGCTAATATGCAGAATCTATAAGGAACTTAAACAAATTTTCTAGAAAAAACCAAACAACCCCATCAAAAAGTGGGCAAGGAATATGAACACTTTTCAAAAGAAAACATTTACGCACAAACATATGAAGAAAAGCTCATCACTGTTTATTAGAAAAATGTAAATCAAAACCACAATGAGGTATCATCTTATATCAGTTAGAATGGTGATCATTAAAAAGTCAATCAAAAGACAATGTGGCAATTCCTCAAGGATCTAGAACCAGAAATACCATTTGACCCAGCAATCTCATTACTGGGCATATACCCAAAGGATTAGAAATCATTCTACTATAAAGACACATGCACACGCAAGTTTATTGCAGCACTATTCACAATAGCAAAGACTTGGCACCAACCCAAATGCCCATCAATGATAGACTGGATAAAGAAAACGTGGTGCATATATACCATGGAATACTATGCAGACATAAAAAAAGAATGAGCTGATGTGCTTTTCAGGGACATGGATGAAGCTGGAAACCATCATTTTCAGCAAAGTAAGATGAGAACAGAAAACCAAATACCACATGTTCTCACTCATAAGTGGGAGTTGAACAATGAGAACACATGGACACAGGGAGGGAAGCATCACACACTGGGGCCTGTCAGAGGGTAGGGAGCAAAGAGAGGGAGAGCATTAGAACAAATACATAATGCATTTGGGCTTAAAACGTAGATGATGGGCTGATAGGTGTAGCAAACCACAATGGCAGATGTATACCTATGTAACAAACCTGCACATTCTGCACATACATCCCAGAACTTAAAGTAAAATAAAAATAAAAATAAAAATTGAAAAGTACTTAAGGTTTGCCAAACAAAGAGAGGATGAATGAAGAGGGATGATGATAGAGATACATAATAAAAAAAAGGCAAGGCTTCACTTACTTTATAAAGAGAAAATGAAGGCAACCTCTCCCTTTTTTCTTACCATCCACAAACACATATAAACACTATATTCCCTTTAATGTAAGACACTGTCAATTGCAAAATGTATCTATATTTTTCATAATATAATGTGGGGGTAAATGTGCATCTTTGAATCAACAGCATGCAATATATAGGCCTCTGTTAACAAAGAAACTTCACAGAGGTATAGAAGTCTCCCATTCTTGCAATCTAGCTGTTACGTTACAGCTTCATGAACATAAAGTGTTTAATGAAAATCTTATTGTATTCCACTTATATATTTTACTTACATATTTGCACTCAAATTGTATAAATGATTATTGACCACCTCATTTGTATCAAAACATGATCAGAGAAGTTTATAAAAATATATTATATGAGATTTAATAATTAGAAAGTAACAAACATAGAATGAAGATATCTTAAAAGTGAGAAACAAATTTGGCTATAATATTAATGATCAGTCCAGTATGAAAAACACAATTAGTTATTCAATGCCCAGTTTCCATTACATGAAAACAAATCAATAACTGTCAAGAAGCAAAACTATCTACCACTCCTAAGTTCTGGGATGAATTTCCTCCTGAATTCTAATGAGAAACCTATCACCATAGCAATTATATTTGGAATGTTATTTCTTAAAATATCTTTCAGTGAAGACTAATCATATACTACCAACTCTAATTTAATAAAGGCAATTCAAGAAGGAGATAAGACAATTCACTCTAAAATACACACCTTTAACTATTTGGCTTAATTCAGGGGAAAACTCTAGTGTCGAAAATGAAAAATACATGGATTGCATATCACTTAGGTAAACTTGAAGCTAAGATGATGGCTAGTCTGAACTTGAAAAAGCATTAAGTGGGAGTAAAATCAAGGCAATATTCCTTAACAAATATCTGCATTAAATTTATTGTATGCATTCATCAAATTGCATCAACTGTAAGGAAGTGAGTTTAACACCCTCCTGTGAATAGCTATGCTATAGTTTGAATGTGTCCTCCAAATTTCATGCATTGGAAACTTAATCCCAAAATTTGTATGTTGATGGTATTTGGAAGTGGCTTATTTGGGAAATAACTAGGATTAAAGAAAGTCACTAGGTTGAGGCCTCTATAATCGGACTGATAGTTTTATAAGAAGAGAGACCTAATTAGACATGCACACCACTTCCCTCTTGCCATGTGATGTCCACTGCCATGTTATGACACGGTAAGAAGGCCCTCACAAGATACCAGTGTCATACTCTTGGACTTCCTAGCCTCCTGAGCGATGAGCTATATAAACTCTTATTCTTTATAAATTACCCTGTCTTTCAGACTCAGTTATAGTAACAGAAAACAAACTGAGACAACCTAAGAAGTTTAATCACAATATGCATGTAAGTAGGGATGCTATTAGAAATATTTAACCACTAATAAAATAAAATTTTGTCATGTTACTATTGCTTAAGTATGGCATAAGAAACCAACTCTATTGTGAAATAGGAATTTTTACTGGAATAGGTCCCACTAGTTCCTCTACTAAGCCAAATCTTAACCCTTAAATTGTTAGATTATTGGTAGGTGTAGAGAGCCCTAGGATGAAAGGCTGAGCCAGCCTTGAGGAAAAAGAGGACTCAGAGGGCTTGGAAACAGCAGCTATGTACTATCATGTATTGAAGTTTTCAAAGTTAACAACCACTACAGCTATAGCAGCATTTGCTGACTGAATTTCAGTATTATTAGCAAATTTCACTTTTTTTGTAAGAATTAAGTTTATATAACAAAAAGTTATCAAAAACGAGTCAAATATTATTATTTTTTACTTCAATGTTTCCTGAAGAGTCCTAGGTATTTAATGACTCCTTTGTTTCTTCCTGTATATATAAAATTCTTCTGATACTCCTTATTCCATCTCTTCCTTATCCTCAAAACAAAATTAAATAATATTAAATAAAATAATATTTGAAAAGAAACAGTTAAGAGTAGGTTGCAGCTGAGAGAAGGAGATACAGGCAAAGGCATAGTCCTGTAGAGTCTTCAATTGTGTTTTAATATATGAATAGGTGGGAAGAAACTCTGTGAAGCCTGCAAGAGAGTACCTAGCGAGGTGCTTTGAGCTCAGTTAACATTCTAGATGCAAAGAAGTGGGAAATACAAAAATAAAAAAAAAAAATTAAAAATTAAACAGAGACTCAGCAATCTGTGGGAAAACATCAAGTAAATTGATATACATGCAATTTTAGTCTCAGAAAAAGGAAATAGGACAAAACAACATAGTAATAATACAATGGTAAACATTTTCCAAATCTGCTAAAAATATAAGTAGAAACATAAAAAATATCAAGAAAGATAAATACAGAGGAAACCATACCTAACCACACCAGAGTCAGTTTCTGAAAACCATAGAAAAGACAAAACTGTTAAAAGCAACCAGAGAAAAAAATGGACATTACATACATAAGAGCAACAATAAGAATTATTGATGACTAAGAATTATTGATGACTTCTTATCAGAAGAAATGCAAGTCAGAAAACAATTAAATGACAGCTTCGACATGTTGAAAGAAGATAAGTCAACTTGGAAGTTTGTATTCCACAAAAGCATCCTTCACAAATGAAGATAAAATAGACATTGTCAGAAAAAAATCTAAATTAATTAATTACCAGTAGAACTTCACTTGAAAATATATTGAAGTTCTTTATGTTGAAAAAAAAAAAAATTGACACCAGATGAAAGCAAGTACACAAGAGAATGAAGATCACTGTAAGTGAAAATTGAGGATACATGTGAATGACTTATTGCAGACTTTGTGTTTTCTCTAAAAGACAAGTAATTACAGTTTAAGTCAAAATAATAATACATCAAGAGGTTTATAGAAGGAAAATGCACGGGAACAACCACAAAAGATGAAAGGGGTAAATGGAAATTTATCATTGAAGTTTTAGTACATTTCACATAAAGAAGTATAAAATTGTAACAAGTTAAAAATTGATATTGTAATCCCTAAAGCAACCAAATAATAAACAACAAAGAAGTAAAGACTTTTTAAAAGAACATAAAATGGAATAATAAACCTACTTTATTAGTCAAAAAAGTCCTTAAAAATGGAAAAATGAGCAAAGAACAGATGGAACAAATGGAAAAGATATATTAAGGTAATGGACTTAAACCCAACCGTAACAATAATTACATCAAATAAAAATGGCAAAACAACTAACTTAAATATCAGACTGAAAAACAAAAATACAACTACATGTTGTTTATAAGAGACGATTTTTACATATAAAAATATAGGAATTAAAAAGTAATGGCCCTGAACAGTGGCTCCTGCCTGTAATCCCAGCACTCTGGGAGGCTCAGGCAGGTGGATCATGAGGTCAGGAGATCAAGACCACCCTGGCTAACACGGTGAAACAACCTCTCTACTAAAAATGCAAAAATTAGCTGGCTGTGGTGGCATGCATCTGTAGTCCCAGCTACTTGGGAGGTCAAGGCAGGAGAATTGCTTGAACCTGGGAGGCAGAGGTTGCAGTGAGCAGAGATCGCACCATTGCACTCCAGCCTGAGTGATAGAGAAAGGATCTGTCTAAAATTTAAAAATTAATTAATTAATTTAAAAAAAATAATGGTATGAGGTGGATATGGTGGCTTATGCTTATAATCCCAGAGCTTTGGAAGGCCAAAGCAGGAAGAACACTTGAGGTCAGGAGTTTGAGACCAGCCTTGGCAATATAGCGAGACCCCATCTGTATAATTTTTTTTTAATTAGGTAGGTGTGGTGTACATCTGTAGTCTGAGCTACTTGAGAGGCTGAGGTGGGAGGATCACATGAGTGCAGGAGTTCTGGGTTACAGTGAGCTATGATCACACTACTATACTCCTACCTGAGAATTTGAGTGATAAAATGAAACTGTGTCTCTTAAAAAATTTTTTAAATGCACATAATAATCATAAGCTACATTAATGTCAGCTAAAGTAGATTTTAATATAAGAAATATGACACTATAAGAATATTTATAATGACAACATCATCAATTAAGAAAACACAGTGATCCTAAGAAATATCACCAGTTATAAGAACATTTATAATGACAACAGCATCAATTAAGAAAACATAGTGATCCTAAATATTGTCACTATAAAAAGAGTTTTAAAATACACAAAAATAGAGTTTCAGCTTAAACACACACAAACACACACAAAATTGATAGACTTAAGGGGAGAAATAAATAAATCCAAGTTTACAATTTTTAACACTATTCTCCCAGTAATTGATTTCCAAGGTTTAAAATTATACAAATATAATTGAACAGGAAGGAGGCACAGCAAGATGGCAGAATAGAAGGCTGAACTGATCATTCACCTACAAGGACACCAATTAAACAACAACTATCTACACAGAGAAAACAATTTCATAAAAAAACAAAAATTAGGTGAGCCCTCATAGTACCTGGATTTAACTACATACCACTGAAAGAGGCAGTGAAGAAATAGAAAAAAAAGAGTCTTGAATCATCAACACCACTCCTCTGCCACCCCTGGCCACTGCCACATGGTGCAAAGAGTATCTCTGGGTGCTGGGGGAGGAAGAGCACAGCAAATGTGAGGCATTGAACTCACTGCTGTCCTACTAAAACAGAAAGGAAAACTAGACCAAATTTAGTAGATACCTGCCAATGGAGAGAGCATTTAAACCAGCTCTAGCCAAATGGGACTCACTGATCCCAGCAGTACAAACTTGACTTCCTACAAACCACAACACCACAGGCTACAGTGTTCTGGTGCTCTAAGTAGATGTGAAAAGCAGTCTATGCCATAAGGACTGCAATTCTTAGGTGAGTCCTAATGCTGAACCGGGCCCAGAAACAGTGGACTGGGAAGGCAGAGAAGGTACTCAACCTACCGAAACACCAATCACCCCTCCCCTAACCCCAAGCTGCAGAGCTTGCAGGTGCAAAAGAGGCTCCTTCCTTCCACTTCTTCCCAGAGGGAAGAATAGGGGAGGACTCAAGATGTGTCTCACATCTTGGATACCAGTTTTGCAGCAGCAGGATGGGGCACTGGTAAGAATCATTAGGCCTCCATTCCAGACCCTAGATCCCACGTTACATTTCTAGACACACCCTCAGTCATAAGGGACACACTGTCTTGAGGGAAGGATCCAATCCTGACAGTATTCACCACCTGCTAAGTGAAGAGCCCTTGGGCCCTGAATAACCAGCAGTGATACCCAGGTACTATGTTGAGGGCCTTGGGTGAGCCTCAAGACTTGCTGGTGAGATTCAGCACATTAATAGCTATAGTGGCTATGGGAGAACACTCCTTCTGCTTGAGAAAAGCAGAGAAAAAATAAAGGGAACTTTGTCTTGCACCTTAGGAAGCAGTAGAGCCACAGAGAGGTAGAGCACCAAGTGGGCTCTTGGGATCCCTGATTCAAGGACTTGACTCTTGGACAGCATCTCTGGACCTGCCCAGGGCCTGAGGGGTGTCCACTGTCCTGAAGGGTGAGCTCCAGGCCAGTCAACATGTACCACAAGCTGACTTAAGAATCTGTGAGCATTAAGTGAGCATTGGCAGTAGACTGGCAGAACTCCCTATGGCCTGTGGTGGTGGGTGGATACAGGGTGTGGCTTCTCTGTCTTTGGAAAGGGGAGGGAAGAGGAGAAAGAACTGTTTTGTGGTTTCATTGCCACCTCAGCCACAGTACAATAGAATACGAGGTGGAATTCTAAAGTTTTGACCCTAGTCCCTGACTCCTGGACAGCACCTCTAGAACCAACTGGGCCCGGGGGTACTCACTACCTTGAAGAGAAGAATGGAGACCTAACTGGTTTTCTCAACTGCTGATTACAGACCTTCAGTAAACATAGGCAGTAGCCAGGGAGTTGTTACAGCAGGAATTGGATGAGATCCAGTGCTGTGCTGGCTTCAGATCTGACCCAGGGCAGTCACAGTGTGGTAGCCACAGAGGTGCTTACATCACTTCACCCTCAGATTTAGGTGGCTCAGAACAGAGAGAGATTCCATTTGTTTGGTAGAAACTAAGGGAAGAGAACAAGAGTCCCTGCCTGGCAATCTAGAGAATTCTCCAGGATCTTGTCAAAGACCATCAAAACAGTACCTTTATGAGTATGCAAGAACCACAGCATTGCTGGGCTTTGAGTGCCCCTTACAACAGATACAGCTTAGATCACAACATCCAAGTCCTTTCAAATATCTTTAAAGCCTTTCCAAGCAAGTTGGGCACAAACAACTCCAGATAGTGAAGACTACAATAACTACATAAGTTTTCAATTCCCAGACACCAAAGAACATCTACTAGCATCAACACCATCTAGGAAAATATGGCATCACCAAATGAACTAAATAAGCCACCAGGATTCTCTAATTCTGGAGAAACAAAGACATGTGACCTTTCAGACAGTTAATTCAAAATAGCTGTGTTGAAGAAACTCAAAGAAATTCAAGATAACAAAGAGAAGGAGTTCAGAATTCTTCCAGATAAATTTAATAAAGAGACTGAAACAATTAAAAAGAATCATGTAAAAATTCTGGATCTAAAAAATGTAATTGGCATACTGAACAATGCATCAGAGACTCTTAATAGCAGAATTGATCAAGCAGAAGAAAGAATCTGTGAGCTTGAAGACAGGCTACTTGAAAATACATAGCAGAGAGAAAAGAAAAAATAATAATAAACAATAAAGCACACCCACAGACTCTAGAAAATAGCCTCAAAAGGACAAACCTAAGAGTTATTGAACTTAAAGAGGCAGTAGAGAAAGAGACAGAGTTAGAAAGTTTATTCAAAGGGATAATATCAGAGAACTTCCTAAACCTAGGAAAAGATATCAATATCCAAATACAATAAAGTTATAGAACACCAAGCAGATTTAACCCAAAGAAGACTATCTCAAGGCATTTAATAATCAAATGCCCAAAATTCAAGGATAAAGAATGGATCCTAAAAGCAGCAAGAGAAACAAATAACATACAATGGAGCTTCAATATGTTTAGCAGCAGACATTTCAGTGGAAACCTTACAGACCAGGAGACAGTGACATGACATACTTAAAGTGCCAGAAGAAAATAACTTTTACCATAGAATAGCATATCCTGTGAAAATATCCTTCACACGGTAAAGAGAAATAAAGACTTTTTCAGACAAACAAAAGCTGAAGGATGTCATCAACAGCAGACCTATCTTACAAGAAGTGCTAAAGGAAGTACTTCAATCACAAAGAACAGGATGTTAGTGAGCCATAAGCAATCACTTGAAAGTACAAATCCTTTTGGTAACAGTAAGTACATGGAATAATACAAAATTTTGTAAGCTGTAACCTACTCTTACCCTAAGTAGAAAGACTAAATGATGACCCAATTTAACATAACTACAACAACTTTTCAAAACATATACAGTAAAATAAGATATAAATATAAAAAAAAAAGTTACAAAGTGGAGGGATGAAGTTAAGGCATAGAGTTTTTATTAGTTTTCTTTTTGCTTTCTTGCTTGTTTGTGGAGTGTTAAGTTGTTGTCAGGTTAAAATAATGAGTTGTATGACCATATTTGCAAGCCTCATGGTCACCTCAAAACAAAAAACAAAATGCATACACAAAAAATAAAGAGGAAGAAACTAAATCATGTCATGAGAGAAATTCACCATCTCTAAAGGAAGACAGGTAGGAAAGACAGACAGAAAAGGAGAGGAAAGAAAGGAGTGGGGGAAGGAGGGATGGAGGGAGGGAGGATGGAAGGAAGGATGGAAGGAAGGATGGAAGGAAGGAAGGAAGGAAGGAAGGAAGGAAGGAAGGAAGGAAGGAAGAAAGGAAGGAAGGAAGACACCACAAAACGACCAGAAAAGAAATAAGAAAATGGCAGGAGTAAGTCCTTTCTTGTTGATAATAACATTGAATAGAATAAATTCTCTAATTAAAAGATATAGAGTGGCTGAATGGATTGAAAAACTAGATCCAATGATCTGTTGCCTACAAGAAACATACTTCACCTATAAAGAGGCAGAGAGACTGAATATAAAGGGATGGAAAATGATATTCCATGCCAATGGAAACCAAAAGAGAGCAGTAGTAGCTATACTGACACCAGGCAAAATAGGTTTCAAGACAAAAGCTTTGAGAAGAGACAAAGGGTGTGGCAACTCCAAGATGGCCAAATAGGAACAGCTCTGATCTGCAGCTCCCAGCATGATTGACACAGAAGATGGGTGATTTCTGCATTTCCAACTGAGGTACCCAGTTCATCTCATTGGGACTGGTTGAACAGTGGGTGCAGCCCATGGAGGGTGAACCAAAGCAGGGTGAGGCATTGCCTCACCTGGGAAACAAAGGGTTCAGGAGATTTCCATTTCCTAGCCAATGGAAGCCATGACAGACCGTACCTGGGAAAACGGGACACTCCTGCTCAAAATACTGCACTTTTCCAACAGTCTTAGCAAATGGCACACCAGGAGATTATATCCTGCTCCTGGCTTGGCAGGTCCCACACCCATGGAGACTTGCTCACTGCTAGTACAGCAGTCTGAGATCGATCTGTGCTGCAGCAGCCTGGCAGGGGGAAAGGTGTATGCCATTGCTGAGGCCTGAGTAGGTAAACAAAGCGGCCAGAAAGATGGAACTGACCGGAGCCCACCTCAGCACCACAAGGCTTGCTGCCTCTATAGGCACCACCACTGGGGGTAGGGCATAGCTAAAAAAAAAAGGCAGCAGAAAACTTCTGCAGACTTAAATGTCCCTGTCTGACGGCTCTGAAGAGAGCAGTGGTTCTCCCAGCATGGTGTTTGAGCTCTGAGAACAGATAGACTGCCTCCTGAAGTGGGTCCCTGATCCCCACATAGCCTAACTGGTAGACACCTCCCAGTAGGGGCCAACTGACACTTCATACAAGTGGGTGCCCTCTGGGACAAAGCTTCCAGAGGAAAGATCAGGCAGCAATATTTGCTGTTCTGCAGTATTTGCATTCTGGAGCCTCTGCTGGTGATACCCAGGCAAACAGGGTCTGAAGTGGACCTCCAGCAAACTCCAACAGACCTGCAGCTGAGGAACCTGACTGTTAGAAGGAAAACTAACAAACAGAAGGGAATAGCATCAACAAAAAGGACATCCACACCAAAACCCCATCTGTAGGTCACCAACATCAAAGACCAAAGGTGGATAAAACCACAAAGATTGGGAGAAACCAGAGCAGAAAAGCTGAAAATTCTAAAAACCAGAGTGCCTCTTATCCACAAAAGGATCACAGCTGTTGCCAGCAACAGAACAAAACTGAATGGAGAATGACTTTGATGAGTTGACAGAAGTAGGCTTCAGAAGGTTAGTAATAACAAACTACTCCGAGCTAAAGGAAGATGAATGAACCCATTGCAAGGAAGCTAAAAATCTTGAAAAACAGTAGATGAAAGATTAACTAGAATAAACAGTGTAGAGAAGATCTTAAGTGACCCGATGGAGCTGAGAACCATGGCACGAGAACTACATGATACCTGCACAAGCTTCAGTAGCCAATTTGATCAAGTGGAAGGAATGGTATCAGGGATTGAAGATCAAATTAATGAAATATGAAGATCAAATTAATGAAATATAGTGAGAAGAGAAGTTTAAACAAAAAAGAGTAAAAAGTATTGAACAAAGCATGCAAGAAATATGGGACTATGTGAAAAGACCAAGTCTACATTTAACTGGTATATCTGAAAGTGATGGGAAGATTGAAACTAAGTTGGAAAACACTCTTCAGGATATAATCCAGAAGAACATCCCCAATCTAGCAAGGAAGCCAACACTCAAATTCAGGAAATACAGAGAACACCACAAAGATGCTCCTTGAGAAGAGCAACCCCAAGACACACAAATGTCAGATTCACCAAGGTTGAAATGAAGGAAAAAATGTAAAGGGCAGTGAGAGAGAAATGTCAAGTTACCCACAAAGGGAAACCCATCAGACTAACATCAGATCTCTCAGCAGAAACCCTACAACCCAGAAGATAGTGGGGGCCAATATTCAACATTTTTAAAGAAAAGAATTTTCAACCTAGAATTTCATATCCAGCCAAACTAAGCTTCATAAGTAAAGGAGAAATAAAATCCTTTAAAGACAAGCAAATGCTGAGAGATTTTGTCACCACTTGGCCTTCCTTACAAGAGCTCCTGAAGGAAGCAGTAAACTTGGAAAAAAACAACCACTACCAGCCACTGCAAAAACATGCCAAATTGTAAAGCCCATTGATGCTATGAAGAAACTGCATCAACTAATGGGAAAAATAATCAGCTAACATCATAATGACAGGATCAAAATCACACATAACAATGCTAACCTTAAATGTAAATGGGCAAAATGCCACAATTAAAAGACACAGACTAGAAAACTGGATAGAGCCAAGACCCATCAGTGTGCTGTACTCAGGAGACCAATCTCATGTACAAAGACACACATAGGCTCTAAATAAAGGGATGGAGGAATATCTACCAAGCAAATGGAAAGCAAAAAGAAGCAGGGGTTGCAATTCTAGTCTCTGATAAAACAGACTGTAAACCAACAAAGATCAAAAGAGACCAAGAAGGCCATTACATAATGGTAAGGGATCAATTCAACAAGAAGAGCTAACTATCCTAAACATATATGCATCAAAGACAGGAGCACCGAGATGCATAAGGCAAGTCCTTAGAGACCACAAAGAGACTTAGACTCCCACACAACAATAATGGGAGATTTTAAAACCCCATTACCAATATTAGACAGATCCATGAGACAGAAAGTTAACAAGAATATCCAGGACTTGAACTCAGCTCTGCACCAAGCGGAACTAATCAACATGTACAGAACTCTCTACCCCAAATCAACAGAAAATACATTGTCCTCAGCACCACATCACACTTATTCCAAAACTGACCACATACTTGAAAGTAAAGTACTCCTCAGCAAATGCAAAAGAAGAGAAATCACAAAAAACTGTCTATCAGACCACAGTGCAATCAAATTAGAACTCTGGATTGAGGATCGAAACCACACAACTACATGGAAACTACATGAACAACCTGCTCCTGAATGACTACTGGGTAAAAAATGAAATGAAGACAGAAATAAAGATGTTTTTTGAAACCAGTGAGAACAAAGATATAACATACCAGAATCTCTGGGACACATTTAAAGCAGTATGTAGAGAGAAATTTATAGCACTAAATGCCCACAAGAGAAAGCAGGAAAGATCTAAAATCAACACCCTAACATCACAATTAAAAGAACTAGAGAAGCAAGAGCAAACAAATTCAAAAGCTAGCAGAAGGCAAGAAATAATTAAGATCAGAGCAGAACTGAAGGTGATGGAGACACAAAAACCATTAAAAAAAAATTGATGAATCCAGGAGCTGGATTCTTGAAAAGATAAACAAAATTGGTAGATTGCTAGCAAAACAAATAAAGAAGAAAAGAGAGAAGAATCAAATGGATGCAATAAAAAATAAAGGGGATATCACCATTGATCCCACAGAAATACTAACTACCATCAGAGAATACTATAAACACTTCTACACAAATAAACTAGAAAATCTAGAAGAAATGGATGAGTTCCTGGGCACGTACAGCCTCCCAAGACTAAACCAGAAAGAAGTGGAATATCTGAATAGACCAATAACGGCTCTGAAACTGAGGCAATAATTAATAGCCTACCAACCAAAAAAAGCCCAGGAGCAGATGGAATCACAGCTGAATTCTACCAGAGGTACAAACAGGAGTAGGCATTATTCCTTCTGGAACTATTCCAATCAACATTAAAAGAGGGACTCCACCCTAATTCATTTTATGAGGCTAGCATCATCCTGATACCAAAGACTGGCAAACACAAAGCAAACAGATAATTGAGAATTTTAGACCAATACTCCTGATGAACATTGATGCAAAAATCCTCAATAAAATACTAGCAAACTGAATCCAGCAGCACATCAAAAACCTTATCCACCATGATCAAGTTGGCTTCATCCCTGGGATGCAAAACTGGTTCAACATATGCAAATGAATAAATGTAATAGATCACATAAACAGAACCAAAGACAAAAACCACATGATTATCTCCATAGATGCAGAAAAGGCCTTTGACAAAACTCAACAGCCCTTCATGCTAAAAACTCTCAATAAGCTCGGTATTGCTGGAATGTATCTCAAAGTAATAAGAGCTATTTATGACAAACCCACAGCCAGTATCATATTGAATGAGCAAAAACTGGAAGCATTCCCTTTGAAAACCAGCACAAGGCAAAGATGCCCTCTCTCACCACTCCTATTCAACATAGTGTTGGAAGTTCTGGCCAGGGCAATCAGGCAAGAAAAAGAAATAAAGGATATTCAGTTAAGAAAAGAGGGAGTCAAATTGCCCCTGTTGGCAGATGACATTATTGTATATTTAGAAAACCCCATCATCTCAGCCCAAAATCTCCTTAAGCTGATAAGCAACTTCAGCAAAGTCTCAGGATACAAAATCAAGGTGCAAAAATCACAGTCATTCCTATACACCAATAACAGACAAATAGAGAGCCAAATCATGAGTGAACTCCCATTCAAAATTACTACAAAGAGGATAAAATACCTAGGAATCCAATTTACAAGGGATGCGAAGGACCTCTTCAAGGAGAAATACAAACCACTGCTCAATGAGATAAAAGAGGACACAAATAAATGGAAGAACATTCCATGCTTATGGATAGAAAGAATCAATATCGTGAAAATGGCTATACTGCCCAAGGTAATTTATAGATTCAATGCCATCCCCATTAAGCTACCAATATCTTTCTTCACAGAATTGGAAAAAACTACTTTAAAGTTCATATGAAACAAAAAAAGAGCCAAGACTAATCTAAGCAAAAAGAACAAAGCTGGATGCATCACACTACCTGACTTCAAACTATACTACAAGACTACAGTAACCAAAACAGCATGGTCCTGGTACCAAACAGATATATAGACCAATGGAAAAGAATAGAAACCTCAGAAATAACACCACATATCTACTGCCATCTGATCTTTGACAAATCTGACAAAAACAAGAAATGGGGAAAGGATTCCCTATTTAATAAATGGTGCTGGGTAAACTGGCTAGCCATATGTAGAAAACTGAAACTGGATCCCTTCCTTACATCTTTTTTTTTTTTTTTTTTTTTTTTTTTTTGAGACAGAGTCTTTGCTCTGTCACCCAGGTTGGAGTGCAGTGGCGCGATCTCGGCTCACTGCAAGCTCCGCCTCCTGGGTTCACGCCATTCTCCTGCCTCAGCCTCCCAAGTAGCTGGGACTACAGGTGCCCGCTACCTCGCCCGGCTAATTTTTTTGTATTTTTAGTACAGATGGAGTTTCACCGCGTTAGCCAGGATGGTCTCAATCTCCTGACCTTGTGATCCGCCCGTCTCAGCCTCCAAAGTGCTGCGATTACAGGCGTGAGCCACCACGCCTGGCCCCATACATCTTATACAAAAACAAATTCAAGATGGATTAAAGACTTAAATGTTAGACCTGACATCATAAAAACCCTAGAAGAAAACCTAGGCAACACCATCCAGGACATAGGCATTGGCAAAGACTTCATGACTAAAACACCAAAAGCAATAGCAACAAAAGCTAAAATAGACAAATGGGATCTAATTAAACTAAAGAGCTTCTGCACAGCATAAGAAACTACCATCAGAGTGAACAGGCAACCTACAGAATGGGAGAAAATTTTTGCAATCTACCTATCTGACAAAGGGCTAACATCCAGAATCTAAAAAGAACTTAAACAAATTTACAAGAAAAAACAAATAACCCTATCAAAAAATGGGTGAAGGATATAAACAGACATTTATCAAAAGAAAATATTTATGCAGCCAACAAACTTATGAAAAAATGCTCATCATTACTGGTCATCAGAGAAATGCAAATCAAAACCACAATGAGATACCATCTCATGCCAGTTAGAATAACAATCATTAAAAAGTCAGGAAACAACAGATGCTGCAGAGGATGTAGAGAAATAGGAACACTTTTACACTGTTGGTGGGAGTGTAAATTAGTTCATCCATTGTGGAAGACAGTGTGGCAGTTCCTCAAGAATCTAGAACTAGAAATACCATTTGACCCAGCCATCCCATTACTGGGTTTATACCCAAATGATTATAAATCATGCTACTATAAAGACACATTCACATGTATGTTTATTGCAGCACTACCCCCCAATAGCAAAGACTTGGAACTAACCCAAATGTCTATCAGTGATAGACTGGATTAAGAAAATGTGGCACATATCCACCATGGAATACTATGCAGCCATAAAAAAGGATGAGTTCATGTCCTTTGCAGGGACATGGATGAAGCTAGAAACCATCATTCTGAGCAAACTGTCACAAGGACAGAAAACCATACACTGTATGTTCTCACTCATAGGTGGAAATTGAACAATGAGAACACTTGGACACAGGGCAGAGAACATCACACACTGGGGCCTGTCATGGGGTTGGGGGTTGGGGGAGGGATAGCATTAGGAGGAATATCCAGTGTAAATGATGAGTTAACATGTGCAGCAAACCAACATGGCACATGTATGCCTATGTAAGAAACCTGCACATTGTGCCATGTACCCTAGAACTTAAAGTATAAAAAAAAAATAATAGGCCGGGCGCGGTGGCTCAAGCCTGTAATCCCAGCACTTTGGGAGGTCGAGACGGGCGGATCACGAGGTCAGGAGATCGAGACCATCCTGGCTAACACGGTGAAACCCCGTCTCTACTAAAAAATACAAAAAAACTAGCCGGGCGAAGTGGCGGGCGCCTGTGGTCCCAGCTACTCGGGAGGCTGAGGCAGGAGAATGGCGTGAACCCGGGAGGCGGAGCTTGCAGTGAGCTGAGATCCGGCCACCGCACTCCAGCCTGGGCGACAGAGCCAGACTCAGTCTCAAAAAAAAAAAAAAAAAAAAGGATGTCTTGAGTTAAAAAAAAAATAATAAAAATAAAGAAAAAAAAAGAGACAAAGAAAGTCACTATATAATGATAAACAAGTCAATTCAGCAAGTGCATATAACTATTTTAATTATGTATGCACCCAACTCTGGAGCACACAGATATATAGGGCAAATATTAGAGTTAAAGGACAGAGATAGGTTCCAGTACAATAATAGCTGGAGACTTCAACACCCCCAACTTTCAGCATTGGATAAATTTTTCAGACAGAAAACCAACAAAGAAACAACACATTTAATCTGCCCTGTAGACAAGATGGATCTAATAGATATTTACAGAATGTTTCAACCAACAGCTACAGAATACACATTCCCCTCAAAACATGCCTCAATCTCAGGACAAACCATATGTCAGGTCACAAAACATACCTTAAGAGATTTTTAAAAATTGAAATAATATGAAGTATTTTCTCTGACCACAATGGAATAAAAGTAGAAATTAATAAAAAGAGGAATTTTGGAAATTATACGAATACATGGAAATTAAACATGATGTTCCCGAATGACCATTTGGCTGATAAAGAAACTGGGATGGAAATTGAAAACTTCCTTGAAGCAAACGATAATGGAAACACAACATACCAAATCTAGGGGACACAGCAAAAGCAGTAGTGAGAGAGCAGTTTATAACTATAAGCACCTACAATTACAAAGAGAAAAAACTTCAAATAAACAATCTAATGATGTATCTTAAAGAACCAAAAAAGCAAAAGCAAACCAAACCCAAAATTAGAAAAGAAACAATAAAGATCGGAGCAGGAATAAATGAAATTGAAAAGAAGAAAACAATATAAAATACCATTGAAATAAAAAGTGGTTTCTTTTGGAAAAGATAAAGTTGACGATCCTTTAGCTACAGTAAGAAATAAAGAGAAGAGATCCAAATAAAATCAGAAATGAAAGGAAAGATATTATAACTGATACTCCAGATATTCAAAAGAACATTAGTGGCTACCATGAACAAGTATACACCAATAATTCGGAAAATCTAGAAGAAATGGACACATGCATAGACTCAAACAACCTACTAAAATTGAACCAGGAAGAAATCCAAAACCTGAACAGACCAATAACAAGTAGCAAGATCAAAGCCATAATAAAAAGTTTCCCAGCAATGGAAAGCCTGTGACCCAATGGCTTCACTGCTGAAGTCTACCAAACATCTGAAGAACTAATGCCAAGCCTACTCAAACTATTCCAAAAAAACAAAGAAGGGATTTCTTCTAAACTCATTCCATGAGGCTAGTATTACCCTGATACCAAAACTAGACAAAGATACATTTAAAAAACCCAATATCTCTGATGAATATTGATACAAAAATCCTCAACAAAATACTAGCAAACCAAATTTAATAATACATTAGTAAGATTATTTACCATGACCAAGTGGGATTTATCCCAGAGATGCAAGGATGGTTCAACATAGGCATATCAATCAGTGTAATACATATCAACAGAATGAGACTAAAAATCATGTGATCATTTAAATTGATGCTGAAAAAGCATTTGATAAAATTCAACATCCCATCATGATTAAAAAAAAAAAAAAAAAAACCTCAAAAGACTGGCTAGAAGGAATAAAGCTCAATATAATGAAAGCCATATATGACAAACTAACAGCTAGTATACTAAATGGGGAAAACCTGAAAGTCTTTCCCCTAAGATCTGGAACATCACAAGGCTGCCCACTTTAATCATCTGGAACATGACAAGGATGCCAACTTTAACCACTGTTTTTCAACATAGTACTAGAAGTCCTAGCTAGAGTTATCACACAAGAGAAAGTAATTAAAGGACATACGATTTGGAATGAAAGAAGTCAAATTATCCTTGTTTGCAGAAGATATAATATTATATTTGAAAAACAAAGATTCCATGAAAAACTATTAGAACTGATAAACAAATTCTGTAAACTTGCAGGATAAAAAATCAACCTACAAATATCAGTAGCATTTCTACATGCCAACACTGAACATTCTGAAAAAAGAAATTAAAAAAAAAAAATCCAATTTATAAAAGCCTTGATATGGTTTAACTATGTATTCCCACCCAAATCTCATCTCAAATTTTAATCACCATATGTCAAGGGAGGGACCTGGTGGGAGGTGATTGTATTATGGGAGGCAGTTTCCTTCAGGCTGTTCTGGTGGTATAGAGTGAGTTCTCATGAGATCTGATGATTTAAAAGTGTATGGTAGTTCCCACCCCTCCTGCCATCATGTAAGACGTGTCTTGCTTTCTCTTCCCCTTCTGCCATGATCGTAAGTTTCCTGAGGCCCCCCAGCCATGCAAAACTGTGAGTCAATTAAATATTTTTTCTTCATAAGTTACCCAGTCTCAGGTATTTCTTTATAGCAGTGAGAAAATGGATTAATACTAGCCTCAAATAAAATTAAATGCCTATTATTAATAAAAGAAGTGAAAAAGCTCTATAATTATAACCATAAAACACTGATGAAAGAAATTGAAGAGGACACAAAAAGCTAGAAAAATCTTCCATGTTCATGGACTGAAAATAATAATATTGTTAAAATATCCATACTCCTCTAAGCAATATACAGATTCAATTCAATCCCTGTAAAAATACCATCGACATTCTTCATAGAATTCGAAAAAAAAAATCCTGAAATTCATTTGGAACCACAAAAGACCCAGAATAGCCAAAGCTATCCTAAGCAAAAATAACAAAACTGGAGGAATCACATTACCTGACTTCAAATTATACTACAGAACTATAGTAAACAAAGCAGTACCCTTACTGGCACAAAAACAGACACATAGACCAATGGAACAGATTAGAAATCTGAGAAACAAACCCACACAGCTACCTCAACTCATTTTTTACAAAGGTGCCAAGCACATCCACTGGGAAAAAGAGAGTCTCTTCAGTAACTGGTAATGAGAAAACTGGATATCCACATGCAGAAGAATGAAACTAGGCCCCATCTCTTGCCATGTACAAAAATCACATCAAAATAGACTAAAGACTTAAACCTAAGACCTCAAACTATTAGACTACTTAACAAAAACATTGGGGAAAATCTCCAGGACATTAGTCTGGACAAAAATTTCTTGAGCAATACCCCATAAGCATAGACAACTAAAATGAAAATGGACAAATGGGATCACATCAAGTTAAAAAGCTTCTACACAGCAAAGAATACAATCAACAAAGTGAAGAGACAACCCACTGAATGGAAGAAAATACTTGCAAAATACCCACCTGACAAAGGATTAATAACCAGAATATATAAGAAGCTCAAACAACTTTATAGGAAAAAATTCTATTCTTCCAGTTTAAAAACGGGCAAAAGATTTGAATAGACATTTCTCAAAAGAAGACACACAAATGGGAAACAGGTATATGAAACGGTGCTCAACATCATTGGTCGTCAGATAAATATAAATCAAAACTACAATGAGATATCATCTCACCTCAGTTAAAATGGGCTATATCCAAAAGACAGGCAATAATAAACTGGTGAGCATGTGGAGAAGAAGAAACCCTCGTGCACTGGTGACAATGAACATTAGTATACCCACTATGGAGAACAGTTTGAAGTTTCCCCAAAAATCTAAAAATAGAGCCAGCATACAATCCAGCAATCCCACTGCTGGGTATAACCCCCAAAGAAAGAAAATCAGTCTATTGAAGAGACATCTGCACTTCCATGTTTGTTGCAGCACTGTTCACAATAGTCAAGAGTTGGAAGCAACCTAAATGTCCAACAACAGATGAATGGGTAGAGAAAATGTGGTTCTTACATACAATTGAGTACTATTTAACTATAAAAATGAAGGAGATTGTTATTTTCAACAACATGGATGGAACTGGAGATCATTATATTAAGTGAAATAAGTGAGGGGCATAAAGATAAACATTGCATGTTCTCATTTATTTGTGAGATCTAAAACTGAAACAATTGAACTCATGGACATTAAGAGTAAAATGATGGTTACAAGCAGCTGTGAAGGGTAGTAGGAGACTGGGGAAGAGGTGGGGATGGTTAAAAGGTCAAAAAAAGAGAATGAATAAGGCCTACTATTTGGTAGCAAAATAAGGTGACTACAGTCACTAGTAAATTAATTGTACATTTAAAAATAACTAAAAGAATGTAATTGGATTGTTTGTAACACAAAGGATGAATGCTCAAGGCAAAGGATACCCCATTCACCATGATGTGATTATTTTACATTGCATGCCTGTATCAAAACATTTCATGTACCCTCTGAATGTAGACACCTACTATGTACCCACGAAAATTAAAAATAATTTTTTAAAAAAATAAAACATAGTTAATTGAACAACAAAAGTAAAATAAAATTTTACAACTAATATTTTCTATTGAAAATGAAACTAAATTGGAAAATATACAGATATATAGAAAATATACAAATATTGAAAAATTAGCAACCTACTTCTTAATAATTAATAGGTCAAGAAAAACTAAATTTTTCAATGTTTTGAGCTAAATAATTAAACATATATTATAAATATGTATGAGATACAGATAAAGTAGTCTTTAGATCTTAGTAAGAAGAATCTCAAAATAATATTATAAGAATTCACCTTAAAAAGCTAGAAAAAGAAATTTAAAATAAGTAGAAGTATGGAAATATAAAGATTAGAGTACAAGTTGAATAAATAGGCAATAATCAAACAATACAGAAAATCAATAAAATAGAATTTACAAAGACTAATAAAATTGATAAAGTTCTAGCTAGAATGATCTGGAACAGAGAGGATACAAATAAATTTAATGACTTAAGCAAAATACACAAATTCCTTGAAAGACACAAATTATAAAAACTAAGAAAAATAGAAATAAAAGACTGAAATAAAACTTTATTTTTAAAGTAATTGAATTTGTAAATTTGTAATCAAACACACACCCCCCCACACACACACAAATGACAGACCCCAGGTCCAATCAATTTAATTCATCACATGAACACAATATATGAGAAAACACATATGGTCACCTAATAGATGCAGAAAGAGCATTTGAGAAATCCAACAATTCTTCATAGTAAAAACTGTTAGGAAACTAGGAGAAGCAGGAAACTCCCTCACTTGAAAAAGGGCATCTACCAAAAAACAACTCAACATCATTTTTAATGACAAAAGATTGATTGCCTTCACCCTAAGATCAGTAACAAGGTAAAGATACTCACTTTCTCCTCATTCAACATTGTATTGCATAAAGAATAGGGAAGAAAAATCAACACAATAAAGAATAGGGAAGAAAAAAAGGCATACAGCCTTGAAAAAAAGAAATTAAAACTTTCTTTATGCAAAGACAGCATAACCATTTACTGAGACACTACTAATGAATCTGCAAAAACAAAAAACAAAAACAAAACAAAAAACAAGTATTAAAACTAACAGATCAGTTATTAAGAATCTAGGACAAAAAAGTCAATAAATGAAATTTAATTGCATTTCCACAAATCAGCAATGAACAATTGAAAAATAAAAATGTTATATTTGAAAATCTTATTTACAATAGCATCTCAAAACATGAACTACTTAGGGATACATTTAATTTTTAAAAGTGTATAACACCTCTGTATTGAAAGCTACACAAAGGAATTAAAGAAGACCTAAAGAAATGGGGAAATATACTATGTTCATGCAATAGGAAACTCAAAATTTTTTAATGTTAATTTCCACAAATACAGTTTCAAGATAATTACAGTCAAAATCCCTAGAATGATTTGTTCATAAAATTGACAAGTTGATTCTAAAAATGTGAGTAAGAATGCACAGAACATAGACGAACCAAAAATTTTTTTTAAAGTACATATTTGGAAGATTTATAGTAGCAACTTTCAGAATAGAGAACCACAGCCCAATCTCACACTACACACAAAACTTAATTTGAGATGGTTTAAAATCCAAAGGTGAAAGGTGGGCACTGTCACCATTGGCTCTTTTGACTATCCTACATTTGTGTATTTGAGATTCATCACTGTCTCATGTTCTCCCTACAGCCTTCCTCCATACTGAACATGAAAACATTGGAGGTTTCCTCCTCTCAATTGCAATCCCATTGCAGTCTCTTCTTCTGCAAATTACTGTGTTCAGTTCACCTTTATTGGTGTTTTAGTTGTTCTCTTACTCTTGGCCACATATTTGCTCTTACAGATGATTATATCTATTGTATTTAGATTAGCTAGTTTAATCCTCAGAAGACCATCTAAATTGCTAAGTTCTTGGAATTACATTATTGGGTTTCCTATATCCTGGTACTAAGAAGAACGTTCATCATTTTTCGGTCTATAAATTAACCATGTATTTGTGTTTTCTCATTATCTATATGAACCTTGACAAATATTAGGCTATAGATTCCATTTAGGGGAAAGAAAAGTGGGGACTTCCATTCCATGGATTAAACTACATACCACCTGCCACAGTCTGGTTACAAAAGTACCTTCATTCTCGAATGATGGCTGCATTCTAAATCCTTTCTCTGCATGCCTATGAGGTTATAGCAAAAGGCTGCATAACACTGAGTCTGAAAAGAGCTTCCATGCTAAGGAGCCTACAGCATGCATGGAGAGTCATGAAATCATTCCTTCTTGGATAATATTTCTTGGATACAACTGGAAGTTTTCATGCACCGATGACCAAATTTGTGTTCATATGGGCAGCCATTTATATTGTGCAACCTAATCTTTGGTTTGATGGCTCAGCAGCCGGGGTAATACACCTGTAATCATGGCTTGACTCACCTACCACTCACTGCCTTCACAGCTGTACTCTGTACTGGATTCATCATTTCCCTTTCAAAAGAGGATCTTTACCCGCTAGCAAGACTAATAAAGAAGAAAAGAGAGAAGAATCAAACAGACGCAATAAAAAAATGATAAAGGGGATATCACCACTGACCCCACAGAAATACAAACTGCCATCAGAGAATACTATAAACACCTCTATGCAAATAAACTAGAAAACCTAGAAGAAATGGATAATTTCCTGGACACATGCACTCTCCCAAGACTAAACCAGGAAGAAGTTGAATCCCTGAATAGACCAATAGCAGAATCTGAAATTGAGGCAATAATTAACAGCCTACCAACCAAAAAAGTCCAGGACCAGATGGATTTACAGATGAATTCTACCAGAGGTACAAGGAGGAGCTGGTACCATTCCTTCTGAAACTATTCCAATCAATAGAAAAAGAGGGAATCTCCCTAACTCATTTTACAAGGCCAACATCATCCTGATACCAAAGTCTGGCAGAGATACAACAAAAAAAGAGAATTTCAGAACAATATCCCTGATGAACATCGATGCAATAATCTTCAATAAAATACTGGCAAACTGAATCCAGCAGCATATCAAAAAGCTTATCCACCTTGATCAAGTGGGCTTCATCCCTGGAGTGCAAGGCAAGTTCAACGTATGCAAATCAATAAATGTAATCCAGCATATAAACAGAATCAAAGACAAAAACCACATGATTATCTCAATAGATGCAGAAAAGGCCTTTGACAAAATTCAACAGCCCTTCATGCTAAAAATTCTCAACAAATTTGGTACTGATGGAACATATGTCAAAATAATAAGAGCTATTTATGACAAACCCACAGCCAATATCATACTGAATGGGCAAAATTTTGAAGCATTCCCCTTGAAAACTGTCACAAGACAGGGATGCCCTCTCTCACCACTCCTATTCAACATAGTGTTGGAAGTTCTGGCCAGGGCAATCAGGCAAGAGAAAAAAATAAAGGCTATTCAATTACGAAAATAAGAAGTTAAATTGTCCCTGTTTGCAGATGTCATGATTGTATATTTAGAAAACCCCATTGTCTCAGCCCAAAATTTTGTCAAGCTGATAAGCAACTTCAGCAAAGTCTCCAGATACAAAATTGATGTGCAAAAATCACAAGCATTCTTATACACCAAAAACAGACAGAGAGCCAAATCATAAATGAACTCCCATTCACAATAGGTTCAAAGAGAATAAAATACCTAGGAATCCAACTTACAAGGGATATGAAGGATCTCTTCAAGGAGAACCACAAACCACTGCTCAGTGAATTAAAAGAGGACACAACCAAATGGAAGATCATTCCATGCTCATGGATAGGAAGAATCAATATCATGAAAATGGCCATACTGTCCAAGGTAATTTATAGATTCAATGCCATCCCCATTAAGCTACCAATGACTTTCTTCACAGAATTGGAAAAATTACTTTAAAGTTCATATGGAACCAAAAAAGACCCCTCATTGCCAAGACAATCCTAAGTCAAAAGAACAAAGCTGGAGGCATCATGCTACCTGACTTCAAACTATACTACAAAGCTACAGTAACCAAAACAGCATGGTATTGGTACCAAAACAGAGATATAGACCAATGGAAAAGAACAGAGCCCTCAGAGGTAATACCACGCATCTACAACCATCTGATCTTTGAAAAACCTGACAAAAACAAGAAATGGGGAAAGCATCCCCTGTTTAATAAATGGTGCTGGGAAAATTGGCTAGCCATAAGTAGAAAGCTGAAACTGGATCCCTTCCTTACTCTTTATACAAAAATTAATTCAAGATGGATTAGAGACTTAAATGTTAGACCTAAAACTATAAAAACCCTAGAAGAAAACCTAGGCAATACCATTCAGGAAATAGGCATGGGCAAGGACTTCTTGTCTAAAACACCAAAAGTAATGGCAACACAAGCCAAAATTGACAAATGGGATCTAATTAAACTAAAGAGCTTCCTCACAGCAAAAGAAAATACCATCAGAGTGAACAGGCAACCTACAGAATGGGAGAACATTTTTGCAATCTGCTCATCTGACAAAGGGCTAATATCCAGAACCTACAAAGGACTCAAACAAATTTACAAGAAAAAAACAAACAACCCCATCAAAAAGTGGGTAAAGCATATGAACAGACACTTCTCAGAAGAAGACATTTATGCAGCCAACAGACACATGAAAAAATGCTCATCATCACTAGCCATCAGGGAAATGCAAATCAAAACCACAATGAGATACCATCTCACACCAGTTAGAATGGCAATTAAAAAGTCAGGAAACAACAGATGCTGGAGAGGATGTGGAGAAATATGAACACTTTTACACTGCTAGTGGGACTGTAAAATTGTTCAACCATTGTGGAAGACAGTGTGGTGATTCCTCAAGGATCTAGAACTAGAAATACGATTTGACCCAGCCATCCCATTACTGGGGATATACCCAAAGGATTATAAGTCATGCTGTTTAAAGGCACATGCACAAGTATGCTTATGACGGCACTATTCACAATAGCAAAGACTTGGAACCAACCCAAATGTCCATCAATGACAGACTGGATTAAGAAAATGTGGCACATATACACCATGGAATACTATGCAGCCATAAAAAAAAAAGATGAGTTCGTGTCCTTTGTAGGGACATGGATGCTGCTGGAAACCATCATTCTCAGCAAACTATTGCAAGAACAGAAAACCAAACACCACATGTTCTCACTCATAGGTGGGAAATGAACAATGAGAACACTTGGACACAGGAAGGGGAACGCACCGGGGATTGTTGTGAGGTGGGGGAGGGGAGAGGGATAGCATTAGGAGATATACCTAATGTAAATGACAAGTTAATGGGTGCAGCACACCAACATGACACATGTATACATATGTAACAAACCTGGACATTGTACACATGTACCCTAGAACACAAAGTATAATAATAATAACAAAAAAAGTCTTTACTGCTTTGTTTGGATATGATTTTGCAAGTCAGAGGTTTGAATTATTCTTTTCATAATAAATGACAGAACTAGTCTTAAAAACATGAAAGAGCGGGCGGAGCAAGATGGCCGAATAGGAGCAGCTCCAGTCTTCAACTCCCAGCACCAGTGACACAGAAGACCAGTGATTTCAGCATTTTCAACTGAGGTACTGGGTTCATCTCACTGGGGAGTGCCGGACGATCAGTACTGGTCAGCTGCTGCGGCCCGACCAGCAAGAGCTGAAGCAGGGCGAGGCATTGCCTCACCTGGGAAGCGCAAGGGGGAAGGGAATCCCTTTTCCTAGCCAGGGGAACTGAGACACACAACACCGCAGAATCCGGTAACTCCACTTTAATGCACAAAAACTTTGCGACGAACCATTTTCCCTGGGAGATCATATCCCACACTGACAGGAGGGTCCACACCTAGAGCGCCTCATTTATCCTGGCAGAATCTGGTCTGACTAGAACGGCTTAGCGAGGCTAGGGAGGCCATGCTTGCTGACAAGTAAAATTAAACAAGCTGGGGAAGCTGGAACTGGAGTGGGCCTCCAGCAGCTCAAAGGAAACCTGCCCTGTCTGTGAGCCACTCGGGGCAGGGCCTGATAAATGGCTCTGCAGCAGCAGACACACCTCTGGATTTTGCAAAACGACCATCTGACAGCTTTGAAGAGGCAGTGGATCTCCCAACACGGAGGGTTGAGATCTGAGAGGACCAGACTCACATGGCAGGTCCCTGACTGGTGACGCCTAACTGGGAATCCCACTAGGGGCAGTGGCTTTTTACCTCACAGGGTGAGTACACCCCTGAGAGTAGCTTCAAAGCAAAGAATCAGACAGGGCGCCCGCTGTTCAAAATATTCTATCATATACAGGCTCTGCATTTGAAACCAAACAGTTAGGTGGACTCAGCAATGCCAACAGACCTACAGCTGGGGGTTCTGGGCTGGGAGGAGAAACTATAAAACAGGAAGGACACCTACACCAAAAACCCATCATTTTATGCCATCATCAAGGCCGGAGGCAGATAAAACCACCAAGATGGGGGAAAAAGCAAGAGACAGAAAAGCTGAATTTCAATAAAATATACCGCGGCAAAGGGGCGCAGCGCGCCATGGCTCGCGGATCAAAGCTGGACTGAGGAGAAACTGTTTGACGGGTAGAAGAAAAGCTTCAGTCAATGTTCCTCAGAGCTAAGGAAGATTCACATGCCGGTGAAAAACTAAATCACCCGAAAAAAGAGTGATGATGGCTGGAGTAGTGTGCAGAGAAAGTTACAAGCGATAGAAAGATGAAAAGCTCATGACCGACAATGCGTGAATGCCAGCTTCAGTATTGCGACTCGATCAACTGGAAGAAAGGCTATCCAGCGATTGAGGATCAAATGAATGAAATAGGCGAGAAGAAACCAAAAAGAAAAAGAAATTAAAGCCACAAGAAGTATGGGTTCTGAAAGGCCCGTCCACGTCTGATTAGGGTGCCTACGAAAGGTGATGGAACCAGGATGGAAAACACTCTTCAGGATCATCAATCCAGGAGAACTTGCAACTGGTGGGCGGGTAACATTCAAATCCAGGAAACTGAGAGGCGCCACAAAAGGTGCTCTCAGAAGAACAACTCCAGGGCACATGTTAGCCGTTCACCAAAGTTGCGTGAGGAAAATCTTAGTACAGAAGAGTCGGATTACCCTAGGGAAGCCATCAGACTCCCAGCAGATCTCAAACTGAAACTCTACAAGCCAGAGAGAGTGAGACCAGGCAATTAACCATTCTTAAGAAAGGGTGCAAGCAAATTTTCATATCCAGCCAAACTAAGTTTCACATGGTGGGAAAATAAAATCCATACAAGATAAGCAAATGCTAGAGATTTGTCACCACTGGATGCAACTGCTTACGAGACCCTGAAGGAAGCACTAAACGTGGGAAGACAGCAGGACCAGCCAAATAAAGCGTGTAAAGACCATCGAGGCTGGAGAAGAAACTGCATCAACTAACGAACAAAACAACAGGTTCAGCCATCATAATGACGGTCAGGTTTCTGCATAAACACATCAAACCAAACATAGTATAAATGGGCTAAATGCTCCAGTCAGAACTTGGGCAACAAGGCTGGTAAAGGTCAAAGAGACCATGAATCACTGTGTTCAGGAGACCTCCATGAGAGAGACATACATAGGCTCAAAATAGGGATGGAGGAAGATTTACTAAACAAATGGAGACAAAAAGCGGGGGTTGGCTACTAGTCTCTGGTAAGTGGGCTTCGGCCTCAAGATCAAAAGAGACAAAGAAGGCATTGCATAATGGTAGGGATAAATTCAACAGGAAGAGCTAACTACCCTAAATATATATGCACCAATGGGAGCACCCAGATTCATAAAGCAGTGCTTAGAGACACGAGGCTTGACCATGCCGTAATAATGGGAGACTTCAACCTCCACTGTCAGCAGTGGTAGATCAACGAGACAGAAAGTTATGGATATCCAGGAATTGAACTCATGTAAACCGTGAGACCTAATAGACATCTATAGAACCTCCACCCCAAATCAACAGAATATACATTCTTCTCAGCACCACATAGCACTTACTCCAAGGTGGTGGTGGTGGGTAAGGCACTCACTCAATGCACAGGGCAGGCTATAACAAACTGTCTCAAAACCACAGGTGCAGTCGGCCAGAACTCATGGGACAAAATATCAAAACCAGCTCAACTGGAAACTAGACGACACAACCTGGTGACATGGTGCATGACAAATGAAGGCAGAGCAAAAGATGTTCTTTGAAACCAGGCAGAACAAAGAGATGCGCCAGATCTCTGGGACAAGCAATTGGGAGGAATTTTACCATGGTATACAAGAGAAATGGAAGGATAAAATTGACACTCTAATGGTCGAAAACTGAGAGAAGGCAAAACAGAGCATTCAAAACTGTGGAGGGCGAGAATTAACTAGGGATAGAGCAGGGTGGAGGGAGATAGAGACACAAAAAGCCACTCCAAAATCGTGGGAATCCAGGACAGTTTGAAGAGATCAAACAAATTGACAGACCACTAGCAAGACTAATAAAAAGGAAAGAAGGAATTAAATCAGGTAGCAATTAAAAATATCAAAGGGATATCTACCACCGACCCCGCAGAAATACAGGCTATAAATAGAATGCTATATTTTCCATAGCTGGAAAATCCAGAAAGAAATGGATAATTTGCAGGACCTTACACTCTTCCAAGACTAAACGGGAAGAGTTGATCCTAGACCAGACCAATAGCAGGATCCAGAAATTGAGGCAACAATTCAATAGCTACAACCAAAAAGTACAGGACCGTTGGATTCCTGCAGCTAGATTCTACTTAGAGGAAGGTACAAGGAGGAGCTGGTGCCATTCAGCTGAAACTAATTCCCGTCAATGAAAAAGGAATATACTCAAATTTCATTCAGAGGCCAACATCATGCATGATACCCAAAACTCAGAAGAATGCAAGCAGAATTTTGGAGACCAAATATCCTGGAAGTGAACATCAGTGCCATCTCAAATAAAATGCAAACTAGTTCGACACCTTTGTCAAAACATATACTGCGAATCATTGGGCTGTCTGGGATGCAGGCTGGGTTCAACATTATGATCATCAAACATAATCATATAGTGACAGACAAGGTCATGATTATCTCATGGTGCAGAAAGAACTTTTGAGCAAATTCAGCAGCCACATCATCTTTCAAATAAATAATTCAGGTAATGATGGAGCATTTATCGTCAAAACTGTGACAAACCCGACCAATATCAATTAGAATGAGGGCGAAACCGAACATTCATGGCTTGGCACAGACAGGGTGCCCTCTCACCACTCTCATTTAAACATGGCCGTTGGGAGGTTCTGGCTGAGGCGTCGAAGAAAAATCAAAAGGGTATTCAGATTGGGAAAAAGAAAGATCAAGTATTTGCAGAATGGGCATGATTTATATATTTAAACCCATTGCCTCAAGCTAATCTCATCTGGCTGATAGCACAGCAAGTCTCAGGACCTGAGTAATGTGCAGAAATGCGGCTACAACAGTAACAGAACTCAGCACAGGCCGTCAAGATGAGCCATTCAAGTTCGCTGAATCAATACAGGTCAAGCTTACAGGGATGAGGATATCTTCAGGAGAACTACAACCTGCTCAGGTAAAATAAGAGGACACGACAGAAGTGGAAGAAACAGCCTTAGTGGTTGGGAAGAATCAATAATAGTGTGGCCTGTGAGAACCATTTATAAGATTCGTGACCCATCAGCTGTGGTTTCATACAGGGTGGGAAAGAAAGCAGCTTCAAAGTTCATGGCAGACCAAAGAGGCCATCTCCAGACCGTCTCAGTCAAGAACAAAGCGCTGGGTATCCACCGCTTCTGACACAAACTAACCCTGAAGTAAGTAACTAAAAGTAAACATGGTACTGGGTACACCGCGTAGAATGTGAACCAATGGAACCGGCAAGTCCATCAAAGCCAGCCCTACATCTGGCCATCAGATGCTGACAAACCTGGGAAGAAACAAAAGGCAGGGGAAAAGGATTCCCTATTTAATAATGGTACTTCCAGGAAATTGTTGTTTTCAGTGGCTGAAACTGGGATCGCTCACCCTCTATGAAAAGAATTAGAATTCCATGAATGATTCAGGGCCAAATCAACAGGCCTATTACCAAAAGTCTGAAAGGAGAGAAAACAAATTTCAGGACATAGAGCATGGGGCAGGCATGTCAAACACCGAAAACAGCAGCAACAAAAGCCAAAAGTGGCCAGTAGGGTCTCAAAGTGACTAAGCTGCACAGCAGAAACATATCAAGGTGACAGGCAGCTGGGGCCAGGGAGAAGGTGATACTCTCCTAATCTGACAAAGGGCTATGTCAAGATCTACAAAACTCAGAGACAATTTAGCTCATCTTAATAAAAAGAAGTGGGCGAGGATCATGAATAGACATTTCTCCGAAAGACATTCATGTAACAAAGCATGAAAAATGCGCCAATATCGCATCAGGAGAATGCCGAGTCAAAGAACCACAATGAGATGCCATCTACTGATTTAGAATGAATCATTAAAAAGTCAAAATAACCGTTGAGGAGGATGTATTGGAGAAATAGAACACTGTTGGGTGGGATTTACAAACTAGTTAAACCATTATGGAAAACAATATGGCGTGATTCCTCAAGGATCCGAACTAGATGTACCATATATTATCATCTGTGCCGGTGCCGAGACATAAGTCATATAAGAACCGTGCGTATGTTTTGTGCATTATTCCATATGAACTTGGAATCAACCAGTATCGTATTGACAAGGGTTGATTTAAGAAAAATGTGGCACATATACACCATGAATACTTCAGCCAAAAGTATGAGTTGTGTCCCTTTGGGACGGTCGCTGAATCAATAATTCCTTAAACAAACTATGCAGAACGACTATTGACACCGCATGTCCTACTCATAGTTTGAGACTGAATAATGAGATCACTTAGCGGTTCTAGGAGGAGACATGCACGGGGACTATCGGGAGGGAGGAGGATTGGTGAGTTCGCCACTGAGTACCGTGACAGGTTGTCAGACGGCACAACAAGGCACAATGCCATATCATAACAAACCTACGTTATACGCCTACAACACAGTATAGTAACCATAATGATTGCTGTGAAGAACTTGCCAGGGGTAGCCTCATGTTTGAAGAGTGATATGCCATTTGGGTAGTTCAAAGCTGTATATCATGAAGATCTCTAAAGTAAGATGATATTGGTTAGTTGTTTTCATATGTGCTCACAGATAGCTCAGGTGTTTCTTAGGGTTTTCCCAGGAATGAGAATATAAAAATTAGTCAATTTCTCTAGGCCTGGCCCCAGACCCCAATCTCACCCACATCCCCACATTAGCTAGGGCAGCTTTGCCTTCAGCCAGAGATGTACCTTAAAATGAATAAAACTAAGCTTCAAAAATCCTCACTTTAACAGACCCTTCTAAGACCCCCAGCAATGTATTCATGTGGTTATAAGTTTTGTAAAATTTGAAAAAGTAAAAAATTTGTAACCACAATTAGTTAAGGAGACTTTCTCTTTCTATTATAACTTACCCATCATATTTCCTGTGATGTCAGGTGACACTGGAGTGGTCATGGACTGTTTAAGAGAATAAGGTTAAGAAAAAAATTCAGAGGTAAGTTTTGTTTAGGTTTCATGGGATATATGTATAAGCTTCACAGCCATTTCTACGTATGAGTGAGTTATTGCTGGCTATCCCATTGCAGGAATGGTATCCACAAACGCTACCATCACTCATCATGCCAATTCACTTAGCATTATGACACTAAAGTGTAGGGTTAGAGATGGTATAGTGATATGAAATGTCCTATGAAAGACACCAACCTATAAAGCTAGAAGCTAGTTTGTGTAAAATTATTCCAATTATCAGACATGCAAAAATATAAGTAGATCCTTCAGTTCTAATCTATGCCTAGTCTAGAGTATAATCTCTACATTTAGAGAGGGGGAGAGAGATAATCAAGCAATCAATTAATAAATTTAAAAATACATATATGTATATGTGGTGATAGTGATACTTCTGTAAAAAGTAAAGCAAGGAAGGGAAAGCAAGGATGAACTGTTAAATAGCATGGTTAGGAAAACAAGGTACCATTTGATCTGCTATTTTGAAATAACGATATGGAATATGCCAAGTGTCAACATTTGTTAAGCCTACTATGAGTTAGGTACTAGTGACACAACTGTAAACTATATACAAATAATCGTTGCTTTAATGGAGCGTACAGAATCGAGGGTTATGCCACCAATAAACAGGCAATTGCAATTTGGCACATAATTTGACATGGTGGTGGGAAACTTGAAGGGGCCACTAACTTAAAGAATGATGGAATTTTTACTGGTAGAAATAACTTTTATGCCAAAACCTAAAGAATAAGGACTTATCATCAATAAGGAGAAAGGGAGGGAGAAGAACAATTCAAATATAAAGAACAAGATGCAAATGGCCAGAGGCTAGAGAAAGAAAATATGCCCTGAACAGAGAACTGAAAATGGTTTAATAAAAGCTGTTGGGAGCAAGCCCCCCAAAATCTGGCCATAAACTGGCCCCAAGACTGGCCATAAACAAAATCTCTGCAGCACTGTGACATGTTCATAATGGCCCTAACACCCAAGCTGGAAGGTTGTGGGTTTAAGGGATTGAGGGCAAGGAACACCTGGCCCCCACAGGGCAGAAAACTGTTTAAAGGCATTCTTAAGCCACAGGCAATAGCATGAGTGATTTATGTCTTAAGGGCGTGTTCCTGCTGCAGTTAACTAGCCCAACCTATTCATTTAATTTGGCCCATCCCTTCCTTTCCCATAAGGGATACTTTTAGTTAATTTAATATCTATAGAAACAATGCTAATGACTGGTTTGCTGTTAATAAATATGTGAGTAAATCTCTGTTTGGGGCTCTCAGCTCTGAAGGCTGTGAGATCCCTGATTTCCCACTTCACATCTCTATATTTCTGTGAGTGTGTCCTTAATTCCTCTATCGCTGCTGGGTTAGGGTCTCCGCGACCGAGCTGGTCTCAGTAAGTGGTGTCCATTCATGGGGGCTCAAATCCAGGTCAAAGGGTCACCAGAGTGATGATTGGAATGGAAAACTAGCTGGAGGACACCCAAGTACTCTTAAAGCAATCACTGTGGTGAGTAAGAAGGGGAGCTCAGAAGCATCAGGGTAACAATGGGATAGGCATGGGGTCTGGTTCGTTCCTCCTTGGAACGTTTTCACACTAATGACGAGGAGGAACAAGAGTATAACGAAGTAACTGAAGAAGTTACAGAGTACGTTTATTTGCCAGCTAAAGCTAAAGTGGCATAGGAAGGAGAGGTTCATCCCTACCCTTCTACACCCCCTCATTATTAGTTTGAAGAAAATCACTCCCGAGATCTTTCTCTTCCAGAAGACACTGTGTGAAAAGTAGTTGCCCCAGTGACTGTTCGAGCAGCGCCTTGAGCAATGGCTCTTAGTTCTATTCAGGCAGGAATTCAGCAAGCTAGACTAGAGGGTGATTTAGAGGCTTGGCAGTTCCCTGTTAGAATACACCCCCCAGATCAAGAGGGAAATATTATAGCTACTTTTAAGCCTTTTCCTTTTAAATTACTCAAAGAATTAAAATAAGCAATAAGTCAGTATGGACCAGGTTCTCCTTTTGTAATGGGACAGTTAAAGAATATTACTGTTTCCAACTGGATGATTCCTACTGACTGGGACACTCTTACTTGAGCTTGTCTAACTCCTGCTCAGTTCTTACAATTTAAAACTTGGTGGGCAGATGAAGCTTCCATTCAGGCTGCCCGCAATGCCCAGGGCCAACCTCAAATTAATATAACTGTAGACCAACTTTTGGGGGTTGGCAGCTGGGCTGGTTTAGATGCACAACTGGTCATGCAGGATGATGCCATAGAACAGCTTAGAGGAGTGTGCATTAGAACTTGGGAAAAAATCACTTCAGGTGGGGAACAATACCCTTCCTTTAGTGCTATAAAACAGGGACCCAGAGAACCATATGTTGATTTTATAGCTTGGCTACAGGAGTCTCTTAAAAAGATGATTGCAGATTCGGCTGCTCAGGATATAGCATTGCAGTTATTAGCTTTCAACAATGCCAATCCCAATTGCCAGGCTGCTCTGCGACCTATCAGACGGAAAGCACATTTAGTTGATTATATCAAGGCCTGTGATGGTATTGGAGGTAATCTGCATGAAGCTACTTTGTTAGCATAGGCAAAGACAGGACTGAGAGTGGATAAAGGAAATACTCCAGTTCCTGTAGCTTGTTTTAACTGTGGAAAGCATGGTCATACTAAAAATGAATGTAGAAAAAATCAGTGAGTCAGGCCACCAGATAGGGGAAAAAAGAAAACTGTTGAGCCTGAAATATGTCCAAAATGTAAAAAAGGAAAACACTGGACTAGCCAGTGTCACTCTAAGTTTAATAAAGAAGGGAACCCGATTTCAGGAAATGCCATGAGGGTCCCGTCCCGGGCCCCGTCCTAAACCAGGGCATTTCCAGCTCAGGTCATTCCCTCACCCCCATACAATGTCTGTCCTCTACCACAGCCGGTAGTGCCGCAGTAGATTTATGCTGCAAAAAAGCTGTGAGCCTTCTGCCCAGGGAACCCCGCAAAAGTTCCCGACAGGAGTCTGTGGACCCTTGCCGGCAGGGACAATAGGATTACTTTCAGGAGGGTCTAGTTTAAGTTTAAAAGGTGTACAAATACATACAGGGCTCATTGATTCAGATTACAATGAGGAAATGCAAATTGTTATATCTACTTCTGTTCCCTGGAAAGCAGAGCCAGGAGAGCGCATAGCTCAGCTCCTGATTGTGCTGTATGTGGGAATGGGAAAAAGTGAAATTAAACGAACAGGAGGATTGGGAAGCACAAATAAACAAGGCAAAGCGGCTTATTGGGTAAATCAAATTACTGATAAATGTCCTACCTGTGAAATAACTATTCAGGGAAAGAAATTTAAAGGTTTGGTAGATACAGGAGCAGACATTTCAATCATTTCTCTACAGCACTGGCCATCCACGTGGCCAATTCAACCTGCTCAATTTAATGTGGTTGGAGTTGGTAAAGCCACTGAAGTATATCAAAGTAGTTATATTTTGCATTGTGAGGGGCCTGACAGACAACCTGGGACTATTCAACTGGTTATAACTTCTGTACCTATAAATTTATGGGGAAGAGATTTATTACAACAAGTTCTATTTCCAGAACAAGTGGAAAAACAAAGTTCCTGCCAAAGATTAGAAAACAATTTTTGATGGAACCATTGTTAAGCCTCCAGAACCTATACCTTTAAAATGGTTAACAGATAAGCCAATTTGGATAAACAATGGCCACTAAGTAAAGAGAAACTAGAGGCTTTAGAGAAATTAGTTGCTCTAATTAGAAAATGTTGCTAGAATTAGAAAATGGGCACATAGTTCCAACATTTTCCACTTGGAATTCTCCAGTTTTCGTAATTAAGGAAAAATCAGGTAAACGGAGAATGTTAACTGACTTAAGAGCCATCAATTCAGTTATATAACCTATGGGAGCATTACAGCCAGGATTGCCTCCTCGTGCTAGAATTCCAAAAAATTGGCCTTTAATGGTCATAGATTTAAAAGACTGTTTCTTTACTATCCCTTTAGCTGAGCAAGACTGTGAATCGTTTGCATTTACAATTCCTGCAGTAAACAACCTGCAGCCTGCTAAGCATTATCATTGGAAAGTGTTGCCACAGGGCATGTCAAACAGCCCAACAATTTGCCAGACTTATGTGGTGCAAGCAATGGAACGTACTCGTAAAAAATTTTCACAGTGTTACATTATTCATTATATGGATGATATACTTTGTGCTGCCCCCACTTGAGAAATATTACTCCAATATTATGATCACTTGCAAGATTCGATTTCTCATGCTGGTTTAATTATAGCTCCTGACAAAATTCAGACTACTACTCCTTACTCTTGCTTGGGGACCTTAGTAAATGACACTACCACTGTGCCACAGAAAGTAACCATATGTAGGGATAAATTAAAAACATTAAATGATTTTTCAAAAATTACTAGGGGATATTAATTGGATATGACCTGCTCTAGGCATTCCTACCTATGCCATGAGTAATCTGTTTTCTATCCTTAGAGGAAATCCTAGTCTCACTAGCCCTCAGCAATTAACAAAGGAGGCAGAGGCAGAGTTACAACTGATCAAGAAGCAAATCCACAAAGCTCAGATAAATAGAGTAGATCCAGAGAAGACTCTAGATTTGCTAATTTTTTCAACTCAGCATTCACCTAATGGTGTTGTTGTCCAGGAACAGGACTTAGTACAGTGGCTTTTTCTTTCACGTACTAATTCACAGACTCTAACTCCTTATTTAGGTCAAATCACTACTATGAGAGGGACTGGGAGAACTCGGATTGTTAACTTACATGGATATGATCCTGGAAAAATTATTGTCCCTCTCACGAAGGCACAAATACAGCAAGCTTTTATAAATAGTCTTACATGGCAAGCCCATTTAGCTGACTTTGTGGGTATTCTTTATAACCGCTTTCCTGAAATGAAGCTGTTTCAGTTTTTGAAATTAACTAATTGGATTCTCCCTAAAATAACTAAATTTAAACCAATTGAAGGTGCTGACAATGTTTTTACAGATAGGTCTAGCAACAGTAAAGCTTCTTATTCTGGTTCAAAAAGTAAAGTTTTTCAGACGCCCTATACTTCAGCTCAAAAAGCAGAGCTTGCAACTGTAATTGAGGTATTTGCTGCTTTCAATATGCCTGTTAGTGTGATTTCTGATTCTTCATATGTGGTTCATTCCACACAGTTAATTGAAAATGCTCAGTTATGATTTCATACAGATGAACAACTGATGACTTTATATACCCAATTGCAAACAGCAGTTAGGAATAAAATGCACCCTTTTAACATCACTCACATTAGGGCTCATACACCTCTTCCAGGACCTTTGACTGAAGGGACTCAAATAGCTGATCGCCTAGTTGCTACTGCAATATCTAATGCTAGACACTTACACAAGTTGACCCATGTTAATGCCTCTGGTCTCAAACGCAGATACAGCATTACCTGGAAAGAACTGAAAGCTATTATCCAGCGATGCCCAAGTTGCCAAATGGTACATTCCTCATCTTTTACAGGAGGAGTTAATCCTCGAGGACTGGAATCTAACTCTATTTGGCAAATGGATGTCACACATGTTCCCTCGTTTGGGAGACTAGCTTATGTACATGTATGTGTGGACACCTTTTCTCACATTGTCTGGGCTACATGCCAAACAGAAGAGTCTTCTGCCTGTGTTAAACATCATCTTTTGCAGTGTTTCGTGGTGATGAGCATTCCAGCTTCTATTAAAACAGATAATGCTCCAGGCTATACTAGCCAAACTCTAGCTACATTTTTGTCTATGTGAAATATTAAACACATTACTGGTATCCCATACAATTCTCAAGGACAAGCCATAGTGGAAAGAATGAATCTCATCCTAAAACGCAGTTGCAAAAACAGAAAGGGAGAAAATGATGGAACCCCACGGATGCAACAGAACCTAGCATTATTGACTTTAAACTTTTTGAGCCTGCCCAAAGGCCAGATGTTATCAGCAGCTGAATAGCATCTACAGAAACCAGCTGCAAAGACAGAAACAGAACAACTGATTTGGTGGAGATAACAAATAACAAAAAGTTGGGAAATAGGTAAAATAATAACTTGGGGTAGAGGTTATGCTTGTGTTTCTCCAGGCCAAAATCAACAGCTGATTTGGATACCATCAAGACACCTAAAACCTTATCATGAGCCAGATGCTGAGGAAGAGACTCCGAGAGGATCCAGAGGATCCCTCAGTTGCAGCCATGTTGAGACTGATGCTGAGGAGGACCCCAACTGTCACGAGCAACACCCATCAAACACAGCCACCCACCTGGGGACAAATCAAGAAGCTGTCACATATGGCGGAAGAAAACCTGAGGAAAGTGAGACAACCAGTCACGATGATAATTTAATGGTAGCTATGATAGCTATTATCACCACTGCCATGAGTATTCCTTCAATAAGGGCTGGTAATATTGCCTGGATGCAATCACTCTATGACATAGTTACACATGCTTTCTGATCTCAAGTATTTACCGTAATAAATCTGCTTCTATAATTGTGGCATACTGCCCTTAAAAACCTATTTGTAAACAGGATTGGACCCAGTTAGAAAAAATGAACGTACTTGTTTAGGAAGATTGCTTTGCAGAACAGGCAGAGGTGCTGCACAATTCCTATGGAATCATTATTATTGGTCACCTAAGGGGATATGTAGCTTGAATTGCACCTCTCAGTCTGCGTGCCATGATCACACTATGTTCAGACGATCTGAACAAAATGGTCAGATGGTAGAAATGATAAGAAGTACAGCAAAAGTTCCTATTATCTGGAACCATGGCAGTATAGAGGCACCTCACCCTCAAATGATATGGCCTGCTCTAGGAGCTAAACATAAGGATTTGTGGAAACTATTAAACGCTCTTAAAAAGATCAAAATTTGGGAAAGAATAAAAAGCATCTAGAAGAACACTCTACAAACTTGTTTTTGGATATAGCAAAATTAAAAGAACAAATATTTAAAGCATCTCAGGCACATCTGACCTTACTGCCAGGAACTGGAGAGCTTAAAGGAGCTGCAGACAAATTAGCAGCTAGTAACCCATTAAAATGGATAAAACACTTGGAAGCTCTGTAATTTCAATGATGATTGTGCTTTTAATCTATATTGTTTGTCTTTGTATAGTCTGCAGATGTGGATCCCTACTCCTGCAAGAAATGACAAAGCTGCCCTTGCTTTTATCTCTTTGAAAATCAAAGAAGGGAGACATGTTGGGAGCAAGCCCCCTAAAATCTGGCCATAAACTGGCCCCAAGACTGGCCATAAACAAAATCTCTGCAGCACTGTGACATGTTCATAATGGCCCTAACACCCAAGCTGGAAGGTTGTGGGTTTAAGGGAATGAGGGCAAGGAACACCTGGCCCCCACAGGGCAGAAAACTGCTTAAAGGCATTCTTAAGACACAGACAATAGCATGAGTGATTTATGTCTTAAGGGCGTGTTCCTGCTGCAGTTAACTAGCCCAACCTATTCATTTAATTTGGCCCATCCCTTCCTTTCCCATAAGGGATACTTTTAGTTAATTTAATATCTATAGAAACAATGCTAATGACTGGTTTGCTGTTAATAAATATATGGGTAAATCTCTGTTCAGGGCTCTCAGCTCTGAAGGCTGTGAGATCCCTGATTTCCCACTTCACACCTTTATATTTCTGTGTGTGTGTGTGTTTAATTCCTCTAGCACAGCTGGGTTAGGGTCTCCCCAACTGAGCTGGTCTTGGCAAAAAGCATAAAACAAAAAAATGGGACTGAAGAGAAAAGCAGATGCCATTTAGATCAAAGCTTCCTAAACAATGAAAAGGATTTTAGACTTTTCAGTGGTTTTCAGCAGGGATAGATAAAGACATAATCATAAGAATTATATTTTTAAAAATTACTCTATCATGTGGAAGAAAAAGTAAAGGAGTGCAATACTGGAGAGAAATAAACCAGTAAGGTTACTACTATTATCTAGAGGTAAAAATGATGATGGGCAAAGTTGAAAAGTAGCAGTGAAGATTCACAGAAATGGATAAATTTGAGATACTTAGGAAGTAGAGTCAATGGTGACTACTTGAAATGAGAGAGTAAATAAAGTAAGTAAAGTAAAGTAAAGCACAATGCCCAGAGTTCTGGCTTGACTAACTGGTTGGTACCCATTATGGGCTGAATTGTGTCCTCCCAAAATTTGTATGCAGAAGTGCTAATGCCCCATAACTCAGAATGTGACTGTGTTTGGAGATAGGGTCTTGAAAGAGGTGGTTTAGTTAAAATGAAGTCATTAGGGTAGACCCTAATCCAGTGTGATTGGTGTTCTTAGAAGAAGAGGAAATTAGAATGCAGACAGACACCGAGGGAAGGCCATTTGAAGATACCAAGAGAAGTTGGTCATCTACAAGCCAAGAATAGAGGAGATGATGAAGTCTTCTTGAAGAAATTAAATTTTAAGTATCTAGTGAGATAAGATGCAAGGTAAATTTTATAATGCAGTTGAGGCTTCCGCAGAGACAAAAATCAAAACAATTAAGGGTAGACATCCATAGTGCAGAATATTCTTTGACTGCAAAGAAAAACAGCTTCTCCTGAAGACTAACTCACAAAGATTACAAACCACAGAAGAAAATAAAGCTTTTTGAGGGAGTCAGCCAAAGCAATGGAGGAATGTATACCCCAAAGCTAAACATAACAATCTGTAAAAGATAGAAATAGAAGCTATGAGGCAAGAAAAGAAAGATAGGGAAAAATGTACAATGATTTATATATTATGAAAAATATTATAAGCTAACCCTTAGATGTCATCTGAGATTCCTTACTGAAAGAAGTTTATATTCATATATTTATAGAATATCCAATCTATCAACATTTGTTTATAAGTTACATTGTCATAAAATTTTAATTAAAAGTATCTAAAAGTACATGTAAAGTTATTAAAGAAAAACTGTCAAAGGTAAAATTATCATAAATTTATTTCAAACAAATGATAGATCTAATCATAAAATATGTGCATCAGAGTTGTTGGTAAATAGAGTTATGGTATTAAATTCTAGAAATCTGTGGCCTACAACCATTTTATTTTGAAAACATTGTGATTGATTAAACAATTTTTTATTATTACAATCTCAAAAATACACAGTAGAAATTAAATTATAATGCTAAAACAGGACACTTATCTTTGCTTTTCTCTGACTTCAAGAGGTTTCTCAACTCCTTAAAATGTTAGGAAAGTCTTTCTCTAAAATTTGATGATGGCTATATGTCCAGTAATATCTTATTTGCTATATTTTTCCCCAAGAAGCCAAGTGATATCTCATGCAAACTCAACTCTTGTGATTTTATGTTTATTTTGTGTGTGTGTGTTTATCCAGATATTGCTGGAGCGTATGTGCTAATCTTTTTAACATTAAACTTAAATTATCAAATATAAGCAAGCATTAGTTATAGACCAAAAAGCATACTATACATGATAATTTTTCTTTAAAATTGAAAAACATTCAGCAAATGATGTTGGAAATGGATATCCATATGCAAAAAAATGAAGCTGGACCTTTTCCTTCAACCATTTACAAAATTAACTCAAAACAAATTATAAACTAAATGTAAGAATGAAAACTATAAAACTAGTAGAAGAAAAATCAGAGAAAAATCTTCACATCATTGTGTTTGGCAATGATTTCCTAAGAGACACCAAAAGCATAGGCCACAAGTGAAACAATAAATGAATAAACTTCATCAAAATTAAAACCTTTTGTGCATCAAGGGACACCATCAATAGAGTGAAATGACAGTCCACCAAATGGGAGAAAAATATTTGCAAATTATATATCTGATAAGGGATCAACATCCAGAATATATATAAAGAACTCCAACTCAACAATAAAAAAACAACCTGATTTTAAAATGGGCAAAAGACTTGAACAGACATTTATCCAAAGAAGATATACAAAGGGCCAATAAACACATGAAAATATGTTCAACATCACTAATAATTAAGGAAATGTATGTGAAAAACATAATGAGATCTCACTTCACATTAATTAGAATAGCTATTATCAAAAAGAAGACAATAACTTGGGGAGGATGTGCAGAAATTGGAACCCTTGTGTATTGCTGGTAGCAATGTGAAATGGTGCAGCAACTATGGACAATGATATGGTTGCTCCTCAACGAATTAAAAATGGAGTTACCACATGACCCTGCAATTCCACATCTGAGAATATACTCAAAAGAATTAAAGCAGGGACTTGAACAGATACTTGTATACCCATGTTCATGGCAGCATTATGTATTTATAATAGCCAAAAAGTGGAAACAAACCAACTATCCATCAACCATCAACAGATGAATGGATAAGTAAAATATGGGATATACATATAATGAAATATTATTCAAGTTAAAAATGAAGGAAATTCTGACTCATGCTACAACATGGAAGAACTTTGAAAACATCATGCTAAGTGAAATAAGCCATTCATAAAAGAAAAAATATTATATTATTCTACTCATATGAGGCACCTAAAGTAGTCAAATTTATAGAGATGGAAAGTAGAATGGTGGTTGCCAGGGGCTAGGGAAAGAAGCAATAGGAACTTAGTGCATAGAGGTAGTTTCAGTTGGGGAAGATGAAAAAGTTCTGAAGATGAATGGGGATAATGGTTGCACAATAACATGAATGTACTTAATGCTACAGAGCCACACGCTTTCACATGGTTAAGATGGTAATTTTATGTATGTATATTTAACCACAATTTTTAATGAAAATATATTTTTAACACACATCAAAAATGTAACTGCAGTATTGTTAGGATTTAAGTAATAAATGATTATTTTTGTCATGATTTATAATATCACCAGAGCTAGGGCAATGGATACATTTTCAATTCTTCTATCCTCCTACATATAAACTCTGCAAACTGTGAAATAATCTGAAGGTGAAAAGCTGTTTGACATAAAAGAGGCTTAAATTTACAATCCTTATCCAGTGGAAGTTTGACTTTGTCCTTCAAAGCTTTAACACCTTGCATACTATTTGCCACATTATTATGTACATTCTTGTGACATACTTTCCCAAAAATAGGTTAATTTCATCTTCATTGAGTGAACTACCCTTCTTCTAAGAAATTACATTATCAGCACTTGCAGCCTCTGTCTTCACTTTGATGTTGTGCAGATTCAAACAGGCCTTGAACCTATGGAACTAGCTGTAATTTAAAGTAATAATCTCATCAATCTCACATTCACCATGCTTGGCTTTTAACTCCTCCAAAAGACTCCTAGCTGTCTGAATATACAATAACCTTACCATCTTTCAACCTTGATGCTGATCCTCTAGCCTCATATTCAAATATTTACAGTTTTGTTAATCAATGTTCCTACGATCAATTGCGAAGGCCCAGAACTTTTCACAAAGAATAGGGGACCACTTCTTATTCCTCTCAGTTGTTTCCACTGTGAATTCATCCCATAAGCTATATTAAAAAATAATGTTTACCTTTTCTGACTCTTTAATTTTTACTGTTTATCCTTTTTCTTATAAGCACTTAGCCAATGTGATGAATGCCAGCCAGGTATAGGCATTTAAAATGAACAGGCTACACATAAAAAGGAATGAGATAATGGCATTCGCAGCAACCTGGATGGAGTTGGAAACCATTATCTAAGTGAAGTAACTGAGGAATGGAAAATCAAACATTGTTATTGTCTCGCTTATAAGTGGGAGTTAAGCTATGAGGACACAAAGACATGAGAATGATATAATGGACTTTGGGGGCTCGGGGGGTGAGCGGAAGTGAAGGAGAAAAGACTACACATTGGGTACAGTGTACACTGTTCAGGTGATGGGTGCACTAAAATTTCAGAATTCACTAAAGAACTTATCCATGTAATCAAACACTGCCTGTTCCCCAAAAACTATTGAAATAATAAAAATAAAAATGAATAAGCTACATGTAAAAAGTGATTGTTGGAGTTTTTAGCAAAACTGAAAAGTGCATGTTCACTTGAAAGCACACACATTTAATAAAAAATAAAAACAAAAACACTGAGTTGACAAAATAAAACAGCTTATAGTCCAAGGGGAACCTATTTATGACTAATGCTATGCAGTAACCAATAACACACAGGTCAACTTTAAAATGACTATAGATAACTTAATACTGTTTATTGATGGTGAGAGGAACTGAAACAATTTGCTCTGGAACATAGCTTTGTTCGTGTCTATGACCATAAGTAAATAATCACTGGAATAGCATTATCAGAACAAAAAAAACAAGTTTTAGAAAAAAAAGAGCTATTAGTAACTACAGGATAATGGTGAAAAGGTGGTAGATGAGTAATAGTTTTTATATTTCTTAGCCTAATTTTATTCTAAATTGGATAATGTATTTGTCTGGACATTCATATTTTCAGTCTTTAATTTTAATGTTAATCAGAAAAGAAAGCAAACATGACTCATTTAAACACTTGGACTCCTTGGAGACACATCATATACAACATTACACAGAAAACAAGGAAGTTATTGCAGTTGCAAGCATTCATTAAGTTGAAATCCTTCGCAATATTGCAGGATAAAACATCAAAATCTACTTTCTAAATGGGGAACATAATTAAAACTGGGCTAACACCTTGTTGGAGTTAAGAGGCACACCATGCTGTCTTAGTAATAACATGAAACCACTGACTTGATACCAAAAAATATCAGGGTGGGGCACCTTCCAGAGTGTGGTTAAATGCAAATTTGCCATCTGCCTTGCAGGGCTGGTGATCAATGGGGTGAGCTCTATAAGGAAACCTTTTTATTAAAGATGCATAAGGTGATAGTGTAAATGAAGCAGCAGCACAGCAAAGGTGGGCATCTGCCCAAGGATCCATTGTGATTTGGAGTTTGGAAAGCTGATATACTCTAGGTTAAATTTTTGCTAATGTTTGTTCTGTTAGTGCTTGTGTGTGTGCTTTATTTTTCTCTTCTTTCATTTCACTAATAAATAGAGTATGATTCGTATAATGACTAGTTAACCACTTGTAAGTCCTAAATGATCCGTTTGTTTTTCTCTTCATAAAAATCTCCATGCCCCTTATATTAACTTAAAGTCTGTAACACAAAAAGGATTCAAGAAATCTAAGTTAATAAATGAATAGGTGTTCAAAAGTCAGGAACATGTAGCAATAATCACTGAATTATTCTAAATTTTTAAATAATTAAAATAAAAATTGCCAGTGTACTAATGAATATTACACAAAACAAGGGTCTAATTATAAAGCATAATTTATCATACATGCATTTCTACTTGTACTATGATTTATCTCACTTATATTAGAACTGCCAAAAAGAAGAATGAAATAAATATGTAATAAACACTTGTTATTTTTTACATAACAGATTTGCCACTTACATATTTATATGTAATAAATTTAACACTTGTTATTTTTTAATTTCAAGTTTGCGAACTTAATTTTTGCAATGACCATCAAGTGGCACCAATATGTTCATTTGCCATATGTAGACTGAACCTTCGGAAAATGCAGGTAGATATGCACACAGTATGATGTCAGGAAAGCCATATAGGATCACTAATCTATACTTACTGCTTTCATAACACTTGAAATTCCTAGGCTGTCATCACTCCCTTGGATTTATGTTTTGCTCTCCAAAGGTGACTTTAAAAATACATATATATGAGATATACAGGATATATATACACACACATATATATGTATATATCATATATACACACACACACATACAGGAGAAGGATAGGGAGACTTTTGTACACATCTCTTTTGATCAGAATAGCTGGCTACCAGTTTGGATAATGGGGAAAAACACCCTGGTGAGAGACCATGCAACAGATAACTTTTGATAATGCCAGGTGCAGGGATTGATGCAACCTAGAGTTTAGGCATGCCAAGTGACCTAGCATCTAGATAACTGAGCAGTAACACTGGAAGAGAGAAGCCATAGACAAAACCAAACCCCCCCGCCAATTTTGCATTTCCTGCATTTAGCTATCAGGGGAGGGCTGCTGTAACACACAACCTTGTCCCCCCAGCACCAGTAAGCACGGTTCTGTTTTTAACTCCAAGCAGGCACTCAATAAAAGTTTGTGGGGTTTGTTTGTTTGTTATTAAAGACTGCTATGTAAGGGTCAAATAAATCATTATATTGACCTACTCATGTTGAATTCTTAAAAACTCAAACACCCTTCAGTCAAATCCAAACTGAACAAAAAAATTAGCCTTGTAAATATAAGAAATTCAAAACTGAAATAACTCCATCATTAAGAATTAATGGTTTTTCACTTGCTTTTATTAGAAATATCCTTATACCCTCAAATGTTAATTTAGTACTATATATACTCACACTATCCAATGGCACATTTATCTTTCTGTACTAGGTAACTGAGAAAAAAAACTAAACATTGATTTGGAGAACACAGAAGAAAATTATTTTTTTAATGAGATAAGTGACACTACCAACCCATATGGCTATTAAATATGCATCTTCAAATGCTTATACACTGTTGGTGGGAATGTAAACTAGTTCAGTCACTGTGGAAAGCAGTTTGGGGATTTTTCAAAGAATTGAAAATGGAGCTACCATTTGACCCAGCAGACCCAGCAATCCCCATTACTGGGTATACATCCAAAGGAAAATAGATTATAATACCAAAAAGACACATGCACTCATATGGTCATTGCCATGCTATTCACAATAGCAAAGACATGGAATCAACCCAGATGCCCAGCAATGGTGGATTGGACAAAGTGTGGTACATATACCCTATGGAATACTACATAGCTACAAAAAAGAATGAATTCATATCCTTTGCAGCAACATGAATGCGGCTGGAGGTCATAATCCTAAAAGAATTAATGAAGGAACAGGATACCAATTACCATACTACATGTTTTTACTTGCAAGTGGTAGCTAAACATTGAGCATATATAGACAGAAACATGGAAACAATAGACCTTGTGAAGGGAAAGAGAGAGGGGGGCCTGGGTTGAAAACTACCTAGTGGATATTATGCTCACTACCTGGATGTAATATGCCCATGTAACAAACCTGCACAAGTACCCGCTGTACCTAAAATAAAAGCTGAAAAACTATAACAACAACAACAAAAATATGTACTTTCAGTTGTTTCTTTTTTTCTGGCAGTGCTGACAAAGCTGTGCACTTATTCATGCATCCTCAGTTGGACTCACCTTTAGCTAATGCTCTGTATTTGCAACACCAGCAAGTAAGAGGAGTGATCTTAATTATGCACACTGAGGACATAAAGTCAATACCATTTGATTTAGTTATTAGTGTCTGTCAGCTCTAAGAGAACCTGTGGCTGAGTCACCCTCTCAAACTGCAATAGCTAAAGCAAGAACACTAATATCTAAGATGAACAAGACCAAGAAGTTAAAGCTTCTAAACTTACAAAGAAAGAATGAGATAATGAATTACTGATAAAATACGAAGGGTAACGTTATGTTATTTTTGAAGGTCTCCTTTGCAACCCAAATGTATTGCTTTTTATTAAAAGACATAAAACAGGTTACATTGTTAGATTTCTTTCTCCTGAAATAAGGCAGCAGTCATATTTTTCTTCTTGTAAGGTTGACAAGTGAAAAGAACTTAGGCACAAATGACAGCACCATCTATCTGTGTGTCTATCGAGAGAGCACGAGAGAGGGAAAGAGAGAGACAGAGAGTTAATCCACATGATCCTGTCATTCTGTGCAGCATTTACCCCAAGAGAAAACAGCCAAGAAATCTCTGGTTATGTTCTCTAATGCACTAGCAAACATTAAAAGTCAGGGCATGAAGTCTTTGGATAAAAGGTTTAGGTAATTTAATTGGTAGATCTCAAAGATTAAAATTACTCCCATGAGAATTTTTATAATATCATTTGTCAATCCAGCCCAAACATGTTTTCTGTTTTGCCTGTTTATGAAATGGCTTAGCCCCTCTGAAGAAAAACATTTGAAAAGAAGTGCTTTCAACAAAACTTGCTCAAAAAATATTAACTCTTTTTTAATTGTAGGAAGACAAGAGTCATTCTTTGGGAATGAGAGAAAGAAGTTCTAAGTTGAAAGTGGGTCTCCAGAATGCCCTTACACATAGAATATTATTTTTTCACCTCCACTGAACATACTTCAGATAGCACCCCCACTGAAGATGTGTGTGGAGTTTGCCAGGGAAATTTCAGGCCTCCTAATTTTAGATGGGAAGTGAAATATCTCTACTATCTCCTCTCCTTTTCCTTAGAGGGCACCTGATTTACAGCTCATGAGGATTAACTGTTCCAACCCATCAGAGGCCGCTCTAGAAAGAGTCTAACAGCCACACGATTAACATTCAGAGTTTATTACAGAAGTGGTGTTCTGTATTATACAAGGATTTGCAGGATCTCCCTGACCCTGAAAGGCATTTTACCTGGGACTTGGCAAGAGGAACATTAAACAATGCATAAGAAATAAATTACCTATTTTTTCCAAATGTAGATATTTTCATTTATAATAGTTTATATTTATCTTTATAGCCATGACTATCTGTAAGATATTAATTTAATTACAGAGTTGTGAACATAAGAAACAATTGGAAGAGGTCTGAGGGTCAACAAACAGAGACCCAGAAGTAGATGTCCGGTTGATTTATGATAATGGTACAAAGACAATTCAATGGAGGACAGATTGCCATTTTAACAAGTGGTTCTACAGCATTTGGATGTCTCTAGACAAAAGAAAACAAATAAAACTTTACCCAAGTCTCACACTTCATACAAAAATTCTCTCAAGATGCATCATGAACTGAAATGTAAAATATAAAACTTCTAGAAAAAGCATAGGACAAACTCTTTGAATCTCAGCCAGGCAGAGTTTTAAACACCAAAAGCACGATCCATAAAAGGGAAAATTGATAAATTAGTCTTCATCAAAATTAAAAACTTTTGTTCTATGACAGCCTATGTGAAGACGAAGAAGAGACAAGTTATAGACTGGGGAAAAAATTGCAAGCCACATATTTGATAAAAGACTAGTATCTACAATATGCTTTAAAAAACTCACAAAACTCAACAGAAACAAAAATCTAGTAAATAGACAAAAGACCTGACAAAACATTTTAATTTAGAGGATATACCAATGGCCAGCAAGAACATGAAAAGACATCCAACATCACTAGCCATTAAGAAAATGCAGATTAAAATTACAGTAAATATCACTATATGTCTCTCAAAAGAATTAGGATAAATGCCAGTAACAATATCAAATGCTGGTGGAATATGGAGAAATTGAATCACCTGTATGTTGCTGGTAGACATGTAAAATGATACAGCCACTCTAGAAAACAGTTTGGCAGCCTATTATACAAACAAGCAACAAAAATACAACCCATCAATTGCACTCCTGGGCATTTATTCTAGAAAAAATTAAAGTTTATGTTTACACAAAACATGTATATGAATGTCTGTAGCAACTTTGTGATAACCAAACACCAGACAACTCATATGTCCTTTAGTGAGTGAATTTTTAAACAAACTGTGGTACATTCGTACTATGGGATACTGCTCAGCAATAAAAAGAAACAAACTACCAGTGAGCACAGCAACCTGAATGAATCTCCAGAGAATTATGCTGAGTGGGAAAAAATTCCAAAAGGTTGTATGCTACACGTTTTCATTTATATAACATTCTTGAAATGGCAAAAAATATATGTTACAGAAATAATGGAAAACAGATTAGTAGTTGCTAGTGGTTAAGGAGATGGTAGGGGCTAGAAGGATGTGGGTATGGATATAAAAAGGCAACATGAGGAATCCTGTGGTAGTGAAAATGTCCTGTATCTCCCGCTGTGATCCACCTATTTATGCCTCCCCTCTCCTCCAGCCCTGGACAACCATTAATCTTTTCACTGGCTTTTTACACATAGCAATATGCATTTAAAGTTTCTCCATGTATTTTCATTGCTTGACAGCTCATTTATTTCTATTCCTGAATAATATTCTAATATGTGGATGTTTCACAGCTTGTTTGTTCACCCATTATTAGTTACCTATGTTTCTTCCCATTTTTGGCAATAATGAATAAAAGTGCAATAAAATTTTTTAAAAAAGAAAATGTTCTGTATCTTAACTGCATGATTGTCCATGTCACATTTGCAATAATGTACTATACTTTTGCAAGATGTTACCATTGGGGGAAACTGCACAAAGGGTACGTGGACTCTCTCTGTATTATTTCTTAAGAATTCAGGTGAATCTTTAATTATATCAAAATAAAAAGCTGAATTAAAAATAATATGGATCCTTTGGGTAAATAGCAAAAGAAAGAGGGTAAAGTAGTCAAACAAAAAGAACCTTAGGTAAATTAGATAAATGAATCTTAAAACTGAGGCCATGGTATTATGTTTCTGAAATTTATTCTGAATTTTAGGCCTCCATAGGCTTCTTTTGCACTGTTTCTTATTGACAATCATTACTCCTATTATGAATACAACAATATAATTTAGACTATACAAAGCACTGATTTAGGAATAGTCACATTTCTGAAACTTGGAAGCCATGAACTTGAGCAATTCACAAGCTCCCTGGGCTTCAATTTCCTCAGCTATAAAATAAGAATTACAATCGCATTGTGTGGTTTAAATAAGATAAGGCATTGAAAAATGTTACTATTAAACTTCATAATGGGAGTGATTTTTATGCAGTCACCATTAAATGTCATAAAAGCCATAAATAAAGGCTTTCTAGTTCAGCTCTGAGAAGACCAGCACAGCTAACACTTGCCAAACATTCTGCCTATCTTTGATTGAACAGAATTATATATGCAAAGAAGTAAATACAACATCCATCATAAAAGCAAGTCCCAAGACCCATAGCATACGTATGTCCCACTCTGCAATATCCTGTTGGGATATTATTTTACAATATAGGGTTTTTTCATTATTTAGGTATGATGAGGCCAGCAGACCAGGAAATAATTGCCATTGAAAATACAGTTTGTTACTCACAGTTCCCAGAGGAGGGGGGCACATCATGGGGAAGGAGCCATATGGGGAAACACCAGGGTCAGTGAGGAGGCGGAGAGGAGCAAGGGAAAAACAGGCAAGGAGATTCCATTGTGTTTTCCACAATAAGAAACAGACAATGCAGGTTAAGTGGGCTTACTATTGCCTAGTTTGAACAATTTCAGCGGGCTATGGGGCATAAGTGCTATCTCTAGTTGTCTGGGTACCTAGCCTTGAAGTAATTAGGCCATGCACATGGATAGTGTTCCAGAGTGTGAGAGCTTAATAAAGGTAGTGATTGAGGTATGGGCTGTGGATTGGTTTACATATGAAAAACACACTCCTAGGCAAGCTGTTTATCGTTTCCAGGAATTTGCTAGTCCTAAGAGGGGCAGTCTCTTTAGGGTCAGCAAGGTCTCAGATGTCAAAGCATCAGAAATACAAAAAATAAAATGGCATAATTAATCCATATGCCCAGAGTTTTCACAGAGGAGGTCTAAAAACAGATAATGTGAAAGTAGTTATATAGATGCCAAAATATTTTGACAATCAAGACAAAGTAAATGACCTTAAATATCCATTACACACGGACAAGACTTCTAAGTTCTTGAGAAGCTAGAAGTCTTCTCTGTGTGCAATGTAAATCAAGTTCATGGAAATGAGCTATATTCTTACAAATAATAAATCACTCCATAGCATTGCTGTTCACCTAAGGACTTTGAAGTTTGCCCTCGAATTCAAGTTATCCTTGTCACACTTCCTTAGCTTTGGCCAATCTGTCTGTGTCTTCAGAGCCCCATATATCTAAGTGCCCACACTGTGAGCTACAGTGCCTTGATATTCTCTTACGTCCCTGACTTCATTATAAGGTACAATCAAAACCTGGATTTCCCTCTCCTGTCCATTCCTGACATTGCTAACATGTGTTGCCTTTCTCTTTTTGTCAGTCTTCCCAGATATTTATCTATTTTATTGAATTAGCTCTTATTTTCATTGATTTTCCTACTAGTTTTCTGGTTTTAATTTTAAGGATTTCTATTTCATTTTTTTTTTTCTTCTGCTTTCTTTGGGCTTATTTCTCTCTTCTTTATCCAGATTCTTGAGATAAAACTTTAAACTACTGCTTTGAGACTTTTCCCACTTCTATATCCATTTCCCTTTCAGCGCTGCTTTAGCTGTGTCGCATAAATTTTGATATGTTATATTTACCTTTCCATTTAGTTTAATGTATTTTTAAATTTCCTTGAGATTCCTCTTTGACCCATAGATTATTAAGAGGTGTGTTGTTAAGTTTTCAAGTGTTTGGAGACTTTTCTATTATCTTTCTGTGATTGATTTATAGTTTGTTTCATTGAGGTTAGGTAACACATTCTACGTGGCTTCAATTATTTTAAATTTGTTAAAGTTTGTTTTATAACCCAGGATATGGTCTATCTTGGTATATGCTCTGTGGGCACTTGAAAAAAAATGTATATATTCTAGTATAGTTGAATTCAATGCTTTATGAATATCGATTAGATCCTATTAGTTAATGGTGTTGAATTAGTTAATGGAGTTGAACTATGATTTTCTGTATAGATATCTCTATCAATTACTGAGAGATGGATCTTGAAGTTGCCAATTATGATAATAAAATTTTCTATTTCTCTTTTCAGTTCTGTCAGTTTTTGCTCCACCTAGTTTTGTTTTTTTCCATTCTGTTGTTTTGGTATGTTTACATTTGGGATTGCTATGTCTTTTGGTGGATTAACCCTTTTATCATAACATGGTGCCACTCTCTGGTTTTGCTAAGTTTTTTGCTCTGAAGTTTTCTTTAACTAATATTAATGTAGCCACTCTTTCTTTCCTTTGATTAATGTTTTCATGATATACTTTTTTCCATCATTTTACTTTCAGCCTCTCTATATCATTATATTTAAAGTGAGTTTTTGTTGAAAGCATATAGCATAGTCACGTTTTTAATTTATTCTACTAATCTCTACTCTTTAATTGGTATATTTAGATCATTTACCTTTAAAATGATTATTGGTATATTAGACATTAAGTCTACTTTTATTTTTTGTTGACTATTCTGCTTTCCATTTCTGTTATATTTTTCCTAGTGTCCTGTTGGCTATTTGAACATTATTTTGGAATTCTATTTTGACTTATCCATAGTATTCATGTATATATCTTTTTGTACAGCTTTTTTAGTGGCCACTCTAGGTGTCACATTACTTATGCACAACCTATCACAATCTACTGGTGTTATATTACCACTTCAAGTAAACTGTCTCTCTTTGCTTGCATCTCTTTAAAACTGTCTCTTTGCTTACATCTCTTTATTTATCGTGTTTAATTATTTAAGTATTTCCTCTACATACATTTAGAATTACATCAGACAATTATAAATTTTGTTTCAAACATAAAACATAATTCAGAAAACCCTTTGCTGGGTATAGTGATACACTTGTAGTCCCAGCTACTTGGAAGACTGAGGCAGAAGGATCAATTGAGTCCAGGAGTTGAGGCTGCAGGAAGCTATGAACCTCCTACTGTGCTCCATCCTGGCCACCATTGTGAGGCCCCATTTCAAAAAATAAATAACTTTAAAAACTCGAGAGGAAAAGGAAAGGCTCTTATTGTACTTTTCAATTTTTACCATATTCTTTTCTTTATTATTTTCTGATCTTCCATGATTCTTTTTTTATTATTTGTTTAAAAGACTTCTTTAAGCCATTGTTTTTGGGTAGGTCAGCTGGTGATTAATTCTCTTAGGTTTTTTTTCCACTGAAGAATGTCCTGAGTTCCCCCTCATTCCAAAGGATTCTTTTTTTTCTGGGTATAAGAGTCTGGGTTGAAATTTCCTTTCTTTCACCATTGGAAAAATGTGTTACTTCCCTTTGGCCTCCATGGTTTATGATGAGAAATCCACTGTTATTTGAATTATTTTCTTCCCTGTATTTAAGATATCATTTTACTTGGGCTATGTTAAAGATTTTTCTTTGTCTTAAGTTTTCAGAAGTTTAATTATGATGTGTTTTGAAGTGGATTTCTTTGACTTCATCCTATTTGAGATTCATTCAGCTTCTTGAATGTGTAGGTTGATGTCTTTTGCCAAATTTGGGAAGTTTTAGCCATTACTTCTTCAAGTACTCTCTCACTTTCTTTCTACCCTCCCCCTAGGACTCTGAAAACATGCATGGTAACACTGTTGTTAGAGTACCACAGATCCCTGAAGCTTTGGTTTTTGTTTGTTTGTTGAGTTGGTTGGTTGGTTTTTGCCTATCTTCTCTCTATTGTTCAGATTAGGTAATTTCTGTTGTTCTGTCTTCCGGTTCATTGATTCTTTTCTCTGTTCCTTCCACTCTGATGTTGAACTTTTTATTTTAGTTGTATTTTTCAGTTCAAAAATTTTCATTTCATTCTTTATATCGTCTATTTCTTTGCTGAGGTTTACTGTTGACTTTTTGAAAATTTGTCCGTATGTGTTTGTATTTGCTTGTTGAAATATTATCATAGTAACTCTATCAGATAATTCTAATATCTCTGTCATCTCAGTGGTAGTATATATTGGCTACCTTATTTCATTCAGTTTGAAATTTTCTTGGTTCTTAGTGTCATGCATACTTTTTAATTGAAACTTGAATATTTTTATACTACATTATGAACTTCTGGATTTTATTTAACCCCTTATTTTTCAACTAGCTTTCTATGACACCAATCAGGTGGGAGGGGCACTGCCTTGTCACTGGCAGGTGAAAGTAGAAGCCTAGATTGCCGACTGGACTTTCATTGACACCAAGGGTTAGGGGAGGGAGGGCTCCTTATTGCTGCTAGATATGGTGGGAGTTTTAGCTCCCCACATGGTCTATCCTGACACTGTGGTGGAGGTGGCCTCATTACCAATGAGTGATGGTAAAGCTTCTTCACAAGGCCTCCTCTAACCATCTCAGAGTGTAGTGGGGGTGCCTATTTTATTTTTCTTTTTCTTTTCTTTCCTTATTTTTATTTATTTATTTATTTTGAGATGGAGTTTCACTCTGTCACCCAGGCTAGAGTGCAGTAGTGTGATTGTGGCTCACTGCAACATTCACCTCCCAGGTTCAAGCAATTCTCCTGCCTCAGCCTCCTGAGTAGCTGGGATTACAGGTGCCCACAACCATACCCAACCAGCTTTTGCATTTTTAGTAGAGACGGGGTTTCACCATGTTGGTCAGGCTGGTCTCAAACTCCTGACTTCATGTGATCCACCTGCCTCAGCCTCCCAAAGTCCTGGGAGTGCCTGTTTTCTGTTAGATGACATAAGAGTCCAATGTGGGATTCATATTATTTTAAAAACCAATATTGCATTCATTGTCACTCAAGTTGACTGTTGTTTTTTAAAAAATGATATTTATTGCTTAGAAATAAAAATGAAAGCATTGAATGAAAATAATTCAGAACAATATCATAAGTAAGTTCTAAAAAGTCATAGAAATATATTGTATTATTTTTCTTCATAAAGTCATATAAATCTATCATGTTATTTTCTTACATAAAACTCTTCAATAGCTTCCTATTTCTTATAGGATGCATAACCTCAGCAGTGGCATACAACCTCCTCAGTGATCTGGCCCCATCCACCACACTGATCTCATATCCCACCATTTCTCTATATATTCTCTACATAATTTCAAGGGCATTATCAGAATTACTCCAAGAGTCTTCTTTTGTAAACTAGTTTTCCTTACTGTATTTTACAGATCTAAGAAGCCCTTGATTATGAGGCACTGCGTTACTTTCTGTAAACAAGGAAGAAAAACATTATTATGCTTTATAGTATAATTATCTATTTAGTAAGATGCATCTCAATTTCAGAAATACTAAAAATAAAATACTGTCTTAAAAATTCATGAATTGTGGTAATTTATGAGTAGATACAAAAAAAATACAAATAACACAGTGAATCAAACATTACTATGACATCTACCTATACATTCCTACCATATTTCATTCCCCTGTCCTCCCTCCAGAAGAAACACAATTAGAAATTTTTAAGAAGCATATTCCATTATTTTTATCATTTGCCACATGTTTGTATCTCTAAGCAATATGTTGTCTAATTTTAGCATATTCTTTACATATGTTCTTTAGGTATTCTGCAATTTACTTTTTTTGCTGAGTATAACCTTCCTGAGACCTATGTAATCACTGTAGCTCATTCATTTTTGCTGTTTTAGTGTTCCATTATGCACATATAGTATAACGTTTTTACCTATTCCACTGTTACTGTTGATGTTCCGTGATTAACATTTTTGCTTCTTGTGTGTGCTATTACAAACATGCTGCCCTTCTACTTGTCTCCTGGAGCACATGTGCAAGACCTTCTCTGGGGATTAGATCCCGGAATACAGCGGTGTCTAAACCAAGGTTTAAGCTCTTCAGTTTCACAAGGTAATAGCAAACTGCTTTTGAAAGTATTTGTAACAACTTTCCTTTCCAGCAGCAGGATGTAAATATTCAGGTATGCCCCAGGGTTCCACTTTTGCTCAGTTTAAAGGTATTTAATCTCCCATTCTGCAAAAACTCTCAAGTCATTTCTTTTTTCTTAATTCTTGCAAGCATCTTTTTTTAAAAAAAAATATATTTTTTAATCGATACATAATAATTGTACAAATTTATGGAGTCTATAGGGATATTTCAATACATACATTGTACAGTGATCAGATAAGGTTAATTAGCATGTTCATGAAGACATCTCTTCAAGAAAGTATGTAACATGAAAGTTAAAGGTAAAGACTTTGGAACCAGACTGCTCCAGATAACTGCGAAGATTAGATTAGTTAATACATACAACATGCTTAGAAGGTTCCTTGGACATCATAAATAAACAGGAAATAACTGTTGGGTGATGTTGTTGTTATATTGAATTACATACAGAACTCTGATAACACTTAGATTTTAGTATATTGTATCTTTGTCCATTTACACATACTGCTCCCTTATACTTAAATATCCTTCTCTCCCTGCTTCATCTGAATCTCATTCTTCAAGAGCAATCATATAAATCCTAAAACCCACACATGCAGAATAGATCATTCTTACTTAGGGCTACCACTGCTTCAAATGTATCACTTATCACATTGCATTTGAATCATCTGTCTACTTACTGTCTCTCCTACTACAATTTATTTCATAAAAAATACTTTGTTTTTATTCCTTATTTCCTGGTCTTTGATGAATAAATGAATGACTGATTGTGAACATTTGCAAAAATCAGTGACACCCACTAATATTTATTTAGTTTTTCAAATCCAGCTGAACTACAAACAGTTAAAATGTACTCTCCTAACAGACTCTTACTAAGGGAATTCTGCTTTTTAAATATCCTAGGATAGAAGATTCTTTAAATGTGACCTTTTTATCTGTATGCAACCATAATAACCTTTTCTTCAGCTAGTCTTGTAAATTAATATATTCTTTATTTTCCTCTTCTATGAGAATGTCACCCTGCAGCACAACTGATTAAAAAGAAACCTAGAGCATTGAAGCACAAAGTCATTTTATGGATCTCCTTTCTCCTATTCAGTCTTTAAGTTGGTAAAAAATATTGAACCCTTTGTTCCTTTTTTTCTCTTTAGATTTAGAATGAAGTAATGATTGGCTACTAGAATATTAATAGCTGCAAAACTTATGCAAGTGATAAAGTCCACTGCCTTTTAACAGGAGCTCTTTCTGCTACTTCCTTTCATCCAGCCTTTGTGTGAACAGATCTCATTCACACAGGATAACTTCGGTTATTGAACTATTACATCTTGTATTGTGACAAATCTTCCTCCATAGTATTTCTGCTAAAACGGCCTCAGTTTTGACATTGCCAATGGGCAGTGAGGCTAAATACTTCAAAGTGACTCTTCTCCTAAATGTGACTAAGTCCTCTAATGCTTCTTCACATAACATAGAATGACGCTATGGTTGACTTAGTGCTAAAAACATAGCACCTGAAGTTGACCACAATAGACTAGATGTGATATGAAAAGTTTTCAATGGGTTATCATTTATGCATTTATTTATTTGACAAACGTATTCTACATTTCCTGTTTCATTGTATGTTTGTATTACTATTGCTTAAGAACATATTTGATGTGTTGTGGGGAGAGGCAGTCATGGCATACTATCAACGGACATCAAGCTTTTTTTTACACGTATTTATTTTCGTTACATTTCATCCATTTAATTTTGTATTATTATTGCTTTTTCAATGCACATTTTTAATTTATATTATTTTGTCTAATACAATCATGATTTCACTTGCATTTGAGTTGCCTGAAAATTTGATGATGTGAGTTCTTTAAAAGAATGTCTGATGGAGAATGCCATTTGTGTGCTTACAGCTTACCTAATGTCTAGTAATAATAGGTGTTCAATATAAATTGAATGAATTATTTCCAGAATGAATAAGTAATCTTTATATTAAAGTCCGTAAAAACAAAGCTCATCTACTTCTCTTACACATCCTTCCTTTCTCCTATTTCCCTGTCTCATAAAATGACATAATCATCTTCTCATACTATCCAAACTCCAAACCTTGGAGTCATTTTGGATTGAAGCTTTTTTTCTCACCCCCAACATCCATGTGAACATTCAACAACTCTTAATCCGCAGCATTGATTGCATCACTCTTGCCCTTTCTAGTCTAATGAGGGATGCTGTTGCAATCCTTCATGAACAAGAGTGGCATTAATAGCTTTTATTGCTAATGAGACACTTTTCTCATGATATTAGAGAGTCCTTATTATAAATTACATCTTGAATTACTGGAAGTATGCTATTTATGGAGCATTCCGTTTTCCAGACAAACTATCACATAGGTGAGTACATTTGCTTGAACAGCCACACTTAACAGCAGGAATCACACATTCCATCACAACAGTGAACTGCTAACCATGGACTCAGAGTGTTCTACATTCAGGGAAGAAACCAAGAGAATTGCTTATAAATATCTAAAACATTTAAGCCTGTTTATCTATCTACACACCAAATGTTAAATATATTCCACATTCATTAACTGGGAGTCAACTGGGCCTAGCACTGTCCTATTTGCAAAAATGAATAAGACACAATTCCTGCCCTCACATTCACATCTTGGAAGAAAAACAGATAAAGGGCTGGAGGTGGGGGGCAGGGATCCAATATGAGTTATCTATAGTGACGTAAATAAGCACAAAGCTTAGAAAAGTTTATTCAAGTACTGAGACTTTAGGAACTACATTTTTTTAAAAAGTACAGCAAAGAAACTAATATTCATCATATTCCTCTTCTATATCAGGCTTTCTGATAAGAGTTTGTATTGTTTTACAAGTAATATGAAATATATAAATAACTGATGCTAAAGATTTCTTGGTGAGTACAAAAGTAATGTTGATGCTTTCAGCAATAAAATAGTTGCAAAGATCGAATCAATGACTCCTAGTCAAGATGGAAAAGTAAGCTATATCACCCTCTGCTCCAAACACATAGCAATGATTGATAAAAGGTAGAAAGATAAAGCCAAAAGGACAGAGCTGGAACAAGATTAACATCTCTGTTTTAATCTGGCCTCCCATTTATGATTAAGGCTATTATCTTATTCTATGAGGCATACTAATGGAATACAAATAAGGGAAAAGAGTAATGAAACAGAGAAGAAGAAGGACTACATGGTATTAAGTATGACTGATTGATCATAAGACTGTCATCTGAGAAGCTATCTAAATGACTTCTCTATCCATGGAGGAAAGAAAAAAATTTTTGCAGGTTCCCATCTCCCATTGGTTGAAGCTTTACCACACACGTCTTTTCCTCTTCCACTACCCACTCCTCTCACACACTTTGGATTATGCCTGCTTGAGACCACAGAATTACCTCCCTGTCTTCAACAAGAAGCCTAGAGGCAGGAAGTGAGGGAGGACACAGTGAGCACTATGCATTTGCACATGTGTGAAGTTGTTGGCTTCCCAAAGAGAGTTGGTTGACGCCACAGTGGCTCTGCCTGAAATGGGAGGTCAAATGTCCCAAGGACAAGTTAAGGTGAGAGTATCTGAAATGCCTTAGAGGAGTCTGATATTATTTCTATGAAAACAAAATGCAAAGTACTAAGCACAGCTAAAGCCATAGTCTACTTGGCTAGGCTCCAAAATCAGTGGCCTCCAACATACGTGAAAATGAGAATCATAAAATGCAATGCAAGATGGTATTTACACCTAAGGAAAGAAAGAGAAAGGAAGAAGGAAACAGGATGAGGAAGAAGTAAGCAAGGATTCAACTGTGACCACTATAATTTATTTCATCAAAAGTACTGAGGCCGAACAGGAACAGCTCCAGTCTGCAGCTCCCAGCGAGATCAACGCAGAAGGTGGGTGACTTCTGCATTTCCAACTGAGGTACCTGGTTCATCTCATTGGGACTGGTTGGACAGTGGGTGCAGCCCATGGAGGGTGAGCTGAAGCAGGGCAGGGCATCACCTCACCAAGGAAGTGCAAGGTATCAGGGGATTTCCCTTTCCTAGCCAAGGGAAGCTGTGAGAGACTGTACCAGGAGGAACGGTACACTCCTGCCCAGATACTGCACTTTTCTCCCAGTCTTCACAACTGGCAGACCAGGAGATTCCCTCTGGTGCTTGGCTCAGTGGGTCCCACACCCACGGAACCCAGCAAGCTAAGATTCATTGGCTTGAAATGCTCGCTGCTTGTGCGGCAGTCTGAGATTGACCTGGGATGCTAAATCTTGGTGGGGGGAGGGGCATCTGCCATTGCTGAGGCTTGAGTAGGCAGTTTTATGATCACAGTGTAAACAGAGCCACTGGGAAGTTCAAACTGGGCAGAGCCCACCACAGCTTAGCAAGGCCAACTGCCTTTCTAGATTCCACCTGCCAAATTGTAAAGACTATTGACGTTATGAAGAAACTGCATCAACTAACGGGCAAAATAACCAGCTAGTATCATAATGACAGGATCAAATTCACACAGAACAATATTAACCTTAAATGTAAATGGGCAAAATGCCACAATTAAAAGACACAGACTAGCAAATCTGATAAAGAGTAAGACCCATTGGTGTGCTGTATTCAGGAGACCCATCTCATGTGCAGACACATATGCTCAAAATAAAGGGATGGAGGAAGATTTACGAAGCAAATGGAAAGTCAAAAAAAGCAGGGGTTGCAGTCCTAGTCTCTGATAAAACAGACTTTAAACCAACAAAGGTCAAAAGAGACAAAGAAGGGCATTACTTAATGGTAAAGGGATCAACACAACAAGAAGAGCTAACTATCCTAAATATATTTGAACCTAATACGGAGCACTCAGATTCATAAAGCAAGTTCTAAGAGACCTACGAAGAGACTTTGACTCCTATACAATAGTAGTGGGAGACTTTAACACCACACCATCAATATTAGATCAATGAGACAGAAAATTAACAAGGATATACAGGACTTAAATTCATCTCCGGAGCAAGTGGACCTAATAATAGACATCTACAGAACTCTCCACCCCAAATCAACAGAATATACATTCTTCTCAGCACCACATCATACTTATTCTAAAATTGACCACATAATTGGAAGTAAAACACTCCTCTGCAAATGGAAAAGAACAGAAATTATAACAAACTGTCTCTCAGACCACAGTGCAATCAAATTAGAACTCTGGATTAAGAAACTCACTCAAAACCACACAACTACATGGAAACTGAACAACCTGCTCCTGAATGACTACTGGGTACATAACGAAAGGAAGACAAAAATAAAGATGTTCTTTGAAATCAATGAGAACAAAGACACAATGTACCAGAATCTCTGGGACACATTTAAAGCAGTGTGTAGAGGGAAATTTGTAGCACTAAATGCCCACTAGAGAAAGCAGGAAAGATCTAAAATTGACACCCTAACATCACAATTAAAAGAACTAGAGAAGCAAGAGCAAACACATTCAAAAGCTGGAAGAAGGCAAGAAACAATTAAGATCAGAGCAGAACTGAAAGAGGTAGAGACACAAAAAACCTTTCAAAAAATCAATGAATCCAGAAGCTGGTTTTTTGAAAAGGTCAACAAAATAGATAGACCACTAGCCAGACTAACATAGAAGAAAAGAGAGAAGAATCAAATGGATAAAATAAAAATGATAAAGGGGATATCACCACTGATCCCATAGAAATACAAACTACCATCAAGGAATACTACAAACACCTCTACACAAATAAACTAGAAAATGTAGAAGAAATGATAAATTCCTTGACATGTCCACTCTACCAAGACTAAAGCAGGACGAAATCAAATCTCTGAATAGACCAATAACAGGTTCTGAAATTGAGGTAGTAATCAATAGTCTGTCAACCAAAAAAAGAAAGCCCAGGACCAGATGGATTCACAGGCAAATTCTACCAGAGGTACAAAGAGGAGCTGGTACCATTCCTTCTGAAACTATTCCAATCAATAGAAAAAGAGGGACTCCACTTTAACCCAGAGGCCAGCATCATCCTGATACCAAACTCTGGCAGAAACAAAAAAAAAAAAGAGAGAGAGAGAGAGAGAGAGAGAATTTTAGGCCAATATCCCGGATGAACATCTATGCGAAAATCCTCAAGAAAATACAGCCAAACCAAATCCAGCAGCACAAAAAAAACTTATCCACCATGATAAAGCCAGTTTCATCCCTGGGATGCAAGGCTGGTTCAACATATGCAAATCAATAAACATAATCCATCACATAAAAAGAACCAATGAGAAAAACCACATTTATTGATTATCCCAATAGATGCAGAAAAGGCCTTCAACACAATTAATCAGCCCTTCATGCTAAAAACTCTCAATAAACTAGATATTGATGAAATAGATCTCAAAATAATAAGAGCTATTTATGACAAACCTGCAGCTAATATCATACTAAATGGGCAAAAACTGGAAGCATTCCCTTTGAAAACTGGCACAAGACAAGGATGCCCTCTCTCTCCACTCCTTTTCAACATAGTGTTGGAAGTTCTGGACAGGGCAATCAGGCAAGAGAAAGAAATAAAAGGTATTCAGTCAGGAAAAGAGGAAGTCAAATTGTCTGTTTGCAGATGACATTATTGTATATTTAGAAAACTCCATTGTCTCAGACCAAAATCTCCTTAAGCTGATAAGCAACTTCAGCAAAGTCTCAGGATACAAAATCAGTGTGCAAAAATCACAAGCATTCCTATTCACCAAGAACTGACAAACACAGAGCCAAATCATGAGTGAACCCCCATTCACAATTGCTACAAAGAGAATAAAATACCTAGGAATTCAACTTACAAGGGATGTAAAGGACCTCTTCAAGGAGAACTACAAACCACTGCTCAATGAAATAAAAGGGGACGCAAACAAATGGAAGAACATTCCATGCTCATAGATAGGAAGAATCAGTATCATGAAAATGGTCATACTGCCCAAAGTAATTTATACATTCAATGCTATCCCCATCAAGCCACCACTGACTTTCTTCACAGAATTGAAAAAAACTACTTTAAACTTCATATGGAACCAAAAGAGCCTGCATAGCCAAGATAAACCTCAGCAAAAAGAACAAAGATGGAGGCATCACACTACCTGACTTCAAACTATACTACAAGGTACATTAACCAAAACAGCATGGTACTGGTACCAAAACAGATATATAGACCAATGGAACAGAACAGAGGCCTCAGAAATAACACCACACATCTACAGCCATGTGGTCTTTGACAAACCTGACAAAAACAAGCAATGGGGAAAGGATTCTTATTTAATAAATGGTGTTGGGAAAACTGGCTAGGCATATACCGAAAGCTGAAACTGGATCCCTTCCTTACACCTCATACAAAAATTAACTCAAGGTAGATTAAGGACTTAAACGTAAGACCCAAAACCATAAAAACCCTAGAGGAAAACCTAGGCAACACCATTCAGGACATAGGGATGGGCAAAGACTTCATGACTAAAACACCAAAAGCAATAGCAACAAAAGCCAAAATTGACAAATGGGATCTAGTTAAACTAAAGAGCTTCTGCACAGCAAAAGAAATTATCATCAGATTGAACAGGCAACCTACCGAATGGGAGAAAATTTTTGCAATCTACCCATCTGACAAAGGGCTAATACCCACAAAGAACTTAAATTTACAAGAAAAAAACAAATAACCCCATCAAAAAATGGGTGAAGGATATAAAGAGACACTTACCAAAAGAAGAAATTTATGCAGCCAACAAACTTATGAAAAAATGCTCATCATCACTGGTCATTAGAGAAATGCAAACCAAAACCACAATGAGATACCATCTCACGCCAGTTAGAATGGTGGTCATTAAAAAGTCAAGAAACAACAGATGCTGGAGAGGATGTGGAAAAATAGGAACGCTTTTACGCTGTTGTTGGGAGTGAAAATAGTTCAACCATTGTGGAAGACAGGTGGCAATCCCTCAAGGATCTAGAACTAGAAATACCGTTTGACCCAGCAATCCCATTACTGGGTATATACCCAAAGGATTATAAATCACTCTACTATAAAGACACATGCACATGTACGTTTATCGCAGCACTGTTCACAACAGCAAAGTCTTGAAACCAACCCAAATGCCCATCAGTGAGAGACTAGATAAAGAAAATGTGGCACATATACACCATGGAATGCTGTGCAGCCATAAAAAAGGATGAGTTCATTTCCTTTGCAGGGACATGGATGAAACTGGAAACCATCATTCTCAGCAAAGTAAAACAAGAAGAGAAAACCAAACACCACATGTTCTCACTCATACGTGGGAGTTGAACAATGAGAACACATGGACACAGGGAGGGGAACATCACATACCGGGGCCTGTCGTGGGGTGGGGGACTAGGGGAGGGATAGGGTTAGGAGAAATACCTAATGTAAATTACAAGTTGATGAGTGTAGCAAACCAACATGGCACATGTATACCTATGTAACAAACCTGCACGTTGTACACATGTACCCCACAACTTGAAGTAATAAAAAAAAAAAAGTACTGAGCCAAAAATGACAAAGAAATATATAATTACATAGTATTGAGTGTTGGGTACATGGGCATTTGTTAAATTCTTCTATTTTGTTTAAAGCAGGATCTTGCTATGTCGCCCAGACGGGAGTGCAGTGGCCAGCCACAGGTGCCATTATGGCTTACTTCAACCTTGAATTTCTGGGCTCAAGGGATCCTCCCATCTAAGCCTCACGAGTATTGGAGACTATATGGGTTTACCATCATACCCAGTTGTAATACTCTTTTTGACCTTCAGAAAATAACAGATACTGGTGAGATTTTGGAGAAAATGGAACACTTATACACTGTTAATGGGAGTGTAAATTAGTTCAATTATTGTGGAAGACAGTGTGGCAATTCCTCCAAGACCAAAAGACAGAAATGCTATTCGACCCAACAATCCCATTCCTGGGTATATACCCAAAGGAATATAAATCATTCTATTATCAAGACCCATGCACGTACATGTTCACTGCAGCACTATTCACAAGAGTAAAGACATGGAATCAACCTAAATACCCATCAATAGACGACTGGATAAAGAAAATGTGGTACACATACAGCATGGAATGCTATGCAGCCATAAAAAAGAACAAGCTCATTTCTTTTGCAGGGACATAGATGGAACTGGAAGCCATTATTCTTAGCAAACTAATGCAGGAACAGAAAAGGAAATACTATATATTCTAACTTGTAATTGTGAGGTTAATGACGGGAACACATGGGCACATAGAGGGAAACAACAGAAACTGGGGCCTAATGAGAGTGGAGGATGGGAGGAGGGAGAGGATCAGGAAAACTGATGGTTACTAGGTTTAACACCTGGGTGATGAAATAATCAGTACAGCAAACCCCCATGACACATGTTTACTTATGTAACAAACCTGACCTTGTACACCTGAACTTAAAAGTTAAAAAAAGAAGAAAAAAAGAAAAGTATCAGGACTTGTTTTATGGCCCAACATATGGTCTGTATTGGTGAAAGTTCTTTAGACAAATGTGTATTTTGCCCTTAATGGCCCTGACATTCTATACATGTCAATTAGGTCAATTGTTGATGATGTTGTTTTAGTCTTCCATATTTTTTCTGATTTTTTTTTCTGTACATGTTCTATAAATTACTGAGAAAATGATGTTAAAAGTCTTTTTAACTTTTTGTATGTTTGAAAAGTAGCTTAATAAAATTCAATAAATTAAAATGTGAGATTATTATAATACTGATCATTTTAACCATACTAATTATTTCTATTTCGAATGTGTCATAGGTCCTAAAATCATATGTTTTACTTGATTATATTCTTTTTTAGTTTATTTAAGTGAAAAATCAATATGATTTCAGGAATTATTTCTTGCTGACAAAAGCACAAAGGGAAAATGGATATTTTTTAATAATGCATTTCTAACTCAATAAATCTTTTGGATACCATTAAAAGCAGTTTAAAAGGTAGCTTGTATAGACCCTATTACCCAGTCCCTCCTTTTCATCTAGATGGTCAGTGCTTTGCCCTATTCATGCAATTGTTTAGTACAGAAACGAAATGAGAACTCAGAACACCAGTTCTTTTCATTTATATGTTCTGCCTTCATATCTCTCTGAGAGTGCTTTGATGTCATTCTATTTGAAAGCAGGAGTACAGGTGTGAAATGCCTCCTCCAAACTAATACTTCTTGCACTTCTATGTTTTAATACCCTAAATCTATAGACACCTAATTTTCTTTCACCTTCCACTGTGCATCTTCAAAAAGGAAGTGCCCGCTTTGCTGACCAATGAAAGCACTATTAAATGTTTAAACATTTCTGCTGAACAGAATTCATAACATATAGTGACCATGTAATCTGACCAATCCCCTTTTGACAACCCAAATAAAACTACACTTCTCAGTAGAATATGCATACTTCCTTTTCGCATTAGACAATTCAATCTTACTAATTTCTTCGGGCTTTCTAGGAGACATTTCCTGCCCTTGGAGACTGGATGCAAAAAGCAAGCAAAGGAAGAGGGAGGAAAGGGGAAAAAGGGAAATACAGACATGCTGGCAGGGCCCATTACAATGACTCCAAGCTCTTTGCTAAAGCGGTTGAGAAGTAGCACACCTGGAGTATTTGGCACAGAGATCAGATTGTTTTCAACAATCTCCTACTTTATACAACAAAATTATTTTCAGTAAAAATCATGAAATGGGACAAGTAATAGCCAGAAAAGATACAAAGACAGTAATTTTTTTTCAATTAAATTGTATGTATTGCATAATTATGCCAAGGTCCTCTAAATGTGAATTTTAATAAAAGTGAAACATCTAAACCTCTTAAGTCATATTGATGCAGTGTTTTATGTACTTGATTAGTTTTTAGTTTTAAAGGAATTAACAAATATAAAATACAATTTTAATTTAAAAAATATTATTTAAATTCAATAAAATATTTCATGTAAGAAGTAAAATTTGCACTTACAAAAATATTACACCTCACATTCTGCACTGTTTCACGTTTATGCTGCAAACACAAAAACTCCCAATCTTCAGATAGAATGACAAGACTGAAATCAAGTTCAAGTTGTTATCTTTATACTTGCTGTGCCACTATTTTTTAAAATCTATTGTTTAAATTCAGGGATGTGTTTTCAGAGGGGTTAGAAAGAAATCATGCCTTAAGCAAGTTAGAAGGATGCCAAATCTTTACAAACAAACTTGGAAAGCAAGATGTGTAGATGATTTCATGTATGTCAGAGGCCAACAGTATAAATGGGAATATTGTAAGCAGAATATAATGCAGAATATAATTGTTATTAAAGGAGAGGTTTAAAATGTGATCATTTGAAGTTTAGAATTTAGACCACTAAAACATTTTTTTTTCAGGGCGGAATATTTTATCATTTACTTCATTTACAGATAGTGCATGGCGATAATTTTTAAATCAATTTTCAGTTTGTTTTATTGTTTTTATTCTGCAGACCATGCAATCTTTTATTTCCTTTTTCTGGTAGTTTCCATCATTCAACCTCCATTCTCGGTCCACCACTGCAAGTGAGTAGATATCTTAAAATGTTTTTGTTGCTGTTGTTTCTTGATAACAGAGAAAAATTAATACTACAATGGACATCAAGTACCAACGGATATTCTTTGCTAAATCCATCTTAATCTAACACATTTAAGGCACACTGAAGGCAAATAAATTGACCAGTTTGAATTTCTGAATAAATAACTAATATTAACAATAAATATATCATTTTCATCTGCCTCCATTGTCTCTTTTCCCAAAGATTTACAATAAATATGTCTTACTTTTATAAATATTAAAGTGAAAATGTGATTATAAACAAAACACAATCTCGACATAGTTCAGTTCATACTCTCTCTTCTTAACTATTTTCCTTTCATTTTTAGAAACATGTGGCAATGTTTCTTCCCACATGAAGATAGAAGGGTGTCTCTCTATCTCTAAATCCAGAATTCCCTGTGTTTCTGGACACTTCTAAAAGCCACATTGCTGACTGTACCCAGAAAATGGACTCCTTCCTTGTGAAAATGTATACCATTATTTTTTGTTTTATTAAAAAACATAAAGATGTATTCAAGTTAAGGTGCACTGAAAACACAAATGTGAATGGAAATATAAATCGGATTTTAAAAAACCTTGTAGGATTTCCACATCTTAAAGATAACATGTTAAAGTTTTCTTTAAGATGACTTCTGGGAACACACCTCAGCTAATTAAGTAACTTTCTGGGGTGAGCATGAGTGGGACTGATGGAGATACTGGACACATAGAATAATGTTCGAAGATATCTCCTCTTTCATTTCAGACAAATATCCTTTACAACAGCAACTCTCAACTTGGGATGTGTATTGAAATCACCTGTGAACGTTTAAAAAGTACTGATGCCTAGGTTCTCCCCACAGAGATTTTTATTCCATTGATCCAAGGTACAGACTTGCCATATGACATTTTAACTAGCTCCTCACCATGACTCTACTGTGTTAAGGACCATTGCTTTAGAAAATTGCTTCTCTGTCTTTGCTCTCAAATGGCAGCTACAAAATTTCTCTTTAGAAGGAATTTAGATGAAGCAAGCTGGTGCCTGCGTAGCAAATCCACAAATTTTACTTAGGTTATGCTATTTAGAGGTAATCAAGGGATTTATTTTGATTAGTGGAAAACCATCCCTCACACCAACCCTGTACATTATCCATGTAGAGAAGAACTTGGACTTAGAGAGATGTTGGATTGAATTATAACTGCAGTAGCAGTAACGGTGCACTGCTCACATCTCCCTTTAAGAGGATCTGCTCACAAGATCACAGCTGATTGGCAGCCTACTGCTGTCCACACTTTTGGATCCACCTTGGAGCTCACATCATCTATGCTTTCATTGTGCTGCTCCCAACCAATGACTGGGCACGGGAGGGGTATCAGAATTAGACCATTTCTACACAGTGCAGGATTCCTCTAACAAGCTTGGGGATTCCCAAAACACCAGCCTGGTGGAGATTTGTCAGAACTGCCTTCAATCTGAGGCTCTTCCTGACAAGTGCTCCTTCCTTCTTCCTCTTTTCCCAAGTGTCAGATCCCTAATGTGGTACAAGAACCCTCCTTCTTCCTTCTCCTTTATCTTTCACAGCCATTCCCCTGACAAATATCTTGCAAATCTAATCCCATCTTTGTATTTACTTATCCAATAACCCAAATTGACACATGTTCTACCACTTGAAATTGGGGTAGATAATGACATTCTATCAGCTTCAGTTTCTTCATCTGTTAAAATGAGCAAAATAAAAATAAGGGACAGTGTGAAGATTGAATGAACAGACTGAGTATGTTATCAATGAACAAGGTAACCAACTTCCTAGCACACAGGAGGAAGTTAATAAACATTAATATCCTTTCTCAGCTTTCATGAGAAAGTATATTTCTCTCACATCATTGAGCATTTTGTTGTACAACTTATGTTTTATGCACTATGGCTGAGCATAGGATAGGGCACATAATAAATATGATAAGAGGTTTCTAAAGACAAATTCAGCAATAAAGATCAGAGTAAAAGGCCTATTACCCTATAGGTGATATTACTCACCTGGCCTGAGACAGATGCACAAATAAAAATGTTTTATAAAAATAAATCCTCGGGAAAATTTTTCTTAAGTATATCTTATATACATATTTATTAAATATCATGTATGAAAGTGTCTGACTGCTTAACTTCCTCTCCTGTTCAGAACATGTGAAAACAAGGATGCATGAGTGCCATCAATTAATGTCTCAGAGCCTAAAGAAGGACTCCTGCAGGTTTGTACTCAGCCTCAAAAGTACAGATCTTCAAGAAATCACTCACAGTTCATGCAAATCCAGACAGGCTTTCTGTCAACAGAAACTGGCCAGGAGGCACCTTGTAAGGATCTTGCAGGTAAGCTAACAGCGCTATTCAAAAATGATGGGGGAATGGAAATGGAAAATAGAGAATTGTATTTACTTGTTGCTTCAAAATATAAATAAAAAGGGAAATCTGAATTTAAAATCCAGTCAGTTCCGCTATAATACAGTATCTGCATTCCTTAAAATTACCATGCTATGCCAAGTTGCACAAAAAAAACATGGTTCGTGAGAAAATGGGGTTAAAATCAGAAACATCAGTTACACATTAAAAAAATAGAAAACTAATAAAATGGCATCCCAGTTTTATACACATGAAATGGTTATGAAATACACAAATACTACAATAAATATGGTGCTTTACCTTGAAAAAGACCTGAAGTTTGAAGAAGGGTTGCAGCTTATGTGTTATTATGAAATGGCAGAAGGAAGGTTATCTGAAGTGGATCTGCAAGTTCTAACACCAGATGTGGGTGGGCGTGGCTCATAATACACATAGTGAAATGAGGTAAGGGGTAGATGTTAATATGTGAGATGTGTGCATGTGTGTGTTTTCTAAATTCCTTTGCAGCTGGGTTCAACTGGCTACAGTTAACTGCAGTCTCTCACAAACAAAATTGTGCCGAAGCAAAGGCAAAATTTATGTCATGCTTAAAATGCTCCTTAATATATCAATTGTGTTGGAATAATTTCAAATTCTGCACTATAGTCAAACTTACTGTATACTGTAAGTCCCAAGGGAAAATTTTCATTTTACTTATGGGGGTATTTCATTAAGACTTAAGAAAATGCATCCCTTAACTAACCATTTAAACCAAATGGGAAAAAAAATGTTGTTGATTAATACTCAGAATAATATTTATGTACACTAAATATATATAGAAGGACAGAGACAGAGTGGGGCTTTTTAATATTATTTTAGGCTGGGCATGGTGGCTCATGCCTATAATCCAGCACTGTGGGAGGCCGAGATGAGCAGATCACCTGAGGCCAGGAGTTCGAGACCAGCCTGACCAACATGGTGAAACCCCATCTCTACTAAAAATACAAAAATTAGCCAGGCGTGGTGGTGGGTGCCTGTAATCCCAGCTGTTCAGGAGGCTGAGGCAGGAGAATTGCTTGAGCCCAGGAGGCAGAGGTTGCAGTGAGCAGAGATCATGCCATTGCACTCCAGCCTGGGCTACACAGTGAGACTCCATCTCAGAAAAGATAAAATAAAATAATATTATTTTATCATTTCTGAGAAGCTATTGTTGATCAAATAATTTTTTCAAAGTATAGGCAAAAATTCTATTTTTCATTTTTCATAGTATAAGAATAAATTATTAACTCTTCTTTAGTTCCAAAATATACATATCTCTTCTTTTTATATTCTGAGTTGATGTGGTTAACATTTTTTTATGGTCCAGTTTTCAACTTTGTCAGTGTCTTATGCCCTGGTGGCTTGCATTTCACATTAATCTAAGAACTCACGAACTTCTGACACTGATCATTAAGAGAAACATACTGACTTCTGGTCCCAATTAGACATTCCTTATGTTGGTGACTATAGATCATAAGTCTTAGAAAGATCATTTACCATTTCAAGGCTTCTCCTTCTTTAAGAAAGAGTAGAACCAGGTTTTAACCTTCCTACCAAAATCCTTATAATAGGAGCTGTGGACTTCAAATTGCAATCCATTTGTGCAGAATGTAACAGCTAAAACTTTACCTTCATATGGTATTTTACAAGTTTGCCAAGTGCTTTCACAACTATTACCTCATTTAATTTAATGTAATTACATCTCCCTGTATCAATGCACACTGTGAATCATTTTCCTATTTATTCAATTTTTTCTCCATCCATGTTATTTGAAATCTTTCCAGCTTACTTTTGGAAAGCAAGACTTAACCCAGCATTTCCAGAAAAGTGTTACATTGAGTGCTTGAAAAGATCAGTTACAGCTAACATATGTAAAGCACCTGGGGAAACCCTCTGCAGCAGAATTAAAATTGATGAAGCATCAGTCGAACCATTCAACTGGTGAGCTTCTCAATTACTTAGAACACACAAGTCCTTTGTGTTTGTTTGGTTTTTATTCTGGAAAGAAACACTGGTTTCAAGGCAGTCTGTCAAAGGAGACCATAGGGGAAAAATCAAATCAAGTCATGCTGAGGGGGACTAGAACTTCACTCTTCTGCTTTCTGCAAAGAGGGGTTTGTCCTAAATACGTCCAACATCTTGTGCACAAAGATGGAGTGAGTTACCTGACAGGTGAATTTCAGAAAAGAACTGGAAACAAGTATCCCAGCTCCTTCTGCCGCCCACCCTTGTGATCCAGCTAACTACAGAGAACAGACTTTCAGCTGTGTTATCCCAAGCCTCATGTTTTAGAGGGCAGACTCTGCCTCTGCCTTTACCTACAATTGGAAAGTTGAATTCAAGACAGTGTTTAGAATATGATGTCTTGAGTCAGGAACATTTAAAAGGTAGATGTGGATTGCAATTTGGGTAATAAAAATAAAATTGAATCTTGAGGGACTGGAAGAGATCAAGCCGTGTCTATTGTTGACCTTGGTGGTTTGCAAAGGCTTATATTGCACCATATAACTGGTTTTCACAGCTGTGTGTTGTGCATATAATCAGTGCAGCCTAAGCAGCAGCTTTAAACCTGGAGCTTTAAAAGGATGGGTCACTAGAGGATTTTGAATTTGTCGGGGAGCTGTAGCTTATGGTGGCTTGTTCACCAGTGTGTGGCTATTTTTATACAGGGAGAAGCTGTTTTTCCACAAGCAAGGCTTCCCAGGCTTTAAATAAAGCCACATGGGCCACAAAGACTTATGGAAGCTGGCTGCTACATCATGACCTTGAACTGCCCACTGTGTGTGACAAGAGGTGAAGCAGTTTTTGTTGATGTTTCCATATTTCTAAACCACCTATGTAGGCATTGTCTTCAAAGTGCACAGGCATCTAAGTTCTATGAGTGCTTCAGAGCACAAGTGTGTGAGGTCCTACCTTTACATATTTTGTGCCAGACCAACTGTGTTGAAGAACACATGGAGATACCCATTCTCACTAAACCTCCCTGAGGCTTCAAATTTCAAAAATTATCAAAAACACTTTGGTTCAAAAATGTACTGAGGGTGCCTCTCCAGCTGGACTGGTTATGAGTAGGAGGAAGCGTTCCGAGGGCTAACCAATTTTATAACAAGACCAGCGGATCCACCATCATGGCAGAGGAGAAAGTGGATAACATGTTACTAGACAGAATCCACACCACACCACCATCAAGATGCCTGAAACACATGGCCAAATAAGAATGTAGAAGCTCTTGTGAATTCCTAAGCTTACCCAGCATGTCTCAAATATCCTTTTGTAGCAGAGACCATGTGCATAGATGGATTTTTCTTCAAGATCTGGTAATTCTCTAGTGCCAGAGAATTTGGCAGTTGAATGCAAGTTCTCCAATCATTAAGTCTAAAAAACTGGCATAGAGTGGCATCCTGATTAAACCAAAATCAAGACTGTCTATCCTATTCCCAGATCTCATTAAATCTTTTATAATCTTTGGCAACACTAAATACCCCAGTTTCCCTGGGAAAACTGTTCCAGAAGCTAGAGATTCGTTGTTTTTCTCAATCTGATGTGAGCGAGGCCAGTGTCATAATAATCTTGTAAACCCCCTTCAAAATAATGAGGCACATCAGAAATTTGGCATTGAATTCATGCAACTTCTGACGCTGTGAAAGAACTACACCCATTCTGTGAGAAATAATCCAAGCTGCAGCTGCTGAAGGAAACTCATCCTCCCCAGCCACCAAGAATTCTCTGCTGACACTGATCAGAATAAGAAAGTGAAAGCGATGTTTTTTTCACTAATTTTTTTGAAATGACAAAAGTGAAATAAATTTATGTCTGGTTTTTTATTCATTTGAACTATACAATTTAAGAGTTTAATTTTGCTCTTTTATTTCTGTTGAAGAATTCAATAATGAGAAGAGATTTATATAACAGTTTAGGACATCTAGTTCTGGCATGCTATTATTGGGATGGCTTCATGTAGTCATTTAATATCATTGCAAAATGTCTAATAAGCTTGGACAATGTAGCTGGATATCATTTGGGTTGAGAAGAGAAAGGAGAGAGAAGTTTCAGCTCTAGTATAGACTGACATTTTTGGATATTTCCAAGAGAAAATGTTGTCTCTATCACCAGTGGTCCCAGACAGAGGCACCAAAAGTCAGGTATCAGTGGTAGGACAATAGCCTCATGACGGTGGAGTGAAGGTGTTAATAGACTGCGGATTTTCCCTTTAAGATAATAGCAACAATCTGCTTTCCACAGACCTGATGATTAGGCTCCATAATATAAGAAAACAAGCACCTGGAGAATATTTTAGGGGCTGGGGGTAGGGATAGTTCTTTGTTTTTTCTCAGTGTTCTGTAATGGGGTTTTCCCAAGGTTTCTCATCCTAGAAAAGTGGAGTCAGTTACTTAATTGATGAGTATGGGAGAGGAATTAAGCAGGCATAGCTCAGCCCTTTTCCCTCCACATTTCTGAGGGAACCAGCTGCCCTAAGAGTGTATACATTTTCCACCTAGCCTTTAGCTATAGCAGGGGCAGACTCTCACCCAGGAGATTCCAAATTTACTCTGGCTGAGCCTGCAGTTTGTTATTAGGATGCCCATTATTGCCACATCCATAAGGCACATTCTCCAATATTGGTTTTTTATCAGTCATAAAGAGTAAAGGGATATTTTGATCTCTCTAATCTCCATCTATCTTGCCTTATACGCACAGATAATGTTGGAGTCTGTGCATGTGTGTGTGGTGTGTGTGTGTGAGAGAAAGAGAGATAAGCTTAGATAGGGAAACCAAGGCTGTCATTGATTAGGCTTGTTTAAGGGTGTACAAGACAAAAGGAGAGAACTTCCTAACAATATTCAGTCCAGCGAGGTGATAAAAAAAAGCCGAGATCCAAGGTTTGAGAGCCAAAGAGCTATACCAAAGGGAGCTACTGAAAAACATTGCTTCCCTCAAGTTATCAAATGAGAAAATATGAGCCAAAAAGAACAGTTCCTAGTTCAGTATTTCCAATTTCACATCCACTGTTGTTTTAAGTTTATAAAGTGGACCCCATGGAATTATTTGAGCATCTGAGCTTAAGAAGCCAAGAATACAATGTGCCTTAAAGCAGGAATTGAGTCATATAAAAGGTATGAAGAAATCAAAAGCAAAAGCACAGCTGTAGGGTGTTGGCAGTGACAATCTGTACACAACATTGGAAGATGAGCTACCTCTTCCTTTCTCCCCCATCATCACACATTCAGCATCTCTTGTCAGGCTGAAACATGCAGTATGGTCATTTGTAAGGCAGCAATGTGTAGAATTAGAAGTCACAGTGCTGGTGTGGGGTATTTCCCCAATAGGATTTAATTAATCCTATAAAGTCCCTTTTAATGACCACATTGACACAGACCATGGCAACAGTTCTGTTGGTCTTTATAATTTAGGGAATTTTTTTTTTTGTATGTCACTCAACAATCCTCTGATATGAACAAAAGAGACACTATTCTTTCCTATAAAATAAAAACAAATAAAAAGCTAAAGCTTGGATAAACCATATCTATGGTTTACCCAAGATAAAGCCATTAGCCAACAACTTAGGAACAGATCAGAACCAGAATACTAACTGCCCCTCACCTTCCAATTCAATATTATTTTCTGTAATCTATGTTTTATACAGCCGGCAAACTAAATAGAGGTATTTTCTCAGTAAAAATTCAGTCCAGACTTGACAATTCCCCTTCTAATATACTATATGGACTATTTAGCCAACTGTCCTGTGCCAGGAAAGGTATTCCCCAACATGGACAAAGATATAACCCCATTTAATTTTATTTATATCCCAAAGTGGAGTTAAATAAAAAGACATGATCTACATTAATGAAAAAAGATAGATGGAAATTTTGTGTGTGTTTTAGAGCCACTTAAATGTTGCTAGTCTCAAATTATCTGTACAAGATTTAAAGTATGGAATTGAAAAACATACCAACAGTGAAAAATAATCAGAATATACTGACCCCTCCCCTTCTCCCACCACCAATAACTACCTAACTTACAAAACTGCTCCTAAAGATAATCACACAAACAAGCTATAAATGCTGAATTAATACTGAAAATTAAAGTAGGTTAAGACAGAGAATAAAAAGATCCTCTCTAACATGACTTCTTCAAGTTGTAATTAGACATACGTGTGTGAAATACACACACAGACACACACCCACACACACCCCATGCACCACCCCAATGACCAAATTCTTGTTTAATCATCAAGTACAACCCAGACTGTTGATTAGTTACCTAGGCTATGGGGAACTCAAAAGACTTGAGGAGCTAGACTCTTTCAGATAATTTTGTCTGAAACTTTTTAGTGTTCCTTTCACTAAGGCAAGACAAATCAGAATCCCCTTTCCTCAAACTCTTATATTTTTGAAGTAATATATAGTAGGACAAAAATCTCTCAGGAAGGTAACTCTTTTATCAGGGATCAAAAATGAGAACATCCAGGTTTTGTATAATTCACATCTATTACACAACTGGGATTCTTTTTGTCTCCCATATATTTCTTCTTCTCACTCAACTACTGACAATCTTCTTCCATCTAATTACCTCATGATCGGCTGAAAAGACAAGGGTTAATTTGCAGAAATATTTTGACTCAACCCATGCTGACTATGTTTCCTCCTTAGATAATTGCCTCCACAAAGATGCACTTGCCATTCAATATGAGCTATAGACTAAAGGCTGTTATTCATAATTAAGGTTGACACTTAATACAACCTCACCAACATAACATTCACTTTACACTCAGAGTAACAAAAAGGAAGGTCACATGCTTAGTTTATCTGCACCTCAGCCACCTGAATATATTTGTGACCTTTGAATCACTGAAACATTATTTTTCAGAGGGCAAAATCATACAAAATGATCTTCGTTTTCACTAACCCTTATAACTAAAAACTGCCAAAGACAGAATAAAATCCTTACACCAAACTTAAAACAACAGAAGTCTAGCAAAAAAAAACAGCACACATATTAAAGCCAGCTTACCTCTCATAAGAAAGTCATATACACTCACAATTTTGTTTAGTAAGAAATATTGACAATTTTTTCCTAATAGAATGGGTATGAACATTTACTGAAATAAAGGACTAGGATTTTATTTGAATCAACTTTTGTAGCTTACCTATTTACTTCCTACATAAGCAAAAAACATGAATAAATTGTATCCGGATACTCACAGCAGAGATCTCAGTTCTAGTCCCTAACATCAGACGTCGCGGCTGCAGACTGAAAATGCTACTGTAAGGAAGTACTTGTATTTTTCTAGCAAAATAGCACCCTCTAGTGGCTTTTCAAAAATATGAAGGCGTACACGCCAAACATGTGACATAATGTTTACTACCAAATCATGCGGTGTCAAAACACTCAGGTGAGAACAAAACCTTGCCCTTGTCATGACGGGAAGCATATTCCAACCTCGTTCTGTGTTTTTCTAGGGAGGCAAAGATGGTTAACTATCCTATTGCACATCTACACTGTGCCTCTGAGAAAAATATGCCCTTCCCTGGTAATAGTTTATTATTTTTCCATTATTAGCATTATGATGCTATTACTATCATCATTGCTATTAACATTAATAGAAAAATTACAATTTACTGAGTATTTACTACATGCCAGAAAATGTATTCATTGTTTTACATACTTTATCCCATTTAAAATTCACTATGAGTATATAACCTAGCCTTTATCCTCATCTTGTTTTATTGATTAAATAGTCGAGGCCCATATGTGTAGTGTGAGTTGCCTAAGAGAATAAGAAAAACTAAGATTCAGACTTATCTTTATAAATTTGCAGGAACTCTCACAATCCTGATTTCAACAAGCAGAAATTATCAATTGTTTTCACATGTATCCAGCCTCATCAAAGTATAAATCCAAAGAAATTACTCAATAACAATGAAATTAACTGGAAAATTTTAGCTTACACTTAGTTAAAATTTTAATTTAAGTTTGGGTTATAAATACAACCATTTCCCATAGTAAGTAAAAGTTAAATACCGATTCTTAGATAGCAAGGCAATAGTCTCTAGGAAGCCAGTTTAGTTCCCCCGGCTCAGTCGTGGTATTTTATTAAAATAGAGAGAGGTATATTTATTCAGGTAGGCATTCAACAAACATTCATTGAATGCCTCTAGGAACTCTAGTTTTGATTACCAATGAGCCAAGACCGTTGCACTAAGCAAGTGCTATGTGAATATCAAGGAAGACCCCTGAGCTAGAAGATATACTTTTTTATGGCTTCAAAATGTATATATTCCATTTTAAATGTCATTTGTCTGATCCCAGCAAATAAACACTTTTGATATTTACATAAGGTTTGAAGGAACTTAGAGACACAAACAGAAAAGAATATTTATTAAGTATCTGCCAGGTTCTAGTTAGTAGTCTACGCCCTTTATAAATATCACTATGGCAGAGACTGCTAACTGTTCACCAACCATTTCCTCTTCTTATTAAGCACATACCTAGGCTATGTTTTCAGCCAACATTGACTCGAGTATGACCATGTAACTGGATTCTAATCAGAATCCAGTACTGTGAGCAAAGTAATGTGTACCACTTCTATGCCTTACCCATGATAAACCTCCCTTTCAGCATCTTTCATGTTCCTTTGCCCTTCCGGATGACTGGAATGAATATATCCCACAGGCAACCTTGGAAGCCACATACTGCAGACAGCAGAGCCACAAGACGGAAAGAAGAGGCTTGGGTCTCTGACTCACTGTTTGGAATAAATGTACCTGACAATTAAGAGCATCTGTTTTGTAGTTTAGGTAAGAAGTAAACTTCCATAAATTTTCAATTATATAGTTTTGCATTTGACTGTTGGTTACAGCAATAAGAATTACATTAATGCAATGATCTCATTTAATCTTCACAGCAAGCTTAGTAAGTTTATTGTAGGCTTATCCCCTATATCACAGATGAAAAAAGTGAGGTATAGATAGTTTAATAACTAGCCAAAGTATTCACAACTAGTGGAATTTAAAGCTTGATCAAACCCAGATCTATCTCACTCCAAAATACATGCTCTTTTCTCTTTCTTAGGCTAACAGTCCATCCCATCGCCTTTTTTTTTCTTTTTTCTTTGAGACAGAGTCTCGCTTTGTCAACCAGGCTGAAATGCAGTGGCATGATGATGACTCACTGAAGCCTTGACCTCCTGGGCTCTGGCAATCTTCGCACCTCAGCCCCTCAAGTAGCTGGGACTACAGGCATGTTGCCTGGCTAATTTTTAAAAAATTTTTTAGAGATGGGATCTTACGATGTTGCCCAAGTTGATCTTGAACTGGCCTCAAGCAATCCTCCTGCTTTGGCTTGCCAAAGTGCTGGGATTACAGGTGTGAGCCATCATACACAGCCCCACTGCTGCTTAATAGTAATGAAACTAGCATGTTCCTTTGTATTAGTCAACTAATACATTGCTATAACAAATGACCCCCAAATCTGAGCCTTCTATTTTTATTTATTATTTCTCATTAATGCATGTGTCATCCTCAATTCACACTAATTCACACTGAAAGTCTTTTTCATCCTGGTACCCAAACTGAAGCAGCAGCCTTTATTTTGATCACATGGCAGAGGAAGGAGAATAATGAAAGAACTACATGATGGTTCTTAAAGCTTCTATCAGAAAGTAGTCCAAGTTACTTCCACTCACATTTCATCGACCTAGCAAGTCATTTGACCAAATCTGGTATCAATGGAGTCAGGAAGTATAATCCTCTTACAGAAGAGTGGAAAAATAATTTAGAAAAAGAATATGTTCAACCATACCTTCACTCTTGCGAACTAAAAGTTAAGAGAAATGTTATGGGAAAGTTAGAAACAATTCAGAGAAAATAAGTTGTGATCAAACTATTAAAAAAGAGTAAGAGAGGCAAAATATCAACGAGCTGATATATTCTCCTTTAATCACCAGCAAAAAAGTAATAAAGCTAGGAAGTAAAAATATGACACCAATCCAACTTACACACCTGAACAGAAGTTAGATTTCTGAATCATCTCAATGGCTGTCATAAAACACACACACACACACACACACACACACAGACACACACTTAGCTATTTTAGACTATAGGTTGTAGACTAACTCAGAGTCAACACAGAGAATATGGTATCAAATGCACAAAACAAGTAGCCAAAGATGTGTTTGGCAGTTAAGAAATATGGGTGAGGGTGGGAAAATGAGATAAAAGGTACACAACTTTCCTTGTAAAGCCAAAGACAAGCACATATGAGTTCAGTTCTGGTAGATGACATTCTCTAGTCATTTCTTTATCTCACAGGTCTAGACCTACTTCTTTTAAGTATGGTCAATCTGTCTTGGGTTATAAGTGGTTTTATTAAATCAGACATATTGATCCAAATCTTTCATCTCAAATCTTTAAAATATTTGATGCAATTTGCAGGCAATAATAGCTACTCAAACACAGAAGAGGCATTGTCTAATTCTGATTAACTTATCTTTGTTGCCTTATAAAACAAGTTGATCTGAGCATTGCTATCTTCTCTGAAATCATCTTGCTTATTCTAGTTGCATTGAACAGTTGATAAATGGATGAGTGAATGAACAAAATGAAAATTATCTGCTTCTCAGCATTTTTTACTTAAATACTTAATATTTAGGAAGTTCTACAGTGAAACTCAGCGTCATATGTTCTTTCAAACCCAGTAAAGAAAACCATGACACCTATATAGTGAAAACATTAGTGAGCCAGAACTAAACATTAATTTCTAATAAGTGGGTAGAAATAAGAAATAAATCAACAATAGAACAGTCAAATTGCTGAAGTCAAATGCAGCAATCATTTGTGGAACACCTATGGATTAGGTGCAATTATATTTTTAATGTGGATACTCACCATCAGACTGAAGCATTCTGAAAGCAAAGCCCATGTCTGTTTCACTTTACATATTCTTGGGACTTAGCTTAGAAGCTACCACCAAAAAGAGCTCAGTGACTACTGAACAGGATAAATGAATGTAAGAATGGCTCCATGACTCTTGATTTCACCTAGTTTACCTTTGTTAGTCTTCAGAATGTCCCTGGAGAAGGGTTTCTTGATCCCAATTTTAGTAATGAAGGAACTAAGGATAGAGGAGTAAGATGAGTTGCCTAAATTTTCATAACTAATAAGCAGAATCAAAGTGAAAAAAATAGTAGGTAAATATATAGGTTTTTTGCCAGAAATAAGTGGTTGACTTAAAAAAATCAGTTTTACTAGATTGGTTAAGGTGGAAAGCAAGATAAAGGACACACAATAGTGAGTCTACATAAAATGGAGCCAGATATTCAATGAATTTTTTCTATAATGAATAATGGAAGCTTACAGTAAAAATAATGAACAGCAAATGGGATTACAAATATATTTATAGAACTAAAAAAGTATGTATGTATGATTAAAGGCAGCAGATACAGGTCCTGACAATGTCAGAAATTATATGAATTAGAGAATTAAATTTTTATAGAAATAAGACATATCATTAAAGATGTTTCTTTACACCAGAGAATTGCATGTGTCAGATATATCACACGTACAAGCTTGCTGCTACATACCATGCAATGGCAAGATTAGGTCCCTTAGTTTTGCATCTAGAGCTCTGATTTTTCCACTGGTTTGTGTATGCCTTCTTGTGACACATTAGAGTAAGGGCTTAATAATTGCCTCAAAATAACGAAGAGGTGAAAGTGAAAAACATTAAATCGTTACCTTACATTGTCTCTACAAACTGCTTCCCAGATTATCTAAATAGTCCAGAAAAGACAGTTCTTCTTTATGGATAAATTCTAGCTAAGAAATACAAATGGTATGATAGAATTAAATGATAACCCTTTCACAACCCTAATGAAATAATCCATCTAGATAATCATTAATGGCTACTAAAGTCATTAACTGAAGGACTGATGGGAAAGTTGTGATGGATGGATCTGCTGACATCATCTGAACCCAGTGATCAATCTTAACATCACAAAAAGAACAACCAGACATTATGAGCCTTCTGATGTGATTCAATAAGAAGTACAGAGCAACACTAATGAAATGTTTTAACCAAAAGCAAATGAGAATCTGATCAAACCTCTAGGTCTAACTACTCCTTTAGAGAAAATCCGGAGGATGAGAGAAACATGCTAAATGACACCTCCAGGAATGCAAGCAGCTAAAATCAGGATGTGGGAAATTCTAAAAACAAGTGACCCGTTTTCTTCAACAAGTAAATGGCAAGGGAAAAAATAAACAAGAAGGAAGAACTGTTAGTAAAAAGTCATAATGTGCTCTTCAAGTGTATTAAAAAAAAAAAAAAAAAAAAGCACACCAAGCAATGTGGATCTTGTTTGGGACCTGATTTAAAATGATACCAATTGATGGAACTAGAGGCCACTATTCTCTGTGAATTAACTTAGAAACAGAAAGTGAAATACTGCGTGTTCTCACTTGTAAGTAGCAGCTAAACAATGGGCGTACAAAGTGGAATTAAAGACACTGGAGACCACAAAAGGTAGGAGGGTAGGAAGCGGGTAAGGATTGAAAAAGTACCTATCGGATGCAATGTTCACTATTGAAGTGCTGGGTACAGTAAAGGCCCAGACTTCACCACTACACAATATACCCATGTAAGGAACTTGCACTTGTACCCTGTAAATACATTTAATATGTTAATTAATTATTTTTAATGATAACTGTAAACAGACATTTATGAGATGATCAGAGAAATTTAGATACTAAGTGGATAGTTGGTGACATTAAAAAATAATTGTTAATGTGAGAGGTATAATGATGTTAAAAATAGTCCTTATTTTTCACAAAAAGGACTATCTGAATTTTAACAGATGAAATAATATGCCATCTAAGATTTGCTTCAGTATCTGTAGTGGGAGGGAAGTATAAGGAATATTGTTGGAACAAAATTGGTTGTATGTTGGTAATTTTTGAAATTGGGTGATTAGTTCTTTATACTGTTCTCTGCACTGTTTTTATTTGAAATTTTTCATAATGAATGATAAAGAGAGATCACCTAATAAAGTTTATAGAGAATCTGATATCTCCATGTGATAAACTGAACTTCTTTCAAAGTGTTGTGAAGGAACAAGGTGTAGCGTTATAGTAACTGCTTAAGTCTCCTTCCCTAGAAATCTAGACTTAGATTCACGAACGATCTCGCTAGAAGAGTGAAAGACGTTTCTTAGGGCTGGGTGCAGTGGCTCATACCTGTAATCCCAGCACTTTGGGAGGCTGAGGGGGGTGGATCGTAAGGTCAGGAGTTCGAGACCAGCCCAGCTGATATAGTGAAAACTCATCTCTACTAAAAATACAAAAATTAGCCGGGTGTGGTGGTGCGCACCTGTAATCCCAGCTACTCGAGAGGCTGAGGCAAAAGAATACTTTAACCCGGGAGGCAGAGGTTGCAGTGAGCCGAGATCGCACCACTGTACTCCTGCCTGGGGAACAGAGCAAGACTCTGTCTCAAAAAACATTACCCAGAGGGTAATGTTTTATGTAATGTTTTATGACGAAGCTTCTCTTGTGTCTGATACACTGGCTGATTCAGGTCTTCTGAAAACCCTCTTGACTTTCCTAAGTCTTATGTAGACTGCCACCTTTCATCTAACTCTATCTCTTGGCTGTCGTTCTGGCTTCCCTTTCACGATAATACTTGGAGTATCTATGTCACAGAATCAGTGCTCGTGATGAGGATAGCATTGTCTTATTTGGACAGTCATTGCCTTGACCTACGTAAACCTGCCTAAATATTGCTCTGAGACTTTCCAAATACGACCTGCCTACCTAGAGTCAGGATTACTTTTTTTTTTCTTACTGATCTTTGCCTAATTCTGCAATTTTGCCTGTCAATTTCTCTCTGGTGATTTTTAGTGGTTAACTATTTTTCCAGATGTATTAACTACATATCTTCACATATCAATGTTCTAAATTTTGAAATATTGAACAAAAGCAGAGATAGAATATACCTTTTGGAACAGTGAGCAAATAAAAAGGCAGGACTTTATTATCACATTTCATACTTGTCTTGTAGCCAAAAAGCAACCACCTATGCTGCTTTCGTAGGGGAGTTGGTGTGGGGAGGCACCCGCTCCCCTTGCCACAAACTCATGATGTATTGTCATTGTAACCCTGAAAAACAGTTTGAAACTAAGCACTATAAACCTATTACAACTACCTTGGTGCCATCCAGACGTGTGGGAGGCTCTAGGAAGCATTTGGTCATGGTGGTGATAGTGATATACTACAAACCTAACAGTGCTTTGCCACCACCATTGTCACCCAATTCTGCATATCATTTCCATTAACTTCAATGAGATCAATATGAGGAAAACGATGCCCCCACGATTTTGGCCTCTGTTTTTTCAAGAATGTTTAATTTGGCATGACTGGCAATGGACTTCAGTGGGAAAGCCCTTTTGACTCTAGGGAAAGGTAACAGTTCACCTGTTCATATTCTTCATCTGCAGTAGAAAGTATCAGGAAGAAATTGCTGAGCCAGTTTGGCAGTCACAGATACACAGGGCTTCCTTTCGTGCAAGCTTTGGAACTGAAATACTATTTTTACTTGGCAAATACTGTGATGCTGCAAATACCTGCAAAGAGCCCTTGGGAGACTCGTAAACCAGATATCAGGGGATAGATAACATGGTATGTTGTAACATTGAAAAGGAAATTATAGCTTCAATTCCATATGAAATTGGTTGTTCAAATCCACTGTTACAAAAATCAAGAGAACACCAACAGATTCACAAATTCTTAGGCTGCAAGTCAAATGAGACATGAAGTTGAAGAGACCACAAAGAAAATAGCTTAAATTTATATATCTGGTTCCATATCAACTTGTATTTTTCCTGGGTAGCAATATTTACAAAGTAGGATTGATGAGCTATCTTGGAAGAAATACTGTGTAATTTATAAGCATATATCACATTTAGGTTTTTCAAAGTCACACGTATACAGAATCAGATTATTACTTAGTAAAAATGTAATTAGGTGTTTACATATATTTCTACTTTCTTCTAATATATTCATGTCCAAAACCACTATGAAGAACCGCCTTTAAAAATGAATTAATTTGGGGCTGGGCATGGTGGCTCACGCCTGTAATCTCAGCACTTTGGGAGGCCGAGGTGGGCAAATCATGAGGTCAGGAGATCAAGACAATCCTGGCCAACACGGTGAAACCCCATCTCTACTAAAAATGCAAAAAATTAGCCGGGCATGGTGGCACATGCCTGTAGTCCCAGCTACTCAGGAAGCTGAGGCAGGAGAAACGCTTGAACCAGGAGGCGGAGACTGCAGTGAGCCTAGATCATGCCACTGCACTCCAGCCTGGGCAACAGAGCAAGACTCTGTCCCCCCCACCAAAAAAAAAAGATTAATTCCAAAGACCCACTTGGAGCCTGGGATTTGTGGTCAAACCTTAGAATCTGTAATCTGCCTAATTCTAAAGAATTAATATCTCACAAATATTTGGCAATAAAGAAAGTAAAGTGGGATAAGTTCTATATCAGTAGTCAAGAGACCGTGTCTCTATCCTTGGTTTAACTATAAATCAGCATGAGATTGGACCAGCTAATTAGTATTTCTGAACTTCAATTTCATTGCATATAAAGTGATGGATTTGTATATTCTGCTTCCAAAATGATTTGCATGACTTTAGAAATTTAAAACTTTGTAAAAGTATTCCTGTCTTTAAAAATTCAACAAAGAATGACTTGTTATGATTTTAATGTGTCTCCCAAAGCTCATGTGTTGGAAACTCAATCACCAATGCAACAGTGTTGAGAGGTGAGACCTGTAAGAGGTAATGAGGTCATGAGGGCTTTGCCCTCATAAATGGGTTAATGTTGTTACTTCAAAACTGGGTGAGTTATCTCAGGAGTGGATATTACTAAAAATATGAGTTTGGCCCTCTTCTCTCCCTCCCCATCTTTCTTTCCCCTTCCTCCCTCTCCCTTTCCCCCACCCCGCCTTTCTCTGTCTTGCCTGAACATGTGCACATGAGTGCACACATAGCACATACATGCTCTTTTGATCATTCTACCATGGGATGATGTAGCAAGAAAGCCCTTATCACATGCATTCCCTTGATCTTGGACTCCCCAGCCTCTGGAACTGTGGGAAATAACTGTTTTTTCTTTATAAATGACCCAGTCTGTGGTATTCTGTTATAGCAATACAAAATACAAACTAAAACCATGTATGAGTTCATTCTCACACTGCTATAAAGAAATACCTGAGACTGGGTCATTTGTAAAGAAAAAAGATTTAATTGGCTCACAATTCTGCAGGCTGTACAGAAAGCATGGAAGCATGAGCTTCACTTCTAGGGAGGCCTCAGGAAACTTACAATCATAGTGGAAGGCAAAGGGGGATTGAGCACTTCACATGGCCAGAGCAGGAAGAAGAGGGAGGAGGTACTATGCACTTAAAAACAATGAGATCTCATTATAACTCACACGCTTACTATCACGAGGAGAGCACTGGGGGGATACTGCTAATCCACTCATAAGAACTTGCCTCCATGATCCAATCACCTCCCACCAGGCCCCACCTCCAACACTGGGGATTACAATTTGACATGAGATTTGGTGGGGACACATATCCAAATCATATTAGATCATGAACAACTGAAAAAAGGTGAGATTGGCTGTTATAAGATTTCTGAAAGAAGTTAATTGCTGGGTTAAAAGTCTATGTTTGATTTTAAATTTTCTGGAAAGAATAATTTTTAAAAAAGTAGAACAAATCAGCAAAAACACCCTATTGCTGGGAATAAATTTCAATAGGAATTAATGCATCTCCTGACTATAATAGAAAATCTGACTAACATTGTAAAATTTTGTCATTTAATTAATTACAGTTTTGTAAATGGCATGAAAATGTTACTCAAATGCAAGATTCTATTATAAACCTTCTCAATGAAGACAGAGCAAAATACAGAAGGATACTAGGATGAGTATTAGGATAAGATATGATGGCCTAGAAATACTAGTCCCTGATGACCATAAATACGTGTAAAGAATTATTTCTCAAATATCAAATGGCTTAGGAGAACTTTATGCAAGACAGCACTGTAGTCAGCACACGATTGCTTTTCCTAACTGTGTTTTTGTAGTATATAGTCTGTGATATTAGTGGAGGTTTAAAACACACTCTGTAGATGGCAGAAATATCGATTCAAATTGTTCATTTTTTGTGAAAAATATACCAGCCTGACTGGTATTTTTTCTAGACAGGAAGTTAGTCTACTTTATGTGTCCAGGTCGAGACCCACCAAGTTGAGCTAATTAAACAGAAACTCAAAAACTTTCCAAGCACTTGCATATACTAACTGTATAGTGCAGAAGAGCACTTGACCATGCTACAATTTATGGGAATCAATTTATATTGGGAATATAACCCTTGATTTATGATTTCTATTATAACCCTTGATTTATGATTTCTATTATTGCTCTTTGGCCCATTATTTGTCTTTTGGCTTCATTTGTGATGACTTTGGCCACATTATTTTTATTTGGTAAATTATATATGCATTATTTATGATCCTTGGTTCTCTGTCTTGTTTTTAGCCATATTTATTAAGTTCTTTATAAGCCATATTTATTAAGTTCTTTATCTTCTTTTTAAAGGCATTACATAGCGATAAAGGGTACAATTAAATAAGATTTTCCTTTCCTAAATATATACGTACCCACTATTGGAGCACACAGATTCATCTAAAAAGTACTTACAGGTGTATAAAAAGATGTAGACAGGTACACATAATAGTGGGGGACTTCAAAACCACAATTTTCAAGGAAGAAAACTAAAAAAGAAATTCTGGACTTAAATTTGACTCTTGACCAATTGGACCTAATAGACATCTAAAGAACACTCCACCCATGAACCACAGAATATACATTCTTCATATTTGCACATGGAATATACTATAAGATCAACCACATGTTCAGCCAAAAAGCAACTCTCAATAAATTCAAAAAAATATAAATCATACCAACCATATTCTTGGACCACAGTGTAATAAAAATAGAAATCAATAGCAAGAAGACTTCTGAATTGCACGCAATTACAACTTGCTCCTGGATGACTTTTGGGTAAGCAATGAAATTAAGAAACAAATCAAAAAATTCTTTGAAATAAATGAAAACAGAGACATAACATACCAAAAGTATGCAGTAAAAGCAGTGTTAGGAGGAAAGTTTTTTTTTATTTTAATATATTAAAAACTCACAGGAAAAAAGAGGAAAGTTTATATCCCAAAGCCTACCTCATGGAAAGATCTCAAATTAATGATCTAACATCACACCTAGAGGAGCTAGAAAAATGAGAACAAACTCTAATACTAGCAGAAGAAAGGAAATAACTAAAATCAGAGCAAAACTGAATGAAATTAAGATACAAAATTCCATTCAAAAAAATCAACAAAACCAAAAGTGGGTTGTTTGAAAGAATAAAGGAGATCAATGGACCACTAGCTAGATTAACAAAGAAAAAAAGAGAGACGATCCAAATTAAGCACAATCAGAAGTGACAAAAGTGACATTACAACCAATCTCATAGGAATACAAAAGACCCTGAGATTACTATGAATACCTCTATACACAAAAACTAGAAAACCTAGAGTAAACAGATAAATTCCTGAAAACACACAACCTCCCAAGATTGACTGAGAAAGAGACTGAAACACCAAAAAGGCCAATATTGAATTCTAAAATTGAATCAGTAATAAAAAAATCTACCAACCGAAAAAAGAAGTCCTGCACCAGATACATTCACAGCTTAATTCTACCAGATATACAAGGAACAGCTTGTACAAATCCTACTTAAACTATTCTTAAAAAAAAAAAAAAATCAAGGAGGATGGACCCTCTCTAACTCATTCCATTAAGCCAGCACAACCTGACACCAAAACCTTGCAAAGACACAATGAGAAAACAAAACTACAGCCCAATATAGGGATAATGAAAATAGATGCAAACATCTCTAACAAAATACAAGCAAACTAAATTCAGCAACGCTTTAAAAAGTTAATTCGTCTCAATCAAGGAGGCTTCATTCTTGGAATGCAAGATTGGTTCAACATATGCAAATCAATAAATGTGATTCCCCACAGAAACAGAATTTAAGACAAAAACCATATGATCATCTCAATAAATGCAGAAAAAGATTTTGATAAAATCTAACATCATCTCATTATAAAAACTCTCAACAAATTAGGAATTGAAGGAACACATGTCAAAATAATAAGAGCAATCTACAACAAAACCACAGCCAACATCATACTGAATTGGCAAAAGCTAGAAGCATTATTCTTGAGAACTGGAACAGGACAAGGATGTTCACTGTCACCACTCCTATTCAACGTAGTATTGAAGTTCTAGCCAGAGCAATCAGGAAAAAGAAAAAAATAAAAGCATCCAAATAGGAAAAGAAGAAATCAAATTATCTCCATTCACTGGTGATATCTTATACCTAGAAAACCCTAAAGACTCCTCCAAAAAACTCCTAGACTTGATAAATGACTTCACTAAAGTTTCAGGATACACGATCAATATACAAAATTCAGTAGCATTTCTATACACCAAAAACATTTCAGCTGAGAACCAAATCAAGAATCAATTCTATTTACAATAGCAACCAAAAATAAAATAAAATAAAATACCTAGGAATACATTTAACCGAGGAGGTGAAAGATCTTTACAAGGAGAACTACAAAATACTGCTGAATGAAATGATAGATGTCACAAATGGAAAATATTCCATGCTCATGGATTGGAAGATTCAATATTATTATAACAGTCATATTGCCCAAAGCAGTCTATATGTTTAATGCTATTTCTATCAAACTACCAATGTCATTTTTCACAGAACTAGAAAATAACTATTTTAAAATTCATATGGCACCAAACAAGAGCCCATATAGCCAAAGTGATCCTAAGCAAAAAGAAAAAAACAGGGGGCATCATATTACCCAACTTCAAATTATACTACAATTACACAGTAAGCAAAACATCATGGCACTGTCACATAGACCAATGAACAGAATAGAGAACACATAATAAAACTTCCCATCTATATCCTTCTGATCTTTGACAAAGTCAACAAAAATAATTAATGGAGAAAGAACAATGCACTCAATAAATGATGCTGGGATAGCTGGGTAGCCATATGCAGAATAATGAAACTGGGACCGTACTTTTTACCATATACAAAAATTAACTCAAACTTGATTAAAGGTTTAAGTGTAATGCATCAAACTATAAGAATCCTAGGGGGGAAAAAAAAACTAGGAAACACCATTCTGGATATCAGCCTTAGGAAAGCTCATAACCAAGCCCTCCAAAGCAATTGTAGCAAAACCAAAAATTGACCAATGGGACATAATAAACCAAAGAGCTTCTGCACAGCCAAACAGACTACCAACAGAGTAAACAGACAACCTACAAAATGGGATACAATACTCATAAACCATGCACTTGTCAAAGGTCAAATATCCATAATCTATAAGAAACTTAAATACACAAGATAAATAAAAATAATCCCATTAAAAAGTAAGGAAAAGAAATAAACAGACACCTCTCAAAAAATACATACAAGCAGTCAACAAACATATGAAGAAAATGCTCAACATCACTGCTCATCAGGGAAATGCATATCAAAACCACAATAAGATACCATCTCATGCCAATCAGAATGGCTATTATTAAAAAGTCTAAGAACAAAAGATGTTAGTAAGGCTGCAGAAAAAAAGAGGATGCTTTTACACTGTTTGTTGGAATTTAAATTAGTTCAGCCACTGTGGAAAGCAGTTTGGAGATTCCTCAAAGGACTTAAAACAGAACTACCATTCACCCCAGCAATCCCTTTACCAGGTATATATACAAAAGAAAATAAATCATTCTACCAAAAAGACACATGCACTCATATGTTCATCACAGCACTATTCACAATAGCAAGGGCATGGAGTTAACCTGTGTATCCTTCAATGGTAGATTAGATAAAGAAAATGTGGTACATATACACCCTGGAATATTATGCAGCCATAAAAAATGAAATTATTGTGGCTGGCAAGATGGTCGAATAGGAAAAGCTCCAGTCTCCAGCTCCCAGAAGATCAATGCAGAAGGCAAGGGATTTCTGCATTCCAACTGAGGTATCCAGCTCATCTCGGACTGGTTAGACCATGGGTACAGCCAATGGAGAGGGAGCCAAAGCAGGGTGAGGTGTTGCCACACCCCGGAAGCACAAGGGGTCAGGGAACTCCCGCCCCTAGCCAAGGGAAGCCTTCAGGGACTGTGCCACAAGGGATGGTGCAATCCAGCCCAGATACTATGCTTTTTTCCACAGTCTTTGCAACCTGCAGACCAGGAGATTCCCTTGGATGTGTACACCACCAGGGCCCTGGGTTTCAAGCACAAAACTGGGCAGCCGTTTGGGCAGACACCAACCTAGCTGCAGGAATTTTTTTCATACCCCAGTGGCTCCTAGAAGACCAGTGAGACAGAACTGTTCACTCTGCTGGAAAAGAGGCTGAAGCCTGGGAGCCAAGTGGTCTAGCTCAGTGGATCCCACAACCACAAAGCCCAGCAAGCTAAGATCCACTGACTTGAAATACTGACTTCCATCACAGCAGTCTGAAGTCAACCTGGGATGCTCAAGCTTGGTGCGGGCAGGGGTGCCCACCATTACTGAGGCCTGATTAGGTAGTTTTCCCCTCATGGTGTAAACAAAGCTGCCAGGAAGTTCAAACTGGGTGGAGCCCACCACAGCTCAGCAAAGCCACTGTAGCGAGACTGCCTCTCTAGATTCCTCCTCTCTGGGCAGGGCATCTCTGAAAGAAAGGCAGCAGCCCCAGTCAGGGGGTTATAGATAAAATTCCCATCTCCCTGGGACAGAGCACCTGGGGGAAAACGTGGCTGTGAGCACAGCCTCAGCAGACTTAAATGTTCTTGCCTGGTCAGCTCTGAAGAGAGCAGTGAATCTTACAGTACAGTGCTCGAGCTCTGCTAAGGAACAGACTGCCTCCTCAAGTGGGTCCCTGACCCTCGTGCCTCCTGACTGGGAGATGCCTCCCAGGAGAGGTTGACACACACCTCATACAGGACAGCTCCAACTGGCATTTGGGGGGTGCCCCTCTGGGACTAAGCTTACAGAGGAAGGATCAGGCAGCAATATTTGCTATTCTGCAGCCTCCACTGGTGATACCCAGGCAAACAGGGTCTGGAATAGACCTTCAGCAAACTCCAGCAGACCTGCAGCAGAGGGGCCTCACTGTAAGAAGGAAAACTAACAAACAGAAAGGAATAGCATCAACATCAACAAAAAGGAAGTCCACACAAAAATCCCATCAGAAGGTCAACAACATCAAAGACCAAAAGTAGATAAATCCACCAAGATGAGGAAAAACCAGTGTAGGGGTTCAGTCAGGATGGTGGAGAAATCGTAAAATAAATACAAATCTTCTTGGAAGACTGGAAGATTTCTGTAAAAGCCTCAGGATAGAGTTATGGCTGAAGGCAGCCTAATCCTCTTTGAGCTATAGTAAGGGTAATTAACATAGGAATGTAGAAGAGTCTATCTAAATAGTTTGTTTACTCATGTGGTCATAAGACTAACCTATGACCATCCACAGGTACATGATTGCACTCTACTCAGGGTAGGGGTGGGGGTTGGCAACAGTAAGTACCTCCTAGTGGTGTTTACTTGAGACCTTTGTCATTTAATGAATGCTGAATACCTGCAGGGAGGGCCAGCAAGTCAAGGCTGTGGCTGCTGCCTCTTTACAGGACCTTCCACGGAGTCTGTAAGTGGCCCAGACACTCAGCCAGACTGACAGGCATAATATCTGTGTCAATGTACGTTATTCATCAGTCGTTGGGTCAGGGTCTGTGGGACAGACCCCTGCAGCTGGAGCCCTGTGTGAGGAATGCTGCAAAGGGAGCACGACAGATGCCCCCCGAAAATGAAGGTCAAAAGGACCACGCGGTCAGTGAGTAATCAGTAAGTCATTGGTGCCCGCTCGAGATTTCCAAGTTCGGTGGGGGGATTGTTCAGGCTGAGGTTTCATCATGGGACAACAGTTATTGACTCAACAAAAACAGTATATAAAAGTGTTGAAACAGCTGCTTAAAGCTAGTGGAGCCTTGGTTTTGCAGGCTCAAGGGACCTAATGCAAATTCTCATGACCCATAATCCATGGTTCCTGAAAGAAGGCATGCTAGACACAGAGCTCTGAGAACAAGTGGGGAGAAATCTTAAACATCATACACAAGGGCAACAGGTCCCAGTACCATCTTTAACACTATGGGCTCTAGTAAGGATGGCTTTGGTCCCATTATACACAGAAGAGCCTAAAAAGGGGAAGGAGGAAGGACCTTTACCTATTTTACCACCCCCGAGTCCCTCAGCCCTGCTATCACCAAGCCAAAATAACAAAGAGGAAATGAAGGTCTTGCCTGAGCCTCCTCCTCCAATAAATAGGAAAAAAGACAAGAGACACGCTACAGCTATAAGACCTTGTCTTAAGCAAGTGGCATTAGAAGGGGAGCTCTTAGCCTGCCTGGCAATGCAAGATCAACAAGGCAATCAGGTACGTAAAGAGTTAAGAAAAGGCATTAGAGGCCGGAGGTACGTGGCCAAGCAGGCAGTAAGTAGGAAGAAAGGCTTGGCAGAGAAAAAGCTCGCAAATCTGGAGCCAGCAAATGCTCCCAGGAACTCAGCCTGTGTGGCAACAGCAACAGGGAACCAGGCCCAGCATGCCAGAGCTGGCCTGCTGGGGATGGGCAGGAGGTGCATGCGTGGGAAGGTCCACCCTGCTGGCAGCAGCCACCTGGGGGCAGGGGGAGGGAGAAGCACAAACAGATTTAAAAAAAAAAAACAAAGCAAGAAAAAAACATGGCACAAACAAAAAGCATCACCTAGGTGGGTGCAATGCGACTGCCACCCAAGGATCCGCCTGCTCAGCTCTCCAGCTCTATAGTCAGCCCATGGCAAAATTTCATGTGTTCCTTGTATACAAGCAACATCCCAGATTACAGTTCGCTGCTAAGAGTTAAGTAAAATTTAAGAATTTAGAAGATCTTTTAATGATAATGGGCACTGTTGTTATCTCTCTCTGATCCCTGATATGACTCTCTCCTAATCCAATTTAAGTAAAACAATAACCTCTAAAGGAAGAGAGATTACAAAGAGCCCATGAGTTAGTTAAAGAGCAGTTAAAAGCCAGATGGTAAACATGGAAAAGCAGCAGTATGGTGGAGACCACATAATTCAATCACTCAGTCTGGGTTTACCAGCACTCAGAGCTAAAACTGGGGCCCTGATATTGGCCTTGGAAAAATTTTCCACTCAGTCCATCAATATAGTTAGCGATTCTGCTTACTCTGTTTATTTATTGCAGAACCTTGAAACAGCCCTAATTAAGTCCACTCTGCAGCCCGCCCTGTGTGCTCTTTTTCTCCAACTTCAGCAATTGCTAGATCAACATACACAACCTATTTTTATTACACACATTCGAGCCCACAGCTCACTGCCTGGCCCATTGGCTTATAGCAATGATCAAGCAGACATTCAGGTTATGACATCACTGCTTGACCAAGCCACCCAATCACATCAATTTTTCCACCAAAATTGGAGAAACTTATATAAACAATCTCAACTTACCAGTGGCTGGCTAAACAAATTTCTGCAATGCCCAGATTGCCAGCTCAAAGGCACATCCCCTTCTTCAACAGGAGTTAACCCTAGAGGAATAGAACCTAATCAGTTATGGCAAACATGTTACACATATCCCTGAATTTGGAAAGCTAAGATATGTACATGTATCCATCGATACCAATTCTCATTTAATTAGTACACATGCCCTTCCTGAAGAGACCACTCGATATGTTATTAAACATCTTCTTTTAACTTTTGCGTTTGTGGGGTGGCGCACAAAAATTAAAACTGATAATGGTCCAGCTTATGCCAGCTCACAATTTCAACAATTTTGTCACATGTGGAACATCCAACATTCCACCAGCATCCCATATAACTCCCAAGGACAGGCCATAGTAGAATGTGCCCACTCCATCCTTAAAAAATATGCTCAAAAAATGGAAAAGAGGGATTATGGGTGAAGACCTTGCAATACTATTGGCATAAGCCTTATTTACCCTCAATCTTCTAAATTTAGATGATAAATTTCAATCAGCTGTAGAAAAGCACTTTGCTAAAACCTCTCAAGACATAAAACCTGCAGTTTTATGGAAAGATGTAACAGTAATGTATGGTATGGTCCAAATGAATTAACTTGGGGAAGAGAGTATGCTTGTGTTCACACCCCCTTAGGTCCTCTTTGGATTCCAGCACAACATATCAAACCATACCATGGCATGGCTAGGGCCCAACCCAGCAGCAGAAATGAAGGAACTGACCCTGAAGAACCTGCAGCCCTGGACAATGTGGCTTCCACAGACAACATAGGCCCTGGACATTGTGCCAAAGAATACAAGTCAGAAGACTGAGTGAATCCTGCTCCAGACACAGACACCATTCACTCCAGATAGTTTGTTCCTTACTATGCTTTATTAATCTTTTTTAATACTCTCACTGTCCCTGCTACCTATACCTGCAACACTCTATTCATCTCATCTTCGAAATCTGCCTTTATTCAGCCCCATAATCTAGGCAGACTCTCCCTTCCCAGCTTCTAACAATGTGACTGCTTGGCTAGAAGGGACTAACATACTCCCAATGGGGTTCCTTAGTAACAGCACATCTCAAACTGAAGTGCCAAGTAACGCTGCAGGTCACTGTTTGACTAGAAAAGAATGCTGCTAATCATACCCATGATTGTCTTATATTATTTACAAATTCTAGGATGCAAAGCCAGAATAAGAGCAATGACCACCATGCCTGGCAAACCTGTTGTTGCATACATCCGTGCTCTTCAATCAATAAGGCCTGATGCAGAAAACAGAAAAGGGGGAGACGTAGGGGTTCAGTCAGGATAATGGGAGAAATTGTAAAATAAATACAAACCTTCTTGGAAGGCTGGAAGGTTTTTGTAAAAGCCTCATGATAGAGTTACAGCTGAAGGCAGTCTAATCCTCTGTGAGCTATAGCAAAGTTAATTAACAGAGGAATATAGAGGAGTCTATCTAAATAGCTTGTTTACTCATGTGGTCCTAAGACTAACCTTTGACCATCCACAGGTGCATGATTGCTCTCTACTTGGGGGGTCGGCAAGAGTAATTACCTTCTAGTGGTGTTACCTGATACCTTTGTCTTTTAATGTGTCTTGAATAAATGCTGCGAGGGCCAGCGAGTTGAGACCATGGCTGCTGACTCTTTACAGCACCTTCCATGGAGTCTGTAGGTGGCCTGAATGCTCAGCCGACTGACAGGTATAGTATCTGTGTCAATGTACATTATTTATCCATCGCTGGGTCAGTGTCTGTGGGACAGACCCCCACAAACCAGTGCAAAAATGCTGAAAATTCCTAAAACCAGAATGCCTCTTCTCCTCCAAAGGATCACAACTCCTTGCCAGCAAGGGAACAAAACTGGACAAAGAATGAGTTTCACGAATTGACAGAAGTAGGCTTCAGAAGGTGGGTAATAATTCCACTGAGCTAAAGGAGCATGTTCTAACCCAGTGCAAGGAAGCTAAGAACCTTGAAAACAAGTTAAACGAATTGCTAACTAGAATAACCATTTTAGAGAAGATAAATGACCTGATGGAGCTGAAAAACACAGCAAGAGAACTTCATGAAGCATACACAAGTATCAATAGCCACATCAATCAAGTGGAAGAAGGGATATCAGAGACTGAAAATCACCTTAATGGTATAAACCATGAAGACAAGATTAGAAAAAATAAAAAGGAATAAACAAAGCCTTCAAAAAATATGGGACTATGTGAAAAGACTCAACCTACATTTGATTAGTGTACCTGAAAGTGATGGGGAGAATGGAACCAAGTTGGAAAACACTCTTCAAGATATTATACAGGAGAACTTCCCCAACCTAACAAAACAGGCCAACATTCAAATTCAGGAAATACAGAGAACACCACAAAGATACTGCTCGAGAAGAGCAACCCCAAGACAAAAAATCATCAGATTCACCAAGGTGAAAATGAAGGAAAAAATGTTAAGAGCAGCAGAGAGGTCGGGTTACCCACAAAGGGAAGCCTATTAGACTAACAGTAAATCTCTCTGCAGAAACAATACAAGCCAGAAGAGAGTGGGGGCCAATATTCAACATTCTTAAAGAAAAGAATTTTCAACCCAGAATTTCATATCCAGTCAAACTAAGCTTCATAGTGAAGGAGAAATAAAGCTTTCTTATAGACAAGCAAATGCTGAGAGATTTTGTCACCACTAAATACCGAAAGGAAAAACAAGTACCAGCTACTGCAAAAACATACCAAACTGTAAAAACTATTGACACTATGAAGAAACTGCATCAACTAATGGGCAAAATCCAGCTAGCCTCATTATGACAGGATCAAATTCACACATAACAGTATTAACCTTAAATGTAAACACGCTAAATGCCCCAATTAAAATACACAGACTGGCAAATTGGATAAAGAGTCAAGACCCATTGGTGTGCTGTATTCAGGAGACCCATCTCACATGCAAAGACACACATATGCCCAAAATAAAGGGATGGAGGAATATTTACTCAGCAAATGGAAAGCAAAAAAAAAACCAGTGGTTGCAATCCTAGGCTCTAATAAAACAGACTATAAACCAACAAAGATTAAAAAAAGACAAACAAGGACATTACATAATGGTAAAGGGATCAATGCAACAAGAAGAGCTAACTATCCTAAATATATATGCACCCAATACAGGAGCACCCAGATTCAAAAGGCAAGTTCTTAGAGACCTACAAAGAAACTTAGAGTCCCACACAGTAATACTGGGAGACTTTAACACCCCACTGTCAATACTAGATAGATCAATGAGACAGAAAATTAGCAAGAATATTCAGGACTTGAACTCAGCTCTGAATCAACAGACCTAATAGACATCTACAGAACTCTCCACCCCAAATCAATAGAATATACATTCTTCTCAACACCACATTGCACTTATTCTAAAATTGAACACATAATTGGAAGTAAAACACTCCTCAGCCAATGCAAAAAAACCAGAAATCATAACAAACAGCCTCTCAGACCACAGTGAAATCAAATTTGAACTCAGGATTAAGAATCTCACTCAAAGACTTCGTGACTAAAACACCAAAAGCAAAGGCACCAAAAGCCAAAATTGACAAGTGGGGTCTAATTAAACTAAAGAGCTTCTGCACAGCAAAAGAAACTATCATCAGAGTGAACAGACAACCTATAGAATGAAAGAAAATTTTTGCAATCTCTCCACCTGACAAAAGGTTAATATCAAGAATCTGTAAGGAACTTAAATTTACAAGAAAAAAATTTTAAAAAACATCAAAAAGTCAGTGAAGGATACGAACAGACGCTTCTCAAAAGAAGACATTTATACAGCCAACAAACATATGAAAAAAAGCTCATCTTCACTGGTCATTAGAGAAATGCAAATCAAATCCACAATGAGATACTATCTCACACCAGTTAGAATGCCAATCATTAAAATGTCAGGAAACAACAGATGCTGGAGAGGATGTGGAGAAATAGGAACACTCTTACACTGTTGGTGGAAGTGTAAATTAGTTCAACCATTGTGGAAGACAGTGTGGAGATTCCTCAAGGATCTAGAACTAGAAATTCCATTTGACTCAGCAATCCCATTACTGGGCATATACCCAAAGGATTATAAATCATTCTACTATAAAGACACGTGCACACCTATGTTTATTGCAGCACTTTTCACAATAGCAAAGACTTGGATCCAACCCAAATGTCCATCAATGATAGATTGGATAAAGAAAATGTGGCACATATACACTATGGAATACTATGCAACCATAAAAATTGGTGAGTTCATGCCCTTTGCAGGAACATGGATGAAGCTGGAAACTATCATTCTCAGCAAACTAACACAGGAAAAGAAAACCAAACACCACATGCTCTCACTCATAAGTGGGAATTGAACAATGAGAACACACGGACACAGGGAGGGGAATATCACACACCAGGGCTTTTTGGAGGGTGGGGGACTAGGGGAAGGATAGCCTTAGGAGCAATACCTAATGTAGAAGACAGGTTGGTGAATGCAGCAATCCACCATGGCATGTGTATACCTATGTAAAAAACCTGCATGTTCTGTACATGTATCCCAGATCTTAAAGTATAAGAAAAAATTGATAACTTCAAAAAAATTAAAATTGATATAAAAATAAAATCATGTCCTTTGAAGCAACATGAATGAAGCTGGAGGCCATTATTCTAAGCTAATTAACATGGAAATAATAAAGCCAAATACTGCATGCTCTCACTCGTATTTTCTCTAGGATTAGATTCAGGACAGAATCTAAACATTGTTTGTAGCATAAGAGCTGTTCATAAAGACATGTTCTGTGTGTGTGTGTTGTTGTTGTTGTTTTGTTTGTTTGTTTTGAGATGGAGTCTCGCTCTGTCGCCCAGGCTGGAGTGCAGTGGCGCAATCTCGGCTCACTGCAAGCTCCGCCTCCCAGGTTCACGCCATTCTCCTGCCTCAGCCTCCCAAGTAGCTGGGACTACAGGCACCTGCCACTACGCCCAGCTAATTTTTTGTATTTTTAGTAGAGACGGGGTTTCACTGCATTAGCCAGATGGTCTCGCTCTCCTGACCTCGTGGTGCATCCACCTTGGCCTCCCAAAGTGCTGGGATTACAGGCGTGAGCCACCGTGCCAGGCAGTGTGTGTGTTTTGAATGAACATCTACTAGCTTCTAGATGGGAAGTTCTCTGGAATAAATAAAATAGTGTGAGATAACTCAAATAGAGATTTACTACCGTGTTAGTTTTTTTCACTGGGGATGAATGGTACAAATTAACAGTACTTTCCTAGGTGGAAGGGAGGATAGTGACACTGATGGAATGATATGATTATGAGAACAGCAACATCAAACCAGTTGTAACACAATTTAGTGAAAAACCTTTCTATCCCAAGAACTATACTAGGTCCTTTACGTTTACCATCTTATTTAACAAATATGTGAGGAGAATATTATAATTTCCACCTTTAATATGAGAAAACCAAAATGCAAGGTAACTGCTAAAAGCCTAAAAGCAATTCTAACAATAAGTGACTTGAACATCTGAGGCTTCTCCATTATATGGCACTGCCTCTAATGCACAGCGGTTTGTTTCTGACATATGAGATACACACATATAAAGAATTAGTGGGCCGGGCGCGGTGGCTCAAGCCTGTAATCCCAGCACTTTGGGAGGCCGAGACGGGTGGATCACGAGGTCAGGAGATCGAGACCATCCTGGCTAACACGGTGAAACCCCGTCTCTACTAAAAAATACAAAAAACTAGCCGGGCGAGGTGGCAGGCGCCTGTAGTCCCAGCTACTCGGGAGGCTGAGGCAGGAGAATGGCGGGAACCCGGGAGGCGGAGCTTGCAGTGAGCTGAGATCCGGCCACAGCACTCCAGCCTGGGCGACAGAGCGAGACTCCGTCTCAAAAAAAAAAAAAAAAAAGAATTAGTGGTATACATGCATTAAAATAGGGTGCAGTATATACTGCTTGGCTGATGGATGTACCAAAATCTCACAAATCACCACTAAAGAACTTATGTAACCAAATACCACCTGTATCCCAATAACTTATGAAAAAATAAAAATAAATAAGTAAATAAATAAAATGATTATGTCATACCAAATTTTTAAAAGATGCATTCATCTTATTAAGTCATTGGAGCAAGGTTGGGTGAAATGTATTCTGTTTATATGGACTAGGTGGGGCAGATGCTACTCTCAATACCATCAAAAAACACAGTTGCTAACCTACTCTCAACCTCCTCAAAATCTTTACTGTTAGTTATGTAGGAAAAATGAATTGAAATCTTACACATAAGAAAACCTCTCATGTCATCTACATTGCAAAAGTCACACAAGCACATAGGATAAATAGGGTTTTTTTCTTTGTTCCCAACCCTGATAATATTATTAAGGACATCCTCTGGTTTAGGCAGAATACTTCTGAGATTTCAATTATCAGAAAAAAAAAGTGGCCAGAATTAGTTAGATCTAGGACAGTAGTCACTCAGAAAGAATGATGAAATTTTCCTATTTGAGAAGGAAGGAAGGAGAGGTCACCAGAATCAAGTATTAAGTACTTTCTCTGACTGGAAAAGGTGGGATGAAATTAGGGTCAGCCTGAGAAAAGAACCACCAAATAGAAAGAAACTTCAAAGACAATTATAAAATATGGGATGATGTTATGGGTTATGAGTTGTGTCCTTTTTCATAGTTATAAATAAGAAATGTCCTATATTCCTCACTGTTTTTGTTTTTCAAGTATATCATACACATTAAAATTACTATTCTCTTTATTCTTACAAAATATGTAAACACCTTCAGAGAGAATGTTGCCATCTCTGTAATTTTATGGAACTTATAAAAGGGCTCTGAAATTTTAACTGTGCCTTGGTTATCAAGGTAGATTTGTATTCAATTATAATATATACCAAATAGTAGTGTCTTCCTCCATTTGTGCTGCTGTAACAAAATACCACAGACTGGGTAATTTATTAATAGAAAATTTTAATAGTTCTGTAGGCTGGGAAGTCTCAGATCAAGGTGCCAGCAGGTTGGTTGTCTGGTGAGGGCTGCTCCCTTTTCCAAAGATGGCACCATAAGTGCTGCATCCTCAGGAGAGAGGGAATGTTATGTTGTCACATGGCAGAAGGTAGAAGGGCAAAAAGGACCAAACACCCTTTGTAACAAAGTAACATGACAGTTACCATCTGATATGGTTTGGATCTGTGTTCTTGCCAAAATCTCACATCAAATCCCTAATCCCTAATGTTGGAGGCAGGTCCTGGTAGGAGGTAATTGGGTCATGGAGGCAGATTTCTCATGAATGATTTAACATCATCCTTTTGGTGCTCTTCTCATGATAGTGAGTGAGTTCTAGCAAGAGTTGATTGCTTAGAATTGTGTGGCACCTCCTGCTCTCTACTCTGTACAACCTGTGCAATCATGAGCCAGTTAAACCTCTTTTCTTTATAAATTACCCCATCTCAGGTATTTCTTTACAGGAATGTGAGAATGGACTAATACAGAAAATTAGTATCAGGAGTTGGGTATTCTTATAAAGATACCTGAAAATGTGGAAGCAACATAGGAACTGCGTAACAGGCAGAGATTAGAAAAGTTTGGAGGATTCAGAAGAAGATAAGAATATGAGGGAAAGTTTGGAACATCTTAGAGACTGGTTAAACGGCTATGACCAAAATGCTGATAGTAATATGGACAATGAAATTCAGGTTGAGGAGATCTCAGATTGAAATAATAAAATTATTGGGAACAGGAGCAAAGGTCACTTTTACTATGCCTTAGCAAAGAACTTGGCTGCACTGTGCCCCTGCATTAGGGATCTCTGGAACTTTGAACTTGAGAGTGACGGTTTTGGATATCTGGAGAAAAAAAATTTTCTAAGCACCAAAGCATTCAAGATGTGGTCTGGCTGCTTCTAACCCCCTATGCTCATGTGTGTGAGCAAAGAAATGACCTAAAGTTGAAACTTATATTTAAAGGGAAAGCAGAGTGTAAAAGTCTGGAAAATTTGCAGCCCGGCCATGTGGTAGAAAAGAAAAGTTCGTTTTCAGGGAAGGAATTCAAGTAGACAGCGGAAATTTGCATAAGTAAAAAGAAGCTAAGTACTAATAGCCAAGACAATGGGAACAAGGCCTTTAAAGCACTTTAGAGACCTTCCTAACAGCCCCTCTCATCACAGACCCAGAGGCCTAGGAAGACTGAATGATATTGTGAGCAGGGCGCTTCACAGACTCAGGACACTGCTCCCTGCATTCTAACCACTCCAGCTCCAGCAGTGGCTCAAAGGAGCTTAGGTACAGTTTCAGCAGCTGCTTTAGAGAACACAAACCATAAGCCTTTGTGGTTTCCACATGACGTTAAGCCTGCAGGTTCACAGTGCAAGAGTTGAGGCTTCAAAGCCTCTACCTAGATTTCAGAATATGTATGGAAAAGCCTGTTTGTCAGATGAATAGATTGCAAAACTTTTCACCCATTCTGTAGGTTGCCTGTTCACTCTGATGGTAGTTTCTTTTGCTGTGCAGAAGCTCTTTAGTTTAATTAGATTCCATTTGTCAATTTTGGCTTTTGTTGTCATTGTTTTTCGTGTTTTAGACAAGAAGTCCTTGCCCATGCCTATGTCCTGAATGGTATTGCCTAGATTTTCCTCTAGGGTCTTTATGGTTTTAGGTCTAACATTTAAGTCTCTAATCCATCTTGAATTACTTTTTGTATAAGGCGTAAGGAAGGGATCCAGTTTCAGCTTTCTACTTATGGCTAGCCAGTTTTCCCAGCACCATTTATTAAATAGGGAATCCTTTCCCCATTTCTTGTTTTTGTCAGGTTTGTCAAAGATGAGATGGTTGTAGATGTGTGGTATTATTTCAGAGGACTCAGTTCTGTTCCACTGGTCTATGTCTCTGTTTTGGTACAAGTACCATGCTGTTTTGGTTACTATAGCCTTGTAGTATAGTTTGAAGTCAGGTAGCATGATGCCTCCAGCTTTGTTCTTTTGGCTTAGGACTGTCTTGGCACTGCAGGCTCTTTTTTTTGGTTCCATATGAACCAGAACCTACAAAGAACTCAAACAAACTTACAAGAAAAAAAACACCCCATCAAAAAGTGGGTGAAGAATATGAACAGACACTTCTCAAAAGAAGACATTTATGCAGCCAACAGACACATGAAAAAATGCTCATCATCACTAGTCATAAGAGAAATGCAAATCAAAACCATAATGAGATATCATCTCACACCAGGTAAAATAGCGATCATTAAAAAAATCAGGAAAGGCTTTTGCCTGGGTACCCAGACTTTTCTTTTTTTTTCTTTTTTTTTTTTTTTATATTCTAGGGTACATGTGCACAATGTGCAGGTTTGTTACATATGTATACATGTGCCATGTTGATGTGCTGCATCCGTTAACTCGTCATTTAGGTATATCTCCTAATGCTATCCCTTCCCCCACCCCTGACTCCACAACAGGCCCCAGTGTGTGATGTTCCCCTCCCTGTGTCCAAGCGTTCTCATTGTTCAATTCCCACCTATGAGTGAGAACATGTGGTGTTTTTCTGTTCTTGTGATAGTTTGCTGAGAATGATGGTTTCCAGTTGCATCCATGTTGCTACAAAGGACATGAACTCATCGTTTTTTACAGCTGCATAGTATTCCATGGTGTATATGTGCCACACTTTCTTTAGAACAATGCAAGAACGAACAAATGCATCATCCTAAGACCTCGTTGTACGTTTCCAAGAGCAAGAAATTTCAGCTTTGTTTTTTGTTGACTAGGAAATTCAAAAGTACTAATTGAAAAGTCCTGTTTCTAAAGATAAGTACAACATTTATTAAAGTATTTATTTCATGGAAGATTTCTAGAAGAAAGTGTTTTAAAAATTTAAAAAAACAAAACTAAACTAATGGGTGATACTCTACCCCAAGACCAAGTAACATTTGAGAGAGGATTGGGATTACATGTTTTATCTTTATATTAATTTTCTAAAATTAAAAGTAGTAGAAAAGGAAAAAAAAACAATATTTCTTAGGTATCTGTTTGGTACCAAAGAATTATCATTATCATCTCATTTAATGCTCTGAATGACCCTGAGAATTATATATCATTACAGCCATCTTAAAAAGAGAAAAATTAAAATCTAGAAAATAATTAACTCCAAGCCACACCACTAGTGAGTGACAGAGCTACAACTTGCAGACAATATTTAACCTTTCCCCAATTTCCAGATACCTCTTGTGGAAGTAGAACATTCCAGAAGCATAGGTTATTCCCTGGGTATATCTTCCCATTTGCTTTCTACTCACACTTGGATTGTACTTTCTGAGAGACTTAAGGACATTAAGAGTTTATGTTAAGCAGCAACACTAATTCTAATAATTATAGTAATAATAGAAAACATTTACTGTGCTTAACACATCTAGTTTAAATAATTTTCTCAAAATCCCACAGCTGTTAATTAGTGGAACTAGAGTTCAACGCCAGGCAAGTAGGTTCCAGAGTCTGTGGTCTTAAATACTACGCTGTTCCTAGGAGAACTGCATAACTCTGAATTTGAGGAAACAAAAATGCTCTAGGAGCTCCCCTAAAGTATTCTATAGGCTGGACTCTATTTTTCTATAAGGACACTCTGTTGATTTTAAGTGTGAAACTGTCAAACATTTCGTCAAATTACTCAGATTTGTAAGGACCTGTATTCCTTACTGACCTCTGACAGGAAGTCTCTGATAGAAAAGGGATCTGTGGACTAAAGGACTGGAACATTGCAAGTTAAGGGGCCAGTGCAGAGGATAGATGTGCAGAGAGACACCTGGCCTTGCAGGTTTAATAACAGTGCCAGATCAGTTTCAAGGGCAAGTTTTTAGATAAAACAAAGCATCTGAACCAGTCTTCCTCATTTTATGTTATGTAAATTATAAAATGACTAGAAAGACAAGAAAATATCACAATTCTAAATATATATGTACCTAACACTGGAGCTCCCAAATTTATGAAACAATTACTACTAGACCTAAGAAATGAGACAGATGGCAACACAATAATAGTAGGGGACTTTAAGACTCCACTAACATTGCTAGACAGGTCATCAAGACAGAAAGTCAAAAAAGAAACAATGGACTTAACCTGAAACAATGGACTTAAACTAAGTCCTACAACAAATGGATTTAACTGATATTTACAGAACATTCTACCCAAAAACTGCAGAATATACATTCTATTCATCAGCACATGGAACATTCTCCAAGACAGATCATGTGATACGCCACAAAACAAGTCTCAGTAAATTTAAGAAAATTGAAATTATCTCAAGTACTCTCTCAGACCACAGTGGAATAAAATCGAAAATCAACTGTAAAAAAGAACCCCCAAAACCATGTAAATACATGGAAATTAACGTGCTCCTGAATGATCATTGGGTCAACAATGAAACCAAGGTAGAAATTTAAAAATTCTTTGAATTGAACAATAATAGTGACATAACCTATCAAACCATCTAGGGTACAGCAAAAGTGGTGCTAAGAGAAAAGCTCATAGCACTAGATACCTACACCAAAATGTCTGAAAGACCACAAAGAGATGATCTAAGGTCATACCTCAAGGAACTGGAGAAACAAGAAGAAGCCAACCCCAAGCCCAGCAGAAGTAAAGAAATAACCAAGATCAGAGTAGAACTAAATGAAACAACAAATAATACAAAAGACAAATGAAGCAAAAAGCTGATTATTTAAAAAGATAAATAAAATTGACAGAACATGAGTGAGATTAACCAAGAAAAGAAGAGAAGATCCAAATAAGCTCAATTAGAAATGAGCTGACTCAGAATGTGACCTTACAGGAACATGATCCCTGAGTGGATGGGGAATTCTATAAAAGTCTCAGCTTATATTAACTACAGGTGCCAGGATCACTTGCTACAAACATACTCATCTAAAGCCATACCTTCAGCTGAGTGGTTCCTTATACAGATGTAATTTCAATCAAACAGGTGAAACTCATTTTAATATTTAATTTTATCTAAAATTATTTAAACATGCTATTATTATCAAAAAAGAATGAGATAGTTTATATTTTTTTCATGCTAAGACTTAAAATCTGGTATGATATCAGTTTGGACAGATCAGATTTCAAGTGCTCAAAAAACCACACAGCTGGTAGCACAGAGTAAGACAGTGTAGAGCTGAACAATTACTCAAATATGTCAACTGTAGTCTTCAACTGATATATGAGGAAACAATAATAAAGAAAACTAACATTTGTAAGTCACATTAAAATCTAAGTTATGTTTTTTATATTTTGTCACCTAGGATTCAAAAGAATAACCTGTGGGGTTTGTATGATAAATATTATCTCTAGCTGACTGTTTATTGAACTCAATAACTTAAATTCTTCACAAGTTGAGACCACACTTCTAGTAATAAACTGGAACCCAAGCCTTCTAGCCACAGTTTAGGCTGCCTTAGAGAGATTAAATGAATTTCCAAGAACTAGCGAGCAAGTTAGCTGCAGGATATGCATTAAAACCTAGGCTACTTTGCTCCCAAGCCACTGCTCTTGCAACACGGCAGAGACCCTCATACCAAGATATATGCCATTTAACAAACCTCCATTTCCCTGAAATTAGTCTGAAAGTCAATACTAATCCCATTATTAAACTTTGAGTTGTTCTTAGTCAAACTACCTACCAAAGCCTATTCAAAAAGAGTGATGTAATTCTTCAGCCTTCTCCTCTCATTCATGTGACACAACTGTCACAGCAATATTTTAGTACATTCTTACTGGGTTTTTTTTTTATCCCTATGGCAAGAATTGGTGCCTGCAATTTTTAGAGACAAATTAATAGAAGTATCCGTTTAATAATACAATTTTTGTAAAGCAATCAATGACAAAATCTCCTTATATAATTATTTGAATAAATACATGTAGTATATGTTTTTATAATTATAATAGCATGCAGAAGAAAACACAGCAGATTGTTACTTTGGATTAGGAGAACTATGTAGTGAAGAGTGAAGGACAAATAGAAGGGAAACGAAATAAATAAGAAGGGAGGAAAATCTCCAAAACCACATGCATAATATGACCACATTTTTGTAAACTAGTATGCTTGTGTATATCTATACATATGCACACATACACATATATATGTATGTATATATGGATGTATACATATATATGCACACAAACATAAATATCTTAAATGACTCATTAGAGTTATGTTATATGAATCATTTACAGCTGAGAGCTAGGTACCAGCATGATTGATTAACTCTAAAATTGAAGCACTGAGACTTAATTGCTGGAATTTCAAAAATATAAATTTTTAGATGTTTTCTATAGTTCAATGCTTATTCTGAAAGACAGGTTCCACTAAAATATCAGTCACTCAAAAATATTGATCCCTTACTATGTGCTAGTATTGGTGCTAGGGACACAAGAGGGAACAACATAATGTCCCTACCTTCAGCGAGTTGACATTCTAATGTATGGAAGCAGACAGTAACATAAGCAAAATAATTACAATAATTTTAGGAATTTCTAAGTGCTCTGAGTAAAATATAGTGACAATTTGGTCCAGTTTGCAGCACTGGAAATGATGAGATATAGTTAGATATAAAATATAATTTAGAAACATAGGCAACTGGACTGCCTGGTAGGTTCAATGTGGGCAGTGAAACAAAGAGCATTCAAGAATAATTCCCATGTTCTTGGCCTGAACAACAACTGAGTGGAGAGAGGATTTAAGAAAATTAAGAGAAGCCATGTTTGGTTAGAGACACCCAAGTAAAAATACTGTGTAACATATCAAACATACAATTCTGACTTTCAGGACAGAGTTCAAAAGTATAAATAAAAATTTGGGAGCCATTGGCACATAGATGGCATTTAAAACCTTGGGACTAAGGAGGGTCTCTTAAGAAAAGTGTAACTATAGATGATTAGAGAGCTGAAAAATAAACCTTGGGCACTCCAGCACTTAGATATGTGTTTAAAGAAAAAAAAAAGAGAGAGAGAGCGCTGGCAAACATAAGAACAATTTGAGAAATAGAGAAATTTGAGAAAAAGAGAAATACAGGAAAAAAGAGCATATGACTGAAGATACAGGCAGGTGGCAGGAAAGCGGCATGTTTTTCATTGATTACATCCATTTTCTCTCTGAAGTAGAATACCAAGTCATCAGCTGAGAGTAAAACAGAATAAGCAGTGTGTGAGATTAGAGAAGAGAAGGTGTGAAATAGTCATCTAGAGAGGATGACAGTGAATTTACTAGAAAACTGAAATAGGAGTTTCTGAAAGTGCTCAGTGATTTTGAGATCAGGGGTCATAAATCTGAAGCAAGGCCAGGCAGCATGGTAGTCTAATTGTCATCCAGCAACGTCCAGCTACTCTGGTATAGGGTTGTATTAATCCATTTTCATGCTGCCGATAAAGACATACCCGAGACTGGGCAATTTACAAAAGAAAGACGTTTAATGGACTCACAGTTCCACACAGCTAGAAAGGCCTCACAATCATGGTGGAAGGCAAAAGGTACTTCTTACATGAAGGTAGCAAGAGAGAGAATGAGAGCTTGTGCACAGAAACTCTCATTTTTAAAACCATCAGAACTCATGAGACTTATTCACTATCAAAAGAACAGCACAGGAAAGAGCCACCCCCATAATTCAATTACCTCCTACTGGGTTTCTACCACAACAGGTGGAAATTATGGGAGTTACAATTCAAGATGAGATTTGGGTAGCGACACAGCCAAACCATATCATGCCACCCCCGGCCCCTCCCAAATCTCATGTCCTCATATTTCAAAACAAATCATACCTTCCCAACAGTCTCCCAAAGTCTTAACTCATTTCAGCATTAACTCAAAAGTCCAAAGTCTCATCTGAGATAAGGCAAGTCCCTTTCACTTACGAGTTTGTAAAATCAAAGGCAAGTTAGTTACTTCCTAGATACAATGGAGGTACACGCATTGGGTAAATACAGCCATTCCAAATGGGGGGGACTGGCCAAAATGAAGGGGCCACAGGCCCCATGCAAGTCTGAAATCCAGCAGGGCAGTCAAATCTTAAATTTCTAGAATGATTTCGTTTGAATCCATGTCTAACATCCAGGTCACGCTAATACAAGTGGTGAGTTCCCCTGGTCTTGAGTTCCACCCCTGAGGCTTTGCAGGGGACAGCCTCCCTCCCAGCTGCTTTCGCGGGCTGGTGTTGAGTGTCTGTGGTTTTTCCAGGTGCACGGTGCAAGCTGTACCTGGAGGTACCATTCTGGGGTCTGGAGGACAGTGGCCCTCTTCTCACAGCTTCTCTAGGTGGTGCCCCAGTAGGGACTCTGTGTGGGGGCTCCCATCCTACATCTACCTTCTGCACTGCCCTAGCAGAGGTTCTCCATGAGGGCCTCGCTTCTGCAGCAAACTTCTGCCTCAACATGCGGGAGTTTCCATAGAGCCTCTGAAATCTAGGCAGAGATTCCCAAACCTCAATTCTTGACTTCTGTGAACCCGCAGACTCACCACCACATGGAAGCTGCCAAGACTTGGGGCTTCCACCCTCTGAAGCAACAGCCTGAGCTGTACCTTGGCCTTTTTTAGTCACAGTTGGAGTGTCTGGGACACAGGGCACCAAGTCCCTAGGCTGCACACAGCATGGGGACCCTGGGCCCAGCCCACGAAACAATTTTTTTCCTTCTAAAGCTCCAGGCTTGTAACGGGAGGGGCTACCCTGAAAACCTCTGACATGCCCTGGAGACATTTTCCTGAATGTCTTAGGAATTAACATTCAGCTGTTACTTATGCTAATTTCTGCACCTGGCTTGAATTTCTCCTCACAAAATGAGATTTTCTTTTCTATCACATTGTCAGGCTGCAAATTTTCCAAACATTTATGCTCCGTTTCCCTTTTAAAACGGAATGCTTTTAATAGGACCCAAAGTCACCTCTTGAATATTTGCTGCTTAGAAATTTCTTCTGCCAGATACCCTAAATCATCTCTCTCACATTCAAAGTCCATAAATCTCTAGGGCAGGGGCAAAATGCCACCAGTCTCTTTGCTAAAACATAACAAGAGTCACCTTTGCTCCAGTCCCAACAAGTTCCTCATCTCCATCTGAGACCATCTCAGCCTGGACCTTATTGTTCATATAACTATCAACATTTTTGTCAAAGCCATTCAACTAGCCTCTAGGAAGTTCTGAACTTTCCCACATTTTCCTGTCTTCTGAGCCCTCCAAACTCTTCCAATCTCTGCCTGTTACCCACTTCCAAAGTCGCTTCCACATTTTCGCGTTATCTCTTCAGCAATATCCCACTCTACTGGTACCAGTTTACTTCATTAGTCTGTTTTTATGCTGCTGATAAAGACATACCTGAGACTGGGCAATTTACAAAAGAAAGATGTTTAATGGACTCACAGTTCCACACAGCTAGAAAGGCTTCACAATCCTGGTGGAAGGCGAAAGGCACTTTTTACATGGTGGTGACAAGAGAGAGAACGAAAGAGCTTGCCATTTTCAAAACCAACAGATCTCATGAAACTTACTCACTATCATGAGAACAGAGTGGGAAAGACCCACCCCCATAACTTAATTACCTCCCACTGGGTTCCTCCGATAACATGTGTAAATTATAGGAGTTCTAATTAAAGATGAGATTTGGGTGGGGACACAGGCAAACCATATCAAGAGCCAAAGTACACAGACCATTGGCTTTAATTAGGCACAGCTAAAATTTGGTCAGCTGCATACAATAGGGCAGGACGGGAGGTCAAGAGAGTTAAAGATGTTAGTAGTGGGATGGTTATCAGGCCAATACATCCAATCTAATGGGTGAAAAGGAGAGTGAAGGGTTGTGAATAGCAAAAAAGTGGTGGGGTCAGTAGATAAGTGTTTAAGAAGAATGACTAAAGTGAGAGTACTAGAGTTAGGAGTTAGCTAGCTAGGAGGTGAAGTCAGAGAAGACAATGGCTAGAAATGGTGCCATTATTATGAGTAACACCATGACTGGGTATAACCACATACGGGAGTCAGGAAGTCTTGGCAAGATAGAAGAAGAAAGAGATTCTTGGGGGCTAAGAAAGTCAGGCAACTAAGAATTTAGCATAGCAGCAGAATAAGTGAAAGAAAGGAAGCATTTTCATTGTCATCTAGGAGTGAAAAGAAGAAACTAGAAGGAGTACATGACACCACAAGGCAGAGTAATAGTAAAATCTAATGTCATGAGCTAAAAAAGAACTAGCAGTTTAAAAGAAGGAGAGGAAGCCTTGAAGGCAGCAAACAAGGATTCGAGGCCATCCATTCACCTCCAGGCCTTGAGGTTCACGAGGAGTATGAAAGAAAACACAGCTGCCTCTAGCGCAAGTGGCATCAATAAAAGCTGAACAATCAGACAAGAGGTTGAGGATGTGAGCAGTTTGCTAATGACAGCCCATGTGTTCCCAAGGGCAGAGTGGGAGAGCCTGGGAGGACAGAGAGAGACAGGAGATAAGATCAGACCAGGGTATACCCTAAGGAATAAGAGAACTGGGCCGTAAAAACCCGGGAGGCGGAGCTTGCAGTGAGCTGAGATCCGGCCACTGCACTCCAGCCTGGGCGACACAGCGAGACTCCGTCTCAAAAAAAAAAAAAAAAAAAAAAAAAAAAAAGAGAACTGTCTTTGAAATGATGGATAGTTTGAAAGGGCTCATCCTTTTCATTGTAAAATGTAAGGTAGACAGAGATATAAAGCTTGTTGGAATTTATCCTGGGACTCTTGGAGCCCTCAGCCTATGTCCATGGGGAGAGAGCACTCAGTGGTTCAAGACCTGCCCACACCTGGAGAGGTTGAGTAATGTCTTCAGCTATACTGGCTGTCCTCTTGTGTATAAATGATTTTTTCTCATCAAAAGGACTAAGGACTAAAGGCCATGCTGAAAACTCAACAAGGTAATAAGGTCGGGCCTAGGAGGCTGAAATAGAATAAATAAAATATTTGGGAAAAACTCTCATGGGCACTATTGCTTTCTAAATGTACAAGTGGATGTAATTTGCATTTTAAGGAAGAGGAGAAGGAAGAAAGAATGAGACTTCACAAAGCACAAAGCTGCTCTTCTCCACTGCTAAGTCTGGGATAAACCTAGGCTGGAAGATGACTAAATCATACGCTGTCCGTAGCCTATATCTGTTATGACCCCTTTGCTGTTAATTTCCTGGACATTGATTACTGCTCATATCTAAAAATCTTTAAATTGTCAAGATGCAAAAATAAATATTAAAAACTTACTAAATTTGTGAGGTGGTGGCAAAAAAAGAATTGGTGACATAAAGAACAGGAAATAAGTAAAGAGAAAGATATGATTTGAATGTTTTGATTAAGGAAATAATTTCCTATAACAAAAAAATTAAATTGACTCTTAATTCCATGTGTTTTAAGTGACATAATGAGACTTCTTATAGGACCTGAACAAATTAGTTTTCCAAACGTAAAGGTCACTCATTTCAATAGTTGAATTTCCTTACCTTTTCCAATTATCAGAGTAATGCATGTGGAAAATAAGAAATAATAAAGTCCCATTACGGTAATGTTATAACATATTACAGGAAACGCAAGAAAGAAGTCTCTTGGGAAAATCAATAAACAGGCAGCTTAATGAATTGAATATTATGCTTGTGTTACTATCTAGGCAATTTTTTTTTAATTTGGAAATGTGAAAATTAGCTCTAAAGACAGTTTATTTTCTAAAGATGATTTTACTCAACAATTGCCAAATAATTAAATTTATAGTGATACATGCTCACACACATGTTCTTAAAGCTAGAGGAGCTCACCATTCACCCTACACATCATTTATAATCAGAATGGTGATTTTAGAATCAAAATGACCAAAGGCTTCCTGCCAGACGCTGCCAGGCTCATCCCCTCACTCGTGGAGTTGAGAGGCAGGCTGCTGACCCTCGAGCCAATTCTTCCATGTGTTGCAAAGAACCCAACATCCTTAATACAGCTAATAAGTTGAGTCAAAGGATTCACACATTGTAACATCCATACCTAATTTTTCATGTAAGAACGTTAAAGGGAAATTTTTGAGAATATGTATCAATAGTACTAGAAATATTGTTTTCTTGGGGCAATAAGCCAACATTTCTCCCATCAGCCAAATTTACTGCAGCTCAATCAATACTCAATTTCAGCAAGCAACTGGCCACCTACTATGTGAAACAAATCGGGATAAAGTTCTTGTTTAAAAAAATCAGAGTTCACAATCTTCGAAAGGAAAGGGATAAAATCCAAGTAACTATAAAACTGTGATTATAAAGGATGGAAGGCATTCTATAATATTATGTTAACTGGTCTACAGGTGAGTCAACTTTATTGCTGGGTTAGAAAAACTGAAGAGATTAATGAAAATGAATTGACTGTTGTAAGAACAGAATCCCATTCAAGCTGTGGTAGGTGAAGTGTATTTTAAGTTTATATTCTCAAAGTATCTAAGTCAGGCCTCCTGTAAATAAGAATTGAACTTGAAAAGCCAGCCACTATCACACTTTCCATCACACAGCCATCACATAAGCATTAGCTCAGTCTTTTTTTCCTCTGTTCCATTTCTCTGCATAACTGTGTGTGGCCAAAAAGAAAACAACAATTTCTAAGTTTGCATGAACTCATCGATTTAGTGTCTACTACGGTTTATCTGAATCAAGCTCTCAGTATCTCAACTCCAAATTCCAGGCATAGCATGGGTCAGATATCTATCCATAGTCCAATCAATCAGTCATGGCATGAAGATTGAAGGCATGTTATACGTAGAGCTACCCCTCCCAGGGATTAGAAGAAGCCAGAATTCCTAAGAGTATGCATAGGGAAGGTATCACTGGCATCTCTAACCACAAGGCATCCATTCTTCATGGCCCCATATGTCCCCATCTTTGCACTTGGACCTCTCCCAGCACACCACAACATTTTTTAGTAATTAGCCCATGGGTGGACACACAGTTCTACACAAAGTTGCAGCCGTCAGCCTTGGAATTGCCTTTGGAACTCCTGCTGGTGGTATGATATTCTTTGTACATCCTCTAAGTTATCTCAATAGAAAGTCAAATATCTCAACACTTCCCAAGTCAGTCTTCCTAAAAGCAAAAATAAATAGTTTTGCTGCAAGCAGAAGAAATTACACACAGTTACTGTTACATATATGTAGAATAAAAACAAATAGGTGTGCATTGGTAAGGTAATGACTTCCTATATCCTTTGATTCCAACTATTTCTGCTTAGTTCCTGAGGTCAGTTTTGCTTCCTATCATTCTGATGTCTGCATTCTCTTTCAAGTACCAAATATTTCTGCACCTCATCCAAGCTGACTTTCACTTGATCTCTGCTGTTCTTGACAATTATTTCAAATCAAAGTATTTTCTGATTTCCAGATTGTCACACAGATCCCTGAGTTCTCCTTGAGCCATTCTTCATAAGATCCTGAGTCACCCTCCTCCACAGGGTCAATCAATCAGCTTGTTTCCTTATTCATTACAGCGCCTATTCACTTGTGGCAGTAAAGATTTTATTACCAACAATAATGCTGGAAGTAATTAAGCATCTGATTAGTGGTCTGGAGAGTAATTACAACAGGGTAAAATTCAAATTGTTTCTTTAATTTATTGGCAGTTGGTGTTATCAGGTTAACATCATCATAAATGGCTCTGAAAATATTTTGTTATAATAAATGTGAGCAACATATTCTACTCTTCTCCCTAAATATTCAAGCAACAAAATCCTTTAGACTGTTGGATCAAATGAGAGAATAACAAGATGAAAGTTCTTTACCTCTAGATGGACCCAGATCATGGAGAAAAAAAAATCTGTGAGTAAATAATAAATATAGTATCAATAAGTAGCAAATAAATAAATAAGTTACTTTCATATGTCAAAGCAACACTATTATATGCAGTACTTCAAATAATCATGATTTAAAGTAGAGCAAAGTTCATTTATTCATAAACACTATTCATTAAGGCCTAATTTATGCAGACAGTATGTAGGACAAGTAAAAATTAAAGTTGCATCCCTTGAACACCATAGAGTCTAATGAAAATAGAGTGTATAATAAAGAGAAATGATTACTCACAATTTGCTGGGGGGGGAGGGGGTGGATCCTGAATACATTTTATCACATTTCAGCTAGCTAAAAGCATTGTGCCTTTTTCTACCCACTTGATTGATAGCTCAGCTGAGCTTAAAATTTCAGATTGAAAATCATTCCAATCAGAATTTTGAATATGCCATTTTATTATCTTCTAGCATCCACTGTTGTTCATGAGTGGATGTGTGCAATTTTTAATCCTAGTCAGTTTTCTTCCTTCTTGGACGCTTTGGGGAGTTTCTCTTTGTCATTGGTATCCTAAGATTTCATGATTATGTGTCATAACATGCATTCTTGGGTAGGAGGAAGATGGAGCCCAGCACCGCGGCCTGGGCTTGGGCTCTCTTTTGGTTGCTGCTGCCCTTGCTTGGCGCGGTTTGCGCCAATTTAATAAATGGTGCTGGGAAAATTGGCTAGCCATAAGTAGAAAGCTGAAACTGGATCCTTTCCTTACTCCTTATACGAAAATTAATTCAAGATGGATTAGAGACTTAAATGTTAGACCTAATACCATAAAAATCCTAGAGGAAAACCTAGGTAGTACCATTCAGGACATAGGCATGGGCAAAGACTTCATGTCTAAAACACCAAAAGCAACGGCAGCAAAAGCTAAAATTGACAAATGGGATCTAATTAAACTAAAGAGCTTCTGCACAGCAAAAGAAACTACCATCAGAGTGAACAGGCAACCTACAGAATGGGAGAAAATTTTTGCAATCTACTCATCTGACAAAGGGCTAATATCCAGAACCTACAAAGAACTCAAACAAATTTACAAGAAAAAAACAAACAACCCCATCAAAAAGTGGGCAAAGGATATGAACAGACATTTCTCAAAAGAAGACATTCATACAGCCAACAGACATATGAAAAAATGCTCATCATCACTGGCCATCAGAGAAATGCAAATCAAAACCACAATGAGATACCATGTCACACCAGTTAGAATGGCGATCATTAAAAAGTCAGGAAACAACAGGTGCTGGAGGGGATGTGGAGAAATAGGAACACTTTTACACTGTTGGTGGGATTGTAAACTAGTTCAACCATTATGGAAAACAGTATGGCGATTCCTCAAGGATCTAGAACTAGATGTACCATATGACCCAGCCATCCCATTACTGGGGATATACCCAAAGGATTATAAATTATGCTGCTATAAAGACACATGCACACGTATGTTTATTGCAGCACTATTCACAATAGCAAAGACTTGGAATCAACCCAAATGTCCATCAGTGACAGATTGGATTAAGAAAATGTGGCACATATACACCATGGAATACTATGCAGCCATAAAAAAGGATGAGTTTGCATCCTTTGTAGGGACATGGATGCAGCTGGAAACCATCATTCTTAGCAAACTATCACAAGAACAGAAAACCAAACACCGCATGTTCTCACTCATAGGTGGGAACTGAACAATGAGATCATTTGGACTCAGGAAGGGGAACATCACACACCGGGGCCTATCATGGGGAGGGGGGAGGGGGGAGGGATTGCATTGGGAGTTATACCTGATGTAAATGACGAGTTGATGGGTGCAGCAGACCAACATGGCACAAGTATACATATGTAACAAACCTGCACGTTATGCACATGTACCCTACAACTTAAAGTATAATAATAATAAATAAATTAAAAAAAAAAAAAAAAAACATGCATTCTTTTCTCATCCTTTGTTTTGTGGTCCCTGTCAATCTGGTAATTCATATCCTTCAGGGCAGAGATATTTTCATGATTTTTCCCTCCAATTGCTTATTCCCTTTCTGTTTTCTCTGTGTGTGTACCATATTATCTAGGTGGGAAACCTCCTGAACTTTCTTTCTTATAACTTTCGTACTATTTTTCATCTCTTTGGTTGTTTTACTCATAAAATTTTCTCAAATATGTCTTTTAAAATTTTTATTGACTTTATAATTTCTGATTCTATAGTTTTCACTTCCAAGAATTCTAGCTTGTTTACCTAATTTTCCTTTATTAGAGCATCCTTTGTTGTTTTATTTATATATTTTCCCCAACTGTTTGAGTATATTAATCATAGTTTTCTTTCTTCTGCTTGATCAATTTTGCTACTAAGAGACTCTGATGCATTCTTCAGTATGCCAGTTACATTTTCAACTCCAGAATTTCTGCTTCTTTTTCATTATTTCAATTTCTTTGTTAAAGTTATCTGATAAAATTCTGAATTCCTTCTCTGTGTTATCTTATACTTATTTGAGTTTTCTCAAAACAACTATTTTGATTTCTCTCTCTGAAAGGTCACATATCTCTGTCTCTCTGGGATTGCTCCCTCGTGCCTTATTTAGTTCATTTGGTAAGGTCAAGTTTTCCTGGATGGTCCTGATGCTTGTAGATGTTGGTTGGTGTCTGGTCATTGAAGAGTTAGGTATTTATTGTAGTTTTCACACTCTGGGCTTGTTTGTACCTGTCCTTCTCGGGAAGGCTTTCCAGGTATTCAAAAGGACTTGGGCATTGTGATGTAAGACATATTTGTGTTAGGAAGCACCTCAGGACTAGTTATGCTGTGATTCTTACAGATTCGTAGATGTACTGCCTTGGTAGTCTTGGATAAGATCCAGAATTCACTGGTTTATCAGGCAAGGACTGTTGTTCTTTTCCCTTACTTTCTCTCACACAAATGGAGTCTCCTTCTCTGTGCTGAGCTGCCTGGAGGTAAAGGGCGACACATGCACCCCTGTGGCCACCATCACTGGGACTGTGCTGGATCAGACCTGAAGGCAGCACAGCACTGAGTCTCACCTAAGGCCTGCTATAGCCACTACCTGACTACTGCCTATGTTAGCTCAAGGCCCTGGGACTCCACAACAGCAGGTGGCAAAGCCAGCCAGGTGTCCTGTGCAGTGAGTTCCCCTAGGCCCTGGGCAGGTCCAGAGATGCCATCCAGAAGCCAGGGACTGGAGTTGAAAACCTTAGAAATCTACCTGGTGCTGTATTCTACTGCACCTGAGCTGGGACTCAAACCTGAGACAAAATCCTTCTCACTCTTCACTTCTCTTTACACAGGCAGAGGAGCCTCTCACCATGGCCACCACCACTACAGGCTCACAGAGAGTACTGCCAGGCTACTGCCAATGTGCACTTAAAGCCCAAGATCCATTAACTTGTGGTGAATGCTGCCAGGCCTAGGGCTTACCCTTCAGGGCAGTGGACTCCCCTCTGACCCAGGGCAGGCTAAAATGCAATCCAAGAGCCTATGCCTGGAAATGGGTACCCCAAGAGCCTATTTGGTGCTCTACCTCACTGCGGCCAAACTGGTACCTAAGCTACAAAATGAAGATCCCTTTATTTTTTGCTCTGCTTTTCTCAGGCAGAAGGAGTCTCCCACTGTAGCCATCACCACCGGGAATGTGCTGGATCACACCTAAAGCCAGCATGTCTGAGTCTTACTCAAGGCCCATGGAATACTATCTGGGTATCACTGCTGATAATTCAGGGTCCAGGGGCTCTTTAGCCAGCAAGTGATGAATTCTGCCAGGACTGGGTCTTTCCCTTCAAGGCAGCAGGTTCACTTCGAGCCCAGGGTGTGTCTAGAAATGTCATCCTGGAGTTAGGACCTGGAATGGGGACCTCACAACTCTGCCCAGTGCTCTGTCCTACTGTGGCTGAACTGATATCCAAGTTGCAAGACGAAGTCCTCTTTACTCTTCACTCACCTCTCCTCAAGCAGAAGGAAAGAGTCACTTTCCTTGCTGTGAACTGTGCTACCTGGGGTTGGGAGAAGGGTGGCGTAAGCACTCCCTTAGCTGCTCTAACTAGTATCTCACTCGGTTGCATTTCCCCCAAGTCTGCTGATTCCGAGCCCAGCATAGCACTAGGACTTACCTAGTAGTTGCAGTCCTTGTAGCCTAGACTGCTGTTCAAGTTTATGTAGGATCTCAGAGCACTTTCACCTGTGGTGGCGAGACTTGCCAAAAGTCAAGTTCTGACCCTTGCGACAGGTGATTCCTCTCTGGCTAGGGTTGTCCTAAATGCCCTCTGCATGGGTGTCAGCTGAGTTCAGCCGAGTTTTTCTTTCCACTGTGACAGAGAAGCACTGAGTTCAATGCAAAGTCCCATAGTCACTACTCTTTTCTTCCCTCAAGTGCACAGATTCTCTTTCCATGCCACAAGGCCACTGTGGGGGGATGGCAGAGGTGTGGTGTTGGCAATTCGAGACTATCTCTCCTACCCGCTTCAGTGCCTTCTTCAGTGATATGAAGTTAAAGCGAGGTACTGTGAGTGCTTGCCTGATTTTTGGTTCCTGTGAAGGTGATTTTTTTGTGCGTAGATACTTGTTAAATTTGGTGTTCCTGCAGGAGAGGTTGACTGGTGGAGGCTTCTATTCACCTGTCTTGCTCCACCCCTCCTCTTGTAATTTTTTAATTTTACCTTGTTCTTCACATTTTGTTATTTGCCCAGTGTTCTTAACCTTTTTCTCATTTAGGGGGAAAAAAAAAGTTCAGCTCACTGCCAGTGCTCATTCAATTTTACATAAACAGACTCTTTGAGCCTGAAGCAAATGTGACTGATTTTCATGTGAAAATAAAATATAAAAACTGTTCTTCTTGAAGTTATTTCTGAACAGAAGTAACATTAGAATATCATAATCATCAGGATTGTCTATTTCAGAAAAATCAGACTCATTAAATGAATCTGTGGCCAACAACTATTCAAGAATAATGTTAACATCATATGTAGGAATGTTACATTTTCTAGGATTTGATATTTTCAGCAATCAAGAATTACTCTATTTTGTAAATGGAAATACCACCACTAAAAAACAGAATGCTGTAAACAAAATGATGTCTTTTGTTTCCGAAGTTGATATACTAAAGTGATGCAAAAATAATAAAAGTGAAATCTTTCATAGCAAAGTTATCTTAGGGTAAATGCTGCTGCCACAAGCACTGCCAACAAGTATTTTCAGGACAAATGAAAAAAGAATTAATTTCTACTTGTTTGGTATGGCATGTTAAAACATTTCCTCAAATATCTGTTGATCCTTCATTATCTGCTCACTTTAAGAGTAAGACACTGATGAAACCCTGTCTCTACTAAAAATACAAAAATTAGCTGGGTGTGATGGCGGGTGCCTGTAATCCCAGCTACTTGGGAGGCTGAGGCAAGAGACTTGTTTGAACCCAGGAGGCAGGGGTGGCAGTGAGCCAAGATTGTGTCATTGCACTCCAGCCTGGGCGAGAAGAGTGAAACTCTGTCTCAAAAAAAAAAAAAAGAAAAGAAAAGGAGACACTGAAAGGCTGAGTAGATGAGTAGATAGATGCTCTATGTTTAGGTGGGACATGCTGACTGCTTCATTGAAGATGGATATTTGATGGTGGCATTTCCCTGGGCCCCACAGCTCTCAAAATCTGTAGACACTCTCTCTTGGACTGTTAAATTTCACCAGAGAAGAAGCCTCCAGCTCTTACACGAGAGTCTGCCAGTATTATCAGAGGTAAGGTAGTGAATGAGGGAAAGGACATTTCATGGAACAATATAGAGTTTTATGTAATATATTTATTTCCTGTGTAGTTTTCTGCTTTCAGTTATGTGGTTCAATGTCTCCAAAAATTAAGCCTCTAATCTCCTATCTGCATGGACAAGGGGATGAGCAAGTTTTGGGTGAACATCAGAGGATCTGACTGTTTTTATACAGACTTGCAACTAGCCTTGATGTTTTAAGCCCTACCTGGACCTCCTAAGCCTTTCTAGAATTCTGCGGTAGGACTCAGCTGACCTCTGCATGTCTCTCCTTCCTGAGTGGGGTTTCAGATTCCTCTGGTCTTCTAAGTATGTTACTGTTCATCTGGGTGATAGATTAAGGATGGCCCTAAATTTTTGACCCCATTTGTTCTATTGAGATTACTACATGACTAGTAAAATATGACGAAAATGGAGCTGTGCCAATTGTTAGACCCAGGCCGTAACAGACTGAACACTCATTCTAGGAGCCCTGAGTTGCGAGGTATGTAATCCAACCATCCTGAGGTGAAGCCCTGACTGAGAGTATATAGAGAGGAAAGGAGATCCAGCTGAGCACAGACTTCCAGCTGCTCCTGCCAAGGTGTATGAGTAAGGCCATCATGGAGACTCCAGACTAGCTTAGCTGTGAGACGAATACCACTGAGTGGCCACAGTCAATGCATATGGAATGAGAGAATCACCCAGTTGAGCCTTGCCCAAAGTTTTGGCCACAAAAATTGTAAGGTATAATAAAATGATTGTTTTAATCCATTAACTTTTGGGATAGTTAATTACATAGCAATACATGACTAGAACAATCTGCTTTTCTCCTTCCAAATTATGTATCTTTCCCCTGTCCTGGTTTTTCTGTTCATGGGGCTTATGGCTTTAAAAAACAAAAAACAAAAAACAAAAACAAACAAAAAAAACCCTGTATTGTCATTTTAGCAAGCTTTTAGTGGAGGTGGCAGTGAATGCATGTATGCTATCCACCATGCTTATTGAGACGTTGTGTCATTTATTCTTTAGTCTCTTTTATATTGTGAACTATAATTCATTTTTGTATATTAAATTATTGGATTTTTGTTAAATTTTCAAAACCCAAAGATAAATTTTGATGGTGTAAGCTATCTCTTCCATCAATTACGATTCCACAAACCAAAATCATTCTGATAAAATTACATTGTTTCTGGCCTACCAACAGATTTGCAATATTAAGATTGAGCCAGATTTCTAATACAGTGTAGCCTTCATTATTCTTCCCAGAAAAGCCTATAACAGATAACAGCAATTAATTTAATGCCACATGTCAACTGATTTTACAGAACTAAAGATACTGTCCTTTTCTAAAATCTAGTTAAGGGAACGTCTAATCTCATCTTCTAGTCCTATTTCTGACAGGATCCATCAGTGCTCAGTAAAAACTGGATCAAATTAATGCTTTCTGGCATGCGTTAGCAGTCAGTAAGGTCATTGATTAGTGTATGAAATATACCCAGCATTGCAAATAGATAGAGGTGCCACTCTAGCACTTCATCTCAATCACTCCTGCATTCTACCCCAAGTTGTAATGCATGGTTCTATTCAGGAGTGTGGTATTAGTTTGGAATACAACCAACAGAAGTCACGTAAGTGATATTTCCCTGAAAGTCATCACTGCTAGACCATATAGCTAAACAGCAATTACGATGATACAGAAATTTATAAGTCTGTAACTCCTGTTACCATGAGCTTGATATTAACAGAGAATCTGGAAGTGGGAGAATAGGGAGGAAGGATAACTGTAGGTCTGTCTGTATTTGAAGGTAGGTGGTCAATAGACATTAGTTTCTTGCCCCATTCCTTTGTCCTTCTGTGGAACTATCCGATGAACACCATATATGAAGTCAGTTCAGAAGCAGGGAAAGAGCAGTAATTCTGGAGTGTGCTTTGTAGTCCAGTGCTTCTCAGACTTGCATGAGCATGCAAACCTCCTGAGACCTTCCTAAAATGCAGATCTGATTCAGTAGGTTCCATTGGTGGCTGAGATTCTGCATTTCTCTAACAAGATCCCAGTAATGCCAAGGCTGCTGGTCCACAGAACACACATTGAGAAGTAAGACTTCTCAATAGTTAGATGTTTATGTATCTCCTTTCTTCATTAAATTCAGGACATATCCACATTCTCTGCCACCATGCATAACTGTGTCCTAAAAATAAAATTCTCAATAATATTCATGACATAAATTGGCATGAGTAGTTACCCATGAAGAGGAAAATAATCTGACTACATATACCTGGCTCCTTGAGGAAATGCCAAATATTTTTGAAATTCCATTTTCTATTATTATTGTTTTAAGTGTGCCTATATAACTGAAACAACTCAATAAAATATTCATTCAGGTCTACATTAGGATCTTTGTGCAATACATAAAGAAAATCATAGTCCCTGCTCCCTGAAGGCTTATAGTCCAGTTAGGAAGAAAATATATTAGCTATGCAATACAGAATCTAAATATCAATTTTAAAGTAGTATATTACAAGATCAATTGTCAAATGATTGTTGCAGGTGTTATGGAATATGAGTTTAAATAAGGAGGTGGTAAATTGTGGCTAAGGAGATCTGGAAGAGTTTGAAAGATAGATAAACAGGTAGATAAATAGAGAGATGATAGATAGATAGATAGATAGATAGATAGATAGATAGATAGATAGGTAGATAGACAGACAATAGTACACAGGTGTATGATAGACTCTTTTTTCCAAGAGGCACAAGGCATTCTTGTGATGCATAGAAGAGAGCAAATAGACACATTTTTACATAGTTTTATTTTATTAGCTTGATCTGTACTGCAATAGGCTCATTTATCCTATAGCATAGCTCCTAGCATAGTTTATGCCTCCCATAAAAATTAGATACTATAATGTTCCACTGCAAGTATTATGCTTCCATTTTATATTAAACATCCCCTTAGTAATAAGAAAACAGGCAAATGTATTTATCCCTCAGGGCTCCTAAATTCAGTAGAAAACATCCTGCATTATCCTTAAAATTAATCACATCCCAGGGTTCCTCAAAATGAACTTTAGCAAATAATGCAACTGTGATATAATTTGCATATGAGATTTACAGAGCATTCAAGGCTTCTACTTCCCCCAGCTCAGCACTTATCTCCTAAATGGGATTGTACATACCTGGTGAGAGCAAAAGTGAGGTGTGTTTTAGTAAGGTATGCTTACTAAAAATAAATAGATCTGGGACATTTTGTCCTCTGAGACCACAGTAACAATATTTAAGTGTTTTAGTTTAGGGCAGGACACACAGGTTATCCACCAAGATCAGATTTTCTCTTACTGGCCATTTTATAAAAGGAAGATGGAGCTATTTTAAATGAGTGAAAGGAAAAGATGTGGTTGATATTAATCAACATCATTGCTGCCCAAAATTTTTAAATACCAGAATTAACCAAAGTAAAAATCCAAAGGAAAACCCACTCTTAAGTTTTCAGTGACTTCTCCCATCCACATCCCAAACTCCTCTCCTGCCCCGCACTGCAAGCACCTGATGGCCTCCAACTCTTCTCCTATGTCAAAATGTTCTCTTGGAATGAGGTCTGCGACCAGCAAGTGATGTATCTTTTCCTTTGTGCTGTACTTCTCAAGGTAGAAGCATGGAAAATATGAAGCTTCTGCTGAAGAAGCCTGAGCCAGTGGATAGACAATGTCTCAGAGTAAAAGTCATGCCACACACGTAGAATATCAACTCTCTTGAAAGTAAGAGAAGACTTCCATATTCAAACACACAGGTGGAAGTAGAATTGACATTTTTTAAACTTATTTTAAGTTCAAGGGTACAACTGCAGGTTAGTTACATAGGCAAACTTGTGTCATGGGGGTTTCTTGTATAGATTATTTCATCACCCAGGTAGTAAGCCTAGTACCCATTAGTTATTGGTCCTGATCCTCTCCCTCTTCCCACCCTCTACCCTCTGAAAATCCCCAGTATGTTGTTGTTCCCCTCCGTGCGTCCATGTGGACCAAGAAGCCAGTCTGCCATAGGCTGAGAGTCTATCTTGAATATTAACTGAAGAACTGACATCTAAATTAATGTTCAAGATAGACTTTCAGCCTATGGCAGATTGGTTTCTTGGTCCACATCATCATTACCTCCAACTCAGGTCCAGATGTACATATTTACTTTCCTCTGCCCTTTCTGCATAATCTACATTCTTGAGACACTTACTTATCATCCTGGCACCAGTACACGGGGCATCTGATGTACTCCTGTCCCTGTTCTTTAGATCTTTATTACCTCCTTGGAAACATCCCTCATTTCACATGATTTCCTATGTCTCCTGCACTGGTATCTGCTAAAATATGACTATTTAAATAGTTTCTCTGGCATCCGTGGGCCCCACACTCTGTCCTCCTTGTCCTAACCACAGGGTACCATAGATTATCTTATTCCCATAGGAAGCCTGATAATGTTAGGCTGCTTTCTCAGTATCACACTTAAATGGCCTTCGACCTTGAGGCTTGGACACCTTCCTCATCTAGGTCTAATCTCCCACTATGACAGTGCCATGTTGTTTTAGCGCCACGCATAACGGAAGAAGGGGCTTAAAATTTTCCTGGGATTCATCCAGAAACAAAACGTTCTTGTTTTATCTGTCACTCTCTCTTCCTCTCCCTCTCAACCTAGTAACAGAGGGTTTTCTATCTAACAAGAACTGCCCCTATGTCATTTCTGCTGAGAGAAAAAAAAGAGTCTGTGCAAAATTTATATACCAGACAAGTTCAAAATTGAGTGCAACCTCCGCTTCTTACTGGAGGAATAAAGGAGAAAATGCTACCACTATAATATAAACTCAATTACTAAAAAAAAATAGAATGTGAAATGGAATTTGTATGAAATATTATCTTTCAGCACTTGGAAAGCTCATGTGGTAGGTTATGTCCAGGCCTGCTATAGACTCAAAACACAACAAAAAATAGAACATAGTCATATGCGACTATGGCACAGGTAGGAAGAACTTCACTGGTTGTATATGGACCACTGATAGGCCATGTCCCCACCCTCAGACTAATTACTTAAAAGGCAATATTTGATCACAGAACCTAAGTGACAGCTCGTTGAGGAACAAGAGGGGCATCAGGTAACTGCACACATTCATTGGTGTACTTTTCCGGTGGACATAATTTACATAGTTGTTTGCTATGCAACCAAAGCAGAAGTAAGCTTAAACCATTTCCAGTTCATTATTCTGGCCAGTCTTTGACAGAGACCAACCTTCACAGCCTCATCTAGCTTCTCCTTCCTCCTTTGCTACTCTTTTCTTGCTTTTCTACTCCATCCTCACTTTGCGCTTCGGCTTTCTTTTCTCCTTAAAACTTTGCCTTGTCAAATAAGGATTTTTTCCTTGAACTGTATTTTTAAATTTCTTTACTGGCCTATTACAGTTAGACTATTACAATTCATTCCCTATGATTGCTATAATCATAAACTTGATGACTTAAAGCAACATAAATTTATTCTCCTATAGTTTTATAAAAAGAAGAGACTGGTTACTTCTGGTTATTGTTACTCTAGTATTTTCCTTCACTTTCATGGTGGTGTTAATGTTCACCATATCTTTCACCATATTCATAATGTGATACCATGCATAATTGAAGAAGGGACTTAAAGTTTTCCTGGGATTCATCCAGAAACAAAACACTCTTGTTTTATCCATTGCTCTCTCTATTCATGATGATGAATTACATGGTGAATGTTAACACTACCATGAAAGTGAAGGAAAATGCTAGAGTAACAATAAGAAAAAGAACTTCTGTAATAAAGACAATCTTTAAAACAACCATTTTTTAAAAACAAGTTTCATAATCTCAACAAGGGCTTTACAGTGAATATATTTAAAGAGCTTCATAAACTTCATTATGCACGTCAAAGCACCCAAGTCAGAGGGTTTTAGTAAAAAGAAAAATGACTTTTTCATATCAAAAAATCTAAGCTCACTTGTAAGAAGATTAATGCAACATTTTCTATGTGTACAAGGTGTGATTTAAGTAAAACCATGCAGAAATAACAGGTCGATATACACCATCCAGTGTTCTAAAAATAATAACCTTTTTCTTTCATTTTTTTATTTTAACTAACAAAAAAATCAGGTGCATATTCTCAAAGTAAAGGTTAAAAAGTAGCAAGAAAAAGTTAGGATTTTTTTTTTTTTTTTTTTTTTAGAAAGGCAAACTGCCACATGCAGCACCTCATTTGGATGTGTCTGGAGTCTTGGAAGCTTGACTACACTATGTTCTCCTACAAATTGACCTTGAGAGCTTATTTGGAGGTTCTAGAAGGGGACATAGCTACTGATATACCCTTGACTGAAGACCAGTCCTTCTCTATCAGGGATGGCTGTCCTCTTTGACCGAGTGCACAGCTTTGGTAGGGATACACATGGAGTGGTGAGGGAAGAAGGAGACATCTGCCTAGCCAGCCAGATCAACCAAATCAACCCTGGAAATCAATGGGGTGAAAGATATTGCAGCCAGATTGCCCTCACATCCAGAGAAAATTTTTGAATGTCATTCAAAGACGTCTTTCAGAAAATTTTTGTGTATTTTTAGGTAGTCATGTTTTGCTCTTTAATTTACGTCTTTATTCTTATAATGGGTCAGCTTGTCAGCAAAATGTAGGTACAAACTTTCATAGCAGTATCTTTCATAGCAACATTATCCATGCTCTTAAGAGGCATAAATATGTCCGCTTCTAGGAACTTGTCTGGCATTGTGAATAACAGTCCTAACTCTAGAGTCACAGTGCTATGTAACCTTTAACTCCTCTTTGCTCCAGTTTCTTTATCTATAAAATAAGGATGGTGTTGACCTCTTAAGGTAGTTATACAAAAGAAAGTACTTAGAAAAGTACCTGGTAAATTATAAGCTCTTAATAAATTTTAGCTATTGTCATTATCTCTGCTTTTGATTCACTAGCTTAGTTTTTAAAAATAAGAAAACTCTGGAATGACCATAAACTATTGATCTTAAAATAAATGATAGTGAATCCATTTACAGTACATGCACTCAACAAATTTAATGGCAAAAATAGACTACCTTAGTAAGAAGGACGCAGATCAATGAAACAAAATAGATAACACAAACATGCTTAGGTGATAAAGATACAAAGACACTTTCAGAAAAGAAGGATAGCCTTTTCAATAAATAGTGTTGCAGCATTTGGACATCCATAAGCAAAATAAATAAAGAAACAATCTAAATCTTACACCTTATACAAAAATGAACTCAAAATGAACCGTAGACTTTAATATAAAATCTGAAACTATAAAGTTTCTAGAAAAAAATACACAGGAGCAATGCTTTGGGATCTAGAGCTAGACAGAGTTATCAGAATTGATGCCAAAGACCAGCCCATAAAATGAAAATCTTACAAATTCGACTTCATCAAAATTTAAAAAATTTTTTCTGTGAAAACTCATGGGAAGAGAACGTAAAGACAAGATGCAAACTTGGAGAAAGTATTTGCAGATTTGCATTTCTAAAAACAGACTATTATATAGAATATGTAAAGAATGTGCAAAACTCAACAGTAAAAAAGCAAACTATTCAATTAGAAAATGGACAAAGGATATGAAGAAACAATTCACCAAGGACCACAAACAGATGACAATTAAGCATATAAAACGATGTTCAATGTCATTATCAACTAGGGAAATGCAAATTAAAGCCTCAATGAGATTTCGATACACACCTATCAGAATGGCTAAAATTAAAAAGTGACAACACCAAAGACTACCAAAGCTGTGAAAAAACTAGATCACACATACATTGTTGGTGGAGCTGTAACATGATACAAACACTCTGAAAAATAATTTAGCAGTTTCTTATAAAGCTAAACACTCAATTGCTGTACAACACAACTGATATGTTTTGGCTGTGTTCCCACCCAAATTTCATCTTGAATTGTAGCTCCCATAATTCCCACATGTTGTGGGAGGGACCCAGTGGGAGATAATTGAATCACAGGGTGGTTTCCCCCATACTGTTCTCTTGGTAGTGAATAAGTCTCATGAGATCTGATGGTTTTATAAGGGGTTTCCCCTTTTGCTGGGCTCTCATTTTCTCTCACCTGCTGCCATGTAAGATGTGCCTTTTGCCTTCTGCCATGATTGTGAGGCCTTTCCAGCCATGTGGAACTGTGAGTCCATTAAACCTCTTTTCCTTTATAAATTACCCAGTCTCAGGTATGTCTTCATCAGCAGTGTAAAAATGGACTAATATACCAACGATTATACTTCTGAGCATTTATGCCAGAGAAATGAAAATTTACATTCACACAAAAATCTATTCAGGAGTGTTCTTTACAGTTTTATTCACAAAAGCCAAAAACTGGCATCAGTCCTGATGTCCTTTACCAAGTGAGTGATTACACAAATTGTGGTACATTCACATTATGGTATATTACTCAGCAATAAAAAGAAACAAATTATTAATACATATAACAACCTAGATGATTCTCCAGAGATTTATACTATGTGAAGAAAGCCAATTCCAGAAGCCTACATTCTGTATTATTTCAACTATAAAACATTCTGGAAAAGGTAAAACTATGGAGACAATAAAACGGTTAGTAGTTGCAGGGGTTGTTAGGGTGAGAGAGGGATACTTGGAGTACAGATGTTTAGGACAGTAAAACTATTTTGTATGCTACCATAATGGTGGATAAACTTCACTGGACATTTGCCAGGTTCCACAGGACATACATACAACACCAAGAGTGAACCCTAATGTTAACTATGGTCTTTGGGTAATAATGATGTGTCAATGTAGGTTTCTACCTTCATAGACTGTGACAAATATAGTACTGTGGTTCAGGATGTTGATAGCAGGAGAGCCTGTGCATGGGAATTGGGCAACAAAGATTATATGGGAGCTCTCTATACTTTCTGCTTAATGTTGCTGTAAATCCAAAACACTCAAAAAATAAAGTTTATTAAGAAAAGTTTACACTGTGTTTATGATTCCATTTATATAACATTATTAAAATGACAAAAGTATGTAAATGAGGGACAAAATTTTAGTGGTTACTTAAAGAGTATGTTGGGGTGGTAGGGAGATAGGTATGATTACAAAAAAGCAAGAGGAGAGATCTTTGTGGCATTGGAACTCTTCAATATCTTGACTGTGCTAGTGGATACATAAACCTACAAGATGATAAAACTGTATAAAAAATAAACTCACACAAACACACACATGAATACGTGTAAAACTGGGGAAATTTTAATAAGACTGGTGGATTGATTTAATGTCAATATCCTGATTGTTAATACACTATAGTTGTTACCATCAGGGAAATGGAGCAAAGTGTACAAGAGATCACTCTGTACTATTTATTGCAACTGCATGTGAATCTATGATTTTCTCAATTTTAAAAAATTTACTACCTTAAATTCTCCAGATTTTAATCCATTTGAGTTTATTTTTGTACACAGTGTAAAATAAAGGTCCACTTTTATTTTTCTACATATGGATATCCAGTTTTCCCAACATTATTTACTAAAGAGACTATCCTTTCCCCTTTGTGTGTTCTTGGCACCTTTGTCAAAGATCAAATAAATGTAAATGCACAGATACGGATTTTCTGGGCTCTCTATTTTGTTCCATTTGTCTATAAGTCTGTTTTTATGCTAGTACCATACTGTTTTGATTAGTATAGCTTTGTAGTATATTTTTAAATCAAGTAATACCTCCAGCTTTACTCTTCATGTTCAAAGTTGCTTTGGCTATTTGGCATCTTTCACAGTTCCATATAAATTTTAGAATTTTTTTCTATTTCTGTAAAAAGTGCCATTGGAGTTTTCATAGGGATTGCATTCAATCTGTAGATTGCTTTTCTCCAGCAGGTTTTAAAAACAACAAGAGAAATTTTCCATAGCTTTCTTAATTTTACTGCAGCTAAAGTCAATATTGACCCTGTAGCTAAAGTCATCGGTACATAAAAATGAGATGTTTCTACTCTTAGAGAACATAAAGCTATTCTAGCCTTGGAAGTTGCCTGGTGTCCCAGCAGCTGGGACTTGCCATGCTTCACCCTGTAAGGTTGTTCAGCTTCCCTTCTAGAGATCAAAGGAACCAAAGTCCACCCAGTCAGATCATACTGGTATTTGGTGGCTCACAAGCTTTGTTGATATTTCTGAAACATCTGTGAAAATGATCTGCTTAACTAGGTTGAAACAGCAACTTATGTTCCAGGAGAGAAAAAAAAATATGTTAGGGAAAATTATATTATAATGATGCAGCCAGCCACCAACAATGGCATGAGCAGATACAAAGCGAATTGGAAATAGCTATAGAGAATTTTCTTCTTTTCAGCAACCAAGGGGGTACACATCTGACATTCTCTCAGAAATTAAAAGAGAATCAAGCTGATGCCTCTAGGGTAGTCACTGTGCTTAAAACTAAATTTCATTTGAACCATGAAATAGCATTTACTCTCTAAATTGTAAAATGTTAAATATTTTGGTGGGATTTAATTGATCCCATTTGACAAGAAATATCAGACTCTGATGCCAATAGAATAAAAATTTTGAATATTAAACTAATACACCTCAAAGAGAGCATTAATGAAAACCACGTTTGGATCAAGGGAGGGATAGAGACTGGTTCACAGTCTGTCCTGAATTTTCATTTTCTTGTGTGTTTTTTTTTTTCCCCCTTTTTCTTCTTCTCCTTCCCCTCCACTTCCTCTCTTCCTTGTTTTTACTTTAAGATTCCTCATTCAGCCAGATCTCCCAAGTTTTACCTGAATGGTTCATCTCTGGGCTTCAGACATATCTAAATTTCCTGACAGATTTTGACATACTAGGGGGAAAGAAATGGAAGAGGGAAATACAGATATCTATTTGCATTCAGGACTGAGAAGCAAGCCCCTTGGGAAGGAACACATACAAGGAATATAAATGATTTGGCTGAGCAACAAAACCTTCATCATCGGCATGGAGAAAGCATGGTGTTTCTCATAAGCCCTCTGTCTTGACCTATGGACTCATATCTCAGTCCTAATTGTGTGTGTGTGTATGTATGTGTATGTGTGTGTGTACATGCATGCATATATATCTTTTTAGATATGACCTTTTCACTAAAATCTCTAAAGTCAAGACAGCACCACTGTGGTATCCATGTAACGAAAGAGAATCCAAAGTAGGAGAGAGAGAGAGAGAGACACTCTCCCTATCTTTTCTGGGGAAAGTTGAGTATGGCCGAGGTCCCCGCAGTGTGCTGAAGACCTCACATAGTGTGACACTGCCTTAGAACACCCAAGGACAATGTTAGAACTTAGTGGTTATGCCTAATAGGGGACTGTGGATACTAGACGCAACTAGCAAAACGCCTTTGCATAGTGAGTAATAGTTTAAAGGGATATACTTGTGAGATCACAGGAAACATCCTGGAGATGCCAAGAAATGTACAGAAGAGATGTGAGTGGTAATGGAAACCACAAAATAACAGGTAGTAAAAAATCCTGCAGGTGGAAATAAAATAACAGGGAGAAAAATAAACATAATCTACTGTAATTAATGTAAGTACATTTTTGCCTATAAAGCTAGTGTAGCTCAGGGAAATACAAGTCTCATGTGCATACAATTTACTTTCACTTAACAAAGAGGGTACTGAATTGGAATAATTGACTATAGTCACTTCCCCGATATACCTCAGTGAACCCTAAGTATGTCTTTTTATTCATTACATAGTTAGCAAAATATAGTTTTCTCCATTGACAGGTGTCTATGTCGGCGTATAAATGGGCTTGTAAATAAAAACTTCAAAATATAATCCTATATATACAATTGATTGACTGTCAGCAATAAATTAAAAGCAGCATATAACATTCCATCAACTGCCCAGCAGATGTAATCTTTTACCTCTGAGCAAATTATCTGTAAGATATACCTCAAGGTAGAATATAGAAGTTCTTCATTAAAAGTACATTCAGGTCAAACTTTCAACACCCACTCATTTGTTCCATAATTTTACCTAAGTATCTAATAAATTCCTTTTTACTAAATGGAAATTTCCATGGCTACCTTTGGTCATTATTTTCACACCTGAATTGTACTCTTTTAATAGCATTCTTTTTAACGTCAGTCCTTCCTTTGTTCTATTTCATGCCCTCTTGCTTTTGAACTATTTTATCCTTGAAGAGTTTTCTTTTATATACCTTTTTTATACTCCAAACTTTATCTGCATTAGTCATGTTCACCTTTCATTTCCTCTCAAGAATAAGTACTGACCTTATTTTTTTAGTCTCCACAAGGAGGTATGACCTAAAGATATTTTATCATCAGGCTGTCTTTATTGATGCTTTGTTACCATTCCTGTCATATAAGGTTCAGGATTATGCAAAGAGTTCCAAGTGGGATGACTTTTCAGCCCTTTGAAATGCTTTTAGAATGATATGTTGCAGAGATCCATTAGCTTTGCTGATTATTAAGATGCTACTGTTTCATTTCACCTATAAATTTTGTTGCTAATATTTCCTTACAACTTGTTATTTTCTTACACATTTTTCCAGACTTTTACCTGACCCCTTTCTCCATTCAAAAAAATTCTACATGGTTTCAAATATGACATATAGCAAATGCAGTGACACATATACTTTCTTTAGTAAAAAAGTTAGGGAAAAAAAAAAAAAAAGATGCTCCAAAAGATTCTGTTTTCTTAATTCAGTCATTTTATATAAATCTTTTTCTCACCAAAATGCTCCTTGGTTGTCCTTTACATGGTATTTTCACAAAGAAAACAAGTGCCAGGTAAAGGTGAAAGGGAATAAATGGAAATAGTATAGAATTATCCCTCCTATTAGAAGAGGAACCCAATAAACGATATTACTAATTATCAACTAGTAGAACCAGCTCTATATGAAGAGAATAGTGTGTGGATTTTTCTGGAAGCATTTATGTGACTTGAAAGTGTTTACATAGAGTACAAAAAAACTGAAACTTTCACTAACAAATAACCTGAAAATTCAGAGAATTTATACTTGATTATCAACTTTGGGTTTTGACTGGCTTCATGTTGGTTTTTATTTTACAATTCTAAGAAGCAGGTAATGAAACCCTCAGGCACAAACCAAGGTCACAAACAAGTTGGTCACACAACTGAAATGAAAAGTCATAGCAGCCATGTATGCACAGCAGACAATCCTTTGCCTTACTGTCTTAGAACACTGCCAATTTTGCTTTCCTTGTTCACATTCCAAGAAGAAATGCCAATTAGTGAACTCTGAGGTATGTCATCTTCTTTTTCCTTCTTCACCAATTACCCTGAAACTAACAAGCTCAAAATTATTTATCACACCTACATCTTACCTGCGGTGTCCAAAACAGGGGAAAAAGATGTCTCTGGACACTGTCCTAGAAATATAGCAATAGGCCACTCGCACAGGTAAAACAGGAACAAGCCAGCAAAGGGTCAAATGAAATAACCCATCTCCCTGCTTTTATTTTATATGGATTTACCTTTTCCTCTTTCTCTTCCCACTGCCAACCACACTTATCTAAGAAAGTTCCTGCAGAGATATATCCCTTTTTAATCAAAATGACTTCAGTCATTTTAGTGAACTTTCTTGAGAATTGGAGGAGGGAGGGCAAGTCTTGTTCACATTCATAACCTCAGCGTGTAGCACAATATTTGCCATGTAACAGGTACTCAGAAGGTTAAATGAATAAAATGTAGTGTGTGCATGCTTGCTATAGTCTGAATGTTCTGTGTCTCCCGAAATTCTTATGTTAAATAGTCCTGACCCTCAAGGTGATGTTAGAGGCTCTTTGGGAGGTGATTAGGTCACAAGCCTTCAGGAATAGGATTAGTGCCCTTATAAAACAGGCCAAATGGAGCTAGTTCCCACCTTTCCACCACATGAGGACACAAAAGGTGCCATCCGTGAACAAGGAAATGGGTCCTCAGACACCAAATCTGTAGCTCCTTGATCTTGGACTTGCCAGCCTCCAGAAGTGTGAAAAATAGATTTTTGTTGTTTACAAGCTGCCCAATTTATGGCATTTTTTTATAGCAGCCCAAATGAACTAAGACAATACTATAGCCACTTTTAAATTACGCTTACATTTGATATCTCACTGGCAAATTATTGTAAATATGCCAAATATAAGTAATGAAATCATGTTATATGACTTCTGATTTTTCCCCTCTGGGTTGAAGCTATCATGTTTCACTCATTAAGACTTCTCTCACCTGTGCAAACTCCACAGAAACATGAGCTGAAATCACTATGAGTAGCATAGTGGTTAAGAGTGCTAACTCTGGAGTCAAACTGTCTGGATTCCAATCCCTGCTCTATTTACCAGCTGTTGGCCCTAGGCAACCCAATTAATTATTCCATGTGTCAGTTAATCTATCTGTTATACTACTACCTACTTCATCAAATTTTATGAGTATTAAAACAGATAATGTTTACATATCATTTAAAATAGAACCTGATATATGATAAGAATTATATAAATTATTTTATTGTACTTTAAGTTCCAGGGTACATGTGCAAGAATTATATAAATGTTTTTTAAAAGTTGTCTTCTAAGATATTACCATCAGTTAGTTAATTAAAAAGAATTTAGTACTTGTTATAGGAAACAGAATGCCATAATAGGCTACTAAGTATCTCTATGAAAATATTTCATGCTATGCATTGTGCAATGGCTCATGCCTGTGATCCCAGCACTTTGGGAGGCCAAGGCAGAAGGATCACTTGAGTTCAGGAGTCCAAGACCAGCCTTGGTAACATGGTGAGACCCTCTCTTTACAAAAAATGTAGAAATTAGCTTGGTATGGTGGTGCACACCTGTGGTCCCCGCTACTCAGGAGGCTGAGGTGGGAGAATTGCTTGAACCCCAGAGTTTGAGGCTCCAGTGAGCCATGTTCACACCACTATACTCCAGCCTGGGCAACAAAGCAAGACCCTGTGTCAAAAAACAAAAAAGGAAAATTTGCATGCAAAATGTAATATTTAATCAGTAGATTCTATCAAGATCTGAGAATAATTGACTGCATGGTTGTGGGGATAAGTCATAAAACTAAATTTCTCTTCCATATCTTTCTATTCACACTCACTTAAATCTTTTAAAGTACTATTTCTGCTGAAATTCTGGAAATGCATTTTGAGGCATGTTGTTTCTCCTTGCCAAATGGAGGAGGCTTTGACTCTGACAATGTGGAGAACAAGATATGCTGAAAAATCCTTCCAAACAAAACACCGTGTGAGATAACTTATAATAAAGATATTTAAAATATGTAACTAAGAACATAGAAGTTTAGGAAAATCTTCAGAGGCCACAAAATGAAGATTTAGGGATACATTGTGATATGTTTGTACTCAAATGATTCCAGAGGGCATATGTCAATTCCTGGAATATGAAACTTTAAAACTTAATGCTATGTTGGGTGGTTTAGAAAGAAATTTGCCACAAAATAGCAATACTTACTATAAAGCTAGTGTATATATGACTGTTCAGTCATGCTGCAGGGATAGAAAACTAGACCAATGGAACAGAAAAAGGTATCCAAAAACTAACACACACATTTATGAATATGTGATATAACAAAGATGTTATTACAAATTAGGGGAAATATTATAGATCATAGAAGTTTCATTATGAATGATAAATAAATGGTCTGGAGTAATTGAATATCTTTGTCTTTAAAAAAAAAAAAAAGATCTGCCTCCTGCCACAGACTAAAATCGCTACCAAGCAAATTAAAGACCTATGAAAAAAGCAAACTATAAAGCTCTTAGAATATTATACAGGAAAACATGTTCAAGATTTCAGGGAAGGGAAGGATATCATAAACAAGATTTACAAAAACATGGACAAAAATTGCTAACCATAAAGGAAATAATGATAAATTTAACTACATTAAAATTAAGAACTCTCATTAAAAGACACCATAGAAAAAGGAGGTAAATGAGCCCCAAAGTGGAAAAAGACATTTGCAACACATATAATTGACAAAGGATTAGTACAGAGAAAACATAAAGAATGCTACTAATCTATGTGAAAGAAACAAACTACCTAATAGAAAACAACAGGCTAAAGATATAAACACTTTTAAAAAAATTTTTATTATATATATGTATGGGGTAAAAAGTGACGTTTTGATATATATATACATTGTTGAATGATTAAATCAAGCTAATTAACATTTCATCACCTCACATATTTATCATTTTTGCAGAGAGAACATTTAAGATGTACTCTCTTAGCAATTTTCAAGTATACAGTACATTATTGTAAATGACAGTCACTATGCTGTACCTTAGATCTCTCTAGATTGCATCCATCCTGAATAACTGAAACTTTGTACCCTTTCACCAACATCTCCCCAGACCCCCCATTCTCCAGCCCCTGGTAACTGCCATTCTACTCTCAACTTCTGTTAGTTCAACATTCTTAGATTTCACATATAAGGAACATCATGCAGTATTTTTCTTTCTGTGCCTGGCTTATTTCACTTATTTCTCTCTCCTCCTGTGAAAGGAAGAATCTAATTGACCACTATATATATGAAAAGATGATCAACCTCGCTAGTAGTCAGATAAATGCAAATTTAAAATATTGAAATACCATTGCATAACTTCCAGATTGTCAAAAATAATAGAAGCCAAAAAATATCAAGTGTTGGTGAGAACATCAAGAAAGAAAATTTTCATGCATTGCATTTAGGAGTATAAATTGCTGACACCATTTTGGAAAATGACTTGACATTAACTAGTGTATTAGTTCGTCTTCAAGCTGCTAATAAAGACATACCGGACACTGGGTAATTTATAAAAGAAAGAGATTTAATTAACTCACAATTCAGTGTGGCTGGGGAGGCCTCAAGAAACTTACAATCATGGTGAAGGGGAAAGCAAACATATCCTTCTTCACATGGTGGCAGCAAGGAGAAGTACAGAGTGAAGTGGAGGAAAAGTCCTCTATAAAACCATCAGATCTCATGAGTACTCACTCACTATCATGAGAACAGCAAGGGGGTAACCACCCCCATGATGCAATTGCCTTCCGCCAGGTCCCTCCCATGACATATAGGTATTATGGGAACTACAATTCAAGATGAGGTTTGGGTGGGGACACAGCCAAACCATATAATTCCACCCCTCACCCCTCCAAAATCTCACATCCTCACGTGTCAAAATACAATCATGCTTTCTCAACAGTACCACAAAGTCTTAACTCATTCCAGCATTGACTCAAAAGTCCAAGTCCAAAGTCTCATCTGAGACAAGGCAAGTCCAGTCTGCCTATGAGCCTGTAAAATCAAAAGCAAGTTAGTTACTTCTTAGATACAATGGGGGTGCAGGCATTAGGTAAATACAGCCATTCCAAATGGGAAAAATTGGCCAATACAAAGGGGCTACATGCCCCATGCAAGTGCAAAATCCAATTGGGCAGTAATTAAATCTTAAAGCTTCAAAATAATCTTCTTTGACTCCATGTCTCATATCCAGGTTACGCTCATGCAAGAGATGGGCTCCTATGACCTTGAACATCTCCGCCCCATGACTTTGTAGGGCACAACCCCACTCCTGGCTCCTTTCATGGCTGGCGTTGAGTGTCTGCAGCTTTTCAAGGTGCACCATGCAAGGTGTCAGTGAATCTACCATTCTGGAGTCTAGAGAATGTTGGCCCTCTTCTCACAGCTCTCCTAGGCACTGCCCCAGTGGGGACTCTGTGTGGGGGCTCCAACTCCACATTTCCCTTCCACACTGCCCTGGCAGAGGGTCTCCATGAGGACCCTGCCTCTGTGGCATACCTCTGTCTGGACATCCAGGCCTTTCCATACATCCTCTGAAATCTAAGCCAATGTTCCCAAACCTCACTTCTTGACTTCTGCATACCTACAGGCCCAATACCACGTGGAAGTTGCTAAGGACGGGGCTTACACCCTCTGAAGCAATGGTTTGAGCTGTACGTTGGCCCCTTTTAGCCACATCTGGAAAGGCTGGGACACAGGGCACCAAGTTCCAAGGCTGCACACAGCAAAGGGGTCCTGGACCTGCCCCACGAAACGATTTTTCCCTCCTAGGCCTCCGGGCCTGTGATGGGAGGGGCTGCCATGAAGTTCTCTGATATGCCCTGGAGACATTTTCCCTATTGTCTTGGTGATTAACATTTATCTCCTCATTACTTACGCACATTTCTGCAGTGGGCTTGCTTGAATTTCTCCTCAAATGATGGGTTTTTCTTTTCTACAGTATCAGCCTGCAAATTTTCCAGACTTTTATGCTGTGCTTCCTCTTGAATGCTTTGCCACTTAGAAATTTCTTCCACCAGATACTCTAAATCATCTCTCCCAAGTTCAAAGTTCCACAGATCTCTAAGGCAGGGACAAAATGCTGCTGGTCCTCTTTGCTAAACCATAACAAGAGTCAGCTTTGCTCCGGTTGCCAACAAGTTTCTCATCTCCATCTGAGACCACCTCACCTGGACTTCGTTGTTCACATCACTATCAGTATTCTGGTCAAAGCTATTAAACCAGTCTCTAGGAAGTTGCAAACTTCCCACATTTTCCTGTCTTCTTCTGAGCCCTCCAAACTATTCCAACCTCTGCTTGTTGCCTAGTTCCAAAGTCTCTTCCACATTTTCAAGTATCCTTATAGCAGCACTCCAGTCTACCGGTACTAATTTACCATATTAGTCCATTCTAATGCTGCTAATAAAAACATACCTGAGACTCGGTAATTTCTAAAGGACAGAGGTTTAATTGATTCACACTTCAGCATGGCTGGGGAGGCCTCAGGAAACATACAATCATGACAGAAGGGAAAGCAAACACATCCTTCTTCACATGGTGGCAGCAAAGAGAAGTGCAGACAGAAGGTGGGGAAAAGTCCCTTATAAAACCATCAGATCTCGTGAGAACTCCCTCACTATCACGAGAACGACATGGAGGTAATCACCTCCATGATTCAATTGCCTCCCACCAGGTCCCTCCCACAACACATGGGGATCATGGGAATTACAATTCAAGATGAGATTTGGGTTGGGACAGGGCCAAGCCATATCAGTTAGGAAAGTGATAATGCATATACACTAAAATGGAATTTTTTAACCTTGATCTATTCAAAACGAGGTAGAAAAAGAAAAAATACATATAAAGGATAAGTAAAAACTAAAAAACAAAATGGAGGCATTAAAGTCAAATATGTTATAAATTACCTTAAGCATACAATTGAAATTTAAATGTTTACATTTACCAATAAAGAAAGATTACCATGTTAGATTTTTTAAGTGTTCAGTTACATGCTCTTTACAAGACACTGAGGACTAAACTCTGACCTTTTTTCTTCTCTTCTCTAAAGTCTTATATAAAGGGCCTGAGGAGTCATGCCCTACAAACCATAAAGTCTCATCAGAGGGGTTTATTTAACCCTAAATAACATGGCTCACTTTCCAACCTGAATCTGGTGTAATATCACATGACAAATAAGGAAGGAAATAAAAATATTTTAACTCCAAATGTATTTCCTTGTCATATCTGGAAATTGTCCTGCAGTCACCTCTTGTGGAGAAAAATCTACATTCTATAGAGAATTCCTTCTTCCCTTTTTTCCATGCATTTTTCTGGATCTGGGAGATAGTCAACTAAGAGTCTGGCACCCTTTTTAAGTCCATTAAGAAACATTTACAATCTATTCTCTCTGAAGCCTGCTACTTTAGGGCTTCCTCTGCACAATAAGAATTGTGGTCTCCACAATCCTTTATCTTAACCCAGACATTTCCTTTCTATTGATCCTAGTTCTCAACCAATTGTCAACCAGAAAATTTTTTAATCTACCTATAACCTGGAAGCCCATCACCCCATACCGTACCTCAACCCCCGGCCCCACTTCAAGTTGTCTTGCCTTTCTGAACCAAACTAATGTACCCCTTGAATGTATTTGATTGATATCATCTCATGTTTCCCAAAGTACAGAAAACCAACCTGTGCCCCAACCACTTCGGGCACACATTCTTGGGATCTCCTGAGAGCTATGTCATGGGCCATGATCAGTCATATTTGGCTCGGAATAAATCTCTTCAATTACAGAGTTGGACTTTTTTTTGTTGACAACTCATAATGTTTACTTTTAAGATGTAAAATTTTTAATAATAAAAAACATATTCCAGATATAAATCCCTCAAAGGAAATCTGGAATAGCTATATTAATATCAGACAAAAGTCAATTGTAAGGCAGAAAGAATTATCAGAATTCACTATAAATTAATTTATATGAATGAAAAAATGTTTTATTTAAAAAGAACATCTAACATATCCAAGTGTATATCCTCCTAATAATATCATTTATATGGCAGAGAAGCCAGCTATTCACCAAACTAAGAACTGCAGTTAAATGATATTTCCGAGCCTCCCCCTAGTTAGGTGGGGCCATTTGAGTAGTTCTCACTAATAGATGTGAGTGAAAATTTCCTGTTTCTTTTCCATGCCCAGGATATGGTCCTATCTATATATAATCATTTATTTAGTAATTCATACTTATTTAATGCTGATTATGATTATTCGAGATACTTAGGTATTACAACAAAGACCTAGCCCTCAAAGAGTTTCAGGATTCAGGGGAAACAGATATAAATAAGCAAGTATAGTGCAATAATAATTGCTATAATGTATTGGAAATATGTACAAGGTACTATAGGAACCAAGAGAATGAAGCACTAAGTTTAGCTAGGAGAGTTAGGCATGGCTTCATATCAGAGAGGAACTGACACTTGAGCTAATTAATGACAACAGATAAAATGAACAGATGGAGAGGCCAACACATTCAAAAGCGTGAGAGACTATATAGCTGGTTTGGAGAAGAGCAAGTAATTCACTATAACCAGAGCACGTGGCCAGGAGAAAAGGACCTGACCTAGGGCAGTGGCAGAGAGGATGCAGAAAAGGGACTTCCAGCAGAACTGATGGAGCAAAGAGAAATGAGTGACTTACTGGAAAGTAAGGGAGAAGGTGGCATGGATGGTTACTCACAGGGAGCTTATGGTGGCCTTATCTGAAAAGAGGAGTAGCAAAGTAGGTTGTGAAGCAGTCATGTTTGAATCTGAAGAGAATGTTTCAGCTGAGTGTCATCTGTGTATACTTGGTTGCTGGAGCAGTGAACTTACATAAATTTGCCTGCAGAATGTCTAAAATTAGAAATAAGAGCACCAAGGATGGCCTAGTTTACTCTAGATACTTAGCAACCTGGTGGTAAGTACCAGAAGAATTGAGGGTCTAAGTCAGAGGGTGACCAAAATCTAAATTATTTATAAAATGTCTCCTCAGTAAATAGTAAACAGTTAGCAGTCTGGGATGGTAAAGCATTTTTAAACCTTTGCTATCAGATTCTCTCAGGACATATAAATCTTTTCTAATAGTAGAACAATCTGGGCCAAGGAAAAAGAAAAAAAAATTAATTTTGTGTTTTAATTATTTTTATTTAAGACCTAGCAGAGCAGAAATTGTCTATTGTCTGCAAAATATTGAGCATGCGCTTGATATCAATCCTTTGTGAAAACTTCCAAACCAAACCTGAGAGATTCCAGGGTATGTTACTCTGGCTGCTCAGTCCCTGTCATGGCCTATGTTCTTTTCCTCAGTATAAAAGTGGCAGAACTATTTTGCATGGGAAGAAAAAGAACTAGCCTATCAGGCTAGCTATCGTTCAAGCTACAGCTCTGCCACCAGGCAAGCTTAAGTTAGCATAGTAGAAATTGCCTGGATCTATGTTTCTGTACATATAATGAATTCTGGCACGAAGGTTTCTATAACAAAAGATTTGGACATGTTGTATGAAAACTGGAATTGTTAAATTGGCATAGTAAATAATACAGTTTGTGTTTACTTTTGCATTCCCAAGGCCTTTGTTATTCAGAATGATAGGGGATAGAGTACTGTGTTTTTTGCTACATTAAAAACCACTAATGAAGATGGGAGAAAGCACGTGCAAGATCTTCTTTAGGATCAAATATTCTAACAAACTACCTAGTTATTTGTTGGTATGCAAAGACAATCGTAAATCCATAGATATTAACTATGTGATATTTACCAAGTATATCTGAAGACAAGAGAAAATACATTTGTAGAACATTGCTCTGCCTAGCTAATGTGATTTGAGTGATAAATTAAGGCCCGCTTGCCAACAAGACTGGTTAGTTGAAACTGCATACTTAAGGCCCTATTTAAGAATTATTATCAAAGTTCCATTGGGGTGGATTTTCTCATTTGCCCTTCCAGATTCAGTCTTGAATTTCTTCTTCCTGTTCTGAACCTGAAGAGTTGATCTCTGCGTACCACATCCCAAGGCTCCCTTGCCCTCCAGCTTCTGGTTAAGATCTTCCCAATAGAGAGCAACATCAGGAAACCAGACAGTGAAAGGAAAGAAAAGTCAGAATACTTACTCCTCACCATCTCCCTCACACACTCCCCATGGGGGCCTCAGGTTTGTAGTAGCTGCATTCTTCTCTCTATATTCACAGCTCCTTATGGAAGGTGTCTACTCCGTGGCAAGGAATGGTAATAATTTCTCACTGTGGATAGTCCCACAGTGGTTCCCTATCACTTGTTGATGTCCCTGAGCTCTTCATTTAGGGACTTCACTAACTAGTTCCTTTACTAAATTCTCTCCAGTTACCCCATCTGTCAAGCATGCCTTCTGTTTCCTGCTCAGAGCTGACTAACAGAACCCATTTGGAAATGTAGTGTATCTACTAAGAGAGGAGTAACACAATGAAACAAAGTTGAGCTATTTCTCCATTAAATCTTAAGTCCTTATTAAAACATGAAAATGGATTTGTGTTTTGATTAGCCCGTATACAGTAAGAACTCAAAGTTTTGACTCAGAGGGATGAGACATGGAATAGGCATGTTTTGATGAAGGTACAAGTAAAAATGAGTGTGGTAAGTGCCCACAATGGAGCAGCTGGGACAGCAGGAACAGCAGCAGCTGGGAGAGGGATCTTACTAAAAGAGAATGAGGAAAGTTGAAAACCATCTCTTTTGATTCCTAGGGGATAGCAGAGAGGGGAATGAAGCCACCACTTTGCAATTTTGCCTGAGTCTAACTTTACTTATGCTCCCTAATGTTTTAGCTCAATATCCAATCACTGCAATTAAGAGAAACTATTGTTCTTTTCCTTATTCTAAGAGCTTATGCCTATTTTCTATTTTATTATATAGATTTCATACATAAAGACCCAAATAAAATTTCTTTTCTCATAATAAGAGTTTCTAAGATTAATATACTTGCACACAAAAATAAGCTGGTATAGAGGTACACATCAGCCAGTATACTTCATATCTGGTAACACTACTGCCTTTCAACTTGCAACTCTTGCCACCTAGTGGCACAATTTGGTCTTACAAGTTGTCAATAACAAGAAGTATGATTTTGGCTCTAAAAATGACAATTTGAAATTCTTAATTTCTTATTTAAATCAATCATTCTAGGGAAATTTCCCACATTATACCATCATGTGGTAAAAAGTCTTCCACAGAATGATACTGCATGATGGACTTTTTAAATAATTAAAGCTAATTAAAATTAACATTAAAACATAAACATTTTGTCTTAGGATTCTGTCCACCTCCTTTGTTCCTTTAAGGTAAGATCAAGGGCCAGCCAAGTAAACTGAAAGCAAATTTGTTTGAAAATTAGCAATAGACATGTCTTTGACTTACTATTATCACAGTTTTCTTACAATACTTATGAACTCTACAGGTTTCCAGTTAAACTTATTATCCCCTTTTCATGTCATGTATTACAAAAATATTTTTAAATCTTATACCTTAATTCAGAGAACGAGAATAAATCCAATAGCCCACTTTTTATTTTCCCATGCACAACACTCTTTCAAATTTAATAAATATTTTTTGTGTAAAGTACTGCTCCAGGTATTGACTTAATTGGAGAAAAAAAAAAAAAGAAGAAAAAATCTTTGCCCTCACCTAAGTTATTAATTATATTCTTGAATACTCATAGAATTAGAGGGATGCGTAATTGAGAAGATAATTTAGAGATTAGCTAACTCAACCTGAATATTTTGTTTGTAACTTTTTATTTACAAAGAAGAAAACGGAAATGCAATTGGTAGGAACAGAAGTTCTCAAAAGCCTATCTTTGAGTATTCACAATACTTTGGATTATAGCAAAGTTATATTTACAATGAGCTGTGAACTTGTTATATCTAAAAAAAAAAAAAAAAAAAACCTGAGTGTGGACCTCAAGCAACTACTTTTTCAATACCCGTCTCCTCTCTGTACTGGTCCCATCTGTATTAGTCTCCTGTCTGCCACTTTCTATGTTCTTCCCAGTATATCTATTTGCTTCCCTGGTCTATCCCCAGCACTAGGGTCTTGTACTGAAAACCAACCTGCTTGACTAGGCCCCTGATGCCCCTTCTGGTTTCCACTCAGCCGTTCTTCAGCTGCAGTGTCAGATCCTGCTTTTTACCAGCCTTAGGTGGGCTTCCGAGACAGGAAAGAAGTCCTAGAAGTCTACCTGAATTTAGGCAATATTGGCAATATCTACATACTCAGCTACTGAATTATTATAATTTGCCTGATTCTGGTAGTGATACTTTGGTATCTTGTAGTGATACTTTGGAAACAACACATGAGTGTGACATCCTCTTTGGACATTATGCTTTTATTTTTTTCATTAGTATCAACAATTACCTTTGGAGCAGTGCCTCTAGCTCCAATTAATTTTCCAGTGGCTTTCCAGTTTATTTAGGCTCATTCATATTATGAGACTTGCAAAGTACCAACTAATAGATAATAGTAGAAGCTACAGCTGTGGACATGATAACCCAAGAATACATATAAAAAAATAGGAAGAGAAGATACTCAGTATGGCTTCGGAGACCCAGTCCTCTCCCATTCTCAGGTCATGTGCTTCTGAGAGAGACATGGCCCAAATCCCAACTGCAGGAGTGAGTATGTGATCCAAGCCTGGTAATTCCAAGTCCTCCCATCCCTTGATCATAGTGACTGATTCAGGAATGATCCCAGAACCTAAGCTAGGCCAGCAAGTAACGATAGACATCTACAAAGTTATCAGAAACATCTGCTCTCTGTAAAGATATCAGAAAAAAGGTAATTGCTTCTCCCCAGCTTGTTAGCTAATAAAGAAAATATAAGCTGAGAGCAGCCAGTGGTCAATTTTGTCATTATGTGGAACTCACAGAATGGAGGATACAGAGCAGAGAGAGTCTGATGACAACAATGGAGTCCATGAATGAAGCCCACCCTACATTCTGTTATTGCTTAGGTTGTTCCAAATTGGGTTTTGATCACTAGCACCAGAGCATAGGACTTTGGCTAGCACCCATATTTTTGGTTGCATATGAAAAACAGGAACCAATTAAATAAATTCCATAAGCTTACCAAATATTTATGAAGAGAAACAAGAAGCTAAAGAAAGAGTCAAACAAAATGAGGTGGTGGTGTAAGATGTAAGATGGATCAACAAAATTAAAATCAAAGTAAGTTCACGTGGTATGGAGATGAAGAAGAAATTATTAGACTTGATAATTAGATGACAACAGGTGACTGCTAAGAAAAGAGTTGTGGATATAAAAAGCAATATCAATAATAGTGGTATATTAGTCCATTTTCTTTTTATTTTATTTTATTTTATTTTATTTTTTTTTTTTTTGGAGACGGAGTCTTGCTCTGTCGCCCGGGCTGGAGTGCAGTGGCCTGATCTCAGCTCACTGCAAGCTCCGCCTCCCGGGTTTACACCATTCTCCTGCCTCAGCCTCCCAAGTAGCTGGGACTACAGGCACCTGCCACCTCGCCCGGCTAGTTTTTTATATTTTTTTAGTAGAGACGGGGTTTCACCGTGTTAGCCAGGATGGTCTCGATCTCCTGACCTCGTGATCCGCCCATCTCGGCCTCCCAAAGTGCTGGGATTACAGACTTGAGCCACCGCGCCCGGCCTATTAGTCCATTTTCATACTGCTGATAAAGACATACCCTAGACTGAGCAATTTACAAAAGAAAGAGGTTTAATGGACTCACAGTTCCATGTGACTGGGGAGGCCTCACAATTATGGCAGAAGGTGAAAGGCACATCTCACATGGCAGCAGGCAAGAGAAGAGTGAGAGCCAAGCGAAAGGGGTTTCCCCTTATAAAACCATCAGATCTCGTGACACTTATTGACTACCATGAGAAAAGTATGGGGGAAACCACCTCCGTGATTCAATTATCTCCCACTGGGTCCCTCCCACAACATGAGGGAATTATGGGAGCTACAATTCAAGATGAGATCTGCAGAGGGACACAGCCAAATCATATCAAGTGGCAAATGAAGATGCAGAAATAGCAAGGGTTGACTTCTTCCAGAGGTTGGGGAGCAATGAGCATAAGGGGCAGAGGGCCAGAGCACTCACTTAAGAGGAAGAAGAGACAACAATTGGCACAAGGAAGAGTAGAATTAAATACAATTCCAAGTTTAAAAAAAAAAATAGAGAATATTAGGAAATTCATACCTAAGAGAGCCTATATTTTCAGTGACTAAGTGAGAAAATATTCTACTAAGAAGCATGTTGAATGGATTAAGGAGTCCATGAATATGTAAAGGTTTGAAGCACCAATCATGGGGAATGAAAGAGAGAATCACTAGAGATTACTAAAAGAATACTACAATTGCAAATGTCATTAAATCCCAAAGAAATATTCTAATGAACCAAAACCCACTGGTGCAAAATCTAATTTCTTGTTATGAGAATAAAAAGAGAGACTAGATTGTGGATAGATAAAACAGCTGAGCATAAATACATAGGAAGACAGCCTGGGCAACAAAGTGAGACCAACCCAGTCTCTACAAAACATAAAAAAATAAGCCTAGTGTGGTGTTATACACCTGTAGTCCCAGCTACTCGGGAAGCTGAGGTAGGAGGATTGCTTAAGCCTGGGAGGTTGAGGTTGCAGTGAACCATGATCATGCCACTGTATTCCAGCCTGAGCGACAGAATGAGATCTTATCTCAAAAAAAAAAAAAAAAGGGAAGAGTCAACATTCAAATAATAATTAGCACAACATTCATTCATATTCATTCATTCAACAAGTTGTTATAAAGAGCATACTATGTGTCAAGCAGTTTTAGGTAACTGGGGATTCAGTAGAAAAGAAACTATAAATGTCCCACCTCTCATGAGGCTTACATTATACTGCAAGAGACAAATAATAAACATATAAGCAAATAATATATAATATAATGTCAGACAGTAAGAGTTCTAGAGTTAGTTCTATGACGAAAACTAAATCAGGGCAAGAGGATAAAAAGTGAATAGGGTTGCTCTTTTAGAAAATATTGTCAGGGAAATTTTCTCCAGGATAAAAAAATGTGCAGATACCTGAATAAGCAAGGGAGAGAGCCATGTGAAGATCTGGAAAATGAGCACTTTGGGCAGAATGAATAGCAAATGCAGAAGTCCAGAAATAGGAATGGGCTTTGTGTGTTTGAGAAGTAGCTAGATTTTATTTTTTAAATAAATTTGTGTATACTTAAGATCTATAATACATTATGGGATACATATAGATAGTAAAAGGTTACTATAGTGAAGCAAATTAACATATCCACTAGAAAGTTATGTGTCTGAATCAGCTTGAAAGTGAAAAACAACAATGGGAAAGGAGATTGAAAAGGTAGCTAGATCATAAAGAGCCTTATTGATGAGAGATATGACCCTTGCTCTCTCTATGATATGGAGGATTCTGCACAGAAAAAATGACATGATAATGGCCTATTAGTTAAAAAGATTGAACTGCTGTGCATATGTAGAGGCTAGCATGGAAAAATCTGTAACTTCTGCCCAATTTTGCTGTGAACCTAAAACTTATTTAAAAGATAAAGTCCACTTTAATGTGCATAAAATAGAAAGTAAATAAAGACAGAATTAATATCCTTAAAAAGGAAGTGTAGAACAAGAATGCCAGTTTGTGGCTACAGAAATCAAGGCAAAGACAGAAGTTTGGTGTATGAGCGTGAGCCCAGGGGAGAAACGGGAATGGAATATATATTTTCACATAGATGACTTTTAAAACCATGGGACCAGATGAGAAAGTGTAAATAGAGAAGAGAAGAGGTCCAAGGGCTGAGTTTGGGATGTATTATCATCTGAAAATGAACCCTTTAAGGAAAAAAAATGTGCTTGAGAGTAACAATGGATTAAACAAAGAAGAGAGATGGGGAGAGGGAGAGAGCAGAAGCAATTTGAATAGCTGTAAGTCTTTCGCTTCAAATTAGTAAGTCTCCTAAAAAACTGGAAGCTGACTTTATATGTTATTTTAATCGTATTACCACTGGCAAAAAAAAAAAAAAAAAAAAAAAAAAAAGCCTTTGGAAACTTTTTGATGGCAACAGCCGTAAAGGTTCAAATAAATTATATGGTAAGAGCTGATGTATAATCGATGTATGGTGATTATGCCATTAAACCATTCTTTGCAGTTTCTTCTCTATATTGTTTTAAAAGTTATCTTTCATACCTCCAACTACTTATTTATCACAGTATTGTCAGAAATTTATTATATATCATGATCACTGACATGAAAACTTACACAAATTCATTGCCCTTAAAAATAAATGCACTCTCCAAAATTAACTTATAGTGATTTTGGGGAGGGCTTTATTTCTAAATAATCCCCTATATATTTGCATTGGTTCTCAAAATAAAGCAAGATTACATATTTCCTTGCTGTCAACCTTGACAGGTAAATTTTTTTGTTTTATCCATTTGCCTACGTATTGGTCAGCTCAGGTTACTATCACAAACCATCATGTGCCCAAAAGGCTTAAACAACAAACATAGATTTCTCATGGTTCTGGAGGCTGGGAACTCCAAGATCAAGGTATCAGTCAATTCAGTTCCTGGTGAGGGTTCTTTCTTCCTGGATTGCAAATAGCTGCCTTCATGCTGTATTCTCACATGGCAGAGAGAGAGAATGAGCTTTCTGGTGTCACCTCTTATGAGGACATTAATTCTATCTAATCAGAGACCTATACTTATGACCTCATTTAGCCTTAATTACTGTCTTATTTCAAACACAGTCACATTCACTGGAAGTCTTTTCAACACATAAATTTTAGGGGGACAAAATAAGTCTGTAACAATCCCATTGATTGATACATAAAATTTACAGATATGTACACATGTAGTTTTGGGTATATTGTACAGAAGGACTATAATTCCTGGAGTTGAGGTGTTAAATTTGCTGATGCAAATACCAACAGAATTTATCATACAATCACAGATGCACTAATCCATGACAGTAATTTTAATGCAATAAAGAATTGAAAATGTGCCTGCTTGACTCTTTAGAAAATGAAGTTCAGACCAGCTACAACAGGAAATGAAAAGAACATAATAAATGACTTAGTAATTAAGTAAAAAACTTTTTATTTTACTCAATAATTTTTTTATCATTTCCCCTATGGACTTCTACCTCTCTTTGATGAAAATAGCTAATCTTTTCAACACAACTGTCTTAAAAAATGTTAAAAGAAATGTTTACTTTATAGCCATATTTTGAGTTTCCTCTGGTTCATCCACTAAATTTTTAATTAACAAAATAGGCAGTATATGAAGAAACGGAGATCCACTAGACTTGACTGTACAGTTCCTGAGGGCAAGGGTGATTTTCTTTACCATTGTTACATTTCCATGTCTAGCACCATGCCTTATATTTCCATGCCTGGTATATTGCTGGTAGGAATTATCTATCTATCTTTCTATTTATTTATCTATCTATCTATCTATCTGCATATACATACACTAACATACATATTCAGAAATATGCATATGTTCTTATTTAGTACATCAATTAAGAAATGAAACAGTGAGAGAGATACTGATAACTGGTTAATATTTTAACTCACTAATTAGACAAATCATCTCTGAGTGTTCATAAATCAACTACAGTATGACATCACAATTGTAGAAACACATTTTTTGAAGATTATACCAGTTGACTCTCATTTGAGTCTTTATTATCTTTTTATTTTGTTCTAAAATTTGCCCATGGCATACCAAAAGATGAAGAACAGTGTGGATTGCGGCCAAACAATCTTCAGGTGATGGGAGATTATTTGCAAACTCTTGTAGTTTCCCAATGGTTAAAAGAGTTGAAATGCCTGGCATTCCCCGAAATCTGATAGCACCACAAGAATTAAAGCACTTATTCTGTGACATTCAACCCTTGCTGACTTTAGTCCATCAATGCCAAAATGTATTGTAATGTTTTATTGAGCCCAGAATTCTCAAAGAGAACTATAAACTCTTCTCTTCCCAGGTGCTCCATGGAAAATAAGTGATCTAGAGGGAAAAAGCTCTGTCTCAAACAAGTCTGGAAATCATAAGCTTGTCTCCTTTAGAGTCTTACAATGCCCACTGGCATATTAAAGACTCTAAGAAATACAAAATTCATTTTTAACTGTGTTTAATTTTGTTACCCCCATACTTCCTGTGCTTCAAATAATCTGTTGGCAGCTCAGCACCATTCCCTGCTCTCCTGTGAAACGGGGTCTCAAGCAGAGAAAAACATTTCTGAGAATGCCTTGTCAGTATGGTTCTAGGTTATAATCCACTAGTAAGAGATGCTCCCATGAGATGTAAAAGGCAGAAGAGAGATATAGCATATGTTTTTCTCCTTTATTACTGTGTACAGACACATAAGCATCAAAAGGTCTGAGGCCCGAAGAGTTTTGCTGCAAATCACCCACTTCTCTTTAAAGAGCTCATCAAGTAGTAAAAAGAAGTAAATAATAATAATGTAAAACATTTACTATTGTGAAAGTTGACTACACAAGTGGGGTCTTTCTTGACATGCTCAACTAAATTGGAGTCAAGAGGCCAGGGGGGAAAAGCCCTCAGGGCACACAGCACCTGCTAGAAGAATTGTCCACAAGCCCAGCTGCTGAAACAGGCTGCTGTAACCTTAAGACAAGTTTTACCTAGTAGCTGCTGAAACGACCTGCCATAACTGTAAGACTAATTGTACCTACCATCGTCATTCACCAATCAGAGCTTGCCAGCTCCCAAAAGCTTCTCTAGTGGCAATGACCTTTCTTTCAAGAAAATAAGTGACATTTCTCTTTCTAATAAAATCCCCAAACTTTCCTTGTTCTTGGAAATACCAAAGATCACCTGGTCTATGTGGTCTATGTGTATGCTCTTAATTGCAATTCCTCCTTCCCAAAATAAAACATCAAATTTAGAGATTTGTCTTAATATTTTATTTTGACTTTGACACTATGTGCCCTCATTTTCTGAACATTTTACATGTATTAATTTATTTAACCTTCACAACAAACTTTTGGGGTGGGAGTTATTGTTTAGGTAATGTCTATTGATATATTAGAAATTGAAATTCAGAAATTTGTACAATTTTTATTTTAAAATGAATTTTAAAGTTATTTTAAAAATAGTAAACCTACCACATATTACCACAAATTACATATTTTTATTAAAAACATTTCCAAAACAAAATAAATGTAGGAAAAAGAGTTTTATCATTTTAGATTTTTGCAAATCTCAATAGTGAATGGCAGTATTCACTATTGATAAAAGTGAGCTGTATCCAGTCTTCTGCATTCAATGTGTCTGTAATATTCTGTTTTGGTTGAAGTATATATTAAAAAAAACTGCAGTCTCACACAGATACATAGTAGAAAATGTGAGGAGTCTTTTAATAGCCTCTTTAGACAATTGTAGGTATAACAGGGTCTCCGATAATGTTGTTTTCTCAACATTGTTTTGTTATATAATTTTTTTTTTTTTTTTGAAACAGAGTCTGGCTCTGTCAGCCAGGCTGGAGTACAGTGGTGCGATCTCACTGTAACTTCCACCTCCCAGGTTCAAGTGACTCTCATGTCTCAGTCTACGAGTAGCTGGGGTTACAGGCATGGCCACCACACTGGGCTAATTTTTATATTTTGATTAGAGATGGGGTTTCACCATGTTGGCCAGGCTGGTCTGGAACTGCTGACCTCAAGTGATCTGCCCAACGTGGCCTCCCAAAGTGCTGGGATTACAGGAGTGAGCCAGCATACCCGGCCCGTTTTGTTATAATGCTGATGAGAAAAAATAATTGATTCCTGGGCAAGGCCATTGTCTGTGTGTAGTCTGCATGTTTTCCCCATGTCTGCATGGGTTTTTTTTTGAGTACTGCAGTTTCCTACCACATCCCAAAGATGTGCACATGAGGTGAACTGGGGTATCTACATGGTTCCAGTATGCATGAGTATGTGTGCGTGTGTAGTGATAAAGAGGTGTCCTGTCCAGGGTTGAGTCCCACTTTGCTCCCTAAGCTGCCGAGATGGGCTCTGGGCCATCCTACACCCTTAACTGGAATAAGCCATTTGGAAGATTAATCAATATAAATTATAGTAAAATTAAAATTAACAAAGTAGATGATAATCCTATAGATGCAACAATAAAATATGTGGCACAAAAGGCTCAGAGAGCCAACCATACTGATCATGGTTTGGTTTTGAACTGTGTGGTAGGAGAAGGTGCTCCTGACCATTTTCACTTTGCAAATATCCCTTGATTTAGCCGATCACCACTACAACCACTGTCCCTCACTGATTCACCAAAAATGGGTAAATAATTATCTTACTTTTTATTCATCTTTCTTAAATTTATGTATCACTCACATTTATTTCAATGTTTAGCAGTAGAAGTGTTTGGGGTCTTAATTTAGAAATTTGATGATATTTTTGTGACCAGAAATGTGCTGTAGGGACTTAACTACTGTTTTTATTAATTAGCCTGTGGAAAAAATTATTTTTATTACACATCATTTTGCTTAAAGTCACAGTCTCCAAGAACTTATCAATGATGTTAAGTAAAGACTTGCTGTACTTTTCCTAAATACTCTCAGCAAAACTCAACAAGTAGTAGTTTCCTAAAGGTTAGTTGCAATGTAGAATCTGAAACTGTATCAGTGAATTTTTTAAGATGGATACATTAAATTTCCTTGGTTTGTCTTGAAGTTTGAATGGATATTTTTTATACATGCATTATTTTGTAAACATTATGCATTGGTCGTTTATACAGTGTTATTTCAATGAGTTATACACACCTTTCAAATGCTGACAAATTGCATTCTACAAAAAAAAAAAAAACTCATTTGTTACTATCATTACTAAGCTCTTCAGAAACATCTCTAACTATTGGGAAGCCTCAACTTCACAGTGATGGGTAAAACTTTTCCAAATATCTAATTTTCACCTGAAAGGTCAAAATTTAACCATTAGCCACAATACTGTCAGTTTTTTTTCTTGCAATGACAGACCCACTTTATTTCTGAGACAGATCTCCCAAATACCTAATCTGAATGACCATAGGTTTCCTGTCTCTCAAGTAAAAAATGGCATTCCATTTTTAAAAGCTGGGGAGCCTAGGTCAAATCATCTCAAAATAAGTGCATTTTCTTAAGAAAAGCATCATATTTTAGTATGCAGCAGAGTGCTTTATGCTGACATTGTCATTTTGTCACAATTAACATTGAAAAGATGTGTTCTCAAGGGTTGAGATTTAATAAAATAAATCATATTTGCCACTTCATCGAGAACATTTGTAAGGGAAATGTACTTTTTTTCTGCAAGTGTGTGATGATGAAGAATCTCAGGACTGCTTCCACTGCTTTGTGCCAGTAACTTGATTCATGCAAAGATATTAGCAGTTTCACCCACCGTTTTGTATCTTCAGCGCAATCGCCAATATAGTGTAAAAAGTAAATAATATCTTAGTATTATTATGAAAATAGTTTTGACCTCAGGGACTCCAAAAACAAGTCTTGAGGACACCAAAGGATCTGGGGACCACACTTTCAGGACCACTGGTCTAGTCCTTCCTGTATGTTACTATTAGATTCTTTCTAAACTGTTTCTTTCCTCCTGGATGATTGTTCTCCATCTGCTATAGCACAGAACTCAAGCTTCTCAGCCAACTTTTAAAGGATATATCATACTCTGGCACCAGTAAATCTTTCCAACATGATCTTTCAGAATCACTCTCCAGCAGGAGTCCCCAAGGCCCTGCCATGGACTGGTACTGGTCAGTGGCCTGTTAGGAACTGGGCCACACAGCAGGAGGAGAACAGTGAGCAAGCGAGCAAAGCTTTCTCTGTATTTACAGCCACTCCTCATCACTATCATTACCACATGAGCTCTGCCTCCTGTCAGATCAGCAGTGGCATTAGATTTTCATAAGAGCACAAACTTTATTGTGAACTGTGCAAGCAAAGGATCTAGGTTTTGCTCTCATTATGAGAATCGAATGCCTGATGATCTGTCACTGTCTCTCATCACCCCCAGATGGAACCATCTAGTTACAGGAAAACAAGCTCAGGGCTCCCACTGATTCTACATTATGGTGAGTTGTATAAATATTTCATTATATATTCCAATGTAATAATAATAGAAATAAAGTGCACAATAAATGTAATGCACTTGAATCATCCTGAAACCATCCCCCTACCACATCCATGGAAAATTGTCTTCCACAAAACCAGTCCCTGGTGCCAAAAAGGTTGAGGACCGCTGCTCTACAGTTACCAAATACTACTCTATAAGCCAGTCAGAGCTATTCCCTAATTTCTACCTTTCTCTAGCTCTAATATAGCACACATTATTTGCTTGTATGAAACATTCTAACTCTTCCTCACTGGTAGAAAATCACAGCCAGCTGAGGTCCACCTTTTTCAACAACGCCCTCTCTGATTGCCCCTATCTGCAGTGATTCCTCCATCCTATATGTTCAGCATTCATTGTCTCCTTGACCATCCTATATAGTCTCCTTAGCACTTCCTGCACTGCCTTTGTTGAATATATTGTTTGTACTTGTACTATTTTTTTTTTTAACAAATTAGTCACACTTTTATGCACTGGTGCCTTATCTCTCCAGCTCCCTAAGGGCTGAGACTGTGTGTTACAAATCGTTGTACACAACACAATGGGAGATACATAAACTCAAAAATAGTTTTTGATTGGAAAGTTGTAATTGTTCTAACTAGTCAGGCTGATAAAAGCCAACCCCAACAATATTCCAGAAATAATTTGCTATCTAATCAGTAATAAATATCTTTCATGGAATGTCAAATGGAAAGAAAAAAATGGGTCATAAATTTCAGCCACAATTATTTATACTCCTTTAATATAGTCCTTAGGACTACACTATTTGAGACAAACATTTCTTCAGACTATAAGCTTGACAAAGTACATACATTTGTTGATGAACTATTTGATGGTCGCTCCTCTTGGGGATAATTTCTGTGGTCCTAGTGCAATAAGTACTGGCTCTGGGTTGTGTGTTCATAACTAGAGATCGTTTTACTAACGAGATGTCTAAAGACTATGCTGCCTCTGGGCATATTCTGACAGCTTTGACTTTCTCTGAGGGTTTATCATAGAGGAAATAAACAAAATGATGCTACAGCCATTGTAAGTACAGTAAGTAAAATGTTTTGTCTCTCTCTAGGCAACAGGATTGCAGCTTATCAGTAAATACATTACTATCAAGAGGCCTTGAATTTCATGATACCTTGAGGTTCTCATTAAGGCTATCATAGTGCACAATGGAAATGTATTTTTAGATATCAAAAAATGCTTTCATTAACTTAGTCTTTTTAAATGAGCAATTATGGGAGGTAAACATTCTTCACGCTGATTTTCATTTTCTAGAAGCTAGCATTAGAAAAATCAACATAACAATAGTTTATAATCTTCATCTAAAAAACTCCCAAAGAATTCAGTGAATGTGTAGGATTTAGTGTATGGAAGTGTAAAAGGGGAGTCAGGGAGGGCAGGGGATATGAACTGAGACAAATTTGGAGATGAAAATTTTACATTTGTCTAAATGTAATCTAATTTTTTTGAAAACATATATACACATGCCCATAACCTCTTTTGTATGGTTACTATGAAATAGGCAGGGGCTAGAGGTGGATAACACCACTTTATCTGTGCTTTCAGTCTCATGTGTAAGAAACATCTTACATGGAATTGAGTTTGTCCCATTTCTTAAAGTTAATATCAATTCTTGAGGATAGATTTTTTCAATTAAATAAAAATATCCCATTTAGTATGAGATTAAGATCCAAAAAATGACAAAAGGATCAATGAAACAATAAGTTGGTTCTTTGAAAAGATAAACAAAATTGACATATCACTAGCTAATTTGAATAAGAAAAAGTAAAGATTCAAATAACCACACTCAGAAATTATAAAGGTGACATTACCACTGATATCACAGAAAAACAAAAGATCATCAGAGATTACTATAAACGTCTCTATGTACACAAACTAGAAAATCTAGAGGAAATGGATAAGTTCCTAGAAACCTATAACCTCCAAAGATTGAACCAGGAAGAAATAGAAACCCTGAACAGACCAGTAACAAGTAATAAAATCGAATCAGTAATCAAAAATCTTCCAAAGAAAAGAAAGCCCAGACAAGACAGATTCTAGCCAAATTTTACCAGACATACAAAGAAGGCTAATATTTCTTCCTAACTCATCCAATGAAACTGATATCACCCTGATACCAAAATCAGGTAAAGACACAGCAAAAAAAGGAAAACTACAGGCCAATATCCATCATAAACATAGAGCAAAAATCCCCAGCAAAGGGCCAGGCATAGTGGCTCACGTCTGTAATCCCAGCACTTTTGGAGGCCGAGGCGGGCAGATCACGAGGTCAGGAGATCGAGACCATCCTGGCCAACATGTGAAACCCCGTCTCTACTAAAAATACAAAAAAAAATTAGCTGGGCATGATGGCGGGCACCTGTAGTCCCAGCTACTGGGGAGGCTGAGGCAGGAGAATGACATGAACCTGGGAGGTGGAGCTTGCACTGAGCCAAGATCGCACCACTGCACTCTAGCCTGGGCAACAGAGCAAGACTCTGTCAAAACAAAACAAAACAAAACAAAACAAAAAATCCTCAGCAAAATAGTAGCAATCCAAATCCAGCAGCACATCAAAGAGATTAATTCACCATGATCAACTGGGTTTTATTCCAGGAATGCAATGATTGTTCAACATTCACAAATCAGTAAATGTGTTCACCATATAAACAGAATTAAAAACACAAATCGTATGACCATCTCAATAGATACAGAGAAAGTATTCAATAAAATCGAACATCCCTTCATGATTTAAAAAAAAAAAAAAAACTTTAACAAACTAGGCATTGAAAGAACATGCTCAAAATAATAATAGCCATCTATGACAAATCCATAGCCAGCATTATACTGAGTGGGAAAAAACTGAAAGCATTACTTCTAAGAATTGGAATAAAGCAAGAAAATCTTGTTCCAATTCAACATAGGACTAGAAGTCCCAGTTAGAGCAATCAGGCAAGAGAAAGAAATAAAAGCCATTCAAATAGGAAAAGAAGAAATCAAATTATCTTCGTTTATGATGACATACTTTCATACATAGGAAACTGTAAAGACTCCTACAAAAGACTTCCAGGCTTAGTAAACAACTTCAGGAAAGTTTCAGGACACAAAATCAATATCCAAAAATTAGTAGCATTTCAATACATCAAAAACATTCAAGCTAAAAACCAACTCAAGAACTCACTTCCATTTACAATAGCCACCAATAAAATAAAATACCTAGGATTATATTTAACCAAGGAGGTGAAAGATCTCACAATAAGAGCTGCAAGACACTGATAAAAGAAATCACAGATGACATAAACAAATGGAAAAATATCCCATTCTCATGGAATGGAAGAATCAATGTTGTTAAGATGATCATACTTCCCAGAGCAATTTATAGATTTAACACGATTCTATCAAATTATCAGTGTTATTTTTCACAGAATTAGAAAAAAAAATCCCAAAATTCATATGTAACCAAAAAAGAGCCCAAATTGCCAGAGCAATCCTAATAAAAAAGAATAAAGCTGGACGTATCATATTACCTGACTTCAATTTATACTACAAGCCTAGAGTAACTAAAACAGCATGGGACTGGTACAAAAATAGACACATAGAACAATGGAACAGAATAAAGAACCCAGAAATAAAGCCACATATGTATAACCAGCTGAACTTTATCAAAATTGATAAGAATAGACAATGAGGAAAGGACACTCTATTCAACAAATGGTGTTGGGAAAATTGGTTAGTCATAGGCAGAAGAATGAATCTAGACCCTTATCTCTCACCATATACAAAAATAAACTCAAGATGGATTAAAAAGTTAAACATAAGACCTGAAACTATAGAAATCCTAGAAGAAAGTCTAGACAAACTCTTCTAAACATTGGCCTAGGAAAAGACTTTATGATGAAGACCCCAAAAGCAAATACCACAAAAACAAAAATAGACAAATGGAACTTAATTAAACTAAAAAGCTTCTGCACAGCAAAAGAAATAGTCAATAGAGTAAACAGACAATCTACAGAATGAGAGAAAATAATTGCAAATCATGCCTCTGACAAAGGACCAATATCCAGAATCTACAAGAAACTCAAGTAATTCAACAAAAGCAAACAAACTCATAAAAAGTGGACAAAAGACATGAACAGACATTCCTCAAAAGAAGACATACAAGTGGCTGCATATGAAAAAATACTCAATGTCACTAATCATCATGAAAATTATGCAAATTAAGCCACAATGGGATATCATCTTACACCAATCAGAATGGCTATTACTAAACAAAAAACAATAGATGTTAGCATGGATGTGGAGAAAAGGGAATGCTTATACACTGTTGATGGCAATGTAAATTATCACAATCTCTATGAAAAACATTCAGATTTTTCAAATAACTAAAAATAGAACCGCCATTTGACCCAGTAATCCACTGCTGAGCATTTACCCAAAAGAAAAGATATCATTATATACAAAAGACACCTTTACTTGTATGTTTCTTCCAGTACTATTTACAACCACAAAATTATTGAATCAACCTACAATGGTGGATTGGACAAAGAAAATGTGGTATATATACATTACAGAATAACAAACAGCCATAAAAACAATAAAATCATGTCCTTTGCAGCAACATCGATAGAGCTGTAGGCCATTCTCCTAAGTGAAATAACTCAAAAACAGAAAAATTAAATACCACTTATTCCCACTTATAAATGGGAGGTAAACAATGAGTACACCTTGACATAAAAATAGAAAAAATAGACATTGGGGACTCCAGAAGTGGAGAAGGTAGAAGAGGGGTGAGGGTTAAAAAATTACCTATTGGGTACAATGTTTACTATTTGGGTAGTCTAGAAGCCCTAATCTCACCATTACACACTATGTCCATGTAACAACCTGCACATGTACACCCTAAATCTACATATAGAGATATAGGTATACACCTGTATCCTTGAATCTATATATATATGTGCATATATATGTGTCTGTATATATATTTATGTATATACCTATATATGGGATATTGGGATATATACACACATATATATGGCATATATGCATACATATATATGATATATATGGGATATATGCATACATATATATGATATATATGGGATATATATTCACATATATATGATATATATGGGATATATATTCACATATATATGATATATATGGATATATATTCACATATATATGATATATACGGGATATATATTCACATATATATGATATATACGCACATATTTATATATATCCATTTAGATATGCTCATATGCCTGTCTTAAAAACATAAAAAAGAGTTAATAACATATAAATCTTGAGGAAATTATATTAATTATAACAAGAACCACTTGTTGCTTATTAAAAGTACAGATTCCTAAGCAATGCTCTAAAGCTAAGGAATCTGCATTTCTCCAGGTGGGGCCTGGAATATGTATTTGACAAGTTCCAAAGGTTTATTGCATATATTCTGAAGTTTAAGAACTACTGATGAAGACAGACCATCGAAAGCTTTGATGAGTATCCCTCATTCCATGTAGACTTATGGAACCTTCCCATCTCAATTGTATGGCCATGATCTAATTCCAAACGAAATTTTCATCTTAATAAAATACAGGAATCTGAAATCAACCATTGGTAAGTGATATGGTTTGACTCTGTGTTCTTACCCACCTCTCATCTTGTAGCTCCCATAATTCCAACATGTTGTGGGTGGGACCAAGTGGGAGATGATTGAATCATGGGGGCGGGTCTTTCCTGTGCTGTTCTCATGATAGTGAATGGGTCTCACGAGACCTGATGCATTTAAAAATGGTAGTTTTTCTGCACAAGCTCTCTCTTTGCCTGCTGCCATCCAAGTAAGACATGACTTGCTGCTCCTTGCCTTCCACCATGATTGTGAGGCCTCCCCAGCCACATGGAACTGTAAGTCCATTAATCCTCTTTCTTTTGTAAATTGTTCAGTCTCAGGTATGTCTTTATCAGCAGCATGAAAACAGACTAATACAGTTAGTTTTCCCTTGGGAAAACAGCTGATCATCACTAGAGTTCAAACAATCCTATCAACTGGGATCTTAGCAAGTGTTACACAGTAGACCATTCTAGGCTACAGAATATAAGTTTATGAAAGCAGCAACTTTCTCTGTTGCCTCACTGCTATATCTTCCATGCCTGGAAGATTGGACCCCTAATAAATACTCAGGAAATAGTCATTCATCCATTCTTTAGCAAGAACCCCAAAAAAAATTTTCATTTTCTTCTTAGGAAATTTTACCACCTTCATGTGGAGACAGAATAGAATCCCTTAAAATAACATTTTTGTTTTGTTTTGTTTTAGAACATAAGCATCAATGTGTAGGCTAAAGCCATGATTTAATGAGGACCTAACAATGATTAATAATGATTTGTAACTAACATTTTAAGATCATCAGCATAGTAAGGAGATTTTTCTTATTTTACCATTACAATGTTTACATGAACATTGATCATTTTAAAATAATGTGTTGCCTTAAGTAAATATTCTCATATGATCTTGTTTTACTCTAACATTTTTTAGCTATCACAAAGGCTACATTACAAGAGATCTCAGAGGTGAATCATAAAACAAATATATTACATATAAATTATTGAGGTTTTTTCTCATATTTTCTCTTTCATTTCATAACAAAATAATGCCTAATGTATTAGGTGCCTCAGGTCTGTCACTAAATTATTATGAAAACAATGACTGTTGATACTAATCTTAGCACTTTGTCGGAAAACATTTTGTTTTCCTGTGAAGACAGTATTAAAAGCTCTCAGTTAAAGCAATGAAATTAAAGCAGTACGTAAACTTACAGACTATTTTACTGTTCGTCATTATAAAAGTTTCAAGCAAATTTGAAAGGTACTGCTGTCATGTAATAATATAAATATGTCTTCTGGGCCAGGTGCAGTGGCTCACACCTGTAATTCCAGCACTTTGAGAGACCAAGGTGGGTGGATCACCTGAGGTCAGGAGTTCAAGAACAGCCTGGCCAACATGGCAAATCCCCGTCTCTACTAAAAATACAAAAATTAACCAGGTGTGGTGATGCTTGCCTGTAGTTCCAGCTACTTGGGAGGCTGAGGCAGGAGAATCACTTGAACCCAGGAGGCAGAGGTTGCAGTGAGCCGAGATCACACCACTCTACTCCAGCCTGGGCAACCGAGCAAGACTCCGTCTCAAAAAAAAAAAAAAAAAAAAGTCTTCTGCACATCATGACTGAAAGACTGCATATCACATAAGAAAGTAAAAGAGAATTGTTCACATGAGCTGTTTACATTGCTGTCAATTGTAAACCTGGGTGATTACAACATCTACAAACTGATCACTAGACATAACTATTGTTTACATCCTAAAACACAGTGGTCAAGCCAATAATCATTATGACCTAATTTACAATAACACAAGCATGAGACCAGCAGACCTATGCATTGCATCAATCAAAGACAAAGTAATCATCACTAAAACCACAAGTAGAAGGAAAACATCAAAGCCAGTCACAGTGGCTTATGCCTGTAATCCCAGCACTTTAAGAGACCAAGGCAGGAGAATCGCTTGAGCCCAAGAGTTGGAGACCAGCCTGGACAACAAAGTGACTTCATCTCTACAAAAAAATAAAACAGTTAGCTGGATGTGGTGGCACATGCCTGTAGTCCCAGCTACTCAAGAGGCTGAGGCGGAAGGATTGCCTGAGCCCAGGAGATTGAGACTGCAGTGAGCTATGATCATGCCTCTACACTCCAGCCTTGGTGACAGAAACAGACTGTCTGAAAGAAAGGGAGAGGGAGAGAGAGAGAGGAAGAAGGAAGGAAGGAAGGAAGGAAGGAAAGAAGGAAGGAAGGAAGGAAGGAAGGAAGGAAGGAAGGAAGGAAGGAAGGAAGGAAGGAAGGAAGGAAGGAAGGAAGGGAGGGAAAACAGCTGCTCATGAACCCAAGTGAGGTAGAGTAACTGATAAAAAGCCTGTGTAAATGTGTAGCATCAAGGAAAGCATCATCTTAGTACTGTGAACTTTCAATAATCATTATTAGGTTAAGGGATTACAAATCAGAAAGTAACCCATAAGTATGATGATAAATGATTAACATTGTTCTGTAAAAACTAAGGACTATTTTGAAAATAGCTGTTATAAGATGCACTACTATAGGACTGACCAATGAATCGTGGCCAACATACCAAGAGTTCAGGGATTTAATAAAATAAATATGAAAAGTCTTATTTTAGTTCTACTACATAGCATAACCATAACAAACAATGAAAAAAATCTCTAAACTAGGTTTGGAATTGAGTATTTATGTTTAAGGAAATTGTCAAAGCTTTTAGGTATTTGCATTTTTATTCAGAGATTTCTATCCTAACAACAGATTACTGAAATGCATTAAGGCATTTAGAATAAAAAATAACCCACATTTACCTGATTAAGGATTTTGTAACATATTATTATTGGTGCTTTGGTATGGATCTTCTTAAATTACTTTTGCACACATTATTTAATTTATTCTTCAAAGATCTCCACAGGAACTATAGAGGAAAGCTGTTATTATGTCTACCTCTTGAGAAAAAATACTGAGAAGAAGAAATTTTGTAAAAACTTTATGTGAGTTTATATTCAGTCTGCATCAGAACGACAGATCTGATTCAGCCTAAAGATACAAATCATCTAACGTTCAGATTTTCTACTCACGTTTCTGTGTCCAAAAGTTTTGGAAGATTCATACAATTATACAGATAAGTAAGGTTATAACTCATATTTATGAAACAAAAAAACAAATATTCAACTAGAGGGTTTGTTCATTTACAAAAAAATTCCTGGAGAGAAAGGAAAGTACCTGAGGTGACTAGATACTCAGTAGATTAATGGGCAATTTTAATGTTTTTCCTAAATTAATTTTCCCATTAGTCCTGCAAGGTAGGGTTGTTATATCATTTTATGTAAAATGTAGCTCAGAAAGTTTGAGAAATAATGAAGTTAAGGTTTTCCCCATTGCCCTAGTGCTTCTCAAACTAATCCCCACAATGCCCTGATGGCAGAGGAGAAAGAACATGGACCGAAGGTCTAGGGTCCCAACTGCTCTTGCCCTTGTACTATCACTAACACCCTTGTCACATCCACATGCAGCCTAGGTTACCTCCTACAAGGACAACACCAGACCCTCCAGGCACACTGCGTCCAGATACACACAAGCCATGTCACAACTCTGGGATTCTGACTTCCCAACTCCTTCTGCCCTATGCTTACTTCATTACCTTAAACCCCTTACTCCTCCCCAAAACCCAATTTAAATGTCATCTCCTGAGTAAATCCTTCAGCCTGTTTAGACACCTACAGAGAATGACCTACACAACATTTTGCTCATACATGAGTAAGAATATTAACTACTTTTATTGTGATTTATTTATGTCCTACTGTGTCACTAGACTTGGAGCTCTCTGAAGGCAGAGAGCTACCTGGTTCATTCTGATATTTCTAGTACCTAGCATGGTTCCTGGGAAAAGATAGATTTTCTATGTATATTTGTTGAACAAAGTGCTGGCAGGTAAAGTAGAAAACCTTGTAGCCATTGGGTTGTTTGAATGCAAATATGCTTCCAAAATATTTCTAGGTAGAGAATGAGAAAATAGCTAAAAGTAGCGTGTTCTCATTATTCTTTGAAACATTCTTTCTACAATCTTGCTTTTTCAAAACTGTTTATCATTGATTAAAGGGCTGGCTAGGAAAATTTTACATAGCTGAAACTATGGCAAATTACTAATTAGTACCATCCAAATTAATAAGATATGGGTGTTTCTAAAGGGAAAACAAACAATAAGAACTGGAATGCCCCCTAAATAGCTGCTTGCTTTTAATAATCAGAAAATCAGATTTGACTACCTTATTTAATATTTGTATCTTATTTCTATATCTTACTCAAAAATCCTAATGTCGTGAAAATAAATTTTTATAAAGAGTTTTGAAAGTAGATGTTTTTAAAATTTCAAACCTCAGAGAATATCTCATACAAAGTTTTAGCAAAACATACCAAGTAAAACTTCTATTAAAAGAAAGAAAGAAATAGGCATCACTGTCCTCTTTTTACTCATTCATCTCTGCTAGCCTTAGGGAAATATACATTTACGTGGAAATTGCACATTTTCAAAAACTACAAAGCAATGACAAGATAACAAGATGAAAAACTTTTCTCCTCTACCAAAATCAAAGGCAGCTGAGTTCCTATTCTTCCCTGATTTTGTGCAGCTGAGATTGTTGCTCTAATAATTTCAACAATAATAACATGAGTAATAGGTTACAAGAGGTGATATTTCTTTATGGAGTTCGGTTTTTTTTTCTTATGGGGTTGTCCCCACCCCAAGAGCAGCAAATAATCCCCTGACTATTCCTAAAACAATTGCAGGTGATGGACCAGTCGACACGTGCCACAGAGGGCTCCAGCAGGATGGGCGGCCTTCGTGCGTCCCACAGGGCCGCTTTTATGACAGTTTGTCCAAACATTAAAAAAAAAGCAACTACCACAGCAACGAGGTTCACAGAAAAAGAGGCAAGCTAGGCATGAAAATACTCACTGATTCCTGAGTGTGTGTGGTTGAAAGTTGTAGCCACGAATCTTGGCAGAAGGGCTCCTTTGAGGGCAATGTGAAAGGTCAACGTTTTTGGCATAAACTAACAAAACACAAAGAAGGGGAAAAAAAGAAAAAGCAGCCCCCCTGGGGTTAATTATAGCAGAAATATCATCCAGTCTGGAGCTTATAGAACTATAAACCCACCTGCTGATTCTCCTTTCTTCTCCTTCCATGGGACGGGAAGGCAGCCAATCAGAAGCAGTTATACATCCCACCCACCTCGCCGCTAATCCGTTGCAGGTTGGCAAGAGAAAGCTAAAACAAGATAAGTGCCTCCATCCTCTCCTGCCTTTCCAATCAGGGTTAATACTGATCGTTATTTGGTCACTGGCTAGTCCAGCTGCATTGATTGCTACCTCCTCCTCCTCTCTCATATTTGCATTTGAATTGCCTTCATCCTAACACTAAAATGGCTCAAAGCTTGTTTTGCCTGACCTTATGGAGATAACATGCACTTCTTCATAATCAGTCAGTATCTACCATCTGTGTCTTCCTTGAACGATGCCTGGATAATGTTCACTTCTCCCAACAGATGCTCTAAGAATGATCAGGCTTTTTCTCTTCTGTAAGCATGAATCCTTATAATATATACATGTAACATGCATACATATGTCTATGTGTGTATGCATATATGCATGCAGTCTGATTATATTGCTTCATCTTGGATAATTTCAAGCTGCTTGGTTGGTGATCATTTGGCTTTAAACACTTTTATAAATAGCATAGTCTCATTTTGACTAAAGATGAGAATTTTAGTTCCATCTGTATAGGAAGCTCTTAAATTGCAGCATATTTATATGGTGAGACTTGGTAGCTGGGAATGTCAAACTGTAGGCTTTACTAACAAATGTGATTTGCCAAGTACTCTCATAATATTTGAAACACTAAATTAGGCACTTCTTGCAGCCAGAAAAAATGGCAGCTCTTTCTCTTATTGGGTTTATATTCTAACAAATATCACCATCTGCTATTTATTCTTCTTATTTTGAACATGGTATCACAGAGACACAACAAGTTTAAATGAATCTGTAAGATTCTATAGTTAACATACTCCATCCAGGGAACTGGAAAATCTTTAGAAGTTATTTTTCTTAATTCACTTTTACTGAAAAATATTCTCTCACTCATATTGGATTAAGAGTTTAGACCCTGAAGGCAGACTGTCTGAATTCAGATCTTACCTACCTCTACCAGTTGGTGATTGTAGAACTCAAGCACCCTACTGAACCAATTTCTCCATCCACAAGGTGAAAATAACAGCCATACCTATTCTTCAGAATTGTGGTTAAGGGTTAAATGAATGAATATACATAAAGATCCAGGTCTACAATAAATTCCGTGTCAGCATGAATCCTTACCCATGGGCTGTGACACTCCCCAAAAGGCACATGCTTAAGCCCAATGTTCAAGTCTATATGGCCACCATTTCTGTATTCTTATATACATTTTCAATGAAAATCACAAGTCTAATATAAATGTGAGTACACCCACATTTGCTGAGTAACCACTGTGTGTCTTCAACTTCTCCAATATTGTTAGTTGCCTTTTCATCTTTTCATCTTTCACGTCTTCCTTACCAACATAATCTTTTTTTTACCGTGGAGTTATCAATATGTCCAGCTAAAAGAAAGAAAACACATTTCCCAGACTTTTATTCAGATGGGGGATTCATCACAGTTTTATTCAGATGGGGGATTTATTCACAGTTTTGGCCAATGAGATATCAATGGGAGTTTTTGGTTGAGATTCCTGAGAAATCTCCTTGAAAGGAAGCAAATTCTACTAACATGTGGAGTTTGCTTTTGCTCTTCTCTTTCTTCCTGCCTGCAGAGTGAATGTGATAGCGGGAGCCCCAGCAGCCACCAGGTGACCATAGGAAAAGAAAGACTCTGGGGATGGCTGAACGAAGGGGTGATGAGAGCCTGGGTCATGCCTGCGTAGCCCTGGACTAACTCTCTTCCAACTGACTTCTCATTAGGAAGTAAAAGATAAACCATTATCCTACCTGAACTGCTCTTATTTGGGTTTTCTATACATACAGCCAAACTCAGTCCCTAATATAAGTGGGCATCATCGTCCCCACTCACAGATAAAGTTAAGGAACTCATGTAATGACACAGCCTGGACACGGCAGAACTGGATTTGGAACTAAAGCAATTTGGGCCCAGAGCTAACATGCTAAATTATACACTACAAGCCTCTTTAAAAAGTACAAACAAGATTAGATTTAGGAACCAGAAATTGACTTTTTATCCTATCTATGCACTCCCTTTCCTTGATCCACCATTCATTCCTTTGGACAACTAACCGCATTTAGTGTACTAAGTATCAAGCACACTGCACCAGGTGCTGGAGATGTTACACTGACAAGCCAGACTAGATCCCTGCCTCATACAGCTTGTACCTGTCGGGGTATAGATGAGAACATAGACCATTGCAATATTATAAGCACAATCATGTGGGTGGTACAAGGTTCCATGGGAAACAAAGGAGGAGTTCTAGCCCAGTCGGTTTTCTCTCCTTCCCCAAAAATATAGTGACTAATTGTCCAGATGTGCAGAAAAAAAAAATCAGAAAAAGTGAGCTGCTCTACTTAAATAGCCTCATAGACTATTTTCTCCTGAAGGAGAGGGGAGCCAGCTGGAAAATTTTCCTTACACCTTCTCGACGTGACACAAGATTCCTCAGCCTTTTTTCACATTTCATATGCAATCACTCTTACAATTGTTCTTACCCTTGACATAACAGAGGTGAGAAATATTTCCCAATTCTCCCACAAGTGGCATTAAAAGGGTTGTTACTCTGCTATGGTTAGTCACGCCCATGTCTCTCCACAAGCTGTGTTACTGTCTGCCTTCAGAAGCTGTCTCTTCAGTCTATGTTGTAATAAGGCTATCACCACTCTGCTTGCCTTTGTTCACTTCCATCCCTCCTGGATAGAATGGCAATTGGAAAGGAACAATGAGGATCCTCCCTTTAAATCTTCTGCAGCAGATTCACGTAAAATAATTTCCTTCTCTGTTTCACAAAGCCCAAACCTTTCTTCTGACGCCGCCTTGGGCTTCATCTATGATTCATATACCTAATGTATAAAGACCCCCTTTTGTTAAGCACTGCATCAGGAAATCGAGTAAGATAAGACTACTCTCTCTTGTTCTCAACCCCCATGTCCTTCTCTCTCAATAGAGCAATATACCTCATAAGATTCTAAAAAGGAAAGGCAGAATGAGATTGTTAAAACCTCTACTGCATTTTGATCCTATTTTACCTGGTTATCTATTCATCATTTGCCTTCTGAGTATGAAATACAGAAGCATCATGCTGCTCAGGGGAACATCAAGCCGTACTTTGGTGGTTTCTATCATTGACAGGCACCAACATGGAATCACTTTATAAACGTAAAAGCATAGAAAATATTCAGGTAATAGATACAGCACAAATAAGAACAAAAACAAGCAAATGTATCACTTCATTTACTTTATTTTAATTGTCCTTAGTGGCTTAAAAGCATGGCACAGACTATGTTTTTTGCATGAATAATGACCCCTTTTGTCTTCCAAATTTTTACAATAACAGACTTCTCTGCCTATCTCACTTCTTAACACATTATTCCTGGTTATACCATTTGTCACCATAATTATGTGACTTGAAGGACAATAATCTGGTGAAACAAGGACTTTGGGTTTTCATTGTAAACTCATGACTTCTTATATGACCTTGTAGGAATTATCCAAGCTCCACAGTCTCATCATTAGAATAGCAGTGACAATAACCTACCTCAGAGGTTTATATGAAAACAGGCAGATTTTTTTTCAAATGGTGATAAGACACTTTTCACAAACAAAGGACTTTGAAGCTGAGTTATCATTCTCGGACTTATGCTGTATTTCCAATTACGGGATGAAGTCATTCACTGATTAATCATTACTAAAGCTGCAGTCTGTTCCTATGAAGTGCAACCACAGGGCAGAAGAGTGTCAAGATGAAATATGCATTGAAATATCACTCTCACAACTTTGGATAACAAAAGGGGCTATTGGTTCTTTTCATTATCACAGAAAACTTCTGAGCTCTTTGTGTCTTCATAGAAAACTGAACACAGGGAAGCTTGATGGAGGGGAATCAAGGATGAAAACACTAATTCCCATAATTTATTCTTGCCATGCTGAAGAAGAATCAGAAATAAACATGGAACTGAGGCTGCCATCTTATACCATCTACCCCACCTGTATTCAGCATCTGACAGTACCAAGTCTTAGCATATTGGGCAGAAAATCTGATTCAGATAACAAAATTGTTCTCCTCACAAGACCCCAGTGTGCTAACCCTTTTCACCATCATTACTCCCTCTTTCTAAGTTTCCTGTTGCATTCCTGAGTCTCTCACTCAATTTTTGTACACTCTTGTCATTGTTCTGTTCCACAGTGCTGGGCCCTCTCCATTTTCTGTAATTTCAAGAGAAATTTCCACCAATAAAAGTTTTACTGATGGTGAATATTTACATTTATTAGGGCAAAAAGTGGCAGCAGCCATTAAACTTCACCCTGCTGGAATCCTCTCCTAAATGTTCCCATAATCCCTTTGGACCTCAAGTGTGAGCTTTGGGTAGGATGATAAACAGGCACATGGAAAACTGCTGAGTCTAGGTCTCCCTGTTTCCATGCTTGCCTCTCCTCCCCCTTTCATGGTTTTCTCCATGAAGCTGCCAGGGGCCTTTTGAAAATGTGAATCAGACCATTTCACTCCTTTGCTTAAAACACTGCACTGGCTTCTCATAAACATAGGAATAAAATCCAAAGCCTATTGCGTGACTCATAAAGACTTATGGGCCACTAGCTACCTCTACAATCGCACTTCCACAGCCTTCTTGCCCAACCACCCTAGCAGCAAGGTTGCGATCCTCATATGCCCCAAGCATACTTATGCCTCAGGTCTCTTCAGTTAGCTTAACCTCAACTAGGATGCCTCTCTGATAATCACAGGCTTATTATATGCCTTCATTCAGGTTTAAACTCAAATCTCACCTTAGCATAGAGGCATTCCTGATCACTCTGTATTCAAAGCCTCCTGGCTCTCGGCTATTACCTTACCCTGATTTATCTTTATAGCGTCTATCGACTGTTGGTGTTATATTATTGTTCATTTGTTTACTTGTTTGGAAATTTACTAAATATAGACTCCATGAGGGCAGGGACTTGGTCTGTTTTGTTCATCATAGTAGGTATCTTCAGCACACAGAGAAGTACATGATTCAAAGCAGACATGCAATAAATATGTTTTGAATAAAAGAGAAAGGGAGGGAATAGGGCAGGAGGGTAGAAAGAAAGGCAGGCAAACAGGGTCTATAGTGGACCTTTAGGAAATTCCAACAGACCTGAAGCTGAGGGATCTGACTGTTAGAGGGAAAACTAACCAACAGAAAGAAATAGCATCAACATCAACAAAAAGGACATCCACACCAAAACCCCATCTGTAGGTCACCATCATCAAAGACCAAAGGTAGATAAAACCATAAAGATGGGGAGAAACCAGAGCAGAAAAGCTGAAAATTCTAAAAACCAGAACACCCCTTCTCCTCTAAAGGATCACAGCTCCTCGCTAGCAACAGAACAAAGCTGGACGGAGAATGACTTTGATGAGTTGATGGAAGTAGGCTTCAGAAAGTTGGTAATAACAAGCTTCTCCAAGCTAAAGGAGGATGTTCAAACCCACTGCAAAGAAGCTAAAAACCTTTAAAAAAATTAGACAAATGGTTAACTAGAATAAACAGTGTAGAGAAGACCTTAAATAACCTGATGGAGCTGAAAACCATGGCATGAGAACTACGTTACACATGCACAAGATTCAGTAGCCAATTTGATCAAGTGGAAGAAAGGGAATCAGTGATTGAAGATCAAATTAATGAAATGAAGCAAGAAGAAAAGTTTAGAGAAAAAGAGTAAAAGGAAACATACAAAGTCTCCAAGAAATATGGGACGATGTGAAAAGACCAAATCTACGTTTGACTGGTGTACCTAAAAGTGATGGGGAGAATGGAACCAAGTTGGAAAAAACTCTTCAGGATATCCAGGAGGACTTCCCCAACATAACAAGGCAGGCCAACATTCAAATTCAGGAAATACAGAGAACTCCACAAAGATACTCCTCAAGAAGCACAACTCCAAGACACATAATTGTCAGATTCACTAAGGTTGCAATGAAAGAAAATATGTTAAGGGCAACCAGAGAGAAAGGTCAGGTTACCCACAAAGGAAAGCCCACCAGACTAACAGCAAATCTCTCAGCAGAAACTCTACAGCCAGAAGAGAGTGGGGCACAATATTCAACATTCTTAAACAAAAGAATTTTCAACCCAGAATTTCATATCCAGCCAAACTAAGCTTCATAAGTGAAGGAGAAATAAAATTCTTTACAGGCAAGCAAATGCTGAGAGATTTTGTCACCACCAGTCCTGCCTTGCAAGAATTCCTCAAGGATGCACTAAACATGGAAAGGAGTGACTGGTACCAGCCACTGCAAAAACATGCCAAATTGTAAAGACCATTGATGCTAGGGAAAAAACTGCATCAACTAACAGGCAAAATGACCAGCTAACATCATAATGACTGGATTAAATTCACACATGACAATATTAACTTTAAATGTAAATGGGCTAAATGCCCCAATTAAAAGACAGAGACTGACAAATTGGATACAGAGTCAAGACCCATCAGTGTACTGTATTCAGGAGACCCATCTCACGTGCAGGGACACACATAGGCTCAAAAGAAAGGGATGAAGGAAGATCTACCAAGCAAATGGAAAGCAAAAAAAAAAAAGAGCAGGGGTTGCAATCCTAGTCTCTAACAAAACAGACTTTAAACCAACAAAGATAAAAAAAGACAAACAAGGACATTATACAATGGTAAAGGGATCAATTCAACAAGAAGAGCTAACTATCCTAAATATATATGCACCAAATACAGGAGCACCCAGATTCATAAAGCAAGTCCTTAGAGATCTACAAGGAGACTTAGACTCCCACACAATAATAATGGGAAACTTTAACAACCCACTCTTAGTATTAGACAGATCAATGAGACAGAAGGTTAACAAGGATATCCAGGACTTAAACTCAGCTCTGCACCAAGCAGACCTAATAGACATCTACAGAACTCTCCACCCCAAATCAACAGAATATACATTCTTCTCAGCACCACATTGCACTTATTCCAAAATTGACCACATAGTTGGAAGTAAAGCACTCCTCAGCAAATGTAACAGAACAGAAATCACAACAAACTGTCTCTCAGACCACAGTGAAATCAAACTAGAACTCAGGATTAAGAAACTCATTCAAAACCACACAACTACATGGAAACCGAACAACCTGCTCCTGAATGACTACTGGGAAAGCAACAAAATGAAGGCAGAAATAAAGATGTTTTTTGAAACCAATGAGAACAAAGAAACAACGTACCGGAATCTCTGGGACACATTTAAAGCAGTGAGTAGAAGGAAATTAATAGCACTAAATGCCCACAAGAGAAAGCAGGAAAGATCTAAACTTGATACCCTAACATCACAATTAAAATAACTAGAGAAGCAAGAGCCAAAAAAAAATTCAAAAGTTAGAAGAAGCAAGAAATAACTGAGATCAGAGCAGAACTGAAGGAGATAGAGACACAAAAAGCCCTTCAAAAAATCAGTGAATCCAGGAACTGGTTTTTTGAAAAGATCAACAAAATTGATAGACTGCTAACAATACTAATAAAGAAGAAAAGAGAGAAGAATCAAACAGACACAATAAAAAATGATAAAGGGGATATCACCACCGATCCCACAGATCTATAAACTACCATCAGAGAATACTGTAAACACCTCTGTGCAAATAAACTAGAAAATCTAGAAGAAATTGATAAATTCCTGGACACATGCACCAAGACTAAATGAGAGAGAAGTTGAATCCCTGAATAGACCAATAACAGGCTCTGAAATTGAGGCAATAATTAATAACCTACAACCCAAAAAAGCCCAGGACCAGACGGATTCACAGCTGAATTCTACCAGAGGTACAAAGAGGAGCTGGTACCACTCCTTCTGAAACTATTCCAATCAATAGAAAAAGAGGGAATCCTCCATCACTCGTTTTATGAGGCCAGCATCATTCGGATACCAAAGCCTGTCAGAGACGCAACAAAAAAAGAGAATTTTAGACCAATATCCCTGATGAACATCGATGCAAAAATCTTCAATAAAATACTGGAAAACCGAATCCAGCAGCACATCAAAAACTTATCCACCATGATCAAGTGGGCTTCATCCCTGGGATACAAGGCTGGATCAACATAAACAAATCAATAAATGTAATCCATCACATAAACAGAACCAAAGACAAACCACATGAATATTTCAGTAGATGCAGAAAAGGGCTTTGACAAAATTCAACAGCTTTTCATGCTAAAAACTCTCAATAAATTTGGTATTGATGGAACATATTTCAAAATAATAAGAGCTATTTATGACAATCCCACAGCCAATATCATACTGAATGGGCAAAAACTGGAAGCATTCCCTTTGAAAACTGGCACAAGACAGGGATGCCTTCTCTCACCACTCCTATTCAACATAGTGTTGGAAGTTCTGACCAGGGCAATCAGGCAAGAGAAAGAAATAAAGAGTATTCAATTAGGAAAACAGGATGTCAAATTGTCCCTGTTTGCTGATGACATGGTTATATATTTAGAAAACCCCATCATTTCAGCCCCAAATCTCCTTAAGTGGATAAGCAACTTCAGCAAAATCTCAGGATACAAAATCAATGTACAAAAATCAAAAGCATTCTTATACACCAATAACAGACAAACAGAGAGCCAAATCATGAGTGAACTCCCATTCACAATTGCTACAAAGAGAATAAAATACCTAGGAATCCAGCTTACAAGGGATGTGAAGGACCTCTTTAAGGAGAACTACCAACCACTGCTCAATGAAATAAAAGAGGATGCAAACAAATGGAAAAACATTCCATGCTCATGGATAGGAAGAATCAATATTGTGAAAATGGCCATACTACCCAAAGTAATTTATAGATTCAATGCCATCCCCATCAAGCAACCAATGACTTTCTTCACAGAACTGGAAAAAACTACTTTAAAATTCATATGGAACCAAAAAAGAGCCTGCATTGCCAAGACAATCCGAAGCCAAAAGAAAAAAGCAGGAGGCATCATGCTACCTGACTTCAAACTATACTACAAGGCTACAGTAACCAAAACAGCATGCTACTGCTACCAAAATAAAGATATAAACAATGGAACAGAACAGAGCCCTCAGAAATAACACCACACATCTACAACCATCTGATCTTTGAAAAATGTGACAAAAACAAGAAATGGGGAAAGGAGTCTGTATTTAATAAATGGTGCTGTGCAAACTGGCTAGCCATATGTAGAAAGCCGAAACTGGATCCCTTCCTAACACCTTACACAAAAATTAATTCGAGATGGATTACAGATTTAAATGTTAGACCCAAAACCATAAAAACCCTCGAAGAAAACGTAGACAATACCATTCAGGACATAGGCATGGGCGAGGACTTCATGACTGAAACAACAAAAGCAATGGAAACAAAAGCCAAAATCGACAAATGGGATCTAATTAAACTGAAGAGCTTCTGCACAGCAAAAGAAACTACCATCAGAATGAAGAGGCAACCTACAGAATGGAAGAAAGTTTTTGTAATCTACCCATCTGACAGAGGGCTAATATCCAGAATCTACAAAGAACTTCAACAAATTTAGAAGAAAAAAATCAAACAACCCCATCAAAAAGTGTCCAAAGGATATGAACAGACACTTTTCAAAAGAAGACATTTATGCAGCCAACGACACATGAAAAAATGCTCATCATCACTAGTCATAAGACAAATGCAAATCAAAACCATAATGAGATATCATCTCGCACCAGGTAAAATGGCGATCATTAAAAAACTCAGGAAACAACAGGTGCTGGAGAGGATGTGGAGAAATAGCAATGCTTTTGCACTGTTGGTTGGAGTGTAAACTAGTTCAACCATTGTGGAAGACAGTGTGGTGATTCCTCAAGGATATAGAACTAGAAATACCATTTGACCCAGAGATCGCATTACTGGGTATATACTCAAAGGATTATAAATCATGCTACTATAAAGACACGTGCACATGTATATTTATTGTGGCACTGTTCACAATAGCAAAGACTTGGTACCGACCCAGATGTCCATCAGTGATAGTCTGGATTAAGAAAATGTGGCACATATATACCATGGAATACTATGCAGCCATATAAAAGGATGAGTTCATGTCCTTTATAGCAACATGGATGAAGCTGGAAACCATCATTCTGAGCAAACTATCGCAAGGACAGAAAACCAAACACCACATGTTCTCACTCACAGGTGGGAACTGAACAATGAGAACACTTGGACACAGGGTGGGGAACATCACACACTGGGGCCTTTCATGGAGTGGGGTCATGGGGGAGGGAAAGCATTAGGAGAAATATCTAATGTAAATGACAAGTTAATGGGTGCAACAAACCAACACGGCACATGTATACATATGTAACCAACCTGCACGTTGTGCATATGTACCCTAGAACTTAAAGTATAATAATTTAAAAACAGAGAAAAAAAATAACATGAGATCTGATTAGAAGAGTGGTTACCAGAGGCTGGGGAAGGGAGAGGGCTGGGGAAGGATTGGTGAACTGGTACAAAGTTAATTAGGAGGAATAAGTCTTGGTGTTGTATTACACAGGAGAATGACTATAGATAACAATATCATATTGTATATTTCAAAATAGCCAGAAGAGAGTATTTAGATTTTTCCACCACAAAGAAATAATAAATGTTTTAGGTGATAGATGTGCCAAATACACTGATATGATTGTTACACAATGTACACATGTATCAAAACATTACACTGTCCCCAAAAATACATACAATTAGTCCATGTCAATTAAAAATACACTAAAACTAAAAAAGTAAAATCAACTCCAGAGTCCAACCATTTTGAGTTGTAAATCCTAGCTCCAACACTAGCCACCCATGTGACCATTTGCAAATAACTTCTCTGAGATTCCTTATCAATAAAATAAAGATGTTAAAGACAGTGACTCATGGGGTTGTGTACTAATATAATACAATAAAATGCATTAATTAATATAATGAAATAATAAATTCGAGAGGAGAGAGTAGTGGTTAAAAGTAAAGATACTGGCATCAAATTATCTAGGTTCAAATTTCAGGTTTGCTACTTGCTGGCTTTATAATCTTGGACAAGATATTTAATCTCTGCCTTGTTTTCATCATCTGTAAAGGGTGATATGTTAATAGCCATCTCATAACAAGTGAGTATAAATAGAAAAAATAAGAACATCAAAGAAGTAAAAGTGCTCAGTCCTGGATCACCCCAAATGACCAGTTTGAAGAGAAGAGGAGAGGGCACTGAGAAAGTGCTGCCAGTGACATATGGGGAAAACCAAAATAGTGTGGTGTGATGCAAAGCTAGCAGAAGTTTAATTGAGGAAGCCAGTGTGATCAACTGTGTCAAATGTTCTGATAGATAAACACAAAGATAAGTACTTTCACATCTATGTTCATCAGGGATATTGGCCTGAAATTTTCTTTTTTTGTTGTGTGTCTCTGCCAGGTTTTGGTATCAGGATGATGCTGGCCTCATAAAATGAGTTAGATGGGAATTCATTTTTGTCTATTGTTTGGAATAGTTTCAGAAAGAATGATACCAATTCCTCTTTGTACCTCTGGTAGAATTTGGCTATGAATCTGTCTGCTCATGGGCTTCTTTTTTAGTTGGTAGGCTATTAATTACTGCCTCAATTTCAGAACTTGTTATTGGTCTATTCAGGGATTTGACTTCTTATTGGTTTAGACTTGGGAGGGTGTATGTTTCCAGGAATTTATCCATTTCTTCTAGATTTTCAAGTTTATTTGCACAGAGGTGTTTATAGTATTTTCTGATGGTAGTTTGTATTTCTGTGGGATCAATGATGATATCCCCTTTATCATTTTTTATTATGTGTATTTGATTCTTCTCTCTTCTCTTCTTTATTTGTCTGGCTAACAGTCTATCTATTGTTTTAATCTTTTCGAAAAACCAGCCCCTGGATTCATTGATTTTTTGAAGGGTTTATCATGCCTGTATCCTTCAGTTCTGTTTTGATCTTAGTTATTTCTTGTCTTCTGTTAGTTTTTGAATTTGCTTGCTCTTGTTACTCTAGTTCTTTTAATTGTGATGTTAGGGTGTCATGTTTAGATCTTTCCCACCTTCTGATGTGGGCATTTACTGCTGTAAATTTTCCTTTAAACACTGCTTTAGCTGTGTCCCAGAGATTCTGATACATTGTGTCTTTGTTCTCCTTGGTTTCAAAGAACTTATTTACTTCTGCCTTAATTTTGTTATTTACCCAATAGTTATTCAGAAGTGGGTTGTTCAGTTTCCATGTGGTTGTGCGGTTTTGAGTGAGTTTCTTAATCCTGAGTTCTAATTTGATTGCACTGCAGTCTGAGAGAATGCTTGTTATGATTTCCATTCTTTTGCATTTGCTAAGGAGTGTTTTACTTCTAATTATGTAGACACTTCTAGAATAAGTGTGATGTGGTGCTGAGAAGAATGCATATTCTGTTGATTAGGGGTGGAGAGTTCTGTACATGTCTATTAGGTCCACTTGGTCCAGAGCTGAGTTCAAGTCCTGAATATCCTTGTTAATTTTCTGTCTTGTTGATGTGTCTAATATTGATAGTGGGGTCTCCTACTATTATTGTGTGGCAGTCTAAGTCTTTTTGTAGGTCTCGAAGAACTTGTTTTATGAAGCTTGGTGTTCCTGTATTGGGTGCATATATATTCAGGATAGTTAGCTCTTCTTGTTGCATTGATACCTTTACCATTATGTACCTGCTTTCTTTGTCTTTTGTGATCTTTGTTGGTTTGAAGTCTACTTTACCAGAGACTAGGATTGCCACCCTGCTTTTTTGCTTTCCATTTGCTTGGTAAATATTCCTCCATCCTTTATTTTGAGCCTATGTATGTCTTTGTACATGGGATGGGTCTCCTGAATACAGCATACCAATGGGTCTTGACTCTTTATCCATTTTACCAGTTTGTGTCTTTTAATTTGGACATTTGGCCCATTTACACTTAAGGTTAATATTGCTATGTGTGAATTTGATCCCGTCATTATGAGGCTAGCTGATTATTTTGCCCATTAGTTGGTACAGTTTCTTTATAGTGTTGATGGTGTTTACAATTTGGTATGTTTTTGCAGTAGCTGGTACCATTTTTTCCTTTACATATTTAGTGCTTCCTTTAGGAGCTCTTGTAAGGCAGGCCTGGTGGTTACAAAATCTCTCAGCATTTGCTTGTCTGTAAAGGATTTTATTTTTCCTTTGCTTAAGAAGCTTAGTTTGCCTGGACATGAAATTCTGGGTTGAAAATTTTTTTCTTTAGGAATGTTGAATATTAGTCCCCACTCTCTTCTGGCTTGCAGGGTTTCTGTAGAGAGATCTGCTGTTAGTCTGATGGGCTTTGCTTTGTGGGTAACTCGACCTGTCTCTCTGACTGCCCTTAACAGTTTTTCCTTCATTTCAACCTTAGTGAATCTGAGAATTATGTATCTTGGGTTTGCTCTTCTTGAGGAGTATCTTTGTGGTGTTCTCTGTATTTCCTGAATTTGAATTTGGCCTTTCTTGATTGGTTGAGGAAGTTCTCCTGGATAATATCCTGAAGAGTGTTTTCCAACTTGGTTCCATGCTCCCCATCACTTTCAGGGATGCCAATCAAACATAGGTTTGGTCTTTTCACATAGCCCCATATTTCTTGGAGGCTTTGTTCATTCCTTTTCATTATTTTTTCTCTAATCTTGTCTTCATGCTTTATTTCATCAAGTTGATCATCAATCTCTGATTTTTTTTCTTCCACTTGATGGGGATTCAACTATTGATAGCTGTGTATGATTCACGACGTTCTCGTGCTGTGTTTTTTAGCTCCATCAGGTCATTTATGTTCTTCTCTAAACTGGTTATTCTAGTTAGCAATTCCTCTAACCTTTTTTCAAGGTTCTTAGCTTCCTTGTATTGGGTTAGAACGTGCTCCTTTAACTCAGAGGAGTTTGCTATTACCCACCTTCTGAAGCCTACTTCTGTCAATTCATCAAACTCATTCTCCATCTAGTCTTGTTACCTTGCCAGCAAGGAGTTGTGATCCTTTGGAGGAGAAGAGGCATTCTGGTTTTTGGAATTCTCAGCATTTTTGCGCTGGTTTTTCCTCATCTTATGGATTTATCTACCTTTAGTCTTTTAATGCTGGTGACCTTTGGATGAGGTTTCTGAGTGTATGTCCTTCTTGTTGATGTTAATGCTCTTCCTTTCTGTTTGTTAGTTTTTCTTCTACCAGTCAGGCCCCTCTTCTACAGGTCTGCTGGAGTTTGCTGGAGGTCTGCTCCAGACCCTGTTTGTCTGGGTATCACCAGCAGAGGCTGCAGAGCAGCAAAGATTGCTGCCTGTTCCTTCCTCTGGAAGGTTCATCCCAGAAGGGCTCCCGCCAGATAGCAGCCAGAGCTCCCCTGTATGAGGTGTCCATCAACCCCTGTTGGGAGGTGTCTCCCAATCAGGAGGTACGGGGGTCAGTAAGCCAATTGAGGAGGCAGCCTGTCACTTAGCAGAGCTCAAGCGCTATGCTGAGAGATCTGCTGCTCTCTTCAGAGTTGGCAGGCAGAAATATTTAAGTCTGCTGAAGCTGTGCCAACAGCCGCCCCTCCCCCCAGGTGCTCTGTCCCAGGGAGATGGGGGTTTTATCTATAAGCCCCTGACTGGGACTGCTGCCTTTCTTTCAGAGATGCCCTGCCCAGAGAGGAGGAATCTGGAGAGGCAGTCTGGCTACAGCAGCTTTGCTGAGCTGCGGTGGGCTCCACCCAGTTTGAACTTCCCAGTGGTTTTGTGTACACTGTGAGGGGAAAACCATCTACTCAAGCCTCAGTAATTGCATATGCTCCTCCCCTCACCATGCTCAATCAACCCAGGTAGACTTCAGACTGCTGTGCTGGCAGTGAGAATTTCAAGCCAGTGGATTTCAGCTTGCTGGGCTCCATAGGGGTGGGATCCACTGAGCTAGACCACTTGGCTCCCTGGCTTCAGCCCCCTTTCCAGAGGAGTGAATGGTTCTGTCTTACTGGTATTCCAGGCACCACTGGGGTATGGGGGAAAAAAAAAAAAACCTTCTACAACTAGCTCGGTGTCTGCCCAAATAGCTGCCCAGTTTTTGCTTGAAACTCAGGGCCCTGGTGGCATAGGTACCCCAGGGAATCCTCTGGTCTGCAGGTTGTGAAGATCGTGGGAAAAGCATAGTATCTGGGCCTGAATGCACCATTCCTCATGGCAGTCCCTCATGGTTTCCCTTGCTAGGGGAGGGAGTTCCCCAACCCCTTGTGCTTCCTGGCTGAAGTGATACCCCACCCTGCTTTGGCACACCCTCTATGGGCTGCACCCAGTGTCTAACCAGTCCCAGTGACATGAGCCAGGTACCTCAGTTGGAAATGCAGAAATCACCTGCCTTCTGCATTGATCTAGTTGGGATCTGCAGAATGAAGCTATTCCTATTCAGCCATCTTAAACGTATCTGATTAAAATCTTAACAGTAAATTGCTAATATAGCCAATGATGAGATAGGTGAAAATGCAACTTGTACTCCAAAACATAATCATGGGTGGCCCTATCCTTATCCAAGCGTCTACGATTACCCATATTCTGGTTCTACTATGTTCTGACTCAGATTTACCTATATTTTCATATACCAGCCATGCTGGGGAGATTCGGCATAAGCATTTATCTCTTCTCCTAATGTATACATATTTATCTACCAAGAAGAAATGACATGGAGGATTGTATCAGTCAGGTTACAGATAGAAAACTACAAGCTCTCCATAAATGGGTAAAGAAGAGAGATTAATACATTGATAATTAACAAAAGTGGGGTCAGGACTAAGGAAAATGTGTCAGGGAATTATGAGGCATGCAGAGACTAACAATGGAGGGAAACAATTAACTGTCCCTAGGCCTGAAGGAGAAACAAAAAGAAAGCAGTTTGGAAGAACAGCAATACAAGTTAATCTTAGCAGGAGCTGTAATTCTCTATAGCAAAATTCAACCACTGCCCATTCATGCCTCAACAGGTAAGTCTCTATAGGAAATGCCCCAATGTTTGCTTCCTCCCACACCCCAATATCCTGCTGATGTCTTCCATTGGCTAAAACCAACTGGGATCCAGAGGACAAAGAAGCTAGTTGCAGTATGCTTTCCCAGGGCACATAACAGGATGACGATGGGTGGAGAGTGGATATAAAAAGACCAGTGGAGAATATCCAGCACAGAGAACAATGTACATATTTCAATAAAGCTATTAGAGACAGGAAATAAATGAAGGGTGATTACTGATGAAGCAACATGGAATAAGAAGATGAACTGATTTCCAAGAAGAATAAGTGAAAAAGTGTCCAAATACAGTCATAACACCTCCCCTTTGCTTCAGCAGACTTACATGATTATAAATGTTCATGAAAACAAAAATGAAAAGAAGAATCTAAGTTGATAGCATTAGACATCTCGTGAGCAATGATGGGTGTCAGAACATAATGACGCCTTCAAAGTTCCAAAGGAAGAAAACAATTTTAACCTAGTGTACTCTACCTAGCCAGATAATAAAACATAAAAACAAGATATAGAAATTTTCAAACATATAAGAATTCCAAACATTTACACGCCTGAAAGCCTCTCTTAAGAGTTTGTCTGATTATATGCTCCAATAAAACAAGAAAGTAAACTATCATGACAAAAGAAGAAATTGAACTACTTGAAAAAAGCAACTGAGAGAATTTCTGAGCTTGGAAAAACTCAAGACTATAATAAATGCAGATAATGTAAGTAATTAAAGAATGAGAGATAAATCAGCCCTCACCAGATATTAAAAGAAAAAAAAGCAATTTTTAAAAAGGCAGCTTAAATTTGAGCGAAACTAAAACATGGCATGAATTTGAGTAAATGATAAAAAGATAACTCTTTTGAATTTGATACTAGATTTACTTTCTTTTGCATGACACTGAATCTTGACTTTGTAAACTTAGAGAAGGAAGTATAATCACAGTGTATGACTTGACTCACAAAGCAATATTTTTTAACAGCTGAAATACTGTGAGTGTTATTTACAGGTAGTTTTCCAACTTTGCCCCTCCTTTTGGAGTCCCCAGTGTTTATTGTTCCTACCTTTTTGTCCTTGGGTACCCAAGTTTAGCTCCTACTTATAAGTAAGAACATTCATTATTTGGTTTCCTGTTTCTGCATTAATTTACTTAGGATGATAGCCTCCAGTTGCATCCATGTTGCTACAAAGGACATGATTTCATTCTTTTTTGTGGCTACATAGTATTCCATGGTGTATGTGTACAACATTTTCTTTATCCAAAATGATTTTTCTTTATAAGCCATTATGAACAAGTTGATACTTTTAAGTATGTGGATGTTTTATTTTAATAATAACTTTAAGTAAGACTTTTTTCTCTAAAATCCTGTACCTGTAATGTAATTCTCTCATTTTCAGGTCTACCTATTAAATATTTGCTTAGATATATCCCATATATACTTTAACTTCAAAATACATCCTCTTCCCAGTCCTCCCCTCCAAAAACAACTGTTCCTGCTTCTCTTCCTCCTACCATTCATATTTTACCTGCTGACCCAGGTAAAAAGATGGGAATTAATTTAGACACCACCTCCCACAGATACACACACACACACACACACACACACACACACACTCACTCACTCACTCCTACATCCAGCTTGTCATAGAGTAGAATCATTGTATGTTATTATCTCTCTAAATCATTCCCTCTTTTGCTTTCCTAGTGCCTTATATCAGTCCCTCTTTATCCTAATAGCTTCATAAGTGGTCTTTCTCACCACTTCCCAACACAGCAATCTATATTTCACACTGCTGCCAGGGGACTTTTTCTAAGCTCAAATCTTATGCCATCTCTCAATTCTCTCTGAAATTCACCTGAAAACATCACCTTTATTCCTTTCAGAATAAAATCTAAATTCCTTAGCATGGCGCACGAAGAACTCAACATGACCCCAAATGCTTGATGCTCCAATCACACCAAACATGAAGCATTTCTCCAACAGAACAAGATTTTATAATAGAAATCATATATAAGGCAATCAATTTTGAAACCTCTTTTGTACTGTATAAACTAGTATTGATTACAAGCATGTCTCTGTTGAGAATTAATAACTGGCCAGCCAAGGTGGGCATAAAAGCTTATACAGACAAAACATGGAAACATGTGGGTGCTCTGAATGCATGGCTGGATGCTCTGCCAACATTTCTTTGGACTTCTGCCCTTGGGCTCTTTTGTTTACCTTCTACAATCATGATAAATTCAGCAAACTCAATTGTAAGGTCAGGACCCATCAACAGAAGAAACTGAGGCTGTGTGTGTGGAGAGTAAATGAGAAAACATTTTAATTTTGTCCATTTTGATGTTTTGCTTAAAATATGTTTTTAAAAACCCTTAGAACAATAGCAAATATCTTTTTTATCAAAATTTCTGCAAGAGAAACAAAAACTTACTATAAAAGTCAGAGGCTCTCAAGCATCTTACCTATGTTTTTCTATTGAAGTATGACTTTTAATATTGGAAGATTTCTTACGAAGATAGCCAAACAGACTCTACGTCCTCTACCTGCTAATTTTTGCTAGTGCGTTTTGACTTACCAAAATTATCATCATTTTTAGAAAGGTTATTCTGATTCTCTCAGCCCAAATCTAGCTCTCTTTATTGCTGCCATTGCGCTCTCAACATATTTTTCTCCTTAAACCTAGCACCCTATGTTACAATTGCTAATTTAATGCTCTCTCTCCTGCCTGCTCTGAAAAGGAACTTGAGAGTAGAAGCCCTCCTTCATCTATGTATCACTATGGCTTCAAGTGATGTTTCAGACATAATAAGCTCACAATACATGCTTGTTAAAAAGATTTATTGTGCAGAGCATATTGATTGAGTGCATCATTGCTATTCTTGTTTGTTTTGCAAATTTTAAATTGTTCAGGAACTCCTTCCTGGAAATTGTCTCAGAAGCTTCAAATTTCTAAGCTATAATAATCTATTCCCCAGAATTTATTACTGTAACCCATATGCAAATTGGGGTAAAACACTATTGAAAATCATTCTATTTCTTTCATATCCAGGGAGCTGGACTACACTTAAACTGTTATCCATCCTAACTGATAAAAATGATTAAATGGCATTGTCTTCTGAAATCTGGTTTCTTGCCAAACTAGGAAAGCATTTAGAAATCAATAACTCATAAAACTTGCTAATAGCTTCAAATAAGCTTTTTCAGAATTGTTCCATTAGTGGAAGTGCCTGGATAACGTGTTGTATCCACCCTCTCCTTCACACAGTGAACATTAAAACACCAGCTGTGTATATTTATTTATTAAATTGTTTACTTAAGATTTATAATCTACCTTCCTCTAAAATAATTGTATGAGAACTATCGGCTAGGAAAATCATTAATATCTGTGTTTCAGGGACTTTATGATTCATGAGTGTGTGGCTGTAGCTAATAGTAGTTAGGTTCTAACTCAGTAGCTTAGTTTTATATCTGCTTCCTCTGGCCTTTGTATCAGTAACTTTTCAGGAATAGTTTATAGATCAAGAATATTGTTATATTACATAGTTTGTGTACAGAATATAGAATGAGTCTGTATGATTCTGTGTGTACAGAAAACGAAGAGAAATTATTTAGTGCTTTCTCATATAATCAAATGATGGTAAGTTTATTCTAAAGTTCAATAACTACAGCTGAGAATTCAAAAGAATAACATTATAGGGAGAGTCATTATACTTCAGAAAAAATCCGTGGCTATAGCAAACAGCACACTTTAAATGGATGCATTATCTTGTATGTGAGTTATGCCTCAATAATTAGGAAAAATCATACCTACAATGACACAAAATATGAATAGCTTTATAGGGCTGGGAAGGTAAAGATAACATAAAGGTGTATGAAGGAAATTTTGGGAGTTATGGAAATGTTCTGTATTTTGATTGCGGTTAGTCTTTATTTGGATTAACATATTTGTCAAATCTTATTAAATACGAAAAAGCACTTATTTTATTTTATATAAATTACACCTCAATAAAACTGAGTTTAAAAAATCAATGTCTAGACAAAGCAAAGCACTGTTAAAATGCTATTTTAAAGATTTATAATAATAAATAATGCATACTTTTTTAAAAATTATACTTTAAGCTCTGGCATACATGTGCAGAACATGCAAATTTGTTACATAGGTATACATGTGCCATGGTGGCTTACTGCACCCATCAACCAATCATCTACATTAGGTATTTCTCCTAATGCTATCCCTCCCTCAGGAGCCCATCCCCGACAGGCCCCAGTGTGTGATGCCCCCCAGCCATGTCCATGTGTTCCCATTGTTCAACTCCCACTTATGAGTGAGAACATGTGTTCTTTTCTTAGTTTGCTGAAAATGATAATTTCCAATTTCATCCATGTCCCTGCAAAGGACATGAACTCATCCATTTTTATGGCTTCATAGTATTCCATGGTGTATATGCACCACATTTTCTTTATCCAGTCTATCACTGATGGGCATTTGAGTTGGTTCCAAGTCTTTGCTACTGTGAACAGTGCTGCAATAAACATACGTGTGCATGTGTCTTTATAGTAGCATGATTTACAATCCTTCGGGTATATACCAAGTAATGGGATTGCTGGGTCAAATGATATTTCTAGTTCTAGATCCTTGAGGAATTGCCACACTGTCTTCCACAATGATTGAACTAATTTACACTGCCACCAACAGTGTAAAAGCATTCCTGTTTCTCCACATTCTCTCCAGCATCTGTTGTTTCCTGACTTGTTAATGATTGCCATTCTAACTGGCATGAGATGGTATCTCATTGCGTTTTTGATTTGCATGTCTGTGGTAACCAGTGATGATGAGCTTTTTTTCATATGTTTGTTGGCTGCATAAATGTCTTCTTTTGAGAAGTGTCTGTTCATATTCTTCACCCATTTTTGATGGAGTTTTTTTTTTTTTCTTGTAAATTTGTTTAAGTTCCTTGTAGATTCTGTATATTAGCCCTTTGTCAGATGGACAGATTGCAAAATTTTTCTCCCATTCTGTAGGTTGCCTGTTCACTCTGATGGTAGTTTCTTTTGCTGTGCAGAAACTTTTTAGTTTAACTAGATCCCATTGGCTATTTTGGCTTTTGTTGCCATTGCTTTTGGTGTTTTAGTCATGAAGTTCTTGCCCATGCCTATGTCCTGAATGGTATTTCCTAGATTTTCTTCTGTGGTTTTTTATGTTTACATTTAAGTCTTTAAGCCATCATGAGTTAATTTTTATATAAGGTATAAGGAAGAGATCCAGTTTCAGCTTTCTGCATATAACTAGCCAGTTTTCCTAGCATCATTTACTAAACAGGAAATCCTTTCTCCGTTGCTTATTTTTGTCAGGTTTGTCAAAGATCAGATGGTTGTAGATGTGTGGTGTTATTTCTGTTGCATTGTTTTATATATATATTGTTATATATATATATATATATATATATATAAAATATGTTTTGGTACCAGTACCGTGTTATTTTGGTTACTGTAGCCTTGTAGTATAGTTTGAAGTCAGGTAGCAAGATGACTCCAGCTTTGTTCTTTTTGTTTGGGATTGTCTTGGCTATATGGGCTCCTTGTTAGTTCCATATGAAATTTAAGGTAGTTTTTTTTTCAATTCTGTGAAGAAAGTCAATGGTAGCTTGATGGGGATAGCATTAAATGTATAAATTACTTTGGGCAGTATGACCATTTTCACAATATTGATTCTTCGCATCCATGAGCATGGAATATTTTTCCATTTGTTTGCATCCTTTCTTATTTCCTTGAGCAATGGTTTGTAGTTCTCCTTAAAGAGGTCCTTCACATCCCTTGTAAGTTGGATTCCTAGGTATTTTATTCTCTGTGTAGCAATTGTGAATGAGAGTTTACTCATGATTTGGCTCTCTGTTTTTCTGTTCTTGGTGTGTAGGAATACTTGTCATTTTTGCACATAGATTTTGTATCCTGAGACTGTGCTGAAGTTGCTTATCAGCTTAACAAGATTTGGGGCTTAGATGATAGGGTTTTCAAAATATACAATCATGTCACCTGCGAACAGGGACAATTTGACTTCCTTTTTTCCTAATTGAATACTCTTTACTTCTTTCTTTTGCTTGATTGCCATGACCAGAACTTCCAACACTATGTTGAATAGGAGTGATGAGAGAGGGCATCCTTGTCTTGTGCCAGTTTTCAAAGGGAATGTTCTCAGTTTTTGCCCATTCAGTATGATATTGGTTGTGGGTTTGTCATAAACAGCTCTTATTATTTTCAGATTTGTTCCATCAATACCTAGTTTACTGAGAGCTTTTAGCATGAAGAGCTGTTGAATTTTGTCAAAGGCCTTTTCTGCATCTATTGAGATAATCATGTGGTTTTTGTCTTTGGTTCTGTTTATATGCCGGATTACATTTATTGATTTGCATATGTTGAACCAGTCTTGCATCTAAGGGATAATGTCTACTTGGTCATAGTGGATAAGCTTTTTGATGTGCTGCTGGATATGGTGTGCCAGTATTTTATTGAGGATTTTTGCATGGATGTTCATCAGGGAGATGGGCCTGAAGTTTTCTTTTTTTGTTGTGTCTCTGACAGTGAGAGGCGACAATGTGCTAGCAGCCCTCACTCTCAGCCCCTCCTCGGCCTTAGGCCTCGGCTTCCACTCTGGCGGCACTTGAGGAGCCCTTCAGCCTGCCATGGCACGGTGGGAGCCCCTCTCTGAGCTGGCTGAGGCCGGAGCCTCCTCCCTCTGCTTGTGGGGAGGTGTGGAAGGAGAGGCGAGGGTGGGAACCCTGGCTGTGCTCATGGGGCCAGTGTGAGTGCCTAGCAGGCGCGGGCAAGGCTAGGCGGGCCCTGCACATGGAGCTGCCCACGGGCCCTGCACACACCGCCAGCCCAGGGCAATGAGGGACTTAGCACCAGGGCAATGAGGGGCTTAGCAGTAGGGCCAGCAGCTGCGGAGGTTGGGCCGGGTCCCCCAGCAGTGCCCCGGCCACACTCAAATTCTCGCCTGGCCTTAGTTGCTTCCCTGCCGGGCAGGGTTCAGGACCTGCAGCCTGCCATGTCTGAGCTCCCCCGCTGGGTGGGCTCCCAGCCTGAGCCTACCCGAGGGGCTCCCTCCCCTGCTCCATGGTGCTGGGTCCCACAGACAGCCCAAGGGCTGAGGAGTGCAGGCGCAGCTGGGGACTGGCAGGCAGGGCAGCTCGGCCTGCAGCCCTAGTGCAGGATCCACTGGGTGAAGCCAGCTGGGCTCCTGAACTGGATGGGGACTTGGAGAACTTTTATATTTAGCCTGAGGATGGTAGGTGCACCAATCAGCACTCTGTGTCTAGCTCAGGGTTTGTGAATACACCAATTGATACTCTGTATCTAGCTAACCTAGTGGAGACTTGGAGAACTAGCACTCTGTAACTCTGTGTCTAGCTCAAGGACTGTAAATGCACCAATCAGCACTCTGTGTCTAGCTCAAGGTTTGTAAATACACCAATCAGTACTCCGTGTCTAGCTCAAGATTTGTAAATGCACCAATTGGTACTCCGTATCTAGCTAACTAACACTCTGTGACTCTGTGTCTAGCTCAAGGATTGTAAACGCACCAATCAGCACTCTGGCAAAATGGACCAATCAGCTCTCTGTAAAGTGGATCAATCAACTCTCTTTAAAATGGACCAATCAGCAGGATGTGGGTGGGGCCAGATAAGGGAATAAAAGCAGGCTGCCCCAGCCAAGGAGCAGCAACGGGCTCCGGTCCCCTTGGGTCCTCTTCTATGCTGTGGAAGCTTTGTTCTTTTGCTCTTTGCAGTAAACATTACTGCTGCTCATTCTTTGGGTCCATGCTGCCTTTATGAGCTGTAAAACTCACCGTGAAGGTCTACAGCTTCATTCTTGACAGCAAGACCACGAACCCACCAGAAGGAAGAAGTTCCAGACAGTCTGAAGGAACAAACTCCAGACACACCATCTTTAAGAACTGTAACACTCACCGCAAGGGTCCGCGGCTTCTTTCTTTAAGTCAGTGAGACCAAGAACCCACCAATTGCGAACACAGCAGGTTTTGGCATCAGGATGATGCTGGCCTCATAAAATAAATGAGGGAGGATTCCCTCTTTTTCTATTGTTTGGAGTAGTTTTATAAGGAATGGTACCAGCGCCTCTTTCTACCTCTGGTAGAATTCGGCTGTGAATCCATCTTGTCCTGGACTTTTTTTTATTTGTAGGCTATTAATTACTGCCTCAATTTCAGAACTTGTTATTGGTCTATTCAGGGATTCAACATCTTCCTGGATTAGTGTTGGGAGGGTGTGTGTGTCCAGGAATTTACCTCATCTAGATTTTCTATTTTATTTGCATAGAGGTGTTTATAGTATTCTCTGATGGTAGTTTGTATTTCTTTGGCATCAGTGTGATATCCCCTTTACCATTTTTTTATTGTGTCTATTTGATTCTTCTCTCTTTTCTTCTTTATTAGTCTGGCTAGCAGTCTATCAATTTTGTTGATCTTTTCAAAAAACCAGCTCCTGGATTCACTGATTTTTTTGAAGGGTTTTTTTGTGTGTCTATCTTCTTCAGTTCTGCTCTGATCTTAGTTCTGCTCTGATCTTATTTTTTGTCATCTGATAGCTTTTGAATTTGTTTCCTCTTGCTTCTCTGGTTCTTTCAATTGTGATATTAGGGTGTCCACTTTAGATCTTTCCTGCTTTCTCCTGTGGGCATTTAGTGCTATAAATTTCCCTGTAAACACTGCTTTAGCTGTGTCCCAGAGATTCTGGTACATTGTGTCTTTGTTCTCATTGGTTTAAAAGAACATCTTTGTTTCTGCCTTAATTTCATTATTTACCCAGTAGTCATTCAGGAGCAAGTTGTTCAGTTTCCATGCAGTTGGTGTGGTTTTGAGTGAGTTTTTTAATCCTAAATTCTAATTTGATTGCACTGTGGTCTGAGAGACTATTTGTTACGATTTCTTTTGTATTTGCTAAGGAGTGTTTTACTTCCAATTATATGGTGAATTTTAGAGTAAGTGCAATGTCAATGTGCTGAGAAGAATGTATATTCTGTTGATGTGGGGTGGAGAGTTCTGTAGTTGTCTATTAGATTCACTTGGTCCAGAGCTGAGTTCAAGGCCTGAATATCCTTTTTAATTTTCTGTCTCATTGATCTGTCTAATATTTAGCATATGTATGTAGGATAGTTAGCTTTTCTTGTTGCATTGATCTCTTTACTATTATGTAATGCCCTTCTTTGTCTCTTTTGATCTTTGCTGGTTTGAAATCTGTTTTATCAGAGAATAGGATTGCAACCCCTGATTTTTTTTTTTTTTTTTTTTTTTTTGCTTTCCATTTGCTTGGTAAATATTCCTTCATCCCTTTATTTTGAGCCTATGTGTGTCTTTGCATGTGAGATGGGTCTCCTGAATACAGCACACCGATGGGTCCTGACTCTTTATCCAATTTACCAGTCTGTGTCTTTGAATTGTGGTCTTTAGCCCATTTACATTTAAGGTTAATATTATGTGTGAATTTGTTCCTGTTGTTATGATGCTAGCTGGTTGTTTTTCCCCTTTCTTGATGCAGTTTCTTTATAGCATCGATGGTCTTTACAATTTGGTATGTTTTTGCAGTGGCTGGTACCGGTTGTACCTTTCCATATTTAGTGCTTCCTTCAGGAGCTCCTGTAAGGCAGTCCTGGTGGTGACAAAATCTCTCAGCATTTGCTTGCCTGTAAAGGATTTTATTTCTCCTTTGCTTATGAAGCTTACTTTGGCTGGATATGAACTTCTGAGTTGAAAATTCTTTAAGAAAGTTGAATATTGGCACCCACTCTCTTCTGGCTTGTAGGGTTTCTGCAGAGAGATCTGCTGTTATTCTGATGAGCTTCCCTTTGTGAGTAATCTGACCTTTCTGTCTGGCTACCCTTAACAATTTTTCCTTCATTTCAACTTTGGTGAATCTAACAATTATGTGTCTTGACGTTGCTCTTCTCGAGTAATATCTTTTTGGTATTCTCTGTATTTCCTGAATTTGAGTGTTGGCCTGCCTTGCCAGGTTGGGAAAGTTCTCCTCGATAGTATCCTGAAGAGTGTTTTCCAACTTGGTTTCATTTTTCCAGTCACTTTTAGGTACACCAGTCAAATGCAGATTTGGTCTTTTCACATAGTCCCATATTTCTTGGAGACTTCGTTTGTTTCTTTTCATTCTTTTTTCTCTAATCTTGTCTTCTCGCTTTATTTCATTGAGTTGATCTTCAGTCTCAATAGTCTTTCTTCCACTTGATTGATCCAACAATTGACACTTATGTATGTTTCACAAAGTTCTCATGCTGTGTTTTTCAGCTCCATCAGGTCATTTATGTTCTTCTCTAAATAGGTTATTCCAGTTAGCAATTTGTCTAACCTTTTTTCAAGGTACTTAGTTTCCTTGCATTGGGTTAGAACATGCTCCTTTAGCTCAAAGGGTTTGTTATTACCCACCTTCTGAAGCCTTACATCTGACAATTTGTCAAACTCATTCTCTATCCAGTATTGTTCCCTTGCTGGTGAGGAGTTATGATCCTTTGGAGGAGAAGCAGCATTGTGGTTTTTGGAATTTTCAGCCTTTTTGCTCTGTTTTCTCCCCAACTTTGTGGTTTTTATCTACCTTTGGTCTTCGAGGTTGGTGACCTTCGGATAGAGTCTCTGAGTGGATGTCCTTTTTGTTGATGTTGACACTATTCCTTTCTGTTTGTTAGTGTTCCTTCTGCCGTCAGGCCCCTCTGCTGTAGGTCTGCTGGAGTTTGCTGGAGGTCCACTCCAGACCCTGTTTGCCTGGGTATCACCAGTGGAGGCTGCAGAACAGCAAAGATTCCTGCCTGTTTCTTCCTCTGAAAGTTTTGTCCCAGAGAGGCACCTGCCAGATGCCAGCCAGAGCTCTCCTGTATGAGGTGTCTGTCAGCCCCTACTGGGAGGTGTCTCCCAGTCAGGATACACGGAGGTCAGGGACCACTTGAGGAGGCAGCCTGTCCCTTATCAGAGTTTGAATGCTGTGCTTGGAGATCCGCTGTTCCCTTCAGAGCTGTCAGGCAGGGATGTTTAAGTCTGCTGAAGCTGTGCCCACAGCCATCCCTTCTCCCAGGTCCTCTGGAGTTTGGGATTTTGTCTATAAGTCCCTGACTGGGGCTGCTGCCTTTTTTCAGAGATGCCCTGCTCAGAGAGGAGGAATCTAGAGAGGCAGTCTGGCCACAGCCACCTTGCTGAGTTGCAGTTGGCTCCTCCCAGTTCAAACTTCCCACCTACTCAAACTTCAGCAATGGTGGACACTCCTCCCCCAGCCAAGCCCAAGCATCCCAAGTTGACTTCAGGCTGCTGTGTTGGCAGCAAGAATTTTAAACCAGTGGATCTTAGCTTGCTGGGCTCCATGGTGGTAGTACCTGCTGAGCCAGACCACTTGGCTCCCTGGCGTCAGCCCCCTTTCCAGGGGAGTGAATGGTTCTGTCTTGCTGCATTTCAGTTGCCACTGGGGTATGAAAAAAAAAAAAAACTCCTGCAGCTAACTCAGTGTCTGCCAAATGGCCGCCCAGTTTTGTGCTTGAAACCCAGGGCCCTGGTGGCATAGGCACCAGAGGGAATCTCCTGGTCTGCTGGTTGTGAAGACCGTGGAAAAAGTGCAGTATCTGGGCTGGAGTGCACTGTTCTTCCCAGTACAGTATCTCACATCTTCCCTTGGCTAGGGGAAGGAGATCCCCCAACCCCTTGCATTTCCCAGGTGAGGTGACACTCCCCCTGCTTCAGGTCGCCCTTTGTGAGCTGCACCCGCTGTCCAACCAGTCCCAGTGAGATGAACTAGCTACCTCAGTTGGAAATGCAGAAATCACCCACTTTCTGCATCAGTCTCGCTGGGAGCTGCAAACTGGAGCTGTTCTTAATCAGTCATCTTCCAGCGAATCCCGAGTACTGTATCTTTATGGTAACTTTTCTTTGCCAGAGATCTCACAGATAAAAATAATGCATGTAGATCTCATTAGGAGAGTAACATTTTGGAATTTCTCAATAAACAGAAATTATTAATGTTTAACTATGTAAGATCACCCAGTTAGTTGCTCTTTATTAAAATGTGCATAACATTCCATATGTATAACTTACCAGCCAGCTCCAAAGTCTGTTCTAAAAGAAATGCAGGTACAAAAGATGGGTTAAAAACTTGTGGATTTACAAATATAGTTCACCCTATGTTACATTTAGGTGGAGAAATTGTCTCATCAAAATGGATGAGCTTTGACAGTAACATGTATCAACTAAATGAAATCTGAAGAAAATACTTCCACAAGTAATAGTGAAGTGCTATACATGGTGAGTGTCCATGGCACCTTATATGTGAGTGGAGACCTCTCACACATGGCCTCCTATTATCTTTTGAATGTCCCCTACATTTTGTGAGTTTCTCCATTGTGCATTTTGTCTTCCCAAGATAAAATTCAGAAAACCCATTTTCCCACTATTCTTGGCATCTAGGATGCAAGCAAATTTGTTCCACCAATCAGATGCACTCACAAGAGATTTCAAATCATAATATAAGAAAACAGGTTAAATGCTGGGTATCTATTTTCCTGGTGCAGGTGACAACTGAGTATGTTGCTTTAAGGGGTAGCAGTAGAAATTACAATAAAGTTAATTGAGCACGTGGCATCTATAGCAGTTTTACAGAAGTGGAGTTCCTGACATCTGAAGTCTGGGTTGTGGCAGCAGTGGTGGTGGCATTTTCCACAGTAAGAGAGTCCTACAGAATGCTTCTGGAGTCAGAGGCATCAGCAACAGTTTGCTTATCAGGCCAGTGTACGAGGGCTGCTGGACATGGTACCCACTAATTTATCCTGATGCCTATTTCTTCACCCCTGTTAAGGATTCTCTGAATTACCAATTTTCTCTACTAAATTCTTTGTCATCTTAAACATGCTGGAATGTTTCCCGTTTGCCACTGTGGCCAGTATACACATCTTTTTTTTTTTTTTTTTTTTTTTCCCTTGAGACAGAGTCTCACTCTTTCGCCCAGGCTGGAGTGCAGCAGCATGATCTCGGCTCACTGCAATCTCTGACTCCCAGGTTCAAGCAATTCTCCTGCCTCAGCCTCTTGAGTAGCTGAGATTACAGTTGCCCACCACCACTCCCAGCTAATTTTTGTATTATCAGTAGGTTTCACCATGTTGGTCAGTCTGGTCTTGAACTCTTGAGCTCAGGCAATCCTCCTCCCTCGACATCCCAAAGTACTGGGATTACAGGCATTAGCCACCACACCCAGGTCAGTATACACATCTTAGAATCATCAAGGAATCAGCCTGATATTGGAGGCTTCCTAGAAAGTTAAGAACATGTAGAGAAAATTCCATTTCAGTTTATTTCTGAAAGGTCTATTTTGTCGTAGTGGCCACAGAATGGGCACTATCTCACAAGCTCTTCCAGGGAGGTATCTGCCCTTCCCGAAACTGGGCAGTTTTAGTGTTTATTCAACTACTTAAAGTCTCTATTGGTGTTACTCCAGTACTCCTGGGGCATACAATGAATCCCAGGGCTATGTGTAATGATTATAAATTATATCCTTCAAGACTCATCTATTTCTAGTCTTCCTCTCTCTCTCTCTCTCTGAGTGATCTCATCAAGTCCAAGGGCTTAAATACGGTCTATACTTCCCAATTCCATGCAGTTTAATTTCTCCTCTGAAATCTAGATTCACGTACAACTACTTGCAAGTCTTGGATGTCTAATAGGTAGCTAAAATTTCACCTGGCCATTTCTTAGAGATGATATTAAAAGAAAAAGTGACAAAAGAAAAAATAGAAAAATTGGACTACACTAAAATCAAAAGCTTTTGTAGTGCAAACAATAACATCAAAACATGCTAATACAATCTAAAGAACAGAAGAATCCAAAGAACCGAAGAAAATATTTACAAATCATATACCTGACAAAGAGGTCTTGTATCCAGAATATATAAAGAAGTCACACAACTCAACAATTTAAAAAAAGAAGTTTGGTCGTGCATGGTGGCTCACACCTGGAATCCCAGCACTTTGGGAGGCCAAGGCAAGTGGATCACCTGAAGTCAGGAGTTCAAGACCAGACTGGCTAAGATGGTGAAACTCCGTCTCTACTCAACATTACAAAAATTAGCCTGGTGTGATGGCACGCACCTGTAATCCCATCTACTCGGAGGCTGAGGCAAGAGAATCACTTGAACCCGGGAGGCAGAGGCTACAGTGAGCCAAGATCATGCCACTGCACTCCAGCCTGGGTGACACAGTGAGACTCTGGCTCAAAAACAAAAGAAAACAAACAAAAACAAACAGTTTAAAAATGAGCAAAGAATATGAATAGACATTTTTCCAAGGAATTTATGCAAATGAACTATAAGCACATGAAAAGGTGCTCAGCAACATAGTATTAGGGAAACGCAAATCAAAACCACAATGACATACCACTTCACACTCACTAAGATGACTATAATAAAAATATAGACAATAACAAATGTTGGCAAGGATATGGAAGAATTGAAACTCCTGTTCATTGCTGTTGGGAATTTAAATGGTAAAGCCACTTTGGAAAGTTTAGCAGCTCCTCAAAATATTAAACATAGAGCTACTATACAACCCACCAATTCCACTTTTGGTTATATATTGAAGAGTAAAGAAAGCATATGTTCACACAAAAACTTGCACGCAAACATTCATAGCAGCATTATTTATAATGGCCAAAAAGTGGAAGCATCTGATTGATACATGCCACAGCATGTATGAACCATGCAAACATTAAGTTAAATGAAAGACTCCACTCATAAAATTCCATATATCACAGCATTTCTTTATATAAGACGCCAAGAGTGGAGAAATCTATAGAGACAGAAAGCAGGTTTGTGGGTGGCTAGGAGCAGGGAAATAGGTACAAGTTTCTTTTGAAGTGATTGAAATGTTCTAAACATAGATTGTGGTGATAGTTGCATGACACTGTGACTATACTAAAAAGATTATTGAATTGTGCACTTTAAATATGTAAATTTTATTTTATACTATTATATTTCAATACAGTTTTAAAAAATAAAACCAAAAACCTCAACATGGCCAAAACTGAACCCTTAACTATTGACTCCCTTATACCGATTCTTCTCTGAGTTTTCACTTAGTTGTCCAGGCCAATAACATAGAAGTCATCCTTGATTATTATTTATATGTCTCCCACATTCAATACAGCTACAAATCCATTGTCATTACTTGCAAGTATATCCGAGGTCAGACCAGCTCAGTCCTTCTCAGCTCTAGTCCAAATTAGCAACCTCTGCATTCCAGTGTGCTTTCTAATTGGTGTCTCAGCTTCCATATTTGCCTCCATGAGTCTGTTTGCATATGACAGCTAGTTCACTTTTCTAAACTGTAAACCAGATCACATCATCCACTGCTTATAATCCTCTAATGAACTGAACTGAAATAAAATTCAATCTCCTTTTCCTAGCCCACAGACCCTAGGGTATCTAGTGTCTGCCTTCCTCAGCAAGTCCACTGCGTGCCCTCTGAATGCTGACTTCCTCATCTTCCTTGAATAGACCAAATTTGTTTGGGTCTCACGACTTTTGCACTTAGTATTCCTTTTGATGCTCATGACTAATCTATTTCATCACTCAGGTTTCAACTCAAAGGTCACCCCTTTCAAGGTGCTTTCTAATATAGCATTTCCTCTCAGTGGTGCTTCATCCTATTATATCCTCCTTTATTTTCTTAATAGTATTCATAATTAGCTAGGATTATATCAATGTTTATTATGGTAAAATACACACAAAATAAAATTTACCACCTTAACCGTTTTTTAAGTGTACCATATTAACTACACACACATTGTTGTCCAACAGATCTCTAGAACTTTTTCATCTTGTGAAACTGAAACTCTATACCCATTGAACAACTCCCCTTTTAAGTGGAGTTATGCAGTCTTTGTCTTTTTCAGACTGGCTTATTTCACTTAGAATAATGTCCTCAAAGTTCATGCATGTTATAGTCAATCCTTTCTTTATCTGGTTATTATCTGTAATCTTGCTAGATTGCAAGCATTGTGAGAGCAGAGACATTATCTACCTTGTTCATTGCTGTATCCCTGCACCTAGAACAATTGAAGGAAGTTCCATAGTGATGGCAAGACTGGAGTTGAAACATGGAGGATGTGATTGAACAAAAGAAGCAATATTCCCCAAAAATGAACAGCAGGAGTGTCAGCAAAGACATTGGAATGAATACGGCCTATTAGTGGCATAGAGAGATTAATATGATTCAGTAATAGAGATTAGTATAAAATAATTTCATATAGGTAGATAGAAACAGACTCTCATAATCCTATCAGTCTGAGTTTCTGGATTTTATCCTAGAGGCAATAAAACAATGAAAATTTGTGTACAGGAAAGTGTTTTTATACAGGGAAACTGGGGGAATTATTTACTAAGCATCTACTTTATGCTAAATGAGTGCATACATTTTTTTTTATTTACAATAGCCTTGTGTATAACCTTCATTTTCCAGAAAAATATTTTGGATAAGCAATTAATTATGAGGACAATTCAGACTAGAACAATAAGAGTAGAGATATTTAAGTATTTATCTTTAATTTATAAGCATTTAATTTTTAATTTTTCAAAGGAAAAATAATAAGACAAGGTAACACATTCTGAATGGAGAAAGAGGAAAAAAAATATTTCAAAATATTTTACCAAGGCGTTTAGAAAGGACACACAGAACTAATCAGGACAGTTGACGGGGAGAAAGTCAACTCTCCCAGAAGAAAAGGGAAAGGTTTTAATAGAACACCTAAATAGAAAAGTCCAGTCCAACAGATATTTTAAAATGTGACACTGAAGCAGTCACAAAAGATTAAAAGCTGTTGGAGAATTTGAGTATTTTTTTCCCCATAGAATGATGTAATTTCTTAACTGAATTAAATTGGTGACTTAGCAAAATTTAAATGTAGCTTTTTGTTTCATTTTTCTAACAAAAGCAAACTCTCTACCATATTTGCAATGATTCTACAGAAAATTCTCCCCATGTGAGATTTAACTTTGGGCTCAATCTCTAAAGCGGGCTGGCTTGAGACATCCACAGGGGAGCGAGTTCATACAGAGTAAGATCATGCAGACACGTAGGAATGAGGAGAAGGATGGTGTGGTTTAAAATTATTGTTTACAAAGTCATACTCACCTTATAACCCCACAGTTGCTTTTACATTTCCCAAAACCAAACAAATAAAGCAGAAGTGTTCAGATGTCCTACAAGCCACTCTGTTCTAGAAACCTTCAGCAGCATTTCAGATTTTAGGATCTGAAGTCTAAAAAGTGTTATCTTTCTGTTGTTTGGATCTTCATTACTTTTCTCTTCTTCCTTAAATCTTTTCCATATGTTACCCCTGGGCCCTTGTTGTGAATGCTTGGATTCACATCCAGCTAAATGCTCATTATTTTCAACATCCTCTCAGATTTTCTTCCCTAAATTATTATAGTATTGCACTGGGGAACTTGACATCACAAGGAAACAGTCAGAAGGCTTAACAGCAGTGGATAAAGATAAAGAACAGACTTTGTTAAATTTGGCTTCTCATTAGGTTTTTCTAAAGTTAAACTTTGACTTTAATGTGAATATATTTGAAAGCATTAAATGTTCATTCATTTTTGTTTTACCTATTTACCGTTTGCTGGTATGATCAATGTGAGCATACACACAATGTACACTTTTCATTCATTTATTCAACATTTATTGAATCACTTCCAGTATACTAGGCATTGCACTAAATATTTTTCCAGAAACCTTATTCTTCCTTATATTAATATCTAATTTAAAGTTAATCATTCTCCAATATTCCTTTACATTTTCTTCCCGAGACTAGTTGTGCTACTAAAAATAAAAATATTAATGTATTAATTTGGCTGTGATTCTTCATGCTGTTCTATTAAACTTTGTTGTCTTGCTGGAGTTTGTTTCCCTTCGAAGTTTAATAAGTATCCACTATGTGCCAGGTACTACGCCTCGCACAGCCAAACTTCAAAGTGTAGGGTATTCAACAGCTGAAAACAGCACTTTTCCAACAAAGCTTGTACATGGGTCATATTACAAAGTGGCCCCAGTCAACCTTTCAACCATATCTGTATTTCTGTACACACTCATAGCCACCTCTTTATTCCAGTCATATAAAACTACGTCCCAAATTGAGACATTAAGCTTTAGATCTTATATTCACCTGTCCCTATTTTTGGTTCAAATTTAATAAAAGATTAATATCTAAGAACTACTATGTACCTCAGAAGATAAACTGAACAATCACAGAATAGTAATGTATGCATAGACATTTAAGCAAGAAAACTGTAGATATTTCTTCTCAGTAGGAAAAAAAATCGTAAAAATTTTTCAAAATATTTTATCATATAAGTAAGTCCATAATAATAAATTCTAATGAATAGCATATAATGGGAATATAAATGGGGGGAGATATGTTCAATATAACAATATTTTTATAACAGAATCAAATCTTTTTAAACTAGAAAAATTAGACCATGCTAATACAGTGTATGTGCATATCATAGAGGCAGAATAGCATAGAGAATGAGGCAACTGGATCTGGAGTCTGACAGTCCTGAGAAAGAATTCTAGGGCCATCACTTACTAGCTACAGGACCTCTGAAACATATACATCTCAAAACATCAGTTTCCTAATCTGTCAAGTGTGGCTAGTCACAGAGTTATGAAAGTTAAATGAGTTTAACAATGAATAGCACATAGATGGTGCTTAATACATGTTATCAAATGTTTCTCTTTTTTTTGTATCTTCTTAAATGTATTTAAAGTTAAATAAGTTAACTTGGTATCTTCCTTTCAGTGAGACTGTTTCCTATAAATGAGTGGTGTCAAGGGAAGCAAGGGAATAGCAATGTCAATATTGAGCAATAGAGACTAACTTGTTTTCTTCTCTCTAAAATAAGAATAGATTAGAAATTCGTTCTTCAATGAGATCACTTGGACTCGGGAAGGGGAACATCACATACCTGGGCCTATCATGGGGAGTGGGGAGGGGGGAGGGATTGCATTGGGAGTTATACCTGATGTAAATGTTGAATTGATGGGTGCTGACAAGTTGATGGGTGCAGCACACCAACATGGCACAAGTATACATATGTAACAAACCTGCACGTTATGCACATGTACCCTAGAACTTAAAGTATAATAATAATAAATAAATAAATAAAAAGAAATTCATTCTTAAGATTTCAGACTCTTCATTGAGTATATCTGTCATGCTAACTAACTATTTTATTTACAGATATTTGTAATTGTACTTTTTGCCAGGTTTGCAGTAGGTACGAGGAGGGAATCAAGTATAAGTATTGTAATCCTTGTGTGTGTTTTATGTGTATTGAAGAGGCTGGTTATTGTTATTCAGACTACATCTGGAGTAAGAAAGGCTGGCCTCCCATGAAAAACCTTTTCTTTACCATTTTACTTCCACCCTTATCTCTCCCTCAGGTCAGATTCAAGGTTACTGGTACATCACTGTAAGGGTAAAGTTTTTGCTAATCCTATGGACTTCCGCATTCCCTTTTTTTCTCTGAAGAAGGCAAGTGTGACTCTCCACTGAATTCAAGTAGTAAAATTCAAGACTGCAATTTGGGCTTGGAAGTGAAATTGGAAGAATGGGCTTAATTTGAGACTACTTTAGTGTACCTAGTATGACAGTTTATTAAAAGACCAGGAAAAAGTATTAATTGAACAGATGTGATTAAGTGAAGTTAAAATGGCATTATGGGGGTCTTTGCTAGGACGTATCAATTCCTTAATTTATATCTCCCGATAATTTGCAAGGCAGATATATGTACAAGATGATGAATCAGAATAAAATTGTGCTTTATTAATGTCCAGGCTTTTCCACAAACCTCAATGTTAAATCACAGTTTTCTAGATTGAGACTAAATGAAAAACTCTTTTTACATTAGATGGGCCTAAGAAGCCTTGAATTAGAAAGTCCACTCTGTTTTTTTATACTTCAAAGCCAAGTTCAAATCCCATTTGTCAGTGCTCTAGAGAAAGCTAAGGAAAGGAAGGAAGGGAACATATTATCTTATTTATACCCCTTCTGCTATGACTCCACTCCTAGAAATGTGACTTGCATAATGTCTTAATAAATCCCATTCAATACTTCCCCCTCATTGCTGTAGAATAAAGAAGGGTAGGTAGGCAAGTGGGAGATATAGAAAATGTTCTTCCCAAATGCCAAGAAAAAGTTTTCTCTTTAACTTTTAAGTGTTTAATAGAAATTAAATTTGAGGATCTGCAAACTTTTTGTATGCATAAATTAATTTTAATGTTTACGATCACTAATTTTCCAGGAAAATACGAAAAGATAATTATCTTTATATAGTCCTTAAACAGGCAGAAAGGCTCAAGCTCCAGGATCGCTGTTGTTAATTACTAATAAATGAAGCCAACTTGTTAGAGTAAAGAACTAAATGAAACTTCCTATATCTATAGTCATAAGGATCTCATTACTTATTACTCTACAATCTGTAATCCAGCATTCTGGAAATGATTTTCAGCAGTTAACTGGTAGCCTTTTCCAAAGTAATGCATAATGTGATTAGTAGAAAAGGGGGAACACAGTATTTCTCTTTAAAGAGAAGAGGAAGACCCAGTTCAGAAAGGGGCCTTACACTGCTATTTTTGTGATATATAGGGTGTAAGTTAAGCAAGCATTGGCTGGTGCTGTGGTCTGAATGTTTGTTTCCTCCCAAAATTCATATGTTGAAAGTCTAGCGCCTAAGATGATACTATTAGGAGACAGGGCTTTGGGGAGGTGATTAGGTTGTGAATGAGATGAGATTAGTACTTGCTATGGTTTAAACGTTTTTGTCCCCTCCAAAAATTTATGTTGAGACATCATCCTCAATGCAACAGTATTGGGAGGCAGGGCCTTTTGGGAGGTGTTTGGGTCATGAGGGCCCCATTCTCAAGAATGGGTTAATGCATTTATAAAGGGTTTGTCAGAGGGAGTTCATTCCTTTTGCCCTTCTGCCTTCTACCATGTGATGACACAGCAAGAAAGCCCTTATCAGACACCAGCCTTGGACTTCTCAGTCTCCAGAACTGTGACCTTGAACTTCCCAGCCTCCAGAACTGTGAGAAAATAAATTTCTGTTCTTTATAAATTATCCAGTCTGTGATATTTTGTTATAGCAACACAAATGGACTAAGAGACCTGAGAAAGCTCATTTGACCCTTCCACCTTGTGAAAACACAGCTAGAAGGCACAATCTATGAACCAGAAATGAAGCCCCCACCACAAAGGAAATCAGCAGTCACCTTGGTCTTGGACTTTCCAGACTTCAGAACTATGGGAAATACATTTCTGCTGTTTACAAACTGCCTAGTTTATGGTTGTTATAGCAGCCTGAACAGACTAAAACAGTTGGTCAGGTTTGAATTGCTTTTTCAAATATTCTGTCCGATGCCTTTATAATTTTATCCTCTCTTACGTAATATGTAATATTGCACCATGTCAAACACCTCACTTAAATACTAATGACACAAGAGAGGGTCTGAGAGCAGGGAACCTAAGTTCTTCCCAGAACTAAATCAAACCGAAAATCCCCAACTTTCTAAGACCAAGTAAGCTATGACAGGAAACATCCTCTTCATTTGCGCAAGGTGTACCCAAAGTAAATGACTTTGTAACTTCACTTCAGCCTCTTCATTTAAATAGGGTGTACACCAAGTAACCAGTGGGAAACCTCTAGAGGACATTCAAACCCCAGAAAATTCCGCAACTGGGCCCTTGCGCCACTTGCTCAGGCCTACTCCCACCCTGTAGAATGTGCTTTCATTTTGAGTAAATCTCTGCTTTTGTGGCTTCATTCCTTCCTTGCTTCATTTGTGCGTTTTGTCCAATTCTTTATTCAAAATGCCAAAGAACCTGGACACCATCCACCAGTAGCACTAAGTAAAGCTTAAGTTTTTCTTTCCATTACATAACATTTTCTCACAAATAATTTTCCAAAAATCTGATACTCTGATCTAATAATTGATACTTTCTGAAGGAAATGGTAAGAACCAATATAATACTGATTTTCTTGCTAACTGAAATGGTTAGACCAAGCAAGAAGAAGATACTAGTGAAAACTATACACTTTGGGGCCAGGTGCGGTGGCTCACACCTAATCCCAGCACTTTGGATGGTTGAGGCAGTCGGATCGCCTGAGGTCAGGAGTTTGAGACCAACCTGGCCAACATGGTGAAACCCTGCCTTCACTCAAAAAAAAAATACAAAAATTAGCCGGCTGTAGTGGCACATGCCTGTAATCCCAGCTACTTGAGTGACTGAGGCAGGAGAATCGCTTGAACCTGGGAGGCAGAGATTGCAGTAAGCTGAGATCACGCCACTGCACTCCAGCCTGGGTGACAGAGCAAAGGTCCATCTCAAAAAATAAAAATAAAAATAAAAAACAGATATACGCTTTGGAAATCAGCAGTTAAGTTATCTCTGAAGGGAGCCTAATCTTCAGTTTATATAGAAAAAATTATATAGAAACAAAAGTAACATTTGAAAGGGAGTAGAAAAATGAACAAAAATAATAAGTGTGTATGGATAAAAGAGTTAATACTCTCCATCTCAGAACAGGAGCAAAGATAAATGAGATGTATGTGAAGTTGCTTTATAAAGTTGTAAACACATGTTAGTTACCCACCTGGCACATCAGAAGTGCTAAACAAAAGTTTTTAAATGAGTGACTGCTAGTTAACTAAATAATTAATTAAAATAAATGCTGAGTGAACCAGGGACATGAAAGACAAGAGGGTACTGTACTGAAGAAAAATATGGGACTGATTTTCTCAGTTCTTTTGAAGGGTAAGATCATTACTTCCATTCTAACTGCCAACTCTCCTGACAACATCACCTTTATACTCATAATATTACCTATGCAATTAAGTTAGAAGAGCCAAGAAGTTATATTCATATTTTACATTATTCAAATGTATTAAAGTTAATTGACTCAATTATTTAAATCAGCATAGTGACATCTCTACTTAGAGTTTTTCCATGTGGAGATCTCAAAACACTTTACAAACCAATAGTGAGCAGTATCTCCATTTTAAATAGTAAGAAGCAGAGGCACATTTAATTCTAATGAAATTTTTCCAGTAGATAAAGACAGATTTTTGCTCTGAATTTAACCCATTAAAATGCAGTTGTCCACAGTATGTCAATTCAATATTAAATGAAACACTGCAAATAATAAAAAAATTCTTCTTTCTAAGGTGCAACAGGATGTCATTTCTCACTAGCAGTATACCTCAGAGGACAATAGAAAGAAAACTCACAAAAGAATCTTTGTGGAGCTTTGGAGTGGTTAAGGGCAAGGGCTATAAGCCAGATAGATCTGGATTTAAATTGTAGGATTAACCTTATTAGCTTTGTGACTTGGACAAGCTATTTTCATGTCTCATTTTTCTCATCTATATGATGAATATAGTAGCAATAGTTTCCTCATAGGGTCAAACAAAGTAGAAAAGTGTCCGGCACATGGTAAGCACTCAATATAGTGTACCTATTGGCTGAGTGCAGTGGCTCATGCCTGTAATTCTAGCACTTTGGGAGGTCAAGATGGGAGGATCACTTGAGGCCAGGAGTTTGAGACCAGCCTGGTCAACATCGCGATACCCCATCTTGAAAAACAAAAATAAAAAATATTGTGTACCTGTAAGAGTTAAAGAAAGAGGAAACAAACATGAAATGCAACTCAACAGTCAAGGACAGGTTTATTTTAGAGAAATCAACCTGAGGGGGGCTTCTGGCTGATTTTGGTCAGGAGCATTCTCTCTTACAGACTAAGAGTATATATGGGTTTTTGGGTGAGGGGGCTTATCACAAGCTTGGCATGTTTCTGTGTAGGGGAGAAGTTTATGGTGGGGTTGGAATGCCTTTGGGTGAAGGGGAGGTTATCTTGGGGCTGGCATGTCTGTGGTTGGGGAAGTTATTGGAATGTTTCTGGTCAGAAATGTTATTTGTGGTTTATGGGATTTAGGCAGTTTTTGATCAAGGTGAATTTTAAAATGACAGTGTTTGTCGAAGATGGCTATACTCCTGCTCTATCAGTACCTATTATCACCATTGTCATCAGTTAATTTTATGTGTCAACTTGGAGGGCATTTATGGATGAGATTCACATTTAAATCAGTGACCTTTGAGTAAGCAGATTGCCCTCCATAATTTGAGTGGGTCTTATCCAATCAATTGAAGGCCTAAATAGAACAAAAAAACAGCCTCCCCACACATGAGAGAATTTTCCAGCAGAGGCCAGGCATGGTGGCTCAAACCTGTAATCCCTTTGGGAAGCCAAGGCAGGTGGATCACTTCAGGTCAGGACTTTGAGACTAGCCTGGTCAACATGGCGAAACCCCATATCTACTAAAAATACAAAATTAGCCAGATGTGGTGGTGTGCACCTGTAATCCCAGCTACTTGGGAAGCTGAGGCAGGAGAACTGCTTGAACCCAGGAGACAGAGGTTGCAGTGAGGCAAGATCATGCCATTGCACTCCAGCCTGGGAGACAGAGATTCCATCTCAAAAAAGAAAAAAAAGAATTTTCCAGCAGACTGCCTTCAGACTTCATCTGCACCATTGAATCTCCTGGGCCTCTGGCCTGCCAGCCTTCAGCCCTGAGCTGGAATATCAACTCTCTTGGGACTCGAGCCTGCCAAGCCACACATACTGCAGATTTGGATTTCCCAGCTTCCATAATCACATGAGCCAATCTCTTATAATAAATCTCTTTGGTTCTGTTTTGCTGGAGAGCCCTAATACCATATTGTATATAAGCATGAGAACCTAAATTATACAATAAATTTGATGGTGTAAAATTGAGTATTAATATCAGCACTTAGAATAAAAGAGTCTTGAGGGCAAGGATTAACCTTTAGTTATTAGCCATTCGATAAATATTCACTAAATGTTTGAAGAGCCCATTAATAACCACGCAAATGTTGTGACATATTTTAAAAGTGTATGTGAACCGATATCATGCCTAAGACATAGCCTTAGGATTGTAATGTTAAAAAGGTGTTAGATGAAGAAGTATTCAAATTACCAGCTATGCCAGATGGCTGAGTGAGTATATGAGCTGCCCCAAATGTCATCCTAGGGAACAGAATGTCCCAAAGGAACTGAAAGCTAAGGAATGGATGAATCACATCTGCCGTTGTCATGGATACTGTTCGTCTTATCTGTGTGAACTTCAAAACAGAAAGCACTATAGAATACAGTGGCTAGCTACCTAATTGAGGCCTCATCTGTTACCAAAAGAGCTAGTCCAGTACAGGCATCCTTAATGTTTGATGAACACTCAAAGTGTAGTTGGCCTTGTATAAAATGCACAAATATAGACCCTATTCTCCTGTCTAGTTGTTCTCTACTCCACATGCTCATTAGAATTATCTGGAGAACTTTTAAAAATATCTTTGATGATATCTCATCTCCAGATATACTGACTTGAGGATATGAGGTGGGACCTGAGCACGAGTATTTAAAAAGCTTATGCTAATAAGCTAATTGATGCTAATATTATGTAGCTGGGCTTAAGAACTGTTACTCTAGGGCCTGGCATGATAGCTCATATCTGTAATCCCAGCACTTTGGGAGGCCGAGGTGGGTGAAGCACTTGAGGTCAGGAGTTTGAGACCAGGCTGGCCAACATAGTGAAACCCTTGTCCCTGCCAAAAATATGAAAGTTAGCCAGGAATGGTGGCTTTCACCTGTACTCCCAACTACTCTGGAGGCTGAAGCACCAGAATCACTTGAACCTGGGAGGCAGAGGATGCAGTGAGCCAAGATCACACCACTGCACTCCAGCCTGGGTGACAGAGCAGGACTCTGTCTCAAAAAGAAGACAGAGAACTGTTGCTGTACTTTCCTACAGTCTGTATAACACACAGAAACACATAAAACCCCTTCACATATTAACATTGCTCATGATCCTTCATATATACAACTTAAATATTTAGGGAAAGAATGTTTGGTTATGATAATTATCTGTCTTAATGCTTGTGTTCTTCCTTATCTTCTAACTATTTTGATGTTCCTCATTTTTCCCTTCCAAGACTCTATCAAGGTAGGAATATAGACAAATGCAAGATAACAGAGTTTGTTATTGATGAGAAGCTGGATAGAATAGGAGCTTAGAGCTAATAGTTAAAAGCAATTTTTCTGTTAGTTTGTGAATCTTGAAACAATCACATACAAATCAAAAGTTCAATAAGAGTCAGAGAAAATTAAGTTTTGTGTTTTTATTTTATTTTATTTTATTTTTGAGAGGGAGTCTTGCTCTGGTGCCCAGGCTGGAGTGCATTGTCACGATCTCGGCTCACTGCAGCCTCCACCTCCTGGGTTCAAGGTATTTCTCCTGCCTCAGCCTCACGAGTAGCTGAAATTACAGGTGCTCACCACCACACCCAGCAAATTTTTGTATTTTAGTAGAGATAGGGCTTCACCATGTTGGTCAGGCTGGTCTCAAACTCCTGACCTCAAATGATCTGCTTGCCTCAGCCTCCCAAAGTGCCGGGATTACAGGTGTGAGCCAATGCACCCGACCATGTTTCACGTATTTTTAAGTGGTGATTTATCTGAAAATAAATTAATTTATGAACATATAGGGTTATGAAGCTCTGGAACATCTGAACTTGTAGGAATTTACTAAATTTTCAATCCCATTAAATATTTTTGCAAAGGCCACTTTGTTTCTGGAAAGTGAAAATAAATTAAACTAAGGAGTACCAGTCTATTTTGTATGGGTATACCAAAACTAGTCAAAAGTAACCAATCCTTTTAGTATAATATACATAGAAAACAAATGACTAAACATACAAATGTAAATTTTCTAGATCAAAAATTTGAAAAGTAGAGCAAGTGAAATATTTTCACTGGATATTATATTGTCTCATTCTAAAAATTAAATTTAAGATTCTGAGGCAACATGTGTGGTCAAAATGAGACACTTTCCACAGCCATCGTAACTGAGTAAATAAACATGGCAGTGGGCTAAGTAGCTAATTTCAAATACTGCCTTGAGTCTGAAGCATCACTGACCCCATCTAATAGCTGCCTTGCATGTGGCATTTTAGCACCGCAGTCCATGCCATTGTAGCATTCCACCCTTTGGGAAATGGGTTATTGGTAGTTCCAGGTGACTAAAACTGCACAACTACTCAAAGAGGAGGAAATCATGCTGACTTGGTCGCTTCTGGTAACAAGGAAAAGCGACTCACGGTGATTTATTTTAAGGTTTATATAAGCTATTAAGGAAGATAAAAGTATTAGAGAAATGTATTAATTGGAACCATGATACAACCAGGCTTTACAGGGACTGGGTCCACCATAGTTCTTTTTTTTTTTTTTTTCATTGAGACGAAGTCTCACTCTGTTGCCCAGGCTGGAGTGCAGTGGCGCCATCTCAGTTAACTGCAAGCTCTGCCTCCTGGGTGCACGCCATTCTCCTGCCTCAGCCTCCTGTGTAGCTGGGACTAAAGGTGCCCGCCACCACACCCAGCTAATTTTTTTATTTTTTTTTAGAAGAGATGTGGTTTCACCATGTTAGCCAGGATGGTCTCGATCTGCTGACCTCGTGATCCTCCCACCTTGGCCTCCCAAAGTGCTGGGATTACAAGCGTGGGCCACCACGCCTGGCCTGGGTTCACCATAGTTCTAAGAAATACTTCTTCTCTCTATCTCTCTTAAGATTCATGATCTTTGTAGTGGCATATCTGCTTATTTCTCATGCCTCATTGTTGATTATCTGTTTCTATGTAGCAACCCATGGCAAAATTCAGAGGCCTAAGAAAACACCAACAAGATTTGGGAATGATTTCTCAGATATGACACCAAAAGCACAGGCAACAAAAGGAAAAATAGACGAACTGAACTACAACAAAATTTAAAATGTCTGTGCATCAAAGGACATAACAGAGTGAAAAGGCAAATCCATGGAATGAAATAAAACATTTGCAAATCTTATATCTGTAGGGGCTTAATATCCAGAACATAAAAAGAATTCCAACAGGTCAACAACAGCAACCTCCCCCAAAAAATCAACCTAATAAAAAAAATGGACAAAGGACTTGAATAGTCATTTCTCCAAAGAAAATACACAAATGGCCAATAAGCACATGAAAAGAGGTTCAACATTACTAATAATTAGGGAAATGCAAATCAAAATCACAATGAGAGAGTACTTCACCACTCATTCGATAGCTACCCTCAAAAAAAAGAAACAGAAAATAACAAGTGTTGGTGAAGAGATAGAGAAATTTGATCAATTGTACACTGTAGTGGAAATGTACATGGGTACAGCCACTGTGGAAAAGAACATGGCAACTCCTTAAAACATCCAAAACAGAATTGCTGTGTGATCAAACAAATCGATTTCTGGGTATGTATATCCTAAAGTATTGAAAGCAGGGACTCAAGCAGATATTTGTACATCCGTGTTTATAGCAACACGATTCACAAGAGCCAAAAAATGGAAGCAACCAGAGTATCCATCTTTGGATGAATGAATAAACAAAATGTGTTATATTTTTAGAATGTGCTATAGGCCAGGCAAAGTGGTTCATGCCTATAATCCCAACACTTTAAAAGGCCAAGATGAGAGGATTGCTTGAGGCCAGGAGTTCACAACCAGCCTGGGCAATGAAGTGGGACCCTGTCTCTACAAAAAAAAAAAAAGAAAAAAAAAAATTAGGTGAACCTGGTGGCACGTGCCTGTGGTTCCAGCTACTGAGAAGGCTTAGGTGGGTGGATCATTTCAACCAAAGAGGTCGAGGCTGCAATGACCCATGATTGCACCACTGCACTCCAGCCTGGGTGACAGAATGAGACCCTGTCTCAAAAAAAAAAGTGTTATATAAATAAAATGAAGTCAGAAAAAAGAAGGAAATTCCAACACATGCTGCCACATAGATGAATCTTGAGGTCATTGTGCTAAGTGAAACAAGCCAGTCATAAAAAGACAAATACTGTATGATTCTACTTCATTAGGTAACTAGAGTAATCAAATTCATGTAGACAGAAATTAGAATGGTAGCTGCCAGGGGCTGGGGGAAGAGGGGAATGGAGAGTTGTTGAATGGGTATAGAATTTCAGTTTCATAAACCAAAGAGTTCTGGAGATGAATAGTAGTAATGGTCACACATCAATGTGAATGTACTTCATGCCACTGAATGGTGTACTTTAAACTGGTTCAGATAGTAAATTTTATGTGTATTTCACCACAATTAAAAAATAGTAAGAAGTAAAAATAAACAACAGTCATCAATTTTCCTCATGAACCCACAGTTTGGGCAGGCTGGATGGGGATGGCTCAGTCCTATTCCATGTGATGTCAGCTAGAGCAGCTCAACTGCATCTGCAGAATCTGCTTTCCAGAGGGCTGACTCACATGCCTGGCAAATTGGTGCCGCTATTGACTAGGAGGAGTTCATCCCAGGTTGTTGGTGAGAGGCTTTAGTTCTCCACTTCTCTATGTGTCTTCTCATAGAGAAGCATAGCAGATTGGTTTGGTTTCTAGCACAAATATTCAGAGACAGGAATTGAAAGCAAATAGTCTCTTGAGATTCCAAAATGGCACAGGGTCACTTCCACTGTATTCTATTGGTCAAGCAACCAAAATTATTTTTTTAAACCCACTCAGATTAACAGGAAGAAGAAATAGTACCCCAGTTTTGGGGAAGACAAAGTGTCAAATAATGCATAGCTATCTTTAACTTACCACACCATTTAGCTTATTTTTTTCTCTCTGTATTCTAGATATTTTCTCTCCCTGATAGCTTCTGATTATAACTCAGATAGTGCTGATCTTTCACAGGCCTAAACTTAATTATTTATACATGGCTCCAAATCCAAGTCAAGGGATTCTCTGCATGTAACCTTCAGCTTCAAATCTACTATTAATTGGCTGCTTCTCTCTTTCCTCAATTCTTGTCAATGAGAGTAAGAATGTGATTAGCTCAGATCATCATTTCGTGCAAAGCCATGCATGTCATAGGGAAAAAATAATCTATGCATTGGCTACCATTCAATAAATTGCTTATAATCTAATATCTGTAGCCAAGGGGGCAGGGTCATAGATATAAAATATGACTTTTTGGTTCGTCCTTTTTGCATTTTCTGTGAGTATGGCAATGAAGGGCATGAGTAGAGTTGTTGCAAAGGTTGTGAATACAGTAGACACCATAGTTCATTTTCCTAGAATAAATGGAGCACTTAGTGGTGCTGAAAATACTTTTATAACTATCCACTGCATCTCAGATTATCAATATATTGAAGATATAACTGGTTTAATTGCTTCTCTTTTTTATATATCCTTCCAAAAGAACTGGATGTGGCTTTCCTATAACATTTTATCTCCCTCTTTTCCCCTGAAAACTGCCCTTAAAATCCACTTAATGCATTTCCTCTGAATAAAAATTGTATCATTATTTTCCCTGGAAGCTGCAGTCTGTAAATGATTAGTCTGGCCCAATCATGTTAACAGAAGAGAGAGAGAGAGAGAGAGAGATATTCCTTCCTGATTATCAAAGATGTTCTTGTTGACCAAATATTAGTCAGGTTTCTAAACCTTCTTTTCAAGTAAGCTTTGACTTTAGGCTTCAGTGGACATCATTGATAGGCCTGAATCACCCAATTTCAGCAAGAATCCTGTTAAGTCAGTTCAGAAAGAATCTCCAACCCTCCATTTCTGATCACTCAATAAAATCAAATTTATTTTCCCAGACATTCCTCCAGGGGATAACTGGACCCCCTAGCCTGCCTTCAGCAAGAATCTTGTCAAGTCAGTTTAACCAGAATCCCCCCTTACCCCAAAATTTCCTCTTAGTAATTTTCTGTTCAATGACCCCACCCTGCTCCTTGACTATAAATCCTCACTTGTCCTTGCTGTATTCAGAATTGAGTCTAGTTCTATACTTAGGTCTCTTTTCTCCTATTCCAATAGTTCCTGAATAAAATCTGTTTTTATCACTTTACTGTGAAGCTCTGGTTTTTCTTTAACTTGGTTTATTTGGCTTTATGCATTACATTTTATTTCTTATTTTCACCTTTACCTATTCTCATTTAGGGGATTTAATCTGCACAACAGACTTTAGACAGAGTATCTTTAAAAATGGGAAATCTTAAAAAGAAAAATGTTTTCTGATGTAGATGATTTATAGAGGAATAAGAAACTTCAAGGACAAGGCCAACAGGAGACTAGAAAAGTGACTGAAGGCATCAAACAGAGTTACGTTATAAAGAACTTCAGACCTTCATCAAATATATATATATTTAGAGAGAGAGAGAGAGAGAGAGAGAGAGAGAGAGAGAGAGTGTGTTTAGCATAAACCTAATATGCTCCAGAAGCCTCAAGTGCCAGCTGAATCAACATTTTCAGATTTTCGAGTATACAAAGAGGTATGGTAACTGTCTCATATCGTTTGGCTGTGTTCCCACCCAAATCTCATCTCAAATTGTAGCTCCCATAATACCCACATGTAGTGGGAGGGACCTGGTGGGACGTAATTGAGTCATGGGGGTAGGTTTTTCCCATGCTGTTCTTGTGATAGTGAATAAGTCTCACGAGATCTGACTATTATTACTATTAATTTTTTTGAAACAGAGTCTTGCTCTGTCTCTCAGGCTGGAGTGCAGTGGCAGAATCTCAGCTCACTGCAGTCTCTGCCTCCCAGGTTCAAGTGATTCTCCTGCCTCAGCCTCCTGAGTAGTTGAGATTACAGGCATGTGCCACCATGCCCAGCTAATTTTTGTATTTTTGTAGAGCCAGGTGTCACCATGTTGACCAGGCTAGTCTTGAACTCCTGACCTCAGGTGATCCACCTGCTTCAGCCTCCTAAAGTGCTGGGATTACAGGCGTGAGCCATTGTGCCCAGCCTAGATCTGATTGTTTTATAAACAGGTAGTTCCCTTGCACAGCCTTCGTTGCCTGCTGCCATGTAAGACCTGCCTTTGCTCCTCCTTCACCTTCTGCCATGATTGTGAGGCCTCCCCAGCTGTGTGGAACTGTGAGTCCATTAAACCTCTTTCCTTTATAAATTACCCAGATACTCCTTTATTAGCAGTGCGAGAACACACTAATACACTGTCATTCTCATTCATGTGCCTGCCTGTTTTCCCTGGTGATGCAGAAAAATAAGTTTCCAACATATCCACACACCCGCTCTCCAATTTCCCCATCAAAGCCGGAGTGATGTTTTTAGAATTCATTAGATTATGTCTCTCTCCTTGCTTAAAACTCCCCAATGGCTTCAATTACAATGAAAATAAAAGACTGATTTCTTGCAATGGCTCCCAAGGCCCCCAGGATTTGGCCCTTGCCTGAATCTTCAACCTGATTTTGTACTATTCACTTCCGTAATCCAGCCACACCACTATTTTCTTGGATTTTTGCACCCATTATTTTTCTCATTTTTAAACCTCAGCCTTAATGCCATTTGCTCAAGAAGCTTTCTCTGGTTCTCCATCAAAAGTAGTCCCAGTCACTCTATGCTTGTCCCAGTATTTTTATAATAGTTATTGCTACCAGAATTATCACGTACTTATAAGTTCTTTTGTTATTGTCTTCACCTGTTAGCTCCATAGCAAAGATTTTACTTCTTGAATTATCAGTCACTAGACCATTACCAAGCATATCAGAAGTTCTTAATAAATATTTGCTGAACATATGGATGATGAATGCCATCTTTCACAAATACCAAGCTTTCCAATAGAAAGTTCTTTCTGCCAATTATATAAACCTCTAACAACTCAATACATCAGTACTGATAAATGGTTCTCATCTTCCTATGTGCTGAGATGCAGTATAAAGAGAGTCAAAAAAACTCTAATAGCTTTATAGAGGCTGACCCTTATCGATACCGATGTGTAGGTTCAACTTATAAATAACGCTGCATTATTTATAAATAATGCCCAGATTTGTTCATTTTAAGGGATAAAATGCAAATTTATCTTTCTTAATTGGTGCACCCAGATGGAATAGTAATAAAAACTGCAAAGAAGCATGTAGTCAAGTAAATCAATGAAAAGAGAGAACGATTTTGAAAACTGCAACATAGGGAATGTACCAATCATAACACTGATGTGTTATTATAAAAAGCATGGTAAATCAAAATAATGTATTTGATATTAATGCCCATGCCAAGAGAATTTAAAGACTTGTAGTAATAGTGTTCACTTAGAAGATTACAGGGGAAAGTGACTTAGGAAACAAAATACTTAGGAAGCCAGCTAGTATAGCAGAAATTATAAGGATCAGATATGTTTTCTAAATGGCATATTTAAAATTTCTAATTTATGGGATAGACCAGCTAGGACGTAAGTAAAGGAAATGCACAAAACTTAAGCTACATATCTTATATAATGGTATTTAAAATATTGTCTGATGGGAATGGTGGAATTTTAACATGCTCTAAAAAGAAACTTTTCAGGTACAGCATAAATTATGGCAGCCATATCTTGTATAAGCATTAATCATGTTTATGATAGAGCAATCCATTCTATTTCATGCCTAAAAGGGTAACCCACATTTTCTGCATAACAACCTAATCTTCTCCACAGGAGATAAGAGAAATAAAAATTAGCATAGAGCATCTGTTCCCAACATTTGGAAGTCATGGCTTATACCAATGCTCAACTGATTACAACTGAGATATTACAATGTGTGAACTTCCATTTTTCTGCTGCGATAAATTTCAAAATCAAAATTTCATGGCTAGTGAAAAAATGATAAAAACAACATGTGCAGGCATAAACATGAAAAGAAACATAACTTCAATGCTAGTAATAATGTTATCTTGGGAAAGAAAATAGCAACTACAATGGGGATTCTATAGTATATGCATTTTTATCTTTCTGCTATGATAAATTTCAAAACAAAAATTTCATCGTTAATGAAAAATGGTAAAATCAACATGTGCAGATATAAACATAACTTCAACACTAGTAATCTTAACTTGAGAGAGACAATAGTAATTGGTGTAATCTCTTTTCTATGATTATGAAGTCAAAAAAAATCTTCCTAGATCTTTAAATATACATTATGAGATCTCTTAGCAAATCACAACATACTGGTCCCTGAGATACCACAGATCAAACTGAAGAGACATCATAACCATTAAAGCGGCCACAGCTATTTACAGTCATTGTCTGGTAACAAGAATTTCTTCAGACAACAGAAAGTGAGCAAGTATACATGAACTTAAGGAGAATATCTAAAACAATTTTATCTTACAGGTCTCAAGTCACACAAGGACTGGTTTCATCTGCCACTGCCTTTCAGGTTCTCCACTTTGATCCAGACTCAGACTCTCATTTATTATCCTATCAACAAATATGTCCTGAGTACCTCATAAGTTCCAAACATGGTGGAGCTGTGCCTTTGTAAAGTTTACATTCCGTGGGAGAGAGACAGACAATAAACAAACAAATACATTACAAAATGTACTACATATACTTATACATGCAATTGGAGAGAAGACATCAAATAAGAGAAATGGAAGGAAGGCTATAGGAGATAAAAAGCAATTTTATATAAAGTGGCTGGAGATGGCCTCGCTGACAAGGTGACATTTGAAAATAAAGATGATAAGGGATCCATCTATGTGGGTATCTGAGATAAGTGTGCTCCAGGCAGAAGTGAAAGCATGCCTGGGCTGTTCTAGAAACACCAAGGAGGTCGCTGTGGCCAGATGCAGGGAGAGAGGAGGAGACTACTGCAAAATGAGGCAACTGAGATTATAGGATCCAGACCATGTGGGCCCATGAAGTCCAATATTAAAGTTTGTTGGGCAATTTGGAGGTTGATATTATAATTATTTTTGTTTTTGTGAGGTCAAGTCTCACTGTCACCCAGGCTGAAGTACAGTGGTGAGATCTCAGCTCACTGCAACCTTCACCTCCGAGGTTCAAGTGATCCTCACACTCAGCCTCCCAAGTAGCTGGTACCACAGGCACATGCCACCACCCATGGTTAATTTTTGTATCTTTGGCAGAGATGGGGTTTCACTTTGTTGCCCAGGTTGATCTTGAACTCCTGAGCTTAAGCGATCCACTCGCCTCAGCCCCACAAAATGCTGGGATTACAGGCGTGAGCCACCATGCCTGGCCATCACAGGTATTTAGAAAGAACTCACTAGCTACCTCCACAGACATTCCAGATGCCTTTTACTCTGCATAATTGTATTCCACTGCACTTATCATATCATTGTCTTACATACTTTTTAAACTTATACATTGTTTGCTATTTATTGTCTTTCTCTCCCGACTACAGCTTAAGTTCCACAGAGGCAGAATTTTTGCCTTTTTTTTTTCTCCTATTTTATTAGTGTGTCCCAGGTGTCTGGCACACAGTAGGCCTTCAATAAGTGAATATTTGTCAAATGAGTAACTTTTGTTTTATAATACGTTTACTCTGAGGCAAAGTTGAAAAGGAAGAGAAGAATCAGACCATTTAAGCATAGGAGAAGCTTCCCAGTGGCCAAGCTAAAATAAATTAAAAAATTAAAAATCGGCAGCTAGAAACTCTGAGGACAAATCAGAAACATCACGTGCTGCATACCACAGGGGAGACGAAGTGTGTAGTATTGAATCCAGGTAAGGTAACTATCTACTAGAATAAAAACCCAACCATCTTCTGAAAAAAACAAAATCAAGAGTCACTACAACAAATTACTGCAATGTCCAGTTTTCAACCAAAAGTTAATAAACATGCGAAGAAACAAGAAAATATGTCCATACATGGGAAGGGGTGGAGGCAGTGGCAGAAAGCAATCAATACAATCAAGCCTCATATTTAATCTGAGATTTTACTCTTTGAACCACTCTTAAGTTTTGACTAGATCAAAACAAAAGGTTTTGTGAAGCAATTATGAGCTAGTCAAAACTTAACGAAAGTGATTCAAAGAGTAAAATTTCTCTTAAACACATATTTTTTATTACTATGAAGCTATATTTATGAACTGGGTGCTATCCTTTCAGTAATAATCAATTTATGTACATACTACCACTATCCTGCCATTACTAAAAACATTTTGAATATCTATCTTCTAAAATTTCCTATAATTCCAGCACTTTGGGAGACCAAGGTGGGAGGATCCCTGAGCCCAGAAGTTTGAAACCAGCTTGGGTAATGAAGTGAGTCTCCATCCCAAAAACAATTTTTTTAAAAAATTAGACAAATGTGGTGGCACGCATCTGTAATCCCACCTACTTAAGGCTGAGACTAGGAGGTTGAAGCTGCAGCAAGCCATGATCAAGCAAATAATTAAGATGGTAAGGGATCCAGCTATGTGGGTACCTGAGAAAAGTGTGTTCCAGGCAGAAGTGAAAGCATGCCTGGACTGTTCTAGAAACACCAAGGAGGTCGGTGCACTCCAGCCTGGGCAACAAAAGAAGTCCCGATCTCAAAAAAATAAATAAAATAAAATCCCCTATAACAAATTCATGTTAAAATCTTCGTTACAGATTATTGCTCATTTTTGAGAAGGAAATACAATTCTTGAAGCAGCTAAAGATTATGCAGGTATAAATCTAGGAAATAAAATGAATAATCCGGTTGAATAATACTTTGGAATTTTTGATTATCTGGAAACAAGTGAATAATACATAACAATTGTGTATATGATAAAAGTGGCCATATATTTCAAGTCTGAAAAAACAATGTATTCTTTCATAAATTGAGTTAAAGCATCTCAATAGTGACTCTTTAAAAAAAAAAAAATGAGTTCTCTACACCAACCCACAAACACTCACACACACTCCAAACAGTCCAGATGGGACAGAACTTAATGTAAAAATTGAAACCCTAAAATGATCAAAGAAAAACATACTGAATTTGTACATAATCTTGTGAGTAGGCTAGCCTTTCTTACCATGATATTAAAACGTGGTATCAAAAGCACAATGCATAAAGCAAAATTGACAGATTCAATGCTTACATTTTTTACTATATAAAATATAAGAACTTTTTGCCCAGAAAATAACACTAAAAGTCAAAAAAGGGAATCATTTGCAATAAATATGGCCAAGAAAGAGTTAGTATTTTTTTTTCCCCTAGGGACAGGGTCTCTCTATGTTGCCCAGACTGGACTAAAACTCCTGGGCTCAAGGAACCCTCCCACCTCAGTCTCCTGAGTAGCTGGGACCACAGGCGTACCCCACCGCACCCAGCTTAATAGTCGATATTCTCAAAAAAGAAAAAAACTATCCTTAGTCAATAAAAATATAAATAGCCCCAAAACTATCCTAAATCAATACTAATGTAAATACTGCAACAAATAATCAAAGGGCATGAAGATGCAAGACACAAAAGTAGTAGTATGACTCATCAAGAAATATATGAGAAAAACATCGATCTCACTAATAATTACAGAAATTTCTATTAAAACAATTGATGGAAGTTTTTGCTAATCTACTTGGCAAAGTTTTTTTTTTAATAATACACAGTAATCCAAAGAATATGAGGACTTAGAGGCCTATATACACTGCTATTGAATAAAAATTAATACAAACTTTCTAGAGAAGTTCTGATGTAATTATATTTTCATTTATAAAATTGCTCCAATTGCAGTATGATTAGAGAATAACAGAATATGCCACTTGGAGTCTTTTGGTTATAGAGGTGAAAAACAATGATTACTTGGCCTACCTAGGGTGGTGGCAGTGGTGATGAGAGACAAAGATGGATTGGGGAGTTATTTAGATGGTGGGAATGATAGAATTAATGATTGATCAAGAAGTAGGGGGTAATAAAGAGGAAGGCGTCAAGAAGAACTACCAGGCTTCTGGCTTAAGTCTCTGGATAAGTAGGGATACCGTTTAGTGAAATATAAGACCATAGAAGAGAAGAGGGTTTATTGGGGGAGACTATGACTTCCCTTTTAAGAATATGGAATTTTAAGTGTTCTAGAGAAAGAAATTAACATCTATTAATTTGTTGTTTTGGTTTTGGTTTAGTTTGGTTTGATTTCTGGCTACCTAACATCAATTTCTTCTTTCTTATAACATCTGGGGTTTTCTCTCTAAATCAATGGACAAAATCCATTACAATTGTCATTAAAAACCTGCCTCACTAATTACAGAGGAGGCAGGTAATCCTAGGGAAGCCAATCAGATACCATTCAAGAATGTAAATCTTGAATGGACAGACTAAAATGTAGCAGAGTTCTTGCTACAAAATAATTGCAGTCATTTATCCTCTTAGTTCTTACCTAGTTCCAAGTTCTGCGAATTCTAACATCCTGCCAATAATTTGCCTCTTGATTAAGTGAGCCATATTTAGTTTCTGTTGCTTGCAATAAAAGAATATAAATAATACAATACCTACAGTAAGATAAGAGCATCTGTCATTCAGGAAGATATTTGGTCAAACAATGGATTTAGTGAAAAGGTGGTAATTGAGGGCATGACTGGCAGGGGATCGGGGGTGGGTCAGGATCCTTATATGGAGAATATATAGAATGAACATAAAGTACACCAATGTATGAGAACTCAGGAATATGAATGGTGTCAGGCAGGTGAAGAGAAGCCAGCAGAATAAAACTAGAAGAAACGGTCAGAATGGTAATAGGAAAATCAAGAGAGTGTGGTAATATGAAAGCCCAAGAAGCCTATAGCAATAATAATAAATGTAAGTAAACACTTTTTAAAGGATGTTTATTGTAACACTATCTGTGTTAGCAAAACATTAGAAACAACCTATGTGTCCAACTTAAATAATTTAGAAGATAGCCTAATTGTGGGATTCCATGCCTGTCATTGAAAATGATGTTGTAAAGGGAATATTTAAGTGCATTCTTACTCTCTAAACACTACATAAATGTTACTCTTACTTTGGAAAATTGAATATTCTCCATTGGGCTCAAGCATACAAGAAAATTTCACTTGTTTTTCCCTTGTGAAATAGTCTTCTGGTAAAATAAATGCAGGTAATGATTTTACTAAAAGTTAAGATATATTTACTTCTACTATTTAATAGAATCAATAAAAAGGACTTTTTAAGTACTTACTGTGTATTTACCATGGTGCCAGAGTCTGACAGATACCAAGCAGTACACGATAAAGTCTATGCTTGCAATGAAATTGTACAAATACTTACAAGTAGTTAAAGAATTGAAAAATGATGATGAATTTGCCAGTTGGATATGAGGTGTCAGGGTGTTTCAGCAGAGAAAGTTACTTCTTCGAAGATTCAGGAAGAGAACGAACATGACAAGTTCAGGAAAATCTAATTAATTTTTGTATGACTACAGCATAGGGGTTATGTAGAAGAGGAGCTACACATGGGAATGTGTTAGTTTGGGTCCCTAGAAAAGCAGACAGCAAGATAGGAGTAGACACGCAGGAGATGTATTTGGGGACGAGGGAACTGTGATGGTGGATAAAGAAGAGAGAGCCAGAGAAAGTGGGAAGAGCTTTCAGACCATGATGCAGATCTACCACCTGTGAAGGAGAGGGGGAAGTAAGTAGAGTCTCAGACTGCAGCTCTAAGAAAGACTCAGCCATTCCCACAGGGAGTCCGCAAGTCAAAGACAGCTGTTAAGGGGATCTTGCTTCTCATAAGGATGGGCCCACATTCGTACCTCCACTATGCTCAGTCATTAGCTGGCAGCAGCGTGTGGGAATTGTGGCCTGGTGTGAACACAGGATCAGGTCCAGAAGTGCAGCATCTAGAGTTCTTAGTGGATTTTGCTCCATGCAGCAGGAGATTTGACTGGTGCATTTTTATGGCCACCAAAGTCCATGCCTTGTGACACACAGATATACTTCTCTACTTAGCATTGAGCCGAGATCACTCCACTGCACTCCAGCCTGGGCAACAGAGCAAGATTCCATCTCAAAAAATAAAAAACAAGTCCATTCACAATTATAATGGAGCAAACATAACACCTGAAGTTGCCCAAGAAGATCACTAATGACTGAACATGCTGGAGACACCAATGCAGGCCTATCCTTATGAGATGCAAGACCCCCTTATCAGGTGACTTTGACTTGTGGACTCCCTGTGGGAAGGGCTGAGTCTTTCTTAGAGCTGCAGTCTGAGACTCTACTTACTTCCCCCTCTTCTTCACAGGTGGCAGATCTGCACCTGGGCTTCACACATGTTCTTCCTGGACTCCATTGTGTAAAAGCAGCTCTATCTCCACCTGCTGATCAAGATCAATTATCCCTGTCATGATAATGACTCTTTTTCTTGCCTGCTGGTCCTGGGACATAAGAATCCAAAGTGTCCTGAAAGTAACCATATACTGTAGTTCATTAAGACCTTTGTTATGCCACTTGGGCAGAGAGAGGGTGTCCCTTTTGGGGACCAGAACCTCCAACCCTGCAGAACCCAGTGATGAGGATAGGGATCTCAAAATCACCTTTGGTTTCTGGACCCATGTATTCTTCCTACTGGAGACACAGCATAATAAAGAAGTCTCTGAATTTATGTATACTGCTACCTAGAAGATGACACCCCATTCTTTCAGGGTGTTTCCTCTGAGCTGGCAATTCATCTGTGCTTTGAAGGCCATGTCAGCACTCTATGAGGCTATTTCTGAATGGCATGGTATAACATATGGCCAGTGGATCCTATGGTCATGAACCCCTTCAGCACCTTCTTAACTGTTGTTGTTGTTGTTGTTGTTGTTGTTGTTGTTGTTATTGTTTGAGACAGAGTCTTTTTCTGTCACCCAGGCTGGAGTGCAGTGGCGAGATCTCGGCTCACCACAACCTCTGCCTCCTGGGTCAAGCGATTCTCCTGCCTCAGCCTCCCAAGTAGTTGGGATTACAGGCATGCACCACCATGTCCGACTTATTTTTGTATTTTTAATAGAGGCGGGGTTTCGCCATGTTGGCCAGGCTGGTCTCAAACTCCTGACTTCAGGTGATCTGCCCGCCTCAGCCTCCCAGAGTGCTGGGATTACAGGCGTGAGCCACCACGCCCGGCCTCTTCACCGTTAAATAGAGCTCCTGATTCAACATTACAATATATGAGTTTCCATATCTCTGGATAAAACATTCTACGAACACTTGAAAGTGGCATTAGTGAAGCTCTGCGGGAAGGAAAGGCAAATACATATAAAGAATAGATATCTGTCACTGTGAAGAAACACCGGCGAGGGGAGGGTGGGGGTAGTAGGAAAGGGTTCTGTCTCTATGGATATATGGGCCCAGTTCTGTGACCACCAGTCCTACTGTCAGCCCTGGCCTGCTGAAGTAAGCCACCACTGACCTTATAATAAAGCCAGAGCCTCTCTCACCAGGGCATTCCAGATGGCCTTGGTGTACATTATGTCCTCTGGGCTGCCTCTGGGCCATAAACCTCTGAATGTCTTTTAGCCTCACACCATGTAACCACCCCAGCATGTCCACATCCCTGGGCCTTTGTAGCCCTTCTTCTACCATCTGACAGTGCAACCTGGGCATTCCCACTTTGTTTAGCCTTGACTGTTGTTTTCTATAGGCTTCTAAAAGCCAGCCTAGGAAAGAATTTTTCCCATCTTCTGATAACCTTGCCAATGTATTAAATTCCATGTCTTAAGAAAGTGCTCTTAAATCAATTAATTATTTCCTTATACAGTTTTATGTTCTGATCCCCTTATTAACACCTTAAAAATCCAATACCAGGGTTACTCCCCTGGTTTCTGCTAGCAGATGCTATCAAGTTTTGCAGCTCTTCTTTGGTTCATAATTTATTTCTTCCTTTTTCAAGCCAAAATGTATCTAAGCAGGTAATTCTGGGAGCTAACACTCAACTGCAAGCCTAGTAACCAAGAGAGGGAGTGGGGGCAGCTCCTGAGAAGCATCTGCTCCTTGTAGGTGAGATAACTGCGCCTGGTTTTCCAGCAGAGAAGAAGAGTTAGTTCTTATTACGAGAGGCAAAGCACTTACGAGAGAGTTGAGGATTCAGGAAAGTCTAAAGAACCAGCATGACTGAGGACATCCATCCAAATGTCTGTCCCATTTTTCAGGGTCTCAGTTTTCCCAATCAAGTCCCTGAACTTTATATAACGTATCTGCCTTGGCTGAGCATTTAAATGTTTCTGGACCTCTGTGACTCAAAGTACAGGCATATCTCATTTCCTTGCACTTCACTTTATTGCACTTTCCAGATACTGTGTTTTTTATAAATTAAAGATTTGTGGCTACCCTGCATCAAGCAAGTGTATCATGTGCCATTTTTTAAGAGCATGTTCTTGCTTCGTGTCTATTTGTCACATTTGGGTAATTCTCACAATATTTTAATCTTTCTCATTATTATTACATCTCTTATGATGACATGTGATCAGTGGTGATCAGTGACCTTTGGTGTCACTATTGTAATTGTTTTGAGGTGCCACAAACTGTAACCTTGTAAGATGGTGAACTTCATCAATAAATGTTGCATGTGTTTTGACCACTTCACCAACCTGCCATTCCCCCATCTTTCTTCCTCTCCTAGGGCCTCCCTATTCCCTGAAATACAACAATATTAAAATTAGGCAAATTTATAACCTTACGATGGCCTCTAAGTCATGAAATGAAAGGCAGAGTTTCACATTTTATTTTTTTTTAAGGACAGGGTTTTGCTGCCCAGGCTGATGTGCAGTGGTGCTATCATGGCTTACTGTCACTCTGAACTCAGCTCAAGCAGTCTTCCTGCCTCAGCCTCCTGAGTATCTAGGAATATAGGGGAGCACCATCATGCCTTAGCTAAGATTTTCAATTTTTGTAGAGTTGGGGGTCTCACTGTGTTGCCCAGGCTGGTCTCAAACTGTTGTCCTCAAGCAATTTTCCTGCCTTGGCCTCCCAAAGTGCTGGGATTACAGGCATAAGTCACCATGTCCAGCCACATTTCATTTTAAATAAAAAGCTAGAAATGATTAAACTTCAGGAGGAAGGCATGTCAAAAGCCAAAACAGACCAAAAGCTAGGCCCCTTGCACCAGTTGGCCACGCTGTGAATGTAGAGGAAAAGTTCTTAAAGGAAGCCAAAAAATGCCACTCCAGTGAGCACGTGGATGATAGGAAAGAGAAACAGTCTTATTGCTGATAGTGCAGACAATTTTAGTGGTCTGGATAGATCAAACCAGCCACAACATTCCTTTAAGCCAAAACCTAACCCAGACTAAGTCCCTAACTCTCTTCAATTTATGAAGGCTGAGAGAGCTGAGGAAGCTACAGCAGGAAAGTTGGAAGCTAGCAGAGACTGCTTTGTGAGGGAAGGATATAAGCCACCTCCATAATATAAAATGCAAGGTAAAGCAGCAAGTGCTGATGTAGAAGCTGCAGCAAGTTATCCAGAAGATCTAGCAGAGATTATTAATAAAGTGGGCTACATTAAACAATAATGTATACACGACAACCATCTATTGGGAGAAGATCCCTTCTAGTACTTTTATAGCTAGAGAGAAGTCAATGCCTGGCTTCAAAGCTTCCAAGGACAAGCTGACTGTCTTGTGAGGGGCTAATGCAGCTGGTGACTTTAAGTGGAAGCCAATACTCTTTTACCATTCTGAAAATCCTGGGGTTCTTAAGAATTACGCCAAATCTGCTCTGCCTGTGCTCTATCAGTGGAACATCAAAACCTGAATGACACTACATCTGTTTACAGCATGGTTTACTGAATATTTAAAGTCTGCTGTTGAGACCTACTGCTCAGGAAAAAAAAAAAAAAATCCTTTGAAAATGTTACTCCTCATCGATTATGCACCTGGTCACCCAAAAACCATGATGGAGATTTACAAGGAGATGAATGTTGTTTTCATGTTTGCTAACAAAATATTCATTCTGCAGCCCGTGAATCAAGGAATCATTTTGACTTTAAAGTCTTAATATATAAGAAATACTATTTGTAAGGCTGTAGCTGCCATAAATAGTGATCCTCTGATGGATCTGAGCAAAGTAAATTGAAAATCTTCTGGGTAAAAGTCACCATTTTAGGCCAGGCGCAGTGGCTCATGCCTGTAATCCCAGCACTTTGGGAGGCCCAGGCGGGTGGATCACCTGAAGTCAGGAGTTTGAGACCAGCCTGGCCAACATGGCAAAATCCCGTCTCTAAAAAAAAAAAAAAAATTAGCTGGTCATGGTGGTGCATGCCTGTAATCCCAGCTACTCAGGAGGCTGAGGCAGAAGAATTGCATGAACCCAGGAGGCGGAGGTTGCAGTGAGCTGAGATCACGCCACTGCACTCCAGCCTGGGCAACAGAGCGAGACTCCCTCTCAAAAAATTAAAGAAAAAAAATTTTAAATCACCATTTTAGATTCCATTAAGAACACCTGTGATTCATGGGCGGAATATCAACATTAACAGTGTCTGAGTGTCTGGAAGAAGTTGATTGCAATCCTCATGAATGACTTTGAGGGGTTCAAGACTTTAGTCCTGGAACTAACTGCAAATGCATTGGAAATAGCAAGAGAACTATAATTAGAAGTGGAGCCTGAAGAGTGACTGAATTGCTTGTTTCTTTTTCTACTTTCTTTTCTTTTCTTTCTCTCTTTCTCTTTCTTTCTTTCTTTCTTTTCTTTCTTTTCTTTCTTTCTTTCTTTCTTTCTTTCTTTCTTTTTTTTGGCAGAGTCTTATCATACTTGAATAATAGCACACACTACTGTTCCCTCTACCTGCAAGAAGGTGCTGACTCCATGATGTTTCAGTGGGTTATTTAGCGTACTACCCCAAATCAATAAGCGTGTTTTATAAATTAAGGTATAAACTTTTTAAGACGTAATATGATGTCACACTTAATAAACTACTGTATAGTGTAAACATAGCTTTTATACGCAGTGGGAAACCAAAAAGATTGTGACCCCGCTTTATTGCTGCAGTCTGGAACCTAACTTGCAATATATCCAAGATATACCTGTATCAGATAGGCAGTTCTCTGCTGAGCTCTCTCTGCTCCATCATTGCAGAAGATAAGACCCTCTTTGTAAACTACAAAAGAAGTCCTCCAGCTTCCACACTGAGCTTTAATCGCTTGTTAATAGTCCTCAATTTTTCACTATTCCTCTGCAAAGCAGTACAAATTTGATGGGAACTGGTTATCTCTGCTGTCCTTGTAGTACCATTTCCCCCATGTCTTTCAAATGCCTGAATCATTGCATGTGCAGTGGTGTTCCCCTCCACTGGGGTGTTTTCCCTTTCAAGATTAGCATCAGTGAAACCTTTAGCAATTAAGCTGCCACCTAGTCCCACAAACCATCCACATACAACCCTTAAGATGACCTACTCTGCCTGAAGGTTCCCAAACTCAGTCTTATCTCTTGTTTCTTCAAACCACTCCTGGCACCAGTTTTGTTAATTTGAATCCTCCAAGAAGAAATGCCAAAACGGGATTAGATGTGCAAGAAATGTATTGGTGAGAAATGCCTATGATGGATAAAGAAGAAAGAGCTAAGGAAGGCAGGAGGAACCTTCAGACCATAATGGCAGTCTGACCCCTGTGAAAGACAGAGAAAGATGTGGAGGAGAATTGTGTAGGATGAGTCTCAGATGTGGCACAGCTCTAAGAAAATCTTAGGCAAGCCAGACACTATGGCTCATGCCTGTAATCCCAACATTTTGGGAGACCAAGGTAGGAGTATTGCTTGAGGCCAGGAGTTCAAGGCCAGCCTGGGCAAAATAGCAATATCCCATCTCTACAAAAAATAAAAATAAAAAATTAGCTGGTGTATTTCCAGCTACACAGGAGGCTGAAGCAAGAGAATCACTTGAGCCCAGGAGTTCAAGGTTGCAATGAGCCAAGATTATGTCACTATGCTTCAGCCTGGGTGACAGAGCAAGTCTGTCTCTAATTTTGGGGGGAAAAAAAAAAAAAACAATAAAGAAAAAGAAATTCTTAGCCAGGCCAAGTTTAGCAGAGTCCTCTAGCCAGAATCACCTGTTAAAGGAACCCTGTCTCATAAAAATAAGCCTGCACTAGAATCCTTCCGTGTTGTACTCTGGCTGAGAAAACCCTGTGGGAATCGTGGTGTCTACATGAACACAAGAGTGGATCCAGCGGACACTATCTGGGGCCATCAGTCAATTACACTCTCCGCAGTAGAAAACCTGAGTGCTGCATTTTCATGACCACAAACGAGGGGCAGCTAAAAATGAGGCCACAATGTAGGCAAGGGTCAAATAATAAAGTGCTTTGTATGCAACGCTACAAAACTTGAATTTATTCTGTAGGCCCTATAGTGTAAGAAAGGGTTTGGAAAAAAGATAACAGAGTCAAGAGATATAGCCATGAGGTAGGATTAACTGGACATGATGGCAAATTAGATTTCACAAAAGAGAGCTTTGATTCCCAGTTTTCTGTCCTGGGAAATACATTGTACATGTTGCATGAAGTCAATATTTTATGGGCAAGATGAACTGAAATTCATCTCTCATTATCAGGAGAAAAATTGTATTCTTCTGCCAATCAACTGGGCTTAAAACATTGGTTTTGTTTCTGACTCAAGTTCAGCATTATTAAATACCTACATAAATAATACACCATCTGGGCCTTCAAAGTGCTTATTCCCTTAACGTAAAGATAATAGCGAACCTTACTGTTCCCTAAAGCTTAGTACTGGAGTCATTCAAACAGGAAAAATCTAAATTCTTCATATTGAGGATAGATTTATTTTTGGAAAAAAGATAAGATAGATAAAGTAGGCTGGGCATAGTGGCTCATGTCTGTAATCCTAGCACTTTAGAAGGCCGAGGCTGGTGGATTGTCTGAGATCAGGAGTTCGAGACCAGCCTGGGCAACACGGTGAAACCCTGTCTCTACTAAAACACAAAAAATTAGCCAGGCGTGGTAGCATGTGCCTGTAGTCCCAGCCACTTGGGAGGCTGAGGCAGGAGAATTGCTTGAACCCGGGAGGCAAAGGTTGCAGTGAGCCAAGATCATACCACTGCACTCCAGCCTGAGTGACAGAGCGAGATGCCATCTCCAAAATCAATCAATCAATAAATGAAATATTAAATAAAATGTTTTAAATAAAACATTTTTTAAAAAAAGGACAGATAAAGTATTTCTGTGTTTAGGCACACTCAGGAAGAATGCTTCAGCCGTTGTTGGTGGACAGCCTGAAGCAAAGTGAAAGCACCCACCAACTCAACTGCAGCTCAGGAGGACAAGGCTTCCTCCTACCCGTCTTCAGACCAGGAGACTCTCAGGTAGAAGTAAAGCCCTTGTCACCTGGAGTCTGTAACAGGAGAACTGATAAGAGACATGAAAGGCTCTGGGGCCAGCCCTTCGGATTCTCTGTCACTTGGAGGGAGCTGGAGAATCCCCAGGTTAGGATACAAGAAAGGAGAGTCACTGTACAAGGGGATTGAGGCCAGAAGACTGTGAGAGGAGAGCAAATCATGAACGAAGGTAAGAATGGGTCTTAAAGGAAGGCTTTGGCTTAAGTAGAACAAAGAAGCAATGCAATTAATTAAAGTAGAGATGCTAGCCTTCCAATTTTATACTGCTTTAGGATATTTATCTGAATGTTCTGTTATTTAAAACAATAACAACAACAAAAACTGCCTTACCCTAGATCACAGTACCATGGTGATAGCAAAGGTGGTGTTCAAGAAGAGAACAGCAGGACTTCCTGTTTTTCTCTTTTTTTGTTGTGGTTTTTTTTTTTTTTTTTTTTTTTTTTTTTTGAGGGGATTATCACCTTGCCCTTTGGCATTAGTGGGTTTATAAAGTTTTATGTCTACAGAGGGTATTGTGGAATAATCTTCATATTTCTATCATGGGACCTAAGAGAATCACTGTCAATTTTTAGAATGAAAGTATGGTTGTTGTAGATACCCAATGAACTACTAGTAACTAATCAGACTAAAGTTAGTGTTTTCCAAAGTTCATTTGAATTACAGCTTAGATTTAATTAAAGAAATGAATGCACTCAACTTTTTATTCAACTGTCACACACCTTGTCTTAAAACAATAATGAATGATTTGTGATTTTTTTCCAGAGATTAAAGTAAAAGAACATGGCTTTACATTATGACAAGAATAATATTCTTAACATTTACATTACATTTACAAACTAATGAACTATAAGAAATTTTGAAAAAAAAAAGAAATTTTGGTGATACATTATTTCTGAACATTAGTCACTTACATTATTTCTAAAAGTATTGGTTATTTACAGTGAGCAATTTTTCTATATCTACATTTTTCTGCTCCTGCTTCCATTCCCCAGTCAGTGCCATGCAAATAGTAGATATTTAATAATGCTGGAATAAATTAGAGATAATGCTGATATTTTAATCCTGAACAGTAGAAACAAAGAAAATTAAATTGACAAACAGAGATAGTATGGAAAGATGATTTTAGAGAAGTTGGGTCACCCATAACTGAAAGTCTGAAGACAAAACCTTATTCTCTAACTGAATAAATTTTTATAAACTCAACAATTGTTCTATTAAGCAACATTTTGTTCATTGGTTTTAGTGATTCTCTAAGCTTACTCTTATAGGACAGGATAGTCATGAGAGCTGAACAAAGATATTATGCTGCTAAAGTGCTATAATGGCAGTCTTTTCCCAATTTACATAAGAATGTAACTCAATTACATAATTTTCTCACTTCAAACCTTCCTGCCATAAATTTATTTCAAATATTTTGCAATTGCAAATCTACTAAAATTACATAAAGTTTATGCCTCTTACTACAGTATCTGAAAACAGTAAGATAGACTTATACCAAATTCAGGATGCCTTCGATCCACACCAGTTATTTGAAAAGGAAAAATTTAATATAAAGGAGTATTATATTAATCATAATAAAAGGGAACTCTAATGAATACAGAGATAACAAATGCAAAAAGCAGCTACTTCTGGGACTGAGGAAGAATGAACAATGAAGGAACCAAGAATGTAGAAGAAACCAACTCTCCCACCTTCAACCAATGTAGATTCATGATTCATGCCTTGTTGGAGAGAGTGTGCTTGCTATAGGAACGCACAGACTACCAACAGCATAGAAACTTACCAGAAGGTATATGCTGGAGGGGTTCACAGGAAGTGGCTCACCTGGTGACTAAACTTCTTGGAGGTTTTGGTGGGCCCGATGCTGGTTGTCAAGTGTCACTGAGGTGAGAACCATGGAAACTCTGACATGCACATCCGCCAGCAGCCTTGCTGAAGGAAACAGCAAACCTGGCCATCAGGAGCAGCACCTGCCTCTTGCAGTGGACTTGAGGCGGCCCTCCAGAACCCTTTCTTGACAATGTCTAATGTTGTACCTGCTGGCAATAAAGAAATGTTTACAGGGTCCCTCTTCAGTTCACAAGACAGCGGAGAATGGTAGATGGAGACTGATGGGCAATAAATTGATAAATGGCACAGTTTGGGAAAGCCTCTTTTAAAATAGGAGGTGCAGAATTCACCTAGCAACCTCAAGGGAGCACGTTGAAGAGAAAGACAGTTTTTCTATAGAGTAATTGAGTTTGACATACATTCCAAGAGCCCTGTCTCGAAATTGGGAAAGGAAAGTCATATGTATTAAAAAAGTGATGGCCAGAGACAGAGATACACAGTGGTGTCAAACAGGAGCTCCAATTTAAAGTCACAAGGGTGGGGGCTCTGAAATGAGGATATTGACTTATAAATTTGGGGCTTCTCATTTGCACAACTCCAAATAGAGTGTTCCAAGGCAAGGAGCAGATAATACTTAGTTCCTTAATGATGACTAACGATTATTATAGGCTATACTAGGCAACACAACCAGTGAATGCAAAACCCCAGGAAAAGATGACAGTGGCTTATTGGTAGTGTATTGGGTGTCAGGGACTGGCTAGGCCTGGTGACAATGAATGGACAGAAAAGCAGTAGAGAAAGTATGTGTTGTTTTATTTTTTATATTTAGTACAGTCAGATCTTCAGTTGACATTTTTAGGTGATATTTTAGAATTAATTATATTAATATTCCATAGCATCCAACAAAATATACTCTAACATCATGTGTTCTACTAGATGAGCAGATTTATGCCTGTCTCTTCCTAAAATGATAGTATTAGAGGTGGGATGCAGGTCTACCTCTCCCTACCCCCAGGTAAGACTTTGATAAGAATGAGAAAATCAGCTTAAATCGTGACACAAACTTCAGCTGTGTGAAAGGCATGATTAAACTCATTTCAGTAGAAGTTGCAAGCTGCATATAACATATAACTATAGTATTTACAATGCCCTTAACTTGTCGCAGTTACAATTTGAGGCACTTTTGCTGACATCTTATTGTCTATTTGCTGACATCCTATTCTCTGCTCTGAGTCACACCTTTTATACCTAGCAAATAACTACAGTAGTCAGTTTTTAATATTTAACTAAGGATTGGAAAAGTCTATGAAGACTTAGGTTTGCATTAATGGGCTTTATTAATTCAAGGAAGCAAAAAGCGAATACAAGTTTACATAGTATAAGTTTACATAACAAATATGTACTTTTGGATCAATAAACCACAGAAGATAATATTGAACCAATTAATTTTGGTTAATTATTATATCAAGTGTTACGTAAAATGTAACTACTATCAAATTGCCAATTAACAGTCATCTAAATAAATTATTTCAAATTTAGCCTTTATCAAGAATATGGGAAAACTTAGTAGAATTTCAACTCAGCCTAACTTAACTGAAAAGTGAGTTATGTTGATGAATTCATAGGTTACTGATATTTTTATATATTCTAAATTTGTAGTGCTCATTAAAATTTATTGTGGAGACTGAATGTCTAATACATGTTTTACATTGCATCAGAGGCAGAACTGTTACTGAAATGGCAAAGTGTTATAGCTATTTTTAAAGTAATTTTTCTCTAACAATTTATTTTAGTTATTTTGGTTTTTTTTTTTTTTTGCTGTTTCTTTTGTTCATGCCACTTCAGTTGGGAGGTCCAAATCATTATCTTTGTTTCAGGGTTCATGCACATTATGCATAACAATGTTTGTGTTTTGTGTATAAGGTATTCAAGTTTGTGGTGTTCTCATTACAAGTCTCATTCTTTGAGATTTTTCCCTTGGTCTATTGGTCAGATCCAGGCACCAATGGTACCTTGACATCGGATTCAATATGTATCATACTTCCTTACCAATCTCCTTATACCTTAGCCTCACACTGAGGATTATAAAAGAAAATGAAATTAAAATTTACAAATATTCAATATATCAATGTTTTCAATAAAGCCGTAAAATATGAAACCTATAATATTTCAACTGCTCTATCCTCATAAGTTCTACCTGCCTTTCTCATGGGAATGACCCCCAGAAACAGGCACAGACTAATGTGCCAGTGAATATTGAAGTTACCAAAGGTTGATTTTTAGAATGTCCTGTCAAATTAAATGTTATTTATTTTAACAAAAGTAAAAATAAAACATGTTCATTGTAGAAAGTTCAGAAAATAAAGATAAACAGAGTGAAGAAAATAAAAATTAACTGTAATCCTACCACTCAGAGACAGTCATTGTTATCAGCCATATAACCTTTTTCCTATAAATTTGTCTTTGTTTATAAAGTGGGATCATACTACATATACACTTTTCCATAAATATTGGTTTTAATTTTCAGGTAAAAGCATATAATTTTCTTGGGATCATTGGGTTGCAAGAAACAAAATATTCAAAGAATTTTAGAATAAAAGTGGGATTTACACACAGGTACATGAAGACATGTATTCAGCCTGGACTGTGCATTGTCCTGCAACCCCAATGCCCAGTATAATAAACTATTAAGAGAAAATGTGATTGGGATTATTCCTCATTCAAACAGCTATGATTACTGCAGTAGTATCACCTGATATGAAAATGGTGACCAAGCTCACCACTTACATAGGAACAGTAATTTAAATGTAAAATAATTATGAATGGGATGAGTGCCCCAAACATTTCTACTACAGTGTTAGACTTCTTTTATGGTCATTATATATTCATTACATCAGTTTTCTTTTTTTTTTTTTCTTTTTTAGAGGCCAAGTCCACTATGTTGTCTAGGCTAGACTTGAACTCCTGAGTTCAAGTGATCCTCCTGCCTTGGCCTCCCAAGTAGCTGGGCCTGCAGGCATATCCCATTGCACCTGGCACATCACATTTATTTTTAAGAGTTGCAGAGTATTTCTTCATAATATGCATAATAATCTATTTAAATAATTCACTATTTTGGACATTCACGTTGATTTCAATTTTTGCAATTATACACAAAGCTGTGATGCCTGCAGGTAAATCTTTGGGAATGTCTCTAATTTTTAGAATTAAATTCTTTAGAAGAAAAATTTCTGGTCAAGGGTATAGCAGAGACTACTAGGTATCTACCAAATTCTGTTTTCTCCTTCCTACACATATGGCTGCCCAACCGATCAACATTTCCCAGCCTTCCATGCAGATAGGTGGTGTGCCCGTGTGACTACATTTTTACCAATAGGATATTAGTGGAAAAGATGCCTGCCATTTCTAAGCCTGATCCTTACAACATTGGTCATAACTCCTCCATGTTATTTTTCCTCTTGTTGCCAGCTGGAACTTGGTTGTGGTTGTGACTCAGTTTTGACCTCACACATGAATGCCTCCCTGCTAACCTGGACACAAAGAGATAGAGAAGACAGAAAGAAGTGAACTTCTGTATTATTTAAATCACTGTATTGTAGAGTCTATTTGTTATATCAGAGAGAAGAATATTTTTGAAGATTTCTTATGTAATTTTTAAAATTGCTGTCCAGAAAGCTTATACCCACTTATATTCCCTTTAGTATTGCATGAAACTTCTATTTTTATTTTTTAATTTCTTTTTCTTGCTATATTGCCCAGGCTGGTCTTGAACTCTGGCCCAAGTGATTCTCCCACTTTGGATCCCCAAAGTGCTGGGATTACAGGCATGAGCCACCATGCCTGGCCCCATTTTTCTGCAGTCTAGTCAACAATGGGGAAATCATTTTTTTAATCTTTATACTTTTTAATTTGAAAATGAATTACTGTGAAATTCGATTATCTGTTCAAGTTTTGTTTTTTTGTTTGTTTTGTTTTGTTTTTTTACCTTTTCTGGTTCCTCATTTATGAAGTTGTAGTTCGTATTCCTTGACCATTTTTCTGCCATAGATTTTTAATAGTTTTCAAGGGAAGTGTGAGAACTAGATAAAACAAGATGAGCAAAACATAGATTTCTGTTAAAATTGGATGCTGTCACATGAGGATTTATTATGCTATTCTTACTGTTGTTGTGTATGTTTAACATTTTCTACAATTAGTTAAAAAGTTTAAGTGTATTTCCTAATTCTGTTTACTGAAAAAGTCTAAAAGCAATCATTAAACCTAGCACCAGATTATGATCTCTAAATATTACTTGCCGATAAAACAAACTAGGGCTCCTTAGAAAAAGGGCCAGATTGAGGTTTGGGTCAGGAAATAGATAAGATGAGCCTTGGATATTTTGTTGTAAAAAAGACAAAGTTTGATAGTAATCAAACTGTAATGGGAGGTTGGGCATGGTGGCTCAGACCTGCAATTCCAGCACTTTGGGAGGTCAAGTTAGAGACCAACCTGCTCAACATAGAAAGACCTTACCTGTGAAAAAAGAAAAAGTTAATGGGGTTATGTCAAAAGGACAGAAGAGCTAATTTGGCCAAAGGCGGAATAATTTGAGCATAAAAACAATAATGACTTCAACTGACTGAAAATGATTTTATAAAAATGCATGAGTCATATGATATTCCAAAAGAGAGAAAGGGAGTCAAAACACAAAAAATTTGTAAGAACTCACCAGGAACCATTGAGGGTAATTATAATTAGAGCACTGAACTTTTATTTTTTATATGGAAATTAAAGAGAAAAAATATAAGCCATTGTCCCATTGATCCTGCGTAATATATTTTCCTTTTTTTTTGAAACGGACTCTCGCTCTGTCACCCAGACTGGAGTACAGTAGTGGATCGTGACTCACTGCAACCTCCCCCTCCCAAGTTCAAGTGATTCTCATGCCTCAGCCTCCCAAGTAGCTGGGATTACAGGCACATGCCACCATGCCTGGCTAATTTTAGTAGAGTCAGGGTTTCACCATGTTGGCCAGGCTGGTGTTGAACTCCTGACCTCAACTGATCTACCCACCTCAGCCTCCCAAAATGCTGGGATTGCAAGCATAAGCCACCGTGCCCAGCCCTGTATAATATATTTCAAATAGTCTTAGTTTGTTCCTGCTGCTATAGCAAAGTACATGAGACTGAGGAATTTATAAAGAACAGAAATGTATTTTCTCACAGTTCTGGAGGCTGCAAAGTTCAAGATCAAGGTGCCAGTAGATTTGGTTTCCAGTGAGAGTTGCCTTCTGCTTCCAAAATGTTGCCTCTTGCTCTGTCCTAAAATGGTAGAAGGTTAAAAGGACAAAAAAGAAATGTAAAGCTTCCTCACACCTCTTTTATAAGGTCATAATCCCATTCATGAGGGTGCTGCTCTCATTACTTAATCACCTCCTGAAAGCCCCACCTCTTATTACTATCGCAGTATATCAGAAAAGGAATACTTATCTCTTTTGTTATTCAAGAAAAATACATACACATCTATAAACTCAACTCCTTTCATGTCTTTCATACAAGATAACCAATCAGCTTCACTGTAGTATTAATACAAAAGATTTTCATGATCATGCCACATGGATTGCAATGTTTAGAGCTTGTATTGTAGGTTTAAGTTTTTAATTTTATGAAATTAACCATGTCAATGACGCCCATCAGCACTTTGTACATGTGTGACTTCAATTTTGCTTTATGTGTTCACGTATGATGGAGTAAGTCAATTTGCATTGTACTAGCTCTGAAATCCGCCTGTGACCTAGGAGTACTTTTTAAGATTCCAGGCAATGCAACTTGGTTAATCGTTTTCATTAAAGACGTTTTTTATTATTGAGAAATATCTTTTCTGGCTCATATTCTTTAGTGGCTTACACAAAAAGTAGTACTTGATGGACTTCATTATTGAAATAAAATCCAGCAAATACCACAAACTTAGACTTTGGAGAAATATTGATACTTTTATGAATAGCATGCCCTCCTTTAATTTGAAATTTGTTCTAAGTTACATTTTGCAACTTCTAACACTTTTTGCTGTAAAAGGAGTGCCTGTTGGTTTGCAGTTATATTGAGTATATTACTTTAGCCTACTGTGACAGGGCAAAAAACTGCTTTTTGCCTCTTGCAATTAAATAAGAAATGTTAAAGGAAGCCCTCAACGTTTTCATTAATTTTTAGTAAAATTTTGTAAAGTACTGGATTGAGTATGACTTCAAACATTGCTGAAACAATTATAGAGTTCATCTTCATGTTTTAGATATTTAGTGTTAAAATAGCTTGATTATCCTTAGCTAATACCTCAAAGGAATATATACAGCTCACATGATATTTATGAATAATGATAGTGGATGTAAATATATTTTTAAATACTCTTCTTGATCGCTAAAAATTTGACTTTGGCCAGCTGTTGTTCAGATCATTGTTTCATCTTATAATATTGCTGATGAAAATCTTACATTTTGGCCAGGTATTGTGGTGCATGCCTGTAGTCCTAGCTACCCAAGAGACTGGGATCAGAAGATTGCATAAGCTCAGGAGTTCAAATCCAGCCTGGACAACATGCCAAGACCCCATTTGGGAGGCTGAGGCAGGAGAATCGCTTGAACCTGGAAGGCAGAGGTTGCAGTGAGCCAAGATTGTGCCATTGCACTCCAGTCTGGGCAACAACAGCGAAACTCCATTTCAAAAAATAAAAATAAAAATAACATTTTGAGTAATAGACATGCAAGTCTGCTATTTTCTTATTTGTTTGCTTAAACATTGTTAGTCTTAGTTTCTTTTTGTTTGTTTGTTTGTTTGTTTTTTGAGTCGGAGTCTCACTCTGTTGCCCAGGCTGGGGTGCAATGGCATGGTCTTGGTTCACTGCAACCTCCACCTCCCAGGTTCAAGCAATTCTCCTGCCTCAGCCTCCTGAGTAGCTGGGACTACAGGCCTGTGCCACCACACCCAGTTAATTTTTGTATTTTTTAGTAGAGATGGGGTTTCACCATGTTGGCCAGGCTGATCTTGAACTCCCTGACCTAGTGATCTGCCTGCCTTGGCCTCCCAAAGTGCTGGGATTACAGGCGTGAGCCACCATGCCCAGCCTCTTTTTGTTTTGTTTTGTTTTTTTGGTGAGACAGAGTCTTACTCTGTTGCCCAGGCTGAAATGCAGTGGAGCAATTTCTGCTCACTGTAAGCTCCACCTCCCAGATTCAAGTGATTCTCATGCCTCAGCCCCACAGGTAGCTGGAATTACAGACATACACCATCACACCCAGCTAATTTTTGTATTTTTAGTAGAGACAAGGTTTTGCCATGTTGCCCAGGCTGGTCTCAAAATCCCAGCCTCATGTGATCCACCCACTTCTGCCTCCCAAAGTGCTGAGATTACAGGTGTGACCCACCACACCCAGCCTAGTGTTAGTTTCAATCAGCATTTTCTGTACAGGAATCTATGTATGTCATCTGTGTATTTTGTGAGGAGCAGTTTAGCCAGAAATGGATCATATGAGGCCAGGCACAGTGGTTCACGCCTGTAATCTCAGCAGTTTGGGATGCTGAGGTTGGTGGATCACCTGAGGTCAGGAGTTCAAGACCAGTCTGGCCAACATGGCAAAACCCCATCACTACTAAAAATACAAAAAAATTAGCTGGATGTGGTGGTGGATGCCTGTAATCCCAGCTACTCAGGAGGCTGAGACAGGAGAATCTCTTGAACCTTGAACCTGGGAGATGGAGGTTGCAATGAGCTGAGATCACGCCATTGTACTCCAGCCTGGGCAACAGAGTGAGACTCCATCTCAAAAAAGAAAAGAAAGAGAGAGTGAAGAAAGGAAGGAAGGAAGGGAGGGAGGGAGGGAGGAAGGAAGGAAGGAAGGAAGGGATCGTATGTATAAGAATATAAAGCATCACACTGACAACTCATCAGACCATGAATAAGAAGGAATATCTTTGCATATTTGGTTTAAAAGATAATTTAGAAATTTTACAATCTAAAATAGGCTTTTCTGTTATGGTTTTTGTCCTAGATAGATGAATGGGACACAGGAAATGTAAGTAAATATATAAAAATTATAAATTCAATATTCAATATATGTGGAAATGGTCACTTTCATTAACAATCAAAAATAATTATTAAAGCAAAAATGAAGTACCCATTAAAAAATGGTCCTATAATCTATAAATTCTTGTATCTAGGCTCATTTGAACTGCTTATGACACAACACTGAGAGTGAGTAAACAAGAGAGGGTACCTCTGTGAAGCTGCTTGCATTTTGGAGCTCTCAGACATCTCTTCCAGACCTCTCCTGTAACAAATAGGACAGGGAGCATGACCATAGAGACTGTTTGACCTTTGAGAGTCAGTCTATACGTTAAATATTAGTAAATTTAACTTGTATCTTATTTTTTTTGATGTAAAAATAGAGGTTATCATTGTTTCTTACATCCAGTGAATTTTCTGTGCAGTCCTGGATTCTACATTAGACTCTACATAGAGACTACTGGGGAGTCCCATAAACCTTTGGAATAAAAAGAAAAAAAAAAACATTTAGGAAAGTTACTTAACCTCTCTGAACTTCATTTTATTCATCTTTAAGATGTAATTATAATAATAATAATGCCATGCTGACAGATTTACTATGAACATCAAATTGAACATTATGTAAAAGCACATTGTAAAACATTATATAACTGTTAGTTAATAGTATGTAATAAACATTTCAGTGGGAGTTATAAACCTGTAGGGTATTGAGACGTAAGATGAGTAAAAGAATTATGTGAGATGATCTGCTTAATGTTACTTGTATAGAAGTTTTATTGTTTCTAAGCCTTAAAAAAAAATGACATTAAGATGTCCTGACATTATAATATCAAGGACTGCCAAAACATGGCAAATAATAAGTCTTTTCAAAGAAGGTTATCTGATATATTCATATGAAATATATAGGAGCAGATGAAGCAATAAATAATGATACTATCTATGTTAATGTTTCAAAATACCTCCCACTTTGGAAATGCTGCAGGATGGATGGAGTGCCTTTAATTATCCTTGGTTCCATCACTCTAGTTTAAATCAATTTAAGACATTAATTTAATGAGGTCACAACCAAATTAACTTGTTTGGGTAATGTGGAAAATAATTGTAAACATTCATTTGATCATCTTATTTGTCCATGTACATTGGACAATGCACACACATTTGGTCCACAATTACCAAATTTAACAAATAATTCCAAAGTTTAATTTTTGTTTTACTGCTCATCTTGCAGTATCTCTCCCAGAGAATTCTTCCATACTCTAAAAATCAGTTATCACTTCCATATAGATTACTACCAAATATTTATTCTGATCCAATTTTATTCTTAGAATTTTGGTCCTTCATCTTTTTTTTTTTTTTTTTTTTTTTGAGAGGGAGTCTCACTCTGTTGCTGGAACTGGAGTGCTGTGGCATGATCTCAGCTCACTGCAACCTCCACCTCCCAAGTTCAAGTTATTCTCCTTCCTCAGCCTCCTGAGTAGCTAGGACTGCAGGTGCGTGCCACCATGCCCACTAATTTTTTATTTTTTTTGGTAGAGACGGGGGTTTCACTATCTTGGCCAGGCTGGTCTCGAACTCCTGACCTCAAGTGATCCGCCCACCTCAACCTCCCAAAGTGTTGGGATTACCGGTGTGAGCCACCACGCCCAGCCAGTCCCTTATCTTAAACTGTGTGCGGATATTTATGCTCATATATTTCCAAATGTCCTTCAAATTACAGTTTTTATAATCTACTTCCAAACCCTCCCTACCCTCCCACTCACCTGGCACCAGGTTCCTCTGATATATGCAATAGAACTAACAATGTTCATGTCATTCTGACTCTGAATCAGAAAGTCATCTTTCACATGGCTCTCCCTTGCCCTCCAAACCCCAAAATAACAAAAAGTCCAATGATTCTTCCTTACGAATATTTCTTCCATCACCTTTATTTTATGATTATGGCACTACATCTCCAGTTCAGGCCTTACCTTCCTTTTTATGTTAACCTCATCCCTCACCTTCCAACCTCCAATCCCTCCCTAATGCAGTCCTTCTTGCATTCTGCAGCAAGACAAATCTTTCTAAAACATTATTCCTCCCAAGTCATTCTCCTGTTACAAAATGTTCAAACAAACTTTCTACTATCTATAGAATAAGTACTCAATTCCTAAATCTGGCATTCAATCTGGCATTCAAATTTGACCACATTTAACCTTTCCTAACACATATATTACAACTTTCAACCAAGCTGGAGAATTGTCTTCATTCTAAATAAGCTTTGCTCTTTCATGCCTGTTCTGTCACATCATAGGCCCATGAAAATGCCTTTTTTCCTCTTTGTTCCTAGCTCTTCCATTCATAACCACTCACTTTTTCACTAATCAAACATGTAGTAAGCATTACCAATGTTCTAGGCTCTATATAAATAGAGGTGAACAACCCATGATCCTGACTTGATAATCTGGTGAGCTAAAAAATCACAAAAGAACAAATGTAATAATCCCATTTATAATGGAGGCTTAAACAAAAGGAACAATGCCCACATAAAATCAGCTACTTGGTCCAATTTAATGTTATCTTTAAAATTAGCAAGTAATGCCTCCAATTTTTGAGGTGGGAAGCCCACTTTGCCCACTATGAAGCCATGGTAAGGATGAGGGATATAATTCAGACAGGGTAAGTAAAGTCGATCTGCCACAGCTAAGAGAAACCAAATGAATTTAAGTGAATGCAGATTGCAGATCTTCATGATTTCAACATTTTTAGACCCCACCTCCTATCTGTTCATAGAACAGCAACTGGTTTACAGGGTAATTTGGCTGCACCATGACTGCTGCTGTTTATGCTCCATTGACCCCTTATTCCCTGATGGACCCTTACATTAACTAATCGTTCACGTATTTGCAACCACTCTTAGGAGTTAGGGTTAGGTTAAAAGGATACATTATTGATTTGATGAGCATTTTTCCTGCTCTTTTGACCAAGATAATAATTTCAAAAACAATAATTTAAAAAATGGCTGCAGGTATAATAATGGATTTAATAAACCTAAGCAGTGTTTGTAATTCAGTTGATGGTGGTGACGTATCACTTGTTTCATTTGCATCCCTGTGGAAACAATCTAATAAGATAAAGTGTTTATTTTCTCAGTTTGTCACACTAAGAGTTTATCTGCTCTCTACGTATTCTGTGGGAAGTCATAATTCTCATTACTTTTTAAGTAGAGTCAGCAACCCTTTTGTATTATGCAGAACTAACCAACCAATCAATATTTAGAGACTAAGTGAAATATGTTTGGGATAATGACAAAGGAGAAAATTGGAGACTGAGAAAAGTTAAAAGAGGTGAAGTGGATGCAGAATAGAAGCAGATGTTTTTGCAATGCCCTCTTAGAAGGAATAAAGGAAGCTGAGGCAAAATGGAGTACATCTTGAAAAGGCAAGCATTGTTTGGATTCAGGGGAGGGATGGTGAGATCTGTGTAAGTGAGAGAGTAATGCAGTAGGATCAAAGACTTTACGAGGCATCAGAAGTAGAAGGAAGAATACAACACAATTTGTAGGAGGTGGAAGAGGTGGGAGGTGAGGAGAGTGGCTCAAATTCTGTAAATAGGTAGGGACTTTTCTGTCAATATGCCCAGCTAGAGAAATAAGTTTGCTATGTGTTCCCATCTGAACCAGCTAATAATTCTGTCTCTGGAGCTGTTGTGGGGAGCTCCCACTAACCATCTAGTGTACACAAAGAACTATAAATATTTAGTCTTTGTGCCCCAAGGAATCCAGAGCTCAATTAAACAAATTATTCATGTGTATGTGAGGGGAGAAAAACGCTTTCAATGTAGCACGGTATTTCTCCCCAGGTTCAATTTCATTTGTGAAAGCTTCAGTACATATGAATTTACTCCTGCATAATTTTGGCAACAATGTTATCTCCGCTTTAGATTGACTGAGTATATCTTGATGAGGATAATAAAAAACAAATCCAGGAACTGGGTACAGAAAATCAAGGTAAAATAGATGGCAGAGGAGCTGACTGTTTTTGCAGCCAAGATTTGGGAGAAAGTCAAGAGAATGTAAATGGGGGCTTTAAAAGCACTCTGGAGTAACCGTGTGAAGGAGGTGTACACTGAACTTACAACCAATAGACCTCACTATTCACACAGAACAAGCGTGCCCCTCAGGTAAGTCAAGATACTCCAAATTGTTTTACCAGCTGACTACGGAAAAAGATATATAACGTATCTTTTAAATTAACATTTCCTCAGGAGTGGAAGTTTAACTCACAATGTCTCTAAACCATAACATTTCATTTTTCTATCACAGAAAGTTTGCTCACTGTTGACTGAACATGTACATATTCAGCTTTCCTTCGTTCACAGTTTCACCTGCTGGATTACCTGCCTGAAATATTCTCACCACATACAAGTTCAACCCATCTTTTAAAATGAAACACATACTGCCCCTCTTTGTACAGTCTTTCCTACCACTCTGGAATCAAGTGATTGGGCTTTCTATGAACATCTAGTGCATATTTATATAATTCATCTGAAAGAACAGGGTACTACCTTTGAGTATTTCTTTTGTAAATCATGAATTATTTACATTTTTATGTTGTTCAACTTTTGTGTTTGTCTCTCCAACCGGATATTAGGCTCCTTGAGGCATATATAATTATTTTTTTGTAGTATACCTTTCCACATAGTGGCTTGCTCATTGCTTCCTTGTTGAGTACAGAAAAATTACACAAGAATATAAGTAATCTATATGGTATTCCTGGAATATAACCTAGTGATGATCTATTATTTATTTTAAAAGACTGTTAAAACAGGTAAGTTCATATTTTATTTAAATTTTTTTGCATGTTGTCCATATTCACAGTTTTGGTTTCAGGTTATGGCAGACTGGCAGAAAATGGAACTTTGCAATGCTTTGCTTCTATTTTCTAGAACAGTTTAAATAGTATTGTCGATTGTTATTAGCCAACTACAGGAAACTCTTTTCTTCCTTCAATTTCTCATCATAGTGGAAGCAGAGAAATAAAAGTATCAAGTTCTGAGTTTTGGAGTTCAAAGATCCCAGTCCACATTTAAGACAAGAAACACTTTAACAGGGCACATAAATAAGCATGAGTCTCCTACCACCATATTCCTGACTCCAAGCTTCTAAAGAGTCTCCTATCAGGAGAGGCCCTCTCTTTGTCTCTCTTTACCTGTTCTCTCTGTATCCTCTATAGAGGTGGAGAGGAAGCAGTCACAGCAAACACTGGGAGCATCTCTGAGAGTCAAGTACCTCCCCATTCCCATGTGAACCCCCACTTAGACCCTTTAGCTCCTAAAGGAGAGGGAGGATGATGATGATCCCCCAGGAAATATTGGGGATCTCAGACTACACGAGATCTGTACTGTTTCGGGTCTGGTTGGTCCTGGAAGATGCTGAGTCCAAAAGAGCTCCTCAACCCTACACAATATGGAAACACTGAGTAAAGAAAGCCTCTGCCCAACGTCTAGGAGGGCTGGAGTGACCCAGACTCACATAGGGCCACTTTCCATCTTAAGCAGGAGTGATGGAGTGGCCAAATGTTTTTCTTCCTAGTGGTCTGAGTGCTGTGAAGACTGCAGAGGTCTGGTGGTTAAGAGAGGGAATTAGGCGGAGGACAGTGAATCATATGATTGGAAGTCAGATAAGGCAACCCTGGACTCAGCGGGTGACATTGTGGGGGGATCGCTATACTTGGGATTATACAAATGCCAAGCAGCCCAGGAGGGAGAGAGCTGGATACAGCTCATGCCACCATATTGTGAGTACACTTAATTAAGCTCTTGAAGGTAAATGTTATACCAAAAAGGAGGACAGAAAGGGAGGAAACAATGAAGGGAATTACATATACCAGAAAATAATCATTTTTCTGCTATAATGGGGGCCCTGAAATACTGTGGTTACTGAAATCGATTTCAATGTGGTTAGGTTGAACCACAGAAAATGAACAGGACATTTTCACAATGCCTGATAATGCATAATAACAGAGCTATTAATGTGGTTTGGAAATTTTGTAAATGGCATAATGATATAGAAATTATATGTTCCTTGAAGATTTTACAAAATATTTATAAAAATATTTTTTATAAAGCTGTTTGGGTCTTATTTTGGTCAGGGGGTCATTTTCATTCTTAATAAGTTTTCCATTTTCTCCCATGACTATTGATATACTTAGGTTTCCAATATTTTTAATCAATTTGAACTTTTACATTTTCTTAGAAATTAGAAATATCCATTTTATCAAGATTTACAAATTTAATACCATCAAGTTATCACTGGTACTATCCTGTAACATCTGTCATTTCATCTGTCTCAGTGGTAGATCTCCTAATTTCTAAGAAAAATTGTCTTGGGCCACACATGAAACACACTAACACTAATAATAACTGATGAGCTAAAAAAATGCAAAAAAATTTTCATAATGTTTTAAGCAAGTTTGTGAATTTGTGTTGGGTCACTTGCAAAGCTGTCCTGTGGTCCAAGACAATTCGTCCAGTGTGGCCCAGGGAAGCCAAAAGATTGAACACTTCTGCTGTAGAGCTTGAAAACCTAAAAACTACATTTCCCAGATCCCTTTGAGGCAGGGTTCTGGCCGCAAATTCGAATCCAGCTGTTGTTACTGCCTGTCCTAGTTACAGAAATACTGAGTTTTTCTGCAAGAGCAAAGCCAAGTTGTGGGTGGCAAGGAGGAAGATGCAATGCTAGCACTAGATTCTTTTGATCCATCTCTGCTTCTTTTATAAAAATCTCTGATATTACTTTCTTGAACTTAGTTGTTCCAGTGGTAGCCTCCTAAATCTACATCTTCTTGATTCTGTCACTATAGAAACTTACAGTATAGTTCAGCAATGTTTTTTGGGAGTAAGCCCCGAAGGCACAGACAAAAGCCTGATTTTCCAGCTCTTCCTACAATGCTGTAAGTACCAAATTTACTGTATTAAATCTATTTATATTTAAACTGGTTAAAATATTATGATTCCTAAAGCTAATTGCTAAATAATTCCCTACTATTTTATAATTCAGTAATATCTGGTTTATCTTTATTCATTTATTTCCCTGTAAAGTTTTCTATTGTTATTCTTCTTGGTTCTTAGATATAAGATTTAGTTCCCTTTCTTTCTTTCCCTCCTTCCTCCACCCTCCCTCCCTTCCTCCCTTCCTTTATTTCTTTTCTTGTTAGGAGTAAAAGCATTAAACACTGCATTTTTCTCTGAGAATAGCTTTGGAGTCAACCCATATTTTGATATGTAGTACTGTTATTGCTAATGTCTAAATAGTATATAATTTTAGGTTTGATTTCCTCTTTTAAACAATAATTATTTGACAAAATATTATTTCTAAAGGATTAAACAGCCCCTCTTCCTTTTTATTTTTTGTTGCCTTTTGTTTATCTAGTTTTGTTGCATTGTGGTCAGAGATATGGCTTTCTATCTTTTGGAAATTGTCATGTTTTACATAACATAATCAAATTTTATAAATTTATAGATGCTCTTGGCACTGAAAATTTTATTCATTCTTTGTATCCGCAAATCAATTTTATTTATATTTTGTATGTTTTAAATTTTTTGCCCACTCAAAATAAATTATCTCACTTGTATTTCTATCAATTTCTTCTTTTATTCAAACAGCTTTTGCTTAATATGAAGGTTCATTAATTTAAATTTTTATTATGAATTGTCTTTTTTGTAAAATTTGTTTTTTACAAAACAAATTTTATTTTTTGTAAAATTTGTTTCATGTGACTGGCTTTTTCCGCCATCAAATCCATTTATTTCTTATACTTATTACTCTTTCTTTTTGCTTGCATTTGCCTAGTATTTTTCCATATTCTATAGACTTATTACATCATTTTGTTTTATGTATATTTATTTGTAAACAGCATATATTAATAGAGAACTTTTGTGTGTAGATATATTTATACAATAATATGTTTTATCTTCTTTCATTTTTATAATACATTAAGTATATATATTATGCTTTTAATTCTATTCATATAGGCATAATATCTCAAAAATATTACAGGTTTTGTTAAGACTGCCACAATAAAGCAAATGTCACAATAAAATGAGACTTTTTTTGTTTTGTTTTCCAGTACATTGAAAAGTTGTGTTTATACTACTGTGGACTACTAAGTATGAAATAGCATTATGTCTTCTAAAAATGTACATTACTTAAATTTAAAAATATTTTATTGCTAATAAGAAATTAAATTAAAAACTCTAATAATCATCTGAGCCTTTAGCGAGTCGTAATATTTTTGCCAACAGAGGGTCTAGCCTTGATGATGATGGCTGCTGATTGATCAGGGTAGTGATTGCCGAAAGTTGGGGTGGCTAAGGCAATTTCTTAAAATTAAAAAAAATGAAGTTCACTGCATCTATTGACTTTTTCTTTCACAAAAGATTTCTCTGCAGCATGTGAGGTTATTTGATAGCATTTTATCCACAGTAGAACTTCTTTCAAAACTGAAGTCAATCCTCTCAACTCCTGCTGCTGCTTTCTCAGCTGTTTACGGACTACTCTAAACCTTCTGTTGTCATTTCAACAACATTCACAGCGTCTTCACCAGAAGTGCGTTCTGCATCAAGATTCCAATTTTTTTGCTCATCCATAAGAAGCAATTCCTTAAAGTTTTATCATGGGGCCAGGTGCAATGGCCTATAATCCCAGCACTTTGGGAAGCCAAGGTATACGGACCACTTGAGCTCAGGAGTTTGAGATCAGCCTGGACAACATGACAACACTCTGTCTCTACAAAAAATACAAAGACTAGATGGACATGATGACATGTGCCTGTAGTCCCAGCTACTTGAGGGGCTGAGGTGGGAGGATCGCTTGAGCTGGGGAGGTTGAGTCTGCAGTGAACCATGTTTGTGCCATAGCATTCCAGCCTGGATGACAAAGCAAGACCGTCCAAAAAAAAAAAAATTATCATTACGTTGCAGCAATTCAGTCACATCTTGAATTCTAACTCTCTTGCTATTTCCACCATATCTGCAGTTATTTCCCTGACTGAATCTTAAACCCCACAAATCGCCCGTGAGGGTTAGAATCAACTTCTTCCAAACTCCTGTTAATGTTGATATGTTGACCACCCCCGCAATGAATCATGAATGTTCTGAATGGTATCTGGAATGGTGATTTATTTCCAGAAGGTTGTCAATTTACTTTGCCCAGATCCATCAAAGGAATCAGTATCTGTAACAGCTATAGCCTTACAAACAGTATCTCTTATATAATAAGACTTGAAAGTTAAAATGACTCCGTGATCCATGGACTATAGTATGATGTGTTCGCGGGCATGAAAACAATGTTAATACCCTGTATTTCTCCATCAGAGCTCTTGGGTGACAGGTGCATTGTCAATGAGCAATAATATTCTGAAAATCTTCTTTCCTGAAGAGTAGTTCTCAAGAGTGGGCTTAAAATATTTAGTAACCTATACTGTAAACAGACATGCTATCATCCAGACTTTATTGTTCCATTGACAGAGCACAGGCAGAATAGATTTAGCACAGTTATAAAGGGCCCTAGAATTTTTGGAATGGTAAATGAGCATTGACTTACACTTAAAGTCACCAGCTACAGTAGCCCATAACAAGAGAGTCAGTCTGTCCTTGGAAACTTTGAAGCCAGCCATTGACTTCTCTCTAGCTGCGAAAATCCTTGATGACAACTTCTTCCAATAGATGGCTGTTTTGTCTACAATTAAAATTTGTTGTTTATGTAGTCAATTTCATCAATGATGTTAACTAGATCTTTCGGATAACTTGCTGCAGCTTCTACATCAGCACTTGCTGCTTCATCTTGCACTTTTATGTTATGAAGATGGCTTCTTTCCTTCAACCTCATGAACCAACCTCTGCTAGCTTCCAGCTTTCCTTCTGTAGCTTCCTCCCCTCTCTGAGCCTTCATAGAATTGAAGAGAGTTAGAGTCTTGATCTGGACTAGGCATTGGCTTAAGGGAATGTCGTAGCCGGTTTGATTTTCTATGCAGACTACTAAAACTGTCTGCATTATCAGCAAACTGTCTGCATTATCACTTTCTCATCATTCATGTGTTCACTGGAGAACCACTGTTAGTTTTCTTCAAGAACTTTTTCTTTTCACTCACAACTGGGCTGTTTGGCACAAGAAGCCTATCTTTGAATCTATCTCGACTTTCAACATGCCTTCCTCACTAAGCTTAATCATTTCTAGTTTTGGATTTAGAGGGAGAAATGTGTGACTCTTCTTTTCTCTTGAGCACTTAGAGGCCATTGTAGGGTTTCTAATTGGCCTGATCTTAATACTGTTGTGTATCACGGTATAGAAAGGCCCAATAAGAAAGGAATGGACTGGGGGAGCAGCCAGCTGGTGGACAGTCAGAAACTGCGCACACATTTATTGATTAAATTCACCATCATCTCTGGACAAAGTTCCTGACACTGCCAATTACAACAGTAACATTAAAGATTACTGATCACAAATCACCACAGAAAAATAAAATAATAATAATAAATTTGAAATATTTTGAGAATTATCAAAATGTGACCTGGAGACATGAAGTAAGAACATGCTGTTGGGAATATGGCACCAATAGACTTTTAGACTCAGAATTGCCACAAGCATTCAATTTGTAAACATCACAATATCTGCAAAGTGAAATAAAGCTAAGTGCAATAAAATGAGGTGTGACTGTAATTAAGATTTATATGTAAGAAAAATTAGTTTTCTGAAACTGATCTACATTTATCATTAAACAGTCTAAACAATTCCCAAAATTCAGAGGGGATTGCAAGTTCTATTCCTAGCCTTTTAGCCCAAAAACAACCATCACTAAACTTTGTTTACCATAATTTCACTTCTCTATGTTTAATTATGCAAATAGAATCATATAAAATGGGATTGAAGGATTTTCATTTTATTATTCTTTTTAGTAATTATGTTCACTTTTTTTTTTTTTTAATGGAGACTTGCTTTGTCACCCAGGCTGGAGTGCAATGGCGTGATCTCGGCTCACCACAACCTCCGCCTCCTGGGTTCAAGCAATTTGCCTGCCTCAGCCTCCCGAGTAGCTGGGATTACAGGCATGCACCACCACACCCGACTAATTTAATTATGTTCACTTAAAATCTAATTTAATGAAAGAAGAAACTGAAGTAAAGCTGAAAGAATTGGTGTACTTGAAGTAAATGTTTCTTTACCACAAAAAATAAGTTTCTGAAACTTTCCTCTATAGATAAGATAAACATTAAAAGGTTGGAAGTGTTTTTTTTAGACTGCATGTGTAAATTATGCTATATCCACAGCCTTTTGACTGTGGAAGCCTGGGAGAGTTGTCTACTAACAGTTTCCTCTACTAGCCTCTCCTTTTGGCTATGGAAAACTGGGAGGTTTGTGCACTTACAGTTTCTTCCATCAATCTCTCCCAGATTTGTATTACTTACTAAGTTCATAATGTCGAGATTAATAACATTTACATTTTATTTTGCAGTCAAAATTCTTGACATGTTTTAGTTGTGATTTTATACTTAAAGGAATTGTATTCATTATCATTCTTTTTCCCTAGTTTCTTTATTCTTGTATTCTATGTTTCTATACATCTCTTATTTGATTGAATTCCACTGACATGCTTTTTTAAAAGTAGCACTTACAGGCAATGTATCCCCTCAAATTCTCTACCCTTGGAAATATGTGTTTTTGTTTTTGTAGTTGAAGGAAAACTTGTCTAGGGATAAATTTTAAAGTCACATTTTATTTCCCTCAGAATGTTGTAGACATTCTTTCTGTTCTCTAGCATTAAACTATTACTATGGAAAACTCCAGGTAAAACCTGATTCTTTTTTAATGGAATGATACTTGCTTTTCTGCATAAAATTTTCATAAAATTCTGTCTTTATTCCTAAAATTCAAAATTGCACCAGGACATGTTTTGGTGACATGATTCTGAATCACTTTTTCTCTTAGACGGAGTTTGCTTTTTAAATCTGCAAATCTGGTCTTCAATTCCAGAATGTATTTTGTACTTTTTTTTTTTTTTACTATTTATTTAATTTTGTTTGCTTTATTTTCTTTCTCAATTTCTATCTCTTCCTCAAATCTATTTTATTTCATTATGCCTATATGAAAGGCATGCGTATCTTTTCCCCCATATTAAATATGATTTTTATATCACTGTCATTTTTTATTGTGTATTGTGTGATTTCTTTAGATTGTGTATTCAATCATGTGTTTTTCTTCTATTTATTCTCCTACCATTTTTAGCTCTTCCATTAATTTTCTGAGCTCTTTTATCTCCACATTTTCCTCTTCGGATGCCTTACTTTTTTATTGAACTCTTCATTCTCTTGTTAGAGGTCTTCTTCTAGAAAGGACATTGTACTGGTTCTCTATCATTCCATAACAATATTATCACTAACATAGTGGCTTAGGACCACACACGTGTTATCTCACAATTTCTATGGGTCAGAAGTTTGAGCATCACTTAGCTGGGTCTTCTGCTTTGAGGGTCTCACAAGGCTGCGATCAAGGTGTTAGATGGGGTTGCAGTCTCATCTGAGGCTCAACTGAAGGATCTGCTTGCAAACTCAACATCGTTCCTGGCAGAATTCAGTTCCTGGCAGACTACTACACTGAGGGCTCAATTTTTTGTTGGCTATTGACCAGAGGCTGCACTCTTCCTATGTGGCTCTCTTGCCCTGTGGCTGTCTTCCTATGACTTCTGGGAATATGGTAGCTTGCTTTTTCAAAGCCAGCCAGGATCACGATAGGCTACAATCTTATGTGATGTAATCACATGCACAAAATCATCATCCCTTCCTATTTGCACTGTATTCTATTGGTTAGAAATAAATCATAGGTCTTACTCACAGTCAAGGAGAGGATGCAAGGATCTGAGCACCAGGAGGCAAGGGTTATGGCGGGTGATCTTAGAGTCTGCCCACCACAGTGACGTTGTATGTAATTTCTTGAAGACTGTGTTAGTTTCCAAGGGCTGCCATAACAAAGTGGCTGACTTAAAACAAAAGAAATTTATTGATTTACAATTCTCAGGGCTAGAATTCTGAAATTAAGGTTTTGACATGGCTATGTTCCCCATGGAAGCTGTAGGGCAGAAAATTCCTTGCCTTTTCCTAAGCTTCTGGCAGCTCTTAGAAATCCTTGGTGTTCTGTGGTTTGTAGCTGCATCACCCCAATCTTTGCCTCCACTGTGACATGACCTTTTTTCCTACGTATGTCTCCATATGTCCTCTCCTCTTCTCATAGGATGCCAGTCACTGGATTTAGGGCACACCTTAATACAGTAGGATCGCACCTTCCTAATTGCATTTTCAAAGAATTATTTCTTAATAAAGATTACATTCTAAGGCTCTGGGTAAACATAATTAGAAAGAGACACTATTCAACCCACTACAGAGATTACAAGGAAGTATTTATTTTAACTCTTGGAATATTTAGTAGGTAATTTACCTTGCATAGTATGCTCTTCTTCTGCAGTTTATTTATGTTCTTTTTTTCCTTTTAAAATATATTCTTACATTCTGTCTTCTTTTTTTCTTGTAGTAATAGAAATTATAGATTCACTCATCCTTTTCCCTTGCCTGTCTCTAACACAGAAACTATAATAGCTAGCTAGTTATTTTCCTTGCCTTCCTTATAACTAGTGTTTGCCCAGAGACATGGTGCTTGTCAATGAGTTACTGACAAAAAATTCTGCATAGGAGTGAAGAGTGACACGAGATTTCTGGTTCTTCTCTTACTTTCCTCACTCTGCTTTACTTCTAGCAATCTCCGTGGCTCACAGAATAGGCTGAAGGTTGTAGAGCTGACATACCAGCCTGGTTTCTTCTTTAGTTCCACCCCTCCTTTAAACTAGACATTCCACTTCTGAGGTTCCCCCGGGTTCAGATTTTGCTACTCTAGTCACAATTTTTCAGGATTGTTTCTCTTCCTTTGAGAGAAATCTTTGTTCTGCTCGCGATTGGAGAAGGCATGCTTTGGTTCTTGGCAATCAGCCTCTTTCCTCATTTTACTTTATTGCTGCTTCCTTTTTTGTAACTTAGGGTTGTATAATTTCCTTGTTTCATTGAAGATGAAGTTGGTTGTTTGGTTGGTTGTTTTTCCTACATTGTTATTTTTTATTTTTTCAGTATTAGTAAGTTTCAAGGGGGAGGATCAAACTTTTAAAAATATTTTTATCTTGCCATCTTTAAAAGCCTCTATAAACTATCTTTAAGAATTTTAACATCGTTATTTAACCTCTACTTCTATAATACTCAGAATTGAAAGTAAAATATTCTATACTGAATTCTCTCTATTTAATATAATGAATTTTGTAAATTTCACCTCAGTATCGCAAGTAACTGGGACTATAGGCATACACCACCATACAAAGCTTTTTTTTTTTTTTTTTAACAGATATGGGGTTTCACCATGTTGCCTCAGCTGGTCTCAAACTCTTAGGCTCAAGCAATCTACCTGCCTCCGCCTCCCAAAATGCTGGGATTACAGGAGTGAGCCACCATGCCTGGGCAAATTTAGTTAACTTTTTCCGTTTCCAACTTTTCAGTCTTTGTTAATATAACATGGAATCTAGATCCAAAGTGTCATTACATTAATATTATATATATTTCCTTATTCAATGTTTATACGATCGTTGTATTTAGTTTATAAGCAAATTTACAGCCATTTTCAGCTCCCTTTTTACCAAGTTTCAATGCTTGCAGTTCTTCATTTCAAACCCTTAATTTTCACTCTCTCTTAATTTTGTTTCATATTTCACTTTTTGGAGAAATATCTAAGGCATTTTAAAAATTATATAAAGGTTGTCTCATAGCCTTTGCATATTTGAGAATGTCTTTCTGTTGACCTTTACCTGTCATGACTATATATAGATGAAAATACAATTCTGTGGTTAAGACTTTTCCAGCCTCAGATCAGTCAGTATTGGCTTTTGGATGTGTTGACAAATGATCCCCAAATTTCAGTCATTACAACTTCAAAGCTTTATTTTCAGTCACGCTACTATTTCCTTGCAGGTTGGCTGCAGCTCTGTACCACATCACCTTCATACCAGCACCCAAGCTGATGGAGCATCTAGAATACTGCTGGTTGTCTGGCATAGGGCAAAAAAAGCATGACAAACGATATTCTGGCTCTTAAGTATCTGTTGGAAAGTAATGCAGTCATTTACACTTATATTTAGTAAGTTGCATAGTTAAGCTATGTCAATAGGCAGGAAAGTACAACTATCTCTTACGAATGGGCAGCAAATATTTGTGAACAATAATGCCATTTATTATACCTGCATGTGTTACAGACATTGCTCTTTATACTGGTATTTCCATTCATAAGAAAGAAGGTTAAATGAAAATTATTATATCTGAGATAGAGGAAATAGGAATAAGAATCAGTTTAGGGAAGATGATAATTGTAGTTTTAGAGAACTGAGTATGAAGTATCTAGTAGGCAACTGGATATGAGACTGAAAGTGTTGGGAAAGGTCTGGGTTGGAGATATTAATTTATGTAATCAGTGTAAAGAACTGAATTCATTAGAATTACTGAAAGGATTGAGAGAATGAAGCTGTCACCTTAGAGCACTATCTGCAAGGGGCAGGTAGAGAATTTGAGAGGAACCAGGAAGAAGGGACTAGACAGTATCAGGGAAAAGAAGAATCATAATTGCCAAAATAAGGACAGAGAACTTCTAGAATAAGATGGAAGATACTGCTTTATGTTGAATTAGGAGAACACTGATGACTTTGGTAAGAGCAGTTTCAACAGAGTAGTAAAGTTGGAAGCTAGTAACAGGTAACTAAAGAATGAGTATTAGAGATTTAAGTGGAGAAATAAAGTATAAATGGAACACTCTTTTAAAAACTTCAGAGAGGAAAAAAATGGAGATTGGGAGATTTTTTTCCCCCCATCTGAACAATAGAGACTTGGAAATATTTAAAGGACCAAGGATTGTGTTTTTGTGTGTGGGCATGTGTGTGTCTGTGTGTACATAAATATTCATTCTTATTTTGTAAATAGGCAGAGGGATATACAAGATAAAATCACTTGGAATTTTTTTTTTTTTTTTTTTTTGAGATGGAGTCTCACTCTGTCACCCAGGCTAGAGTGCAGTGGTGCAATCTCCACTCACTGCAACCTCCACTTCCTGGGTTCAAGCGAGTCTCTTGCCTCAGCCTCCTGAGTAGTTGGGATTACATGAACTTGCCACCATGCCCAGGTAATTTTTGTATTTTTAGTGGAGACAGGGTTTCATGATGTTTGTCAGCCTGGTCTCGAACTCCTGACCTCGTGATCCACCCTCCTTGGCCTCCCAAAGTGCTGGGATTACAGGCGTGAGCCACTGCAACTGGCATCACTTGGAATTTAATACCAAAATTAATCAACATAGCTATCTTTAAATTGTGTAAAATCCATGCAATTATAGTTAGTATTTAATGTCATGGTATGTGCATTAGTCTGGGTTCTCCAGAGAAATAGAACATTAGATAGATGATAGATAGATAGATAGATAGATAGATAGATAGATAGATAGATAGATAATTGATGATAGATATATAGATGATTGATAATAGATATATGATAGATATGTAGATAATACATAGATAGATACATAGATACATAGATTTATCATAACGAATTGACTTAGCTGGTTATGGAAGCTTAGAAATCGTAAGATCTGTAGTTGGCAAGCAGGAGACCCAGGGGAGTTGATGATATAGTTCCAGTCTGAGTCCAAGTATGAAAGCAGGAGAAGACTGACGTTCCAAGTCAAAGACAGTCAGGCAGAGAGTAAATTCTCCCTTTCTCCACTTTTTTTGCTCCATTTGGGCCTTGGGCAGATTGGATGAGGTCCACTCACATAGGGGAGGGCAAGCTGCTTTACTCGGTCTACTGATTCAAATGTCGATCTCATCCAGAAACATCCTCACAGACACACCCAGAATAATGTTTAACCAAATATTTGGGTACTTCATGGCCCAGGTAAGTTGACACATAAAATTAACCGTCATAGTATGTCATTACATTAAACTTGGATTTTTTTTTTTTTTAATGAGGCTGGGAGTGGTGGCCTATGCCTGTAATCTCAGCACTTTAGGAGGTCCAGGCAGGAGGATCACTTGAGCCCAGGAGTTAGAGACTAACCTGGACAACATGGCGAAACCTTGTCTCTACTTTAAAAAAAATTTTTTTAAGGAAAATAAATGATATTATATACATAACATAATTGATTTATAGAGTCTCACTATGAATTCAGAATGATTTAATTTCTTGATAAGGCAAGTAAATATAACTCTATTTGTTCGTGACTGGTTCTATCTATAAATCCAAGCTATTGAGGAAAATTTTTAAATAAAGTAACTTTAAAAATTTTAAATAAAGTAGGTTGTGTGTTTGGTTATTTTGTTTGTTATTGTGTCTCTCTACCCCATCCCATCATCTGGAAGTTTCAAAAGCACAACAGCAAAAAAGGAACTTGATTTTTAAAGATTATATAATGGTGGCAGAAATGTCAAGTGATAAGGAAGAGCAAAAGAGAAAACACAAAATATTGCAGTGATAGAGAAGATGTCAAAAAAACTAGGTCAATGTTTGACTTCATTCACAGTTGCTCCTCAAATATGACATTGCCTTGAGGATAGAGTGCCCTCAAATTAGCACACATTCTGATTAGGATAGCAGGGCCCAATAGCCAGTGTTAAAGAAAAAAAATATGTTTTCTAGTCTTGTCATAACATATATGAAATAAACAGGAAAAAATTATAAATTAAATATGTTTGGAATCATCAATAATCCAGCATATTTTATTCATCCGTTAAATGTGTGTACTTCATTAAGTTATGACAGGTGTCAATTGCTTGATTCAAAACTTCTTTACTCTGATATTGAAGAATTTTATAATGTTAACTGGTCTTACCAAAACTGGACCAATAAAGAGTCAAAACACAGTTATTGTCCTCATTGAATTTACAGGCATAAACCACATCATAACATAAAAAACTATAAAACTGCATCCTTGATTAGTGCTATGAAGGAAGATTGAGTTGTTCTATGAAAAATTTAATGGTGGGATTTGTGACTTAGATAATTCAGTGAAGACATTGTTCAAGTAGATGAAGAATAGAGACAGGAAATAGACTGTGCAAAGGCCCTGTGGCAACGGGAGCATGTCAAGGAGAAGGGACTGAACAGGCCAGGGTAATAGCAGTAGAGAAAGTGCATTAAATTATGGCTCATGTTGACATTAGAGAGGTGGATGTTTGGCCAACTATGCCAGGTCCCAAGAACCACTGAAAATTTGTAAATGGAAACAATGGATTGGAAGAGATTCAAGTGAATGTGGGTAGACTAGATAAAAGGTTATCTCAGTTGAAAATACGAGAGTAGGGTAGTACCAGAGAAAATGGGAAGAGTTATTTATATTTGAGAGTTATTTGGAAGTAAAATTGGCAATACTTGGTAATGGATTTGATGCAGGGAATGGGAGAAATTGAAATGTTATAAACCTTTTGAGGTTTCTGAGTAAAGCAATACAACAAAAACTCCACTCAGACAGGAAGCTCAAAATATAGCTTTGAATAAGTCCAAGGATTATTTATAGTAATTGAGGACAGGAGTAAATACTTATTATACTGTAATTTGTATGAGTTGATAATAATTCGTGTGCCCCACTAGAGCAGAAGGAGGTATTCTTGTACCATCTTGTTATAGTTCTTAAGACACTATCATTCCTGGTTGATATCTATCTCTTTCTCTAGACTGTGAGCTCCATAAAGGTAGACAGTAGGTTTTTATTATATCTCTTGCAGGCAATCTAGTTTCTGGCATGGTAACCACTCAAATATTTGCAGAGTGAAGTAATTAGGTCATGACTTAAACTTTAAATTTTTTTATTTTCCAAATTAATTTTACTGTAGTTATACAATTTAAAGTTTTTTTTTGTTTTGTTTTGTTTTGTTTTGTTTTTTTTTTGAGACACAGTCTCGCTCTGTAGCCCAGCTGGAGTGCAATGATGCAATCTCGGCTTGGCTCACTGCAACCTCCGCCTCCCAGGTTCCAGTGATTGTCCCGCCTCAGCCTCAGCTGGAATTACAGGTGCCTGTCACCACACCCAGCTAAATTTTGTAGTTTTAGTAGAGACAGGTTTTCACCATGGTGGCCAGGGTGGTCTCAAACTCCTGACCTTAAGTGATCTGCATGCCTTGGCCTCTGAAAGTGCTGGAATTACAGGTGTGAGCCACTGCACCCAGCCTTAAATAAGTTTTAATGTAAAATTTTTCTAGATTCAAAATTTCGAGATAATAACTTTATTTCCTCATTTATATTTAAACCCTATTATTGCTGCATTACTGATTATGGTCAGATTTAACTGTTCGAATAATGATAACCACCACCACCACATGCTAGTTGTGATGATTAATTTTAGGTATCAACCTGACTGGATTAATGAATATATAGATAAATGGTAAAGCATTATTTTGGGGTGTGTCTGTGAGGGTGTTTCTAGAGGCGATTGGAGTGTGAGTCTGTGTGGACTAAGTGGGAAAGATTCACCCTCAATGTGGGTGGGCACCATGCAAGCAGCTGGAGGCCCAGACAGAACAAAACAGAGGAAAAGTGAATTGGTCTCTCTGTCCTAAAGTTGGGATACACTCTTCTGCCCTTGGACATGAGAATGGCAGGCTCTCCAGCCTTTCGATATCAGGACTCACATCAGCTCCCCTCTGGGTTCTCAGGCCTACATACTTGGAATGAGCCACGCTACTGGCACCCCAGGGTCTCTAGTTTGCAGACGGCCTGTCCTGGGACTTCTCAGCCTTCAAAATTGCATGAGCCAATTCCCCTAATAAATCCCCTCTCCTGTATCTATATCTATATTCTATTGGTTTTGTCTGTCTGGAGAACCCTAACTAATACGGTAGCATAGGGTATAGTCCTAGGTGTCCATCTAGGAGACTGAGTAATTTTGTATCACCCAGCATAGTGTTTTTTAGCATACTTTTAAGAGTTATGGAATAAATTAACAGAGACCTCTCGCTAGTTACAGATGGTAAAAGACCCACTAATTTTTCATTCTAGTCAGCAGATGGCAGTGTTTTACTTTATTTAGTTAACTGAGGTTTGTTTCCTGAGTCTTGCAACACAATTTTAACTTAATCCATGAAATAACACAGTATTTTTGAGTTAACTTTATACTTTTTGAACCATAAATAAATGTTATAGAATAGGGGTTGTTTTAGGTTTCAAAAAATCGCACATTTTTTAGTCAACTTGAGCTCTCTTAAACTCTTTAAATTTGCTTTTTACTTTAATTGCAAATAATTGTTCTCATTTTTGTAAATACGAAAACCCTGTTTATTTACTTTATTCCTTAGCTTTATTTCTAAGAAAGGTCAACGCTGAACATTAATTCTGGAAATTAAGTTTAAATTATATTTAACCGAAGATGGCACAGTTAAAAGTTTCTTTGGTTGAGTTTGTCTCCTCTGAGATGAGCCCTGTCAATTCTGAAGTTATGGGACTTGAGACTGAGTCAGGAGACCTGGATTTCATTCAAATTGCTACAAAGTTTGCACTAGATGAGCTACACTGAGCCACTTGAATAATTTTTCACTACAATTTTTAATGAGTGAAATAAGCTCAATGTGTATACTACTATACAGTTGACCCTTGAACAACGCCAGGGTTAGGAGTGCTGATGCCCTCCCTGGCCTCTGCACAGTTGAAAATCTGTGTGTAATATTTGAATCCCCGAAAACTTAACTACTAATAGTCCACTGTTGACCAGAAGCCTTACTGATAACACAGTTGATTCACATATATTTTGTATATGTATTATATACTTACCTTTACAATAAAACCAGAGAAAAGAAAATGCTATTAAGGATATCATAAAGAAGAGAAAATATATTCATGATTCATTAAGTGGAGAAGCATCATCATAAAGGTTTTCATCCTCATCATCTTCAGGTTAAATAAGCTGAGAAGGGGGAGGAAGAGAAAGAGTTGTTCTTGATGTCTTGGTGGTGGCCGAGGTGGCAGAAAATCTACACAGAAGTGGATTTGCATAGTTCAAACCTGTGTTGTTCAAGGGTCAAGTGTATTTATCCTGTAAAAACATTGTAAGCATACTGGTTCTAAAAGTCTGAACTCTCCACAGAGAAACATACAGGAACTGAAGATGAAGAGGACCTTTAAGTAGAAATAGAATTTATTAATAATCAAAGCCTTCAACCCCCGTCTCTATTATAGTGCTGATAATTATGATGAACAAGGGCAAAACATGACACTATTCTCTTTCCTCCTGTGAGCCTGTAACTCTTTATAGTTTAAAGAAGCTTTATTACATATTACTTACTTAAGTATGAAGAAAAACAATACATTGAGCTACACACATGCCCCTTCCCAAAACAAAACAAACTCTCCAGTACCTCTTTTGAATGTATGTATAAGAAAAATAACAGAAAAAGTCTCTAATTAGAACTTTCTAAAAGGATTTCTCCCCAGTTAGAGTGCAGTAATGACTATAAATGGCCCTGTCTCAGGGACAGCTCATCAGTCAATTATAAGCAGTTCTGTAAATTGAGGAGTGAAGAATGATACTAGATTTCAATCAGTGCAGATAAACATGGCTTGTCATTATTCACTTGATATTTTAGACAGTCCACCTAAAGAGGAAGATGCAGAACAGAGGTACTGTCTTTTCTAGAGAACGGAGATTATAAGAACATTTACCTAAGACTATATTCTTTTCTGGAATATGGTTTTCATAGACACTCAATTCCCATAATCCCCAGAGACGTTCATTGGCTTGCCCAGTTTGTTTCCATCTGGTCCTTTCAAACCAGGAAAAACAATATGGTAATTCTATTGTTGCATCTAGTAGCCTGGAAAAATAGAAATATATATTTAATATAATTCTTATATAATATAGTGGCTCAGTAATTTTTAAATATGTCAATTAACACTTCCATTCCTTTTGATTTTTGTGTCACAGCATCATTTAGCACTCTATGTTTTGGAATAAATATCTCAAAATTCTAATTACATATACTTATCTCTGGGATAATGCTACCTGACCAAGTTTAAATTATTTCTTGTATAGTCTTAAAAGCAAACATGTTAACAAAAAGTTAACATAAAGTAAATAATTGTTTAAATAGCAAACTGTTAATATGTATTAACAATTTTCCAAAATTGCTCTTTTCTATTATTTTTTCTTCCTCTTACTTTTAGATATTTTTCATGAACCCTTTATCTCCATTTTCCTTCATTTAAAATTATGCTTCACTCATTCATGTTCATAAGAATTTTCAATCATGTTAAAAGCAAATATGAGTTCTGTTTGCTTATTGTCACAGATAGCCTCTTGGTTATTATTCTCCACAATCACCTTATTCATGAATTGTAAGTTGGAGATCAGCCTCCCAGTGCAGAACTGTTTAGAAATAGCCCTTCATGCTTGCTCCTCTATTCCCAGAGGATTTTGCTGCACATGCCTAGATCTCTTTCCATCTGGCCTCTGCACAAAGGGTTTATCCCACTTTAACACAATTCTTTGTATTATAGAGGACCTTGACTTTATCTGAGAGTGAGTACATACGAAACAATAATCATGTTGCAGGAAAAACTGATTTGACCATTTTTTTTTCATACTCGAATCCTAAGATGACAGTGAAACTACACTTAGCCGGCAACAAAGACCAAAGGTAAGGCTGTAATGATGACAGAGCTGTAAAAAAGTAAATGTGAAGGGTCTAATTTTTCCATTATTACAGTACTTACGTTTATGTGGCTTCAGTAAAAAGGAAAAAAAAAACGTGGTACATTTATTTTTACGTCTATCACTGAAAAACCTTTGAGTTTGTAAGACATTAATATGAAAATAGCTGCATTTGCATACTGATAGATTTGTGAACTTTATTGCAATATATTTTTTAACAGAAAAATATAATTATAGTATTTTAAAATGTAACTCTTTCCTCCCTCAGTGTAAATCAAATCACAATGACAATAATCCTGAAACCTCTAATTGAAAATCTTCCTTTAAAAATGCATGGTGGTCTTAATGTTTAAAAGAAGTCAGCCTATTTTCTCAGTGTATATTCATGTTATCTAACGTTCTTTTTTCTCCAATTATTATACATACAGTTTTATAAGCGAATATTTAAGAGTCAAGAATTTTGTGGTATTTTGCCTAGAAATAGACTGGAAGAACACAAAATCTAAATAAACACCAAAAGGCCAAAAGGAAAGAAAGAACAACAAAAAAAGTACATGCACAAGCACATACACACACCCATATAGGTGCTTTGTTTGTAATAATTTATTTCAAAATGTATTGTACAATGCTGTCTCAAATACTTCATTTGGGTTTAAAAGAGTTGTAGATGTTGGTATAGGTTGTTGATTTCAAATGGAAAAATTATTGGCATTGAAAGATGGCAACTGAAATCTTGAACCTAACTGGGTTAATTAAGGTTACTTCGTGAGGATTAAATAAAAATATCAGAATTCTGCTCTGCCCCCCACCAAAGGATATAGTATTTTCACTAAAATATATTTTTAGGTTTGTTTTGGCATATTCTTTTCAAAGAGATTTGAAACCCTTAAATTTTTATAATTACAATATCTTATATTTGAACTTTCAAAACATTACTCGTTTTGAAGTAGAATCTAAAACTACATTTAAAAACATTTCTGCCTACATTTGGTCTGTTTAAGGCACTAACCTTTGAACACACTGGTCTTATTTTGAAAGGGCAAGGTGCTTTTTTTTTTTTTTTTTAAATAGCCAGTGCCCAAGAGAAGCAAAAACTGTGACCCCCCCCTCCCCCGCCACGCCACACAGTGTTCACATATGTCATCTGTGTTTGTTAGCAATGTTACCTCCAAGTTTGTTACCTTGGAGTAATTGACGAGTAAATCATTACAAATGGGTCCAACTCTAAAGGCAAAATTGTCAAAAAGAAGAAAACAGCAAATCCAACTTGCCTTATGTTTATTAGAGGAAATCCTGAAACTTCTGTAGATTGCAGTGTTAGGAAAAACAAGTTTGTCATTAGAGCGATGTTATGACCACTTCCCCACTCTAACTGTTGTTTAAGGGAGTCCACTTCTAACTGCTGACTCAGTTTGTCTTCACTGCCAGAACTGAAGCGTGACCCAAATTGTCTACTGGGTTGAGTAGGAACAAACGGACAAACTGATGATCACTTGGCAGTTCTAGGTTTACTAAAGAATACTTATTTGGTCTAAACACTGTTTGTTGGGACTGCAAAGGTATAAACAATGCCCCTCCCAGGAAGGAAAAGGAAAACCTAAAATCTTAAGCAATGGACTCAAGGTCAGTGACGGAAGGCACCATTTGAGACCGAGCTCCTCAACTCCAGTCCCATAATGGACCGGAGCCACACAGGAGAGCGTGCAGGAGTTTCGAAGCTGCGTAGTAAAATAGCTGGCGTGGGCAGTTCTTTTATACTCTGGCTAGAGTAAAATTAACGCAGCTTTGCGTTTCTCCATCGCCGCTGTCAGCATCCAGCTAAAGCGTGTAGGGTTAAGGAAAGCGGAACCCAGTTGTCCTTTCTCAGCTGAGTCCTTTGAGAAACTGGGACTGAGAAGGGTGAGCGCCGCGGAGAGGGGCAGGGGTGGGAGAGGGGAGAGGGGAGCGGGGCGGGGAAGAGGCGCGTCTGGGGTTGAAGTCCAGCTGGAAGCATCCAGCGGCGCTGCCTGCAGACGGGGGCGAAGGCAGCCGCTGAGAGTGAGGGGAGAGGGGGAAGCCGAGGGAAGGGAAGGAAGTAAGGAAAGAGGAAGGAAAGGCAGGAGGGGGTAGAAGCTGAGCGGCTGCAATTTCTGCGGCCGGCTCAGTAGGAGGAGCAGGAGGGGAAAGAGGAGGATCCAGAGTCAGTCAGTCAGGCAGCCAGCGGGAGGTGGAGAAAGCAGGAGGAGGAGGAGGAGGAGGATTAAAGATGGCCACCAACAGCTGCGGGAAACGGCAACAACCCCTCACTTTCCGGGATGGTCCCTGCGGGTCGGCCCGGCCTTGATGGAGAGACGAAACCCGAGGAGCGCCGAGGCTGAGGCGGCGGCGGCGGGGACCCAGCGAGGACGAGGACGCGGCGGAGCAGAGACGGGGGCAGGAGAAGGGAAAGGCGGCAGCGTCGCTGCCCCTGCCGCCTAGCATCGCTGCCTGGCCCGGTGGACCGGTTCCCATACCTCGCGGCCGCAGAATCGAGCCCGGGCCCCGGCCCCCGGCCCGCGCTGCGGGGCTCCTGGGCCCCGCCGCGGACGTCGCGCCGGTCGCCCATTCCCCGTAGCCCGTGCGTCCCCGGCGCGGAGCCCCGGCCTGCCGCGGTCCCGGCTCCCGGGCCCGGCCCGCCCGCGCCCTCCGCCGGCCCTCAGGTGAGTGCCCCCGCCATCCTCCCCGCCCCCCGCGCTCCCGGAGAGGCGGCGCAGCCTCGGCCCGGCGCGCCCGGCCGCTTTGTTCGTGCGGGGCGGAGGCGCTGCCCACTCGCGGCCCTGCGCCCGCTCCCCCTAGGGACAGGCCGCGGCCCAGCTGCTGTCCTCCCCAGGGTCCGCCTTGGCCCGCAGCCGCCGCCGCCGCCGCCAGGGTTGGCTGCCTGGCGCGAGTCCTCCGCTGCGGCCTGGGGAGGGCGCCGTCGCGATCGGGTCGGGGTCGGGGTTGGGGTCACGGGCGGCGGGCTGAGCGGAGCGGAACCGGGATATTTCGGGGGATAGGGGAGGAGAGGGCTGGACGTTACCTCTGGGAAGCAGTGGGGCCGTAACCTGGCGGCCCTGGCTCGCAGGGGTAGGGGATCAGGCCCTGGCTCCCCCTCTGCATCCCGCGGGGTCTCAGCTCCCGGAGGCCCCCCCCCCCCGCACCGGACGCAGCCGAGCGCGGCCTATATTCCTCGGGCGCTGGGCTTCGGGCCTCTCCCCCTACGCCCTATGCCGGAAGCCCTTCGATTATGGAAGGAACCAGAGATGCTCCAGTTCTCTTGTACTGGGGATGTGGTGGCATCTCAAACATTCACAGTTACGGCGGGGTTTAAAACGCAGATGTGACCTTTCCGACCAAAGGCCATCTGGCTAGTGTTTGAGCCTCAGGTGCAGCTTTTCGTTGAGTTTTACCATTTAATTCTGCAATCTGCAATATCAGGTCTTCCTTTCACAGAAACAATGTGATACAATCAGATTGAAAGGATATTTACTGCATATGTGAACCCTTGCATGGACTTCCAGTACCTTAAAAATGGTTAAGTGTTTTCTGTGGGAAAATGGTGCTCATGCATACGAAAAACTATTTTGGTTCAGTAATGGTTGCCAACTGGTTTACTATGTAGTTTGAAAACCAAACAATTGAAAAGGAAAAACAAAACCCTATTATTTGGGCGTTTTAAATAGTGGCATATTTCCAGGTTGGTATTTGGTAGCAGGTTGAGAACAACTGGTTTCGACTATCAGGCGACATAACAAACAACATAAAATAGAACCAAAAATATGCTAGTTTATAGAAAAACATGTTGTATTAGTGCATAAGTCTAGTAAAAAAATCCCACTTAAAAAAAGATAAAACTTTATCATGAGACTCTTAATATATATTACATTAGAATTGAGAACTCTTCCTGCGATATTTGAACAATAGTAGAGTATGTTAACACTTTGAACCATTCTATCTCAAGCTGCTAGAAAGGTAAGTTTCTGCTGCTAGTTTCTTTCCATGAGTTAAAATGGATTCATCTGAAATATAAGCATGCTTTTCGTGGGGCACAGTGGGTCATGCTTGTCATCCCAGCACTTTGGGAGGCCAAGGCTGGGGGATTACTTGAGGCCAGGAGTTAGAGGCCAGCCTGGGCAACATAGAGAAAACAATTTTTTTAAAGAAAAAAAAGTTTCTAAAAATTTATATCACCTCCAAAAAGGAGGGGTAAATTAGAAAATACGATGTTCTATTCTTGCAAAATCTGTTTTTAAAAAAGTAAATGACAGTATAATATTTCATTATTAAGTTGGGTTCTCTACTTTGAAGAGATTCTTAAATTCCACTGCTCAACTTTGCAATTTTAAAAGTTTATATCAGTTGTTCTTAATTTCTTTCTTTCTTTTTTTAGAGATAGGGTCTTGCCCTGTCACCCAGGCTGGGGTATAGTGGCATGATCATGGTTCACTGCAGCCTTGAACTTCTGGGCCCAAGTGATCCTTCCACCACAGCCTCCCAAGAAGTTAGGACTACATGTGCATGCCACCATGCCTGTTTGATTTTTGTAGTTTTTGTAGAGACGAGGGTCTCCCTGTGTTGCCCAGGCTGATCTTGAACTCCTGGCCTCAAGTGATCCTCCTGCCTTAGCCTCCCTAAATGCTGGGATTACAGGCGTGAGCCACCATGCCCTGCTTCTTTGTTAATTTCATGCATATGCTTCTGAGGGTCCTTGGCTCCCCAGAAATCATATGCAGAATATAGCATATATTTGAATTTTTCCTAGATGAAGAGTCTGTGTGGTGATCGCATTCTCAAAATGATATGGCTCTGTAAAAGATTATGAACTTCTAGATAGAAAATTAAAGGATAAATATTCCATATTTGGAAAGCTAAAATTTTTAAATTACATTTGATGATTTATGTCCTTCATTTCTGATTATGCCCAAGAAATGTTTGTGATTAAGAGTTCAGCACATAGACGTTGTTTCTAACACATTCTCATTTAAATTGAAGGAAAATATTAATCCCATTTTACAGTTGGGGAAATAGAACAAGTTGTTTTAAGGTCATGCAAACACTGGTGGGCCAACATGTGAACCCAGATTGTCTGAAGTCAGAGCCAGCATTCATAACCAGGGTATACTAGACTTTGATCGGTAATACCATTTGATTGATGTAAAAATAAGTAATTGATGTTTTAGTTAGAATTGCAAAGTATATCTGAGATTATCATAGTATACAATATCATGAGATTTTGGAGCCCTGGACTCCCAGTATGAAGAGATCTTAATGATACTAACTTCATGTTAACGACACTAGTCTGAAATCACACCCGAAGTAGGGTCATTTCTACAGCATCCTTGGAAGGATCATCCACCTCTGATTTTAGTCTTTCCTATGATTACAGATTTCCCCTCTTCTTTTTTTTTCTTGACTTTTTTTTTTTTTCTCTCTCTCTTTTGAGACGGAGTCTTGCTTTTGTCGCCCAGGCTGGAGTGCAGTGGCATGATCTGGGCTCACTGCAACCTCTGCCTCCCAGGTTCAAGAGATTGTTGTGCCTCAGTCACCCAAGTGGCTGGGACTATAGACCCTGGCCACCATGCCTGGCTAATTTTTGTATTTTTAGTGGAGACAAGGTTTTACCCTGTTGGCGAAGCTAGTCTCGAACTCCTGAGCTCAAGTGATCTGCCTGCCTCTGCCTCCCAAAATGCTGGAATTACAGGCTTGAGCCACTGTGCCAGGCCTTTCTTTTTTCTTTTTTTTTTTTAAACATTTTAAATCTATATTTCTGTGTATATCAAGTCAAAATCGGCCTTTCTGATATTTACACTGATAAATCCAGTTCTCCCTTGCTGTGTGTGGTGTATTTATCATCCATGAAATGATTAAGAAATAAATGATGACCGGGCATGGTGGCTCACACCTGTAATCCCAGCACTTGGAGAGGCCGAGGCTGGCGGATCACCTGAGGTCAGGAGTTCGAGACCAGCCTGGCCAATATGGTGAAACCCCATCTCTACTAAAAATACAAAAATTAGCTTGGCATGGTGGTGTGCACCTGTAGTTCCAGCTGCTCAGGAGGCTGAGGCAGGAGAATAGCTTGAACCGGGGAGGTAAAGGTTGCAGTGAGCCGAGATCGCACCGCCACACTCCAACCTGGGTGACAAAGCGAGACTCCATCTCAAAAAAAAAAAAAAAGAAATGGCTTCTACTTTAATGTTTTAATGTTTATTGAAGCATAATTTACATGTAGTAAAAGTTTAACAAATGTCTATAATTGGATAGTCTCCACCACAGTCAAGACATAAAGGATGTTTCCATTACTCTAAAAAGTTCACTCATGGCCTGTCATGAGTCAGTGCTCTCCCTCTACACCCCCAGCCCCTGAAAACCATTAATTTAATTGATGCTCTTAAAGTTTTATCTGGTCTAGCATATATAAATGGAATTATACATTACATAGCCTTTCGTATTCTCTTGCACTTAGCATAATGCTTGATATTTATTAAGTTGTTACATGTATCAGTAGTTTGTTCAGTGATGTGCTGGGAAATGTTTTAACAACATGCTCTTCAGAAAAAAAAAAAAAAGAATCCCTGATTTGTGGCATTTGCTAATCATTGTAGTGTAAACACTCTCACTATGGCCTAAATTAAGCTATCAGCTCACAGAATTCCTGAAAATTTAACAATGGGCTCCCATGAGCTGGTACCAGCCAGCTCCAGCACAGTTCCTGTTTTTGTTGAGTAACATGGTTTTACAGCAGGGTAACACAATTTGTTCATCCATTCCTAAACTGATGGATATTTGAGTTGTTTCTAGTGTTGGTCAAATATGAATAAAGCTGCTATAACCATTTGCATACAGGTCTATGTGAGGGACAAAAATGTTCAGTTTTCTTGAGTTAATACCTAGGAGTGGGATTTTTGGGTCCTAGGATAAGTGTATATTTATTAATATCAGTGACCTTTTTATTGAACTACTGAATTGTTTTCCTAAATGGTGATATCATCTTACATTCCTACAGCAATATCTGAGAGTTTCAGTTGCTTTGCATCTTCGTCAGCACTTGGTATTGTCAGTTATTAAAACTTTAGCCACTTATTATATGTGTAGTGATCTCCTTTAAATTTTTTTACTCTTATTTTCAGTAGTGTTTAGATTCAACCTAGAAAGTTTATGATAGATGTTTCTAAAAAAATAATTTTCTTTAGCTTGGGCATCAGTTATGATCTCACTATGAAGGCTGCAGCCTTTGAAGGCTGTTTGTTGAGTTTTTACTGTGCACTCACCTTCCATGTTGTGAAAATTACTTTTTGTGAAGGCATCATCATTAGGGAATTATTCTAATGCTTAGCTGTTAACAATTTTAAAAATGAACCATTTTAAACAGGTAGATAAAGCTCTGTTTAAAAAATTAGAATTAAAAAATTTATCATAAAGAATTTTTTTTTCAATTTTGACTTGGACTTCAAGGGAAAAAAAGATTCTTTGTGGCTCCCCGTATGCCAACACTTTGCTTTAATGGGATTTCACCAAGTTCTATAAACTCATTCAATTGTTTTTTATTTTAAAATCTTGAGGACTGTTAAGTTAGTTACTACTCTTTCTGAAACCACAGTATCAAAATCTATTTTTTTTTGAGACAGAGTCTTGCTTTTGTCGCCCAAGCTGGAGTGCAGTGGCATGATCTCGGCTCACTGCAGCCTCCACCTCTCGGGTTCAAGCGAGTCTCCTACCTCAGTCACCTGAGTAGCTGGAATTACAGGCATCTGCCACCATGCCTAGCTAATTTTTGCATTTTTAGTAGAGATAGGGTTTCACTACGTTAGCCAGGCTGGTCTCGAATTCCTGACCTTGTGATCCGCCCTGCTCGGCCTTCCAAAATGCTGAGATTACTGTGCCTGGTCAAAATCTGTCTTTGAAATTTCATAGTTTTAGTGTGGACAAATGATTAAATTACATATACCTCATATCAACATTTAATTTTCAAATAGTAAAATACTGGGTTGCCCCGTTGGAATAAGATATCATTCATTCAGAAGGTGATATGAAATAAAACCCTTAGAAGAGTAACCTGCCAGGTGCAGTGGCTCATATCTGTAATCCCAGCACTTTGGGAAGCAAAGGTGGGTGAATTGCTTGAGCTCAGGAATTCGAGATCAGCCTGGGCAACATAGTGAGACCCCTTCTCTTTTTTAAAATAAGAAGAGTAACCTTATAAAAGACATAGTCATGTTAGATTGTAAATAAGGATAGCTATATTCACAGTTTGAGTACCCTGTAATAATGAAAGATGCTTGTTTAAACATCTCAACAGTTCTCATAGAAAATGGATAATTTGTTCGGTCATTGATTCATACATTTGTTCATATACATGCACAAATATGTTGTGCATGTAGGATTCAAGGTCCTTATCATGATAGACCTTACAGTTGAGTGGAAGAGACTGTTGAACAGGGTATCACATACGTGAGGTGTGGGTGCTGTAGGTAGGTACATATGGTGTGGAGGTGGGGTGGGCATGAAACTCAGACTTCAAAGTTTGGCAGGACTTCCAGGAGGAAGCATTGTCTTCATTGAGAAATCTGGAGATTGAGTAGTTAGGGGAAGTGGCTGTGTAGCATTAATAGAATGTACAGTTATTCAGAGATGAGAGAAAATGTGAATAGTAAACATATCAGGAATATTGTTTTCAAATAACAGGCCTCTAAAGCCTACATTTTTTGCGCCTACCCAGTCTTAGTTGTAATTAGGAAAGTTAATGGGAAGTAAAACTGGGTAAAAACCGAAAAAGCAAACTTTTACTATATTATTGAGGTATTTTTTGGTAGTTTGCTTACTTCTAACATTCATATACTGAAATAATTTGATCATATTATCTTTGAACTCATCCCCAGATCTTTTAAGAAGCATTAGTATAGATAAGATTATAGCATTCCTTTTTAACATTTAGGCTAATTCTCGTCTAATACTGTAATGTTTATACATAATTAAGTGTATTTGATTTTTATTGCTGCCATGAAGTTCATCAAGTTTTGTTTGTGTGACAAGTATTAATGACATCTGAACCACTGATTTTATGCTGGGATATGTCCAACTGCTAGTTTAGACATATCTGCTGAGATATTTACATAGGCATGTCAACCTCAGCATGGCCCAAATGTAACTCATAATCTTTCTCCCAAAATATATTTTCTTCTCCCATCTTTTCAGCTTAAGTAAATGCTGTTAGCACCTGTTCTATCAGTAGATTGAGATTGGCAGTCATCATACACTCCTCAGTCTTCCTCATGTCTCACATTTACTTAAGCATCAGGTCCAGTTGTTTTTTAAATCTTGTAAATGTTTGTCCTTTTCAACCTCCACCTGCTAGAAGACAATTTTGAGGCCTGTATTTCCCTGCTGAAGTATTTGAGGTCTTTTAAATATTCTTCTTAACTTCAGTCTCATGTCTTCTTATAATTACTCTCACACCCTTTCCAAAATAAATTGTTTTTTCTTTGTTTTAATTTTTTAAAATGTGAAATTGTGGTCTTTCCAGTATACCCTTTATTTTTTTTTCACTTAAAATTCTTGAATATGTCTTAAGTCATTATCAAAGAGGCACTAAAATATGGGGTTGTAATCTATAAAAAACTCTTTGTAACCTGAATCCGGCTTTTGCAGTCTCATCTCTGACAGCCATTCATTTGTGCATTTTTTATAAAAAGACTTGAGTGTCTGCTGTCTGTTAGGCACAGTGCTAGGTGATAGAGCTATATCAAGGAGCTTAAATTCTAGTGGCGAGGGGGATAGATAACAAGTATTCTTGTTGTTAATTGTACTGTCAATAACTGTCAGTTATTATAGTACGTAGTGTATTATATACTATATTATTATAGTATAGCTGTCAGTGACATCATACAATCATTGTGGTGCTAAAGTATGGGTGGGATTGCCATTTATAGAGGTCTGGATCAGAAGGCCTCTCTGTAAAGGTCCATTTGAAGAGATTTGAGGCAGCCGAGGGAGTGAGAATTGTAGGACTGAGAGAAGAGCAAGTGCTGAGGCTCTGAAGCAGGAGGGTGCTTGGCATATTCACAGAACAATAAGGGGTTGACTGAAGGAGGTGAACCATGAGGTCAGGGTGGTGGAGGTGTCATTAGTCTTGGGTAGACCAGTGTTAGGACTTTGACTTCTAAACTCAGTTGTTTGAGCCTAGATTGCATCCTCTGCATGGCAGAGATGCATTCCTGTCTCCTACTTGAAACTTTTGAAGTATGCTGTGCTCTCCTGCCCCTGAGCCTTTCTTTCTACCTGGAATAGTGCTTACGTTGTCCCTCCTGGATGTTCCCTTAGCACTCTTGGTTGTACTCCTATTATGAAACTTAATAGCTGGTTTAAAAAAACTTCTGAATTTTTATTTCATTGAATTAATGTTTGTTGAATTATAGAACTGCTTAAACAAAGGATTAATCACCGAAAACTGGGTAGGAGATGCCAACTACATTGCATAGCAACTGCTAGCTCATGTGGACGTGGAATCTGTTTTGCTGACCACTGTGCATTTAGTGCTGGTGCAATGAGCTATACACAGTAGGTGCTCAGTAAATACTTGGTAAATGATTGAGTGCATATTGCTGTGCCAGCCCCTGCCTTTTCCACTGCTTCCCTGAAACCCATGGGTTAAATGAACCCAAAATCCCTTAACGTTTCCTGACAGCCTTATCTTCCCACTAATCTTATGTGTGAGAAATGCCACATACTTAGAGATGCATTCTTTCACCGTAAATAAATGTAGTAATAAGGAAATACAGTAGTAAAGAAATGTGGAAATAATGTATCTCCAAGTTAAATAAATAAAGTTCATTGCAGAATGTTTTGACTCATTCGTACTTCTGTTTTTCTTTCTTTGGTTGGAATTTTTTCAGGTTAATTTATTACTTGGCCCTCAAATCTTGAATAACTATAACACTAATAGATCTAGAATATCAGTTCTATAAACAACTGAAACTTGAGTCTTGCAGAATGTGAAAAGCCCAGCACCAGAAAAAAGTTAATGATATTTCTTCATGTGTTTCATTTGGTTGAACAAATAATTACTAGTTGATTTATTTACTTGACTGCACTGGTGCAGGGCTTTGGGATTTTTGAGTCTAAAAGCATCAGGCCTTACCACGTACCTTTCTTAGGGTCATAAAACTGTGACCATTAACTCCAAAATCCCCAGTTCTTGTCGCAGGCTTCCATGTGCTGTCTGACCCCATTACCTTCACGTCTTTGAACCTTCAGAGGAGGGACATTGAGATATCTCAAGTACTGTATCTGCAGAAAATGTAAGACTTGAGGCAAAACTTTAAAGCAATGTCTGTTAGTGATACAAGTCACTTACCCCTCATTTTGTTTAATCAAAAATTATTGTGTCCAATAGATTGTATATAATAGATGATAAAATATTGGATTATTAAGCTTCCATAGTGTTATAGTCCATTGTGAGAAGTCTCATTATGATATACCTTGTAGTTTTTTTTTTTTTTTTTTTTTGGTATATGAAATACTTTTTATCTCTTAGCCCACTTAATGTAGGCACTATATATTTTGACCAACTAAACTAATTTCACTTAAGTGCTGAGATTTTGTTTTCAGTTTGGGGTTTTGTTGCTGTTTTAATGCCTATGCCTGAGTTGGGCCTTGGTTTTATATCTCTATAAAGTGGTCTCACTATTAAATAAGCACTTTAGTTTTCTCAGCTCCAGGAAAATTATTAATGATTTTCTTAGGTCTGTGTTTTCATTCATAAAGGTTATTTTTTAAAAAGAAAAAAACTTTTGTCACCTGCTTCTATTCATGTATTAGTATATTTGTGTGTAATATATGATTTAGCTTAATAATATCATCGTTTTATGATATTTCACAAAAGAACACCATGGTTATCAAGTGCTGCAGTAACTGAGCAAGCTCAAGGCTTGGAGGTGTTTGGAGACAACACTTTTTATCATTATGCTGATCCAGTAGCAGATACTTGTAAGCCTTAAAAAAACTGACGCCCTACTTAGTAAAGAGAACTGACATACGTGGTACTATAATAATGTATTTTGATGAGGTTGCAAGCTTAGATTGGAAACTTTGTATCAACTAGGTATGTGTGAAGCCACAGTGGATTTAAAGTATTGTATTTGGGAGTTCAGAGGACTACTAAATGAGTGAGGATTTTAAAAAGTAATTACAGTTGTTTCATTCTTTTGTGAATGGCCTAATCTCTTTAAAGTGTTCATTACTACTACCTATAAAAGATTAGTGCCTATTGATAATGGCACTTCAGAGGCCCAGAAATTAAAAGACTCTTGTTCTTCCCCTGCTGGTAGAGAGTTGTGTCTTTGGGTAGGACCCCTAGCCCATCTGGCCTCTGGTTCTTCATGCATTGGCTGTCCTTTCTACTCTGGGTCCTTGAAATAATAGCGATCATTGAGTTCTGACATGGATTCTTTCAGCTTTCTTTAGTTTCTTAAGCCCTTGGTACCTGTGTTACGAGTGGAGACCATGTGACAGGGTGATTTTTGACATGTTGTAATTGGTATGTTGTCAACACTTGATGAATCAACTGCCCAGCCGATTAATATCAAGCCCAGCTTCCTCTTCCTGTATGGTATTTCTTCCTAGCATGTTTCCTTCTGTTCTCTAGCCAGTGTGGACTTAAAGGAGGCCAACTGATTTAATATTAGCCTAAGGAAAATAGGAATTTGATATATAGCTATTATTTGGTCCATTAAAAAATTATGCCAAAATTATTTTGTGTTACGTCCTATTTTTTTCAAGGGACAACTGATTTGTTTATCTGCACATTAACTTGTAGTTTTATTGCCTTGCTTTGAGTAAAATATCCACACACATAAATTTCACTTTATAAGTTGAATAACTCAGAAGGTGATTAATTATTGTGCCTAGGATTCAACAGTTTAAATAGAATTTCCACAAGTATTTTCTCAAAATATTCGTTACTTAGTACATGTTAAGTATTTGAGTTTAGAAAAACAATTTAATTTACCTGTTTTAATTTCTGCAACGCTTATTAAAGATGCGTTATCTTATTGATTTTTTTAATTTTTAATTTTGAAGTAATTATAAACTTGGGAAGTTGCAAAAATAGTGTAGTGCTCCATGTACTCTTCACCTATCTTTCTTTCCCCATTAATAATATCTTATAACTATAGTACAATAACTGATTTATATTTTATTACTGAAAGCATAGTGACCTGATTTTGAAAAATATTGGAAAATACAAGAATGTTGGTATTTTTGTCCTCTTCAGAGGGTGAAGATGTTCATGTATACAAATTCAGATCTGTGCCTTATGTCCGTAGGCAGCAGGCCCAGGGAATGTTTCTTCCCTGCATTTCCTATAAGAAGAGCAACAGGTAACTAGACAAATGGCTGATTATTTCCACAGGGTAATTCAGTCACAGCCCTAGATATAGTCATGTAAAAATTTTAATTACGTGGCATTCTTCTTAATTCCTCTTTACTGTTCGTCTTTATTTAGGCACTACTATATTTGCTTACTGGGAGCTTCCGCTCCCTTTTTTTTTTTTTTTGAAACAGGGTTCGTTCCATTGCCCAAGCTGGAGTGCAGTGGCATAATCTTGGCTCACTGCAACCTCCACCCCCTGGGTTCAAGCGATTCTCCTGCCTCAGCCTCCTGAATAGCTAAGACTACAGGCACGTCACCGTGCGTGGCTAATTTTTGTATTTTTTGCAAAGACGGAGTTTTGCCATATTGGTCAGGCTGGTCTTCAACTCCTGAGCTCAAGGGATCCACCTGCCTCAGCCTCCCACAGTGCCAGAATTACAGGAGCGAGCCACCGTGCCTGGTCACTGGGAGCTTTCTTAACATGTAACAAATAAAGCAAGAAATATTGAGCAGTTAGCCAAAGATTATTTATTAAGTATCTGCTGTCAATGTGCTGATTCTAAGGAGATTTTGGAAAAGTTAATAGTGCAGCTAAATAAACAGCTATAGAACATTACCAGACATTGTATCATATATTTCAGCAAATTTTATTTTCTCTCTAGACACATAATGTAGGAATATGATTGACTTTCAGTAAACATTTGTTGAGTGAGTAAATGTAAATAGACAGTAAACATGTCAGAAAATCAGGAAAATAAATATTCACTGTTACTCTGAGGAACTCTAAGACTGTTTACTAAAAATGAAAGAATGGTAATATGTGTTTTATTATGTTTCTTTTTTCTGTTCACCCTAGAAATCCCTAAGAATTTATAGATAAATTTATGGTCAGATTTATTTGATTAAAACCTGGAGTCTTTCTGAGTCTTTTTGACCCTACAGTACAAGTTCTTTCCCCATGGCATTGCCCGTTAAAACACAATATTAGGTGATTTAGATGATAAATGCCATAGTTGAGTAAATAAGTGTGAAATAAAAATAAACTCTGTATCAGTTATTTGTAGAACAATCATTGTGTATTGATTGCTTAATAATTTTATTTAGCTTGATTTATTTGTGTAATGAGTAGGGACTAAATTAGATCAAGCATCAGGGATTAAACTTGCTACCTGGGAACTTAGTTACTTAGTTCTTATTTCCCAAAATGATGATCCAATGTAAATAGACTCTCAAGTGGTGTTATGATATATAATAATAATTCTATAAGCTTTTTTTCCTAAAGATGATAACATACTTTATTGTGATTGTGCTGGGTGTCACAGGTACTATGCCTGGCTGCTTTACACAGGGGTAGTTTTGCCCTCAATAGCTTTGTAACAGTGGAGATAAGATAGATAGATACATAATCGAAAGGTATTTGATGAGTCTGAGAGGTACAGAAGTGCTGTGGACACTTAATGAGTAGAAAGATTATTTTTGGTTGAACTGATTAAGGGAACCCTAAGGTACGATGTTTGATCTGAGTATTGGGGGATTGATCGAATTTCCTTGGTGGGAATTGTGAAATTTATTTATATCAAAATTATAGGACATATAAGATTAATAGATTTCTTTTTTTTTTTTTTTTTTTTTGAGACGGAGTCTTGCTCTGTCACCCAGGCTGGAGTGCTGTGGCCGGATCTCAGCTCACTGCAAGCTCTGCCTCCCGGGTTCCCGCCATTCTCCTGCCTCAGCCTCCGGAGTAGCTGGGACTACAGGCGCCCGCCACCTCGCCCGGCTAGTTTTTTGTATTTTTTTTTAGTAGAGACGGGGTTTCACCGTGTTCGCCAGGATGGTCTCGATCTCCTGACCTCGTGATCCGCCCGTCTCGGCCTCCCAAAGTGCTGGGATTACAGGCTTGAGCCACCGCGCCCGGCCCCAGATTAATAGATTTCACTGTCAGTGAATCAGAACAGGTTTCTTGGGGAAAAATATTCAGCCAAATATAATATTTAAGTAAAAAAGAAGAAAAAGATTAGGAATAATGTAAGATAGTTAGGAAAAAAAATACTTATGATATGAAAATCGTACTCTTGCTCCTGAAGCATTTACAACTAGGTCATCATTAAAATTGTACTAAGTATGACTTTCCTACCATGCATTCTTTTTTAAAAAAATACATTTTATTGTATATATTTAAGATAGTCACATGATGTTATGAGATAACATAAATAGTAAAATGTTTACAATGGTGAAACAAATGAACATATCTATCATCTCACATAGTTACCCATTTTTTCCCCTGTGTCAAGAGCAGCTATGACCTGCTCATTTAGCAAAAATCCTGAATACAGTACATTGTCAGTTAACGAGATCTTTAGATTTGTTCATCCTGCATATATACTATTTTGTATCTTTTGAGACACCTCTCCCATTTCCTCCCCGCAACCCTGACCCTCATAACTAGTTTTATTCCCTATCTCTGTGAATATTTGACCTTTTTTTTTTTTGATACCAGATATAAGTGAGATGATGCAATATATTTCTTTTGGTGTCTGGTTTATTTCACACAGTGAAATATCCTGCAGGTCAACTCATGTTGTGGCAAATGACAGCATCCCCTCCTTTTGTTTTTAAGGCTGAATAATATTCCATTTTTTATATATACACCATAGTTTCTTTATCCATTTGATAGTTGAGGGATACCAAGGTTGTTTCCATACTTTGGCCATAATGAATAATGCTGCAGTGAACATGAGGAATGCATCTATTAGAGGTGGTAATTTCACTTCCTTTGTATATACACCCAGAAGAAGGGTTGTTAGGTTATAGGTAATTCTAGTTTTAATTTCTTTAGGATCCTCCATACTATTTTCCATAACAGCTGCACCAATCTACCATGTATGCTTTTTAAGTTTGATCTGCTACATTAATGGCAGATGTAATTTATATATTTCACTTAATTTGCTAAATCCAGAAATATGAGGTTTTTTTTTTTTGGTTAGGATGAATATTGATTTATTTTTGCTGTTTCATTTTTTGAAGTTGCAGTGTTTAAATTATTTCTGAGTGGAATAGCATTGAAAAAAATTTCTTGATGTTGTGGAGTTCAGCATTGCTGAGTGGTAGCTGTCAGTGGCAGGCTTTAAAGAATAAGCTGGAGGAAGAAGGGAAAGTAAGATGTTGGTGAATGGCAACAGGATGAGAGGAAGAAGGGAAAGTAAGATGTTGGTGAATGGCAACATGATGAGAGAAAATAAAAGTTCTATATAAAGGGATGTTGTTTTTGCCTCAGGTCATTCAGTATAGCAGATGGTACATTGTACCTGGTCAAACCTGAAGCATTCCTGAAAGCTAAATTCTTTGTTGAACCTATAGAGAGCAGAAAATCTTTTGAGTTTGCTTCAGTTATACAATAAATATTAATGAAAAATGGTGTCATACATTCTTTTATGTTCTCCACCTCTTATTCCACAGAGACCTAGATTTATATCTGAGTCACCAGAGTAAATAAGTTCAGTGATTCCCATCTTGTCTTAGGTTGCATAACCACCACATGGGTTGGCATAGGTGTTTTTACTTTCAGGAGGATGTGGGGAAGCCTATCAAGACATGGCAACTGCTGAAAATGCATGAAGGCCACTACTACCACTGACAGGTATTTGTGTGATTGGGGCAGGGCAGGGAAAAGTTGTACTGCATTGCTTTTCTGAGGTGATAGTACTAGTGATCTCTATTTGTAGCTTGGGAAAGAGTATTGTGTCTTTCTTAGAAGGCTGATTTTTCTTTCTCGTGGATTTTCATGCACTTTCAATTTTCTCAGCCTGACTAAAACTTTCATCAAAAATGAACTACTTTTTGACTGTGGCTTGCCAATGTTGAAAGATGTTTAAAAGTCTCCTCATATTCCAGCCTTTCTTCTTCCTACTCTGCTTGTTGACACCCACTTTAGCACAGGGTTTAATAGTGGCTTTGCCTGTCCCGATGTCATCTGGCAAAGCATCATTCCAGTCCAATGAAGATTTTGTTTGGCAAGCACTATTTTAATGGAAGAAGATTGGTTGCATTGCAGTATCTAATTGTTACTTTGGTCTTGTTATTTAACATCAAGCATGGCTTATGTTCACATCTGTGTGCTTTTTTGAGTTTTGTTAAAGTTTAGAAGTGATTTTACTACGTAGCATGTGTAGTATATTGTTGACATACAGATATATATCATACTTCTAAGTAGCAGAAGTAAGTATTGTGCACAGGCTTTGAGTTAGATTTTTTTATATTACATTATCTGTTATCATTTAAAGGATCAATACAAATTGTGTTTTTATTTAAAAATTTTGAAGATGGTAAAGTAGTTAAATTAGTAAAGACTGCTCTGGCATCAGATAATCTGTTTTCTTCATGAGAGTTCAACTCACTGTGACTTCTGTTACAAAGGAAAGCATGTCTGTGAACAGCAGTTCTGAAGATTTTTGTATATTCTTGTTGATGGAAAAAAATATGATAAAAACAAACGAAGAAAATGGAAGATAAACGTATTGACCAGTAACTCATTCCCAGATGCCTGAAATACGGGGAAGTCCTATTCAAATAAACAAGTAATAGAATGGATTTTTAAAAGATAAATATTAAGCATCCTGTGAGGCAAGGGTCATAGGAATATAAAATTAGAATAGAGGTAAATAATTACCTGGCAAAAGGGAAAGAGTACATGAAATTAATCCCCAGTGTGAGATGCATTTTGCATTGTGTTTATTAATGAATAGGGAGTAGTTTTTGGAAAAAATGTGAGTTTCTTAGCACTTACATTACACTTTGTCTCCTTAGAGTAAGGCTCTCCCTAGTAATTGACATTCTGCAGTGATTGTATTACAGTATAAGCTGAGTACATTTGACACTTCTTTACTAACCATCTAAACTCTTGATTTACTTTTTCATTGAGCGTGTTTATTCAGTGTCTACTTTGTGTGCTGAAACTATTTTTTTTTGGATGGAGTCTCCCTCTGTCGCCCAGGCTGGGGTGCAGTGACGCCATCTCTGCTCACTGCAACCTCCACCTCCTGGGTTCAAACGATTCTCCTGCCTCAGCCTCCCGAGTAGCTGGGACTACAGGTATGTGCCACCATGCTTGGCTAATTTTTTGTATTTTAATAGAGACGGGGTTTCACCGTGTTAGTTAGCTAGGATGGTCTCAATCTCCTGACTTCATGATCCACCCGCCTCGGCCTCCCAAAGTGCTGGGATTACAGGCATGAGCCACTGCAACCGGCTGAAACTATTAAGATGATGAGATGCTATTACTTCTTTCAGAGAGTTCATATACTAGTTTAGCCTATATTAAATAATGTAACTTTTTTTTTTTTTTATTAAACTTTAAGTTCTGGGATACATGTGCACAACGTGCAGGTTTGTTACATAGGTATACATGTGCCATGGTGGTTTGCTGCACCTATCAACCCGTCATCTAGGTTTTAAGCCCCTCATGCATTAGGTATTTGTCCTAATGCTCTCCCTCCCCTTGCCCCCCACCCCCAGACAGGTCCTGGTGTGTGATGTTCCCCTCCTTGTGTTCATGTGTTCTCATTGTTCAACTCCCACTTATGAACGAGAACATGTGGCATTTGGTTTTCTGTTCCTGTGTTAGTTTGCTGAGAGTGATGTTTTCCAGCTTCATCCATGTCCCTGCAAAGCACGTGAGCTCATTCTTTTTTATGGCTGCTTAGTATTCCATGGTGTATACGTGCCACATTTTCTTTATCCAGTCTATCATCAGTGGGCATTTGGGTTGGTTCCAAGTCTTTGCTATTGTGAATAGTGCTGCAGTAAACATCCGCGAACAGCATCTGTTTTGAGATGTCATTGGCTTCCCACCTTAGCCACAGTATTTAGAATTCTTTGTTATCTACTGTGTTCGTTCTTTCTGCAGTTCTGTTGGCTTATAAGGGACCTGAGGTAAATATATATACTTTTGTCCTTGAATCTTTGGCTACTTGGTAATTTTTTTGGTGGGCGATCCCATCTGTGGTTTGATCTTTAGTTAGGAATCAAGATTGTAGAGAAAGCCAGCAGAGGAAACAACTTTAATGAAGGTGTAGTATTAATAACAAAACTAGATTTTGGAGAAAGTGATGGGAGTTCCATTTTTTGGCAGTAAAGAGAATTAGAGTTGAATAAGTTTCATAGAGAAGAATTCAGCATTGATCAGAAGAGGCACTGAATTTTTTTTTTTTTTTTAGACGGAGTCTTGCTCTGTCACCCAGGCTGGAGTGCAGGGGCGCGATCTCGGCTCCCTGCAAGCTTGGCCTCCCGGGTTCGCACCATTCTCCTGCCTCAGCCTCTGGAGTAGCTGGGACTACAGGCGCCCGCCACCACGCCCGGCTAATTTTTTCTATTTTTAGTAGAAACGGAGTTTCACCGTGTTAGCCAGGATGGTCTCGATCTCCTGACCTTGTGATCTGCCCTCCTTGGCCTCCCAAAGTGCTGGGATTACAGACGTGAGCCACCGCGCCCGGCCAGAGGCACTGATTTATGTGACCAGATATATATACTCTTTCATTGCTCTTGATGTGCCTTAAGTTTTGCATTAAGAAATTGCTCCTAGAACTCTGGAGAATCAGATGGCCTTTTCAGTATGCTATAATCTAGAACATATTTATAAAATGTAATGTAGTCATTGTCATTTCTCCCATTTTAAAAATTATCTGGTGATTGAAAAATAAATTTGGGCATGTAAATGTGTAGGATTCTTTCCTATATTATGTTATTGTTTTAAGTGTACTATACTGCCAAGTTTCCAGCTTATGCCATTTAGAAAATAACTTTTTTCTTTCGTATATTTGCTATATTTTAAAAATCTGTGAGCTTGCTTACTTTTTCCATATCTCAAAATTTGATAGAGCTTTGTTGTATTTGTGATATGAGAGCACATGGCCAAGTTGTAGAGTAGGGCAGAGGTAACTATTATGCAGGACAGACTAGAACCAGTCCATATTTAAGGTATAGTGCTGCATGTGGAGGTCAATCTAACCTTAACTGCAGGCACTGAGGAAAAGTTCTCTTTGGTAGGCCATGTCAGGGCGAGAACAGCCAAAGAATAATTCAGTCAACCTATTAATGGAAATTCAAGAGGAAGAAGCATATAGGAGGAATGTGTGTGTGTGTAAATGACTAAATGAATGCAAACATACATGCTTATATATGTATGAGTGGCCACCAGAGAATTCTTTCTGCGGGTACTGGGCTCTAGCTATCAGTCCTTGGGATTGGGAGTGGTAATTTAAAGTAGACTTCTCAGTCCTAGGAATAGAAAAGCCAGGAAGGGATCAGACTAGGGACCTTCAAAAGTGTCAAAGCAGAAGCTTAGTTATAATAACTGAGCTATAAACAGGGCAAGGACAGCAGAAGGAGAAGGAGTAGAACAGGGTAGGCATCATAACGAGCTAGAAATCCTAACTATCTAATCTGCAGTATGAAGGCTGGGTAATGTTAGTGATGACTTGATCCAGAATTAAAGATTGGGGCGAAACTGCGAAAACATCTTCTATCATAAGTCCGTATTGGTAATCTAGGATTTAAGTGACAGGAGAAGCCAGGCACTTCGAGAGCAGAGACAGACTGGGCTTGACATTCATTTATGAACTACTAATTACCATTTTTTTCTACATACTGTTAAGTATTGTTGATCAGTAATCATTTAGTCTGCTTTATTGGCACTGGTATGGCATCACGAGATGCAAAGAACTGCTGATGCCTCATAGTAACGTCTTAACAGGGAACTGCTACTAAACCGAACAAACTTAAACACTGAAGTAAATGTGCTTTCTTGTGAAATAGGAGGATATGAAAAAGCATGTTAGGCATGGGGGTTCTCATGTCACACTTCGGAAGGCAAAATTACCCTTTAGGAATTTATTTTCTGAATTGGGTAAGAGGAAGCAAGGAAAATGCATGATTATGATAAATTGACCTTAAATTGAGAACCTCCACACCTTTCATTTACTTCCTATAAGAAGTTATAGTAGCATTTTTTTGCTGCAGTCCGTTGACACTTACTAGCTTGAGGTGGGGAAAAGGAATTAATGGGATTCACACTGGGAATGGAATGATGGATTGAATAAGTGGGTCTTGAACAGAAGAAATCAGAGTTGCTCTGAGGATCTCATTAGCAGGAATTTTATATATTTATTTATTCATTTATTTACTTTTGAGACAGGGTCTCACTCTTTCACCTAGGCTGGAGTACAGTGGCACGATTATGGCTCACTACAGCCTTTACCTTCCAGGCTGAAGCGGTCCTCCCACCTTAAGCCCCTGAGTACCTGGGACTTCAGCCACCATGCCTGGCTTATTTTTTTTTAATTTTTTTATTTTTGTAGATGTGGGGTTTTTTGATATGTTGCTCAGGATGGTCTTGAACTCCTGGACTCAAGAGATCTGACTGCCTTGGCTTCCCAAAGTGCTGGGATTACAGGTGTGAGCCCCTGCACCCAGCCTAGCAGGAAGTTTTTTTTTTTTTTTTTTAGATGGATTCTTGCTCTGTCTCCCAGGCCAGAGTTTAGTGGCACAATCTCAGCTCACTGCAACCTCCACCTCCTGGGTTCAAGCGATTCTCCTGCCTCAGCCTTCCGAGTAGTTGGGACTACAGGCCCGGGCCACCACACCTGGCCAATTTTTTTGTATTTTTAGTAGTGACAGGGTTTCACCACGTTAGCCAGGATGGTCTCGATCTCTTGACCTCGTGATCCACCCGCCTCGACCTCCCAAAGTGCTGGAATTATAGGCGTGACTCACTGCGCCCAGCCCCTAGCAGGAATTTTTATACCTTCGTCCTAGACTCTTGCTATTAAGGTGACTTTGCTGTAAAGATTTAGTCTCTCCTTGCCTTGCATCTTCAATTTATATATTCCATCAAGAAAGGATTAAATTAGTCTCATTCAGATCAGGTGTCTGTCTGTATTAGAGCCAGGGTATGCAGAGTTATGATGTATAGCATGCCAGGAATATACCTCCGTGCTGGGGGTCATTCCCGAAGAAGGGGAAGTCAAAAGCTGGGCAGCCCTCCTAGGTGTCTAGAACATCTCACTCTTTGGTAGCTTAACCACTGCTTTTCCTGCTTCCTCTTCCCTTTGCTTTCCTCCCCACCGTAGAGATAACCCTGCTATCCCATGTATCGATGCAGTTTTTCCAGTGAAAGAAAGTCAAAAAGCAAGTTGAGGCACCATATTCAGAGGCAGTGCCATAGGGCTACTGACTCTGAGTGATATCATGCTGCCTTCTGGTTCTATTGTGATTCTTTCTTGATATTTTACAACCTAAATTTAACTCCTGCCAACTTGCCATCTGCATGCTTGGAATGGAAGAGGAAATAAAGAGAAAATGTATTTAAAGGGAAAGACAAGGGTAGTTATCACATACCGGTGACTAGTAAGGAAATAAATGGTGGCTACAATCCTTAGTTTTGCATCCGAGCACAAAGCCCTAACCTGTTTCACTCCAGATTGCATATTTCTGTTACCTTCTGCTAGTGTCCTGGCTTATCAGGGTTCTGTTTCTAGCAAGCTAACTCAGTCCTTCGTTCCTGAAAGGGTCTGAGGTTTGATAGTTCTAACTGTATAGAATTGTGATAGTCTTTAACTCACATTAACACTATGCACAGCACTGCCAGAGAATACTCTATGAGATTCCCCCAAGTTCTTTTCTCATGGTCTTTCTAGCCCCAGATGTGTAGTAGCAACCTGTCTTCTCCTTGATAGTCAGAAGCAGTCACCTCTGTCAATTCTATAGCCTCCATTTTTGCTTGTTTTTTTTTTTTTTTAATTGTAATGAGTAAATAAAACTCTGCTTTCAATTGAGTGAAACAGTTGTTTTGTTTCTTGGTATAAGTATTTCATTCTTGAGTGCTAAATAAAACTTCTAGATAACAGATTCCAGAGTTCCTGAGACAAGAAACAGAACTTTGAGAGCAGATGAAATATACCACCTCCACCGTCGCAACACGGTTCCCATATCCAGTGTGTTCCAGAGATGGGAGGATGGGAGACATCATATATTAAGTGGGTGGTTCAGAGCTTATTTTATATGCTGTAGGACAGCACCCCAATTTCAGAAGGCTTTAGGTGGCGCAACAATTTGCATGTCAAGCTTCAAAATGCCATTACCTCCTCTGTGAGGACAGCTGTGTCTGAATAAGAGTCTATTTGATAACACTAGTGAGGCCCCTGGGCATCTGCCCATCACCATTTGAAGTGAGTTCCTGGATCAGAGGCCCTGTGAGTGTGATTTATATGAAGCATTCACTTAATCTTGAATGATGGTGCTGGCAGAGACAAATTCAGAATTGGTGTTTTTTATAGTGAAAACCAGCCATCACCATTTCTGTAATGCAAAGGGTTTGATATAATTTACCTGCTAGGAAGTAGTCTCTATGGGGGACTCAGGCAAATGGGTTCTCAACAGTAGTAACAGTGACGTCAGTCTTAATGAGTTTGTGGCAGATTTGCCCTTGCATAACTGCTTCTCCTTCCACCTGGTGGTTTTCATGAACCTGTTGAGTAAGCACCAGGCTGGCCGGAGGAATATGAATTGGTCTATGATGTGGTTCATCCTATTCACTCAATTACTAAGAGGCTTTATATTTTGATTTGTTAGCAGAATTCTGGTGAACATACACATGGGACAGGAATTTTTTTAGGCTATGACCCTGTTGTGAGAAGTTCATTCAAGTAGCTATTCTGAGAATCTCCGTCTTTTTTATCTTTGATCTTTTCAAGGCCATTGATCAAGGCACAGAAAAGGGAAGGATTATAAGCTTTCCAGCTACTCCAGGAAGTGTCTACTGTAGAAGTAATAATATATTCTATAAGTTCCCCAAACTTAAGACTTTTAGCCACATCCAGTGACTATATGTATTATTTTTATTTATTTGAGATGAAGTCTCACTCTGTTGCCCAGGATGGAGTGCAGTGGTGTGATCTCGGCCCACTGCAACCTGTCTCCCAGGTTCAAGCAATTCTCCTGTCTTAGCCACCACGACTGGCTAATTTTTTGTATTTTTAGTAGGGACGTGGTCTCATCATGTTGGCCAGGCTGGCCTCGAACTCCTGACCTCAGATGATCCATCTGCCTAGGCCCACCAAAGTGCTGGGATTACAGGCGTGAACCACCGCATCTAGCCTATTTATTTTTTGATACAGGGTCTGACTCTCGCCCAGACTGGAGTACAGTGGCAAGATCTCAGCTCACTGCAATCTCTTCCCCCAAGGCTCAAGTGATTGTCCCACCTCAGCCTTCCAAGTAACTGGTACTACAGGTGTGTACCACCATGCTCAGCTAATTTTTTGTATTATTATTTTTTTAATAGAGAATGGGTTTTTAGAGGCTGGTCTTGAACTCCTGAGCTCCAGCGATCCATCCCCCTCAGCCTCCCAAAAGTGCTGGGATTACAGGCATGAGCCACCATGCCTCGCTGATTTTTGCTTCTTAAAGTTAGAGGAGTGATAATTTTGGACACATTAAAGACAAATAAATAATTCTTATATAAAGCTATTTGTTCAGTCAGCAAAAAGACATGTGGTGTCTTCTTATTTGTTTTAGCATATGTATTTGACAATCAGGTGCTTACTGAAAATCATTACATGAGTTAGTTTTTCATGTAATTATTCTTAGGTTGAATTTCTTTGCTTTCCCCATCAACATAAAGTTTCCATTTAAAATTTGCTCTATAATTAACAAAAAATACAATATATCCTAATCTGGAATATTTATAATTCAGAGGTCAAATTGCAAGAGGGGGGCCTTCAACAGTTACTCTCCCTTGCTAATTTTAGGCTTTATGTCTGTGCATCTGGCAGGGACCCAATACAATGAATGGCTCATAACTGGTAGTGTAAATACTTATTTTCTAGTTTTTAGTATGTGTAGGCCAAATTGTATCACCCGTAGGCTATTTACTAGTTGATTATTTTGTCACCTTTAAAGAGCAGTTTTTTTTTGGTTGCTGCTGTTATTTTAAATAAATTTATTCAAGTATAGTTGATCTTTGAACGGTGTTGCGGCTAGGGGAAGTGACCCCCTGTGTAGCTGATCTGTATATAAGTGTTTTGGTTCCCCTAAAACTTAATTACAGATAGTGTTACTGATAACATAAACAGTCGATTTATACACATCTTATGGGTTATATGTATTATATATTGTATTCTTTTTTTTTGAGACGAGTCTTGCTCTGTCACCCAGGCTGGAGTGCAGTGGCGTGATCTTGGCTCACCGCAAGCTCTGCTTCTCTGATGCACGCCATTCTCCTGCCTCAGCCTCCTGAGTGGCTGGGACTACAGGTGCCCACCACCACGCCTGGCTAATTTTTTTGTATTCTTAGTAGAGACGGGGTTTCACCAGATGTTAGCCAGGATGGTCTCGATCTCCTGACCTCGTGATCTGCCCGCCTCGGCCTCCCAAAGTATTACAGGCGTGAGCCACCGCACCTGGCCTTATACTGTATTCTTACAAGAAAGTTAGTTAAAAGAAAATGTCATTGAGAAAATCATAAGGAAGAGAAAACGTATTTACTATTCATTAAGTGGAAGTGGGTCATCATAAAGGTCTTCGTCCTCATTGTCTTTACATTGAGTTGGCCGAAGAGGAGGAGGAAGAGAGGAGTAGTTGGTCCTGTCTCATGTGGCAGAGGCAGAAGAAAATCCACATATAAGTCGGCATCACAGTTCAAACCCATGTTGTTCAAGTTTACTGTATATACATAAGTAAAAGTCAACAAATTTAAGTTGAAGCTTAATGAAATTTCTCAAAATGAACATGCTTCACCATTTTAAAAAATAAAAAGGTTAGCCATAGACTGGTAAATATACTTGCAACACATGTACATTCCTGGCCAAGGATATGAACCAGAATATATAAAGAACTCTCACAATTGAATAATAAGAAGACAAAGAACCCTGTTGAAAAATGAACAAATAATTTGAACGATATTTTACCGAGGATATGTGAATGACAAATACATATATTGACATAGAAAGATAGAGATACATAGAAAGATGTTCAACACCACTAGCCATCAGAGAAATACAAAATAAAACCATAGAATAATAGCACTATACACTCACTAGAATGGCTAAAAATAAAATCTGATGATGTTAAGTTTGGTAAGGATATGCAGCAACTGGAAGTTTCCTCTCATTCATTCCTGGTGCAATGGTATAGCCATTTTAGCAAACAGTCAACTACTGTCTCATAAATTAAAATGTATTCATTAGGAACTATAAATTCCTTTCCTAGGTATATGTGTAAAAGAAATGAAAGCACATGTCCACAAAAAGGCTAATGTTCATAGCAACATTCAAAATGTTTAATTTGCTTTACATGAATAATGGTATTGAGCTTTCATTGCTTGTTTGCTATATGTATCCTTTTTTTTAAAAGTAAGTGTTGACTTTTTTTTAAAATCAATTTTTTTTTAATCAGTTTTTTTTGTTGTTGTTGTTTAAAGAATTCATTATATATTTTGGGTACCAGTCTGGTATGTGTTTTACAAACTCATACTTTCTCCCAGTTTTTGGCTTAATTTCATTTTTATAACACTGTTTTGATGAGCAGAAGTTAATTTTGGTAATGTCCACTTTGCCCATTTTTTTTTCTTTTATGGTTTTTGCTGTTTATATCCTGTTAGATAATTTTTTGCCTAACTCAAAGTGACAATGATTTTCCCCGAAGTTTTCCTCTGGAAGTTTTATAGTTTTAGGTTGTACATTTATGTCTGTGATTTGGTTTGAGTTAAATTTTGTATATGGTGTGATGTGTGAGTTGATTTAATTTTTTGTGGGTTTTTTTTTTTTTGGCTTGTGGATATCTGGTTACTCAAGCACTGGTTAGTGAAAAGTTTTCCCTTCCCTATTAAATTGCTTGACATCTTTGTCAAAAGTCAGTTGACCATGTTTGTGTGTATCTGCTTCTGGAATTTCTATCCTTTTCCATTGATCTACGTGCTTTCACCTAGTGGCTTTTACCACTGCCACACTATCTTGATTACTGTAGCTTTATATTAAGTCTCGAAATCAGGTAATATGAGTCCTCTAATTTTGTTTTGTTTCCAAATTGTTTTGACTATTCTTCATTTCTTTTTCATGTAAATTTTAGAGTCATCTTGTTGATTTCCAGAAACTAAAGTCTGCTCTAATCTTGACTGGGATTGCATTGAATCTATAGGTAAATATGGGAAGAACTGATTCCTTGAATATATTGCCTCCAAATCCATGAGCATAGAATATCTCTCTATTAAGTCGTCTTTGGTTTATCTCGTCATTGTTATCAATGATTATCTCATTAGTGATTATCTCATCATTGTTTTGTAGTTTTCAGTATACAAATCTTGCACATAGTTTGTTAGAATTACCTCTCAGCATTTCATGTGTTTTGAGTGCTATTATAAATGGTACTATCTATCTATCTATCAATCAATCAGTCTATCTATCTATGTAACTTTTAGTTGTTTCATTGTTGATATGTAGAAACACAATTGATTTTTGTATAATGAACTTTGTATACTGCAGTCTTGCTGAGTTCCCTTATTAACTTAGGGAGGTTTCTTTGGTACACTCTTCGGGGTTTTCCATGTAGACAATCATGCTGCCTGGAATAAAGACAGTTTTACTTCTTCCATTCCATTGTATGCCTTTTATTTATTTTCATACCTCATTGCACTGGCTAGGACTAAAAACAAAGCATTCAGTCTTTCTTCATTAAATATGATGTTAGCTATATCTGTTTTAAAGAGGCTGTTTATCAGGTTGAGTAAGTTTCATTCTATTCCTGGTTTAGTAGAACTTTTATCATTAGTAGATGTTGAATTTTGCAAGTGATTTTTAAAATATCTATTGAGATTGTATGGTTTTAGTCTTTATTGATAATGGTAAATTATGTTAATTTTTTGAATATTGAATTAGCCTGGCATTTCCAGGATAAATGCACTTGATCATGATGTAATTCCCTTTTATATGTTGCCAGATTTGGTTTCCTTATATTTTGTTAAAAGTTTTGCATTTATGTTCACAAAAAATAGGAAATTTCTAGTCTTCTTTTCTCTTAATCTCTTTGTCTGGTTTTGATATCAAGATATTGTATCTTATAAAAGGCTTTGGGAGGAGTTTCCTTCAATCTGGATTGAGCTAGTTAGTATAAACAAGAATGTATAGTATGCTGTCTTTCGTGTAAGGAAAAAGGGAAAATAACACATACGCATATATGCTTGACTTTACAAAAAGAAGGGTAGTGAGAAGTAATGGGGCCAGAGGTTTATGGGAGGGAATGACACTTCAGAGTAAACCTTTTTTTTTAAATATAGTTTTGGCTTTTCATAGTGTGTTTTTTTCAGCATTCAAAATAAGGATGGAAATGGCAAATCTTAAGCCACTGAAACAAATGAATCTGAATGTATTTTAAATTAGTACTGTACCCTCATTGAGGGAACAAAGAGTAAATGTAAGTATTTTGTTATTAATAACATGGTATTGACTATATACCCTCAGCTTGGGTAGAGTGAAAGAGAAGGGTTGCAGGCAACTCTTGAACTCGTTCTATTAGGTTTACTTTTCATAGTGATATAGACATAGCACTTCTGGAACTTTTTAGGTGTATTGGGGATTGAGTAAATGTTCTGAGGTTGTTGGGGTGAGGGTTCTCCCTGAGGAAGGAGGGATACACAAATATGGGATGGGAGAAGGCAAAATAAATTCTGTGCAGATGGATTGGAATTGAAGTTATCAGTGTGAATTCATTATGTTTTAAGCCAATATATGTGTATATGTAATTGCATTTCCTAGCTCTGTCCAGCAAAAAGGCTAAGAGTCAAACAGCATACCTAACTCCCAAATCTTGGAATTAAAATTATGTAATACCGTTCTTAACTCAAAGGAACCAGAGCTCCTCACAGAAGTAGATGATTCTAGTATAGGGTAGGGCACATACCAGGTGAGCCTGGATTATTTTTTTAATGCTAGAAAATAGAAACTTTTTAAAAAAAAATAAGAACATGTCACAAGAAACCTGTTGGCATTCCTACTAGCCAAATTTGAGATAATTTAATAATCAAGTAAGTATAATAATTATGAACCATTAGAAATAGTAATAAATCCATAATGATAATAAAAATAGTGAATGAATAGAGGACAAAGGAAGACTCTTTGTTACAGTAGGACTCTGAACTTTAGAGTTGGAGAAATCATTATTTTGTAGCCAGCATAGTAGATATTAGGTAGGGCAAGAGTCATAACAAAATCAGGGAGAAATTTCGATGAGAAGCAGGATATTTTCAATGTCTTAGAGCATCACCCCACAGACTGTGTACTAATTGCAAGGGATAATATAGTGATTACGCATTGGTGCGATCCAACAACAATATGGGGCAGATGGTCACCATGTGACTCCAGATAGGACACCCTGAGGGGACACATCATCTCCTCTGTAGTATTCTGGCCAAGACTGCATAACCTGAATTTAATCATGAGGAAACTTTTGACAAGTGCAAAATAAGGAATGTTCTACTTTAAAAAACGGGGAGGGAACTGTGGTCCTTAAAAAAGTCAGTGTCATAAAGCGAAAGAAAGGCTATGGAAGTGTTCCAAATTAAAGGAGACTTAGAAGAGAGAACCACTAACTACAGTATCTGACCCTAGACTGGATCTTATACTGAATGGGGGAAAATATACCATGCAGGATGTTATTGGATCAGTTGAAAAATTAGAATATTGGAATATAGACCATAGAATAGATAAAAATATTATAACAATATTATAATTACTGAAGCTGATCTCTGTGCTTTCCTTATAAGAGAGAGTATTGCTAAAGAAATGTACATTGGAAGCAGAGGAGCAAAGGTCTTGATATATGGTTTATTCTCATTTGCTCCAGGAAAAAAGTGTATGTGTGCGTGTGTGTGTGTTTGTGTGTGTGTGAATGCAAGAAAGTGTAAGAGAGCTCAGGAGCACAAATGGAAAAGTAAAGAGGTGACATTAGTAATGGCTGAATCTGAGTATGAGTGATTTTTGTATTCTTAGTAAGTTTTCTGTAAGTTTGAAATTATTTTCAAACAAAATATTGAAAACATTTAAAAATATCTGCCCTTTTTTTTAGACTTTCCTCATTTATAAAGAGCTTGATTCTTTCTCTGGAACCAGTTTGGAATGAACATTTTTGAAATATTTTACTGTGTGTTGGTGTTAGGGCCCTGCAAGCCAACCATTGTTAAATATGACAGTAGTTAGTGGGAAAGAAAGGAGTCATTCTGTGGACGGCCAGAGTCTAAAACCTAATTATAGGGGGAACTATTTGTTAATTTATCAAATTTATGGAAGTATCAGCTACAATGTCTAATAAAGTATTTGGAGGTTATCATCATTATCAATTATCTTTTCAAGAAATTTTAGAATGGTTCTTTTATATAAAAAATCTAGTTGTTGTCCCCTGATTTAGATTATCTTGTTTTATAAACTAGGAAAGAGTCCCATTTTTAGCCCTAAGAGCGTAACTGTTTGTTTATTTTAAAAAAATGTTAATTGGATGCCTGCTATGTACCAGATTCTTTTCTAGGCATTGGAACTGTAGCATCAAACTAAACAAAACCATTGCCCGCATAGATTTTACATTTTCATGGAAGGACATAGACAAATAGGAACAGAAGGGAAATACACCTGTCAGATTATCACAGTGCTTATATCCAAATAACACTTATTTTACTTAATAATGGCCCCAAAGCATAAGAGTACTATGCCTCATTTATAAATTAAATTTTATCACAGGTATATATGTATGGGGAAAAATGTAGTAGATATAGGATTCAGTACTATTTGAGGTTTCAAGCACGTACTGGGGGTCTTGGAACATATCCAATCCCCAACCCACACAGATAAGGAAGGATCTACTGTAATCATCTCTTGGAAAAGCATATAGGGAGAGAATAGCAAGTATAAAGGCCCCAAGGCAAGGATGTGCCTGCCCTGTAAAAAGAATGGCAAGGAAGTTAGTAGGAAATGAAGTCAGAGGTAACGGGGGCCAAATTTTATAGGTTCTTTTATGTCATTTAAAAAAAAAATGACTTACTCTGAGTGAGATGGTAAACCATTGGGAGATTTTGGGAGCAGATGTTATGCGATTTATTATTTATGTTAGGTTGTCTGGATCACTCTGGCTACTTTGATGAGAAAGGACTTGAAAATAGGACAGGGGTAGAAGTTGGGAGGCCAGTTACTAACCTATGGCAAAAATCCAAGCGAGAGACAATACAGACTATGACCAAAATACTAACTATGCAAGTGGCGAGAAGTGGTCAGATTCTCAGTATTTTTGTAGATAAAGTCAATAATACTTGCCAGTGGGTTAGAGAAGAAGGATAAGAAGTTGAACTTTAGAGGTCAAGCAGAGGAGGAACTAGCAAAGAAGGCTGATAAGGAGAGGTCAGTGAGATAAGGTGAAACCAGTAGAGTTGGTTCTGGAAGCCAAGAAAAGAAAGTGTATCAGTATGTGATATGTCATGCCAAATGCTGCAGATAAGTCAAGAAAGATGAGGACTAACGGGCCCTTGGATTTAACAATATTCAGGTAATTGATGACCTTAAGTTTCAGTGATGTGTTGTGTAGTAAAAGTCTAATTGGAGTGGGTTAAATTTGAATGAAAGTATACTTTTAGACAGGGAGTATATGTTTGTGATGTTTTGCTAAAAAAGGAATCAAAGATATTGGCCATCACCTAGAGGCGTATAAGGAGTTGAGAGGTTTTGTTGTTTGTTTTCTAATGATTGGAAATGTATTTGCCAATGATTTTGCTTTATTGGAAGGAGGAAATTGATGGCATAGGAGAAAGAAGTGGGATTTCCTAGAGCAGTGACATTGGCGTTCTAGGCATGTAACATCTAGTAGCAAAGTGGAGGAGTTAGATTTTGATGTGAATCCTGAAATTCAGTAAAAGGGTACAGATTCAGGTGGGGAGGTAAATGTCATGAGAGATTCTGGAAGTTCTCTTCTGATTGCCTGTGGCTTTTGAATTTTTTTTTTCTTGTATGGTGCTTTTCATCAGATTATCTGGCAGGAGTCCTGGGAGGCCTTAAGAGGACTATAAAACTGCTTGTTAAAAATTTTTTTTCAGAACATTTATTTTTTGTTATTATTTAGTTTAGCTGGCTATTTTGTATAAAGTTTGGAAAGAGACCCCACAAAATCTTTTTGGGCTATTTGGAAAAAAATTTTCTCATTGATCTTCAAGCCAAATATATATATTTTTTAAAGAGACAGGATCTTGCTATGCCGCCCCGGCTGAAGGGCAGTGGCATGTTTAAAGCTCACTGTGGCCTCCATCTCCTGGACTCAAGTGGTCCTCCTGCCTCAGCCTCCTAAGTACCTAGAACTATAGGTGTGTGCCACCATGCCTAGCTAATTTTTTAATTTTTTGTAGAGATGGGGTCTCACTATGTTACCCAGGGTGGTATCAAACTGCTGTTCTCAAGTAATAGTCCTGCCTCGGCCTCCCAAAGAGCTGGAATTACGGGCATGAGCCACCACTCCCAGCCCAAAGAGTTATCATTGATTCAAAGGGTCTTGGAACTTACCGGGCACAATTTCCATTTTAAATATTAATATAAGAAAACCAACTCAGAAGACATAGATAGGCCAGGGAGATATAGCTGATCATCTAGCTCAGTCTGGAATTCAGGTTTCTGTGGCATTTCAATTTACATAGTTTAAGTTTGAAATTTAGTTTTTATACATATGTACATATACATTTAAACTTAACCCTCTGACAATGTAACTGACGTATTCTAAATTGGAGGCAAGCAAAGCCTGAAGTAAAAATATGTAAAATGTCAGGGTCAAAATGGTAACTTTAAATTGTGGTCTAAATTGTGACCTATGTAAAACTTGATTCCTGAGAATTATATTATATTGCATATTGCAGTTAGAATGTACTGAAATCATTTTGTAGCATTTGCTCTTGGCTGAGTTTATATTAAAATGAAAGATTGTAAATCTAGATTGATTTTATAATATTTTAGATTTCTGATACTTTAAGATGTCTGTAGATTACATTTATATTAAAAAATGGGTTGAGAAAATCATTGGTACTCTAACTTGCTGTTGCCAGTTTTCTGGCTGCCTGCTATTTTTGCTTCTGCTCCCTTATCTCAACAATTGCCTGTATTTGGTCAAGACTGGTAAAACCAAGTAATGAGCATCCAAATACATATAAAATACACATGAAACAATATGAAAATGGCAAATAACTCAGGAGGAAAATGGGTAAAATATATGAATAGGCATTCCATACAATAGAAAATATGAGGTAGCCAAGAAACATGAAGAAATATTCAGCATCATTAACTGGCAAGGAAGTGCAAACTAAGACCACAATTAGATGCCATTTTATACCCCAGCATTAAAAAGTTGGCATTACTACATGTTGGAGAGGCTGTAGATGTGGTAGTTCCGCTACTACCTGTTGGTAGTGAAGTTATAAATTGCCAGACACACTTTAGGGAAAGTAAAAATTGGCATCATGATGAAAAGTTAAATTTAAGATTACTCCCTAACTCTTAGGCATGTACTTAAGAGAAACTTGGACACATGTGGAACATGACACGTGTTAGAACTTTTATAGCATAAATGTTCGTAATAGCAAAACAAAGCAAAACTTGGAGGGGAAAATAAGCTATTGACAAGAGAACGGATAATTAAATTGTGGTATGTTTGTACAATGAGTATTATTCTGCAGTGAAAGTGAATGAACTACAACTATATGCAACAACATGGGTGAGTTTTGGAAACATAATATTGAATTAAAAAATCAAATCCTATAAGACAGGAGAATAGATTTTGATACCATTTTTATAGAATTCAGAACCAAGCAAATGTATTGTTCAGGAAGATGTACCTATGTGTTTAAAAAGCAAAGTAATGATAAACACAAAATACAGGATTGCAGTTACAGGGAGTGGCAGGGATAAGGGAGGCAGAGCATGGAATGGAGGAGGAGCAAATTAGTAGAACAATACCAATAACTTACCCTTAGGTTCTTGAGTTGGGTGACAGTTATCTGGATGTTCATTCTATTATTTTGCTTTGAATTTTAAATGTTCCAAATAATTGTTGTATGTAGTAATTAATATATTAAAAGATAAGCCATAATCTGAAGTCATAATTTAGGAGACATGTCATTACTTCTACCCACTCTCTACTGCCACCTGAATTCCTAATAGCACTCAGTATTTCACTAGAATTATCTTGTTTTAAAGCTTCCTGTCTCTTTAAGCCTCTATGTATGTGCCATCTGGCAAGTGACTCAGTAAAAACTTATTGGATGAATAACCAGATCAATGATTTGAGGAAATAATTCAGGATATTTCTTAGAAACTACCCAAGAGGTAGACTTTTAAAGAGTACTTTTCCTTAATCTGATTTAAAAAATGGGCAAAAGATCAGAATAGACATTTCTCAAAAGAAGACATACATATGGCACACAAACATGCATGGAAAAGTGCTCAGTGTCATTGATCATCAAAGAAATTCTAATCAAAACCATAATGAGATACCATCTCATCCCGTTAAAATGGCTTTTATGCAAAAGACAGGCAATAACAAATGCTGACAAGGATGTGGAGAAAAGGGAACCCTTGTACACTGTTGATGGGAATGCAAATCAGACATTATAGAGAACAGTATGCAGGTTCCTAAAAACCTAAAAATAGAACTGCCATGTGATCCAGCAATCCCACTACCAGGTTTATACTATAAAGAAAGGAAATCAGTATATCAAAGAGATATCTACACTTCCATATTTATAAGCACTGTTACCAATAGCCAAGATTCGGATGCAAACTAAGTATACATCAGCAGACAAATGGATAAAGAAAATGTGGTTCATACACATTGGAATACTATTCAGCTGTAAAAAAGAATGAGATCCTGTCATTTGCAATAACATAGGTGAAACTGGAGGACATTACGTTAAGCAAAATAAGCCAGGTGCAGAAAGACAAACTTTGCATATCCTCACTTATTTCTGGGAGCGAAAAATTAAAACAATTGAACTCATAAATAGAGAACAGAATGTTGGTTACCAGAAGCTGGGCAGGGTAGTGGGTGGGACAAGGGTGGGGATGGTTAATGGGTACAAAAATATAGTTAGAAAGAATGTAGAAGATCTAGTATTTGGTAGCACAACAGGGTGACTGTAGTTAACAATAATTTATTGTACATTAAAAGTGACTAAGTATAATTGAAATGTTCATAACACAAAAAAATAAATGCTTGAGATAATGGACACCCCATTTACCCTGATGTGATTATTACACATTATATGCCTGTATCAAAACATCTCATGTACTCTGCAAATCTATATATTTGAAAATGAAAAAGAAGAATTTTTCTTCTACTTCTAGCTGGGTTTCTGTAATATAAGAACCAGCCAGGTAATGAGATAGACCAGCAAAACTGGGTTATTATTGGTTAGGTTTTTGAATAATTACCTGTCTGCTGAAGGCAATATTACTGGTTTTGTTTGAACTATAATAATATGATTAAAGAGTTTAACAAATAAAGTTATATAACAAAAACACATAGCTCATCTAAAAAGGTGAATGTCATTAAAGATGATGCTATTCTTTGGTATAACATTTTAGAGTTAGAAGGCCCCTAGGAATTAGTCTAGGCTCCTCATTTTTGAATTAAAGAGCTTTAGGACCAAAAATGTGTTTGACTACAATATAGACTTGTTGAGAGCAGAGTTACTAGAGGCCTAGAAACTAGATCTCATGATTCATATGCTAATGTTTTCATATTGAAATATTGACTGGTAAATGAAAGGAAACATTTATATATCCTGTATAAGACAACCCGAATAATTTGAGACTAGAGTGTGACCTTTGAATGAGGCAGCAATTTTTAAAATTTTAATTTAGAACAAATCAATTCAGCTCTATACCACATTTATCTTGAGATGCATGACAAATACACCTAGAGAAATAGCAAGAATTTTTTCTCCAAGAAAAATGGCAGTGTGGTCTGTGATATATAAATGAGTCCTGGACCAGAAGTGGTAAGGGTTGAGTTCTGAATCTGGCTCTAACACTAAGTAGCTGTGTTGTCATTGATTCTTCCCATAACTTCTCCAGGTCAAAGTTTCCTTATCAGTAAAATGAAGAAGCGGAATCAGATGGTCTATAGAGAGCAGCTTTAAATAACTTTATATTTTTCATGGATTTTTAATAGCAAATTTAATCTATTTTAAATGAAGTGCTTATGTTCCATTATTAAACAAGCAAGACAGCAAGTAAGGAGGTAAAGAGAATCAGTAGAAAATGAATGACTCATGATGCATATTCTGAACATAAACTGAGTTTTCTTTTCCTTTCCTTCATCAGGTATAATACTTCTCCACGTCTGCTTCAGGAAGAAAGTGCCTGCCATTCTTATCATTTCTAAGCAGGTTCATGCCAGCCCAGAACAGAGAATCAGGTCAGTTTTAGAATTGTTTTATTTGTTGAAAAAGGAGCTAGGAACAGAATTGTGATTGTCTTTGCTGCGTTATTGTGCAGCAGCAAGACCAGTGACTTGTGATTCAGGAGTTGGGTTTCAATTGTCCTTTACCACTGATGACTGGTAAGCTTGGGCGAGCCTTCTTTGCTTGTTGGCTCTTAGTTTTCTGCACCAAAACAGGGCTACATTATAATAAGTTATCTTCAGTTTCAATTTTGGCTTTAAATCAACATTACTTTTCTTGTAGATACCTACAGATGATAAAAGTCATATTTTTAAAGCATCATTTCCTCTTGTTTTTTCCTGGAAAAATCTAGTTGTTTTTAAAGCACATGCTTTGGAACTCTTTAATCCATTGTATTGTAGTTTATTTGAGTGACTAGTTTAAGGAATACACTATCTTGTGAGGCCCTTGAGAGCACTGTGGCTATCTTAGTTTTAATGTTTTACTTTGTTGTTATTAAAACATTTATTTTTTACATGAGGTTATTAGTTTTTCAATAATGTTCTTCAGCTTTAGATAGCGTACCTTTTTGATCATGTTGGTTCTCCGTTGATTGCAAGTAATCAAATTATTGTAACCAAAAATGGGAAAACTTTTGGGAGTGTCCCAGGAGATGCCACAGGATCCAAGAACAGAAATGCAGCTGGACTGCACAATAAGAACCCAGTACCAAAGACAATAAGATTTCCTGCAGGCTCTCAGCAGAGTGTCTCTTTTCTACATGTCGATCTCATTCTTCTCTCTCTCTTTGGGAACTAGCTATCATCACATTTCTATTCTTTGTGAGGTGAAGCCTGCTTACCACTGCCTCCCAAGCATAATACCTTATAATCCAGATCCCAAAGAAAGGCTAACTAAGCACTCGATACTAATTTGCCGGAACAGAATTTGATTCTTCAGTCAGGTATCTTTAGACAAATTGTAGCTTAGGACATGGTAATTTAAAAGCTTTGCATTGGCTTTCTTTGTTTTAAAGCCTGTTCTCTGAAAAAGATCTCACTTATTCCTACTAAAATGTGGATAACTAGTAATAAGATGTAGTAGTACTTCCTCCACATGTGTGGTAGTGTCCCCTTATCAGAGAGGGATATGTTCCAAGACACCCAGTGGAAGCCTGAAACCACAGATAGTAGGGAACCCTATGTATACTATATTTTTTCTATACATACTTACCTGTAACCAAGTATAATTTATACATTAGGCACAGTAAGAGATTAACAATAACTACTAATAAAATATAACAATTATAATAACAAGTATTACAATGAAAGTTATGTGACTATGGTTTCTATCAAAATATCTTATTGTGTATAATGTTTTTGGATTGTGGGTAATTGGAACCATGGAGGGTGAAATCATGGATAAAGGGGGAATATTGTAATACTTTAAAGATTTATCCATGTTATTGCATTCATCTATGTTACCCGGCATTAAAAAGAATAAAACTTCTGATACTTTTAATGCTGGGTAGTATTTCATTGTTTGGATAGTCCACAGTTTGTGTATCCATGCACCAGTTGATGGACATTTATTTGACTTTCATGAATAAAATGGTACAGTGCAATAAGATATTTTGAGAAAGGAAAGCTTTTTCATTTGACTTTTTGAGAAAAAAAGATTTGAATATAGGAGACATGCTATTAGGTACCCAGCTCAGCTGCCAACTATGATTTTGGGTGAATTACTTTTTCTCTGTGCACCTGAATTTATTCAGATCCTGGCATTGCCACATACTAGCTTTGTGATCTTTACTTCTGGACATCAGTTTCTACATCTTAAAAAAGGAGCAGATGATAGTGGTAGCTCATGGTATTGTTATGAAGAATTAACATATGTATTCAAACAGTTCCTGGCACATCGTTATCATTATCATCATCAATTTTTGAAATGAGTAGATTAGATTATATGACTGCAGAGGTCCCAGCTCACTAAAATATCTGTGGTCCTAAGATTTTCTGGTATGGACTAATATTTTTTTTCTTAATAAAGACCTTGGGGCATCTCCTTGAGTCCTAAATGGAGGCTAACTTTGGTATTGTTGATAGAAGTTATTTTGAATTAAGTATATGTGTGCTATCTCTTGCCACATACATTAGTTTGTTAGGGCTGCTATAACAAAGTACCAAAAACTGGGTGGCTTAAATGACAGGAATTTATGGTCTCACTGTCTGTATGATAGAAGTCTGAAGTCAGTGTTGCAGGGTTGGCTCCTTCTGAGGCCTCTGAGGGAAGGATTTGTTCCAGTCCTGTTTTCTTGGCTTTTAGGTGGCTGTCTTTCCCTGTGTCTCTGTGCATGGCCTTCCTTCTGTGCATGTCTCTTGTGTCCAGATTTTTTTTTTTTTTTCTTTTTGAGTGAAGTTTCTGTCTTGTTGCCCATGCTGGAGTGCAGTGATGCGACTTTGACTCACTGTAACCTCCGTCTCCTGGGTTCAAGAGATTCTCGTGCCTCAGCCTCCCGAGTAGCTGGGATTACAGGTATGCGTCACCATGTCCAGCTGAGTTTTTTGTATTTTCAGTAGAGACAGGGTTTTGCCATGTTGGCCAGGCTGGTCTCCAATTCCTGACTTCAGGTGATCCACCCGCCTCAGCCTCCGAAGTGCTGGGATTACAGTTCTGCATGGCTGGGGAGGCCTCAGGAAACTTACAATCATGACGGAAGGTACATCTTCACTGGGCAGCAGGAGAATGAATGCCAGCAGAGGAAATGCCAGACACTTACCATCAGATCCCATGAGAGTCACTCATTATCACAACACCAGCATGGGGGAATCCTCCCCCATGAGCCGATTACCTCCACCTGGCCCCGCCCTTGACACATGGGGATTATGGAGGTTACAGTTCAAGGTGAAATTTGGGTGGGGACACAAAGCCAAACCATTTCACTGGGTATCCCTTAATCCAGTCATGTTGACACCCCAAATCAACCATCATCATACTTGGAAACTAATTTTATGGGTTCATTTTGTAATTCTTGTTATGGAAGGTAGTATAGTTGTGTTTCTGGAAGTGAAATTTGACCTAGTTGGCATTATCTGTAGGAGTTATTCTATAAGGGGTGTGTGTGTAACATGTGGAATAACATTTCTTTAGTAAATTTAGTCTAAGAAAATCTCAAGTTCATGGAGAAAAGATTATTTTTACAAACTTCATTAGGGTAGATGGAGCTTATACTTCTTAACCATATGATGACATGATTTTTACATGATTTTACAAGTGGTTATTTTTATAAGTAGTTGTTTAATTATAATTATTTGTGAATTACTGTAAATAGAATACATTTAATAGTAAACAAACACCTCGTTAGAAACGATGAGACATTTTTAAGTCTCACTAGATTTGGACGTTTAAGTCATACTATACAGAAATTGAGTAAATATAATTTAATAGGATTTCTATGTGATTTTCTTTTTCACTTGTTAGCATGGTTAGCAGAAGTCATATATAGATTTAAGACTTTCTTTTGGTCCACCTATAGTGGACTGGGGAAAGCATTCTTATTTTTGAACAATTGATAATTTTTTTTCTTAGAAAAAACTGTTGAATTGATGGCAAAGGGGAAGGTCTGTTGAAATGATTATGGCAAAGGGGAAGGTTTAAGCTTAATCTCTTAGGATGCTGTTACCAGGATACTGAGCTGAGAGTTTTGTTTTGTAATATACCTTCTTTTTATTATGAAAACTTCTAGAACTGGATAGATTTACGACTAGATTTTAGGCTTTAGATTCTTTGAAGAAACTAATGTTGCAAATTTTATGGTTTAGAAAAACATCACCCAGAAATGAAAGTCTGTGTCAAATGTATTAGAAAGAAAACATGTGTTGAGAGAGTTTAAAAAGCTGAAAGGGAACTCAGGAAAATGTAAATGAGTAAAGATACTTAATGTGAAGTTTAAATTACAAAGTACAAAAAGTTCTTATAATCAGAAAAAAGTAAGTAGCAAAATAAAATTGTATTACTAAATAGAATTTTAGGATTTTAAAATCTAATTCAATTTTCTTTCCTTTGAACGAGTGATACTTACAATTTAAGACTTAGAAATACTAATCTTTTTAATCACCACTTTATCTTCTGTTGTGAAACTTTTTTCCTTTTTCTGTAGACTTTTGATTTATTAAATAGAGCCTGATGTTTGTATGGCCACATCACATTGATTTTCAACCCTTAGTATCCCTTACGTAGCACTTGTTTTGGGGACAAATTATACATTGATCTTTATCAACAGTATGATTTTAAAAAAGGTGTATTAATAAAGCAGATATGAAAGTGAAAAAATTGCAGTGTAATATGTGTTTTGTTTGGTTAAGGTCTCAAACTTAATCATGTTTTCTAGTTTAAATCATATTACTGCTTACAGCTTTTTTATTTTTTAATTTTTTTAGACGGAGTGTCACACTGTCACCCAGGCTGAAGTGCAGTGGTGCGATCTCGGCTCACTGCAACCTCTGCCTCCTGGGTTCAAGCAATTCTCCTGCCTCAGCCTCCTGAGTAGCTGGGATTACAGGCACCTACCACCATGCCAGTGAATTTTTTGTATTTTTAGTAGAGACAGGGTTTCACCATGTTGGCCAGGATGGTCTTGAACTCCTGACCTCATGATCCTCCCACCTCGGCCTCCCAAAGTGCTGGGATTACAGGCGTGAGCCACCACACCTGGCCTGCTTACAGCTCTTTACCCCAGGACAGATTTTCTGATATCTTCTTATTTCCTCATCTGTAACATGGATTTATTAGTAATACTTAGACGTATCAAAGGATTAAATGTGATAATGCTTATAAAGGACTTAATACTGTGCCTGGCACACAGTAAGTAGAAGCTAAATTTATATTAGCTGCTATTTGTTGTTAATAAGCATCACTTTTTTTTTTTTTTACTTCATTTTTACTTCAGAATTTTCGAGATTGAAATATAAACAAAATCATGTCCACAGCAAATGATCATATATATATATATATATATCCCTTGGTATTTAGTTGATTGGTTACATATTTTATTAGCATATTGACTTTATTTTTTCACTTGATCTTAGCCAAAAGCCAAGAAGTGATGTTTATTTTTGAAAAATAGAATAGAGTTTGCATAAAAAGATGTAAGTTTAAAGGCATCACTTAAATTATTGACTTACAAAGAAAGGAGAGAAAAAGGAAATAGAGGGAATAAGTGTGTTCTCTTTGCTTAGGTCAGAGGTGATATTTTTGTAGTCAATAAGTTCTTAAAAAGTACAAGCACTAGGATGTCAAGTTTTCATTTTCTTTTTTAATGTTAACCACTAGCCCCCCTTTTCTGTTTCTTATTTTGTTTTGTTTTCACATAGGGGAAAGAAGTGGGGAGAAGGGATGCCTTTTCTCTTCATTGCCTTATAAAGGTCAAGTCATTCCCTGTGGTCCTGTGAGTGTCCCTTGAGGGTGCCTCAGTTTTATGAATATCTCTACTAAAAGGCATCTTTACATGGATTAATCTGGTTGTGAGATGACTAAGGCCCCTTGGTTGCATCCTAAGAAAGCTAAACTCTTTCTCCTTTTAGAAAAAGGATCTATGCCTAAGTAAAGTGAAATATGGAATTTGAAATGTAAGTGATATAGAAGGAAAAAGGAAAATTAAAAAAAATCTGAAATACAGACTCTGAAGCTGCTTATTATCGTCTTTGTGTGTATTGGGTGAGGTACCTAAAAAAGCCTAGCCGAGGATCGTATTTTGAAAATACAGATTCAGTATTTTTTGATTGAATGAATAATTTTTTGTGAATATGCCTATATTCCGGATTGAAATATGAGTTAAAGAATTACCAGATTTCAAAACATATAGGGAAGGAAGTACAGGTTCTTTTTAGTCTTTGCTTGCTTTTTTAAACTTAACAAAGTAGTTAGTTTGAAACTACTTTGTAAGTTGTTAAGTTTTAACTACTTTGTATTTTCTATAAAAATTAGGATATTTTGATTCTTGCCTCCTCCAAATAGCTGAAATTATTTATAATGGTCTCCTTCCCTCCCTTCTACCTCATCATTTCTTCTCTTTCGCTTAATTTTTGACCTTTCAGCTTGGTTCTCTTATTTGATCATACTGCATGTTTTGTAGGAAGCAAATCATGTATCATATGTTTATGATGCAAGAATTGTTTTTCTCCTTAACAACATCTCTAGCTGTTTCTTACCTATATAATTGCCTAGTCCAAAACAAGTTTCAAAAAGCCCTATAAGAATGTGTTTTCGTAGTCATTGCTGAACCAGTGATGGTTTAAAATTAAAACTTTTTGAGATGATTTTTTTTTTTTTTAAAAAAACCTTTGTCTTCTTCCAACATCAGTAGATAATCCTAATGCTTTGCTGTTTCTGAGTGATGAAAGGACATTTAGGAATAAGGCTTCCTTCTGTGGTCAGGAGTTACTGAAACCTTTACAGAATTTTATCAAAAAACAGAGTATCCCTCATGAAAAAACACTTCATGGTTTGTTATTATGGAGGCCCCACTATAGAATTAGATAGTCTAGGCGATGAGGGTTTTTAAAAATATGAGTTTATCTTTATTGCTCCTGTTTCTTGAATCATACATTTTTATGTTTTTTATTTCCTGTACCTATTAGAGAGTCTCCCTGTTGAAGGAATTCAGTTTTATAATGTTATGAATATGTTTGAAATCCACCCGTTACCAGAATAATAGCTAATTATTATTAAAAATAATATTAATGGCAGCTCACATTGACTGTTTCCTAGGATTTTTTAAAAACACATCATGTCATTTATTTTTCTTATAATCCTATGAGATAGATTCTATTATTATTATTCTAATTTTATACTGTTGGACAGGAGAAGTAACTGACCCAACGTCACAGGATTAGCAATGGCAGAGCCTGAATTCAAACCTAGGAGTCTGGCTTCAGGGCCCATGTATTTGACTGCTCTCCTATCCTGCCTCTCTAATACATGAAGAAAGACATTGCTTATTTCTTTCTCTACCCTAAAAGGACATAAGGCATTTTTATTATATTTGAATTTATAGTTAAAGCTGATAGTCTGTGAATATTCATTAATATTAAACACAGGTTTCAAACATTTTATTCTATTGCTGATAAAAGTAAGAAAATGCACACTAATAAAGAAAGTTTGGACCAGAAATGATTTGTTCTATCTTCGCAAGTGACTCCAAAGAAGGTTACCATCCTACTTTGGGAAGAATGTATTGATTAGTAATTGAATCCCAGGCGTTGCTATGTTCTAATCATATTTTTGGTATTTAGTATGGTAATTTAACTCATTTGTTTCTTTGGAAGTTTACATCTGTATCTACATAGATGTCCATATTTACCTTCCCGCCTCACCCCTGATGGCTGTTTTGAAGACAATTTTCCTGGTGACACATACTACAGAACTCAGTACAGGAAGTACAGCCAGGCTTCTGAGGACCTGAATATTTTTAGGTGCCTCCTCTCCTTTTTCTGTAGTTGCCTGTGTTTTTTGTTTTTGTTTTGTTTTGCTAAATGGTCTCTACTTCCTTATCAGTGTACAGTGGTCAATTGTGAGTGTTAAATTCAGCTAGCCTATCGTCCCCATAGATAAATAGCTCATAAAATTCTAAATTCTAACTTGCTAGGGAAGAGAACCCATTTATCTCACAACATGGAGGATGTCTAACACTGTGCAGTCAGCTATCGTTGGAAGAGTCTAGTTAGGTGTTCACAATAAAGTCCCTTTTCAATGAGTAGGGAAAGGGCAGTTTCTCTAAGAAGGGGATATGTGCAAGAAGAAAATAAATACCTTTAGTATTTAAATAATTTTAGTAATACCCAAAGAAAAAACATTTTGATACACGTTTTTAATTTGAGTTAGCCCTTTGCTTTTTCTTGCCTGCATGGATGTTGGGATTTTGTGGAAGACTTATTTTCATAGCCTTTAGCTTATTCATCTGGAATGGGAATACATTTTAAGTCTAATTTAATAGTGTAAAATGGTGTGTGAACATAAATGAATGAGGTTTTCAGTGGTATCTTATGTTAGAACTGTATTTTGAAGAAGCATAGGTTTGTAAAACACTTGTTTTCTCTGAAGTGTATTTCTGCAAAAATGTGTGGTGACCGTAGCCATCTTTCTAACTTTCTTTAGGTTCATTGTACTCCTCATTGTCTGCATGCTTTGCCTAAGGCCTGGGTCTCAGGGTGATTGGACCATTTAAGAATAAGACAAAAGTACTTACTACGTAATAAATAGAAAATAACATCTGTGAGATTGTATAAGGTATATGCAAATAACAGATTTTTATAAAAATACAATTTGCTCCTTTACCCTCTGTTGACCTTGGTAAGACGTTCTAATGAAAACTATGAAAAACATGGTTTAAGAAAAGATTTGTGCAGTATACCCACACATTATTATATTTGGTACCATGGGAAAATTATATGGTTTTATACTTAAAGTATTGGGATATACATTTGTTTATGGAAGGAAAAAAAAAGAGTAGAGTTGTAATTTTGTGTATTCTTCCTCAGAACCTGATTAGAGTGGTAACCCTTTTAAGATTTAGCAGTTAGCACTTTGTAGACTAAGAGGAAGTTGTTATTTCTGCTCTATCAATAATACTAGATATCTAGGTTGGGTACAGTGGCTCACGTCTATAATCCCAGCACTTTGGGAAGCCGAGGCGGGTGATCACTTGAGGTCAGGAGCTCAAGACCAGCCTGGCCAATATGGTGAAACCCCATCTCTACTTAAAAAAAATACAAAAATTAGCTGGGCGAGATGGCGGACGCCTGTAATCCCACTTACTTGGGAGGCTAAGGCAGGAGAATTGCTTGAACCTGGGAGGCAGAGGTTGTAGTGAGCCTAGATTGTGCTATACTCCAGCCTGGGTGACAGAGAGAGACTCCGTTTCAAAGAAGAATACTAGAAATCTGAAAACAAGTGTAGACTGCCCAGTGGATTAATCTCCCCCTTACCTTTTTAAACCGAGTTTTGTATTTTGAAAAATTTAAGCATGCAGAAATGTTTAATGAATAATACAGTGAACATCCAAACACCTTCAACCTTGATTCAATAATTACCAACATTTTGCTACATATATTCTTGTGGAATATGTACATTTTAGAGAGGGGTGTGATACTGCTGGACCATTTGAAAGTAATTTCAGACCTTATGACATTTTACTCTTAAAAACTACATACTTTAATATGCATCTCATAGAAATAAGGACTTTGTTTACATGACCACTTATTAATTACCATATATAAAAAAGAACAATAGTTCTGTGTTAAATTCAGTCCATATCTTAATTCTCCAGTTGTCCTCAAAACTTCCTTTATAGTTTTTTTCAAACAACAATCTAGTTAAGGTCTACATATTGCATTTGCTTATGTCTCTTTATTCTTTAAAAAATCTAGATTAGTTTCCCTTATCCTGCTTCTCTTTTCACTATTCATCTCTTTTTCTTTCTCTCTTCCTTTCTTTTTTGATAATACTGACTTTTTGAAGAGTCCAGACCAACTTTCTTGTAAAAATCCACATTGTCCATTTGTTTCTTCCTGGGTCTGCCTAGTGAAGTCAGAAAGTATTCCTGCCACAGGAGCAGGAAGCCACATGAGATATATTTTTAAAAACTTCCCAGGGCATTAGATAGTGACTAGAAGTAGTTATTACTTGGTTGAAGTTAACAAATGGGAACAATTAAGAGAGGTTTCTTTGAGGCTAATAGAGTAGAAATTGGAAAATAATAGGAAAAGAAAGAGGTTAAAGGAAATGCATATGGCACTGAGGCATGATACTAGGTGAGTTACTTAATAAAGAGGGAAGAGACTTGGAAATCATAGTCCTCAGCACCTACAGGGTTAATTGTCCATTCTGTGCTAGCTAAGTAGCTGAATGAGTGAATGAAGAAACACCTTTAGATTTTCTCTTCTGAGCTTAACTACTACTGGAAAAGCAAAGGAGGTTGTGAGCATTAAACCTTTTGTAGGAATGCTATGAGGTTTTCCATGGAAGTGTACATGTAATAGTATATTGTACTGGTTCTTGCAAATTTTCAAGGGCAAATTTGAAGCCATGATCTTATACTTTGGCTATATCTTTATGCTTTATAATGATTGTGTAGGTACTGTAGTTGGAAGGTACTGTAGTAGGAAAAGTTTTAGAAGCACAGGATTTTAGTTTTAAATGCTGTTCCTACCACATACTAAGCTAAGCAGCCCTGTTCAGGTATACCTTTTCCTCTGACCGTTTCCTCCTTTGTGATGATGAAACAACATTGTGTAGGTGAAAGAGCAGAAGATTGGGTGTAAGGCAGACAGACCTGTTTCTAAGGCCTGGTTTTTCTGGTTTCTAGCATGTGACCTTGGGCTGCTTAACTTTTCTTATTCTCAATGTTCTGTTTTGTAAAAATGGAATTGATAGTATCTACTTCATGTGATTGTTGTTAGGATTAAAGAGATTATTCATGTAAACCCTGAATGTGGAGCCTGGCATATGGTAGGTATTTGGCATATGTTAGCTTTCTTCCCAGAAGGTTATTGTGAGGATCAAGTTAAATGGTCAACTAAATGTGAAATGCCTTTGTAAAGAATAAAGTCCTACACAGAAAAATTAGCCAATGCCTAGGAAATAGAATATGGATATAAAGCTGTGTACGTATTTCTATTCATTTTACATTGTAGAAACCTCTGCAATGATAGTATCCTAAGAAATATTGTAAATGCTAGAAAATAACTTTTCAGAAATCTACTCTTTAATAAAATAGATCTAATTGTTAGGTATTAAAATATTGCAATTAATTTTTTTTTGTATAGAAAAAGATTCCTTTAATCTCTCAGGGCTGTGCCCTAAAATCATTGTGCCTATGTGAATGTGTATATTTATAGCCTGAGTGCTTCCCCCATTAATGTAGCTTTTAGGAATTTATTTATAAAAATTTTTATATTAACAAAAAAATAAGCTGATCACAGTTTTTGCAGTTTGGCATTAGAAAATAATATCTAACTCACAATCATGACTCATTGCAGCCTTGACCTCCTGAGCTCTGTCGATTCTCCCACCTCAGCCTCCTGAGTAGCTGGGACTATGGGTGCACACTACCCCAACTGGCTAAGTTTTGAATTTTTAGTAGAGATGGGGTTTCACCATGTTGGCCAGGCTGGTTTTGAACTCCTGACCTCAGGTGATCCACCTGCCTTAGCCTCCCAAAGTGCTGGGATTACAGGCATGAGCCACCATACCTGGCCTGGAAGTTTTATTTTCATGCTTGGAGCATGGTGTATGGAACCCGCTACTAAGAATGTTTATTAGCATTAGAGATTGATAAGAACTTTATTAAGAATCTCTTCCCTTGTAGGAGAGGCAAAATTTCACCTCCATCCTTTTAGGGTAATAGTTGGGCCCAAGAATTAAATTGCCATTAACAGGAGAAAAGCATACACATTTATTTAATAACAGCTTTATGTGGCATAGGAGCCTCATAAAGAAATGAAGACCCAAAGAAGCAGTGAAAGACAAACACTTATATACTGAGTTGGACAAAGAGCAGTAACTTGCAAAAAATGTGATAAGGCAGAGGGGCTTGGGCTAGGGTAGTCAAGTGGGCAGAGAAGTAGTTGGGATGATAAGAATTTGTGTAACAGAGTTGTTTGTACAGATTTCCTTTGGCCTCAACTTTTTATTCTTGATGATAAGAATGCTGTTTTCTTTCCAATATAGGAATTTCATCTCCTACTTCTAAGAAACAGTATGGTCAGAATGATCTTCTTGTACCTGCTGTTTTTTTAAGTGCTTTTAACTTAAGTAGTCAGTATGCCAGAATGGCATTTTGGGGTGGCATATTCTTAACTCATTTACCCCCAAAGACTATGATGATTTTCCCCTCTTTCATTATTTGCAAACCTAAAGAGACAGGCTAACTGCTTTTGTAAGTTCAAAGATCTCACAGCACGTGTCCCAGCTGAATAGAAGATAGGACAAACGCTTCCATTTTTAGCTGTCATTTAATGCTTTAAGCAATATACAAGGAGTAAATTAAATAACTCTGTTGCATATGGGATTCCTTGGCTGGGTGTGGTGGCTCCCGCTTGTAATCCCACACTTCAGGAGACTGAGGCAGGGGGATTGCTGGCATGGTGGCGCACACCTGTAGTCTTAATTACTGAGAAGGCTGAGGCAGGAGGATCCCTTGAGTCCAGTAGGCTGAGGCTGCAGGGAGCTTTGATGGTGCCACTGCACTCCAGGCTGAGCAAGTAGAGCGAGACCCTGTCTCAGAAAACAGCAGCAACAACAACAAAACAGACTTTGCTTCGGTAAAAGCAATAAGATTAAAAAAAAAAATTCTTACTGTACTGTTGGCCATATTTACATGCTTAGACCTATAGAAACCTAACAAAAGAACCCATCTATAAACTGAATTGATCTTTGATCCTTTACTCTGTCTCTCTTGACACACACACACTCACACTTACAATTTTTAAATTGAAGTTTAAAGAACAAATGTTATTTGTTATAAAAAGATTGAATGTGATGATTAAAACAACTTTTTGGGGGGAGAGGAGGCTGTAGTGTGACATGTTTATTGCCTCTGTTTAGTTTGTTTTCTTTTCCATCTATAAACTGGAAAAGAAATATAAGAAGCAAGCTTTTTGTCTTGAGGAGACTCTTCAATGTGTATTTGGCTATCTGTTGTATTTTATATTCTCAGTATGAAATATCAATAAATGTTTATATTTATAAAATCTAGTTGTTATTGTGCAACTTGACATTCAACATAAAAGTTACTTAAAACTTTTTACTGATATCTAAAATCTACAAGTATAGGTGCTGAAGTAGGATACTAGAATCCGGATACAGATATATATTGTGTAACTTTTATGTATATTATACATATATGCTGTATATGTGTATATTTTTATATACAATAAATGTATAGTTATATATTGATGCCTTGAATTGAGAAATTGAAAATCTAAAAATGAAAACAGGCCAGGCACGGTGGCTAACGTCTGTAATCCCAGCACTTTGGGAGGCCAAGGTGGGTGGATCACGAGGTCAGGAATTCAAGACCAACCTGGCCAAGATGGTGAAACCTTGTCTCTACTAAAAATGTAAACATTAGCCAGGCATGGTGGCATCACAGCTACTAGGGAGGCTGAGGCAGAGAATTGCTTGAACTCGGGAGGTTGAGGTTGCAGTGAGCTGGGATTGTGTCATTCACAGCATTCCAGCCTGGGTGACAGAGCGAGACTTGGTCTCAAAAAAAAAAAAAAAAAAAGTAATAGAAACTTGGTTCCATATTTGCTTATAAATATTTAAGTAATACTTATCAATATATATTGATAAATATTGATTATGAATACTATTCTCAAGTAACATTTGATAAAATGTCAGATATTGATAAAGACATATAAAAAATACTTTTCTCTGTTTATGCTTGCTATTTCATTAGGAATAATTGAGAGAGGGTTAGTTAATTCTTAAAATGCTAACATTTTAATGCTAGACCAATCTCTGTTTTACTAGTAGACTTTTCTTTTAACTTTTTCCTTCCCTTCTTTTCAATTTTCTGCCTTTCCATTTCTTTTCCTTCCCTTCTTTTCCTTGCATTTCTTTTCCCTTCTTTGCTTTTAATTACCTTTCCTTCTTCCAGGGTTCTTACATTATTTGTATAAAAGGCACTGAATATATTGCTTAATAGCAGTTGCTTTAAGATTGCATCCAAGAAGGCTCTTGCAGTTGTTTTATGACTATATCAATTACGTTATACCAGCTTTTAAGTCTCTGGGCAGTAATTTTTGCTTATTTGCTTCTCAAGATCCAAAATAATATATTTTATTAGTGTTGAGTTTTTTCAAGTTAATAAGTTCTTTCCTACCTATATTTAGGACAAATTAAGAAATACAGGGAGTGACATACTCACATTTCATTGAGGGAAGTCACTCTGTAGCAGTGTGTAGAATGATTTAGGTCCAAGACTGGAGGAACGATGATCATTAGTAGATTGTAGCAGTAAGTCAGATGAGAAATGCTAAGTGATTAGGTACTACACCAATTTGGTATGATTGGATTAAACAAAGGTCATATTAATGATATTCCCTTAGGAAATTCTCCTTTGGGGTGTAGGAGTTATAGAAAAGGAAGGAAATGAAACTATTGAGTAATCTAGGTTAACTGTCGTTTCTAGTGGGATGACTAGTTGGCACTAGTCCTGTTCAGCTGTGTAGGAATTATAAAAGAAGGAACGGATTTTAGGGAGAAAAATAATGTGTTAGTTCCTGAATATAATGATTTTTTTGGAAATAATTTCAAACTTGCAGAAAAGTTGCAAAAATAATATAAAGAGCATCCATGTACCCTTTATCCAGATTCATCTATTGTTAGCCTTTTGTCCCAAATGCTTTATTACTCACTTTTTCTCACTTTGTGCATGTATGTATATATTTGCAAATATACATGCATGCAGGTATTTATTCTTTTCATTTAGCCATTTGAGAGTTACATTGAACATATTATAGCCCTTTAGTCCTAAATGTGTTTGCGTAGATTTCTAAGAATAAGCATCATCTCTTACATTAGCAGTCTAAAAACCTAAGTAGACTTAACATTCTTACTTTAATCTGCCATTTTCTAATTTTGTTATCTGAATAAATGCCTTCTAAGGCAGTTTTCTTCTCCTCCAGTGAAGGAATTAGTCAGTGATCATATATTGCATTTATATTTGATGTCTTTTTAGTATCCTTTAATCTAGAATAATTCTTCAACCTTTATCTTTTATTATATGACATTTTAAAAGTACACAGTCATCCTTTCTCTCCCTTTTCAGAAGTTATTTTTTGTTTGTTTTCTTACTTTTTGTTTGTTCCTTATTTTTTATTTGTTTGATGTTTCCTCTTGATAAGATTTCAGGTCATACATTCCTGGATGGAATATTAGATAAGGAATATATCTTTCTGAGCATATCACATCTATACGTGCCAACTGTTCTGCCTTTCATTTGTGATGGAAATTTTGACCATTTCATTTCATTGTCTGATTTTTCCACTATGTAGTTACTACATGTATTAGTCCGTTTTCACGCTGCTGTGAAGAAATACCTGAGACTGGGTGACTTATAAAAGAAAGAAGTTTAATTGATGCACAGTTCCACATGGCTGGGGAGACCTCAGGAAACTTACAATCATGGTGGAAGGGGAAGCAAACACACCCTTCTTCACATGGAGGCAGGAGAGAGAAGTACCGAACAAAAGGGAAAAAGTCCCTTACAAAACCATCAGATCTCTTGTGAACTCCCTCACTATCATGAGAACAGCATGGAGGTAACCACCCCTATGGTTCAATTACCTCTCACCGGGTCCCTCCCATGACATGTGGGGATTATGGGAGCTACAATTCAAAATGAGATTTGGGTAGGGACACAGCCAAACCATATTACTACGTGTTCCTTGCAACTAATAAACTGTCTACTGGGAGGGAGACACTTTAAGACAGTTAAAATATACAACTCCTCATAACATTTCATCCCCTGTATTTGCATCCATTGATGATACTTGCTTGAATCAATCTTTACTATTATAGTTGCAAAGTGATTTGCATTTATACTCTCTGCATTTACCAGTTATTACTCAGTGTTCTACTGTAGTAAGAGCCCTTCTATTTATCTATGTGTATTGTTGTATTTATTGTTAATTTGAATTTATGGTTTCCTATTTTTCCCTTAATGCTTAACATTTCGTTTACTGTCTGTAAATATTTTGGAGCTCATATGGTTCCAGTCCTCACCAGTGGCACCTTCTTCATGCTGGCTCTTGTATCCTTTTATGTGTTCCCATCATTTTTTTTAAGCAAGTCATTATTTTCATGCTTTATAATAAGTTTCATCTTGTACGTTTACTGCCCAGCACTGGAGTCAGTCATTTCTCCTAGGAGCCCTGGTCCTTCTTATTGGGTGATAGTATTAGAAACCAAGATCTGGATGCTTTGGTATGTATGTTATTGCTGGGTATCTTTGCTTCTAGGCCCTATCAGGGAACAAGCTAGAAAATGTATACATGTATATGTGTATATACACACACACACACACACACAAATATGTGCATGTGTTGCATGTATATGCCCATGTAACATGCATATACATATGTGAATATGGGTATATTTTTTTCAAAATAAAAATTCGCATTGATACCTCCAATTCTCCATTTTTCTATAATGAGAACATGGGCTCCCAATCATGCCAACATTTTACTCATTTGATCTAAACGAGTACCATCTAAAATGGTTTCAGAATTGTTTCACATATATCACTAAAAACAAAAACAACATACTACCCTGGTAGATAACCAACCTTATTGTTTTTTCATTTATCTTTCCAATGTTTCGTTTTATAATGATTAGTAGATATGTGTGTTTTCTTATTTCCCCTTTTTTCCAACACAGAAGATAGCATATTGTCTGTGTAAACACTTTGGCACTTAGCTGTTTTCACTGGAAAATATACCCTGGAAATTATTCCGTATCAGTTCATAGAGGTCGTCATCATTCTTTTGTGTGTATGTACACCAGTTCATTCATCTTCTTTTCTATGTTTGTGTATCCACATAGTTTCTAGCAATTTACAGTTATACAGTGCTGTAATTAATAACCTTGTGTCTTTTCATACTGTTGGAGGTGTATCTTCAGGATAAATGTAGCAGTGGAATTACTAGGTTGAAGTGGTAAACGCCTATGTAGTTTTGCTAGATGTTACCAAATTCCCTTCCATAGGGTTTGTACTGTTTTGCATTCCCATCAGCAACGTATGAGAGTGTCTGTTTTCCCACCGCCTTACCAAGAGAGTCTATTGTCAAGCTTTTGAATTTTTGCCAATCTGAAGGGCAAAGAAAAGGTATTTTGGTGTAGTTAGAATGTGCACTTTTCTTATGAGTGAGGTTTAACATCTTTTCCCATCTATCAGAGCCATATATGTAGGGGGAGATGTCTGTCTATATCTTTTTTCATTTTTCTCTAGGAGTTTTGGTCTTTTTAAATTATTATTAAGCTCTTTGAATGTTGAGAATATTAGTTCTTTATCTGTAATGTATATTGCAAATATTTTCTCCCAATTGTCTCATTTGTTTTTTGACTTCGCTTTTGGTGGTTTTTACCATTCCCAATTTTTACATACGTATATATATGTTCAAATTTACTAATGATTTTTATTATTGCCCTCACATTTTGAAGTCATAGTTATAAAACATAAGGAGTTTGAAATGAATTTGCTGTGTTTAATAGAAAAGGAATGAGATGTTTATCTGTACCAGATGCTCTATTTATCCTTGTCCCGTAGTCTTACATTGTAAAGCCTGAATGAGAAAAACATCTGCTACTATGTATAGAATATGTAAGTTAATTTATTTTACTTTGAACTTTTTGAATAGAAAACTTCAGATATCCATAAAATCAACTCATGTATCTGTCACCTAGCTTTAGTAATTATCATTTATTTTAAAACTTCCTTACTAAGTGACTTAGATTATACGTTTTCAGTTATTGTGAATTATCCTTGTAAAGAGGAAGGTTTGGACTAGCCTAGTAGGCTTTAGCCAACTGGCCTCCTGGGCTCTCTTGGCTTCTTTTCAATGGTCTTGACACCAGACCTGACCTCTTTTAGGCTTCTGTAACTTCACCATTTCCATGAAACTGAAGTTTATAGAAAAAAGATAAAAAAGGTAATAGGTCAGAAACTAGTAATGTTACCATGAAGCAGTGAAATAATTCAGAAGGCTTGGCCAATTGATGCTTTAAAAGTTATATCTCTCCACTAAAACACACACACATGAAAAAGAGGTATCTATTCATCTTTTGTGTGTGTGTGTGATATATAAAATATATATCTGTTCATAGCTATATACTTTGTTTCATGTATATGTTTTTGTTTGATATATAAAATATATATCTATTCATCTCTTTTTTTGTGGTTTAATGTTATTAGAGGAGAGCCAGCAAACATCTTTTATCAATGAGTCTAAAAAGACAGCTTATAGATGTTTGCCAGCCAGAGTCTAAATGTAACATAGAAAATACTCAAAAATTCTAATTTGCTTAATGGAATTTTGTCTGTACTACAATTATTTTGAACTGAAATTACATTACTTTCATTTGATGACTTCCATAGAAATTGTTTTATTAATTCAGTATATTCATTTTCAGTTTATCAAGAGTCCATTATTTGGCAGAATGACTAGAGATCAGCAGAGCTCTGGAATTTCTTCATTTAATTTTAAGTTCTTGTATTCTATTTGGAGCAACATTCTTGATACATTGACATCCAGTTGAAGTACTACATTAGAGTGTCAGAATAGCTTTTCCCTACTGCCTAAGTACAAACTGATCAGTCACTTGCTGCTGGTAATCATATGTGAGAATTGCAGTATTCTTCAGAAAATACTTGTAACAGAGGCAGGAAGGAAAATCAGTGAATTCTTCATCTAATGATTGTAAATCATTTGCATAAGTAAAGTCCACGTTTGTTTTCTTTTTCTCATTGAGAATAGCAGTGGTAGTGATCATGGCATGACAGAATGCTTTCTGGCAAGAAGAGGATAGAGAGAACTGGTATAATGATGGGAGGATGTTGCTGCATAGAACTGTATTCATTATTTTTTCTCTGCCCATCTCTTGTGAACTTACTAGATTAACTGATGAACTTACCTTTTGCTTGCGTTTTGCATTTCTTGAACTGTTATTTTTGTGTCATTCTGTTTTTAGTTTATAATGTTGTTCATCCCTTTTCTGAAATTACAGCTTGTCCACAAAAAAGACAGTTTTCTTGTACCTATCCAGCGTGATAAAACATGATCTTTTTATGAGTAATACTTACCCCTAAATATATGACAAGGTTCTACTTCTGTGGATTAGGAACATAAAATGTAATTTCAGGACTAAGTTTATTATGAAACAGGTTCTTTATTAGTTTGTGGAAAATCATAGCATTCCTGATTAGAAAACAACATGGTAAGTAATTGGTTTTGTGGCACTTGCCAAAAGCATGCAACACATTGTGGGGGTGAGCGAGGGGTATGTGTGTATAATTAAAACCTTTTTCCCCCAGTTCCTGTTAATTGAGGTCTGTACACTTAAAGCTTCTACTACTCTGAGGTTCTACAGTTTTGATTATTAAAAATTTGAGTGCACATATTTTTCTCTTGAGAGCCCCATTTTTAAACTGGCTTAAAGAGAGAATTCTAGATGTGGAAATAGAAACAGTAAAAATAGACAACTAAAGATCTCAAGTCTGCAATGAACTTGGCTTTTGTTTCTGTGGAGTGTTTGTGAGTTTAACTTGGCTTGAATACCAAGTTCTTGCTATAAAAACAAATCCTTTGGGGTTCATTTATGGGCTTCTTCTTTAGTGTGGCCAGAGACTTGGATGCCTTATTTTAATGCTGAATATATACTCTGAAGCTAGTACTGTATTAGTTTATGTTTGCCTGAAAATTTTGTGGCGATAGACTTTCGATCAAATTAAATTCTGTTTCAGGAATAATATTCAATCTTAAATGCCTTTTTGAAATTGTGGAATATATACTACCTAAAAATGACCATTTTAACAATATTTAAGTGTACAATTCAGCACCATTATATATGTTCAGGATGTTGTGTAACCATCACCACTATCTATTTCCAGAAGTTTTTCATCATGCCAAACAGAAGCTCTGTACCCATTAGGTAATAATTCCCATTCTCCTCTCTCCTGGCTCCTAGCCACCTCTGTTCTGTTTTCTGTCTCTATGAATTTGCCTGTTCTAGGTATTTTATATTAAGAATTATTATACAATATTTGTCATTTTGCGTCTGACTTTTTTCCCTTAGTATAATCTTTTCAAGCTTCATGTATGTTGTTGCATGTGTCAGAATTTCATTTCTATTATAGAAGAATAATATTCTACTGTATGTGTATAACACATTTTATATATTTGTTCATCTGTTTACACACACCTGAGTTATTAACACCTTTCATTACTGTGAAAATTGCTGATAATAACATTGACATACGAGATTCTGTTTGAGTCACTGTTTTCAATTCTTTTGAAAACAGAATTGCTGGGTTGTATGGTAATTCTTTGTTTAACTTTTTGAGGAACCACTAAACTTGTTTTCCACAGTGGCTGCACCATTTTGCATTTTTCTAGCAATACATGAGGGTTCCAGTTTCTCTACATTCTTACTAGCACTTGTTATTTTCCATTTTTTTGGAAAGTAGCTATCCAAATAGGTGTTAAGTGGTGTCTCATTGTGGTTTTGATGTGCATTTTCCTAATGATTAAATTATATTGAGAGTTTTTACACATGCTTACTGACAAGATACAGTTGACCCTTGAGCAACTCAGGGCTTAGGGTTGCCAATGCCCTTGCAGTCAAAAATTTATGTGTAACTTTTGACTCTCCCAAAATGTAACTACTGCTAACCTATGTTTTTTTCTTTTTTCTTTTTTTTATTGTTGTTGTTGTTTTGAGATGGAATCTCGCACTGTCATCTGGGCTGGAGTGCAATGGCGCGATCTTGGCCCATTGCAGCCTCCAAGTTCAAGCGATTCTCCTGCCTCAGCTTCCTGAGTAACTGGGATTACAAGCACCTGCCACCACGCCCAGCTAATTTTTTGTATTTTTAGTAGAGACGGGGTTTTACTATTCTGGCCAGGCTAGTCTCGATCTCCTGACCTCGTGATCCGCCCACCTCAGCCTCCCAAAGTGCTGGGATTACAGGTGTGAGCCACCGCGCTCGGCCCTAATAACCTACTGTTGAAGGCTTAGCACCAACATGAACAATTGATTAACACGTATTTTGTATGTTACACTTAATGTATGTATTCTTAAAGTAAGCTGGAGAAAAGAAAATGTTACTAAGAAAATCATCAGGAAAAGAACATGTATTTACCATTCATTGAGTGAAAGTGGATCATTATAAAGGTCTTCATCCTCATCATCTTCACATTGAGTAGGCTGAGGAGGAAGAGAAGCTCCGAGTTGGTCTTGGCAGTCTTAGGAGTGGCAGAAGCAGAAGATGTGGAGAAGGTGGAAGGGAAGGAATAGGTAGAAGGGGAGGCCAGGGAGGCAAGAGAGGCAGGCACACTGGTGTCATGTTACAGAAATACATTTTAATTTCTTTCTTCCTTTCTTTTTTTTTTTTTTTTTGCTTTATTTCTCTAAAAATATTTCTTTTCCAATCCTTCTTCCGCCATTAGGTTTAGTTTCAGTGCCTGTATCATGGAAGAGTCCATGTCATAAAAGAAGTCTTGGATAATCAGAATCCTTCTTCCAGATTGTCTAATGTTGATTTTTTTCTGGCACTGCTTATTCTACATCTTCCTCTTCATTGTCTGCTACTAGTTCAGAAGCACTCATCTTCATCAAGCTGTCTTCTGTTAATTCCTCTGATGTGGTATGTACTAGCTCTTGAGTTTCTCCAAGATCCATATTTTGAAACCCTTCACCCCTCACCTTTTTTGCTATATCTGCAGTCTCTCACAATTTCCTGATCAACTCTATCATACATCTTATGAAATCATGCACAACATCTGGGAACATTTTTCTCCAATAGGAACTTACTGTTTTGGGCTTGATGGCTTTTATGGCTTTTTCTGCAACTATGATGGCATCTTCTATGGTGTCATTTTTCTAGACTTTCATGATGTTGTCTCTGTCAGGGATCTCTTCCATTGGTTGACAGTCCTTTCCATAGAGTAGTGAGCCTTAAAGGTCTTTATAATGCCCTTATTTAGAGGCTGAGTTAGAGATGTTGTGTTTGGGTTCAAGTAGACCCTTCAATGCGTAGGTATTGAGCTCATGAGGTTCTGGGTGGCCAAGGGCATTGTCCAATACCAAAAGAATTTAAAAAGGCAGTCTCTTACTTTCTAACTTCAGTGACAAAGTATCAGTGGAAGCAATCCAGAAAGCACTCTCATTTCCAGCCCTTCTTGTGGTACAACCAAAATACTGGCATTTGGTGTTTACTTTTTACCTTCAAGACTCAGGGTTTAGCAGCTTTGTCGATGAGGACACTTATGATTATAAACCCAACTGCATTTGCTCAAAACAGTAGAGTTAGTCTATCCCTTTATACCCTTAAATCCTAGTACTCACTTCTCTTCTATAGTAATAAATGTCCTTGGCAAGCTGTTTTTTTAGGATAGGGTACTTTCATCTACATTAAAAATCCAGGCAGATGTACTTTATCCTCAATGATTTTTTTTTTTTTAAATGTCTGGGTACTTGTCTGCTGCCTCTTGGTTGGCAGAAGCTGCCTCTCCTGTTCTCTTGACATTTTTAAGCCATACCGCTTTCTGAAATTACCAAGCCATCCTTTGCTGGCATTAAATGCTGCAGCTTTAGATCCTTCATGTTATTTTTGCTTTAAATTGTCATATAATGACTTAGCTTTTTCTCAAATCATATTAGAGTTCTTAGATATGCCTTTCTTATAGCAAACCTGTGCCCACATTAAAGCTGGATTTTCATTATAAGATAAAAAAGTATTTTGCAGAAAGCATAAGGTTTTGTGCCTTCTGGGAGAGCTGCAGTGTTGGCTTCACCTGTTTCCCTTTCTGTTTTTACAGTGGTCCTTTATGCTAGATTTGTTTTCCTTGAAATAGTCAGCAACTGTCCCTGCAGACCTCAATCTAAGGTACATATCAAGCAATTCAACTTTTCCTTGTTATGTCTTGACTTTTCTCTGCTTCTTGGGAACACAACCAGCATCACTAGTGGCACTTTGTGTGAGTTCTACGGTGTTAGTCAAGGTTTATGATATTGAGCCAAACATGATGAAAAATATATGCATGAACCTTGAGACACATTTTGTTGCCATATACAACTTACTGGAGAGAAGAACTGCTCTGGCAGAGATAATTAGCATCACATAGTGTTTTAATGAATACTCGCAACATTTGAGCTTACCACTATAGTGACAAGAGATGGCTACAAAGTTATTTTGGTAGTAGAGCCTGTACTACAGTTAATTTTATGCAGTTATGATTTAATACTGCATCTTCACTGTTTACATTTCTCTTGATTATGAATGGCACCATGTACAGTCTGTGCATGTGTAAGTTTTGATAAGTTTTAACTTTTTATAGTAGATTTGTATATATTTTATGGTAAAAAATGATAAAAATAGACTGGTATCTACATATATTTTATGCATTCATGACCTACTTAATTTTTTCTTATTTTTTTCAATATTCCTAGGCTATGAGATTTGTCTGTAAGATTTTTCAAATTGTCACAAATCTCCAAAAAATTTCTAATATATTTATTGAAAAAATTCACATGTAACTGGACCCAAATAGTTTAAACCTGTGTTGGTTAAGGTTCAAGTGTATATATCTTCTTCAGTGAAATGTGTGTTCATGTCCTTTGCTCCTTTGCCCCTTTTTTCTTTTTTAAGAGACAAAGTCTCACTCTGTCACCCAGTCTGGAGTGTAGTGGTGCGATTTTGGCTCACTTTGACCCTCCATTCCTGGGCTCAAGGAATCCTGTTGCCTCAGCCTCCTGAGTGGCTAGTACTACAGGCGTGTGCCACATGCCCAGCTAATATTTTAATTTTTTGTAGAGGCAGGGGTCTCACTATGTTTTCCAGGGTGGTCTCAAACTCCTGGCTTCAAGTGATCCTCCCACCTCCTTTGCCCATTTTTAAATTGGGTTGTTTATCTCTTTGTTGTTGAGTTATAGGGGTTCTTTATGTGTTCTGGATAACCCTTATCAGATGTATGATTTCACAAATATTTTCTTTCATTCTGAGTAAAACTCTGTTGATAGTGTCCTTTGGTGTACTAAAGTCTTAAGTTTTACGAAGTCCAGTTGATCTATTTTGTTTCCTGTGGTTTTGGTGTCATATTTAAGAAACCATTGGGTAGGCATGGTGGCTCATGCCTGTAATCCCAGCACTTTGGGAGGCCGAGGCAGGTGGATCACCTGAGGTCAGGAGTTCGAGACCAGTCTGGCCAACGTGGTGAAGCCCTGTCTCTACTAAAAAAAAAAAAAAAAAAAAACCAAAAAAATTTAGCCAGGCATGGTGGTACACACCTGTAATTCCAGCTACTTGGGAGGCTGAAGCAGGAGAATTGCTTGAACCTGGGAGCTGGAGGTTGCAGTGAGTGAGATCGCACCACTGCACTCCAGCCTGGGTGACAGAGTGAGACTCTGTCACAAACAAACAAACAAACAACAACAACAACAAAAACATTGAAGAGTTGCTCATTTTTTGGTAAGAATTTTATAGTTTCAGCTCTTAAATTTAGGTCTATGACCCATTTTACATTAATTTTTATAGGTAATCCAATTTTCCCAGCACTGGTTTTGTTGATGAGACTGCCCTCTCCTCCATTGAACAGTCTTGGCTCCCATGTTGAAAATCAGTTGGTCATATATGTGAGAGTTTTTTTCTTGGCTCTGTATTCCATACTGTTGGTGCATATTACCATCCTTATGCTAGTACCATACTGTTTTGATTACTCTACTAAATGTTTTATTTTTAATTGGCTAATTTATTACTATTAATGTGTGCCTTTAAAAATGTTTCTAATATACAATCATCCCTTGCATCTGTGGGGGACTGATTTCAGGACCTTCCTCAAGCACCAAAATCTGTAGATGCTCAAGTCCCTGATATGAAATGGCATAGTTTTTGCACATAACCTGTGTGTATTCTCCTGTATACTATAAATCATCTTTAGATTACTTATAATACCGAATACAATGTCAATGTTATGTAAATAGTTGTTATTCTGTATTGTTTAGGAATAATGACAAGAAAACAATATGTACATGTTTAGTACATATGCAATTTTATTTTCTGAATATTTTGATCTGCAGTTGGCTGAATCCACAGTGTGGAACCCACAGATGCAGAGGGCTGACTGTATGTCTTTAAATTTTGCTTTTAATAGTTTCATTTAGTTGACAGTACTCCAAAAAGAATGGTGAATATTAAATTTATTATGAATACTGATGGGGTTATACTGGGAAAAAAATGTTAAAGCAAGCAAATTGTTGGTTATTTAATTCATATTGCACCTTTCTTTGGAAATTTGAGAATTAGAGACAAAAACATGAAGACAAAAAAGGAAATATTTGTCTTGATTGCAGAAAGAACACAATAATGAGAAGACCAATGAGTCACATAATCTAGTAAATCGTTCAATTTTACGTTAAATTCTACTTTTATTTTAGTTCCGGAAGCTATCTACTACTGAAAATCTTCTGAAATTTCATAAAATAAAATATTGGTATTTTGTAAGGAATATTTTTACTAAAGAACTAGCAGTGACAGACTCCTAAGCCAAATATGAATGACTATATTTAGGCTCTTTTTATGTTACAAGTATGTAATTAATCTTCTGTTCCTTCAGTCTGCAACAGCGACCAGAAAATTAGGAGAACATTAAATGTCATTTTCTCTTACTTTGTTATTACATGAATTGTATTTTTATTTTTCTGTAGTACCTTTGTGCCCTTTCTTTTTATTATTATAATACTTTAACCATAGTTCTATAATAAGTTATTTGGGATTTAGAATTATGAAGTGGAAATATTTTGTAACGAGAACACTAGGTTATAAATTAAAGGCAAAAATCTCTTAAAAAGAATAATTTTAACCTTTTAAAGTGTATTTTAGTATTCTACCCCATGAACCAAATACATAAAATAGATGCCCTCCCTGTAACTCCCTTGTTTACTTTCACTTTTCTCTGATAAATCTCACAGTTCTAAAAAGTTATATATTGGCCCATCTTGTTTTATATTCCCATGCCTTTACTGTATCCCTGCATTTTGAAACAAATTCCATCAGTAAATATTTTTTTTTGTGTGTGTGTATATATATGGATATGTGCATAAGAATAGACTGCTGGTATTTAGTTTAATGTGAATCCATTCGATAAACATCTTTTGAATTTTTCCTTGCTTTAGATTCAATGGGCTTAGTGCTAGGAACAGATGTTTAAGACATGATTTCTGCCCTCAAGGAACTTACATTATAGCTTAGAAAGAGTTCCTATGTTGAGAATTTATGCTCACTGAAGTCCTGAAGAGTTTTGATTTCAATCTTAGAGGAACACTAAGAACTCCTGAGCTAGATCAGGAAAATGTGTTGTATTCTGACATATCTGACTTAGATATTCAAGGAGAGGTAATACAGTATCTCCCTGGTCCCTTTATTCTAAAAGGGAAAGAAAAAGAGCTATACTTCATACCAGCAATTAAAAAAAGTTAAAATATACAAAGAGTTGGACTTGTCAGTTGTAAATGTCTATTGAGGTTTTCGATGAGGTACATTAGAATTATGCAAAGCCACTTATGCCTTCATCGTATTGAATTTATAGTTCTATCTTTTTGATAACTGATTTAAAATTCACCTCCACTTTCAGAATGTGTTGGTGATTCTTTTGAGTTTAGAGGGTTTGCCATGTATACCAATAAAGATTGTTCTTTTATTTGTTCTGAATATTTTCATATTACAGTGATTTTCCTTTTTTAGTGTTCTGGAGATATTGGTGGCATTTAATTTTGAAATCAATCATAAAGTTCTGTCTTTCTACCTTCTAAATGTCTGTTGAATCTGTCTACTGCTTTTTTACTTCTTGTTGCTAAGATATTTCAGGGCATCATTCTACCTAAACTGGACAGCTGCAGTTTCCTTTGTCTGTATTAGAGGAGGCCCTTTTTAGCCATTTTCCATACTGCAGCAAGAGTCTTCCTTGTAGCATGCAAATCTTACCCTACTTTATTGAAATTCTCAGTTTCTCCTTATTGCCTTTAGTTAAAGCTCAGAGTATGGCGTATAACACCTTTCATTATCCACCTGGTACTTATATCTCCAGTCCCTTCATTTGTCATCCTCTGCACTTTCCTTGTGCCTTACATGTAGATATGCATACGTACACCCACTCTTTCCCCCTTAAACAGCTTCTCCTCCTCTTCCTCTTCCTTCTTTTGAAACTTGATATTGTGTTCTGGGTGTTGAGGTAGGGCCTTCTATTTATCTGTTTAGAGCCCTTAACACTGTATTGCTATGCTATCCTCTATCCTCTTGTATATTTCCTATATCCCTCTAGGATAGTGAGTCTTATTTTTTCCCTGTGTCTGTAGGACCTGGTACAGTGACTGGGCCATAGTAGGCACAGATCAATGATTATTGGTTGAACGAATGTAGATTACTTATTGCTGATTCAAAGTAAGTCACTTAAAAAAAAACAAGCATTTATTATCTCAGAGTGTCCATGGGTCAGGTATTTAGGAGTGGTTTAACTAGGTGGCCCTAGCTTAGGATTTCTTATGAGATTGTAGTCAGGATGTTGGCTGTGGATATCTAAAGGCTTGACTGGGGCTAGAGGATCACTTTGCAGGATGGCTCACATATGTGGCTGTTGACAGAAGACCTCAGTTTCTTACTAGCTCTTATCAGAAAGCTTTGGTTTCTACTCATGTGGACCCCTCCATAGGGTTGCTGGAGTGTCCTCATGACATGGAAGTTGACTTCCTTAAGGGCAAGTAATCTGAGAGAGAGCAAGAAGGAAGTCATAATGTCTTTTATGATCTGGTTACACATAGTCACTTCTGCCATATTCTGTTCCTTAGAAATGTGTTGCTAAGTATAACCCATAATTAAGAGGAGATTAACTAGATTTTACCTTTGAAAAGAGGAGCATCATAAAATTTGTGGATATATTTATAAACGACACAGAATGAGACAGTAATTTATTATTCTTCTTTGGACTTGACCAAAATAGGTTATTTTTTCTCTGTATATAAAATACTTTTGTCCAAATGGAAATACATTTGGCCCTCTATATCCACAGGTTCCACATCCATGGATTCAACCAACCATGGATAGAAAGTATTTGGGAAAAGATGTTGCAAAAAATAATAATAAACAATTTTATATTTGAAAATACAGTATAACAAAAATTTATATAGGATTTACATTGTGTTAGGTATTGTAAGTAATCTAGAAATGGTTTGTAGGTATGTCCAATCTTTTGACTTCCCTGGGCCACATGGGGAGAAGAAGAATTGTCTTGGGCCACATATAAAATATACCAGCACTAATGATGGCTGATAAGCTAAAAAAAAAAAAAAAAAAAAAAAAAAAAGAAAAAAAAAATCACAAAATATCTCATAATGTTTTAAGAAAGTTTACAAGTTTGGGGCATATTCAAAGCTGTCCTGGGCCATATGCAGCCCATGAGCCATAGGTTGGACAAGTATGATTTAAAGTATACAGGAAAATGTGCATAGGTTATATGTAATTACTATGCCATTTTATATAAGGGACTTGAGCATGGCAGGATTTTGGTATTCATGGGAGTCCTGGAGCCAATTTCCTATGGATACCGAAGGATGACTGTGGTTATTTTTTTTTTAAGCGTATGCTTTTGTTCAAATATTATATACATTTTTGAAGCTATAGTAATTTTACATATAAACATAATTATTTACTTGAGCTAGTTGGTACCTATTCATAATTTTACTGCAGCTTTTTCACCTAGATTCTGAAAATAAAATAAGAAAGTCATCTCATAGGTTCTATATTGCCTATAAAATGAATCTGACACAAAATTCACTGCTTTGACGTTTGTAATAGGTCTTTAAGAAATGAAACACATCTATCTCCGAGTTGTATTTGTATACTTCATGAGAGAAAATCATAAATTATCTTTTAAATTTGTAGCTTAAAACACTTTAAATTGTATAGAAGTTAAAGTCCTTTTAGTCTAATATTCCTGACTTGCTCATTCAAGAAAAATTTACATGACAATCATTTAACTAGGTGGTGAATATAAGTAAACAAAACAGACATATTCTCTGTACTTGGAGTTTGTAATCTGGTAGACAGCTAGATGATAAATGTATAAATAGATATTTTCCAATAATGTTAAGCGCAGACCATGGAAGAAATGCAGATGAGGTGATAGAGGGTCATGGGAAGGCAGAGGTACTTCTACATTGCCAGAAAAGGCTTGTCAAGAGAGGTGACCTTGAAGCTGAAAATCAAAGGAATTATACCTGCCAGGAATTTACAGGAAGAAGGGAAAACCCTGCAGTGTGAACAGTTGGTGTATGAGGAATTGAAAGCATGCCTGGAGATGTCTGGGGGAGAGTGGAATGAAGTTTGAAAGGTAGAAAAGGATCAGATATCTAGAATTTTAAAGGGCCATGGTGAGGAGTATGGCTTTTATTAAACACACTGAAAGCCAGTGAAGGGTTTTAAAGTTATATACTATGGTTTCTGTTACCTGCTCCCTAGCCCCCAAAGCACTTTGTCTGCAAAGGAGAGAAAGTAGGAAAATAATAAGATCATTATAGTAGTCCAGGTGAAAGATAATGTCAGCTCGGATCTAAAGTGTTGGGAGAGGAAAGGATAGATGAGATCTAGTCTGTAGGTAGAACCAGTAGGACTTAACATGAAAAGTGTGGGGGACATTGAAAGCAAGGAAAATACTCAGGTTTTGGCTTGAGCAGTTGGGTGAATGACAGTATTCTGAAATGAGACTGGAGGTCAGTGAAAAGGGAAGTCAAGAATTATTTATTTATTTGTTTATTTTTAATTGAGATGGAGTCTCACTCTGTCGCCCAGGCTGGAGTGTAGTGGCGTGATCTCGGCTCACTGTAACCTCTGCCTCCCAGGTTCAAGCTCTTCTCCTGCCTCAGCCTCCCGAGTAGCTGGAATTACAGGTGCATGCCATGATGGCCTGCTAAATTTTCTATTTTTAGTAGAGACAGTGTTTCACCATGTTGACCAGGCTGGTCTCGATCTCCTGACCTCAAGTGATCTGCCTGCCTCGGTCTCCCAAAGTGCTGGGATTACAGGTGTGAGCCATGGTACCCGGCCTTATTTTTGAACTTGTTACTTTTGTGACGTCTGTAAGTGACCGAATGGAGATGGCAAGTGGCAATCAATTAAACAATCCTGAAGCTCAGAGAGTTAGGAGGAGATGTACAGATGGTATGTAAAGTTGTAGAATGGATGAGCCTTTTTAGGGAGAGAAGAGCCCTAAAAACTCAACCTTTTAGAGTTTGCTTTAATGGGCCGCATTTTGCTTGCTTGTAAGACAAACCACAGCATAGAGGTTTGTCTGCACACAGAAGTTTGTTTATATTAGTTTATATTAAAACATCTAATTTCTTATTTATTTTTTAAAATTTTTGTCAGTAATGGTATTGTAATAGATGAGAAAGTATTATATCTCTACCGTGTCTGCCATTTGTTGAATGAGTAACAAAGCCCTTTGCTACCTGTGTGACCTTGGAATTTTACCTCTCTGAGTCTCAGTTTTCTTCTTCTTCTTCTTTTTTTTTTTTTTTTTTTTTGGAGACAGAGTCTTTCTCTGTCTCACCCAGGCGAGAGAATCCCTTGAACCCGGGAGACGGAGATTGCAGTGAGCCAAAATCGCGCCGTTGCACTCCAGCCTGGGCAACAAGAGCGAAACTCCATTTCAAATAGATAAACAAACAAACGAATAAACAAGCAAACAACAGAAATTTACTTCTTACAGTTCTAGTTCAACATCAAGGCACCAGCAGATTCAGTGTCTGGTGAGGGCCCACTTCCTGGTTCACAGACAGGGCCTTCTTGCTGTGTCCTCACATGTGGAAGAGGCAGAAGAGCTTTTATAAGGACACTAATCAATTTATGAGAGTTCCACCCTCATGACCTAAACACTTTCCAAAAGTCCCACCTCCTAATACCATCATATTGGGAGGGTTGGGATTTTAACATGAATTTGGGGTGGGGGTACATAGACATTCAGACCATAGCAGGCAGGCAGGCGGGCGGGCGGGCGGGCAGGCAGGATGGTGGACGGATGGAGAGACAGACAGACAGATAGACAGACAGATAGGGAGATAGAGAAATAGAGATACACATCACATAAATATACGTGTGTATAGCGTAGTGTCTTAAATATCTGAAACCGATTCTTTAATGTTTATATATTTCACATATTGTTTTTGTCCAGCTTTTCTCAGTCTGTCATAACTTGGCTGCCTTCAAAGAAGGTTAATTTTTTAAATGATGAAACTCTAAGGTGAGGTTTGGTTTGAAATATTTTTGAAGTCTAATGAGTAGGAGAATGAATTAAAACAATATTATAAGACTGGGCACAGTGGCTCATATCTGTAACCCCAGCACTTTGGGAGGATGAGGCAGGCAGATTACCTGAACCCAGGAGTTCGAGACCAGCCTGGGTAACATGGAGAAACCTGGTCTCTACCAAATACACAAAAATTAGCCAGGCGTGGTGGTGCAGGCCTGTACTCGCAGCCACACAGGAGGCTGAAGTGGAAGAATTGCTTGAGCCTAGGAGGCAGATGTTACATTGAGCTAAGATTGCGCTACTGCATTCCAGCCTGTGCCATAGAGCAAGACGCAACAAACTCCCTTTTTGTTTGACGCAAACAAACTCCCTTCGTATATGCTCTGCTATGGAAAATATTCTAAACTTTTTACATTTAGATAATATATTCCCTGAGGTTTTCCATTTATTTGAAATATGTAATAATGTGTTTGATAATATCAAAGGGAAAACATTTATTCCACATGTATTAGATTGAACTGTAAAAATTACTGATACTCTCTTTTTTCTGACCTGACAAAAATGGCAATTTCATTTGACTCAACCTTAATAGAAAGAATTTTTTCTAAAAGTCTTTATATTCTTCTTGATTTGATTTTAGCACTTTGTGACTTTCATTCATTCAACAACATAATTTACTCTTTTCATTCTTAAATCCTAATAATACACATCTTGAGGGTGACTTTAAGGACTACAAGTGCTTGATTAGAAGCTATTTGTTAGGCTTCTAATATTCTGGCACCAAGTCAAAGACTTTACATATGCTATCGCCAATCCTGACATTAAATCTGAAAGAGAGGAATTAGTATTAATGGCAGAGCTACAATTTGCATCCTTTTTATGACCTAGTCTTATAAGTCACATAATACCACTCCCAGCATTTTACTTGTCAAAAGTGAGTCCCATTCAAAGGGTATGGAGAAAAAGGCTTTTCCTTTTAAAAGTAGGAATGTCAAAGAACTTGCTGATACTTAAAATCACCACAAAATGCTAGGGACTTTGGGATGTACTTTTTGTCATGGTGAAAATTTTATTTTGCCCTTTTAAAAAGTTTCTTCTCTTTGATGACCATGTAAAAATGATTTACAGAAGATTAGTGGTCACTCCTGAGTTCTTCCTCTTTTAGAGTTTAACTTGAGACATGATCTGTTAATTATGCACAATGGAACCAATTAGTCTGAATGTATCTTTTCCCAGTTTTTCATATTGGTTTTTAAAAAAACTATTTTATTGGATTTACAAAACATGTAACTAATTTATAAATTGTTTTTATTGTTGATTCTATGAAAGCACTAAATCCTACCTCTTGTTTTTTGTGATAATTATTTTGTATTTACTAAATTTATGTTTTGGTGAATTCCAGGTGACAGTTTACAGATTTCTCATGGGCAATCTACAAATCTGGTTTCCCTAAAGAAAATTGCAGATCGTGGACAGTGCAAAAACATATGTGGCACAGTCTTTCAGTATGTGTATGGAATATAATGCCAGATTTTCCTGAAAGCTTGGTGATGGGAAGGAGCTTTGAGAGCAGCAGAGTGAGAAAACTTGAGTGTGTGAAAAGGGCTGACAACTGTGATATAAGCCACGCTTTTATATTTATGGCTAATCTGGAGAGTAGAATGGAGGTATTCTGAAATAACTTTAATTGCAGTATTTTTTCATGTAGTATGTCATATTTGACAGGGGAAATATTGCATTCAGGAGCTTCATATTCACCCTCAGATATCAGCCTGTCAGACTGCATGCAGAAAAATCACAGGGAAATACTGATCTCAGTTACGGATTTAATGTTCCGTAGTGAATGGATTATAAAGCCAGGACTAAAACCCAAGAGTATAGTAACCCAGACTACACTTTGGGATCTCATCTTCCCTGGCAAAATCTCAGATTATTTGCCCTAAATTTTTAGAGCTTGTTTCCTTGTTAGTTTGTTGCTTTTCTTTAAACTATCTACCTATGATTTAAATATGTCCCCTCCAATATGCAGGTGTTGAAATGTAATGGCCATTGTGGTGGTGTCTTAGTCTGTTTTCTGTTGCTTAAAACAGAATACCTGAAACCGAGTAATTTGAAAACAGAAGGAATTTATTTCTTATGCTTATGGAGGCTGAAGAGTCCAAGATCTAGGAACTCCCTCTGGTGGGGTCCTGCTTGCTGGAAGGGACTCTCTACAGAGTCCCAAGGTGGTACAGGACATCACATGCTAACTCAGGTCTCTCTTTTTCTTCTTAGAAAGCCACCAGCTGATCCCCATGAGAACCTTAATCCATGAATGGATTAGTCCCTTCATGAGAGCAGATTCCTCATGAACCAGTCAAAGGCCACACTTCTAATTACTGCCACATTGGAGCATTACATTTCAACGTGAGTTTTGGAGAGGAGAAATTTTCAAACCATAGCAGATGGTATTAAGAGGTAGAGCCTTTAGGACGTAGTTAAACCGTGGAGGCTCCTTTCTTATGAATGGGATTAAGACCCTTCTAAATGAGGCTTTATGCATTAGGTTTCTTGCCCTTTCACCTTCTGCCATATAAGGACACATGCTCCTCCCCTCCAGAGGATGCAGCAATAAGGCACCATCTTGGAAGCAGAGAGCAGCCCTCACCAGACAACTGAACCAGCCAGTGCCTTGATCTTAGATTTCTCAGCCTACAGATCCATGAGGAAATACATTTCTATTATTTGTAAACTACCCAGTTTCTTGTATTCTGTTATCACAGCACAAATAAACACAGAAACTATCATGCTGTTTTCAAAAGGTTTTGTTTTTTAATTATTACAAAGCAAAATTGATCTTTTTGTGGTATACAGCTTTATGGAATTTGATACATGTGCAGATAAGAGTAACTGCTACCACAGTGAGGATACAGGACAGTTTTATCACCCAAAAAACTTCCTTGCTGTGTTCCTTTATAGTCACAGTCCCTTTCACTTCTAACCCCTGGCAACTGCCAATCTGTCTTCATCAATATAGTTTTTTTTTAAGAACACCATATAAATGGAATTACACAATATGTAATCTTTTGAGACTGGTTTATTTGACTTAGCATAATGCCTTTGAGAATCATCCAAGTTTTTATATGTATCAATAATTCATTCACAATCTGGATGCAGTGGCTCATGCCTGTAATGTCAGCACTTTTGGAGGATCACTTGAGGCCAGGAGTTTGAGACCAGCCTGGGCATCATAATGAGACCCCATCTTTATGAAAAAACATTTAAAAATTAGCTGGTTGTGGTGGTGTGTCTGTAATCCCAGCTACTCGGGAGGCTAAGGCAGGTGCATCACTTGAGTTCAGGAGTTCGAGGCCGCAATGGGCTATGATTGTACCACTGTACTCCAGCCTGGGAGATTGAGCAAGATCCTGACTTAAAAAAAAAAAAAACTCTTTTACTTTTGTTGAGTTGTATGAGTGCACCATAGTTTGTGTGTCTATTCACCTGCTGAAAGACATTTGGGTTATTTCCATTCTTTTGGCCATAATGAATAGAGATACTATAAACTTTTGTGTATAAGTTTTGTGTGAACATAAATTTTCATTTCATTTCATTTCTTTTTCTTTCTTTTTAATTTTTTGAAACAAGGTCATTCTTTGTTACCCAGGCTAGAGTACAGTGGTGCAGTCACATTGCATGTAGCCTCTACCTCCTGGGCTCAGGCAGTCCTGTCTCAGCCTCTTGAGTAGCTAGGACTACAAGCATGCCACCACACCTGGCTAATTTTTTGTTTTTAATTTTGTGTGTGTGTGGAGATGGGATCTCACTATGTTGCCCAGGCTGGTCTTGGAACTCCTGGCCTTAAGTGATCCTCATACCTCAGCTTTTCCAAGTGTTGGGATTATAGGTGTGACCTACCACACTTGGCCCAGTTTTTATTTCTTCAGTGCCAGGGTCAGCAAACTTTCTGTAGAGGGCTGGATGAAGTATTTTATGCTTTAGGGTCTCTGTTGTGGGTACTCTGCTGTTGCAGTGTGAAAGCAGTCATAGACAATATGTAAGTAAATGAATATGGATTTGTTCCAATAAAATTTTATTTACAAAAACATGTGGGCTAGATTTTGGTACATGGCTGTAATTTGCTAACCCCTGTTTTATGGTAAATATTATAATACTTAAAATTGCAATTTATCATGAGTACATAATAAATAAATGTTTAATTTGATAAGAAAATGCCAAACTTTTAGTTTATTGACTTAAAATACAGTTAGTTTAATAACATTTGAATCATGGGATGTTATTGAACTCAGACTTCATAGTTCACGCAGCAAGCTCACCTAATTTATAAGACAGGCTTTGGTCTTGTCTTACATTGAGGGTCTATTTTGCCTTTTACTTTTATTCATATTCTTGTGTGGTCTTTTGGCTTGATATATCTTTTCTTCACAGATAAAAGGCATACTCATTTTTAAAGTAATTTTCAAAGATACAGTCGAACATTTTAGGGAGGTTGCCTTTTTAAAAAAGTATGTATTAGGAGCAAAGGATTAGAGATGGAGTTGCTAAGTTTTGAAATCAATTAGACAGTTGATCGTATCCTAGAAATTGAATATAGCTGGATATACTCTATATACTCATCACACCATGATGTCTCTTTAGAAGGCTTTGTTTCAGTGCCAAACGCAAACTTTTTCAGTATGAAAGCTAAACCCAGACTGTTTATCCATAAGGGAAGCTCACCTTTGAGATCATATCTTTGTTTTGTGTTAGTTTTTGATGACAACTTAAGTGTTAAATCTTAGGTTAGTAGCCAAGTATCTTTGGAATTCTTCTTAGGAACAGCATCCTACATATGAAAGATTGTTGTTTGTGTTTTTTTTCTGAGGGATGCATAATTCACTTTCTATTTTATTGTGATTCACTTTGCCACAAAAAGCTGGGATTTGGGGTTAAAAGGTAGGTAAATCATCTTGGATATATCAATAGCTAATGAAGTTGAAGATGATGAATAAATCAAAGGAGGTCTATTTTTGTGATTATGATTTACTATTACTTTTTCTCTTCTGAAAAAGCAGTGAAGCTCCAGAACCATAACAACATCAGGGAGGTGGGAAGACCATTTTGTGCTAATAGTAGTCCTACTCATCTTCATGCAGTGGTTGAAAGACTGTATCCATGGGTGGGATGTGCTACTGTTGATATGATACGCTTTTTTAAAAGAGGTAACTATTTGGGGAAAAAAAGGACTCTTCTCTACTTTCTGTGGGCTTGGGCACTGGCACTTGAATCACTGGTGTGGCAATTGAACATGATCTCCTTTGAGAATCAAATAATCATAGGTCATCTTTCTAGAGTATGTGTATGTTCACAAATTTAATATGAAGTTTCAGGGCTTCATTTACCCCCAAGCCAGCATTGTCCAATATAACTTTCTGTGACAATTAAAATGTTTTTTGTTGGCTCTGTCTAATACAGTAATCACTAGACACATAATAGCTGTTGAGCACTTCAGATGTGTCTGATGCAACTGAGGAACTAGATTTTTTACTTCATGTATTTAAATTAATTTGTATTTAAGATTAAATATCCACATATAGGTAGTGGCTGCCGGCTTAGGCTCTTTCATATGCCATAGGTTATAATCCCTATAAAAGAGGTTTTGTGAACGTCATTGTTAGGAATTTAATTTGTTCATTTCACTTCTGATTTTTGCAATCAAGCAATAGTTATTGTATCTTGCTTTTAAGTTAAATTTTAATAGTTGTTGTTGTCTCTATGTACCTTCTTCTTATTCAGGGAGATTTTAAGGCATTTTTCAATATTTGATCCTGTTTCTTTCATAATGGAATGTCCAGAATAGATTTGTCCTGGGCTTTTAAGCTTGTTCAGAGAATGTGAGGTGACTACCTGTTGCGTCGTGTGTTGTGGGCTCTCCAGCGTCACTTTGTCCTGCATTAGGAACACTCTGGTGATTTACAGCCACCTTTGCCCAAGTATTTTAAAAGTGCATTTCCCCTTTGGGAGACCGAGGCAGGCAGATCACCTGAGGTCAGGAGGAGTTCAAGATCAGCGTGGCCAACATGGTGAAACTCCGTCTCTACTAAATATAAAAATTAGCTAGGCGTGGTGGTGTACACCTGTAATTCCGGCTACTCAGAGGCTGAGGCAGGAGAATTGCTTGAACCTGGGAGGTAGAGATTGCAGTAAGCCAGGATCAGGCCACTGCACTCCAGCCTAGGTGACAAGAGTGAAACTGCATCTCAAAAAATAAAATAAAATAAAATAATTTAAAAATAGTGCATTTCTATACTCAAACATTGTTTAGCAACAAGCTGAAAAGTTTATAGGTGACCTCCATACCGTCTGATTTTATATTTCTCTGGCAGTGGTTCTCAACCCTGGATGCACATTAGAATCAGTTGGGAAACCCGTAAAAACCCTGCCCAGGCTCTAGCCCCAGAGACTTGTGATTTGAACAGAGTGGCTTCCAGGCTTCAGAGCATTTTTTAAAGCTTCTTAGTTGATTCCAGTATCCAGCCAAGCTTGAAAAGCCCTCATGTATGAGATAGTTAGTGGACCTGGGCTACCTGTGTTGAGGAAAATATTCTGAATTAGAGACTAATTGATAACCTTTTTCCCCCTCTTTCTAGTTGGAGCCCAGATTTCAAGTCTTCAGTAAATTAACTTCAAGCGAATGGGCCCTATTGTGCTCACACATTCAGAACCTGTTACCCAAGGAGTTCCCTAAAGGTCAGTCTCTGGGAAGAAAAATTAGTGGGTTTTTGTTTTTAATCTTTACTATCACTGGATTTATTGATAAACAAACACTGTTAATTACTTATGTGTAGACAGGGCTTTTTATATTGACTTGATTTATAGAGCTACCATTATAAATTTGATTACTGTACTATCATATTTAGGAAATAGAAAATGTGTCTTGAGAACTGTTTCTAATAGACTATTTAAAGGAGGATATATGTTATATGTATACCTATATGCTTATACACATTTAACATATCTTTGAAAGATATTCAAGAAATTAGTGATGACAGTTCTAGGGAGGGGAACTGGAGCCCTGTAGTGGGATATTTACTTTTACTATGTATTCTTTTCAGTATGGTTTTTTAAACCCCGTGCATATATTAAATTTCAAAAAAAAAAATTCTTAATGGCTAAAAATGCTTTTTTAGTTTTTTTTTTTTTCTTTTTTTTTTGAGACGGAGTCTCGCTCTGTCGCCCAGGCTGGAGTGCAGTGGCCGGATCTCAGCTCACTGCAAGCTCCGCCTCCCGGGTTCACGCCATTCTCCGGCCTCAGCCTCCCGAGTAGCTGGGACTACAGGCGCCCGCCACCTCGCCCGGCTAGTTTTTTGTATTTCTTAGTAGAGACGGGGTTTCACCGTGTTAGCCAGGATGGTCTCGATCTCCTGACCTCGTGATCCACCCGTCTCGGCCTCCCAAAGTGCTGGGATTACAGGCTTGAGCCACCGCGCCCGGCCCTGCTTTTTTAGTTTTATAAATAATGCTTGTAGTTTTTTCTACTTGGAAAAATAGAAAACAGCCTCACATTCCTTGAAACTGAGGGTCTCTACTTGTTATTTGATATACTATTTCTTGTGTTGGATGTGTTATTTAGGGCCTTACATCTGATTTTCCTCTCTTAAACTCATGTCCTGGGATTTTTTTGCTTTACATTTTCTTTCACCTTTTTATATTTTATTTTATTTTATTTTATTTTTTGAGACATAGTCTCGCTCTGTTGCCAGGCTGGAGCGCAGTGGTGCAATCTCAGCTCACTGCAACCTCTGCCTCCCAGGTTCAAGCGATTCTCCTGCCTCAGCCTCCTGAGTAGCTGGAATTACAGGCGCCCACCACCACGGCCAGCTAATTTTTATATTTTTAGTAGAGACGGGGTTTCAACATGTTGGCCATGATGGTCTCTTATCTCTTTTTTTTTTTTTTTCTTTTTTTTAAAATTATACTTTAAGTTCTAGGGTACATGTGCACAATGTGCAGGTTTGTTACATATGTATATATGTGCCATGCTGGTGTGCTGCACCCATAAACTCGTCATTTACATTAGGTATATCTCCTAATGCTATCCCTCCCCCCTCCCCCCTCCCCACAATAGGACCCAGTGTGTGATGTTCCCCTTCCTGTGTCCAAGTGATCTCATTGTTCAGTTCCCACCTATGAGTAAGAACATGCGGTATTTCGTTTTCTGTTCTTGCAATAGTTTGCTGAGAATGATGGTTTCCAGCTGCATCCATGTGCCTACAAAGGACACGAACTCATCCTGTTTTATGGCTGCATAGTATTCCATGGTGTATATGTGCCACATTTTCTTAAGCCAGTCTGACACTGATGGACATTTGGGTTGATTCCAAGTCTTTGCTATTGTGAATAGCGCCACAATAAACATATGTGTGCATGTATCTTTATAGCAGCATGATTTATAATCCTTTGGCTATATCCCCAGTAATGGGATGGCTGGGTCATATGGTATTTCTAGTTCTAGATCCTTGAGGAATCACCACACTGTTTTCCACAATGGTTGAACTAGTTTGCAGTCCCACCAACAGTGTAAAAGTGTTTCTATTTCTGCACATCCTCTCTAGCACCTGTTGTTTCCTGACTTTTTAATGATTGCCATTCTAACTGGTGTGAGATGGTATCTCATTGTGGTTTTGATTTGCATTTCTCTGATGGCCAGTGATGATGAGCATTTTTTCATGTGTCTGTTGACTGTATGAATGTCTTCTTTTGAGAAGTATCTGTTCATATCCTTTGCCCACTTTTTGATGGGGTTGTTTTTTTCTTGTAAATTTGATTGAGTTCTTTATAGGTTCTGGATATTAGCCCTTTGTCAGATGAGTAGATTGCAAAAATTTTCTCCCACTCTGTAGGTTGCCTGTTCACTCTGATGGTAGTTTCTTTTGCTGTGCAGAAGCTCTTTAGTTTAATTAGATCCCATTTGTCAATTTTGGCTTTTGTTGCCATTGCTTTTGGTGTTTTAGACATGAAGTCCTTGCCCATGTCATGCCCTTGCCCATGCCTATGTCCTTGCCCATGCCTATGTCCTTGCCCATGCCTATGTAGTTTCTTTTGCTGTGCAGAAGCTCTTTAGTCTAATTAGATCCCATTTGTCAATTTTGGCTTTTGTTGCCGTTGCTTTTGGTGTTTTAGACATGAAGTTTTTGCCCATGCCTATGTCCTGAATGGTATTTTTTAGATTTTCTTTTAGGGTTTTTATGGTTTTAGGTCTAACATTTAAGTCTCTAATCCATCTTGAATTCATTTTCGTATAAGGAGTTAGGAAAGGATCCAGTTTCAGCTTTCTACTTATGGCTAGCCAATTTTCCCAGCATCATTTATTAAATAGGGAATCCTTTCCCCATTTCTTGTTTCTCTCAGGTTTGTCAAAGATCAGATGGCTGTAGATGTGTGGTATTATTTCTGAGGGCTCTGTTCTGTTCCATTGGTCTGTATCTCTGTTTCGGTACCAGTACCATGCTGTTTTGGTTACTGTAGCCTTGTAGTATAGTTTGAAGTCAGGTAGCGTGATGCCTCCAGCTTTGTTCTTTTGACTTAGGATTGTCTTGGCAACGCGGGGTCTTTTTTGGTTCCATATGAACTTTGAAGCAGTTTTTTCTAATTCTGTGAAGAAAGTCATTGGTAGCTTAATGAGGATGGCATTGAATCTGTAAATTACCTTGGGCAGTATGGCCATTTTCACAATATTGATTCTTTCTATCCATGAGCATGGTATGTTTTTCCATTTGTTTATGTCCTCTTTTATTTCACTGAGCAGTGGTTTGTAGTTCTCCTTGAAGAGGTCCTTTACATTCCTTGTCAGTTGGATTCCTAGGTATTTTATTCTCTTTGAAGCTATTGTGAATCGGAGTTCATTCATGATTTGGCTCTCTGTTTGTTACTGGTGTATAAGAATGCTTGTGATTTTTGCACATTAATTTTGTATCCTGAGACTTTGCTGAAGTTGCTTATCAGCTTAAGGAGATTTTGGGCTGAGACAATGGGGTTTTCTAAATATACAATCATGTCATCTGCAAAGAGGGACAATTTGACTTCTTCTTTTCCTAACTGAATACCCTTGATTTCTTTCTCTTGCCTGATTGCCCTAGCCAGAACTTCCAACACTATGTTGAATAGGAGTGGTGAGAGAGGGCATCCCTGTCTTGTGCCAGTTTTCAAAGGGAATGCTTCCAGTTTTTGCCCATTCAGTATGATATTGGCTGTGGGTTTGTCATAAATAGCTCTTATGATTTTGAGATACGTTCCATCAATACTGAATTTATGGAGTTTTTAGCATGAAGAGCTGTTGAATTTTGTCAAAGGCCTTTTCTGCATCTATTGAGATAATCATGTGGTTTTTGTCTTTGGTTCTGTTTATATGCTGGATTACATTTATTGATTTGCATATGTTGAACCAGCCTTTCATCCCAGTGATGAAGGCCACTTGATCATGGTGGATAAGTTTTTTGATGTGGTGCTGGATTCGGTTTGCCAGTATTTTATGAAGGATTTTTGCATCAATGTTCATCAGGGATATTGGTCTAAAATTCTCTTTTTTTGTTGTATCTCTGTCTGGCTTTGATATCAGGATGATGTTGGCCTCGTAAAATGAGTTAGGGAGGATTCCCTGTTTTTCTATTGATTGGAATAGTTTCAGAAGGAATAGTACCAGCTCCTCCTTGTACCTCTGGTAGAATTCGACTGTGAATCCATCTGGTCCTGGACTTTTTTTGGTTGGTAGGCTATTAATTATTGCCTCAATTTCAGAGCCTGCTATTGGTCTATTCAGGGATTCAACTTCTTCCTGGTTTAGTCTTGGGAGAGTGTAAGTGTCCAGGAAATTATCCATTTCTTCTAGATTTTCTAGTTTATTTGCGTAGAGGTGTTTATAGTATTCTCTGATGGTAGTTTATATTTCTGTGGGGTTTGTGGTGATATCCCCTTTATCATTTTTTATTGCATCTATTTGATTCTTCTCTCTTTTCTTCTTTATTAGTCTTGCTAGTGGTCTATCAATTTTGTTGATCTTTTCAAAAAATAAGCTCCTGGATTCATTGATTTTTTGAAAAGTTTTTTGTGTCTCTATTTCCTTCAGTTCTGCTCTGATCTTAGTTATTTCTTGCCTTCTGCTAGCTTTTGAATGTGTTTGCTCTTGCTTCTCTAGTTCTTTTAATTGTGATGCTAGGGTGTCAATTTTAGATCTTTCCTGCTTTCTCTTGTGGGCATTTAGTGCTGTAAATTTCCCTCTACACGCTGCTTTAAATGTGTCCCAGGGATTCTGGTATGTTGTATCTTTGTTCTCATTGGTTTCAAAGAATATCTTTATTTCTGCCTTCATTTTGTTATGTACCCAGTAGTCATTCAGGAGCAGGTTGTTCAGTTTCTATGTAGTTGAGCGGTTTTGATTGAGTTTCTTAGTCCTGAGTTCTAGTTTGATTGCACTGTGGTCTGAGAGACAGTTTGTTGTAATTTCTGTTCTTTTATATTTGCTGAGGAGTGCTTTACTTCCAACTATGTGGTCAATTTTGGAATACATGTGATGTGGTGCTGAGAAGAATGTACATTCTGTTGATTTGGGGTGGAGAGTTCTATAGATGTCTATTAGGTCCGCTTGGTGCAGAGTTGAGTTCAATTCCTGGGTATCCTTGTTACTTTCTGTCTCGTTGATCTGTCTGATGTTGACAGTGGGGTATTGAAGTCTCCCATTATTATTGTATGGGAGTCTAAGTCTCTTTGTAAGTCTCTAAGGACTTGCTTTATGAATCTGGGTGCTCCTGTATTGAGTGCATATATATTTAGGATAGTTAGCTCTTCCTGATGAATTCATCCCTTTACCATTATGTAATGGCCTTCTTTGCCTCTTTTGATCTTTGATGGTTTAAAGTCTGTTTTATCAGAGACTAGGATTGCAACCCCTGCTTTTTTTTTGTTTTCCATTTGCTTGATAGATCTTCCTCCATCCCTTTATTTTGAGCCTGTGTGTGTCTCTGCATGTGAGATGGGTCTCCTGAATACAGGAAACTGATGGGTCTTGACTCTTTATCCAATTTGCCAATCTGTGTCTTTTAATTGGACCATTTAGTCCATTTACATTTAAGGTTAATATTGTTATGTGTGAACTTGATCCTGCCATTATGATATTAACTGGTTATGTTGCTCGTTAGTTGATGCAGTTTCTTCCTAGCCTCGATGGTCTTTACATTTTGGCATGTTTTTGCAATGGCTGGTACCGGTTGTTCCTTTCCATGTTTAGTGCTTCCTTCAGGGTCTCTTGTAGGGCAGGCCTGGTGGTGACAAAATCTCTAAGCATTTGCTTGTCTGTAAAGGATTTTATTTCTCCTTCACTTATGAAGCTTAGTTGGGCTGGATATGAAATTCTGGGTTGAAAATTCTTTAAGAATGTTGAATATTGGCCCCCACTCTCTTCTGGCTTGGAGAGTTTCTACTGAGAGATCTGCTGTTAGTCTGATGGGCTTTCCTTTGTGTGTAACCCGACCTTTCTCTCTGGCTGCCCTTAATATTTTTTCCTTCATTTCAACTTTGGTGAATCTGGCAATTATGTGTCTTGGAGTTGCTGTTCTCGAGGAGTAGCTTTGTGGTGTTCTCTGTATTTCCTGAATTTGAATGTTGACCTGCCTTACTAGGTTGGGGAAGTTCTCCTGGATGATATCCTGAAGAGTGTTTTCCAACTTGGTTCCATTTTCCCTGTCATTTTCAGGCACACCAATCAGATGTAGATTTGGTCTTTTCACATAATCCCATATTTCTTGGAGGCTCTGTTCATTTCTTTTTCCTCTTTTTTCTCTAGACTTCTTGCTTCATTTCATTCATTTGATCTTCAGTCACTGATATTCTTTTTTCCAGATGATCGAGTCGGTTACTGAAGCTTGTGCATTTGTCACATAGTTCTCATGTTATGGTTTTCATCTCTATCAGTTCTTTTAAGGACTTCTCTACATTGGTTATTCTACTTAGCCATTCGTCAAATCTTTTTTCAAGGTTTTTAGTTTCTTTGCGCTGGTTATGTAGTTCCTCCTTTAGCTCTGAGAAGTTTGATCGACTGAAGCCTTCTTCTCTCGACTCGTCAAAGTCATTCTCCGTCCAGCTTTGTTCCGTTGCTCGTGATAAGCTGCGTTCCTTTGGAGGGGGAGATGCACTCTGATTTTTTGAATTTCCAGCTTTTCTGCACTGCTTTTTCCCCATCTTTGTGGTTTTATCTGCTTTTGGTGTTTGATGATGGTGACATACTGATGGGATTTTGGTGTGGGTGTCTTTTCTGTTTGTTTTCCTTCTAACAATCAGGACCTTCAGCTGTAGGTCTGTTGGAGTTTGCTTGAGGTCCACTCCAGACCTGTTTGCCTGGGTATCAGCAGCGGAGGCTGCAGAAGATAGAATATTGCTGAACAGCGAGTGTTGCTGTCTGATTCTTGCTCTAGAAGCTTCGTCTCAGGGGTGTACCCCGCTGTGTGAGGTGTGAAGTGTTGGTCTGCACCTAGTAGGGGATGTCTCCCAGTTAGGCTAATCAGGGGTCAGGGACCCACTTGAGCAGGCAGTCTGTCCATTCTTAGATCTCAACCTCCATGCTGGGAGATCCACTGCTCTCTTCAAAGCTGTCAGACGGGGGCATTTACCTCTGCGGAGGTTTCTGCTGCTTTTTGTTTAGCTATGCCCTGTCCCCAGAGGAGGAGTCTAGAGAGGCAGGCTGGACTCTTTGAGCTGTGGTGGGCCCCACCCAATTCGAGCTTCCTGATGGCTTTGTTTACCTACTTAAGCCTCAGCAATAGCGGGCGCCCCTCCCCCAGCCTCGCTGCTGCCTTGTGGTTAGATCTCAGACTGCTGTGTTAGCAATGAGGGAGGCTCCTTGGGCATGGGACCCTCCGGGCCACGTGTGGGATATAATCTCCTGGTGTGCCATATGCTAAGACCCTTGGTAAAGCACAGTATTAGGGTGGGAGTTACCCGATTTTCCAGGTATTGTGTGTCTCAATTTCTTTTGGCTAGGAAAGAGAATTCCCTTCCCCCTTGCGCTTCCTAGGTGAGGCAATGCCTCACTCTGCTTCAACTCTCACTGGTCGGGCTGCACCAGCGGACCAGCACCAATTGTCCGACACGACCCAGTGAGATGAACCCGGTACCTCAGTTGAAAATGCAGAAGTCACCCATCTTCTGTGTCACTCACACTGGGAGCTGGAGGCTGTTTCTGTTCCTATTCGGCCATCTTAGGCACGCCCGGTCTCTTATCTCTTGACCTCATGATCTGTCCGCCTCGGCCTCCCAAAGTGCTAGGATTACAGGCATGAGCCACCGTGCCCGGCCTCTTTCACCCTTTTATTTCACCATGTTCCAGTTTGTCTCTTTTTATCTTTTGCACTAATTCTTATTCCTTCAATTTATTTCCAGCTTAATTAATGGCACTACTGTTGTTCATATCACCCAACCTGGAATTCTGAGTCCTCTTGATCTCTTTTTCCTTTGATCCTGAAGGATATCTACTTCCTAGATTGTTACCCCTGTGTCAGTGGCATTACTTGTAATCTTTCATACCGCTGTGCCTCACCCTTACCTCCACTGGCTCTGCCTTTATGGCTGAAAGCATCATTAAGATACCTCTATCCCACATATCACACTATATTTAGAAATATTTTCTCAACATACATAACCCTCCTACTTAACAGTTTATTGTTAGTCTAAGATGTAAGGCCTTTTAGGCTCTTCCTGTGACTGGCTTTTCTTCGCGAGCTTCATCTCCAGCTTTTCTCCACATTCACCCTTTGTTCCAACTATGCAGAACTACTTGGCCAACCCAGCAGCGTATCTTGGGCTTTCTTGTCTGTGTACACAGTTTATTTGCTGGAAATAAGTTCTAGTCCATTGTCAGCTGAATGAACTTCTCTTCAATTTCTAAGGCTTAGTTCAGATGTTACTTTCTCTATTGATAGTTAACTGCCTTTTCCCTGTGTTCTCCATAGCACTTTGTTTCTTTATTTATTATTCATTGTAATACTTATCACATTGCTTCTATTATATTTTTTCACTTAACCATGAGCCCCTACAAGGTAGCATGTGATTGATTTATCTTTCCATCACTAGTGTCTAGCATAGTACTTGCATGTAAAAAGTGTTATTAAATGAATAAGAAAGTAAATGTTAACATATACAATTTTTGAACTCTGAGTTTATAACCATGTGAGGTCACTAATTCAGTGTTTTTAAAGTTTAGTAAAAGCTAACCTGAGTTTTACATTTCTGAGGAAAGAGTTTAATACGTTACTTTTTAGTAACTTATTAATCAATTATGAGAAAAATGTTCACCTATTTGAAAAAGCTTTTTTTTTTTTTTTTGAGACAGAGTCTTGCTCTGTTGCCCAGCCTGAAGTGCGGTGGTGCAATCTTGGCTCACTGCAACCTCCTCCCCCCAGGTTCAAGTGATTCTCATGTTTTAACCTCCTGAATAACTGGGATTACAGGCGTGTGCCACCACAACTAGCTAATTTTTTTTTTTTTTTTTTTTTTTTTTTTTCAGACTGAGTCTTGCTTTGTCACCCAGGCTGGAGTGCAGTGATGCGATCTGGGCTCACTGCATCCTCTGCCTCCTGGGTTGAAGCAATTCTCGTGTCTCAGCCTCCTGAGTAGCTGGGAATACAGGCGTGTGCCTCATGCCTGGCTAATTTTTGTATTTTTAGTAGAGACAGGGTTTCATTATGTGGGCCAGACTGGTCTCGAACTCCTGACCTCAGGCGATCCGCCCGCCTTGACCTCCCAGAGTGCTAGGAATACAGGGGTGAGGCACTGCACCCAGCCTAATTTTTAGTAGAATTGGGGTTTCACCATGTTGGCCAGGATGGTCTCGAACTCCTCACCTCAAGTGATCTGCCCACCTCAGCCTCCCAAAGTGTGGAGATTACAGGTGTGAGCCCCCACACCTGGCCAAGAGCTGGGTTTTTAAACAGTGCTGTTAGATGATTCAGAATACTTTTCATGCAAATCACTTATACATAAGTACATGACAATTAGACTGTTATTTAAAGTAGAAAACAGAGTAAGCTTTTATCAGCATAACCACAGTTTTATGTTCTCGAAAGTAATAATGCTGTATTTATTTAACATATATTGTTTTGATATTTTGCTTATTCTCTCTTCATTGCATATCCATTTGAATGTGGACATTTATTTGCCTTTTGTTATTCCTTAGTTTGGATGTAAGGATCATGGTAGAAATTTGCTATAGTTTCCAAGTTTATGTTCCTGATAGAGTCTTTAATATACATTTAAAGTTGATGCTGTGCTAAATTATTTTTTTTAAATTACTTTTGTTTTTTTTTTTGAGATGAAGTCTTGCTCTGTCGCCCAGGCTGGAGTGCAGTGATGCAGCCTCGGCTCACTGCAACGTCCACTTCCCAGGTTCAAGCAATTCTCTGCCTCAGCCTCCTGAGTAGCTGGGATTACAGGCGCTTGCCACCACACCTGGCTAATTTGTGTGTGTGTGTGTGTGTGTGTGTTTTTAGTAGAGATGGGGTTTCACCATCTTGGCCATTCTGGTCTTGAACTCTTGACCTTGTGATCTGCCTGCCTCAGCCTCCCAAAGTGCTGGAATTACAGGCTTGAGCCACCGTAGCTGGCCTATTTTTTAAACAATAGTTGTAAGTCTATAGATGTTGGTGGTCTAGAATTTCTCAGGTTTTCAAATAGGAAAATCTAGAAATTGAAATAAAAAATAGAGATTTAGAAATGTAAGTTCTCTAGGTGTACCTACTCTAAATTTATCAACAGTAGGTGAGGAAAAGGATTTCATTCAAAATGACCAAGTAAAAGCATTTGTATTCTATTCTTCTTCCTAATGTTAACTGAATATAACAAAAAGAATAAAGAATAACGAAGAAATCTTTTAACTTAAGTGAAATGAGGAGAAAACAGTAATCCCAAGCCTCAGATCATGAGAAGAGCTGCCAAACATTGTGAACATTGAAGCAAATTGAGAAGTGTGCAAATATCTACAGATTTTAAACACAGCAGAGCTCTCACATGGTAGGTAGTAAGGGGACTACAAAGTCTCAGGCAAGGCAAAGCTGCAGGGAAAGACACAGATGTATCTTTTTTTTTTTTTTGGCAGAAAAGAGTGGCAAGAAGCAGCAGAGTAGAGGAGGTAGTATATAGAGCCATCTCCTTGGTCTCAGTTGGTGGAAAGCAGCTGAAGAGTAGTAAATACTGAATCACAATGCAGACATATGAGAGCTTAACACTCTCCCCTTCTCTAATTCTGCTCCCCAACCCTACTGGCTTCATTACAGTTCTTCAGCCATGTGAGGCACAATCTTACTTCAAGCCTTTCGGTTTTAATTGTTCCTTAGCCTGGAATTTTATTCCCCTAGAAATTCTTAGGGATTGCTCCCTCATTCACTCAGGTTTCTGTTCTGGTGTGAATCCCTCAGAGAAACGTTCCTTGACCATGCAGACTGAAACAGCAACCCTAGGAACATTATATTTTCAAAGCTCACTGAATTTTTTTCATAACCATCAGACATAATTGATTTCTTTGTTTATTTTTTTCTCTCTCTCATGAAAATCTAAACTCCAAAAGGACACAGACTTTAGCAGGCTTCTGTTCTTCCTCTGCATTCTTAGCATCTAAAACGTTGCCGGACACATAGTGGTTGCTTAATAAATATTTGTTGAATAAATTATTCAGCAAACAGTAGACAACACAGAGTTCCTGTGCCCAGTATAAACTGGGAGATCTATATGAGAGGCTTAAGAGACATTATCAGCCAATAGCAATAAGTGGTCTTTATTTTGAACCTGATTCATATAAAATATCTATAAAAATCAACTATGACATTTATGAGATTTTGAACTCATCAAATATTGGATATTGGATATTGGATATTAACCAAATGATGGTTACTAGTTTTAGTGACCTTTAAAATACTTTTTTTTTTTTTTTTTTGAGACGGAGTCTCGCTCTGTCACCCAGGCTGGAGTACAGTGGCCGGATCTCAGCTCACTGCAAGCTCTGTCTCCCAGGTTTATGCCATTCTCCTGCCTCAGCCTCCCGAGTAGCTGGGACTACAGGCGCCCGCCACCTCACCCGGCTAGTTTTTTTGTATTTTTAGTAGAGACGGGGTTTCACCGTGTTAGCCAGGATGGTCTCGATCTCCTGACCTCGTGATCCGCCCGTCTCGGCCTCCCAAAGTGCTGGGATTACAGGCTTGAGCCACCGCGCCCGGCCTAAAATACTTTTTAACAAGTATTTTAAACCCTTCAATATACTTTAAAAAGTATTTAGTAATACCTTTTTTAGAGTCCTTTTTTTTGGAGATTCTTATACACATGCGCGCGCGCACACACACACACTTTATAACAGATTATATAATGCCTGAATTTTGATTCAAAATAAGTTTAAATTTCTGACTGTTAAAGAATAACTTAAAAATATATATATATGTAATAGAGGATGTTGATTGTAATGCTACATTTAGATCCCATGAATACATTCCAAAGCCTGATATATTATTTTATTTAAAACTGTCAATGCTTATAATGCCATCCTTTGTAACTCTTTAAACTCAGGTTGAAATATCAACCTAAAAATAGTAAAGATTCTGACTTATGTGAGGGATTGCATACAAAAAAAAATTTGAAGGCCATTTTTCTAAATTACCTTTAGATAGTTTCTGTTTCCAGGGTTACTCTCTGCTGTACCTTCCAGGAAAGATTAGTTGTACTGTTATTGATGTGAACTGAAGGTCTGTCCCAATTTGACTTTTTAATGCCTGGAGAGAAATGAATGTAGTGCTCAAAGATTATGCAGTTGCCACTTAAAATACTCTAGAACCATCATAGACTTCAGAGATGCATTTATGCTTCCCTAAAAACAAAAAGTAGAGTTTCCATAAGCAAAATGTCTAGTGAGTTCTCCTGTTTTCTGCTTTTTCATTCTGTAATCTAATGCAGGTTCCCTAATCACTGAAAGGAGGTGAACAGTTTTTCTTCCCCATTATATAATTTTATATTATATAATGGTGGTTCATACATAATAAATACTTTCAAATTATTAATTAGGCTTTTCTTATGTTTATCATGGTGTTCTGCGGAATCTGTAGATTCTTCTGGATTAGGTGATTTATGTGCCTAGTTTGAAATAAATTTCAATTAAATAGTGTATTCTTAAAATGACATTCTGTTGTGTATAGTTTTTTAGTTGTAAAGTCATATTTTTAATGCATTAAAATTAATTTGTAAATGAATATTTCGTGGTGTACACCTGAAAGATAATAAGGGTTTTTTTTTTTTTGGTTGAAAATAAAAAGTGCTTATGTATGTGTAGCACTATGAGTCAGTCAGGATTTAGTTGCAGAGAATAGAATCTGTTCTAGCAGTTTACGCAGGAAAATACTTATTACATGGCATTAGTGGCTTACAAAATCATGAAGGAGAGGAAAGGGCAGACAAAACAGATTTTGGACTCATGGTTAAATTTAAAAACATCTCCCAGTGGTATACCTCAACACTGGTTTCTAAGGGAGCTGCGGCTGTCGGTGTGGATCAGGAGACTGTTGTAGGGTGGCAAACTATGGCCTTCAGGCAAAATCTGGCCTATCACCTGCTTGTCTATGTCTTACAGACTAAGAATGGTTGTTATATTTTTAAATATTTGAAAAAATCAAAGGAAAAATAATGTTTTATGACACTTAAAAATTAATAAATTCACAATGGGCACAGTGGTGGGCACCTGTAGTGTAGTCTTAGCTACTTGGGAGGCCAAGGTGGGAGGAGAATTGCTTTAGGCCAGGCATTTGAGAATATCCTGGACAACATAGCAAAATACTTTCTCAAATTAAAAATGAAAAAAATGTGAAATTCAAATGTCAGCGTTTATTTGAACACAGCAGTACATGCTCACTTACCTATTATATATGGCTGCTTTCACACTACAGTGGCAATGGTAAGTAGTTGTAACAAAAACCGCATGGCAAAATATTTGGTATCTGACCCTTAACTGAGAAAGTTCTCAACCCCTGCTCTAGAACACATAGTTCAGTGCCATTGCAAAAAGCTGCGTCTACTGCTGCTTGCTCCAGTCATACTATAACTATTATGACCAGGCAAATAGATGTGACATGCACTGCCTCCCAGCAGCCAGCAGGATAATTACTGGGTACTGGGATCTCTGTCCAACACTTCAGCTAAAAAATGTATGTATATCATGGACAGTGTGGTCTCTGCTTCACTTCTCCTTTTCAAAGCTTAGGCAAGGCCATGTGCGGTGGCTCACACCTGTAATCCCAGCACTTTGGGAGGCCAAGGCAGGTGGATATCTTGAGCTCAAGAGTTCAAGACCAGCCTGGGCAACAGAGCAAAACTCTGTCTCTGCAAAAAATACAAAAATTAGCTGGACATGGTGATATGCACCTGTAGTACCACCTACTCAGGAGACTGAGGCAGGATGATTGCCTGAGTCTGGAAGGTTGAGGATGAAGTGAGCCATGGTCGTGTCACTGTACTCCAGTGCGAGTTACAGTGAGACACTATTTGAAAAAAAAAAAAAAGCTGGGGCAAGTAAGTTTGATTGGCTGAACCTAAATTGCAACGAGAACTATTTGCAAAGGAGTCTGTGTAAACCTTGCTTACTTTGTTTTATAGCCTCTGTAATACGTGAAAGCCCATTACAGGAGCAAGGTATGATGGATCTTGAGCTGCAGTCCCTACCACATTTATCATATACTGGCTGTAAGAATGTGGAACATACTCTTTGTTTATTAAAATGATTAATTTTTTTTCTGAATTCCAATTCAAAGTCATTGGTTGGTTTTGCAGTAACCAATGCCAATCATGTCATAACTAAACATTGATTGCCTTCCATGTGGTAGTCATATCACATGTATTCTGACTGTCTTTTCTTACAGCATTGTAAAGCCAGTATCATACTCATCTCCATTTACTATTAAGGAAAATGTAGCTTAGGGTAGTTTGATTTACTTTTCCTGAGGTCACATAGATAGTGAATGGAGGAACAGAATTTGAAATTCGTATCTGCCTGACTGCAGAACTTTTTTACTGCCAGCTATTCTTGCTAGTCTATTGCTTGTCCCTGTAATGCAGCATTTTTGTGAATCAAACCAGAATTTTTTTAATCACATATTGAGGTTGTTTAAACATTGTTTCTTAGTTTCATTGCCTTTACAGAAATTTCAATCTGTCTTTATTTCTTCTTCGGTAAAAGGAAACTAATCAATTTTGTATTCTGTTTTTGCATAATGATTCATAGTTTAATGCAAAAGGTCTCTGCGAATGTGTAATATCATGCACAAAATATATTGCTTAGACAAAAGACTGTAGACATTTTAGTATTGATAATATTATGCATTTATGTTTTATGAGGAATACATGTATAAGCTTCAAGCACAATATTCACTGGAGGGAATAAAAATTTGCTCTTAGCACCCTGACAAGGAATAGAGACATTGCTTTTAAAGTAGTAGAATATGATAAATCAGGCCAATCAGGTAAGGAATCAGGGATACACTTTCTGTGAGAATATTTTGGTGAAAAAATATTTTTACTTCACATCATTAGTCACAATATCTGAACTTTTTGAAGTAGTCTAAGTATTTTCAAGGCAAGGCCTTTGGGGAAAAAATAAAAGTATAAAATCAGTGTTTACAGAGGAAAAGAGAAGTAAAGAAGAGGAGAAAAGAAGATAAAAATATAAGCTGCTGAAGCACTAGTGTGGCCTAAGCAAAGTGCTGATGTACTGACAAATTTATAACAACCAGCTAGCCAGGAAAAAAAAAAAAAGCCCCAATTTTTAGTGTTTGCTGATTGCGTGGTGCAAATATTCTCACTTTGGCTAGTCCCAAGCTATTTGTAGTTTGACAGCTGGATGTCCAAAATTTCTGAAAACTTAGCCATCGGCTCTCATGAGCTGGTACAAGCTGGATCTAACACACCACTATTTAGTTTAGCTTCAGCAGAAGGTAAGAACAGTAGACGAAGGCAGAAATATTTTGCATTTACATTTTAGTGGATATGCAAGATTATGGAACCTGTCTTTTTTAAATCAAAAGTCACAATATGGAAGTATATTATTTTATTCACAGAAGAATAAGGTTAATAGTTAAGTACTCGTGATATTGGAGTTTTTTTCTAAGGTTATTATCTCATTTTCTCATTAATAAAAGAATTGCTCAGAACTCATTAAATGACATAATACATTGCTGTGTTTAATTGCTAATAGTCACAATCATAGTTTACTATAATCTGGAACTTCTGGGCTTAAACAGTCCTCTCACCTTGGCCTTCCAAAGTGCTGGGATTACAGGCACGAGCCACCATGACTACCTCAACAGTAATTTTTTATTTGTATTTGCCTTTGGCAGATTCTGCCAAGAAATTATTTCCTTAATATTCTAAATATTATTCTGTATTTAACATTGAGGCATTGTGTTATGATTATGGCTGATTTGAATTAAAGATAGTGGGAGCTCCTCACAGGAAAAGAAAATGTAGTTTCATGTATGTAACATTTCCCCTGTGTGTCAGATGTATCTAGAGATACTAAGAATTCTTTGCCAAGATGCTGCTCGTGAGTCATATTTCTTGTCACCAGTCTGGTTACACCCTTGGTGGAAGATACACAAAGTAAACATGGGTTTTGTGGGTTTTTTTTTTTTTTAAGTTATTCGGGACAAAAATACTTGATCATTTTGTCCAAATGTTTTAAGGAAGAACAAATAGTACTATCTTTAGTAGGAACAACTAGAAAATAAAATTGCCATTGCTTTCATAAGTAAAGTTACTTCCTAAAGACAAAGAGCTTCCACTTAATAAAAGAGTACTGGATTTGGAGTTACATGTCTTGAATTCAAATTTTAGCTAATACTAGTTGTTGGATCTTTTTGGCAAGCTGCTTAAACTCTGAGCTTCCATTTTTTTAAATGTGTAAAGTAGGCATACCATTTTGTGGTAGGAAATAAATGAATAAATTTTTGTGAAAATACCTAGCATTGTACTTGGCTATGAATCTTAAGGCTTTATTTCCTGGACAAAAACTGACATAGAGGCAGGAAATGAGAGTTCCTTAGGGATTAACTCCAGCCTGGGCTACTAATTACTGATGCTGTCCCTTTAGACTTAAAATGATTCAAGGAAAGAATAGCTAGTGTTTTCCACTTGGAAATACTGATTACAAGCCAATGGGCAGTAACTGAGCTGCAAAAATCTGATTGGCTAGAATGGTCTTAGGATAGGCCAGTGAAATTCATTTATTTTCTTCTGTAATTGACGATCTTTTAAAAATGTGCTTTCTTTCCTAACACTCTTCTTCCCCACAGCCCTACCTCCCTGAAGCTAGATTAGGTTTCCCTGATGTACTTTTCTCTACTCTTCCTGTATTTCCCTAGTACATGCTTTGCCTTTATCATCCTTCCTAATCTTTGCTACCACCCAGCCTCTAAACTCCACGAGGTCAGATATCATGTCTATCTTAAATGAATTGTCATTTCCTGGCACATGGTGTAAATGCCACATATTCCAGGTTGTTGATATGTACCACTGTATCCCAAGCACCTACTCAGCATAATGGTTAATGTTTTATAAATTATTCATGATTCAGAATATTAAAGTGATCATTCTTTACCATAATTTTCATCATATATTCATAGGAAGACTGAGAGATTATGCCAAAGTTGTGATGACTCCAAAATACTAATAGGAAATTGCTGTCTTTTTATTAAAGGCATATCTAGGGTATTGAACACTACTAGAACCGTGTTGGTATTCCCAGCGTGACTTTTTTGTTGTTGGAGACCATGGGTAGGTTTGTCTGAAGACTAGAAGAAACTCAGATTTATTTTGCTATTAAAAGTTGTGCATTTGATTTAATATCTAATGTCTATTGAAAAACCAGTTCCCTCCCTCCCTCCCTTCCTTCTTTCCTTCCTCCCTTCTCTAAATATTCCTACAAATACGTATATTTTTCTTGTTACTTGCTGAGTAGATGAAATTTATTTTAAGGATTTTTGTGTGTGTGTGTCAGAGGGTTAAAAGGAACAAAATGGCTGTGTTGATAAATAGCTAAGAATCACTTTAGAAAAAAGTACATGTATCTGATTTAAACATGGTTCAGTTGTGCTCACATTAGCAGCACAGAGAAGATTAACATGGCTACTGCACAAGGATGACGTGCAAATTTGTGAAGCATTCCATTAAAGAAAAAAAAAAAGAAGAAGAGGAAATAAATAAATGTGGTTCAATTGAGACTAACTTAAGAAATGAATTGGTTGGTATATAAGTATTTAATTTCAGTTGTTAATGTAAATATATTTTTATATAAAACAGTGATTTTTAGGGTTAGTTGAGCTAAATTCAGAAGTATTGCAAAGTAATTATTTTCTTTAAAGAGCTATTAATTTAATGAAGGACAGGCACAACTATTCTAAAGTAGTTAATGTTGTCTTTTGTTAACGTGTCCTTGTAAAATATTTGCTTTCTGTCCATGTATTTTTAATTTCCAAAAGTTACATTGTAATGTATTTCATCTTATTTTTTAATTTTTTTTAACCCATCACTATGTTTCTAAGATGTGTCCAACTTAAATGGATCTGAAATATATACTTTTAAATAACTATATATAGTTGTGTATCAACTTTGGTTTGCCTATTCTTTTGCTCAGTGATGGACCTCTTAAATAGCTTCCAAAAAATTCCTGCCAATGAGAGAATTTCTTCAGAGTGTAGATATAGAAGAGGAATGCAAGATTCCAAGTGATGCAAAATTACCCTTTAGATCCAGTTCATTTTCTCACTAGTCATGTATGTAGTTTCTGTCCACATGTCTAAGGACACAGCATTTTCCAGCTTTCTGATTGTTGCTAATCTATTACATGCAAAGTGGCATTTTCTTTCAATGTGCATTTCTCTGAATACTAATTAAATTTAAATACCTCTATGTTTGATGACCTTCCAGATTGCTTGTTCATATTTTTTGCCTTTTTTTTCAGTGGGATTGCTGTGTTTTTCTTTTTCTTTCTTTTTTTTTTTTTTTTTTTTGGTATTATTTGTAAATTCTATATTCTAATTCTTATCAGTTTTAGATGTTTTAAATACCTTCTATTGTGTTCTCTCTTTTTTTGTTGGTTTACAGTGTTCCTTTCCAAGTCAAAATATTTAATTTTGAAGTAATTACATTCATCATTTTATTTTTATATATGATAAGTGATTTTGAATTTATCCTTTTAGAGTTCTTACTTGATTCATAAGAATATGAATATATATATATATTTGCCGGGCTTGGTGACTCACTCCTGTAATCCCAGCACTTTGGGAGGCCAAGGCGGGTGAATCACTTGAGGTCAGTAGTTCGAGACCAGCCTGGCCAACATGGTGGAACCCCATCTCTACAAAAACACACAAAAAATTAGCCAGGCATGGTGGTGCACGTCTGTAATCCCAGCTACTCAGGAGGCTGAGACAGGAGAATTGCTTGAACCCAGGAGGTGGAGGTTGCAGTGAGCCGAGATCATGGAATTGCATTCCAGCCTGGGTGACACAGTAAGACTTCATCACAAACAACAACAGTAACAAAGAATATGTATATTCTTCTATTAGCTTTATAGTTTACCTTTCATATTTGGATCTTTAATCCATTTTGAGCCCACCTCTGTATGTGGCTTTAGGGAGGGGTCTAGTTTAATTGTGTTCTAAAATTAGTGAGTTAGTTTCTCAGTGCCATCTACGTGATTGTTATATACCCTTTTTTGTGACAACTATCACATGTTTGGTTCTGATTAGATATATGGATCTCCCTCTGAGATTTCTCACCCCTACCTTGGTCAGTTTGTTCTTACATCATTCTGCCACTGATTTTATTACCATGGTTTGGTAGAAGATTATTTTCAAAGTCTAAAAATTATATAGTTTAATTTTCAAGTTTCATGATCATTGTTACCTGTTGTGTTTCCTAAGTACATTTAAATTATGCTTAACACTCTTAACTAGTAACCATTATGATCCTTGAGGTATGTATTATAAATTCTTGATCAATTTCTTTAATTATAATTAAATGTAATTTCTTCAGGGTCTCTTTTTTCCCCACGTTATTTAAATGTTAGATTTTGCTTTTCAGGAGACATCTGGATTTGAAATTAAATGAGTTGTTATCTTGTCTAAAGTCTGAGAGTATAAGTGTATGTATACTCTAAGTGTATATTAAATGGTATGAAAATTTTTAAATCAGTCAAAAATTAAAAGCAAGTGAATATTTTTTTAAAAACCTAGATCAATAGTAAGTTTCACGTTGGAAATAGGTTGCTTTTAAAAACAAGTCCAAATATTTTAAGTAATCAACATTGGTGTAGCTCTCAATATTTTTGAATGACTTAGTGTATGTTCTACTAGGAACATAAATATATGCATAAACCCAAATCAACTGAATGTCTTGGAGTGACTCAGTTTTGACCATAGAATGGCTTTGTTTTGTGTAATTTCACAAAGAAAGAAAAACTAAAAAGTAATCTATAGCTTTTTGAGTCCCAAATCTTTGCATTCTTTGTTCCCTACCTGAAAAAATTCTCAACTCAAATTGTAATTTTTAGCATGTAATTTTGAGACACCACATACATGTATATTTTATTTCAATCATTAAATAGAATGTTATGTCTGCTTCTTAGGGGTAGTTTGGTCTTTATATGAAACATTTATTTCATGTAGTTTGTATTTTCTGTTTAAGCCACTGAATTCAAAAGCCTAGGTATTGGAAATAGAATAAGTAGATTAGAAACTTAACCTCCAAATGTTAAACCTCCTAGCAAATATTTCAACTGGAGGATTTCAGTTGTAGTCTTTCCTTTTTCCCCAGCTCCTTTAGGTGTTAATTGTAAAATGTAAAAGAAGACAAGTAAAATGAAAGTAACAGCTATGTATGCTTGATCCTTCAGTAATGATATAAAAGGCATTACTTTTTTAGATTGTTCTTCAAAATAATGAGAGTTAGGTCTTATTAGAGAATGTTATAAAAATAAATAAGCCTAGGAAATAGTTCCTCACTGCCAGAGGGGTTTTGTGCCAGTTTACTCAAGGTAGTGTTTTATATTTTATTACATTGCATCCCTTCTAAGAAGATGATGAGACTTACCAAGAAAAAAATGTGGTAAACTGATTTACACTTTGCAGAATTATTCACTTTAGTTACTTATTTCCCCAGAAATTAGAGAAGCCACATATTTCAAATATTGTCACTGTTTCAGATAGATATACACAATATATTAAATAGCTAACTGATTTAAGAATAACATTTCTCTTCTGATTCTTCCCCAAAGGCATTTTTTAAAATAGGCTACATGTGATCAGCAGTGAAATGATGTAATTAAGACATGCCTATTGGTAGTAATCATTCTTACGTTTTGATATGGTGGAAGGACAGAGACATGTAGTTTTTTGCTCTCCTTTTCATCTACCCCTCCACTCTTCAACTCCTTTAGTGAGAATGTATCCCCCAGTCAGGAGAATATAAATACAGTTTTATATTTCATTTGTAGACTAACGCAAAAATTATAAGGGAGGCCAGGCGTGGTGGCTCATGCCCATAATCCCAGCACTTTGGGAGGCTGAGGTGGGAGGATCACTCTACCCCAGAGTTTGTCACCAACCTGGGCAAGGTAGTGAGACCCCAACTCTACAAAAACTGAAAAAATGTGTACCAGCTACTCAGGAGGCTGAGGTGGGAAGATCACTTGAGCCTAGGATGTCAAGGCTTCAGTGAGCTCTGATGATCAGTGAGCTCTGATCATGCCATGCACACCATCCTGGGTGACAGAGTGACACTGTGTCTCAAAAAAAAAAATTAAAAATTGTAAGGGAAACAATAATACTCTGATTAACAAAGGGTATAAATCTAATAACAAGTAATTTTTGTGTCCCTGATGGTCACATTACTGTCACCTTTTATTTTAAAGTATGTTTAAGAATTTCATAAGTTTCCTAATCTTTTTCATGTGTATATCCCTAAAAAGTGAATAAAGAGCAGATTATATATACATATAATTTAAAATAATTTGAATAGAAGAATTTGTGGAGAAGATAAGTTAGGTGTGTCAGCAGGAAGATTCTCTGCCTCATTCTATCCATCCATTTATCCATCCATTCATTAAGCATCTTCAGTGTGTCAGGTGCTCTGCCAACTACTAAAAGTTGAATATAAAGAAACAGATTACTGACTTCACATCAGATTCATCTTCAAGGAGTGGTAGTGGAGCTGTGCACTTTTTGGAGATACTCTCCACAAATCCTAACATGCTTTTATTATACCTGTGGTATGTCGAGGAATAGCCTCACATGGGACCAAACTAGAATATTGACTGTTGACTGAGAGCCTTGATGTGGATACTCAGTGCTTGTTTTTCTAGGTGATGAGGATTATATGTGAATTTGGGATGAGCGGATATGAGATGATGGCACAGGTGTAACAGGCATTCTTACAGAGAGCAAAGAGCTGTCAAAAGGCATGACTTCAAGTCCCATTCATACTACTTACTAACAATGTTTTGAAGATTGCATGAGATAATGTTTCTCATGTCCTTATATTCGAGTATAAATACTACCATACAAATGTACATAGTTTAAAACAGAAACAGAAAAATAGATCTTAATAATTTTTTTTTTTTTGAGACAGGGTCTTGCTCTGTCACCCAGGCTGGATTACAGTGGTGCAATCTCGGCTCACTGCATCCTCCACGCACCCCTTGGGCTCAAGCGATCCTTTTACCTCAACCAGGGACTTCAGACGTACATCATGCCTGGCTACTTTTTTGTATTTTGAGTGGAGATGGGATCTTGCCACGTTTCCCAGGCTGGTCTCGAATTCCTGAGCTCAAGCCATCAGCCTGCCTCACCCTCTCAAAGTGTTGGGATTACAGGCGTGAGCCACTGCACCTAGCTTAACAATCTTTTTTTTTTTTTTTTTTTTTTTTTTTTGTGATTGTAAAGATCATATTCTAATTAGAGGCCAATTAGGCTGTTTCCTGGAAAACAAAGACATTTGAATTCAGCCCTCAAAATAAAAGGAATGTAATTTGACAAACTGAGAAAAAGATTTGGTGAAAAGAAGAGTATTTTCCTAAGATATGGCTGTCTTTCTTGCAAAGTACTTTCAGAAATAACTGTATTGCTTTATTTGTTTATCTTAATGGTATATTTGAGGTGAAGCAAGGGTAGTATTTTTTTTTTCTTATTTTTTAGATTTAAGAAAATAATTCACAGGGAGATATGTTATTTGCTCTCAGATAACCACAAATGATTCTCATGTTCCCGTGCAGTCTGTGAATGAAGAGAATAATACACAGATTGAAATAGAGGGATTAAAATGAAAGTATATAATGTAATATTTAGCAATTGATGTATATGTATGGTAAAAAATTACAAATCTTGAACAAGGCTATTAAATACAAATCTTGAATAAGGCTAAATTGAAAAATATCAGTTGACTGTATATATGACAAACAATTGAAGCTCAGTAAGACTTACCATCAGGCCGGGCACAATGGATCATACCTGTAATCCCAGCACACTGGGAGGCCAGGGAGGGTGGATCACTTAAGGTCAGGAGTTCAAGACCAGCCTGGCTAACATAGAGAAACCCCATCTGTACTAAAAAGAAAAATAGAAAAAATTAGCTGGGCATGGTGGTGCATGCCTGTAACCCCAGCCACTGGAGAGGCTGAGGCAGGAGAATTGCTTGAACCCAGGAGGCAGAGGTTGCGGTGAACCAAGATCCTGCCACTGCACGCTAGCCTGGGTAACAGAGCAAGACTCTGTCTCCAAAAATATATTTATATATGGTTCCTTATTGACAAATACTTTAATTATTTTCAGATTTTTACAATTTAATCGATGTTGCTTATGGACATTACTTTATACATCTCCTTCTACATATATGTGAGTTTCTCTAGGGTATATACCTAAGTGGAATTGCTGATTCGTGTGATCTGTATATGGTCAATTTTACTAGATAATTCCAACCAGATAATGCCCATCCATAAACACTGTTGCCTAAAATTTGTAACTCATTTGTTCATATCTTTACTAATTTGATATTGTCACATTTGATTTTTGATATACAATAGTATATTGATTTCCTATTGATCGTGTAACAAATCATCATGTTCTTAGTGACTTGAAATAATACAATTATTATTTATTTATATTTCATTTGTAGACTAATGCAAAAATTATAAGGGAGGCCAGGCGTGGTGGCTCATGCCCATAATCCCAGCACATTACTGGCTCATGGCCCACATTACTGGCTCATGGCCATATCACTCCCAACCTCTGCTTCCTGGTCACATCTTCTCTCTCCTGACTCCTTCTTTGTGATTATATCAGGCTTGCTCAAATAATACAGAATAATCTCCCCATTGCAAGGCCCTTTACGTAATCACATTTGCAATGTCCTTTTGGCCACATAATGTAAGATACAGGTTCTAGAGATTAGGATGTAGTAGAGACGTCTTTAGGGGCCATTATTCTGCCTAACACAAATGTTAATTTGTTGTTATCTTAATTTGCATTTCATTTATGACTAATGAGGTTGTGTAGCTTTTCATATTCTTGTGGCCATTCATGTTTCCTTTTCTGTGAAATGCCTATTTGTCTTTTGTCCATTTTTCTATTGGGTTGTTTGCATTTCATTGACTCGAAGGCATTCTTTACACATTTTGAATGTAATGCTTTTTTGTTCATTATGGATGTTGCAAATATTTCTCTCCTAATTTCTAGCTTATGTTTACTTTTTTTAATTTTGATGTACAGAAGTTAATTTTGATGAGGTCGATTTTGTGTGTGTGTGTGTATGCGTAATTTTTGTTTTGTTTCATTTTAAGACATTTCTTCCTTAACCTGAGGTTGTATTTTCCAACATTTTCTTCTAAACATTTTTAAAGGTTTTCTTTTCAAAGTAATGTCTTCAGTTGCTGTGGTGACAAGAACATAGGGAATATAAGCTGCTGAAAGTAGAGCTAGTCATGGCTGGAACAGAGAGAAATTCAAGTGAGTTGATAAATATTTCTTTGAATCAGTGGTCCACATTGCTTGAAGATTAAGTACAGTCATGAACTACCTATGATAGTTCATTTTCTACTGCATGCAGTAGAAAAATCTGTCATTTCAAACAAAGACCATCTGGGAGAAGCTTCAAGGGTTTGAAATTGCATGGTGTGTCCACGGAGCAGCAGATAGGTGATGTGGTATGAGCATGGAATGAGGGGAGGGTTAGGGCAGAAGATACAGCTTCAAAATTAGGGACGCACCAGATTTTGAGCAGTCTTTTTATACCTTTTTATACTTGCAAAGGTTTTGTCTCTAGTCCATTGCAGCCATTTTTGTCACTTTTAGGGAAAGTTGTACTCCGATGTGTTTCAAATTTTAGAAAAATGAATATAGCCACATTATTGGCAGAGTAAAAACTGGAGTCAGCATTCCCTTAGTTCCTTATATACAGTAGACACTTAAGGAATTAAATTTCAGCAATTGCTATTGTAGTTGGGGATGCAAACACAGAGTGTGCAGTGCAGCCTTTTGATTATTAGTGGTGAATTTTCAATCTTTTAAATGGATTTGATACTTAGTAACAGACAGAAGATATTTTGAGGAAGTTTTGAAACTAAAGCATATGAGTACACTGGGAAATTCCATTTTTGGTAACACATGATATATGATGATACTGATTTTTAGATGTAGCTTACACAATGCTCTTAAAGCATTTTGTAGAGAGGAATTTTTTAAAGCATTTCAAACCATGTCAACATCATTATGTATACATAGCTTTCCAACATAACTAATTCAAAGAGCAAAATTCATTTGGATGTGTAAATTTTGATATTTTGTGAATATAAAATAACTCACAATAAAGCTCCTCAACCTAATTAATCAATAGTATAATCTGTGAAGAAGCAAACATCTATTTTACCATTATTATTTTTGTTGATGTCATTACTTTATTCATATTTTTTTCATTTGTGAGGTTTTACCAGTATAATTCTGCACAATATTTTGCATTTGTCATTTTCCTTTCATCAATTTCAGGTCTTAACATATATTCCAGCCCCATGCAGTCATAATTTGTTATGATACTAATGAGCTGTTTTCCTCTTTGAGATGTTCCTTGTTCTCAGTATGTTGTTGATGCATGAATTTCCAGCAGAGGATTCTGGCTTATTGCCTTTTGTTTTGTCATCATCTGTTTACCACCCAAACCCAACTCTCTAATAGTAATTTTTTTCCTTCTGCCCTTGCCTTCTCTTAAATAGTTCTTATTTTCTGAATTTATATCAGTTTTAACTGAACATGTTTTAAAAAGTACCTATGGGGTACCCAACGATCTTAACAAAAATGGTCATTTTTGTTAGCTATATAATTGATTTTAAACCATAAAAAACAAAGTTGTCTTCTAAGTTTTCTTGTTTTAAAATAAACACATAAGAAATTTAAAGAAAAAATTTGCCCCTTTGGCCTATTTTAAATCACCTTAACTAATCCTTGAGCTGCCTCTAAATCATTTATCTTCTAAACTCTTATTCAGCACCATTTACTCATTTATGAATCTTTCTTTTGTCTGTTTCTTATTTGTCAAGTACCATGTCAGGTATTCAGGAAAAAAAAGTTGAGTAGGATATGACCTTTGCCTTCCATAATCTTACATTGTCTGGTGTTGAAAAAGACAATCAAAACAACAGTTACATGATGTGATAAATGCTATGATAAAGATGTAAACAAGATGCTATGGGAACCAAGAATGGGAGGCATCTATCAAACTGGGAGATTCAGGAATGCTTTCAGCCAGGCACAGTGACTCACACCTTTAATTCCAACTCTTTGGGAAGCCGAGGTAGAAGGATCACTTGAGGCCTGGAATTGGAGACCAGCCTGGGCAACATAGTGAGACCTCATCTCTATAAAAAATAAAAGAATTAACTGGGAGTCTGAGGTGAGAGGATGGTTTGAGCCCAGGAGATGGAGGCTGAAATAAGCCCTGATCATGCAACTGCAGTCCAGCCTGGGCAACAAAACGAGAAAAACAACAACAAAAGAAAGCTGGAAAGATTCTTAGAAGAGGGACAGTTGAGCTGAGATTTAAAGGGTGATTCATAATCATCTGGATGTAGAAGCGCCAGAGGCGGAGAGCTCCCAGGAGAGGGCTCAGGGTGTGTGCAGGCAGAGCAAGAAGGCCTGCAGTAGACTGCTCTGCTTAAAGTACAATAGTGGGGCATGAAGGTCAGGCCTATGCAGTGACTAGATAATAAAGAGCCTTAAAATTTGTACTTTTGAGAATCACTCATACATATATTCCTTCAATTCTACTGTGTACCAGATACTTGGCTATGTGTTAAAGGATTTGGAGAGCACAGCATTCTTTCAAGGAATTTATAGTTTGATGCAAGATATTGATAATTTAATAGCATGAAATTTATTTAAGCAAGTTGGTATCTTTTCAATTTAGAACAAATGATTAATGATTAATGTAATTTTTTATCAGGAGATATGTAAGATGTCCTACAAAAGCTTTCTTTAGGATGAGGACTAGGATCCATAAATTGTAAGTTTAAGCATGTTTTTTATGTTGTAATATGTAAGATTTTGTGAGGAATAGTAAAATACACACCCAGAACTCAGAATATCTGAACAGAAAATCTAGTGCTGTCACTTACCAGGTATGTAACTCTATATTAGTTTTGTGGGGTTTTTTTAACATGTAATCATTCACCAACCACTTACTGTGAACTAAGGATACAAACTTAAATAAGATTTGGTTTTCATTATTGAGAAAATTATTGCTAATGGGAATAATCATTTACTGGTAAATGTACATTACAGTAGAATAACAGTAATAATAGCTGTCTCTTACTGAGCACTTGTGCCAAATACTAATCTAAGTGCTTTCCATGTAATAAATTACCTACTTTGTACAAATAACACTATGAGTTAGGTTCTGATAATTATTCTTTTTTTCCAGATGAGAAATCTTACACACAGAACGTATCTGACTTGAGGTTAAACAGTTAGTAAGTGATACAATTAATTGGGAAGCCTGTGTAACTAATATGTTATACTGTCTCTCTTAATGATGAATATTCTGTAACAGACTACAGTCATGCAGTGCATAATAATATGTTAGTCAACAACAGACTACATATACGATGGTGTTCCCAGAGACTATAATGAAGCTGGAAAAATTCTTGTCACCTAGTGATGTCATAAGTGTTGTAATACCATAGCACAAAGCACAACTCACATGTTCGTGGTGATGCTGGTGTAAACAAGCCTTCTGTGCTGCCAGTTGTATGAAAGTATAGCACACACAATTATGTATAGTAATAACACATGTATATAAATCATGTAATACATGATAATAAATTACCATGTTACTGGTTTATGTAGTTACTATACTATACTTTTCATTATTATTTTAGAGTGTACTCTCACTTATAAAAAGAAAATTAACTGTAAGACAGATTCAGGCAGGTCCTTCAGGAGGTACTCAGAAGAAGGCATTGTTATCATAGGAGATAACAGCTCCATATGGGTTATTGTCTCTGAAGACCTTCCAGTGAGACAAGATGTGGAGGAGGAAGTCAGTGATATTGATAATCTTGGCCCTGTGCAAGCCTTGGCTAATGTGTGTGTTTGTGTCTTTTTTAACAAAACTGTTTTAAAAGTTAGAAGAAAATTGAAATATAAAAATGCTCATAGAGTGATATAAAGAAAGAAATATTTTTGTACCACTGTACAATGTGTTTGTGTTTTAAGCTACTTGTTATTCTAAAAAAGTCCAAAAGTTTTTTAAAAATTTGAAAGTTTGAAATTTCATAAAGTAAAAGAGTTTCAGTAAGCTGAAGTTAATTTATTATTGAAGAAAGAAAAATATTTGTTATAAATTTAGTGTAACCTCAGTGTACAGTGTTTATAAAGTCTACGATATATTCAGATGTCCTAGGCCTTCACATTTATTCACCACTTACTCACTGACTCACCCAGAGCAACTGCAGTGTTGCAAGCTCCATTCATAACAAGTGGCCTCTGCAGGTATACCATTTTTTATCTTTCTACGGTATTTTTATTGTATGTTTTCTGTGTGTGTGTGTTTGTGGGTTTTTTTGGTTTTGTTTTTGTTTTTTTGAGGTAGAGTCTTGCTCGATAGCCCAGGCTGGAGTGCAGTGGCACAATCTCTGCTCACTGCAACTTCCACCTCCCGGGTTCAAGCAGTTCTCCTGCCTGAGACCCCGAGTAGCTGGGACTACAGGCAAGTGCCACCATGCCTGGCTAATTTTTGTATTTTTAGTAGAGATGGGATTTCACCATGTTGGCCAGGCTGGTCTCAAACTCCTGACCCCATGATCTGCCCGCCTCGGATTCCCAAAGTGCTGGAATTACAGGCCATTTTCTGTGTTTAGATATACAAATACCATTGTGTTACAGTTGCCTATAGTATTCAGTACAGCAACATGCTGTCAGACAGGTTTGTACCTAGGAGCAATAGGCTATACCGTATAGTCTAGGTTTGTAGTAGGCTGTACCATCTAGGTTCGTGTACGTACACTTTCTGATGTTTGCACAAGGACAAAATCGCCTAACAGTGCACTTCTCAGAGCATATCCCTGTCGTTAAGCAATGCATGACTTTGTAACTAAAGTTTCATGGCAGGCTAAAAGGTGAACAACAAACTCTGCCTGGAGATTTGGGGAAGACTTCTCTGAGAAGGTGACCTTAGAGCTGAATTTTAGGCTACTTGGAAAAGCAGAGGATGGGCGGCATCGGTAGCAGAGAAAACAGTATACATAATACATAGAGGACTGAAAGGGCCTAACAGTCTCGGAGATACTTTCAGTGTGGCAGAATTTAGAGTGAAAGAGGTGGCTTACTGGTAAATGATGCTGAAAATTGTATTTTAATTTATTCTTAGACAATAAGGAATCAACAGAGGTTTTAAATCAGAAGAGTGGTATGATACCTGCTTTGTGGTTTTGTTTTTGTTTGTTTGTTTGTTTATTTTTGAGACAGAGTCTTGCTCTGTTAGCCAGGCTAGAGTGCATTGGCACAATGTTGGCTCACTGAGACCTCTGCCTCCTGGGCTCAAGCAATTCTCCTGCCTCAGCCTCCCCAGTAGCTGGGATTACAGGTGTGTGCTGCCACGCCCAGCTAATTTTAATATTTTTAGTAAAGGCAGGGTTTCACCATGTTGACCAGGCTGGTCTGGAACTCCTGACCTCAGGTGATCCGCCTGCCTCGGCCTCCCAAAGTGCTGGGTTTACAGGCATGAGCCACCGCGCCCGGCCTCTGCTTGGTTTTTCGGAAGATAACTTAGGAGCTTTAAGAGCAGGACACCAGGCCCGGGGCAGTGGCCCACACCTGTAATCCCAGCATTTTGTGAGGCCCAAGGCAGGTGAATTGCTTGAGTCCAGTAGTGTGAGAACATCCTGGGCAACGTGGCGAAACTCCATCTCTACAAAAAATACAAAAATTAGCCAGGTGTGGTGGTGCATGCCTGTAGCCCCAGGTACTAGGGAGGCCAAGACAGGAGAATTATGTAAGTACAGGAGGTTGAGGCTACACTGAGCCCCGATCATGCCACTGCACTCCAGCATGGGTTACAGAATGAGACCCTGTCTCAAAAAAAAAAAAAAAAGAAGGAACGGGACACCAGTCATGTGTTAGTGAGATTTAGACTAAGTTTACTGATCATTTCAAAGAGCAAGCATTTAGTTTTATTGATTTTCTGTTATCTTTTTTCAATTTCAATAATTTCTGCCCTAATTTTGATTTTTTTTTCTGTTTTCTTTAAGCTTAAACTACTTTTCTTTTTCTAGTTTCCTAAGGTAGAAATGTAGTTTATTAATCCTCAGATCTTTCTTTTATAATGTGTATATTTAGTGCTTTGAGGGAATTTTTTTCCTCAAAGAACAGCTTTTGCTGCATTTTATGCATGTTGATAAGTTGTATTTTCATTTAGTTCAAAATGTGTTTCAGTTTCTCTTGACAAGTCTTTGGACCATATGTTTATTTAGAAGTGTGTTGTTTAGGCCGGGCGCGGTGGCTCACGCCTGTAATCCCAGCACTTTGGGAGGCCGAGGCGGGCGGATCACAAGGTCAGGAGATCGAGACCACGGTGAAACCCTGTCTCTACTAAAAATACAAAAAAAAAAAAAAAAAAAAGCCGGGCACTGTGGCTGGTGCCTGTAGTCCCCAGCTACTCAGGAGGCTGAGGCAGGAGAATGGCGTGAACCCGGGAGGCGGAGCTTGCAGTGAGCCGAGATCGCACCACTGCACTCTAGCCTGGGCGACAGCGCGAGACTCCGTCTCAAAAAGAAAAAAAAAAGAAGTGTGTTGTTTAATTTCCAAATTTCCCTTTTAATTTCATTGTGGTCTGGGAGCACACTTTATATGATTTCTGTTCTTTGAAATTTGTGAAGGTGTGTTTATAGCACAGAATGTGGTCTGTCTTGGTGAATGTTTCACGTGAATTTGAGAAGAATGTGTATTCTGCTGTTGTTGGATCAAGTATCCTATCAATGTCAACTGTAGATCTAGTTTAATGATAGTGCTGTTCAGGTAAACTGTATATGTATTGATTTCCTGCATGCTTGATTTATCAATTAATGTATGAGTGCTGTCTCAAACTCTAATAATCATTTTGTCTCTTTCTCCCTTCAGTTCAGGTTTTGCCCTACATATTTTTATATTCCTTTTAGACCTATACACATTAAGGATTGTTATGTCTTCTTGTAGAAATGATCCTTTTGTCAGTATATAATGCCTCTCTTTATCCCTGATATTATTTTCTTATTCAAAAGACTACATTGTGTAAAATTAATTTAGCTACTCCATCCTGCTTTTTAAAAAATCTTTTATATTTCAAGGGTAAGTCAATAGAATCCAGCTTTCTTTTGATTAGAGTTAGCATGGCGTATTTCTCTCCATCTGTTTACCTTTAACCTATCTGATTATTTATATTTAAATTTACATTCATATAGATACTATATTGTCTATGGGATTTGAGTTTTTAATCCCCTCTGACATTCTCTGTCCTTTAATTGGTGTATTTAGACCACTCACATTTATAGTGATTATTGATTTAGTAGGATAAATATCTGTCATGTTTGTAACTGTGTTCTATTTGTTGCATTTGTTCTTCGTTCCTTCCTCCCCTCTTTTCTTGCTCAGGGTTTAACTGAGCATTTTATATGATTTCTTTTAATCCCCTATCTTAGCATATTAAATTTGTTTTTTGTTTGTTTGTTTGTTTGTTTGAGACAGAGTCTTGCTCTGTTCCCTAGGCTGGAGTGCAGTGGCCGGATCTTGGCTCACTGTAACCTCTGCCTCCTGGGTTCAAGTGATTCTCCTGTCTCAGCCTCCCGAATAGCTGGGATTACAGGCGCCCACCACCACACCCAGCTAATGTTTGTTTCTTTGTTTGTTTTGAGACGGAGTCTCCCTCTGTCACCAGGCTGGAGTGCAGTGTTGATCTCAGCTCACTGCAACCTCTGCCTCCAGGGTTCAAGTGATACTTCTGCCTCAGCCTCCCAAGTAGCTGGGACTACAGGCGCCCACCACAATGCCTGGCTAATTTTTGTATTTTTAATAGAGACGCGGTTTCATCATGTTGGCCAGGATAGTCTCAATTTCCTGAGCTCGTGATCTGCCCGCCTCAGCCTACCAAATTGCTGGGATTTCAGGCATGAACCACCGCACCTGGGAGCATATTAAACTTAATGGTTGCCCTAGATGCCAACATTCACTTTTTACTTATCTTGATCTGCCTTCATATGACACTTTTTATCACTGAGGTATACTGCAAGTTTCTTGCAATAGCATTACCAGCTCCTCCCTCCTCTCCCTTGTGATACTGCTCTCATTTATCTTACTTATTCATAAGCTATAATCATCCAACACATTATTGCTATTTTTAAACAATCAGTTATCTTTTAGATCAATTAGGTATAATTAAAAGCTAGGCATGATGGCTCACGCCTGTAATCCTCACACTTTGGGAGGCTGAGGTGAGCAGATCACTTAAGCCAGGAATTTGAGACCAGCCTGCAAAACATGGCAAATACCCATCTCTACAGAAAATACAAAAATTAACTGGCTGTGGTGGTATGCTCCTGTAATCCCAACTACTCGGGAGGCTGAGGTGGGAGGATCACTTGAACACAGGAGGTTGAGGCTGCAGTGAGCCAGGATCGTGCCTGCACTCCAGCCCTGGTAACAGTGAGATCTTGTCTCGAAAAAAGAAAAAAAAAAAAGGATAAAAATGTTATGTTACCTTCATTTATTCCTTATCCAGTGTTCTTCCTTTCATTAATATAGATATAATTTACTGACCCATATTATTTTTCTTCTTTCTGAAGAACTTTTAACGTTTCTTGCAGAGAAGATCTCCTCACAACAAGTTCTTTCAGTTTTTGATTATTTGAGGAAATATTTATTCTTTCTTCATTTTTGAAGGATAATTTCATTAGATACAGAATTCCTAGGAATTTCATGGGTGGGAATTTGGTATATTAGGTTGGTGGGCTTTTCTCCTAATGCTTAAACTGTTTTACTCCTTCTCTTCTTGCTTGTATGTTTTAGATGAGAAGCCCACTAAAACGTTTATCCTTGTTCCTTTATTGATACTGTTTTCCCTCCCTGTTATCCCCCTACCTCATCATGCTTCCATGATTTTCTCTTTATGTTTGATTTACTGCAGTTTGAATATAATATACCTACATGTAGTCTTTTAGGTATTTATCATGTTTGCATTCTCTGAGATTCCTGTATCTGTGGTTTGGTGTTTGTCATTAATTTTGCAAAGTTCTCAAAGTTCTTTGTCATTATTACTTTAAATATGCTGTTTTTCCCTTCTCTCTTCTCTTTCTGGAAGTTTCTGTTGACCTGTCTTCAATTCACTGACTCTTTACTCAGCAGTATCCATCTGCTATTGAGCCTATGAAAGCATTCTTCTATCTGTTAGAGTGCTTTTGATTTCTAGCATTTCCTTTTGATTCTTTTTTTTTTTTTTTTAAGAGCCCTATTGGTGTGGTGAAAGTATGGAGGAAGGGAAAATGTTTTATAATCTTGTTACTAAATATCAGTGTTTTAGTGGACCTGGACTCTGGGCTGTGACCTTCCAAGTGTTTCCCCTGGGCTTTGCTTCCTTTATTCTTTCTTTGCCCGCTCTTCCTGGACCTCAAGTGAGACCAGAAGGCTAAAGGGGCTGGAGGGGAAGAAATGCCCTTCCCCCAGGAAAGACAAGTCTCTGATAAAATCTTTCATCCTGCAGTGTAGGCCTTTGTTATGGAGAATACTCTGAGAGCATTTCACAACGATTACTCACTCTTCCCCTTCTCTGGTAGAGCCAGGGAGGGGATCTTTCTCAGATCTTCGCCGTGAAAACCTACTGTGATTGGAACCCTGGAAATTTGTGGTTCTGGCATTTCTCCCTCTCATGCTAGTCCACTTTCACCTGCCACCAATTTGTCCCAGTTACCATTGAGGTGTTCCTACCAGTTCATGACTGCAGAGACTTCTGATCCAGGTAGGCTGATTTTAGCTGTGACTCTGGACTTCCGGGGTTTGTTTGCCCTGCGACCTCAGTTCTTTGATGGGCCCAAGAAAAGTCTTTGAGTTAAAGTTTATCCGGTGGTTTCTTATGTAAGAACAGGAGATGACTTCAAAGCTCTTTACATTTTGGTGCTAAAACCCTTATTTTGTTTTTTATTTAACTTTTCTTTTCATATTAATACATGTTCTTTTATCGATATTCCATGACATGGATGTACCATGAATTACCTATTGATCTGTTAAAGGACTAGATTGTTTCTAGTTTTTTCACTATTGAAAATGATTATAATAACATAATGCGGTAATTTACATTGTATGACATCTTTGTGATCTGTGTGAATATTTCTACAGGATAACTTCTTGTTGACTTATATGTATAGTAGTTTCCATTTTACTTAGTACTTCTTACTGTCTATGAAGAGAAATCCTATTAGTTTTACCAAACTACTGATCAAAAAATTGTACTTTGTTTTTATTTGCATTTCTTGGATTAGTGATTTTAAGTACCTCTTCATATATGTTGTGTAGTGTTTTTACTGGGAGTAGTCTATTTGTATTCCCTGTCTACTTTGCTGTAGGGTGGTTGAGTCTGAGTTCCATGGATATCCTAATTATTAATACTTTGCTGGAAGGACTGCAAATATTTTTTGCCTATTTGTTGCTTATCTTTTAACTTTGTGGTATTTTTGGCCATAAGTCTGTCTTTTTTTTCCTTTTAAAGATTTACCCTAAAGTATAAGTATTCTTTTTATATTTGCTGCTAATATTTTATTGTTTGTTTACATGCAAATCTTTAATCTATTTGGAATTATTAGTTTTTATTTATGGAAAGAAGTATAAAATAATAACTATATTATAACCAGTCTACAGAATTATAGAATTTTATCTGTAGAACCCAGCAACCCAAAATTAGAAAAGAAGAAATGATGTGGCTGGATTCTTGGAGGTAGGAATACATGTTGAGAAGGTGTATAGGCCAGGAATGCAGGGGGCGTGAAGATGCTGATGAGAATTAAATATGGCCTCACCTCTGGGAGAAGTCAAGGGATAAATGATTCTAGTGAAGACCGCAGATTCAGTGATGAGAAAGGGGAATGGATTAAAAGATTATCTCAGAGTGAGATTTTGGAATTTGAAATGTCAGAAATAAATTCCTAATGATGCCAAGATCTGGGACATATCTGTGTTAGTTTTAGGTCAGCTGAAGTGCATCTCATTCCTGAGCTCACTCTCCCTGTACTGTGCCTTCCACTGAGGATAGTGGGCAGTGATTACCGAACTAAATGACCTGAACTATAGGTTAGCAAACATATGTAGAATGCACAACTTGTCAGTATTATGCAGTCACATTTTATAGAAGTATTGTGTTATAAGAATCCTTTTGCATGTCTTTTATACAAAATTTTAGCATCATATGTATAAAAACTCAGAGAATGCTGGTGATCTCAGATCAGCTTTCAAAAGTTTATTCCATAATATAATTGAATTAGACTTTATTAATCATACCAAGTAACCTAACTGCCTTTTAACTATTAAGATAAATCTACCTTTAGGGCTTCTATTAGTGGTTGCAATTTCTGCTCCCAAGATAGCAGTGGGAGCTGTAGTAGGAAGGGTTCCAGAAAGGCGGCAGGGAGATTTCAACAGTTGCTGTTGTAAATTATATGTAAGTGAAGTATTCTTAAATGGAGGTGAGTTGCTTTTGGCTTTGGAATATGTTTTTCTGTGTGAAAAGAATTAAGCACACCAAAAAATGTTTAAAGAAATGTGAGAAATTGTGCGGCTCAGTGTATATATAGTATGATGGGTCCATAGACTAGACTAATCTTGTAATACCATAGTCTGGGCTAAAATATGATAGTGACTCTCCTTGACAGACAAAAAACTTAATGCTTCAGAAGGTAGAAATTTTAAATTCAAATTCAGGACTATATCTAAAACTTGTTTTGGTTTGTTTGTTTTTTACTGTACATATTAGATTGCTGGTTTATATACCCAGTTTGTTGGGAGCATCTGAGTTTTGCCTTTATCCTTCAAAAGTATAAGAAGTTTGCCTTTACTTTTCAAAGTGTAAGGAAAAATAGGATTTTCCAGAAAGATTAAGAAGAAGAAAAAAGAAAAACCTCAGTAATTGCTTATAATTCTCTGATGAAACTGTAAGATTTCACTTAGCCATGTGAGCTTACATTACATTTATTGAATGTAGTGAGTCTGTTTTGTTTCTTCGCTTATATAATTAAAGAGTTAGGAAAGTTATTTTAAGTTTTCAGCAGAGCTACTCAAATGCAGCTAGTTACTTGACAAATATATTTTAAAAATTTAGCCTATTTACTTGGTTTATACCCATCTATGATTTAAGTAATGGAAAACTGTTTAAATGATTTTGGGTGAGCAAGTTTAAAGTGGTTTTCTCTTATTAACATAAGAGATTAGATTAAGAAATACTGTCTGGGTTTATTGCAGTAATTATCTCATTGTTATTTAAATAACCCCCTGCTGGCAGTCCTAACATTATTTTTTCTTATGAAACCAAATAGGGTTTGTATTAGAAAGTCAGTTCTTATACACAATAATCTTTATAAATATTTTGAAAACCCTTACTAACATTAAAATTAAGCAAAAACATTCTTCTGTGGTTTGTCCTCCTTATTTTGCATATCTTTTCTTTATTGCTTTGTAAACCTCTTATTCTACATCCAAGTAAAAATAAATTATTCCTTAATTTTTTGTGTCATTTTGCAAGTCTCTAAAACAGTACTATATGGGCTTATAGTATTTCCTTTGCTTTGCTTGTTTAAATAACTAAAAATGCATATAAAAAATTAAATGTTTCATGATCAAGGTGAAGGAATAAAAGATAACATTTATTGAATGTAACTAGTATGCTTAGCATATTACAGAAATGATGTTATTTAAGTTTTACGAAAAGTTGATGAGGAAAGATTTTATAGATGAAAGAAACTCAAGATTCAAGGGTGTTTAGAGCCTTTCTCCTGAAGTTACCTGATTTACTATATGGGCATGTTTATAAAGGTTTGATAAGTGCCTATTCTTTCTACTCTTTCACTGCCGAAGAGTATTTTAGACATGTTACTTCTTGTTCTGAATTATGTTTTAAATGTAAACATTTAAATGTAGCCAAAGCCATGGTTACCAGAGAGCAGGCCTGAAGTGTGAGATGTCCAGGTCCTTGATGTTTTCTACAAAGAACTAGACAAAATGCACACGCAGTGAAGCACAAGTAATGAAGGAATGAAGCTGCAAAAGCAGGGATTTATTTAAGCGAGAAAGCACTCTACAGGGTGGGAGTGGGCCCAAGCAAGCGGCTCAAGGGCCTGGTTACAAAGTTTTCTGGGATTTAAGTCTTCCTTTTGAGGTCCTATCAGCTACTCCTTATCTGGATGAAGGATTTGGTCCATGGCTAATTAAAGGCTGCGGTGAATTGGTGCCCTCTGCGGATGAAGGAATGGCCTGAGCTTGGCCCACAGCCCATCCAGGGCACTTTCCCCTTCCATCTAAGACGTGGTGGAAAGGGGAGGGTTAGGGAGAGTAGCCTTTGATCCTTTGCTTCTCGGGCCTGGGGAGATGGGGTATTTCCTTATGGTTTAGCTTTTGGAAGTTCCAGACCCAGGTGTTTTCCTTTTGATCCAGCTTTGGGAAGTCAACACAAATTGTCCTTGGATGCCCTGTCTGCAGACCCTACTATTCTGTCCCACCATGGTTCAGAAAACTGATACGCTTAAGTGTTACTTGGTACATTAGGAGCAAAGGAGGAATCTGATTTTTTTTCCCCATCATTGAGATTATCTGAGTAATTGAGAAATACCAGTAAACCCACTGAGCTCCTGTTAAAAAAATTATTTATTCTGGCACTTGGTTTTGAGACAGGGTCTCACTCTGTAACCCAGGCTGGAGTACAGTGGCACTATTACGGCTCACTGCAGGCTTTATGTCCCCAGACTCAAGCGATCCCCTCATCTCAGCCTCCCTAGTATCTGGGAATACAGGCATGCAGCACCATGCCTGGCCAATTTTTGTATTTTTTGTAGAGGCAGGGTTTTGCCATGTGTCCCAAACTGGTCTCAAATGCTTGAGCTTAAAGGATCTGCCTTCCTGGGCCTCCCAAAGTGTTGGAATTTCAGGTATGAGCTATTGTGCCTGGTCTCTGGCATTTGTAAAAGAACAATAAATCAGACTTTATTCAAGACCATCATGATAGATGTAGGGATCATTCCAGTGGAGTTTTGCAGTGAAAGGGAGAGATTGGGCTCAACTTGGAAAAGAACGAGGAAAGGTAGGCATGTTATAGCTAAGTAGCAGTGTTGGGGTGCAGGGGGCAGTCAGTGGATAGAAAATTACTAAGAGGAAACATTAGAGCTTCTGGCTAAACTGACCTAACAAGATTCTTGCTGAAGGCAGGCCAGGGTGATCAGACATCCATTACCTAGAGGATGGTGGGAGATGTGACCACCCAATCAGATATTAGAATGGGGATTCTGGCTAAACTGACTTAGCAGATTTTTAATTGGACAATGAAGAGATAAGCACTGAAGGCCAAAAGCCAAGCCTGGTTGAGAAGAGAGTTCTGAAGAACCTAACTAGAGTTTGGTCAAGGAGAGAATCTTTGCCACTTTTGATTGTTTGGTGTGTATCCTTTTGTATCTGATAAAATATTAAATAACCATATTGCAATAGCTTGGTTATATATAGTGAGATAATATTTGTCATAATGTGATCATGTGTATTTTTAAAATGAAAATGAAAGTTGAGGCCAGATGTGGTGGCTCATGCCTGTAATCCCAGCACTTTGGGAGACTGAGGCAGGCGGATCGCTTCAGCTCAGGAATTTCAGACCAGCCTGGGCAACAGGACGAACGAAACCCTGTCTCTATAAAAAATACAAAAATTAGACAGGCATGGTGGTGCACGCCTGTCATCCCAGCTACTAGGGAGGCTGAGTTGGGAGAATCATTTGAGCCCAGGAGTTCGAGGCTGCGGTGAGCACAGTGATTGCACCAATGCACTCCAGCCTGGGTGTGAGAGTGAGAACTAGTTTCAAAAGAAAAATAAAACCAGATTTATGTGTTTCAGAAAACTCAAAGAAGATTATTTTCACATTCTGATTGTTACCTGATGCTAAATAAATAAACATGCTAACTAGAGTCACAGTTTCCAAGGATTTTATAATTTAAAATTGATACCTCAATATAAGTAAGCCTGGTGAAGGCCACTTAACTGGGAGTTGAAAGGCCTGGATTCTCATCCAAGTTCCTTTTTGCTATCGTACTTTGAGTGAGTTCTTATCTTGGGGGCTTCTCTTAAAGGTAGGAAGCAATCCCGTTTGCAATAGCAACAGAAAAAATGCAATTCATAGAAATAAACTTAATCGAAGAAGTGAAAGACTTGTACACTTCAATAAAGCATTGATGAAGGACATTAAAGAAAACATTGATAAATAAAAAGATTTCTTTTGTTCATGATTGGTAGAGTTAATGTTGTTGCAATGTTCATACTACCCAAAATGATATGTAGATTAAGCATAATCCTTATCAAAAATTCCAATCGCATTTTTTTTTTTTTTTCCGTAATGGAGTCTTGCTCTTTCACCCAGGCTGGAGTGCAGTGGTGCCATCTTGGCTTACTGCAACCTCCGCCTCCCAGGCGCAAGTGATTCCCTGCCTCGGCCTCCTGAGTAGCTGGGACTACCGGTGTGTGCCACACTTGGCTAGTTTTTTGTATTTTTAGTAGAGACGGGATTTCACCATGTTGGCCAGGTTCATCTCAAATTGCTGACCTCAGGTGATCCGCCCACCTTGTCCTCCAAAAATGCTGGGATTATAGGCATCAGCCACTGCACCTGGCCTCCTATAGCATTCTTTACAGAAATAGAAAAAAAAAAATCTTGTGGAACCACAAAAGAACCCAAATAGCCATAGCAGTCTTGAACAAGAAGAAAAAAACTGAAAGTATCATATTTTGTGATATCAAAATATATTGCAAAGCTACAGTAATCTTAATAGTGTCATACTGGCATAAAAACAGACATATAGACCAATGAAATGGAATAAAGACATGAGAAATAAATCCATGCACTGACAGTCAGCTGATCTTCAACAAGGGTGCTGAGAACATGGAATGGTGAAAGATAGTCTCTGTAATAAGTAATGTTGGGAAAACTGGATATCCTCATGCAGAAGAATAAAATTAGACCTTATTTTACACCACATACAACAACTCACTCAAAATAGACTAAAGACTTTAATATAATACCTGAAACCAAAAAGTACTAGGTAAAAACGGGGAGAGCCTCATGATATTTGATGTAGGTAATGATTTAAGTACATAAGGGACTCATGCAACTCATAGCAAAACTCAAATAACCTGATTAAAAAGTGAGAAAGCACCTAAATATCTAATAGGTGTGTGAAAAGATGCTCAGTATTAATAATCACCAGGGAAATGCAGATCAAAACCACAATAAGATATTCCCTCACACCTGTTAGAATGGCGAGAATGTTGACCAGAATGTGGAAAAGTGTTGGCCAGAATGTGGAAAAAGAGGTACTCTTGTACACTGTTGGTGGGAATATCAATTGGTATAGCCACTTTGGAAAACAGTTTAGAGGTTCCTCAAGAAATTAAAAATAGAATTATCTTTATGATACAGCAATCTCATTTCTGGGTGTATTTCCAAAGGAAATGAAATCAGTATCTTGAAGAGATGCCTGCACTCCCATGTTTGTTGCAGCACTAATCACAAAAGTCAAGATATGGAAACAATGTGAATGTCCCTTGACAGTTGAATGATAAAGAAAATGAGATATATATGTGTGCATGTGCAGCCTACACAATGAAATATTATTCGTCCTTATAAAAGGAAGTGCTGTCGTTTGCAGCAACACAGATGAACCTTGAGAACATTATACTAAATGTGAAATAAACCAGTCATGCAAAGACAAATACTGTATGATATCAGTTACAAGTGTAGTATAAAATAGTCAAACTCACAGAGATACTGGTCAAGGGATAGAAAGTTCTGGAGATCTAATGTACGGCAGTGTGACACTGATAGTTGATAGTGTATTGTATACTTGATATTTGCTAAGAGGGTAGATATTACATGTTTTCACCACATATTTTATTTTTTGAATGATGACTATTTCAGGCTTTGGATATATTAACTTGACTGTGCTGATTATTTCACAGTGTGTATGTATATCAGAACATTGTTGTATATCTTAAGTGTATGCAATTTTTATTTCTCAATTTGTACCTCAATAAAACGTAGGAGAAAAAAATGGAGAATTTTCTCCTCACTCCGTTTTTGTGAGTTGGAATCAAGAGCAAATGAGATGTTCTGTAAGTTCCTTGAAACTCATTCTAAAAACAGGGAATGATTCTTGACCTTTTAAAAGATGATTTAGACCCCTTTGAAAGCTGAGAAATTCTGTTAGAAAAAAAATTTTTGAAGTGTTGGAGTATCATGAATCCCCTAAGTCCTATCCATAATCTCTAAATTATCAACTCAGGGTAAGGAAAAGGAGCAGAACTATACAAAATCTAAAATGTTAGCTAATTTATAAAATTTTCATAGTTCATTTCAAATTTAAGTTTTGCTCTGGGGGTTTCCAGGACTTTAAATACCAGCACATAGTAGGTTATTTGAATATATTTGTTGAAATATTTATATTTGGAAGACATATTTTTCAAGAATAAGATACATTGGACATCTTTGAACTGTACTAACTTTTGTTATTTTGCAGATTAACTGCTCATCCCAGCCCTTTGCCTATGTATTTAGCACTGTTTCCAGCAGTTGGGCACTTGAGAATGTGCTGAGTGCTCTTTGCACAGTAGTCATTGAGTGCAAACAAGCCATTGGCAGAGTTGTAGGCACAATTTGTCTGTCTCCTCTTCACCTGTGATGAATCACATCCTGTCCCCCTGTTAGCTACAGTGCCTCAGCATATGCCTGTAGTCAAATACGGAATTCACTCAAAATTCTCAAGGGCAAGTGTGTTTGAAATTCTTCTTACAGTTTTAAAAATCAGTAGGCAGATGTTTAGTAAATAAAACTCTAACCTTGCTGTAGTCCTTCATTTCTTAAGAAATGGCATACTGGCTTATGTGGTTCTGTAGCAAAACGAAAAATTTATCTCAGGTGATGCCTGCTTTTCTATGGATTAAAAAGCAAATGGCCCTTCATCCAAATTTTGCATACCCAGAATGTCCTCCCACCCTTCCTGGTTCCTTTTATAAGATATCATGTTTTTGTATCTAGACTTAGCCAATTACTGGCATTGTTAGTAGTGGTTAAAAAGGGGTAATGATGCTTTCTGAAAGCTTATTGTTATTAATTCTGTATATACTTTAACTCAGTGGTTAGTTTGTGTATTTTTTTAACTGCAGCCTCCAGCAAGGGATACATTTTGTATTATGACTCAGTATACATTCATACACCCTTATCTGAAATAAATACCATGAAACAAGTTACTCTTTTCTTATCTTCTATTTTTTTCTATTCTATTTCACTTCTTTTTTTTTTTCTTTTTTTTTTAATTTATTTTTTATTATTATTATACTTTAAGTTCTAGGGTACATGTGCATAACGTGCAGGTTTGTTACATATGTATACTTGTGTCATGTTGCTGTGCTGTACCCATCAACTCGTCAGCACCCATCAACTCGTCATTTACATCAGGTATAACTCCCAATGCAATCCCTCCCCCCTCCCCCCTCCCCATGATAGGCCCCGGTGTGTGATGTTCCCCTTCCCGAGTCCAAGTGATCTCATTGTTCAGTTCCCACCTATGAGTGAGAACATGCGGTGTTTGGTTTTCTGTTCTTGTGATAGTTTGCTAAGAATGATGGTTTCCAGCTGCATCCATGTCCCTACAAAGGACACAAACTCATCGTTTTTTATGGCTGCATAGTATTCCATGGTGTATATGTGCCACATTTTCTTAATCCAATCTGTCACTGATGGACATTTGGGTTGATTCCAAGTCTTTGCTATTGTGAATAGTGCCTCAATAAACATACGTGTGCATGTGTCTTTATAGCAGCATGATTTATAATCCTTTGGGTATATCCCCAGTAATGGGATGGCTGGGTCATATGGTACATCTAGTTCTAGATCCTTGAGGAATCGCCATACTCTTTTCCATAATGGTTGAACTAGTTTACAATCCCACCAACAGTGTAAAAGTGTTCCTATTTCTCCACATCCTCTCCAGCACCTGTTGTTTCCTGACTTTTTAATGATCGCCATTCTAACTGGTGTGAGATGGTATCTCATTGTGGTTTTGATTTGCATTTCTCTGATGGCCAGTGATGATGAGCATTTTTTCATGTGTCCGTTGGCTGTATGAATGTCTTCTTTTGAGAAATGTCTGTTCATATCCTTTGCCCACTTTTTGATGGGGTTGTTTGTTTTTTTCTTGTAAATCTGTTTGAGTTCTTTGTAGGTTCTGGATATTAGCCCTTTGTCAGATGAGTAGATTGCAAAAATTTTCTCCCATTCTGTAGGTTGCCTGTTCACTCTGATGGTAGTTTCTTTTGCTGTGCAGAAGCTCTTTAGTTTAATTAGATCCCATTTGTCAATTTTGGCTTTTGCTGCCGTTGCTTTTGGTGTTTTAGACATGAAGTTTTTGCCCATGCCTATGTCCTGAATGGTACTACCTAGGTTTTCCTCTAGGGTTTTTATGGTATTAGGTCTAACATTTAAGTCTCTAATCCATCTTGAATTAATTTTCGTATAAGGAGTAAGGAAAGGATCCAGTTTCAGCTTTCTACTTATGGCTAGCCAATTTTCCCAGCACCATTTATTAAATAGGGAATCCTTTCCCCATTTCTTGTTTCTCTCAGGTTTGTCAAAGATCAGATGGCTGTAGATGTGTGGTATTATTTCTGAGGACTCGGTTCTGTTCCATTGGTCTATATCTCTGTTTTGGTACCAGTACCATGCTGTTTTGGTTACTGTAGCCTTGTAGTATAGTTTGAAGTCAGGTAGCGTGATGCCTCCAGCTTTGTTCTTTTGACTTAGGATTGTCTTGGAGATGCGGGCTCTTTTTTGGTTCCATATGAACTTTAAAGCAGTTTTTTCCAATTCTGTGAAGAAACTCATTGGTAGCTTGATGGGGATGGCATTGAATCTATAAATTACCTTGGGCAGTATGGCCATTTTCACGATATTGATTCTTCCTATCCATGAGCATGGTATGTTCTTCCATTTGTTTGTGTCCTCTTTTATTTCACTGAGCAGTGGTTTGTAGTTCTCCTTGAAGAGGTCCTTTACATCCCTTGTAAGTTGGATTCCTAGGTATTTGATTCTCTTTGAAGCAATTGTGAATGGAAGTTCATTCATGATTTGGCTCTGTGTTTGTCTGTTATTGGTGTATAAGAATGCTTGTGATTTTTGCACATTAATTTTGTATCCTGAGACTTTGCTGAAGTTGCTTATCAGCTTAAGGAGATTTTGGGCTGAGACAATGGGGTTTTCTAAATATACAATCATGTCATCTGCAAACAGGGACAATTTGACTTCTTCTTTTCCTAACTGAATACCCCTGATTTCTTTCTCTTGCCTAATTGCCCTAGCCAGAACTTCCAACACTATGTTGAATAGGAGTGGTGAGAGAGGGCATCCCTGTCTTGTGCCAGTTTTCAAAGGGAATTTTTCCAGTTTTTGCCCATTCAGTATGATATTGGCTGTGGGTTTGTCATAAATAGCTCTTATTATTTTGAGGTACGTTCCATCAATACCGAATTTATTGAGCGTTTTTAGCATGAAGGGCTGTTGAATTTTGTCAAAAGCCTTTTCTGCATCTATTGAGATAATCATGTGGTTCTTGTCTTTGGTTCTGTTTATATGCTGGATTATGTTTATTGATTTGCGAATGTTGAACCAGCCTTGCATCCCAGGGATGAAGCCCACTTGATCATGGTGGATAAGCTTTTTGATGTGTTGTTGAATCCGGTTTGCCAGTATTTTATTGAGGATTTTTGCATCGATGTTCATCAGGGATATTGGTCTAAAATTCTCTTTTTTTGTTGTGTCTCTGCCAGGCTTTGATATCAGGATGATGTTGGCCTCATAAAATGAGTTAGGGAGGATTCCCTCTTTTTCTATTGATTGGAATAGTTTCAGAAGGAATGGTACCAACTCCTCCTTATACCTCTGGTAGAATTCGGCTGTGAATCCATCTGGTCCTGGACTTTTTTTGGTTGGTAGGCTATTAATTGTTGCCTCAATTTCAGAGCCTGCTATTGGTCTATTCAGGGATTCAACTTCTTCCTGGTTTAGTCTTGGAAGAGTGTAAGTGTCCAGGAAATTATCCATTTCTTCTAGATTTTCTAGTTTATTTGCGTAGAGGTGTTTATAGTATTCTCTGATGGTAGTTTATATTTCTATGGGGTCAGTGGTGATATCCCCTTTATCATTTTTTATTGCATCAATTTGATTCTTCTCTCTTTTCTTCTTTATTAGTCTTGCTAGCGGTCTGTCAATTTTGTTGATCTTTTCAAAAAACCAGCTCCTGGATTCATTGATTTTTTTGGAGGGTTTTTTGTGTCTCTATCTCCTTCAGTTCTGCTCTGATCTTAGTTATTTCTTGCCTTCTGCTAGCTTTGGAATGTGTTTGCTCTTGCTTCTCTAGTTCTTTTAATTGTGATGTTAGAGTGTCAATTTTAGATCTTTCCTGCTTTCTCTTGTGGGCATTTAGTGCTATAAATTTCCCTCTACACACTGCTTTAAATGTGTCCCAGAGATTCTGGTATGTTGTATCTTTGTTCTCATTGGTTTCAAAGAACATCTTTATTTCTGCCTTCATTTCGTTATGTACCCAGTAGTCATTCAGGAGCAGGTTGTTCAGTTTCCATGTAGTTGAGCAGTTTTGATTGAGTTTCTTAGTCCTGAGTTCTAGTTTCATTGCACTGTGGTCTGAGAGACAGCTTGTTATAATTTCTGTTCTTGTATATTTGCTGAGGAGTGCTTTACTTCCAATTATGTGGTCAATTTTGGGATAAGTGCGATGTGGTGCTGAGAAGAATGTATATTCTGTTGATTTGGGGTGGAGAGTTCTATAGATGTCTATTAGGTCTGCTTGCTGCAGAGATGAGTTCAATTCCTGGATATCCTTGTTCACTTTCTGTCTCGTTGATCTGTCTAATGTTGACAGTGGAGTGTTGAAGTCTCCCATTATTATTGTATGGGAGTCTAAGTCTCTTTGTAAGTCTCTAAGGACTTGCTTTATGAATCTGGGTGCTCCTGTATTGGGTGCATATATATTTAGGATAATTAGCTCTTCCTGTTGAATTGATCCCTTTACCATTATGTAATGGCCTTCTTTGTGTCTTTTGATCTTTGATGGTTTAAAGTCTGTTTTATCAGAGACTAGTATTGCAACCTCTGCTTTTTTTTTTCTCCATTTGATTGGTAAATCTTCCTCCATCCCTTTATTTTGAACCTATGTATGTCTCTGCATGTGAGATGGGTCTCCTGAATACAGCAGACTGATGGGTCTTGACTCTTTATCCAGTTTGCCAGTCTGTGTCTTTTAATTGGAGCATTTAGTCCATTTACATTTAAGGTTAATATTGTTATTTGTAAACTTGATCCTGCCATTATGATATTAACTGGTTATTTTGCTCGTTAGTTGATGCAGTTTCTTCCTAGCCTAAATGGTCTTTACATTTTGGCATGGTTTTGCAATGGCTGGTACCGGTTGTTCCTTTCCATGTTGAGTGCTTCCTTCAGGGTCTCTTGTAAGGCAGGCCTAGTGGTGACAAAATCTCTAAGCATTTGCTTATCTGTAAAGGATTTTATTTCTCCTTCACTTATGAAACTTAGTTTGGCTGGATATGAAATTCTGGGTTTAAAATTCTTTTCTTTAAGAATGTTGAATATTGGCCCCCACTGTCTTCTGGCTTGTAGAGTTTCTGCTGAGAGATCTGCTGTTAGTCTGATGGGCTTCCCTTTGTGGGTAACCCGACCTTTCTCTCTGGCTGCCCTTAAGATTTTTTCCTTCATTTCAACTTTGGTGAATCTGGCAATTTTGTGTCTTGGAGTTGCTCTTCTCGAGGAGTATGTTTGGGGCGTTCTCTGTATTTCCTGGATTTGAATGTTGGCCTGCCCTACTAGGTTGGGGAAGTTCTCCTGGATGATATCCTGAAGAGTGTTTTCCAACTTGGTTCCATTTTCCCCCTCACTTTCAGGTACCCCAATCAGACGTAGATTTGGTCTTTTTACATAATCCCATACTTCTTGCAGGCTTTGTTCATTTCGTTTTCTTCTTTTTTCTTTTGGTTTCTCTTCTCGCTTCATTTCGTTCATTTGATCCTCAATCGCTGATACTCTGTCTTCCAGTTGATCGAGTCGGTTACTGAAGCTTGTGCATTTGTCACGTATTTCTCGTGTCATGGTTTTCATCTCTTCCATTTCGTTTATGACCTTCTCTGCATTAATTACTCTAGCCATCAATTCTTCCACTGTTTTTTCAAGATTTTTAGTTTCTTTGCGCTAGGTACGTAATTCCTCCTTTAGCTCTGAGAAGTTTGATGGACTGAAGCCTTTTTCTCTCATCTCGTCAAAGTCATTCTCCGTCAAGCTTTGATTCGTTGCTGGCGATGAGCTGCGCTCCTTTGCCAGGGGAGATGCACTCTTATTTTTTGAATTTCCGGCTTTTCTGCCCTGCTTTTTCCCCATCTTTGTGGTTTTATCTGCCTCTGGTCTTTGATGTTGATAGTGACGTACTGATGGGGTTTTGGTGTAGGTGTCCTTCCTGTTTGATAGTTTTCCTTCTAACAGTCAGGACCCTCAGCTGCAGGTCTGTTGGAGATTGCTTGAGGTCCACTCCAGACCCTGTTTGCCTGGGTGTCAGCAGCAGAGGCTCAGTTGAAAATGCAGAAATCACTGGTCTTCTGTGTCGCTCGCGCTGGGAGTTGGAGACTGGAGCTGTTCCTATTCGGCCATCTTGCTCCGCCCCCCCATTTCACTTCTTTGAAAAATGCGCATCATTATCCACTAAATGATTTAACATGACTTACCGAACTATAGAAAGTAGTCTTCAGTCACATGATCATTTTCACTATCCTTGTATGATTTATAAGTTAGGATATTATTGTGTTTAATGTGCACATTTTAATCTATAATATATACTGTTCTTCAGGTACTCAAGGTATACTTGAATTTTCTAGCAAAAAAAGTAATTATAAATTAAATAACGAAAAATAGAAAATGTTGTGAGGTTTTGGGGTTTTTGATTGTCTTCGATGTTTTGAGATTAGGATAAAGTTTGTTTTTTCATTAATTTTACATTAACCATTAAGAAGTCTGTTAATAGTAAGTTTTGTGATCCCTTTGTGTTTTTATTTTATTTATTTATTTATTTATTTAAAGACAGAGCCTCTGTCACCCAGGCTGGAATGCAGTGGCGTGATCTTGGCTCACTGCAACCTCAGCCCCTCAGGCTCAAGTTATCTTCCCACCTCAGCCTCCTGAGTAGGTGGGACTATAGGCACACACTACCATACCTGACTAATTTTTGTATTTTTAGTAGAGATGGGGTTTTGTCATATTGCCCAGGCTGGTCTCGAGCTCCTGAGCTCGAGCCATTCGCCTGCCTTAGCCTCCAAAAGTGCTGGGATTGCAGGTGTGCACCACTATGCCTGGCGCCTTTATTTTTGAACTTGATATGACTAAACTAATTGGAAACATTGTTACTTGTCTGATTAATGTTTTACATTTTATACAAATTGTGGCAGAGTGAGTAGGAACTTCCAGTGCTATGATTAATAATTTGTCCTTCGGGGGATTCATCAAATTTTGCTTCTCTGTCTTTTCTCTTTAAAGAAGTAGAAAGATATATTTTAGACAGAATTTTCTATTTTGCAAATTTCTTATAAGCTCTTACATGCATGTTTGACCTAGTCAAGATGATGATGTTTTGACTCTTCACATATTGACATTTTCCAACAGAATTAGAATTGTGTCTCACCAACCAGCCAAGATGAACATGGTGAAGAGGATCATGGGGCGGCCGAGGCAGGAGGAGTGTAGCCCACAAGACAACGCCTTAGGGCTGATGCACCTCCGCCGGCTCTTCACGGAGTTGTGCCATCCTCCCCGGCACATGACTCAGAAGGAACAAGAAGAGAAACTGTATATGATGCTGCCAGTGTTTAACAGGGTAAGTCCAGGTTGCCAGACACACACCTTCCAGGACTGGGAGGCACTACAAGAATCTGAAGGTTACTGGTAAGCCATAGGTAGAAAAAAATGATAGGATGAGTTAGTTTTTAAGAAGTTTGCTGTTCTTGTTTCATCTTTCCAATCTGCTATAAAGCAATGTGACTTGATGTGAAACTGGTCAGAATAAACTACATTCAGTGAGACTTTTTGATTTTTTAACAGGTAAAGTGCAAACTGTGAACCATTGTTTAAAATGTCCCTGTTATGGTTGAGTTTTGGAAGAGGAATAGATTGTAAATTATCAATTGTGTTATTTCTGTTATCTTTTAAAGTGATGATTTTATTACACCAAATGGTACAACTGCCCAAGCCCTTTGTACACTTTAAAAAGTCATTACAATTTGCTGTTGTTTAAGAGATACTGTAAGAGGATGGTTATAGGCTATAGATAAACCAAATAGAGTTAATGTTGTAATATATTTTGTAAATTACATGTAGCAAACTTGTTGGGTATTTTTAAAATAACTTTTTTTAGGCCGGGCGCAGTGGCTCACGCCTGTAATCCTAGCACTTTGGGAGGCCAAGGCAAGTGGATCACCTGAGGTCAGGAGGTTGAGACAAGCCTGGCCAATATGGTGAGACCCCATCTCTACTAAAAATACAAAAATGAGCCAGGCATGGTGGCAAGTGCCTGTAATCCCAGCTATTCGGGGGACTGAGGCAGTAGAATCTCTTGAACTCGGGAGGCAAAGTTTGCAGTGAGCTGAGACCACGCCATTGCACTCCAGCCTGGGTGACAAGAGCGAAACTCTGTCTCAAAAATAATAATAATAATAATTTTTTATGCGTATCAAAAGTTCACAAATACATCATTTAAAAAAGTCAGATAGTTTCACAGGCTTATAGGTGCTCTCCCGCTCTTCACCACTAATTGCTGTTGCCATGACGGGCTTTTAAATAACATATTTTTACTGCTGTTGGTTGTGTAGTTTTAATTGACTTCCTACTGAGGAATATGAGAATTAGCTTTTTTACTTCCTCTCCCTCCAGACAGTAACATACATACATACACTCATTCATACACGCTGCCCTCCTCATCTTTTCCCTATTAGTTATGCTGCTTGTGTAAGCAGTAATCAGTGTTTGCTCTCTACTGATAGTGGTGTAAATTTAAATTTATTCAAAGATGAACCTTATATGGTACCACCTTTATTATTCTATTATTATAGAACTTGTTTTCCTCAGACTTCAGAACTGTCTCAATTTCTTTCTCTCCATGTCTCTGTTTCTTGGTTTCCCTTCTCTCGCTCTTTTTCCTCCTTCTCTTTCTCTCTCCCTCCCACATTTTCTCTGCCTTGCCCTGTCTCTGTCCTTTTCATCCTGTGTCTCCCTGCCTTCCCCTGTTTCCATTTCTTTCTTCCTATCTCTGTCTGTCTCTCTATGCCTTTCATCTCTCTCTTCTCCATCACTGTGTTTCTCTGTCCTCCCATTTCTCTCTTTATCTCCTCTCTGTCCCTATTTCTCTCCCTGTCTCTGACTCTCCCCTTTCTCTTTTTCTTCTCCCCTGGATCTCCCTTTTTCCAGATCTATCTCCATGCCCTTGGCTATGCCTTTCTCCACACCCACCCCCTCACCCTGTGCCCCAATCTCTAACTGGCTCTATCCCATCTAGTCTCACTTCTTGTCTATATTATTTTCTCTGTTCATCTATCTTTCTGTATGAAATTTTCTAGGCTCATCCTTTTCTCGTTATTTTGAAATTTTTTGTGGCTTCAGCTTAAGCCTTCTTAATCTGAAAACTTGTATTGTTCAGTCTGGGTAAATATTCTGAAAGATTTCTTTGAGAATATTCTCCCCTGTATCTTGTATGTTCCCCCTTTTCTGGACCTCTGTCAATCAAACGTTAGCTCTTTTAGAGTAGTGTTGTGCTATTACTATCCCAGTTTTAATTTCCTTGAATTCTTTCTTGTTTTATTATTACTATTTTATTTATTTATTGTTTTAATATGTCTCACGTTCAGTAGATAGACTATCACTTAATCTCCAGTGTTTACATATCAGTGTTCTTGTCTTTGATTTGCGGTGATATCTCTCTTCTTCCTCTTAAGGAACTAGACTTCTAGTTGTCTAATGCACTGGGGAGGAACAGTTACCTTCGATTTCTGGGCCGTAAAATAATAATGTCAACCTTATTGGGTTGTCGTGAGAGTAAAATGCAGATAACATACTTACAGCACTTAATAAGTGTGTCCCAAGAAATGTGTGCCTATTATTATTATTATTGTATCTATTATTGTTTTTATTACATGAATATTATTATTTTTGTTGTTGGGAATACTAGTGAAAGGGAATGAGTGAGAAAGAGCGTTGAAAGGGGGCAGTAAAAGAATTGATTAGTATTGTCAGCTCAGTGAAGGTTGGAGATGATAAATTTATACTAGACCTTATCTGTACTGGCCTGTGTGAAAAAGTAGAGAAAGCAATACCTGATTTATTGAGATTGAGGTTTTTATATGCTGGTAAGGCAGAAGGGCAAGAGTGCAAGGAAGGTTAGTTCACATATCACCCATGAGCTTGTGTTGGATATAACAGGAAGAGGATAGAAACATTAATGCATTTAGAGAATGTACATTTCCTTGCTTATGAAATAATAGGATAGATTATCTGCCAAGAATGATAGAGGGAGGAGATGGTAGAGTACGAACGTGAGAAGAGGTGGGGAAAGGTTTAAAATAGCTCTTTTAAAAATGGGACGGAGGGCTGGGCGCGGTGGCTCAAGCCTGTAATCCCAGCACTTTGGGAGGCCGAGGCGGGTGGATCACGAGGTCAGGAGATCGAGACCATCCTGGCTAACATGGTGAAACCCCGTCTCTACTAAAAATACAAAAAAAACTAGCCGGGCGTGGTGGCGGGCGCCTGTAGTCCCAGCTACTCGGAGGCTGAGGCAGGAGAATGGCGTGAACCTGGGAGGCGGAGCTTGCAGTGAGCCGAGATCGCGCCACTGCACTCCAGCCTGGGTGACACAGCGCGAGACTCCGTCTCAAAAAAAAAAAAAAAAAAAATGGGAGGGAGAGCTATGGCAAGCCATTGTTTTAAGCCCTATTCAGGGAAGTTACTAATTTTTATTACCGGGAAGTTAATTTTTATTACCCGGAAGTTTGTTTTGTTTTTAAATCTTATTTTTGTTTTACTTTAATGTCATGATGTGCTGTTGGTTACTGAGTAGTTTGAGGTAACTTCCTTCTCTCAGACTTAGGAATGTTTACAAGGTAATGAGAATGTTTAGAGCAGTTAAGGGAATTGTTCTTGGCTATTAACATGAATTATTAAGTAATATCCTACATATGTATGTATCCCATGTATTTCATCAGTTAGGCTTCCACAGTCTACTAGACTAGAAGAATCTTAGGAATATTTGTTTTTTTAATAAGCAGATATGAGATGCTTTAATAATTATTCTCTATCTAGTTATAATGTTTGACTTAGTTGTCTTACGTCCTATGTTATTGTAAGTCTCATTAACTATTAACAAATTATCTCAAAAGTTTTTAATTGGTTGATTAGAAACATATGTGTATGCAATGCTTTAAACCTCTAATATAATGAGTGATTTGAATATCACAAAGATTCAGTAAACTCTTAACTAATGAAAAGATAGAAAGTTATATCTGTACTGTTGTGACTAATTTGAAAAATGTTTTTTAAAAAATTCTTATTCATTGGATATAATTAATAAACTAAAATTGTTCTTAGACACCATTTCCATTAAATTTAGAAATATGTAGCCATATCTATTTAACATTTGGCCATTTGTGCTTGAACATTCTCCACTAGTGAGAAATACCTGTGGTGAGTGAGTAGCTCAGTATGTCGCTAGAGCCAACCAGTTCTTACCATGATTTCTAAAAAGGGATTGAGGTGTTGATTGTGAGACTTTGCTTGATTAGAGCTAAATGGTGAACAAGCTAAAATAGACATGGACACCTAGCTACAGACTAGTTAGACATGGACAACTAGCTACAGACTAGTTTTTAAAGTATGCTTAATAGTGTTATTTCAGTGCATCATTTTTGCCTTTGAGAGACATGGGTTGGGAAATGACATGTATTGAGTCTTTTTTCTGGGCCAGGTCTCATGCTGGGTTCTCAAAATGCCTCCTGTTTTCTTCATTACAGTCCTACAAGGAGGCTGCTGTTATCTTCCTTCTTACTGATTTGCTCAAACTGAAAGATTATAGTGAAGTCTGAAAATAGCAGGATAATATTTATTCAGCATTCTTAAAAATAATTAACCTTTAGTCCCAGAACAAAAGCTGACAAAAGAAAACATTTGGTTTAAACTTGTCAAAATGAGTAACATTTTAGTTGTCTAAAAATTCATAACTGCCACTGTTAATTACTGTAGTATTTGTTATATTTTGTTGTATATTTTTAAAATGTAATGTTTACCAATTAGATCTTCTGTAAGAAACTGTCCTTATTTTTTAACTTAATTCCAATTTATATTTGAGAAGCATGTAAATGTAATACAGTGTCCTTTTTAAATCCCTTACAAATTATCATTACTTTTAAATTTGTTGGCTTAAGAGAGAGGTCACCCAAACTTAGAACCAAATAAGAGAGAGATCAGAAGGCAGACAGATGAATTATTTTGTTGCAGCTTTATTACTTATTATGTAATACCAATACAGTTGATACTGGAGAATGTGGCTTGGGTCTGTGCAATAAAGGACTCGCTGAATTCAGCCCTGAAATAGTCATGTTTACTTACCCAGTCACTGGCAGAACTGGACAGTCGCAGGCCACAGCCAGAGCAGATGAGAATGCATATTCTTATGAGGCAGGCAGAGCTCAAAAGGAGAGGACGGGACTGAGTTAGGCATTCTGTTCTTCTCAGACTCTCATCTGATGGTCCTTCTTAGAACCAAAAAGAGCATAAAATAAATCTTTCCTTAATCATTTATATTAATTGATAAGAAATCTTAACTGATTTACCATATGAAATAAAGCAATTACATCTTCATTGTTAGTTTTTTAACATTGTTATTTATAGCAAATTATTTTAGGACTAATGATAGCCAATAGTCTGACTTAACTTTAGATGTAACACATATTTAGGAAACAAAAGCCTCCATTTTTAAAAATTTTGTAAACATTCCAACCTCTCCTTTATTAGTCATATTTAATATATTTTTATTGAATAGCACCATTCAGTAACAAGTATATATTGAGCCTTTTTGAATGCCATTAGACAACATCATTAATTTGTTTTCCCTGAGTGCCAAAAATGTTTGGTTGAAGAGGTGCCAGGAAATCTTCTGAAATCTATTTAGGTGGATATTAAAAATGATTCTTTTAAAAATAAGTCAAACCTTGCTATTTTTCTGTAAAGATGAACACTATGCAAAGTTACAGTGCTAGGGTTCATGCACAGTTTGAGAAAAATATAGTACTGAGTGATTAAGAGCCTGGCTTGAAATCAGATAGATGTAGTTTTAAATTCTGTCTGGATTACCTCCTGTTTTAAGTTAACTTCTCTAACTCTTAATTTCTTAACTGTAAAATGAGGCTACTAGTAGAACCTATTCTGTAGGATTTTATGAGACTTAAATGACACCAAATTCTTGAATAGTGCTAGGCAGATTTTAAATGGGTATTATATGGTAGTTGTTGTTATTTCTAGTGAATTTGCAAGAAGGCATTTTTGTTCTTCAGTACTGTTTTTTTTTTAATCTGTTATGAATTTTACGTATCTATTCTAGAATCAGCCCTTTTGAGTTGAATGTGTTACCTGTTCTCTTGCCCAACTTTCTTCCTCTGCAGAACCAGAAATTTTTTGTCGTTGTTTGTTTGAGACCAAGTCTGGCTCTGTTGTTGCCCAGGCTGGAGTGCAGTGGTGCCATCTTTGCTCACTGCAACCTATGCCTCCCAGGTTCAAGCAGTTCTCATGCCTCAGCCTCCCAAGTGGCTGGTATTGTAGGCATGTGCCACCACACTCAGCTAATTTTTATATTTTTAGTTGTCATGGGGTTTTACCATGTTGGCCAGGCTGGTCTCAACTCCTGACCTCAGGTGATCTACCCACCTCAGCCCGCCAAAGTTCTGGGATTAAGGTGTGAGCCACTGTACCTGACCTAGAACCAGAAAAATTTGACAAGTAGTCAGTACTCCCTGAGAGTGAGCACACCTTCTGACACCCAGCTTCATGCTGCATCCTCTTTGGCAAACATTTATGTAAATGATGGAAGCATTGTATAGTTTCAAGAAATACCACTACTTATTGAAAGTAGTGAAAACATACCTAATACTTTCAGATTTAATTTTTTAAGTCAATCACAAAAACTACACTGTTTTCTTTGCTACCTTATCCATTCAGTATTATCTGCAATGTCAGATTCATGCTTTAGTTCCTCTATCCCTCCAATCTTATCTTGTACCATTTTTCCTCTTAGACAAAATGCCCCAGCTTTATCTGCCTCCTTTTCATTACTCTATACCCCAAAATCAGTCTCACTTTAAGGTCTTTGCACAGCTGTGATCTCACTGACTGCAACCCTCTTTCCTTGTCTCTTTGGATTGTAACTTTTCCTCAGCAGTCACTATCATCCTTTGGCAGCAGTGTCACTTCTTCAGAGAGAACTTTCCTGACAACCTTCTTCCCACCCCAGGCATTCTCTTTCAGCCACCCTGTTTTACTTTCTTCATGATACTATCTTTAAATAATTTTAAGTTTAAAATCAACTTATTTACCATTGGTCTTCTGTGCTAAAATGTCCTGTGTTTCATGAGCACAGAAATCATATTGTTTTATTTACCTTTGTATTCAGTGCTCTTCTAACATTGCCTGGCATATATACTAGGAAGCCAGTAAATATTTGTGAGTGAATAAACCGAATAAACCTTATTTAAGAAGCAATGCTAGTTCATTTCAGATTAGCAAATATGACATAGTCTTTTTCTGTAGTACTGATTTTGAGTTGGTAAATTCAAGCCAGTTTTATTTATCTTGTGAGAAAATTTATTAGAGGAAATAAAGCAGTAAACATCAGGATTTGTGTAAAAAGTTACTGGCATTTTCAACAGCATATATTTACCCAGCATGAAGATTGGTTGAATAATCGTATCTTACAACTGTTCAAGAAATGAACTAACTATTGCTTCTGTTTAGTTGTCCTAATAACTCTTAGCAATAAAATACCTCATACTATTCTTAGGAGCAAAATATACATTGATACACTCTGAGTAATAGGAATATTATAAATACCTCCATTAAAAAGCTATGTACTCAGCCGGAGAGTTGGCTCACATCTGTAATCCCAGCGCTTTGGGAGGCCGAGATGAGCGGATCACCTGAGGCCAGGAGGTTGAGACCAGTCTGGCCAACATGGTGAAACCTCATCTCTACTAAAAATACAAAAAAAATTAGCCAGGAGTGGTGGTGGGTGCCTGTAATCCCAGCTACTCAGGAGGCTGAGGCAGGAGAATCACTTAAACCCAGGAGGCAGACATTGCAGTGAGCCGAAAATGTGCCATTGTACCACTCCAGCCTTGGCAACAAGAGCAAAAACTCTATCTCAACAACAACAATAACAAAAGGCTATGTACTCATCTCTGAGCACAGGTGGAATGGCTATTCAAACATGTGTCTTTATTAGGCTTCTCAATTTTTATCAGTCTCCAGTTTGTTAAAGAATAGAGGTTTCTGGCCGGGCGCAGTGACTCATGCCTGTATTCCCAGCACTCTGGGAGGCCATTGTGGGCAGATCACTTGAGCCCAGGAGTTCAAGACCAGCCTGTACAAATGGCAAAATTCCTATCTCTATAAAAAATAGAAAAATCAGCTGGGTGTGGTGGCGAGCACCTGTAATCATAGCTACTCAGAAGGCTGAGGTGGGAGGATCACCTGAGCTCAGGAGATTGAGCTAACGGTAAACCATGATTGCACCGCTGCACTCCAGCCTGAATGAGAGAGTAAGACCCTATCTCAAAAAAAAAAAAGGCAGGGGAGGGTTATTTAACAGGTAACATAGATTATTTAACAAGTAACACAGGTTAATTCTAAGCACACAACATTTATCAAAATCTCAGCAGAAAAAAATGTGTTTGTTGAGGAAATATTGAAAAGTACAGTTTATTTTTTGAGATTTTTACAAATTACTCATTTGTCAAATTATTGAACAGACTAGGTGTTTGGATAAAAGGATACCCTTGTAGAATTGATTTATTGTTTTAGTGTTTTCAACTCAATTTGAGGGAGGTTATAAGAAACATGTGTAAGAAACACATTTTCTATTGGAAGGATATCACATTGTTTGTTATATCCTTTTATTGGGATATTTGGAAGGAATCGTTTATATTATGCAGTAATCCCTCCTTACTCAGGGCTTTGCTTTTCATAGTTTCGGTCATCTGTGGTCTAAAAATATTAAGTGGAAAATTACAGAAACAAACAATTCACGAGTTTGAAATCTGACACCATTCAGCTCCATCCCTCCCCGGATGTGAATTATTCCTTTGTCCAGTGTATCCATGATGTATGGGCCACCTGCCCAATAGTCACTTAGTGGCAGCCTCAGTTATGAGACCTACTGTTCTGGTATCAAGCTGCTTGTTTTCAAGAAGCTCTATTTTTCTTAATAATGGCCCCAAAGTGCAAAAGTTATGGGGATGGTAACTTGGGTATGCCAGAGAGAAGTCTTTCCTTTAAGTGAAAAGGTATAAGTTCTTGACTTAGTAAGGAAAGACCAAAAACTGTGTGCTGAGGTTTCTGAGATCTGTAATAAGAAGGAGTCTTGTATTTGTGCAATTGCGAATAGTATATTGTTACAATTTTTTTACTTTGTTATTAATTATTGTTGCCAGGCTCTTACTGTGCCTAATTTATTACTTAAACTTTATCACAGGTATGTATTGTGGTAAAAAATATAGTGTTTATGGGGTTTGGTACTATCCATGGTTTCAGACATCCACTGGGGTCTTAGAACTTACTTCTCACAGATAAGGGGGACTAGTGTAATATGAGGAATACAAGTACTTCCTTAAATATATATATTTTTCATGCTAAGGACATTGCAAATGATGTGATTGATCAGGTTTTCTCTTCTGTATCTTTGAGCCAAAATTTGTAACCAATACAAGGAAAATATAGAGGTCTTTCTGGTCTTAGATTTTTATTTAGTTTTCTTTTCCAATCCATCTCCCTAGCTGGGTCTTTTATTTGCTTGTTTGTTTTGTTTTCCTTCTTAATTTTAGTTTATGTTCTCATGTTCTCCTTCAGTGCTCCTTGAATATTCTCTAGAATTTGGTTGTGAGGGCAGTCAACATATAAATAAACAACCATATTTAGGGAACATTACTATAAAAGGCAGAGTGCTGGCTTGGGAGAATATGAAGATGAGTAAATTATGTTTTCTCCTTTTGTAGTGACATTTCAATAGGTAATAATTATATAAAATACTGTGTAATGAGTGTTAAAAGGGAGAGATACTGTAATAGAATATAGAGAATTTCCTTTCAGCTATAAAGAATATTCTTTAAAATAATACCTCAGGATACATCTAGTTATTTACCCATTAAAATACCATTTCTTTTCTTATGATGGTCTGTCCAGGTTTCATTTTCTCAAATTCTCTTTGCTGAACCCATACCCGTTTATTTTTAAAAATTATTTATTGTGGACAGAATACAGTGGCTCACACCTGTAATCCCAGCACTTAGGGAGGCAGAGGCATGAGAATAGCTTGAGCCCAGGAATTTAAGACCTGTCTGGGCAATATAGCAAGACCCAGTTGTCAAAAAAAAAAAAAAAAAAAGAAAGATAATAAGACTTATTTATTCTAAAGCTCATTTATATTAAAATTTGTGTAAAAACAAGTTTATTTCATGACCTTCCTATTTATTTTCTTTTTTCTAGTTTTTTTGTAACAGTCTTGTTTTGTAAATTATTGTGATTAGAATGTAGAAATTCTGAGATATGAAATGAGTTTAGTGAATTCCGAAGTCAGCCTGGGATTTAGCAGTGGAGCTGCTTTTCACCATCCAATATGCCTGTACTCCATCAAAGATCCTTTATAACTTTTCTCTAAATTCTCAAATTAGGTTTTGTCAGAAAAATGTTGGCCAGACACAGTGGCTCATGCCTGTAATCCCAGTACTTTGAGAGGCTGAGGCAGGCGGATCACCAGAGGTCAGGGATTCAAGACTAGCCTGGCCAACATGGTGAAACCTGTCTCTACTAAAAATACAAAAATTAGCCGGACGTGGTGGCATGCGCCTGTAGTCCCAGCTACTTGGGAGGCTGAGGCAGGAGAATCGCTTGAACCCAGGAGGCGGAGGTTGCAGTGAGCCAAAATCGTGCCACTGCACTCCAGCCTAGTCAACAGAGTGAGACTCCGTCTCAAAAAAAAACAAACATGTTACAATTTCTAACGTTTTTAGTGAGATTGATTCAAATTTTATCAATAATGTCTAAAATAAATAGATTTCATTTATTTAATCATTTCTTGAGCAAACTTATATGTAAAAGGAAATGTAGCTAGATATGTGATTTATTGAAAGTTGTGTTTCCAACGTATTAAGATTCAAAGTAACTGTATAGGTAGACTTTTCTGGACTTGATTTTCAAGTCATACTACACTTCAGAATTCACAAAATAAAAGAAAAATGTGTCAGTGCTTCGTTAACTATATCTTTTCTTATCTACAGGTTTTTGGAAATGCTCCGCCGAATACAATGACAGAAAAATTTTCTGATCTTCTGCAGTTCACAACACAAGTCTCACGACTAATGGTGACAGAAATTCGAAGGAGAGCATCAAACAAATCCACAGGTATTTTTACAGTAGCCAGCAAAAACTGATTTGTTTGAATGAACAGACAGTTCTGTAAAAGTCCCATTAAAATTAAATGGAAAACAGACCTTGTTCTCAGCACATTGAGTATTAAGTTCATTTACCCATTCCCTTTCCCTTTCTTAGAGTCACATTCTTTTCCTGGTTTCAGCATCTTCAACTCTCGAGTAGTTCTACTCAAGGCTACTCTGCCTGGACCACTACCACTTCCACCCTAACCCTTTAAAATACTCTCTGTTTCCCTTTGAACAAAATACAAATTCCTCAGCATGAAATTTAAGGCCAAGCTATCATCTGGTCTTTTTTTTTTTTTTAAAGCATACACTGCTTCTATTGCTTGTTTTCTGTATTTCAACCAAATCCTGCTGTCTGTAATCTTCAAACATGTTTATTCTCTTATTTTAATCATTTTCTTAGAATGCTTCACTGAGGGAGGAGAATCTTTTCCTCATTTCAGTATGTCTAAATGTCAGCATGATTAAGTCATGCTTCCTTGATGAAATGCTTTTTGATTTCTTTAGGCAAAGAAACATTTTTTCTCTTCTGAACTACTGTTTTTCTTCTCAACCTCCTGGGTGGTCATTGTGCATGTGTCTTGATCTTCCCTGTAGACCATAAGCTACTTAGGGTTCTCTGTCATCTGTAGTAGTTGCTCTCTAGGCCAGCTGCACAGCTGCCATTTTAACATCACTATTCACATTGTCCTGAGATGCCTTTTCATTTCTTTTGGATGGATTCTTTTTCCTAAATCCCTGATTTTGGTAGTGCATCTTTTCCAGCAGCTTCGTAAAAAAGGATGCAGGGGAGTTATCAGGGTTTTGTTCTGCTTGTTGTTTTAGACATACCATGAGTTAAACATTTTTTGACTATTGCTGTAAAAACTGGATTCTTTTCTCTTCTTTCACCTGACAACCTTTCAGCTGCCAGGACTTAGAACAAATTCCGTTACATCATACAGCATGATTATTATAGAAAAGGAAACTTATTTAATACAAAACCAAGGGTCAATAAGAGAAAAGAAGACACATATCTACCACTCTCGTGATCTCACAGATACATGTGCTGGGGAGATGCACTGAAACGCAGCTGTGGTTTACGTTTAAATGGAGAGACACTTTCCTCTCCTCCTCTCTGTCCCCCATTGTTCTCCATTCCTAAAGGACAAACTCAAGAGTAATCTTGTTAGTGAAGAGACATTTAAACTGCCTATGACTTAGGCCATTGAATACTTGTTAGATATTTATAGGAGTTGTTTGAGAATGCTAGCTATGTAATGCAGGAGGTCCTCTTAGCAGAGATTAGAAGCTACCAGTTGCCTGGGAAAGTTGACGATGGGTTGAGATGGTCAGTGATGAGTGTCTTAGCTCTGCCCTTCCATGCAGCCCAGGATGAGCACTCAGGGTCATTTTGGAAAAATCTTGCAGCTGCATTATTATCAGTCCTCTTTAAGTATCAGGTTCTATGTGGGAAATCATTTTGTCTCAGAATTTTAAAATTTTTCTTTTATAATTTAAGTTCTTACATTGTTACTGAGAAATCAAAAGCTACGTATATTCTTGATTTTTTTTTTTCCTCTGTGACCTATTTTTTTTTTTTTTTCTAGAAGCTTTTAGGATCCTCTCTTTGTCCCTGCTTTTCTAAAATTTCATAATAACATGCCTTGTGGTAGACCTATTTTTATACATGTGCTGGGTACTCATTGGACTCTTTCAGTCTGGTTATTCATATCCTTTAATTTGGGCAAAGTTTCATGAATTGTTTAATAATATCCTCCCCTCTGTTTTCTCCTTCTAGTCAGATGACCCTCTTAGAATATTCCTCTCATTTTCTTATCTTTCCTCTCATTTTCTCTTTGTTTTTTGACTACTTGCTGAGAGAACTCCTCAATTTTATCATCTATCTCTTCTGTAGAGGTTTTTTTTTTTTCATTTGTGACATTATATTTTTCTCATTTTAAAAAATATTTTTTATTTCTAAGTGTTCTTTCTTACTGGTTTCTGTTATTTTGGGGGTATATTTTCTTCTCATCTTTCTGAGGTTTCTTACTTTTTTCTTTCAGATTTTTGTCTCCCTAAATAATCTGTTTCTTTCAGGTTTAATAAAAAAGTTTTTTTAAATCAATTTGTTTTTATCTTTGTCTTTTATGTTAGAGAATGTCCTTACATGTCTCACCCATGACCATCTACTCTTACATAAGAATGGAGCATTAAAAAGCTTTTTAATTGTGTGTGAAACTTGCAGCTGTGGGCTGCAACATAAGGTGATCTTGCTAGGCTATTTTTTTGGTGATCTTTTTCCTAAACTAAGCAGGTACTCAGAGAATTGTCCAGTCTCTACTTGGAAGATACATGCCTGACTCAGCATTTTGGAAGCAAAGTAGGGGAAAGGTTTGGGGACCCTCAAGGTTTAGTATATAAGCTTTTATTTTACCTTTGTATGTCCAGATGGTGCCTGGTGCCCCCCAATCCACACTCCCTCTCTTATTCTTTTCAGTGAACAAACAAACCTCCCGTCTAGTGCCCACATAGTAGTGGGGACCTTGGGTCTAAGTGCTCTTGAACATATTTTCCACCAATGCTTCTCTGTCTAGTTCTTATTTCCTTCTGCTTCCAAAGGTGCCTTGTGCCACCAATTCCTGAGCCTCTCAGGGGTTCTTTGGTAGTTTGGTTGCTTTTCCACTTTTCTTGAATTACTTCAAGATTCTAGGGTTTGGTAATCAGTAACCATGAATCTCGCTGCTATTTTAATATCCAAAATTTCATTGCTTTCACTTATCCTGTTCTTGTTCTTAAAAGTTTATACCTTTTAAAAATCCTTTTACGAGCATTTTAATGGATGTATTCATCCATTTTCATAGTCCTGTAAGGAAATACCCATACTGATGAAATGAGGTATTCCCCATTCTTTCTTGAATGACATACTAGATTAGGAAAAAATTCCTAAAACTTATCTATACTTGCCTCTGTTACTATCTTTTTACATACTTAATCTGCATGTTTGTAGAAAGACATTTTGCTACATTGGAGATTCATTTTCCAAACTCCCTTTATGATTTTACATCCATAGAGCAATTTTTTAGATGTAATGAAAGATGTCTTAAATAGAGTAGAAGATGTTTCATTGTTAATTACAGTAAAAATTACACAAGTATTTTTTTTTAACTTTTAAGTTTAAAATAATCATAGACTCTTAGGAAGTTACAAAAATAGTACCTAGGATCATGTGCTCTTCATCCACTTTTCCTCATTGGTGGCAACTTATTACCTAGGAATTTTTTAAGATACATTTTTTTCATATTGTGTAATTTCACATAATTTTTAGTTTTAAACTTTTGAAATTCATTAACCTTTGAATCCTATGATACTCAATTTAGTTTGTGTTACTTCTCATGAAAAATCTTTCCTGAGTACCCTGTCTCAAATAGGTCTTCTGTTCTCTGTCCCCACACCCATTAGTATCTATTCAGTCACATTGTATGTTAACCTTCATAGCTTTGTTATCATCTGAAAGTATTTTCTTTATTTACTTATTTAATTTTATTGTCTGTTGTGTTCACCCCTGTATTACTAGCACCTAGAATAATGCTTGTCACATAATTAGGTGTTCAATAAACTTTTACTGATTTTGGACATAGGATTTCTCTGCCCTTTTTTTTTTTTTTTTTTTTTTTAATGCTTTGAGAATCAGAGTAGAGTTAGAAGAGCCAGCCTTCCTGATTTTTAGGAGAGAAGAACATAATTCTGGAGTGTCTCCTTAGTCAGCCTTACCCTGGCTATGGGAATCTTTGTTTTTTTTCTTTCATTTTTCGTTTAGAACGTTGGAAGATTATTTTGGTCAGTGTTATCAAAAATACATTCATGGAGACTTTTTGACCTATTGATTTTCTAGTAAAAAGTTCTAGATTTTTCAGGACCTAAGTATATCCTAAATCATCCAACTCTTACATATTTCATCTTTATTTTCTTATTTACTTATTTCTATTGTGGTTAAAATAACATTTAATATGGGGTCTACCCTCTTCACCAATTTTTAAGTGTACAGTACAGACTGTTAACTATACGTACCATGCTGTACAGCAAGCAGATCTCTAGAACTTTTTTTTAATCTTACATGATTGAAACTATACCCATTGGACAGCAGCTCCTCGTTTCCCCCTCCTCTCAGCCCCTGGCCACCAACCACCATTCTGATTTCTCCTTCTATAAGTTCGACTACTTTAGATACCTCATATAACCTTTTATTTTATAGGCAGTTATCATTGAAAAGAATTTTGTCTTAATTTACATTCACATAGTTTTTCTACTAAAAAACAGGTGAAGTGAACCTCTGTTATTCCTTTGAAGGCTGGTTATGTTCATTGTTCACCAGAACAAGATTATTCTTCCAGTACCCCTCTGAATTTGCTATGCAAGACTTGTTATTTTGGGTGTTACCTAATCAGCACTCACAGATACAGACTTTTTTATCAGATTACTTGAGATATGGGCTGTAGATATCTCAGTAGGAAACAAGCTTATGTGCAGTTCTGTTGTTTACATCTGTCTGAAGTTAATGTAAATGGAAACCTTTTAGGGCATATCAAGTTGCAAAATGGATACATGGATGATTTGTTACACATTTAGGTTAAGTCACAGTCTCCTTGTCTCCCTTAATTCTTTCTTGTTCCTTTGCCTCCTTGTGGCTTTTGCTGGAAGTAAGTAGTGGCTCAGTTAATTTGACAAAAACATAATGTTGTAGCCAGATTGTATAGAGGGTGTATCTTAAGATTTTTCCCCATCTCTTCTAGTTAGTTCAGCCAGTTCTAATTCTGCTTAAGTTTAAGAGCACATGGTCAATTTATATCAGCAAAGCAGAAAATTCCTACCTGCATAAAGTAGTATCTTCAGTTTATTATTAATGTTTTTGCTACATGCTAGGTGCCACTGTTAAACCTAGTAGTGCAATCCCCCAGTGGGCGGCAATCCAGCAGTGGAGAGGCTGGATGATGTTGACCCCAGTACTCTTGTGGTGGGATTAGTGGAATTTAGTGAATCCCCACTTAGACAACCCAGCCTTTTTTTTTAAACAGAAAAACAGTGTGCCCTGCTGTCCCCCAAGGATTTCAAAGCCACAACACCTTCAGGTAATTTCATTCCCAAGATGTGGTTATGTATTGTTAAATGAAAAGCATGGAAGCTGTGAATTCTAATATTGTTTTTCTGACTAACTTGTGGAATTTTTTTTTGGAGGGGGTAAGGGTGTCTTCATTAATGAAATAAGTATAATAATACCATTAATGTAACTCACCATCATCATGAAGCAAAAATTTGAAAATGGCATATGCTTTAAATGGACTTTGCAAAGGAAAACTTGTATTTCACTTATTATTAACATGTTTTGCATTCTGATTGTTTTGAATGCTAATTAAATTTGTTTGTTTTCTCTCAGTGTAGGTTGAGAAATTGCATTTAAGATTGTCTGCATTCTTTACTTATTTAATCTAATCCTGGGCTTTACTAACCTCATTTCTGTGTTTTTCATTCTAACTATATGTATTGAAATGCAGTGTGAAAGATAAAGCTTGAATCAAATGATTGACAACTCTAAAGATGGTTTACTATTAATATCTTCTTTCATTAACTCTTAAAAACTTAAATCATCATTTATATTTGTATTTGTTAAATATTGAAATTAAAAGATCCAGTATGTTTCTGACTAGTAGTGGGCATTTTTTCCTCAAAGTTTTAAGAAACCATTTGATTTATGGAGGTTTTATTTTAATTGTCTTGCTAGTATACATAATTTTTTAAGATAGCACTAAATGCTATATACTTTTAAAATGAGCCACTTACCTCATTAAAAATAAAAAGTGAGGCTGGGCACAGCAGCTCACACCCAGGTACAGGTAATCCCAGTAGTTTGGGAGGCCAAGACAGGAGGATCACTTGAATTCAGGAGTTTGAGACCAGCCTGGGCAGTATAGCGATACTCTGTCTCAACAAAGAAATTTTTTTTTAATTGGCTATGCATGGTGGTGCATGCTGTTAGTCCCAGCTACATGGGGGACTGAGGCAGGAGGATTGCTTGAGTTGAGGAGGTTGAGGCTGCAGTAAGCCGTGATCGTGCACTCCAGCCTGGACAATAGAGTGAGACCTTGTCTCAAAAAAATAAAAAATAATAGAATAAAAAGTGGGAGATGCCTTTGAAATATTCTGAATGACACATACTGAAATTGGCAGGTGAAAATAAAATAGTTCTTTTTTTTTTGCAGTGATACAGTTATACTATTCTTTACAAAATACTAAAATGTATTTGTTATGTAAAGATAGTTTATTTTGTCGATGGAGTTTGGAATCTCCCCGTATCATTCAACCTCAGCCCTATCCAGATCTCTTTCACTGACTAGCTTCGTGATTGTAGGCAAATTATTTATCTTCTGCATTTCTCAACTTACATTATTATAAGGGATATATTAGTAGAAAATAACCCACAGGGTTCTTTGTAAACATTAAATGAGTTAAACCCACAAGTACTTAACACAATGCTTGATATGTAGTTAAGACGCAATAAAAAGAAGCTATTTTAAAAATTTTACTGCTATAGTGTACCCTCAAATGGAAGTTTACAAAGATTAAACTTTGCCCAGCCCAGAATCATGTGTAAGTCTTGTATTCAGTTATCTAATAAAACACTTCTATTTTATGTTAAATTAAAGAAAAAATACACCTAAGATAACCTAAATCTTATTTTCTACTTTCTACTTCTTTATGAAGTGTGTTAAGTATACATTAGCTTTTGGTTTTGTTTTGTTGTTGAGATGGAGTCTCGCTCTGTCACCCAGGCTGGAGTGCAGTGATGTGATCTCGGCTCACTGCACCCTCTGGCTCCAGGTTCAAGCAATTCTCCTGCCTCAGTCTCCCAAGTAGCTGGGACTACAGGCTCCCACCACCACACCTGGCTGATTTTTTGTATTTTTAAGAGACAGAGTTTCACTGTGTTAGTAGCCAAGATGTGCTTGATCTCCTGACCTTGGTGGCGTGAGCCACCACACCCAGCCAAGTATACATTAGTTTTTTACCCAGTTAGTTCCCACTGAACAAATTGAACTTACCTTCTGTTCTTTTTTTTGTTTTTTTTGAGACAGAGTCTCACTATGTTGCCCAGGTTGGCGTGCAGTGGCATGATCTTGGCTCACTGCAGCCTCCGCCTCCCGGGTACAAGCGATTCTCCTGCCTCAGCCTCCCAAGTAGCTGGGATTACAGGCTCATGAAACCACACCTGCCTGATTTTTCTATTTTTAGTAGAGATGGAGTTTCTCCATGTTGGCCAGGCTGGTCTCAAACTCCTGACCTCAGGTGATCCACCTGCCTTGGCCTCCCAGAGTGCTGGGATTACAGGTGTGAGCCACTGCACCCTGCCAAATTGGACTTCTTTTCTGACAATTTTAAGTCCTATCATATATTACTATAAAAATTGGCAAACCATGCTGATGAAATTAGGTACGTATTTAGAGACATCTCTATTTACTCTTCTCTCTAATAAGGAAAATAATCAACTAAATTTACTTTTGAAGATTCTTCCAAGTCTGCAGTTCTATGATTGGCTGTCGTGTGTATTTCACTGTTTCTCTCTTCCTCCTGTCAGCTGCTCAAGTTATTCCTGTGTGTATTACTTAGGAAGCCTCTTAATTTTATTTCCCTCTCACCATTCTCCTTAGCCTTCCAGTCTGTCATACACATTACTACTAGATTAATCGTCTTAGTATAATCCTTTCATCATCTCCTTTTCTCAAGAAACTACATTTGCTCCCTCTTGCCCAAAAAAACAAATACAGCCAGTAGCTTACCCTCCTTCATAATTAGGCACCTCTATTTTAAAAAATCACTACTGTTGGTATTAGACTCCACTTCTCAACAGTGTTCTTCTATAATGTTAAGAAAGTGTTATCACAGTTCTTTGTCTTGGTCTGTATGTATCAGGCTCATTCCTCTAGCCACTCTTGCTTTATTGCTGTGTTCTTGTTCTCTCTGCATCTTTAATCACTCCCACTTCCTGGACAAACATGTACTTGTTTTCCAGGCAGATTTAGCTCAAATTTCACCTCTTCTGTGACTTTCTGATCAGCTCCTGTCATAACTTTCCCAGAAATACATAGGTTGGCTTTTACATTTCTGTATTAACGATATAATGGTTTATGAATATCATTAAAACATTGCTATTTTTTAAGTTTTTCCATATGTAATAGTACTGATATAATTATGTGCTTAGTAAATTTTCATTTTCTTGGTAGGTTTTAAAGAAGAACCTCTTTATATGTGACTTTCCCCCCACTTAATGACTTTCCCTTTGGTTTTATAGAGGCTGCAAGTCGGGCCATAGTTCAGTTCCTGGAGATCAATCAGAGTGAAGAAGCCAGTAGAGGCTGGATGCTTCTGACGACAATTAATTTGTTAGCTTCCTCTGGTCAGGTAAAGTTCTTAGTTTTCATGTTTGATAACTCAGCGTCTTTATTTTATAACCTCTCTTGTGATTTTGTTATTAAATATATCATTATATCCGGATGAGATACTATGATAATCATTTGTATTCTTCTAACTCTCTTAAAACATTATTTCATGCTTCTCATAGCATCTCTGCCAGGAGTTTGATGTTCTATGCATTTTACTCATAAGGAAACTCATGACTTAGAGCAGTGTTTTCCATCTCGATATGTTGTAACACACATAGGAACATAACCATTTGTGGCTGGGCTCAGTGGCTCACACCTGTAATTGCAGCACTTTGAGAGGCCAAGGTGGGAAGATTGCTTGAGCCCAGAAGTTTGAGACCAGTCTGGCCAACATAGAGAGACCCCCATCTCTTAAAAAAAAAAAAAAAAAAATTAGCTGAGCATGGTGGCCTGTACCTGAAGTCCCAGCTGTTCAGAGGCTGAGGCAAGAGGATTGCTTGAGCCCTGGAGGTTGAAGCTGCAATGAGCCATAATCACAGCACTGTACTCCAGCCTGGGTGACAGAATGAGACCCTGTCTCTAAAAAAATTTTTTGTAGTGATACCATTTGTAGAGCATTCTGGGCAAACAGATGGACTATTTCTGACTGGTGGCAAGTGGCTCAGGAACTCTGGGTCTATCAGGCCCAGCCCAACATTTTTGTCACCCGTGTTAGGGAAACTCTGGCTCAGGAAAATTTTAAAAAATCACTGTTTATGTAAAGTCACTCAGCTAATAAAGAACAAATTACATGGAAAATAGTTTTAAATTTGTATGGGAAATAAGGAAACATTGATGTTTTTAGGATAATATATATTTTCTTCTCATTTGATTTATTCTGGAAATTACTTTTATTTCCTCTAAATCAGCTGTAAGTATCTGTCATGAAATATGTTGCATGTGCTCATTAATGAGCTATTTGAATTACCTGATTTTTTGGCCTTTGATGTTTTGGCAATGAAAGAGGTTTATTCAGCCTTCTAAAATCCAGAGTATAATTACCTACTGAAGTCAGTACCAATCTTGGAAATGTCTGTTGTCTAAGTTACAGTGGACTTTTAAACACCTCCCATCATTTAATAATGGACCTAGGTAACTGTAACATCATTATACCAGGTGACTGGCCACAGCAGATACAGTGCGTACGTCTTAGTAACCATATCCTGAAACCTGTCGGTAACCCAAAGTAATTATCTCTTAGAATTTTCTCCTTGGAATGATCTATTTTCTTTTTATTTGTTTGCTGTGTTTTTTCTTTCTTTTTTTTTGAGGTGGAGTCTTGCTCTGTCACCCATGCTGGAGTGGAGTGCAGTGGCGTGACCTTGGCTCACTGCAACCTCCGCCTCCCAGATTCAAGCAATTCTCTTGCCTCAGCCTCCTGAGTAGCTGAGAATACAGGCGGGTGCCACCACACCCACCTAATTTTTGTATTTTTAGTAGAGATGGGGTTTCACCGTGTTGGCCAGGCTGGTCTCAAACTCCTGACCTCAGGTGATCCGCCTGTCTTGGCCTCCCAAAGTGCTGGGATATTAAATGCGTGAGCCACCGTGCCTGGCCCTCTTTTTTTTTTTTTTTTTTTTTTTAAATCTCAGGGAATTAGTGTAACCAACCTGTCCTGGTGTTCCTGAGATTTTCCAGGTTTTAGGATAGAAAGGTCTGCATCTCAGGATACTGCACAGTCTCAGGCAAATGGAGCAGGTTGGTTATTCTAAGTAATCTTCAAATGGTCCCAGAGTAGACCATTGTTTTCATGTATCTGACTCTACTGGATGAATAACAAAATCTCAATTCTGTTTGCTGTTGATGATAGCTATAAATGTCTGTGTGTTACTATACCAAAATTTGGTTTAGAATAGCACATCTTTATTTGCTATTAAAACTTTATATAATTTAAATATTTACTATTGATGTTTAATATAAGTAATATTAACTTTTAGTACAGTGTTCTACATTTATTCATATTTTCTATGAAAACCTAATCACTTAAAAATTACAAGTTTAGATGCCAAGTTATACTTTAAATCTATCTACAATCAGATGAAAATGAAATGTCATACCACTTTGCTTAGTGGTGAGCTAAAGCTCGTAATAATCTATCTGGAAATAGGTAACATTTGAAAAGCAAATTCAGTGTTATGTTTGGAGCTACCTTTTTTGAGCACCATTTTCTCCTGGTAGCAGCGATATACAGAGATGACCAAAACATAGTCCCGACTCAATGCATAGATGACAGAGATGAAGCAGGAAAAGATAATACCATCATATTTAATAAAGGGGCATATATAGTGCTATTGAAAATAGAAATGTGAGAGTTAAACATTTTGAAGGTGAAGGTAGAAGGGAAGATGAGTTCAGTAAACTTTGAGACATAGCAGATGTTTAAACTGAACATTAAATGTATGGTAACGCAAGTGTTAAGAAATAATAAATTGTAGGTGAATAGAATAAAAGGTTTAGAGTATTTGAGACAAGAAATGGCAGGTTAGGTATGTAGAAAGGGGCCACATCTTCCAGGGATAGTCTTGAAGCTCTCTCTTCTTCATCACCCTGCTACTGCATTAGTTCTGGCCCCATCTCTTCTGTGGTTTGGGGAGTTAGTTTCCTAATTACCCTTTTCTTCTGGCTCTATATTTAATTTATGATCTGTATTACCACCAGTTAATTTTCTGAAATCTAGTTCTTTTACTTTTTGTTTGTAACACTTCACTGGGTCATCACTGCCAACAAAATAAAACGTGAGACTATTTTCATAGGTCATTGAGCATACACACTTTGTAGGCCACTTAGCCAACTCTCTGACCTAAAGCAGGGTATGTAAGTGATGAGCCTCAGTTGCTTCAGTTGTGAAATAAGGATCATTTTACAAATGAAGTGTCTCATGGGGTTGACTTAAGTAGTAGGTAAGATGATGTATGTAAAGTGCTTATTAGCCTTATGCCTCTTACATAGTAAACAGTAATTCAAGGTTAGCCATTATTATTGTGGCTCTTCAGGAGTCAGCATTTTTGGAATCTGTGGTTCTTCAAAAACACTGTACCATATGGCCTAACCACCTCCTATGTATCTTCCAGGTGATCTTTCCCTTTTTTTTAATTCCTTATACTTTTTAATGCCCTTCCTGGCAGTGTTGGTTAATCCCTTTTATATTAGCCTGTATGTACTACCATTGTTAGACTGAAATCTTAAAAGATTAAATCATAATTATTTAGGACTCTAATAATTCCAGTCGACTGTGGTCTTCTGAAGGACAGAGATGCTTCATCTTTGCATGCCCAGCTCCCAGCACACAGCCTAACATTCCCTACACACTCAATAAATGTTTTATGAGAAAGTAAATAAACGAATCAACAGATTATGCAGTCTGTTGATCTCTAGTGCGGTTAAACTTTTTGTTCCAAACTGCACCATGGAAAATTTTGATAAATATATCATACTTAACAATGTTGAAATATGTACTGTAAGAAGGTCTAGAGGAGTTTCTCCTCTGGATATCTTTGAAACTAATGTGGAGATGTATTGGTGTCAGTGATGGCTTTATCACTCGAGTGTCTTTCTAGCCTCAAAAATCTACAATAAGAATAAAGATAAAAATAATAGAAGAGCAACAATGAATATACAATTTAGTGCTTAATGTATCTTTGTGTTTATTATCTTACATAACTCTCATGTTAACCCTGAAGAGGGTGTATCATTCTATCTATTTCTATAAGAAAGGAAAGTGAATCTCAGGAGAATTAAGTAGTTTGCTGAAGTTCATAGTTATTAAGTGTCTGTTTTTCTGAATTGTAAAGCTTATGCTTCCTGAAACATGCTGCTTTTTAATAAATAAATATTACCTTTAATTGCTAATTTACTATATAACAAACTCAATCTCACTATTTGATTAAAGCAAAATTATTCAAATGCAAAGTTGTATATTTCTTCACTTGGAGTCATTTTTAAATTCTTATATGCATTTAAAAAGTTACCTTGATATGTAATTTTCAGGTTAACATTTATGAATTATTTGGCTGTACCAATTATAGTTGTGTCTGTCTATCTATTCACTTATTTATTGGTTTGTTTTCCAGAAAACTGTGGACTGCATGACAACAATGTCAGTGCCTTCCACCCTGGTTAAATGTTTATATCTGTTTTTTGACCTTCCACATGTGCCTGAGGCAGTTGGAGGTGCACAGAATGAGCTACCTCTAGCAGAACGTCGAGGACTACTCCAGAAAGTTTTTGTACAGGTATGAAAGGTGCTATTTGCCTGATGTCCACCCTATTTAAAGGGAAGTGAGTGTACTTCCTAAATAGATGTTCTACATATTCCATTTATTAACTCATATTTCATTTTATTTATGATATTATGACTTTATCTCATATAATTGTCACATTTTTTGAATCTGCAGAAATAATATTGAAATATTCTTTTCAGGAATATTTGAGTGAGGCATTAGCAAGTTTATTTCTCTGAACAGATCCAGCCATTGAGATTACATTTGATATATCGGCATGTATCAAAAATGAACTAAGCAAGGAAAAACTCTTGAAAATGATATAAAGATTTGGATAATATTTCTTATAATGTCTGGAAATTCTGTCTAGTTGCTGTTTATATACAGGAAGTTCCTAGCCTATAAATATTTCACTTGTAAAGACAGTGTACTTTGGTGATGGCTGCCTCCTCCTCTGCCCTACCTGTAAAATTCTTCTTTCCCACTATTAGCACTGTTCTTTTAATAGCATTGTGGGTTAACAAACATGTGATAGACCTTTATTAGCTAGCCCAGGAATATAGTCATCATGTATGATATCCTTTCTTGGGAGAAAATTGTCAAAACAAGCAACCTACAAACATAGAGAATATAATCTGTCCATTGGTCTGATATAGTATTAAAAAAACAACATTTGATGCAAAAAGACAAATACTGCATGATTCCACTCATATGACATATCTAACGTAGTAATACAGGTAGAACAGAAAGTAAAATACTGGTGGCTAGGTACTAAGGGAAAGAAGAAAAGGGAATTATTTTTTGATAGGAATAGAGTTTCAGTTTTGCAAGATGAAGAAGTTCTGTTGCACAACAGTGTACATATAGTTAATACTACTGTACCAGTACCACACACTTAAAACAGTTAAGATGGTAAATTTTACATGTTTTTAACCCAATCAACAGTTAAAAACAACAACATGTTTAGATCTAGTTCTCTAAAGCTAAGTCATCTAAGATGCAGATTTCGCACCTGTAAAATGAAAATGATATCTACCTAAAAGGTTTTTTGCGGCTTAAATGACATAATATGTAAAGGTACAGTTTTCAGCTTAGCACATAGTAGATAGGAAGAAGTAACTGTGATTACTGCTGCTGCCACCATCATCACCATTAAGAGTAGGAAGGGAATGAAGAGAACAGTGGATTGGGGTATAAAAGATAGAGCTATGTAGAATAATGGTTGCAGGCTTACCTCATGTCACTGGGGTCTTTACTGTAAGGATGACTGTTTTGTAGAGCTGCTAGTGATGAAAGGACAGGGGAGAGTGAGACCAAGACAGTTTTAGAAAGTGAAAGAATAGGATTATCAAGTAAAATACTAAATCAATGTATTTATTGAACACTTGATCTGTTACTTTTGTGCTTGTGGTTAATATTTCTCATCTCACATCTCAATTTGCAAGATAACCCCACGACTTCAAAGCTTTTGTTTTCCCCCAAAATGATTACATAAGCAAATGGCAGAAATAGGCTTAGAACTCAGATCTATCTGACTCCTGAATTAGATTGGCTGAGAAAAGCAATGGGAATAAATGAAGGAGTAAATCGCATAGGAATTATAGCTGCTTGAAGATATTGCCGATGAATGTAGTGGGTTGATTTTTGCTAATTAGAATAGCGGTCTCATTTCAGTAAACCCTTTTTAAAGAACTAATGCCTTAGGTAATAAATGGAATCTCCATTTGATACTTTTAATACCTAAGTAAGCATAGCAAAGTTTTTTTAAAAAATTATTTCTACTTGAAAACCAGGTGCTGACTTTCAGTCATGTGGGAGTCACTTTAGCATACTGAAGTCATTGAATATTAAGGCCAAAAGGGACTCAAAAGATCATTTAAATCAAACTCCTCATTTACAGTTGTGGAAACTAATATTCCGGTTTATGATCCACAGAAGATGAGTGACAGTAATAAAAACCTAGCTCTACCAACTCCTAGTTCACTGCTCCTTTTAGTGTATCACTTCCTTTGTTTTAGTTCCTCATCACAGGCTAATGTTTTCATCATTGTGTCTAGGAAACCAATTGAGACAAGCTTATTAAATGTTTTGAAATAGATGAAATCCCTACGTTTGTATTATGTGACATATGGTTTCCTGGGACTTTAGCATTTGGTAATGCTTCATGCAGGCATTCAGTTTTTTGTTGTTGTTGTTGATGTGGCCAATTATTGGTCTGCCACACTTGATTGGACTTTTGTAACAGAGTTCTTACAAATATAAGTGGTTAGTGTAGAGGCAGAAGAGGAATGAGAAAATTTTTTTGGAGACAATCTCGCTCTGTCTCCCAGGCTGGGTTGAGGTGGTACGATCTTGGCTCACTGCAACCTCCGCCTCTTTGATTCGAGCGATTTTCGTGCCTTAACCACCCAAGTAGCTGGGATTACAAGCTGTGCCACCAAGCCTGGCTAGTTTTTTTGTTGTTGTTGTTTTTAGTAGAGATGAGGTTGCACCATGTTGGCAGGGTTGGTCTCGAACTCCTGGGCTCAAGTGATCCTCCCGCCTCAGCCTCCCAAAGTGCTGAGATTACAGGCATAAGCCACCATGCCCAGCCAGGAATGATAAATTGACTTTACAGTTTTCTGTTCTGTAAAATGAAAGGATCATTCTAGATTATTAATAAGAGTCCTACCTATAAAGATGAACCAATTATCTTAGAAGTCAACAAATTCAAGAAATCCTTGCATCCAGCTTGAGAACAGTGATTTGATTTGTAAAAAAGTATTTTATTATTTGTGGGTTTGTTTTCTATGTACCTAATTGGAAAACTGGCATTTGTCTCCCTAATCATATAAGGCAGTGTCAGAACCAACAACAACTATAATCAGTAATACACCCCTCTGAGAATATACTTTTTTGTTGCATTTAACTGTCTGTATTCACATATGATAAAAGATGATGACATATTACACATATTAATGGACATTTGGTATCCAGCAGTTTCTCCAGGCATTTGGTGGGAAGGGTACCATATTTACTGGTTTTATAAATATTTTATTGTTTTTATGAATTATTAAACCTTTTTCCCTTTCTGATACTTGGCAGCTATGAATTAGAAAGCTTTTATATCTAAGCAAGTTTTTGCATTTGAAGGAAATAGGAAAAGGAAGGCCTAGTTTTCTCAGATAAAATATGATATTTCAAATACCTCTCTCTATTGAGCTTTTCTTTTCTTTTCTTTTCTTTTCTTTTCTTTTCTTTTCTTTTCTTCTTTTTTGAGACAAGGTCTCACTCTGTCATCTAGACTGAAGTGCAGTGGCACGATCATAGCTCACTGCAGCCTCGACCTCCTGGGCTCAGGCGATCCTCTCACTTCAGCCTCCTGAGTAACTAGCCACCATGCCTAGCTAATTTTTTGTAGAGATGGAGTTTTACCATGTTGCCCAGACTGGTCTCAAACTCCTGGACTCAAGCAATCTGCCCACCTTGGGCCTCCCAAAGTGCTAGGATTACAGACGTGAGCCACCACACCTGGCTGCTATTTTCCACTGATGCTGAATTATCAAAATTTCATGAAGCGCTCTTTTTCAAGATAATAAAATGATGTCATAAATTATAGTAATTTCATTCATATTGTATATTTCGAAAAATATTTAGATGAGAAAATTTAGCAAAGAGAGAAGTTAACTTTTCCTAACCTGAACTGGTATTAGAAGGAAGAGCCCATTGAGGGCAGAAACGAATTCCCAAGTTGCAGGCTCTTAATGCTGTGTGCCCTTGTGTAGTGTGTATTCTGCAAATCACAGTTAAAGAATACGTTCTCATTCCAGTACTTAAGAAGTCTTGAGTCTTCTTTGAAAGCCAGACTTTAGGTTTTTGGCAACTAGATTTAAAATACTTTGAAATGAATATTGTTTATATTATTCTAATATCCCCTGTTACTTGTATAGAAAATTGAAACAATTTCAAAATATCTTTGCTTTTAAAGATCTATTTTTACTTCCTTTTTTTTACTAAAACTGTCCCTTTTAGAGAAGAAAATTACATTTCGCCTGTGGCAAACTAAAAATTAAAGAACTAAGTTAGAAAAATAAAATGTTGACTTGGAAAGGCAATACTGTTTTATCTTGTTTCAAGCCAAGGTATGCAAAAATATTAGGGTGAAGAGAGGATAGTAAATTTTTTTTTTCAAAATAAGCTGATATAAGTAGGACTAGTTTACTGTCATAACATAATCAGCCATTTACTTACTTACATACAGTCTTACGGTTTTTTAACTTTCATTATTAATTTTAATTGACAGTGCACATATTTATAGGTCATAGTGTAATAATTTTTTTTTTTTTTTTTTTTGAGATGGAGTCTCGCTCTGTCGCCCAGGCTGGAGTGCAGTGGCTGGATCTCGGCTCACTGCAAGCTCCGCCTCCCAGGTTCACGCCATTCTCCTGCCTCAGCCTCCCGAGTAGCTGGGATTACAGACGCCCGCCACCTCGCCCGGCTAGTTTTTTGTATTTTTTAGTAGAGACGGGGTTTCACTGTGTTAGCCAGTATGGTCTCGATCTCCTGAACTCGTGATCCACCCGTCTCGGCCTCCAAAGTGCTAGTGTAATAATTTTTATGTATACAATGTGTAATGATCAAATCAAGGGTAACTAGTGTATATATATCCATCACCTCAAACATTTATTACTTCTTTGCATTGGGAACATTCAAAATTCATTCTTCTGGCTATTTAAAAATATACAATAAATTGTTTTTTAAATAATATTCACCCTATAGTGCTATAGAACATTAGAACTTAATCCTAACTGTACTTCAGTATCCCTTAACCAGCCTTTAGTTTGCCCCACTCGCTTTCCCTTATCCACCCTTTGTAACCAAAATTCTACTCTTTACTTTTCTGAGATCAACTTTTTAAGCTACTACACGTGAATGAAAGCATTCAATATTCATCTTTCTGTGCCTGGATTATTTTCCTTAACATATTATCCACATTGCCTTGAATGACAAAATTTCATTCTTTTTTATGGCTGAATAGTTTTAGATTGTATATATATATTCCATATTTTCTTTATCCATTCATCTGTTGGATACTTAGGTTGATTCTAAATTTTGGCTATTGGGAATAGTGCTACAGTAAATGTGGATGTACAGCTGTCTCTTTGACATACCGATTTCATTTCCTTTGGATATATACCCCCAGTAGTGGGATTGCTAGATCATATGGTAGTTCTATTTTTACTTTTCTGAGGATCCTCCATACTGTTTTTCATAATGGCTGTACTAATTTATATTCTCACTAACAGTATATAGGAGTTCCCCTTTCTCTACATCCTAACCAGCATCTGTTCATTTTTATCTTTGATAATAGCCATTCTAACTGGCTTGAGGTGATACCTTATTGTGGTTTTAATTTTCATTTCCCTGATGATTAGTGATGTTGAGCATTTTTTCATATACCTGTTGGCCATTTCTATGTCTTCTTTTGAGAGAAGTCCATTCAGCTCATTTGCCCATTTTTAAATCAGATTATTTGATTTTTGCTTATACACTCTTGTTTTGTTTTGTTTTATTTTTTAGATCTTAGTGAAACTGTGCAGTTTTGTTTCCCCTGCGGAGGAGCTGGCTCAGAAAGATGACCTCCAGCTTCTATTCAGTGCAATAACCTCTTGGTGCCCTCCCTATAACCTGCCTTGGAGAAAGAGTGCTGGAGAAGTCCTCATGACCATATCTCGTCATGGTCTTAGTGTCAATGTAGTGAAGTATATTCATGGTGAATATCTCTTTATATATTTCAGTGTTCTAAATTTCTTCCACTTTTCTTCATTTAATAATAGATGTATTTTTATCTTTCAGTATTCTATACCTTGTTCTTTAAAATAAAAAATAAATTTGCCAAGATAAAAGAAAATTTTTTTTCATCTATGGGGGCATTTCAAATGTAAAACATTCTCCTCGTAAGTCCTGAACAACAGATATTTCTTTTTTTGTTTTTTTTTGTTTTTTTTTTTTTTTTGAGATGGAGTCTCTCTCTGTTGCCCAGGCTGGAATGCAGTAGTGCAATCTCGGCTCACTGCAGCCTCTACCTCCTGGGTTCAAGCAATTCTCTGCCCTAGCCTCCCGAGTAGCTGGGATTACGGGTGCACACCACCATACCCGGCTGATTTTTGTATTTTTAATAGAGACAGGGTTTCACCATCTTGGCCAGGCTGGTCTTGAACTCCTGACCTAATGATCTACCCTCCTCGGCTTCCCAAAGTGCTGGGATTACAGGTGTCAGCCGTTACACCTGGCCAACAATGGATATTTCTAAAAGTTAAAAAAAATTTCGTTGTTGTGTAAATTCAGTCATAATGTAATGAAAGTTCTATGTCACAGCCTATTCTCTCTTCTTTTACTGAATAAAAAAGAAGTTTTTTTGATATCCTATAACCAGTCTTTCTGAAGATATTGCGTAAGTTGCTAGGTAATAATCTGTCTTATGCAGCATAGATGGAATTAGGTGGATTCTTTATCAGCAATAAGAAGACACTGTCGGTTTAAAGTATATGTAATATTCAACTGTCTTTTAAAATGTCTGTATAGGAGACAATTGCCTTAGCATCTCAAGCAATCTGCTTATTTGGTATATACACAGATGCTCCTTGATTTACGATGGGGTTATGTCCCAATAAACCCATCATAATTTGAAAATAATGTAAGTCAAAAACACATTTAATATACTTAACCTACCAAACATCATAACAGCCTAGCCTACCCTGAAAGTAACTAGAACACTTACGTTAGCCTATAGTTGAGTAAGATCATCTAACACAAAATCAACTTTATAATAAAGTATTAAATATCTCATGTAATTTACTGAATACTATTCTGAAGTGGAAAACAATGCTTATATGGGTACATAAAGTACAGTTTCTACTGAATACATGTTACTTTCACACCATCATAAAGTAGAAAAATCTTAAATCATCAAGTTGAGAACTACCTGATATTATTGTCCTGAAACTCTTTCAAAATAATACACCAATTTGTTCACTTACATTTACTAAATGATATATCTGAAAGCTAGTACCTAATACATGAGTCAGTTATTAAATGCGTATTTCCTCCCATTCCTCTGTTAAATCTTAGCTTTTGTTATGTAACAGTTTCTTTATACAAATACATATTACCAAAGATAAGAAAGTGAAAATCTTCCTTGAAATGCTACAAATCCTGAGTCAGGCATAAGATATAACTGTGTTTTAAACTAGTAATATACAAATAAAATTTTAAAACTTTTATTTCCTAAAGTATTTCTGTATCTCATTTGTCTATAGTCTCTCTAATTTATTTTTTTGTTTTATTTTATTTTATTTTTTTGAGACAGTCTTGCCCTGTCACGCAGGCTGGAGTGCAGTGCAGTGGCGTGATCTCGACTCACTGCAATCTCTGCCTCCCAGGTTCAAGTGATTCTCCTACCTCAGCCTCCCGAGTAGCTGGGACTACAGGCGCGTGCAACCACACCCAGCTAATTTTTGTATTTTTAGTAGAGACGAGGTTTCACCATGTTAGCCAGGCTATATATTCTCCCTAACTTAAAGTTTTAACTAATTACTAGATTTTTGTTCTTAAACTTAGAAGATAGTTTTTGCTTTTTTCATCTTGTTACTATATCAATATAAAATATCAAAAATATGATTTGGCAGTGGCCATTTGTTTAATAAAACAGCAAAATATGTGAAAAAATTACATGTGCATACATGTCAAGTATTTTTCAACACGTTTCTGTATTATCCTTTGTTTACTACCTAGAGGCAGTGCTTTCCCAGTGCATATGACTCTTATTTGACTTTTAGAATGTGTTACATTTATCTCATGGTATTTTACAGATATGTTAAAATTTAATGTTTCATTAAACAACAGTTAACAATTAAAAAATTTTTAAGCAATTGTCAGGAATAATGCATATTTATTTAATTATCTATTCTTACAGAGAAAGAGTGTTTATCTACATGTGTTCAGAATATGCAGCAATCAGATGACCTGTCTCCCCTAGAAATTGTTGAAATGTTTGCTGGGCTTTCTTGTTTCCTCAAAGATTCCAGTGATGTTTCCCAAACACTTCTGGATGATTTTCGGATATGGCAAGGATATAATTTTCTTTGTGATCTCTTGCTTAGGTAAGACTGCACAATTTAAGAATATATTTTAAATGTCTACTCAGTCTTTTTTATCAAAGAAAACAATGTGATTTGGTGTTATAGGAAAAGCAGGTTAATGAAACACTTATTTAATGTATACCTGGCTTTACTCCCTACTTTTCCTGGTGTGATCACAGCTCACTGTAGCTTCGTATTCCTGGGCTCAAATGGTCCTCCCACGTCATCCTCCCAAGTAGCTAGGACTACAGGCATGTACCACCACACCCCCGCTAATTTTTAAACATTTTTTATAGAGACAGGATCTTGCTATGTTGCCCAGGCTGATCTCAAACTCTTGGCCTCAAGCGATCCTTCGGCCTCCCAAAGTTCTGAGATTACAGTCATGAGCCACCACACCTGGCCTACTCCCTTCTTTTTATTCCTGTTCTGCCAACAGAGTGGAAATGTGAATTTAGAGTTAAATTGCCAAATGCAGGCCACAAATGTGGTGAAGTCAGAGGTTAGATATGAAGCATAAATCTGCTCTTTAGTAGCTGAAGGAGAAGAATTTAGATGAATTATTATCTTCTTTTTTTTTTTTTTTTTTTTTTTGAGACGGAGTCTCGCGCTGTGTCACCCAGGCTGGAGTGCAGTGGCGCAATCTCGGCTCACTGCAAGCTCCGCCTCCCAGGTTCAGGCCATTCTCCTGCCTCAGCCTCCGAGTAGCTGGGACTACAGGCGCCCGCCACCACGCCCGGCTAGTTTTTTGTATTTTTAGTAGAGACGGGGTTTCACCATGTTAGCCAGGATGGTTCTCGATCTCCTAGTACCTCGTGAGTCTTTTTATTAATGTACTTAATAACAAGAATAATTATGTAGATGAAATGAAACCTTACGATTGTGTATATGAAAAAAATTAATAATTTCAAAATGTGTTACCCCCTTTTCCATTGCAAATGATTCATGCACATACTTAGAAAGTGGCTGGTTACAGATTTTCTTAAGAAGAAGATACTCATAATTTTTCAGCAGCTATTCCTGGGCCATTAATTATTTTTAAATCATTTGATCTATTATAAGACACCACTGTTTTGTAAACTTACTTGTCTCTCTCCTTCCCTTCCTTCCTCCCTTCCTTCCTCCCTTCCTCCCTCCCTCCCTCCCTCTAGGGTCTCATTATGTTCCGAGGCTGGAGTGCAGTGGCATAATCATAGCTCACTATAATTTTGAACACAAGAGATCCTCCTATCTCAGTTTCCTAAGTAGCTACACCCAGCTATATTTTGTTTTATTTATTTTATTTTTTTTGTAGAGCCTATGTTGCCCAGGCTGCTACCAAACTCCTAGCCTCAAGCAGTCCTCCTGCCTTAGCCTCCCAAAGCACCAGGATTATAGGTGTAAGCCACCATGCCTGGCCAGAACTTGTTATTTGTAACATCAATTTAACCTAGTTGCTGCTAGTTGATATTAGATAACCCCTAAGAATATCATTTTCCATATATATGCAAAGTTATAAATACATATGGAAGTTGATTAAATAACCACTTCACATTGCTAGAGGGTATTAATTGATTCATCCTTTGAAAGTGTAGGTTGGCAAAATATTAAGAGCCTTAAAAATGTTGGTAATCTGATACAATAATTTCATTTGTTTATTGATCCTAAAGATATAATCCAAAATGTAGACAAGATTTTATTTATTAGTGCTTTTGTATTCTGCTGGCTGTTGGACCTCTCCCTCCCCAAATGTGTGGTTGGCTCTGTATGGCCCCTGAAAGCTTACCTGTGAAAACTTACACTAACATGTGGAAGTACACATATAGCACTAGTAAAGGAAAAAAATAGGGTACAATGTTCTGTATATAGTCTGAGAATAAATACTGTAAAAACTAAACTTTTCATATTAAAAAGATAAGCTTAAGAAATATATAAGAATGTTAATTGTGTTTGTGAGGCTAATCGTACTTTTTCTTCTTTCCTACTTTTTGGCATTCTCCAAGTTTATTTTAATGAGAATAATTACTTCTTTTAAGGGGAAATACCCAATAAATCTATTTTTTTTAAAAAAAGATATTTGTTGCAACCCATTTTCTGTTCTCAGTAAAACCATTGTTAAAAGATAATTCCCTAATGACCCCAGTGTTCTTTCGGTACTTCTCAGAGTACTTTTATACATTTATTTACTGCATATAAAATTGAAAAATACTTTCTGTGTTAAATCTGAGAACACAACCAAAGAGAAAAAATACTTTCTAAATCATACCTTTCTAGATTGGAGCAAGCAAAAGAGGCAGAATCCAAAGATGCCTTGAAAGATCTGGTTAATCTGATAACTTCCCTAACAACATATGGTGTCAATGAACTAAAACCAGCTGGTATTACCACAGGGGCACCGTTTTTATTGCCTGGATTTGCAGTACCTCAGCCTGCAGGCAAAGGTGAGTCTTGTTTTTTCCCTTCTGTGCTACTGAGAAAAATAGAGAAAGAATTAATTTGTCGTATTTTGGTATATTACTTTTTGTTTATGTTATATATATAAAAGTAATATGTTGTTTCCCTTAAAGCTTGTTTTTTTTTTTAATAGTTTAAGTCTAAGTATTTCTTAAGTAATAATCTTTAATCTAGCAGATCAAATACCTGAAAATAATATTGTAAAAATGTCATAAAATCAAACAAGGAGATTTATATTACAGTGTTTCTTTTTTAACATTCAAACAATTTAATCAAAACATGCTTCTTTTGAATGCTGGCACTTCATGCATTTCTACTTTATGTGAATAGAACTCAATTTTCAGTCTAAGCTCTGTAGCTATTAAGATATACAATCATCCCTCAGTATCTGGGGGATTGGTTCCAGGACCCCTCACAGATACCAAAATCCATAGACACTCAAGTCCCTGATTTAAAATGGTATAGTATTTGCATATAACCTACATGTGTCTTCCCATATACTTCAAATAAATAATCTCTAGATTACTTACAATACCAAATACAATGTAAATGCTATGTTCTTATTTTACTGTATTGTTTAGGAAATAATGACAAGGAAAAAGGTCTGTACATGTTCAGTACCGATGCAACCACACCTTTTTTTTCTTTAATATTTTTCATCTGTGATTGATTGAATCCACACATGCAGAACCCATGGATACAGGGGCTGACTATGGACAGCATGAAGTATAACTGCTTATATTTTATTTAAAACTAAGCAAAATCTAAGTACAGAGGTTACATTATTTCATTCAGGTCAGAGGATAAATTTTTGTAGTCTAGATTTCCAGACATTTGGATCTTAATAATATTTAATTACATAATTATGCTAGCTAGTTTTATTATGTATTTTATTTTTCAAAAAATACACAGTAATTATTTCAAAGTAACCTGAGCCTGGAGGCCTCTAATAGTTTTTAGTCACATGACTGTCACTTACTGAGTATTCAGTAGGATCTTGATATTTCCATATAAAATTTAGCCAGCCAAAAAATACCAACATGTCTGGTTATTTAAATTTATAATACATATCTATATATGTTATGACATAGAAATCAACAGTCTTTAAATAAATGAAAAGAGATGGCATCATCAAACAGTGTGATATGATGTACCCTCAGTACATAAGTTGTTTAGAACCTTTTAAATGAGTCTCTGCAATAAGTAGGGAGAAATCTACGTTTCCCTAAGTGATTTAAGGTTTCATTTTATTTACTATTAAGAAAAAAATAGTGTGGCAATTCACTCCTGTAATCCCAGCTACACAGGAGGATCTTTTGAGCCTGGTAGTTCAAAGCTGCAGTGAGCGATCATCACACCACTGCACTCCGGCCTGGGTGACAGAGCAAGACCCTCTTTCTCTTAAAAGCAAAAGACCTCTTCAATGAGAACTACAAACCACTGCTCAGCAAAATAAACGAGGACACAAACAAATGGAAGAACATTCCAAGCTCATGGCTAGGAAGAATCAATATAGTGAAAATGGCCATACTGCCCAAGGTAATTTATAGATTCAATGCCATCCCCATCAAGCTACCAAAGAGTTTCTTCACAGAATTGGAAAAAACTGCTTTTAAGTTCATATGGAGCCAAAAAGAGCCCGCATTGCCAAGACAATCCTAAGCCAAAAGAACAAAGCTGGAGGCATCACGCTACCTGACTTCAAACTGTACTACAAGGCTACAGTAACCAAAACAGCATGGTACTGTTACCAAAACAGAGATATAGACCAATGGAACAGAACAGAGTCCTCAGAAATAATACCACACATCTACAGCCATCTGATCTTTGACAAACCTGAGAGAAACAAGAAATGGGGAAAGGATTCCCTATTTAATAAATGGTGCCTGGAAAACTGGCTAGCCATATGTAGAAAGCTGAAACTGGATCCTTTCCTTACACCTTACACAGAAATTAATTCAAGGTAGATTAGAGTCTTAAATGTTAGACCTAAAACCATACAAACCCTAGAAGAAAACCTAGGCAATACCATTCAGGACATAGGCATGGGCAAGGACTTCATGACTAAAACACCAAAAGCAATGGCAACAAAAGCCAAAATTGACAAATGGGATCTAATTAAACTAAAGAGCTTCTGCACAACAAAAGAAACTACCATCAGAGTGAACAGGCAACCTACATAATGAGAAAAAATGTTTGCAATCTACTCATCTGACAAAGGGCTAATATCCAAAATCTGCAGAGAACTCAAACTTATAAGAAAAAAACAACCCCATCAAAAAGTGGGTGAAGGATATGAACAGACATTTCTCAAAAGAAGACATTTATGCAGCCAACAGACAACATGAAAAAATGCTCTTCTTCACTGGCCATCAGAGACATGCAAATCAAAACTACAATGAGATACCATCTCACACCAGTTAGAATGAAAATCAATAAAAAGTCGGGAAACAACAGGTGCTGGAGAGGATGTGGAGAAATAGGAACACTTTTACACTGTTGGTGGGACTATAAACTAGTTCAGCCATTGTGGAAGACAATGTGGTGATTCCTCACAGATCTAGAACTAGAAATACCATTTGACCCAGCCATCCCATTACTGGGTATGTACCCAGAGGATTATAAATCATGCTGCTCTAAAGACACATGCACACATATGTTTATTGATCAGCACTATTCACAATAGCAAAGATTTGGAACCAACCCAAATGTCCATCAATGTTAGACTGGATTAAGAAAATGTGGCACATATACACCATGGAATACTATGCAGCCATAAAAAAGGATGAGTTCATGTCCTTTGTAGGGACATGGATGAAGCTGGAAACCATCGTTCTGAGCAAAGTATCACAAGGACAGAAAACCAAACACTGCATGTTCTCACTCATAGGTGGGAATTGAACAGTGAGAACACTTGGACACAGGAAGGGGAACATCACACACCAGGGCCTGTCGTGGGGTGGGGGTAGGAGGAAAGGATAGCATTAGGAGATATACCTAATGCAAATGACAACTTAATGGGTGCAGCACACCAACATGGCACATGTATACATATGTAACAAACCTGCACGTTGTGCACATGTACCCTAGAACTTAAAATATAATAAAATAAATAAATAAACAAAGTAAAAGAAAAAAATAGGGACTTCTCAGAAAACTTCTAATTTATAGATTCCAGCTTAACCATTCTGCAGTTAACTCTTTCTATGAATTAACATAAAAATATCGCAGCAATGTAATTCCTATTTTATGCTTTATTGTTGTTTCATTTGGTTTATCAGTGTGATGTTGATATTGGCATAATAGCTAATTACAACAGTATAATTTTGAAATAATGAAGCAAAATTAATCTTTTGCAATATCATTGCCTGGTTTTGTCTCATTCATAACAGGGATAATAGTCATATAACCTAGCACCTCCCAGGGTTATTGAGAGAATCCAGTGACATAATGTCTATGAAAGTAAGGCTCTCTAGAAAGGATGACGCCCTAAGAGTCAGAATTTATGTAATTATAAGTGACCTAACTTTTCTAAACATCAGTTTCTTCTTCAGAAAAACTGGCATAATCTTCTATATAGTGAATGGGTCAAGCTACATCATTTTGAGTTTCCTGTATAACTCAAAATTTTCTGTTTCCCATGGTCTACTTTCAGCGTTATTGCAAGAATCAAAGGAAATAGCTGTATTCCATTATGGAAAGAATGTGAAATAGGTTGTCTTTTATATTTTCTAGCAGTATTGAGGTGTAATTTGTGTACATTAAATCTATTCATCTGAGTGTTGAATTTGATGAGTTTTGACAAGTGGATATGGTTGTGTAATCACCACTGTAATCATGATGTGGAATATTTTCACCCTTCTAGAAAGTTTCCTTGTTCTCCTTGCAGTCAGCCCTCCCCACCTTAACGCTTGCCCTGGCAACCACTAGTCTGTTTTAGTTTTGCCCTTTCTAGAACTTAATACACTGTAATCATATAGTATATAGTTTTTGTGTATCTGGATTCTTTAGATAAACTTTAAGTGATTCTATCTAATCACTCCCCTCTTAATCGGGGAGAATGTGTTCCAACGTCCCCAGTAATACTTGAAACCACAGATAATACCAAACCATATATATTCTATGTTTTTCTTCCACATACATACATATGATAAAGTTGAAATTATAAATTTGTCACAGTAAGAGATTAACAATAATAATAAAATATGAAAATTATAGTAATATACAATAATAAAAGTTATGTAAATGTGTGCTCTCTCTTAAGAGCATGAGTGCTCTCTCTCTCTTAAAATATCTATTGTATGTAATATTTTCAGACTGATTAACCATGGGTAACTGAAACCACAGAAAATAAAACCATGAAAATGGGAGGAATATTGTAATACTTTGGAGAATCACCCATATTATTGCGTGTATCAGAAGTTTGCTCCTTTTTAATGCTGGGTATTACTTCATTGTTTGGATAGCCCATAATTTATGTATCTCTTCACCAGTTGATGGACATTTATTTGACTATCAGGAATAAAGCAACAGTGGACATTTATATAAAACAAATCTTTCTGTGGACATACGTTTTCATTTCTTTTAGCTAAATACAGAGCAGTGAAAGTGCTAGACCATATGGTAAATGTATGTTTAACTTTATGAGAAACTGCCAGAGTATTTTCTAAAGTGGCTGTCTCATTTTTGCATTCACATCAGTAATGTCAGTTCCAGTTACTTGACGTTGTCAGTAACACTTGGTATTGTTAGTCCTTTTAATTTTAGACTTCTACTAAGTATGTAATAATGTCTAATTGTTATTTTAATTTTCATTTTTCTAATCGACTAATGAAGTTTTACATTTTTTATGTGCTTTGTCACCATCTGTTTCTCTACCTTGGTTCAGATCTCTGTGCCCATTGTTTGATAGGGTTGTTTTATTGGAGTTATAAGAGTTCTTTAGATATTCTGTATAAGTTCTTTATCCCTTAATATGTATTTTGGAAGTGTGTTCTCTTCGTCTTGACTTGCTGGGGTTTTTTTAATGCATCTTTTGAGAAATGGAAGTTTTAAATTTTGATGAAGTCCAGTTTTTCATTTCAAGAATATTTTGTGATTATTTTTCTCCTATAGAAGAAATCTTTACTCAGATTCACGAAGATCTCTAATATTTTCTTCTATTTTTTTTTCTTTATCCAGTGTTTCATATTTTAACTCTTAAATTAAGGTCTATAGTACATTTTAAGTTATTATTATAGAGGGTAGAAAGTACTGGTTTCTTTTTTTAATATGGATATCTGAATGTTCCAAGACCTTTGTTGAAAATATCATATATGACTACATATATCTGAGATACTTTCTGAATTTTGTTGGATTGATCCATGTGTCTATCCTTAAGCTAATACCACAGTCTTGATTGCTGTAGCTTTATAATAAGCCTAAAATCAGGACACGTAAGTTGTCCAGTTTTGTTCTTCTCAGAATCATTGGCTATTCTAAGTCTTTTGATTTGCCATACAAATTAATAATCCTGTGAACTAATTTTTTTTGAAAAGCTGCTGAGATATCAATTATTCTTTTCCAGACATCTTTACTCTTTATATTCTGTAGGTAACCGAAAAACAAACTTAGAAAGACTAATAGACACAGGAAACAAAGATAAACTTTTGGTATTTGCCATATATGTTATAAACAAGAAATCAGAAAATTGAAATCATATGTAGGCTGGAGATTTTTTAAATTCCCTATGTTTTTAAGAAATGTCCAAGTCAGGATTTCTGAGCATTCTTTTTTGTTTGTTTGTTTGTTTCACAGACAGTATTGCTTTCTGTCACTCAGGCTGAGGTGCAGTGGTGTGATCATAGCTCACTGCAACCTCAAACTCCTGGGCTCAAGCAGTTCTCCTGCCTCAGCCTCCCGAGTAGCTAGAACTACAGGCACATGCCACCATCCCCAGCTAATTTTTTTTTTTTAATCTCCTGTAGAAATGGAGGTGGTCTTGCTATGTTAGCCAGGCTAGTCTAGAACTCCTGGCCTCAGGCCATCTTCCCAAAGTGCTGGGACTACTGGCATGAGCTACTGCCCCCAGCCCTGAGCGTTCTTTCTACTCCATTTAAGAATTTTGGTAGTTCTCTGGTTTATTCACTTTCTAAAATCCAGCTTATTCTGTAAGGCACTATGTTAATTTTTTGGTCATACTTGGAAATGACACATACTCCTAATAGCTATTGTTCTGGGGACTACTTTTAGAAGCAAGCTGCTTATTTTCATGTACTTCAAGTATAACTTTCTGCCTTAATTTCTTTATGATTATTGTCGCTGATTTGCCTCACCAGAGCCATGTATAAAGATTTTTTTTTTCCATTTGTTATGTTTGAATAGCTGGCCATAAACTGCTTTAACAAATGTCTGTATGAGTAAATTGTACTTTTAGCTAGAAAACAAAACAAACTTCCAGCTTAAAATTTATAAAAACCATAGTGTTCTAATTATAAAGAAAAACTGGAATTTGGAAAATTTTTCCCCTCCTATTTTCCTGCTTCTTTATTGATGTTCTCAGGCCTGTAACTTCTTAAACCTCAAAGTCTTTTTAAACTGAGAGACAGCTGTCCTTATAGTCAAAATCAATCTCATAGATAATTAAATGCTACACTACCACACATTTCCAAACTCTGAAGCATGGATGTTTATAATATGCTTTTATTCCCTCTAAAACAGTCCAACTTTTCAATATACACTATTAATGAATTGAAATATTCATCATAATGCATTAAAATTTTAATCAGTGTTATTTTTAATTAAATGATTTGAACTTGATGAAGAAAAATAAGACCTTTTGTGAAAACAGGATTATGTTCTTAGTAAATAATTGATAAATGTTATAATTCATGATGTGTTTAAACAGACTGGTTTGCCATCATTAAAATATCACATAATACCTACTTTTATGTTTTTCTTCTCTGTTTTAGGTCACAGTGTGAGAAACATCCAGGCCTTTGCAGTTCTTCAGAATGCATTTTTAAAAGCAAAGACCAGCTTCCTTGCCCAAATCATCCTTGATGCTATCACAAATATCTACATGGCTGACAATGCCAATTACTTCATCCTGGAGTCACAGCACACGTTGTCACAGTTTGCAGAGAAGATTTCTAAACTCCCAGAAGTACAAAACAAATACTTTGAGATGCTGGAGTTTGTTGTTTTTAGCTTAAATTATATTCCTTGTAAAGAACTTATTAGTGTCAGTATCCTCTTAAAATCTAGCTCTTCTTATCACTGTAGCATTATTGCAATGAAAACACTTCTTAAGTTTACAAGACATGACTACATATTTAAAGATGTGTTCAGGGAGGTTGGCCTTTTGGAGGTCATGGTAAACCTTTTGCATAAATATGCTGCCCTGTTGAAGGATCCAACTCAGGCACAAAATGAGCAAGGTAAAATATTGTCTGTAATTTTATTTTTGTTTGAAAAGGGGTTCAAAGCAGAGAGTTTTTTGTTCTTGTTCCCATTCTTTGGTTATTGATTTCAATGACTTCCTAATGTGTATTATTGTGACATATTAGTGAACTATATTTTCCAAAATTTACAGGTTCATTCAACCTCTGTTAGGGAATTGAGGAGGAGGAAGCTAGAATTATGTCAGTGTATTGGAGAGAGTTTAAAGGAAGGTAAAAACCGAGGAAGAACTTGTGTGATCCACATGACTAGTATCTACTGCCTTCTGCTTCTAAGAGCGAGTTTTAAAAGCTTCTGAAAATAATCAGATTTATTAATTACAACTAATAAATATAGTTAAATGTATAGTTACTTCAACATGTTTTTATTGTATAGAGAAAATAAGTATATTTAATGATGTTATATACACAATGTATTATCATTGGGTACCTCTCTGATAAATCTGATAAAAGTACAATAGTATCTGGTAGTTAATAAGTATTAAATGTGAATTAATACAGGTTGAATAGGTAACTTTATTCATGACCTTTTCTCTCTTTGGTGAATCAAAATCTAGCATTCTCCTATTGACATCCTTTATTAGGAAAACCCTCTGTGAAGATGATATATTTAACCTTTGTATTTTCATTTTTAATATTTATTAGATAACTGCCACTTGCAAGCATACTGAAATAAAATCTGTTAATGTTGATTTTGAGCCTACTTTTACAAATGTTGGACACATGCATCATTTTAAAGATTATATTATATGTGTCATATTAGGGGTAAAAGTGAATACTGAAGAAATAAAGAAATTATTACAATAAAACTGAATCAAGAAAAAATAAGCTTATCACTTTTGTAATTTGGACCTTTGAATCTTTTTTTAGGGGACTCAAGAAATAATAGTTCAGTTGAAGACCAAAAACACCTGGCTTTATTGGTTATGGAGACCTTGACAGTGCTTCTTCAAGGATCAAACACAAATGCAGGTAATTTAAAAAGCTATAAGCAAATACTTTGGGAGATTACCACTGGTTACATCTTCTGTGGTGATTCTTCCTTCTGAAATCTTCCTGTCACTTAAGAGAAAAAACTATTGATTCAGTTTGGTACCCATCATGTTCCTAAAAATTCAGTACTTTACTTTTGACCATTAGCAGTACCTTGATGACAAAACATATGACATTGTTACTATTTCAAAATGATGTTTAAATTGCTTTTTATAGTGTCTTCTGTTTAAAGTATTCTTCTAATTTTTTACTGGTACACTCTTACTCAAGTAAGTTGCTATTTAATTTTTTCCTAAAATATTTTCTTTACACAGTGATTTAAAAAATATATTTAGTACTACAAGTTAGAGTATTATAATGTTACGACCTTCAGAAAATACTGAAAAATGATTCTCTAATAAAACGTAACCTCTCCAAGGTTAATTAACTTTACTAAATATTTTGTTTAATTTTGGTCTCTATTTCTCTTTTATCCTTTTCTACCTGTCATTAACAGATAGGCCAACTATATTTATAAAATATCACTCTTGCATTTTAAAAAAGATTACTTGAGATTTTAATTAACATCAAACAACTCTCAGGTAATAAGGTCAGTGCAACTTCAAAGGAATAATGAGGGGAAAATGAGTTCAGATTAGTAGGCTGGGCCCAAATCATAGGGAGCTTTTTAGGCCATGGTAAGGAGCTTGAATTATATTTTAAGTGTTATGGAAAGCCAGGGATGAATGAACCCCATGCACTTGCATGACTGCCTGAATGCAGAGAAATTCAGCATTCATCATGTTTTAAATATATTGTGTATCCCAGGTACCATGCTAGCTAGGTGTTAGAATAACACCTAGATGCCAAGGTAAGATCGTTCTTGCTCCCCAGGAATTAGAATCTAGTGAAGAAAATGTAGACACATAATTATAAAAGTAATTAGTTTAATACAACTTTGGCAAATGCCAAGACTTGAATGAATTTAACAGGTAATTGAAGCAATGAGTATGATGACTTTAAATTGATACTGTAGTAACATTTTGTCTATGGCATAATGCATAATCTTATTTCCACTAACTAGGTTTAGTTAACTGAGGTACTCAGAAACATAATAAAGATACACTAACAGGAATTTGCTTTGCAAATTAACTTTCCTTGAGTAGACCTAGAAGTTGCACAGGAAGAGATTGGACAATTGGAGAGCTTACTCTGTGTGACTAAAAGTCACTTAGTACATCTCCCAAAGTGCCAAACACTTTCATACAATTCTTTTCAGTTTTTCTCTTCCTAATAGGAAAGAGATTACTAGCTCTGTGATGTTAGGCACAAAGCAGTGCTTTACTCACAGTTTAAGTATTAAATAATATTAGCCATTATGATTATCTAGTGGGTCCTTACTGACAACCGGGAGGTAACTAAACAGGCCTTCAGGTAATGAAAGGCTGTCACAAATTCCATGTGCTGAATCTCGAGCACATGGCTTAGACTGACTTCATGATCATACAATTTTTATGAAGTTAGCAAATAGAAAGCCACTAAGCAGAGAGGGCAGTGTCTGCTATAGCAGAATACACTGTTTCAGTGAACGTTTATTGAAACACAGGAGAAAATCCAATAGTCATGAAAGACCAAATATAAATAATAATAGTAAGACTGTTTGTTATAAACCATAATAGAGATATAAACAAGATGTCCTAAAAATGTAAGGGATAGAAGAATTACTTAGAGGAAATACTAATTAGTCATTTCAATCACTGGGCCCATTTTTTTAATACTGGAGGATGATATTAATATTTGATGTGAGAACAGTATCACTTGTGAGCAGGATCACAGGCTTACAGAGCTGGGCTGTGTAGGCATACATCCTTTTCTGTTGCTTACTAGCTGTATGACTTTGACTGCCTTACTTCTATATGGTAGGGGATGAGTATTAAGTAAGTCAATCTGTGTAAAGGCTTTGGAGCAGTAACAATGACACATGCTTTCTGTTACAGAATTTGTCACTTTTTGTTCTTATGCTCTACCTATGCAACAAAACATGTTGGTCCCTTGTAATTTTTCCCATGGTGGAATAATTTATTCCTTTTCTTTCTTGCTACTATTTTGGAAGCTATATTCATTTAAATTTCCTTTATTTAGGCTGTTGTTCCTCTGAAAGCCTTTTACATAAGTTGATTACAATATAGAGTCTCCTGGGGTTTACCTAAGAGACTTCTGAATATTCTAGATTTTGAGAGCTTGGGCATGGTGAACATATCACGGCATTAATCTTGCATTAAGAAAATGTAGAGAAAATTTGCGTATACCTTTGCTGACAACCTGCTGTGCAAATTTGTATTGTAATTTAAAAGGTGAAATCATTGGGTAGGTTTTATTTACATTATTTTGTGTTACTTTACGAAAAATAATTGAATGTTAATTTATCTGACTTGTCTCAGAATATTTTAAAGTAGCCATTATTGGACTTTTTTTCCTTCCTTCAAGGAATTTTTCGAGAATTTGGAGGTGCAAGATGTGCACATAATATAGTAAAGTACCCTCAATGCCGGCAGCATGCCCTGATGACTATCCAGCAGCTGGTGCTCTCTCCAAATGGGGACGATGACATGGGCACTCTCCTGGGGCTAATGCATTCAGCCCCACCGACGGAATTGCAGTTGAAGACTGATATTTTAAGGGTAAGTTTGATAAATGTGTTTCCCCTCTTTTACTACTAAAATCTGTGGTTATTTTAAAATGATCTATATTTAAGTTAGAGGCAGGGAAATTTAAAAAATCAAAATTACCCAGAAAACTTCACAACTTTGTACACATTAGGAATTTGGAAAAACTCCAGTCATTTATGTCTTTCAGTATATATTTAACTTACTGCTGATAAACCTTTGCAGTAATTATCTTGACTTATTGGAACTCTTAAATTAAATATTAGTGAAGTATAGGATCTTAATAAATACTAAATATATATATTTTCTGTTCAATTGAATTCACTCATAGTGTTATGCATCTGTGAAATGAAATGCTAGATTTGACATTATATACACATGCATGCATATATGTATGTATGTAAGTAATGGATATCCTAGTAGATATCAAACAATATACCAGAAGTTTTACATATGCTTTTATCATTTACTCCTTAGCAATATTGTAAAGTAAGTAGCCCCCTGTTTTGCAGATGAGAAAACTTAGGTTTAAAGAAATATATAACGTATATTGTTTACGTAAGTGACTTTTAGTTAGTAGAACTGACCCCCAGATTTCAATACCCATTTTATTTCCACAGCACCATTGTTTTACACAGACTTATACACTCACATTCTCTCATATTACTGAAATCATTGATACTGTAAGAAATGATATGTAAGAAATTTTTAGAATCAAAATATAATCAAATGTTTCACTTTCATTTAGAAGTGAATTTAGTAATGCAAGTAAGGTGTAATGGAAAAGTAAAGACTATTAAATATTAAATGATATATTTTAAAAAATTCCAAGTTCCAGATATAATAGTAGCTAACATTTATTGACTGCGTTCTATTAGTACTATTGTATGCATTTATGTGCATCTACTTATTTAATCCTTATGATAAAAATAAATACTATTAGTGTCCCTGCTTTACATATTACAAACTGAAACACAGACTGGTTAAAAAATTTTCCCAAGTTGTGTATGCCTAGTAGGTAGAGGAGCCTTGATCTGAACCCATGTAGTCTCTTTATAAAGCTGTGCTTTTAACTTATGTGCGGTGAATAATAGTTGTTTTAATAAAAAGAGACATAGCCTTCTCTTTTTGTGACTAAAAACCTGCTCTTGGATTTAAATAATATCTGAGTAAAGTGAGAGAAGTCCATTAAAATTTATGTTCTTTAATTTATTGATTGACGCAAGGTTTCTAAATACAATTTTCCATTATAAGGATTCAGGCCTCCTTGGTAAAATGCTTGATTCCAGGACTAGGGCAGAGAAAGAAACAAAATAAGCCTAAAACATTTCAGTTAGCCTTTAAAAAGTAAAGAAGAGATCAAAGAAAATAATTAAGTACAATCAAACAAATAAATGAGAGAAAAGGAAAATCTCTTATTTATAGTCAAAAGTCAAAGAAAATCACCATTATGAACTATCATAGTAATAATTGGTTCAGGTAAAATTCATCACTGGCTACTAAAGACAGTAGATGAAAGTTTTAGAAATGAAGGGATTTTTGCGTAGTCTTAAATTGTGTCCTCAAAAGATATTTCTTAATTTCGAGTGCTAAAATATTAGCTTTACAGTGGACCCTACCTTAACTAAATGATCAGCATTAACTTTGCCAGTGATGGACAAATAAACAGCATACACCTCCTGATATGAAGCACATAGAAAAATTCATCTCATTTTTGTAGTTTTTCCTCCCAAAAGTATATAATATGAATCTGATTATTAGAAAACATCACATAAATCCTAATAGGAGAACATTCTATGAAATAACTGGCCTAAACTCTTAAAAAAAAATGAAATGAAAAATGACTTAGGAACTGTTCCAGAAAGTAAAGAGGTTGAAGTGACTACTGAATGTAGTACATGAACTTGAATTTTCCTTTGTTATGGAGAATATTATTGGGATATGGAAAAAACACAAGATCTGTAGATAAAATAATTGCATTATTTCAATGTTAATTTTCTATTTTGAGCATTGTACTGTGAGTAGTAAGAGAATTCTATTTTTTGAAAAACACACTGAAGCTTTTAGGGGAAAAGGGAAGTGGAGAGAGAGAAATTAAGTAATATGGTAATTTTTCAAGAATCCGAATGAAGGATATCTGTGAATTCTTTCAACTGATTATGCAGTTTTTCTTCAAGTCTAAAATGACATTAAAATAATAACAGACAAACCAGTGTGTTTAACCTTGCTTGCTTCCAAGGCCCTTGTGACCCGATCTCCCTCTCCTCTGACGACTTCTACTAGTACTCTCACCTGTGGATGAGGAAGACATTATTTTTCCTCTACCTGCTGAGTTCTTAGCTAGGACAGACTGGTGTTACAAAAGACAAATTAACAAGAGAAAAACAAGCAGAAGTTTATTAACATGTGTACCTCATGTGTGCATGGGAGACAACTAGGGAAAGATGACTAATTCTCAAAGAGGTGGCTTAGAACTCCATTTTATATGGTAGTCCCCCCATATCTTCAGGGAAATACATTCCAAGACCCCCAGAAATGTCTGAAACTGCAGATAGTATGGAACCCTATATATACTATGTTTATACCTGTGATAATGTCTAATTTATAAATTAGGCACAGTAAGAGATTAACAACAATAACCAATAATAAGATAGAATAATTATAACAATATGCCAGTGTCCCTACTCTTGTGCTTTGGTGCCACTATTAAGTACAATAAGGGTTATTTGAACACAAGCACTGGGAAACCTCCACAGTTGCTCTGATAACCGAGACTATACTCAGTGACTAACGGGCAGGTGGCTTATACAGTATATGTACACTGGACACGGGGATGAGTCACAGTGGTGTGGGGCAGTGTGAGATTTCATCATGTTACTCTGAACGATACACAATTTAAGACTTTTGAATTGTTGTTTTCATTCAATATTTTCAGGCCAAGTTTGAGCACAGGTAACTAAAATGAAGGAAAGCAAAACTGCAGAGAAGGGGGACCACTGCGTAGCATTCTCCACAAAGAACCGTACATTTTTAGAGAAATGATGACATAAAGAGAAAGGACTCTAGGGATATCTAATTGTGGGAAGGCAAATAAATGGTAGATAAAGAATAGTTGGTAGTTTGTTTTGTGCATTTATTTGCTGTCTCCAGGCTGAGAAGGGTCTGACTTCATCAAATAGGGAATGGCAGAGAGTTTTCTTATATCTACTTCTTCTCAGTTGCCTTCAACTGAAAATAATCCTTATGCCAAAGTGGCATCTTTTGAGGTGGCATATACTAGTTTCCTACATGCCCATTTCAGCCACAGACATTACAGGAGTTATTACTTCTATTTTCTTTTACTTTTATTCAATTAAATGCTTCATTGGTAATGAAAAAATAGCATTTCTTTCTTTATGCTGTTATATATTTCATCATGTTTTGATGGTGTATAATGACAATTTTGAATATGCATCTTAAAAGCAAGATTAATCTCACCACAATTTATCTCTTAGACAAAAAGGATATCCACATGAATGTCAATATTTGAAGAACATTTTGTATTTGAAGGAATTGTTGGGAGAATATAGATGGCGTCAAAAGATGCTAAGGTTGCCAACTTTTTTAACATACCATTTTCTCCTCTTTTGGTACCTTATTAATTGGATTTTTAAAATATTGGTAAGCCAACAAGAAGTAGTTGACTGACCCATAATTTTGAGGCAGTGCTCTGGTTAATGTTAGTAACTGATTCTCAGGCTGGAAGAGGGCAGTAGAGGGTCGTGATATTTTGCATTTACAGATTTCCAGGGTATAAATACTCGCATTGTGGCCCATTCAATCAACTAATGTGCCACTGAATGTAGACTGGAAAGAGATGCACAGTAGTACACCATTATATAGCATTTCCTCATGCAGATATGCAAAAGCATAGATAATAGTAAAACTCAGAAAATAATTAGAAACTGATGAGTTTTGAGTATTACTTTTGTCTTTAAAATATTTAGTTGTAAATTTATTACTTAATTTTAAATTATGATTGTACGTTTAACAACTGACTTACAAAATTCCTGAAAATACAGTACTTGACCTCTTGAGAGCTGGTATGAGCTAGCTCTGGCATTCTGCTTTGAAGGGATAAAGTAGTGTTGTGTGCCAGTAGGGAAAATTTGGGTTCTCAGTTTCAATTTCCATTTTTATTTCATTCAGAATTGCCTCTTAGTTCCTCCATTCAACTGACATATACCACAAACCTATGTAATTTAATTTGTAATTATTTATACGCAAACCTGACATTCCATGACATGTCATGGAAATTCTCCTGATGCACAAATTTGAATTGTATGAATTGTATTTATGCAAATATAAATAATATATAGCTGATTTTGTCTTATTAACCAAGCAGCCTCTAGATCTCATTGCAACTTTGGTGTTTGCTACTCGTCATCATTTATTGGTGTAAGTGGGAAGTTACATTATTCATGGTATTTGAAATTTTTCAAATACTGAGATTGTGCTGGGATAATGTCAGAGCGCCAACAGATACCAATTTTGAGGAAATAGGAGGTAGGCCTGTCCAGAAGTACATAATATAAATTATTGGACTAAAGATTCATAAGCAGCAGTTTTTCTAACCTCAGTCATAATTCTAACCAGTGATAGCATTTTGTACATGTTACTTTAACTTTGAACTCACCCCTCCTCATCTATAAAATAATACTTGTCATATTTTTCTCCCAGTATGTTTTTGAAAATTGATGACAGTGATAGGCTTATATGCCAGGCACTTCTCTTAAGTGTTTTTACATGTATTTCCTTTGAGGCTAGTTATTGTTGTTTCCATTTTACATAAGAGGAAACTGTGACACAGAAAGGTTAAGTAACTGGGATGGTTAAATGCTTTTTAATGTTGGAGTCGGAATATGACCCCAAGCATTCTGAGTTCAGCCGTCTTCAGGCTATGTTATAAGGAGTGTGTGTGTTTGCACACACGCATACGTGTGTGTGTGTTGGTTAAAAAGTCTTTTGTTAATATGAGATATTTTAAGTATTAATACAGTTTATTAAATTTGACAATATAGGGAAACTATATTGTTACCAGATGCTAAAATGGAAATTTATTGATTAAAGACTATTGGAAGGAGTACATTGTTTCTATATTTTATTTACATACATATTGCATATTTTCTGTCTTTTAAAATATTAACGCATATATATGAACAATGAAATCTTCATAACTTCTGAAGCAGTGTATGTCAAAAGGTGACTAATATATTAATACAGGTTGAGCATCCCTCATCCAAAAACCTGAAATTCAAAATGCTACAATCTTTTTGAGTGCTGACAAGTGGAAAATTCCACACCTGACCTCATGTGATGATAAGTTGCATGAACAAAATTATTTAAAATACTGTATAAAATTACCTTCAGGCTATGTGTATAAGGTATATATGAAACATACATGAATTTTATGTTTAGATTTGGGTCCCATCCCCAAGATAACTTACTGTATATGTGCAAATATTCCAAAATCTGAAACTTTTCTGGTCCCAAATACTTTAAATAATGGATACTCAACCTGTATGTAGCCTTTTCATTCTTCAGATACCATTAGAAATGTGTGAGATCTTTTAATAAAATGACTTTTTTCAAATGCAATGATTGGACAGATTAGAAATTATATCTTAAGTAATAGTAAATACCCATTGTGCTACAATTAATGAAACAGAGGGCAAAGGAGTCCACTGTATCCATAAAAAAGATTTCAGATTGCTGTTTGGGGCATAATGTCATGATTAAGTGCAGGAGTAGGGTAATTAGACTGCCTAGGTTTAAATTCTACCTTTATTATTATATAAGTTGTATAGTCTTTGGAGAGTTATTTTACCACATTGGGCCTTAATTCCTTATCTATAAAGTGGAAATAATAATAGTACCTTACACACAGGATTGTTGAAAGGATTAAATAAGATAGTGCATAAAAGTACCTAGAATGCCTAGTACATAGCAAGTACCTGATAAAATATTAGGTGATTTTGTAATGTGTTTTTTAAAATCATAAGCTGGCCAGGGCAGTGGCTCATGGCTGTAATCTCAGCACTTTGGGAGGCAGAGGTGGGTGGATCACTTGAGGCCAGGAGTTTGAGACTAGCGTGGCCAATATGGTGAAATCCCATCTCTACTAAAAATATAAAAAATTAACTGGGCATGGTTGTGCGTGCCTGTAATCCCAGCTACTCAGCAGGCTGAGGCAGGAGAATTGCTTGAACCCAGGAGGTGGAGGTTGCAGTGAGTCAAGATGGCACCCCAGGACTCCAAGTTGGGTGATAGAGCATGACTCTGTTTTTGTTTTTGTTTAAAAATATATATATATCATAAGCTAAGTTAAAATTATGACAGTTCAGAAAGTAAATATTTGATTTACTTATGTACTTCAGGTTTTCTTTCTTAAAGCTTACAGCTGTTTTGGGAAAGATCATACTTTCAGCCCTCAGGCTTCAGTTCATTTTGGAAAAGAGAATGTTTAATAAGTCTTCTGAAGTGAATCTTCTTTCTAAAGAATGAATGTGGTCACTTTATAGGAGACAAAAGACCTCAGATCTTGGCTGCCCCGACCATCTCTCTGATCCCTTCTAGAATTAATCAGTTTCTATACACATAGTCATAAGTTTTCATGATTGTGTAAAACTAGATTAGAAGATGTATTTTACTTACTTTGTAAAGTCACTGAATTCATTGATGTCATAATCAATTAAAGACTCTGGAAAAGCTCTTCAACCAATATTTGGATATAGCTTTATTCTATCAAAGAAATATGTGATATTGTTTCCTAAAATTACCTTCAGCATTTAATGTGACATTTTTTAATTAGCAAAATATTTGATATGCTTTATAGGACCGTTTATTGGGTAAATTTTACAAGCATGTCAGATTCACAGAATGTACAACCTCCATATACATGCTAGTGGTTTGTTTTTTTAATTACGTGTATTTTCATTTGTTTTTTTCTTTTGTCTCCTGTAGGCCCTCCTGTCGGTCCTTCGAGAAAGCCATCGTTCAAGAACAGTTTTTAGGAAAGTTGGAGGATTTGTGTACATTACATCCTTGCTCGTTGCTATGGAGAGATCTTTGAGCTGTCCACCCAAGAATGGCTGGGAGAAAGTGAACCAGAATCAAGTATTTGAACTTCTTCACACTGTGTTCTGCACGTTGACTGCAGCAATGCGCTATGAGCCAGCCAACTCTCATTTCTTCAAAACAGAGATTCAGTATGAGAAGTTGGCAGATGCTGTTCGATTTCTTGGCTGCTTCTCAGACCTAAGAAAAATAAGCGCCATGAATGTCTTCCCCTCAAATACACAGCCATTTCAAAGACTTTTAGAGGAAGATGTAGTCTCAATAGAAACAGTGTCACCCACGTTACGGCACTGCAGTAAACTTTTTATTTATCTTTACAAAGTAGCCACAGATTCTTTTGACAGGTATGGCTCTGCTCTGTCCTCTGAATTAAAGGGTGTATACTAAGCATGACTTCAACGTTAAGACTTGAATTATGAGTTAATCCCAAAGAATATGAAAGTAGATGAATGTTTTCTCCTGTTTGTTTGAGGTGTATCACTTTATTTTTGAATATTACTCTTGCTCTGGTATTGTTTTTTTAGCACGGAAGCCTGTGTGCTATTTGTAAATTCAGGTTCAATTAGTTCTCATTGCAGTTACTGGAACAGATTCTATGAAGTTTCCTTTAATGATCGTGTTTACTATTGTCTTTTTTCTTTTTAGCCTTAAAAGGGGCATCTGGACTTACTGATATGTGTTATCAACAGAACATCATTATGATTATTCTTATTTCCAGACACATACTCCATCATTCTCTACATTTCATACTCCTCAAAAAATGATGTAGTTCCCAAAGAGAGATGTCAGTGTCTTGAACCATCAAGTTCAAGAGGCCATCAGACTCAGTATTTACTCATTCCTTTATGAAATAAGTACTTAACAAAACCTGCTGCATGCCAGGTCACTGTGCTAGGCATTGAGGATTCAGCTCTGTACAGGGCTGTCTTAGTCCTTGTTGTCTTTTAGCTAAAATATAGACACATAAATAAACAATTACTTATAGTGTGACAAATTCTACAATGGGGAAATATAGGGTTCTCGGAGATTGTAGGAGAGCCACTTCATCTAGATCACTTATTTTCAGTGCTTCAACTGTGTTTTCAATGAAGATGTCACTTTGAAAATAATACTTCTAATTTATGCCCCAAGCGTTATTGCTTTTAACAGTTACCATAGTTTTACTACCTAAAATAAATGAACTGCCCTCATAAATAGACCATGTAACTCCACTGGACAGAGCTTATAATAGGTTTTGTGTCCTTTTCTGTGGAATATCTGCTTTGAAGTATCAACTGAGATATTTCTTCCTTCTTAACAAGATTTCTTAGTCCTCAGTATTTACATTTAAAAATCTAAACAACTATGACAAAAATTATAAAAATTTTTTTTCTTTAAACTTCTGCTTTTCCCTATCTCGAAATAAAATGCACACATATGGTTAACTTATAGGAAACACAGGACAGTGTAGTGTTCTAGGAATGAGCTATATAAATTTGTGTATTCAGATTCAACCTCTTTTCCCTTGATTTCTTCTTATCCTAGTTAGAATATGTCATTTTTAGTCACTGTCAAAAATAGGGCCTAGAGCACCCTGTTTAACAGATGTGTTAAATGTTAACATGAATGGAATAAGCATCTGCCGTGAGCATGCTTTTCTGTTTCATTCAGTGCATGTGTTGTAGTCTTGTTCCTTGTTCCTGCTGAATATGGAGGATGTTCCTTATTAAACTTTTACTGGCATTTCTTGTGAAACTAACCAACTGCCAACCTGGTGTTCTCTTCTTCTAACCTCTCTAAACCACCCTGTCTGTTTTGTGTCTGTAGTCGTGCAGAACAGATCCCTCCTTGCCTGACAAGTGAGTCTTCTCTCCCCTCTCCTTGGGGTACACCAGCTTTGTCCAGGAAAAGGTACTGATCATATAAGAGAAGTCAGTCTCTATTTGTGTGGGGTTTCTTTTTTTCTGTGCTTATTTATGTTAACATGGTGATTGTGTTTTGTGATTTCAGTTTTGTTTTTTTTTAACTTTTGGGTTTTGGGGGGTGTTTTTAGGTTTTAAAAATACCAATTTTTCTTATATACATGAGAGTAAAATGTGTTGATGCTATGAAACTATGAAGGACATATAATTTTGTCATCCAACTTTTTTATACTAAACTACACATTTTGGTTATAGAAAAAGCATGTCTTTTATTAAAAATAAGTTAGAAAAGTGGACTTAATGTCTCTAAGTAGAGTACTTTTCCACTTTTTTTATTTTTCTTTTTTTTAATTATTATTTTTTACTTTAAACGTTGGGATCATTCTTTGGTTTTTACTATTATTCCAAAACGAATTTCATAGCATTGGAAGGAAATGTGTATTTTCTCCATCAGATTCAACCAATTGAAGTATGTTGCTGTTATGAAAAATGCTCACAGCTAAACTTTGAAAAAGTTAATAAAAAACCCACCCCAATACTTTGATCAGTTCTTTGTAAATCTCTAAGCTGATCTAGTTGGTCTTTTCAAAACTACCTTTAAAAAAATTCTACTCAAGTTTTTAAAAACTGCAGTTGATTGACGGAAGTATAGTTAAGATCCACATAAGATTACATTTGCAGCCCAACCATCAAATGATTATGGTCTGCAGTTGGCCCCAAATACTTCATTCTTTCTCCTGTTTTCCTCATAACCAAAAATAAGTCCTTAACTCTTACATTAATATTCTTTCATTGCGGCTTTTAAAAAATGAATCCCAAGGTGCTGCTATATTGTTGTTTTAATCTTATTACTATTGTTCAGATTTTGAAATTCGAAGACAGATGGAGTTAGTACATCAAAAGTATTTGTTATGGATTCTGTATTTCAACATGTTTGCATAGTAATATTAGGTATATGAAAAGATGCAATTTCCTTTTTCTCTTAAATTTACACTTATAGCTTACTTTGCACAGCAAACCGTGGCATAGTTCAGAATAGTCTTAAATGAATATAGGGTTGTTCAGTATATTTGTGCTTAAAAACTGCAATTTCTTTTTTAAAAAAAGAGCTCTTCCTAATTCGAAGAATGATAAACTAGGTAAATTCAAGTTGATATCATGTGTTTTTCTGTTGCTAAAATGGTCGAGGTAAAAAACAATGTGTGTTTGAAAATTTGTGTTTGCTCATGAGCCCTAGAAATTACTAAATGTTAGAGAAATAATTTCAATTAGTAAATAGTTTAAATTACTAAAAATCACAATTTAAAAATATGGTGATTATGTCATAATGAGTAATGCCTTAAAATTTGCTGTTTAAAAACATTTAGTCCTTTTTAAGTATTAACCAAATACCACAAAATAGAAATACACAGATTAAAAGGATACTTAAAAAAATACATCAGGGCCAGTTGCAGTGGCTCACGCCTGTAATCCTAACATTTTGGGAGGCCGAGGCGGGCGGATTGCCTGAGGTCAGGAGTTCAAGACCAGCCTGGCAACACAGTGAAACCCCCTCTCTACTAAAATACAAAAAAAAAAAAAAAAAAAAAAGCCAGCATGGCAGTGTGCGCCTGTAATCCCAGCTACTCGGGAGCTGAGTCAGGAGAACTGCATGAACGCAGGAGGTAGAGGTTGCAGTGAGATCACTCCACTGCCCTCCAGCCTGGACTACAGAGTGAGACTCCATTTCCAAAAGTACATCAGAACTTTCTATTTATTTAAATGGTAATTTGACAAAGAGAAAACAGCATTTTATTTTTATTCTTAAAGAGTTACTTATGGCCTTAAATCAAAAACATATTGTCATCATTTGCAGTGTAGCTCCATGTAGAGATACCAGGTCTTTGACTTAAGGGAAGACTGTCACTAAATCAGTAAAGCTAGTTGATTGAGCCCTAATCCGTGTGAATTCTCCATGATCCTTACAAGTTGACATTCCCTCAAGGACAGAAAGCTCCTGATACTGTTCATGCTAATACTAAGATCATTGTTGACATTTTCAGGTTGCCATTCTATTCAGCTTGCATACATTTTGCTCAGCGGTAAGAATCATAAGCTAGTAAAGAATATAATGTTTTTACTTCACAAATTCAAGTCTAGTAACTTGAAATTAGAATTTAAGTCACACTATTTCTAGAAACTCTCAACAAATTACATCAGCTTATAGACATCTTTTTCTTGTAGCAAAACATATTGGTTTTGTTGGCAAAAGGATAAACCAAAATTTAACTGTGTTTTTATGGCTTGTGGAACACTCTCAGATGCTAAGGATGTTTTGAACTTGTGATACTTGTCTGACATGTAGTATCCAGGAGATTTTTCTCTAATTATTTTAAGAATTGGGGGAAAATGAACTAGCTGACTTTATATTTGGAAAATTAAAACTCATAACCTTTTTCATTGTTCATTATTCAGAAGGAATAATAGAACAGAATTATAGCTGAACAGTGTTCAATCAGAGTTAGAAGAAGTGAATACAAAATAATAATCAGAACTCTACAGAATATGACTGCAGTGGAGCAAAAGGTGACAAGTACTTGTTATCCTTCAAACATGGGATCCATTATTTAGTGCCTCTACACACCTGATAAGTTAAGCAAAGCAGATTCAGAATTTAAATATTATGTATTCCCCGGAGAGGTGGATGAATCTTAAATATATATGAGAATTTAGGTTGAAATATTAAATAGCAACCAAATTATGAAATGTAATTTTATCCTATCTTTGGAAATGTTTAGTTCTTGCTTGGGAATTAACCATTTAATGAGCTTACCGTAATTCCAGAATTTAAAAAGTGATACCTACGGTGATACCTAGATGACTTAATCAGAATTAATTTTGTATAATACCTGTTGTAATACACCTAATTTTAGTTAATAAATACCGTGTTTTAGACATCAGCAATGTTTGCAATTTTTTCTGGTTTGAAAACAATGAATGTAATTCCTTTTTCAGAATATTGTTTTCCTAGATTAAAAAAAGTACTACTGTAATAATTGTATACAGGTTGAGTGTTTCTTGTTCAAAACACTTGGTACCAGTATTGTTTTGATTTCCAGCTTTTTGGATTTTGTAATATTTGCAATATATATAATGAGATATCTGTGGGACCCAAGTCCAGACACAGAATTTATTTATGTTTCATATACATCTTATACAAGTAGCCAGAAGACAATTTTATGTAATATTTTTAATAATTTTGTACATGAAACAAAGTTTTGACTCTGTTTTGACTCTGATCCATCATATAAGGTCAGATGTGAAATTTTCTACTTGTGGCATCATGTGGGTGCTTAAAAAGTTTTGGATTTTGGAGCATTTCAGATTTCAGATTTTTGGATTAGGGATACTCAACCTGTGTTAGTAAAGAGTTCAGTGTCCAAAGATATAAAGATTTCTTCCTGAGTGTATCAGTAATTTAAATCCAAATCTCATCAAATCTGTCAATTTAGAAATGATTTTGGAAGGCCTATAACTAAAATAGACAATTAGAATCTATGCATATGTGTGTGTATACAATGAAAACATTTTTAATGAAATTTTGGAATTCAGTGGTTATTTCTGATACATGCTAGGTAAATTATGAATCTGTTTTCTAGACGGATCAAAATATTTAAAATAATAAAGGGAGCAATATAGGAGTAGGATAACTGTTGGTAATACACATTTTGAAATATTTTTCTTAGTAAGTTTAGAAATTAAATCTTTTTGAATGAAAAATGGCAGAATACAGGGAGTGAAAACATGAATGGGTAAAGGACATGCTGACTTTTAAATAAACTAGGAGAGCCTATGCGCCTTTTTATAAGTAAAGCTGAACATTTTCCTAGAATCCCTGTTAAAAAGAGAACGGTATTTTTTTTTAAACCATGGCAGTGCCAATTCTTTGCTACTAAATCACTGACGTAAAGCATCTGTTTCCCAAGCTGCTCTTGTCCCAGAAAGCTAAAACTGCATTGCTCTCTGTGACAGAGCTCAGCATTAGGCAAATTATGCTGAGACCAACTCATTGGAACAAAGAGTTCCCATAGGCTGAAGCCACAAGCATCTGTTTCTTAGTGCCAAGATGCAAAATGTGCAAAATTCATGAATTGTAGATGAGTAGTATGAAATAGAAAGTAGAGATCATTGATGAGAAGAAATGCGTACATTCAGGACATGGCTGGGTTTTCTAATTCACAGAAACTTGTTCTGTAAATTGTCTTCAAGTTTTTAAAAGTTGCAATGAATATTTTCAGTGGTAGTGAGGATAAATGCAGAAAATGAAAGCAGTTCCAAATAAGCTAAAGGAAAACTCCCACAATGCCAAATATATTTATTCTTGGATAGCCTAGCCTCTGAGACAACCCTGACTCAGTTGACCCCGTTAGTGTTACTCATGCACTAAGGAAAGGTTAAAACACATATAGGTAATTTCAAAAGATAAAATCTCCTTGAGGGAATTAATTTAACTTGATCTCTCATCACATATTATTGGAATTGTCATCTTCCTAGAGCTTTGAATCACTATGATTGTACCTGTTCTTTACATCTTCTGGTATAGGTGTCATTTTTTAATCAAACAATCCATACAGTAAGTCAGTAAAAGTAGAAATCATATAAAGACTATGAATAATGGATAGTTACATGGTCTGCACACATCCACCCACACACATGCAGACACATACACATATCAACTTGAGTTGATAATATATTCCTTTTTTTCTATCCCAACCTTAAGTTGTTTTCTAACAAGGCTTTTTTGGTTATCAGTGGATGAAAGTAACCGAAGAGGAATAGAATGTGATTGGAATTCAATACCAAATTTACCCTTTCGTTTTTTTATAGGCATGTATATCATTCTGTTTCAACTCCCCCTGTTTACCCTCCTAAAAATGTTGCTGACCTGAAACTACATGTGGCAACTTCATCTCTCCAGACTTCTGATGCAGTCATCATTCATCCTGGAGCCATGCTTGCCATGCTGGACCTACTGGCCTCCGTTGGGTCAGTGACACAGCCAGAAGTAAGCTTGGATATGTTAGTTCCTTCCCATCTGTAATGAAATGAATGAAAGGACGTGAGTGCAATTATATGAGCTACGGGGTTGAGGAGAAAGTTAGTATTACATACTAAAGTAGCTGGAAAAAAAAAGGATTTTTTAATTTGAGTGTTACCTTTCATGATGAATGGTAGATATATATGTTTTAGAATCCAGTTCATTCGTTACAAAGGCAACCAAGGTGGTTTCTTCTGATACTAGAATAATTCTCTTTCTCCTTGTAAATCCTGCTCAGCAGTGGACATTGCTAATGAATAATACAGAAGGAAAAATGACTGAAGATACTACATTGAGGCTATTTGTCTGTTTTGACTTGTTGCACTCAAGAGTTTGGGTGAATTGGAGTTTGGGTGGTGATTTTTATTAAAATGTTATGTGGTCTCTAAGGCCTAAAGTGTCACAGATGTAAACAATGGGCTTTCCTTTAAACTAGTTATCTGCCCACCATTAAGAAGACTTTGTCCCTGCTATTTCTATAAAAATAGAACTACTTTTAGTCATACAGTTATGTAATATACAAAAGTCTAAAGAGAATAGAATCCAGCTGCCTGTATTTCTCGCAAAATTAAAATAGGACATGTTTGCCTAACCTGTTCTGGAATTGCTATATTGCTCTAAGCCAGTTACTTAATTTATCTGAATGTATTTGGAAGCATATAGAGACTTCATGTTAAAAGGTATGCTTCTGGCCGGGCGCAGTGGCTCACGCCTGTAATCCCAGCACTTTAGGAGGCCAAGGCATGTGGATCACGAGGTCAGGAGATCGAGACCATCGTGGCTAACACGGTGAAACCCCGCCTCTACTAAAAATACAAAAAATTAGCCTGGCGTGGTGGCGGGCACCTGTAGTCCCAGCTCCTCGGCAGACTGAGGCGGGAGAATTGCTTGAACCCGGGAGGCGGAGGTTGCAGTGAGCCGAGAGCCGAGATCACACCATTGCACTCCAACCTGGGCGACAGAGCAAGACTCTATCTCAAAAAAAAAAAAAGTATGCTTCCGCCAGGCGTGGTACTAGAACTTGGGAGGCTGAGGCAGGTAGATCGCCTGAGTTCAGGAGTTTGAGACCAGCCTGGCCAACATGGTGAAACCCCATCTCTACTAAAAATATAACAATTAGCTGGGCATGGTGGTGGGCGCCTGTCATCCCAGTTACTTGGGAGGCTGAGGCAGGGTAATCACTTGAACTTGCGAGCCAGAGGTTGCAGTGAGCCGAGACCGAGCCATTGCACTCCAGCCTGAGCAACAAGAGCGAAACTCCGTCTCAAAAAAAAAAAAAAAACAGGTATGCGAAAAGAATTGTCACCTTTCTCACTAAAAATGACCTGACTGTGTGGATTTCTTTGTTGATTTTAGCATGCTTTGGATCTTCAACTTGCCGTGGCAAATATTTTACAATCCCTGGTACACACGGAAAGGAACCAGCAAGTCATGTGTGAAGCTGGTCTTCATGCACGACTGCTGCAGAGGTGTAGTGCCGCACTGGCTGATGAGGACCACTCACTGCACCCACCCCTGCAGCGCATGTTTGAACGATTAGCCTCTCAGGCCCTGGAACCCATGGTATTGAGGTGAGTTCTCTTTCATACTCAAATAATCCACAATTAGTAATGTCAGTTTCTAGAGTCCTTATGATTCCAGAGTTCCTGCCTTAATGGACATATATTCTGTTATCTATGGGCAAAATATAACAAAAATGGACAAAATACTCAAAATATAGCACTTAGAAACAAATAAATGTAGTTATTAGTAATCATTTAGTGTTTCTGTCCATCAGTTATTTCTTTCATTTGAATCTAGCAAGCTCTCCCTTTCCTTTAAAAATAAAGTCATGCATTTACTTTATATTTAATAACTTTTCATATGTAAGAAGTTTTTAAAGAAATACTTTTTAACTTTTTAATTTGAAATAATAATAGATTCACCATAAGTTGTGAATATAGATCCAAGAGTTTTCCTGTGCCCTTTGCCCATTTTTCTCCAGTAGTTACACCTGACATAACTATACTACAGTATCCAAACCAAAAAATTGATATTGGTATGATGTATTTATGTGCACATACAATTATCTGTTATTGTATCACATGTAGATTCATGTAATCACCACACAATTACGATGTCACAAAGATTTCTCTAGTGCTACCTTTATTGTCATACGCACTCCCCTAACCCCAGCATCGTTAGCCCATGGAAAGCACTGATCTGTTCTCCATCTCCATAGTTTTGTCATTATGAACAGGGGTCTCAAATCCCCGAGCTGTGGACCAGTGCTGGTCCATGTCCTATTAGGAACTGGGCTGCGCAGCAGGAGGTAAGCTGTGGGTGAGCCAGCATTTACCGCCTGTGCTCCACCTCCTGTCAAATCAGCAGTGACATTAGATGCTCATAGGAGCGTGAACCCTATTATGAACTGTGCGTGCAGGGGATCTAGTTTGGGTACTCCTTATGAGAATCTAACTAATCTAATACCTGATGATCTGAGGTGGAACAGTTTCATCCTGAAACCATCCCCCACAGCCCATCCATGAAAAAATTGTCTCCCACAAAACCGGTCCCTGATGCCAAAAAGGTTGGGTACTACTGATTTTGAGAATGTTACATAAATGAAGTTATATAGTATGTGATCTTTTGAAATTGTCTCTTCACTAATCATATTGCTCTTGAACTGCACACAAGTTGTTACATGTACCAGTAGTTTTTTCTGTTTGTTACTGAATAATGTTCCATATTATGGATGTATCACAGTTTGTGAATCATTCAAGAAATATATACTTATATATGTGTATTTCTTGAATGATTCATAGATATCTGTCATTTCCTCCAGGAAGCCTCCTGCTTTGAGCCACCCTTCCAAAAGTCTGGGTAGGCTGCCTGTGTATAAACTCTATAACACTGCTATTACAGAACTTATTATATTATAAAATTTCCACGAGCTTTCTTAAAAATGGTTGAAATTTATTTGTAAGTTTTTAAAACTGACTCCAAACTGTGAATTAAAAAACTTTTATGCTGTAAACATTTGTTAAATGGTGTTTTATCAGGCAGTGTTCACAGCCTTTATAATGCCAAGATGAGTGAGATGGACCTACTCACTTCATCCATTATCTTGTAGTTGTACTCACCATCCTAAAGTTTTGAAAATACCATTGAGATTTTCCCCTGATCCTTTTTGGTAATCTGCTACTTAAAAAGTAGAGAAACACAGAGAGAGAGAGAGAGAGACTTTGTCCCATACCTAATGCTACTGTTTTACCAGATAACTTGTATTTCATAGTTAGATAAATAGAATAAGCAATGAAAGTCAACCATTGGGTATGTTCAGTTTTCACAATGAATGAGTTCTCACAAAAAAAAAGTCAAATGATGGTACAAGTACTTTGCTACTTAAAAGCCATAGATTATAAACTAATTGTGTCTAATGTTCTACATGAAAAACTGGCAAACCTAACTTGTAAGCCTTTTTTGTTTCCTGCTATAGGGAATTGGAAATTTAGAGAAGTATTCTACTTTTTTCTTTTTTAACATGATGTTGTAAATGACAGGATATGGAGGGCTCATGCTCTTAAAAAATGTATGGTCTAGTAAAGAATACATGCAGATAAGCAGGAAATGAAAATATTGTTTATTAAGTTTGTAATAGCAGTGTTGCAGAGTTTATATAGGGCAGAGACTTTTGGAAGTGTGACTCAAAGCAGGCTTCCTGGAGGAAATGACAATTAATGAAGTAAAGTACGAGGCCGGGCAGTGTGGCTCATGCCTGTAATCCCAACACTTTGGGAGGCCAACGCAGGAGGATTACTTGAGGTCAGGAGTTTGAAATAAGCCTCTGAATAACATAGTGACACCCTGTTTCTACAAAAAAAAATATATGTATATATACACACATATATATTTTTTATATATGTATATATATTATATATGTATAAATATGTATGTATAAACATATATAAAATATATATTTTATATATATATTATATATATAAATATATAAAAAATATAAAATATATATTTTTTAACTAGCATGGTGGTGTGTGCCTGTAGTCTTTGTTACTTGGGAGACTGAGGCTGAAGGATTTCTTGGGCCCAAGAGTTTGAGATTGCAGTGAGCTGTGATCACACCACCGCACTCCAGTCTGGGTGACAGAGCAAGAGCCTGTCTCACACACACAAAAAAAATTGAGCTGCAATTTTTTTTGCAAAAAAAATTATAAATAAAGAAGTGTAAAGTATGGAAGAGGGTTAATCAGGTGAAAAAGTAAGGGCAAGAATTTTTTCCCCAACAAGAAAGACAAATATGTCTTTCTTCCAGGGTAGAGAAGGAGTACAGCTTTCTTAGGCAGTCAGAAGCTTTACGTATGTCTTTAGTGGAGTTTATGATTGGGGGAAAGACGGGAGCAGTGAAGCTGGAGAGTACAGTAGAAATCATCTGATGTATGGTACTGAATGCTAGCTGTTTTGTGTTTTCAACTATGAGAAATGGACAGCCATGGAAGAGTCTTAAGCAATAGAGTGACACTGTGTAGATTTAAGTTCTTTGAGATACTGACTGTAGTGAAGAATGGATTGAGTTGGGGCAACATTGGTGTCACAGGAGGTAATTAAGACTCTGTTTTAGGAATAGTAAAATGACGTGGTCTGGGTGATAAGAGCAATAATGAGAGAAGAGAGCAGATTCCATATTTTTATGAGTGGAAATAGCAGGATTTTCTAATTTTCTGAATATGGAAAGTTAAAGAAAGGAGAAGGAACAAAAACACATTTCAGTGAGATGTAGAACAAAAGAAAAGCCCTGGGTTTGAATATAAGGTGATGAGTTTGGTTTTAGAAATATTTGAGTTGGGATTCTTCTTAAATATTATTAACTTCTAAAAAAATGAATTTATAAAAATGTGTAGCAGATATATAGCTATATGGTGATTACATGTAAAACTAACACTGTATATGTTTTATTATACTTGCATTTTTTGTATTGTAATTAGTCTGTTGGAATTTATTAAATTCCTTATTTGAAAATGTTTGGTTTATGAATTATAAATATTCTCAAGGAATAACTGTCTAAAAAGCAAATTTTAAAAAAAAGTGGCAGATATATAGCTATATGGTGATTAAATGTAAAACTAACACTATATTGTTTTATTATACTTTGCATTTTTTTGTATTGTAATTAGTCTGTTGGAATTTATTAAATTCATTTTCTGAATATTTCGTTTATGAATTATGTAACATTCTCAGTCAAGGAATAACTTTGCTTTGTCTCTTTCTTAGGGAGTTTTTACGTTTGGCAAGTCCTTTAAATTGTGGTGCCTGGGACAAAAAACTGCTAAAACAATATAGGGTCCACAAACCAAGTTCACTGAGTTATGAACCAGAGATGAGAAGTAAGTTGACTTTTGAAATTCCCTGTTTTGATTTATTTTATGAATGAAAATCATGTAGGGGCTGAATATTATTTCAAGAAGTTTGTGAAAGCAAAGAAAGAGAAGGGTTTATTGTTTAAATAGAGAAACAAAAGATTGGGTTGATTGAGGAAGGAGGCAGTTAGAGTGAGGAGGGAATCATTGGTGTTTGAAGGATCCAGAAGAGATAAGAATTACGGGCGGAACAACCCTTGGCTTGGAAAGGAGATACCTCTTTCTCAGAGGATTCATAATTTCTTGCCTTCCGCGAGTAGCCTTTGCTGCCTGGACTGAAGAATGGTTGATTATTGTTGACAGGCTGTGGATTTGCAGGACAGCTACTGCAGGAACACATGGAGGATAGGAAATTAAAAATACTGATAAAAGTAGTTGAACTGATACATTAATCCTGCTTATAGGTTGGATAGGGAAAGAAACGAAGCCAAGTGGCTAGTGATAGGCTGAGAGAAAGGGATAGATGGCCACTTTGGAAGGAAGTAGTGATCATATAGTTCAGCCCCTTCGTTTTTCAGGTGACAGTTCTGAGGTCAGATTAAACAAACTTCACCCATTATTTGAGTCTTAATTTTTCCTCATACAAATTATTATCAGTGATTAGCAAATACTGTGTTTGTGTTTCAGAAACTTTAAGATATTCTGAGTTCTAACACTTGTATTAGAGAACAGAAATGATTGCAGGTATTCATGTTAACTGATATACAGCTCCTGGATGCATATTTTGTTATTGTGATGTTTTTGTTATTATTTTTGTACTTTACACAGTTAGTTAGAATTGAATTGTGATTTCCTTTGCTAAGAGTAGAAACAAAAATAGTTCCTTTCCCTAAGAGAATATTTGAAATATTTTTATAGTTACCTGAATATCCAGCACATTTAGAAGGAAAACAGTTTCCTACACTCATGTAGTTTATTTTGAGAGAGAATATTTTCTTCATTACGTTTGTAATGTGTCCCTGGAGAGATAATGACAATCTGTTTAGAATTTTTCTTTTTATTCTTGAAATTGTTACCCTTTTTATAAATATGGAAATCTTTCAGTTAAAGTACTTTTATGATCGCACATTTTGTTCTAATAATTGTAAGGAAATAATAATGGGGAGAAAATGGGAGAAGCAAGTTTCTGCCATTTATCTCTAATTTGTTTTATAGTAAAGATGACCTGTTTCTTTTCATTTTAGTGCTCTAAAATTGTTTACTTTTCCCTCAAAGAGAATTAATAAATCATAGTTTTGTGAAATAAAAGTATTACCTGATTTGTAAACTATTAACTGAGATTTATAATTAAATTACATTGTATCAGTGGCTTTGATGACAATTATTTGAGATGTTTATTTTTATTTATACTCTTAGTTTCCACCATTTCTTCAATGTGCATATTGCTTTAGTAAAAAAGGAAATGCATACTATTAAGTTTAAAAATAAATTAAGTACATTAAAACTGGATAATGATCTTGGCACTTAAAAAGAAAATTATTGTGTATTGAAACTGAAGTGGTATTTACAAATAAATCAGCTTTGTAAAGTTATTTTAAAATTCCATATGACATTTTCCCAAGAGATTTCCTTGACTTACAGGTAGTATGATCACATCTCTGGAAGGTCTGGGTACTGATAATGTTTTTAGCTTACATGAAGATAACCATTACCGGATAAGCAAGAGCCTGGTAAAATCTGCGGAAGGAAGTACTGTACCCCTGACCAGGGTAAAGTGTCTGGTCTCTATGACAACCCCACATGACATCAGACTTCATGGGTCATCAGTTACTCCAGCTTTTGTTGAATTTGACACATCGCTTGAAGGGTTTGGGTAAGAAATTTGCAAGGAAGCCAAGCTTTATTATTTTATGCCTCATACTTGCCTTTACAAATGGATCTTTGGTTTTAAATATACTTAATTAAAATATATTTTACCATACTTAATATTTTTTAATTATTGAGTTTTTTGAGCATGATATTTTAAGATTACTACATTTAATTATTTTTGTTTGTTATACTAAATGAATTGATATGACATAGGAACCCAAAATCTTAGGCCCATGGACCAAATCTGTTTTGTTAGTAAAGCTTTTGCAAATTTTTTTTTTTTTTTTGTAAATGAAGTTTTATTGGAACACAGCCACAGTCATTTATATTTCCTATGGTTGCTTTTGTGCTAGAGTGTCAGAGTTGAGTAGTTATGATGGAGACGGCCTGGTTCACAAAGCATAAAATATTTATGATTTGGACCTTTCCAGAAAAAGTCTGCCAACATCTGATGTAATAAATATAAATGTATAGATAATATATAAATTAAAATTAAATTGAAAAGTCTTTGGGTTTTATCATCATCTATCCTTCAAATTACCTAGCGTAATAATTTATACATTATAAGTATTCAAGGACTGTCACTTCAAATGAGTAAATTATTTCAAGTGGCAGCAAAGATTATAGTAGCAGAAATGGCAATAATGAATCTATAAAGAATCTAAAAGAGTTCATGAAGTCCAACAGCCTTAAAATAGACACAAATGCTAATATATCTAATAGCTAGATCTGTTAGCTATTAGAGTTTTTTTTTCTTTTTTTTTTTCCTTTTGAGACAGAGTCTTGCCCTGTCGCCCAGGCTGGAGTGCAATGGCGCGATCTTGGCTCACTGCAACCTCCACCTCCCAGGTTCACACTCTTCTCCTGCCTCAGCCTCCCAAGTAGCTGGGATTACAGGCGCACGCCACCATGTCCAGCTAATTTTTGTATTTTTAGTAGAGATGAGGTTTTGCCATAGTGGCCAGGCTGGTCTCGAACTCCCAACCTCCAGTGATCTGCCCACTTCAGCCTCCCAACGTGCTGGGATTATAGGCGTGAGCCACTATGCCCAGCCTTAGAGTGTTAATTCATAATTTTTGTCTATACTAGTTGTTTGTGGGATTCTTACATGGATTGAAACCTCTGTGTTTTAAGAATATTATCATAGGTCATTATCAAACCATAGATTAAAACATGGTTGGGAATAGTCAAAAGCAATCAGTGGTAACAAGAGTGACAGAAAGGGGCACGTGGGAGTTTTCCTTCAGTGATGAAATTGTTCTAATGTCTTGATTGGGTTTATACATTAGAGTATGTTGCCATATGCATTTTGTATCTTAATTTTTTTTAATTTAAATTAAAAATGTTATTTTGGGAGATTTTAAAATTATGTCTTTTGATACCCTTACATGATTAAAAGAAGGGAAGGGCTTTGCAAGGCATCCAGATTTATTCCATGATATTTTCTCTAATCAACATTAAATACTGGCAGTTATTTCACTGTGGTAAGTGCACAGTGTTAAGAGAAGGAGTCATTGATCTCTAATATGTATGTTGTCTTTTCTTTAATAGCTGTCTGTTTCTGCCCAGTTTGGCCCCTCATAATGCTCCTACAACTAATACCGTCACGACAGGTCTTATTGATGGAGCTGTGGTCAGTGGCATTGGTTCTGGTAAGTAATATTTTCTTTCTGCTTATGATAATTTTTTTCCAGTACATTATATTTAATTTAGAGTTTACATGCTTTTGTTGGCATCTTTTAAAAAATATAAATATTAATCCACACAAACTTTTTTTAAAAATTTTTACTGTAGGTGAAAGATTCTTTCCTCCTCCCTCTGGCTTAAGTTACTCTAGCTGGTTTTGTATTGAACATTTTAGTTCTCCTCCAAATAACCACCCTGTCAGACTTCTTACTGTTGTACGCCGAGCAAATTCTTCCGAGCAGCATTACGTGTGCCTTGCCATAGTTCTATCAGCAAAAGACCGATCTCTGATTGTTTCCACCAAAGAGGAACTCCTCCAAAATTATGGTCAGTATTTGTTTTTTCTGTTTTCTTCTTTTGATTATAAAAGTATTAAAACTTCATTTTTGTATTTATTTTAAAAGTCCAACTAATAATGACTTTTCAGCTTAAATTATTATAGCATAGAACAAGTTATATGAAACATTGAATATTGCTTACCAGTGAATTTTAAGGCACTTTCAAAAGAGACTTACAAAACAGTGGAGGGAGTGAGTACCTAATAAGGACTTATCTCTACTTGCCAAGAAATCACAGCTTTTCATAGGAAAGCAGGTTGCTTGTTTGATGTATTTTGGTAAGGATTATCATTGGCTGTGAATTCTGTTTAACTAATTAATATTCATTGAGCACCTGCCTGCCATATGTGCCACACTGTGCTAGACACAATAACATTTCAATTACCGTATCCGTCACTTACCTTCAAGATGTAACGCATACTATATACTATTTTATAACTCGAATTCCCTAGTTTTCTCCAACATGCCATGACTTTACAGTGCTGTACAGTAGATCTCCAAACTCAAAGCATTTTGTATAAATGTGATTTTTTAAATTTTGTTCTTTTAACTAAGTAAAATAATATCACATATTGACATGTGGTTGGTATTCAATACATATTAATTTAATATGAATGTTAGTCTTTAAAGATTGTAAGGTTTCTTGAGTTAGTATTCCTCATGGTACTTGGCACAGAACTAGACATCAATATAGTTAGTACTTTAAAATTCTTGTTATGATGCTTTATTTGTCCCTTAGTAGAATTTGGTCCCGTTGACTAATTCGTCCTAATTAAAATTACCTCCAATCTTGTGTTCTAGAATACTCACTATTTCTCTGATCTTTGTTTTGCAATTTCCTTCCATCTTGAGCTTTCTCTTCTATCTGCCCCTCAGAAGTAGTGTTCTCCAGTGTTTCACCTTTCATCTTTATACTTGACCAGCTCTTCATGGGAAAAAAAATTGTGAACTAGTATTGCTTTAAGTCTTTTTATCTCAAGGACTGTGAAGTGAAGGTTTTTTTTTTTCATTTGTCTATGTCCCAAGCTAGGTCCTCATATTTCCAACTGCATATTAAACACCTCCACATGAACAGTATTCCAGTAAACATCTCAGATTCTAATATTCCTTCTTTATAAAACCTACATCTCCTTTAGGAGGCTGAGGTGGTAGGATTGGTGAAGCCCATGAGTTTGAGGTTGTAGTGAGCTGTGAAGGTGCCACGGCACTCAGCCTAGGAGAGACATCCCGTTTCAAATAAAAACAAAAAACCTACATCTCCTTATATTTTCCTGTGTTGATAAATGGCACAACCACTGCCAGTTAGCCCAGCTAGAAACCTTGGGTCAACTTGAAAATACCACCCCTTCCACTAAGTCTTACTGTAATACTCCTCCCTAATATTTCTCAAATCTTCCCTTCCTCCCTGTGCGTACTTCCATAGCACTTGTTTAATAGTCTTCATCTCTTATCTAGACTTCATAGATTTTAATTTTTAATTTGTTTTTGTCTGCTTATGCTATTTGAACCTCCCACAAAATTATTAATCTTTGTAATCTAGGCTGCCCTGTCTAACACAGTACCTAGAATGTATTATGCATACAGATATTATGTAAACATATAAATACATGAATAGAGGAAATGAACGGCCTGGATCTGAAGAGAAATCAATGAGACTAGGACACTATGTTCTAATAGTCTTCATCTCATTATCTAGACTTCACTAGATTTTAATTTGTTAATTTGTTTTTGTCTGCATATATGCTATTTGAACCTGCCCACAAAATTATTAATCTTTGTAATGCTAGGCTGCCCTGTCTCAACAGCTAGTAACCTAGAATGTATTATGCATACAGATATTAAGAGTTGTCATAAGCCAGTTGGCTCACTGAGATATCCTGACATACCACTCAGTGCTAGAAATGTCTTAGTTCAAACCTAAGTCAGAAAGTGAAACTCTCACAAATGTTTATAAGGAATATCTTCTTCGATACTTGAGGAGACTTATAGTCTACGAACCAGGGAAGGAAGAGGGACGAGTTCCTTGTTTCACCCATATGTTCATATTTACTTTCACCTCCATTGGACCATAACACTACACCTTTCAAGGCTTTAGGACTCTGCTTTCTGCCTAGTTTATTCAGTTCCTATATCAAGTAACCTCATGGATAAGATTTTTGTCTGTGTAATAGTCTTATCAACAGACATATATTCTGAATTCCCATTCTAAAATATAATCTAGGTATTTAAGTATGTGCAGATATTTTAATATTCCAAAAATAGAAATCAATATTTTATTTGCATTTTCTTCTTCATGTCACATAAATTTTACTTTCAGTATGTTTACTTGTTTGTACATGCAGTGAAAAATACCAGATCTGCTTTAAATTATATGGTTACAGGTTAGCCTATTTCTTAATTTTCTTTTTAAATGAGTATTTAAAATCTGGTTTTCTACTGCTGTCTTGCCACTTGTTAAGTACTGATAAAAGGTAAACTAATTTTTATTTAGCTTAACATTAAAATTAAATTAATATGAAATCATTATTTCTTAGCATGGTCTGGTAACATATAGGGTAACAAAGAGGAGCCAGATTGGAGTCAGGAAGTAATCGTAGAATGATAGCAAATCAGAATATGTTTATATACATGAGACAAGGTTGTCTGATAAAGCAGGAAACTTGGATCAACAAATACCTAGTCTATGCTGTAAATCATCTCCTTCTTACTACCTTTTATTATGGACAGTATGGCCACTAACTAATAATAGATAGTTGTCATCTTGTATCATTGAGCATAGCATATAGCAAGAATAAACTTTACATTTTTCTTGGTTCTTTTTCTAACCCATACTGTAACCAAATCAATGTCAAAAAGTTACAGTGCATTATTGTTGACTGTAGTTACAGTGTTGTAGAGCAAATCTCAAGCTTTTTTTCTCTTGCTTCACTGAAACTTAGCACCATTTGATTAGTAACTTCCCATTTGCCCCTCCCTCAAGCCCTTGGCAACCAACATTTCATTCATTGTTTCTCTGAATTTGGCTATTTTAAATACCTCATATAAGTGGAGTCATGCAATATATGTCTTTCTATGCCTGGCTGTTTCATTTAGCATAATGTCCTTAAGCTTCATGTATGTTGTCAGATACTGCAGAATTTTCTTCTTTAAGGCTAATTGTTATTCCATTGTATGCATATACTGCATTTTCTTTATCTACTCATCTGTCCAGGGGAGTACTGATAACTCTCTGAAGTCCTGATTTCAGTGATTTAGATAAGTACCCAGATATGGTATTGCTGGATTATATGTTAGTTCTATTTTCAGTGTTTTGAGGAACCTCCGTACTGTTTTCCATAGCAGCTGCAGCATTTTACATTCCCACCAACAGTGCACAAGGCTTCCAATTTCTCCACATTCTTGCCAACACTTGTGTTTTGTTTTTTTGATAATAGCCATTCTGACATGTGTGAGGTGATATGCCATTGTGCTTATGATTTGGATTTCCCTGATGATTAGTAACATTGAGCATTTTTCATATACCTGTCTGCCATTTATATGCCTTCTTTGTAGAAATGTCTGTTCAAGTTCTTAGCTCAGTTTTAATTGATTATTAGTTTCTTTACTATTGAGTTCTAGTAATTTCTTAGGTATTTTTGACATTAATCCCTTATGAAATACATAGTTAGCAAATATTTTTCTCCCATTCCATAGATTGCGTTATCACTCTGGTGTTTCCTTTGCTATTCAAAAGCTTTTCAGTTTGAGATAGTCCCACTTGTTTATTTTTGTTTTGGGTGTCAACTAGTCTCTTTTTAGTGTTTGTCATAATGTTATTGTCTCTTTATTCTTAGGTATTATTTACTTCGTTAGCTAACTTTTGTTCATTGTAACTTTGATTATACCTATATTTCCTGAGCAGAAGAGAGCAAAAATACATTCTAGGTTTCACTTCTTACTGCTGGTAAGGGTACTGCATGAATAGGGCATCTTCTGTTTGCATTATCTCTTTATTTTTATTTATTTATTTTTTTGAGATGGAGTTTCGCTCTGTCACCCAGACTGGAGTACAGTGGTGCAATCTCAGCTCACTGCAACCTCTGCCTCCGAGGTTCAAGCGTTTCTCCTGGCTCAGTCTCCCGAGTAGCTGGGACTACAGATGTACACCACTATGCCTGGCTAATTTTTGTATTTTTAGTAGAGACGGGGTTTCACCATGTTGGCCAGGCTGGTCTCAAACTCCTGACCTCAGGTGATCCGCCCACCTCAGCTTCCCAAAGTGCTGACATTACAGGCGTGAGCTACTGCACCCAGCCCGCATTCTCATTTTTTTTTCCAGAATTGTATTATTACTCAAATCAGTCTGCATCATTATTTTGTTTTAACAGAAAGTCAAAACATGCTGATCTAGATATGAATAATTTGAATAGGGATGGTGTTGGAAAAAGATTTTTATGTCTTCCCCCCTTTATTTCAGTTGATGATTTTAGTGAAGAGTCCTCATTTTATGAAATTCTCCCATGCTGTGCTCGCTTTCGATGTGGAGAGCTTATCATTGAGGGACAGTGGCATCATTTGGTCCTGGTAATGAGCAAAGGCATGTTGAAAAACAGTACTGCAGCCCTCTATATTGATGGACAGCTTGTTAACACTGTAAAGGTAAGAGTATGTGCACTTGTAAATCTACCTGCTTTATAAGGTAGTAGTTTGGGGTGGGTGTGGGTGGGGTGAGTGTGTATTACAGTGATATTTGTATAATTACTTTCTTAATTTTAAGTTGATATTCAGTACCCATTTGAATAATATGTTAGACTCATGTAACCAATTCTTACCATTTTATTAGAGAAGAATAGAAATGAGGGCTTATAGGTACTAAAGAAGTTGCTGAATATGCAAGAGCTTAAGCCAGTTTGCTAGGTGCTTTTTCATAATAGAGGAACCAGTTGAAGGATTCCTAAATAACGGTGAACACACTATTTTGTCACTTCATTGCTGTTGCTGTAATTTCATCCAGAAGACTTATATTCTTTAGAGCTAGAATTGCTTTTTTTTCTTTGTTTTCAGATCACCCAGATTAGTCTCCGATAATGATAGTAGGTATTCAGTTTATTGTTTCTTGAATGAATGACTACATAAACATTACTGTAGATTGTGATACTATTTAGAAGAGAAAAAAAGAGAGTTGATTATTGAGTAAAGAAACAGGTGAAACTCCCTTTTTCTGAATGAGAATAAATACTGCTTGTTACTTTGTACAGAACTCAGCTCGCAAACTCTGAAAATTCTTGACCTTCTAAAAGTTAGTATCTTTTTTTTTTTTTTAAGACGGCGTCTCACTCTGTCGCCCAGGCTGGAGTGCAGTGGCATGATCTCAGCCCACCGCAACCTCCACCTCCTGGGTTTGAGCAATTCTCCTGCCTCAGCCTCCCAAGTAGCTGGGACTACAGGTGTGTGCCATGACACCTGGCTAATTTTTGTATTTTTAGTAGAGATGGGGTTTCACCATGTTGGCCAGGCTGGTCTTGAACTCCTGACCTCAGGTGATCCTCCCACCTCAGCCTCCCAAAATGCTGGGATTATAGGCAGGTGTCCATTTTAGAGTGATCATTTGAAAGAAAAAAAGACAAAGTTTGTCCTTGTGTGTGAATTAAAGTTTAAAAAACACTGAAACCAGCAGCATCTTTGAATTTATTTCCTTCCTTGATGATGATGACATTTTACTGTGGCATTGTGTTTCAGTATGATAAACCCTAAAATGCACCTTGTGGAATAGTCGTTGATTTATTTGTATACATGATTACATTTGAAATGAGTTTGTAGATTCTCTAGTACATTGCTACTTCATTAATTTTAGTATCATTAAAAATAAAAATGGCCTCAGCTTGTAGAGTTGAGCAGTAGGAAATTTATTATTGATTTATTTACATCATCGTCATCACTGTCCCTGTCAATAGTCACAGTAGTGTGAAATCAACTGTAGCTCACATGTTGGTCTTCACAATTGTGCTATTAACATCACCAAGAACTGCTGTTTAATATACAGAATAATGAATAGGATCTGAAGCTGAGATGTTATTATGACACAACAATTAATGGAAATGTCCTTCATCCCATTAAGCTGCTTCAGCAAGAAAAAGCAACTTAAGTTCTTTATCTCTTATACTGTACTTAATTATGTATTCATTATAATAATTTATCTCTATAAAACAATTTTCATCAGTAATTTTAGTTAACGGACTCACATTGAAGGTAACATACCTAATTTCAAGACTACTTTAATTCTATAGTGGAAAGCTCTCTTTATATCAGCACAAAAATTTCAGAGAAGCATCATTAACTTGATATGCAAACCAGCCATTGACAGTATCCCTAAAATTGCTTGTTGCCATTTCTAGCATTAAAGAGTTTATCTGTGTTAGAGAGTTGGATAAAAGTTTTAGTTACTATACCTGGTCCTCAGTTACAGATCCCAGTATCGTGCCTTGCCCTTCCTGTTTCTCAACCCCAAATGTTTTTGTGCATTTGTAAAGTTGTGTTACCTTGAGATAATGAAAATATATATGTCAAAGTAGTTATTTTCCTGGGGAAAGTGTTCACATCTCACACATTTGCTTTTGTCTTCCTTACAGCTTCATTATGTTCACAGTACTCCAGGGGGTTCAGGTTCAGCGAATCCACCAGTGGTGAGCACGGTCTATGCCTACATTGGTACTCCACCTGCCCAACGCCAAATTGCTTCCTTGGTTTGGCGCCTGGGACCCACACATTTTCTAGAAGAAGTTTTGCCTTCTTCAAATGTTACTACCATTTATGAACTTGGACCAAATTACGTTGGAAGCTTTCAGGCTGTATGTATGCCATGTGAGTAACTTATTTTTAGTTCCTGAAGTTGTGTGAAATTTAACTCCTGCAATATAGATGCATGTGTGTGTATGAGGTTATACATATTGTTTATCTAGGAAAAGCGCCTTCTCTTTCTCTAATCTTCTTCAGCAGGATACTCACTCCTCTTTAAAATATTTTCCTCCACTGATCATACTGCACTTTCTGGATTCTTTGTCTTTATGCCTGATGGTTTATTATCCAGTTTCTCTTACTGGCTCCAAGATATAGGTATATGCCCTCTAGGAGTCTAACTGTGTGACACTCTTCTCTTTTTGTGATTTCTCCTATTACATGAAGCAGTTTAAAGTATAGCCACTCCTGTTAAAGGAAGAACAGATAGGTTCAATAAACACACACATATATTCTCTAGATTAGATCACTTAACATTATTTTTTCTCACTTCTTTACTCCAAGCCTACTGTTTGTTATCCTTTCTCCCAAATGAAATATAGACTCAGAGGAACTGATGTTAAGCTGGCAATTCCTTGCTAGTACTTCTTGCAAATGATGTCTTCCACTCCCTTGTTCTGATTCCACCAAGAATCTCAGAAGAATTAGGACAAGTATATTGTAAATGGTCATAATCCTATCATTTAGTAATTTATCTTTTCACTCATTCTTAATTAAATGGTATCTAATAAAAGCTAACACTTCTTGGTCTCTTACTGTGTGCTAAATAAGTCAATACAAATGAAGGATGTAGCTGTTCTGAGCCCTTCACATGTATTTATTCATCTCGAAACACCGTGAATTAGGTACTGTCAATATTCCCATTTCACAGAAGAGGAAAATGAGGCACAAAGACATATAAGTCGCACAGCTTTTAAGTGATAAAGCAAGATTCAAACTCAGGCCATGTGGCTTTAAAACACATGCCTTTATTAATAACTCTTCTGCTTTGTTGTCTTGGAGAATACAGGCAGGCATATCTGAGTGCTTTTTTGGGGGAGGGGACATAGTGCTACATGGCTGATAGGCATTTTATTCATCTCCATCCTTTTTCCTTTGAATCCAGGGGGACATGTTTTACAATTCGTCAGATAACAGTTAAAACTTTTCTTCCTTTACATTGTGCTATATTTTAAACATGTTTTAAGAGTAGCACTTAAAATGTAGAACTCTATGGCTAGATTTCTTTTTCCATTTTTTAATTAAAGAAATAAATGAAGAGCTGAGAAGTAAAATAGTTTTTAAATTTACCTCTCTTATTCTACTTTAAGACTTTCAAGCCTCCTCATTTAAAAATGATAGTAAGAATAAAAAACTTATTTTAAGATGAGAACTACTGATGATTTTGAAAAGAATTATTCTTCTTTTGAAGGTAAAGATGCAAAATCCGAAGGGGTAGTGCCATCCCCTGTGTCATTAGTACCAGAGGAGAAGGTGTCGTTTGGCCTCTATGCACTCTCTGTGTCTTCTCTAACAGTGGCAAGAATCCGGAAAGTGTATAACAAATTGGATAGCAAAGCCATTGCTAAGCAGGTAGGCAGGATGATTTCTTGGTGTACTATGGCTGATTCTCACTGGGAATGTATCTCAGAGTCTCATATGGATACTACTCAATTATGAGTGATTGCTAAAAATCATGCCTTTCATGTGTTGTTTATGTTTGGTTAATTTGACTTCAAATGCAGGCCAAAACACATGTAGATATGTAACTTAATTTGGAAAAGTGACAGTTTCTGTTATGAGTACATAATTCATATTAATTTTTTTATTTATATTGGCAATTAAGAAATTTAACTTTAGAAAACTAATGAAAACAATTACTGTTTTTAAGGCTACAACTCAACTTTTTAATGAATGACCTATTATGTGCCAGGTGACATTCAGTTCAGGACATAGCAGTGGATAAAAAGAAAATTTCTGCTCTTATGTTTCCTGCATTCTAATGGAAGAGATAGATGATAATACCTAAAGAAATAACCTAATCGTAAAGTATGTTAGAAGGTGATGGGTGCTATGCAGTAAAATAAAGCAGGGAAGGGGAAAGAGAGAAGTTTCAAGTTTTAAATATGGTGGTCCAAGGAGACTTTACTGAGAAGGTGAATTTTGAGCAAAGACTTGACAGGGATGAGGTACAAGCCATAGGAATAGGCAGCATGGGATATACCTATGGGTGTGGGAGTGTTTTGTATTCCAGGATTCCAAGTGCAAAGGCCCTGAGAAAAGTACTAATGCTTGCTTGCCATGGAGACATGTGGCTGGAATAAAATTAGAGAGGGCCCAGGCAGTAGGAGAGGAGCCCAGAGTGGTGATGGGTCCCAGGTTGTTTAGGATTCATGGGGCAATTGTAAAGACATTGGCTTTGATGGAGAAAGATGGGAGGCATTATAGAGTTTCAGACATAGGAGGGAAATGCTGTAACTTACATTTTATCACTATGACTTCTGTTGAGAATAGACTGAAGAGAAACAAAGGTGGTAGTAGGGAGACAAGTTATGAGGCCGATAAATAATTCCTATGAGAGATGATGGTGGTTTTAACTTGGGCAATAGCAGTGGTGGTGATAAGAAGTGATCAGATTCAAGGTGTGTGTATATATATATATATATACACCCACACACACACACACACACCTTGTATATGTGTATTATATATATATATACACTTTTTTTTTTGAGACGGAGTTTCGTTCTTGTCACCTAGGCTAGAGTGCAATGGTGTCATCTCAGCTCACTGCAACCTCCGTCTCCCGGTTTCAAGTGATTCTCCTGTCTCAGCCTCCTGAGTAGCTGGGATTATAGGCATGCCACACCCAGCTGATTTTTGTATTTTTATTAGAGACAGGGTTTCACCACGTTGGCCAGACTGGTCTCGAACTCCTAACTTCAGGTGATCCACCTGCCTCAGCCTCGCAGAGTGCTGGGATTACAGGTGTGAGCCACCCCACAAGGCTCAAGGTATATTTTAAAAGTAGACCTAGCAGTTTTGGGTGATAGAATGTGGAATGAGTGTGAAAGGTGAGAGAGTTAAGGAGTCCAGGTTTTTTGCTTGAACAGCTGGGAAAATGGAGTCAAATTTTATGATTTGGTGAAAACTACAAAAAGAGTAGAGTTGGGAGGAATATTAAGAATTCTGTTTTAGAAGTTTGAGAAGTGTATTCGACATCACAGTAGAGATTTCAAGGCCATTGAAAATATGAATCTGGAGTACATTTATACAGGTGGTGTTTAAAGCCATGAGTCTACATGTATTCACCAAAGCATAGACGTAGATAGGGAAATGGAAAGTTTTAAAGACTGAAACCTGGGACATTCCAGTGTTACGGAGTTGGGGACATCAAGAAGAACCAGAAAAGACTGAGAAGTAGCAATCAGTGAGAAGGGAGAAAAACCAGGAGAGCCTAATGTTGTAAGATCAAGGATTCATTGTGGAAATGTCTTAAGTGGTCACAGTAAGATGAGAAGTGAGGAGTGACTGAGTCAGTGAGTGTGACAAGCCATTTTGGCTGATTACCGAAGGCAAAGTCCAAGGGGAAGGAAATCAAGAGACCAGGAACTGTAAGTATTGACAGCTCTTACAGAGTGCTTCGTGTGTGTGTGTGTGTGTGTGTGTATACATATATACATATGTTGACACATATACATATCTAAGGAACATAAACTGTACATAACTCTATAGTGAACAACAGAATTAAAGTTATATTTGACTTGAAAATAGATCTTGTGTTATGTGTGAATGTATTAAAATGTAAGATTCCTTTATGTAGGCAATTTTATCTATAAACTCTTGGATAACTTACGTTTACTTGGATATGGAATAAAGCTCATATGTTCACTGATCTGAAATACTGTGAGGCAGTTAGTGATAACAACCTTTAAACTACCAAAGAACTTCATTCAGAAAGACCCCTGAAGCTGTGTCTCAAAATCCTCTCGCCATCTTTATCTCAGTAAATTGTGTTTAACTTAACTCCTATGAGTTTCCACACTTTGGAAGCGTTTGTACATTTCCAAAAATAAACTCACCCAGACTGGAGTGTGGAGTGCCAGTGGCACGATCTCCGTTGACTGCATCCTTGACCTCCCAGGCTCAAGTGTTTCTCCTACCTCTGCCTCCTGAGTAATGCACCACCAGGCCTGGCTAATTTTTTGCATTTTAGTAGAGATGGGGGTCTCACCATGTTGCCCAGGCTGGTCTCAAACTGCTGGACTCGAGCAATTCCCTTGCCTCTATCTTACAAAGTGTTAGGATTATAGGGATGAGCCATCAGGCTGGACCTAAATGCCGTTTTTCGGTATTCTGATAAGGGAGGAAAGAAAAGATATGTTACCATTCGTGTGTTTGGTTTTTTTTCCAATCAAAACATTGAAACTGTTCTTATATAATTACATTATTTTCCTTTCCTATTTTTCAGTTAGGCATTTCCTCACATGAGAATGCCACTCCTGTGAAGTTGATACACAATTCAGCAGGACATCTTAATGGATCTGCACGGACAATTGGGGCCGCTCTGATTGGATACTTGGGTGAGTGGACTTGTCTTTGTTTTTTCAGACTTCTTTGTTTGCCATCAAGTTTGCATTCACTTTCCTCACTTGAGGGGCAGTATTTAATTTCATATTGTATAGCACTGACCTATAGTGTACGTGCAGTATTCAGAGATTAAATATAACAATCTCAAATTCCAGTCAACTTAAAATTAATAACCTTTCATAAAATCCCACTAACTTTTACATATCCACCATGGAATACTGTACAGCCATAAAAAAGAATGAGATTATGTCCTTTGCAGGGACATGGATGAAGCTGGAAATCATCATCCTCAGCAAACTAACACAAGAACAGAAAACCAAATGTCGCATATTCTCACTCATAGGTGGGAGCTGAACAGTGAGAACACATGGACACAGGGAGGGGAACATCACATACCAGGACCTGTCAGGGGAAGTGGGTCAAGGGGAGGGAGAGCATCAGTACAAATACCTAACGCATGTGAGGCTTAATCCCTAGGTGACAGGTTGATAGGCGCAGCAAACCACCATGGCACATGTTTACCTATGTAGCAAACCTGCACGTTCTGTGCATGTATCCCAGAACTTAAAGTTAAAAAAAAAAAAAAAAATCCCACTGTTTCCCTCTTGTCAGTAATGATCAGCGCTGACTATATAATTTCATGTAATTTTTAGGTAAATTTCAAATTACATTTAGCAACAGGTATCAAAATTCAGAACTATTACTGATTGTTTCATGATTTGGTATATAGCTCATGAGTTTTGTTAATTTAGAAATGAGCTAGAACTAAGAGATTCTGAGATAAACACTATGACTCAAGCTATAATGAAAGTTGAGAGTAGTACAGAGCCTTGTACATGTCTGCTTAAAACGTTTTTGTTTTTGTTTTTGTTTTTTGGTTAGATAGGATCTTGAGACATAAACCAATCAGGCCATTCAAAATTCAGAACCAGTGATTGTGCCTTTTAGTGTGCAAATCAGTATATAATACTGGTTCCTTTTTAGATTAATAAAAAGTTAGTGTTGTGCTGGACAGAATCCAACATGTTTATCAGTCATTGGCAATTTTTATTGTCCCAGTGAATTGCATAAATCTTTGTTTTTCTTTTTTGGTAATATCGCATTGAAGAAAATTTTCTTTAAAGCACATGGTAGTGTTCTTTTATTCAAAAAATGCGTATTAAGCACTGTGGTATGTCCTTTTCAGAAGTATAGCAGACCTGTGATATAGTGGAAAGAGTAGTGAGCAGTAAATAAAAGAGTTCAGAGACTTAGGTTCCAGCTCCTGTTGTGCCACTGTGTGATATTATGCCATTCAGTTATGCTCTATGAACTTCAGTTTTCTTATCTATAAACTAGTAATCCTGGCCCTAATTACCTTAGGAGCTAGTTTTCAAAATCCAGCACTGTAATATATGAAGGTATTGTGGGCTGGGCATGGTGGCTCACACCATGTAATCCCAGCACATTGGGAGGCCTAGACAGAAGGATTGTTAGAGCCCACCAGGAGGCTGCAGTGAGCTGTGATTGAGCCACTGCACTCCAGCCTGGGTGACAACAAGACCCTGTCTAAAAAACAAAATGGGAAAGAAGGAAAGAAAGTATTGTGAATACTGCAGAGCACATAGAAATATAATATGCATGTTAGTTTTATTTTTTAAAATCTCTATCTTGGTCAACAGGCAAGTGACATTCACATAATGCCTCTTTAAAATGTTAGGAATGTAGGTGTGATTTTTTTTAATTGACACACAGTTCCAGGACTGTGTTTCTATAAACTTACACTCTCCTAAAGTCACTGATGTACTGTTACTCAGATTACTTAACCAAGAGAAGCTTTGGGTAATGGTCAGTAATGTGCTTTGCTTGGTTTATCTATAGGAAGTACCTCATCCCCGCCAGGATGGCTTCTCCAAGCTGTTCCCCAGTTCACAGAGTTAAAGTGATTTTTACTGTCCCCAAGGTTATTCCCCAGCAGACTCTACTAAGGCACTCTCACTTACTCAGAAATTCATTCTCAAGACCACTGCACTTTTGAGTACAGCCCAAAGCTACACAGTAGAAACATTTGTGCTTGCTGAAAAGCCCTGCTCTTCTCTGCTCACTCCTCTACACCCAGTCTTCTCTAAAAGTATGTAGATTAGCTTTTTTCTCTTTTCTTTTATTATTATTATTATTATTATTATTACTACTACTTTAGATGGAGTCTCCCTCTGTTGCCCAGGCTGGAGTGCAGTGGCGCGATCTCGGCTCACTGCAACCTCCAACTCCTAGGTTCAAGTGAGTCTCCTGCCTCGGCCTCCTGTGTAGCTGAGATTACAGGCACGTGCCACCACGCCCGGCTAATTTTTGTATTTTTAGTAGAGATGGGGTTTCACCATGTTGGTCAGGCTGGTCTCAAACTCCTGACCTTGTGACCCACTTACCTCAGCCTCCCAAAGTGTTGGGATTACAGGTGTGAGCCACCGTGACCAGCCAGCCTTTATTGCCTTGTCCCAAATCCTACCTTTAATGCTTTCCCTAGAATTTGCATTATAGACAGAAGATATTTTTAAAATAAAACTTTACTAATTAAAGACTTTTCAAAATAATGTATACAGTTCTTGTTCACGTAGGAAATTTATCTTAATTATTTTTCACTATCTTTTAATCAGGAGTAAGAACATTTGTCCCTAAGCCTGTTGCCACTACTTTGCAGTACATTGGTGGAGCTGCAGCCATCCTGGGCCTGGTGGCCATGGCCTCTGATGTGGAAGGGTTATATGCAGCAGTCAAGGCCCTGGTTTGTGTGGTCAAGAGTAACCCACTAGCCAGCAAAGAAATGGAAAGAATCAAGGGCTACCAGGTTTGTAACTGTAAAACTTTGCCTTCATTTCACCTGGCACCTAAAATACCCTGCTTTTTATTATCTTTCATGTTGTTTCAAACTCTGCAAGAATTATGTTGTCCAAGTAAACTTAAAGAGCCAGTAGTTTTATGAAAACTGATACATGTTCAATGAAAGTTGTATTGTTTCTTTATTTTGCTTTATCCTCTTTCTTCTATCTTATCAAATCTTACTAAACACTTGAGTTAGGCAACATTATTTCAGTATAGCTTTAATACATTGAATATATTTTCAGAACAAAGGTTTGCTGGTTTGAATGTTGTTTTTCTCTGTGGAAATGGGAATGAAATGAAATGGGGTCCTATTCCCCCTTTCTCAAAAGATTGCCAAATCCATAGAAGATTCAGGGCTCTCCCTGTCTCCTTGTCTCTCCCCTCCACCTCACACCCTACCATCTTTTGTCTCTGTTACTTACTCAGGAGATGTGAAAGCCACTACATAACAAGTGTACCATTGCTATTCCTGAAAACTAAAAATACAAAAATTAGCCAGGCGTGGTGGCATGTGCCTGTAATCCCAGCTACTCCAGAGGCTGAAGCAGGAGAATTGCTTGCACCCGGAAGGCGGAGGCTGCAGTAAGCCAAGATTGCGCCATTGCACTCCAGCCTGGGCGACAGAGCAAGACCTACAAAAAAAAAAAAAAAAGGGCAGCATTTAGGTATCCACAGTCTGTACCAGAATTAGACAAAAAATCACTTACAAGAAGAGGAACAAATATTTGAAAGAAGATTAAAACCTCTTATCATACATGAAGTACAAATGCCTTCTGCAAGTTTAGCCATTAGTTTATTGATAATGAATATACTGTTTACTGTGTTGTATAGATTTAATTATACTATTTCAATAAGTGTTTTCTTTTACAAAACTTTCAAAATGATTATTGCAGCATTGTTTATCATGAAAAAATAGAGCAATCTACATATACCAGTAATGAGAGAATGACTAACTATACTCTAAACATTCCATAGACTATCATTCAACCTTTTAAAATTGTAATTATGAAAACTATATTGCAGAAGTTTATATACAGAAAAAAATGTATAGTTAAGTAGTTACCATCATGTGCATACAATTTTATTTTCTTACTGTGATGTTTTCATTACACATACAATTTTACGCACATGTTGGTAATTATTTACATATTTATATTAGAATTGAAAGGGTAAATGTAAAAGTAGATATTTTAATAATAGTGTTAGGATCCCTTTGTTTTTCAGATTTTACCTAATGTTATATTGCCATAATAAAAATTTAGAAGGTAACTTTGAAATCTCAGAAAATCATCTACATAGGATTCTGTGCATATGTTGGGGGGTTTGGGGTGTGTGTGTAAAGAATATACATGATGATTTATCAACAGGCATGTGGTATTACTTTCTTGTAGTTGCTGGCAATGTTGCTTAAGAAGAAACGTTCCCTTCTTAACAGCCACATCCTCCATCTAACTTTTTCTTTGGTGGGAACTGTTGATAGTGGACATGAGACCTCCATTATTCCAAATTCGACTGCTTTCCAGGACCTCCTTTGTGATTTTGAAGTATGTATATAAGCATAATAATATATAATCAATGAATGCATTTCTTACTCCATATGATTATAAACTATTTTATTTCTAAAATGTGTTTAAAGTCCTGTAATTTTGTGACATTCATGTTAATATCATTTAGTAAAAGATAAAAAGTAGAATAATGCTGGGGTTCCTTTTCTCCAAGGATATTCCATTTTGCAAATATTTTAGAAGTGAAATGGTATGGTGCATATCCCTAACTAGCTAATTTGCTGCTGGCAGTGGCATTACGTGAGTCGAACATATTTTCATCGGGCGATTCTGATAGAAACTTTTTCTTGATAAATAGGACCTAGACCTCTAATTTTGGTTACAACTGCATGGTAAAATATCATTCATTTTATGTTCGCATTTCATAGTCTACCTTTTCTGCTTCTACTGCTATATCCTAACTCAAGCCCTAATCAATTTTTCTCCTATTCATACTAGGATAACTATCACTTCTTTTTTCCCTTTGCTCAGGCTGTCCCTGCATACCCTTGGGACCTCATTCTTTCAAAGGCATTTTCGTTTCTACTGGCTTATTACTGTAACAGCTTATACTCTGTTCTCTCAAGGCAGCACTTAATCACTCATAGCCTTTTTCCATTTAATTTCTTGTTTACAGCACTTTGCATGTTAGTTACTATATACTAAATTTATATAATATATCCCTTTGAAACTGCAGGATCTGTGGGCTTTATGATTGCAGAGATAGTGTTTATCTTCTTTGTCTTTGTGTTCCTACCACCCAGAATAGTGCCTAACACTTAGTATTTGCGAACTCTTATGTCTAGGCCCTAACCGTTCTTCCTCACAACTACTGTAAGCTCTGTTTTGTCAGTTATTGAATCCCTCACAAATAGTGTGCCCTAAGTGCTTTACTGACACTGTATTTTCAAAGCTTAGTAGAAGCTTCCCTCTAAATAAAAATCTATGGTCTGTACTCAGTTTTCAGTATCCCCAACTCTCAGTAACATTGGCTGTTGTCTGTTTCCCTCATATTCTTTCAAGTTATACTTCTTTTGCTAGCTTTCAGGTGTTAATATCCTGGTTCTTATGTCTTTCTATTTTTTTCTATTATTTTCTTGCAGTGATGTTTTCATTATTTTTTGTAAAGATGTCCATCTTTACTTTTTTACATTTTCCTGTGTTTGTTGTTTTCCTTCCTTTAAACTCCTACCTAGGTTGACAGTCTCATCTCTGTGGAGTTGATCCTCAAATCTAAATCTCTAACCTTGGCATCTGAATTCCAGACTTATTTCTAATTCTTGCTCAACACTTCCATTTTTGTGTCCCACCAGCACCTTAACTGAACTTGGCATCCCTCCTCAAATTAGTTCTTCCTTCTAACTTCTCTGTTTATGTTAATAACACCACCATTCGCCTAGTCACCAAGGCTTGAAATTGAAAACATCAGCTTCCTTCTTCTCTGTCTGTAAACAGTCTGATATTGTCATATAGGTTCTACTTTCACATTCCATAGTCTGCCTTTTCTGCTTCTACTGCTATATCTTAATTCAAGCCTTACTCAATTCTTCTCCTATTCATACTAGGATAACTATCACTTCTTTTTTCCCTTTGCTCAGGCTGTCCTACATACCCTTGGGACCTCATTCTTTCAAAGGCATAATCTTGTCATTTATTCAAGGACTTGCACTGATTTTCCTTTTCTACACTATAAAGTACACATTTCTCAGCCTAGTATTCAAAGTTCTGATATCCAAACCTCTTACTCTTTTAGAAAGCACTTGCTGAATATTTTTGAGGCAAGCACTGTATTAGTTACGAAGGATGTGAAAAGAAAAGGCAAGAGTCCACGACTGAAGGCATTTAGTCCATTAGAAGAAAAAGACAAAGAAATAGATAATTTAAAACTAGTGAAAGCCTAGAGGTGGTAGACAGAAAGGATTATGGGATCACTAAGAAGACCTACCTAACCCAGCCTAACCTTGTTTTCACTTGGTAACTGACACATTTAAATCAAGGATTATCTTCAGTCTCAGATTTCTGATTAAAACTCAATATGCAAACATCAGAAATTTAGTTGCTTAATAAATTTTGGCTTTATTTTATAGTACATTGCTGACTTTATGGCCTCTTATAGCATCCCTAATTACTCCAAACCGCAAGTAGTCTATAAATACCTAAGTTACCAGATTTTTAAAATAGTCATTTGACAACTATAAGGAAAATAATTGCAGTGCCTAAACAATTTTTTGTGATTGTTTTAGAATTTATTGTGTGCATCTAAAAGTTCAGTCTATCTTTAAAGAATATTATACCTTATAAATACTTTGCAATAAGAGACTTTCATTTCTCCCTTTCCATTTTTATGCTATTGTTGTATACATTTACTTCTATATATTTATAATCCCTACAATAGTTTGTATTATTTTTGCTTTAAATGATGAATTTTTTTCAAAAGACATTTTACAATTATTTTCTATTTGACTACATATATAGTATTTATAGCTTTTTTATTCCATTGCGTAAATCTAAATTTCCATCTTGTGTAATTTTTCTGCCTGGAGATACTTTTTTAACATTTCTGTATTACAGAAATATTGGCAGTGAATTCCGTCATCTGGAAAAGTCTTCCATTTCTTTCTTCCTTTTTGAAGGACATTTTTGCATGGAATAGAATTCTAGTTGATTGTTTTTATTGTTTTCACACGTTAAAGATGTCATTCATTTCATTGTCCCCTTTGTCCACTTTATGTTTCTTCTGCTTGGGTTTATTGATTTGTGAGTTTGTCATTTTCATCACATTTGAATTTTTTAGCCATTATTTCTTCAATGATTTTTCCTGCCACTCCCATCCCTTTTCTGGACACCAATTACACGTATCTTAGATTGCTTGAAACTGTCTCGAATCACTCATACACTAAATCTGGTATTTCTCTTTAGTATTTTTTTCTTATGCTTCATTCTGAGTAATTTCCGTTGTTATGTTTTCAAGGTTATTAAATTGTTTTTCCGAAGTATCTCATCTGCTGTTAATGCCATCCAGTATATTTTTCATTTTAACTATTTTATTTGTCATGTCTAGAGGTTTGTTTGGGGGCTTTGGTTGTCTTTCATTTGGCTCCTTATCATGTTCATGTTTTTCATTACACTCTTTAGCATATGGAGGATATTTGTAATAGCTTTGTAAAAGTGTGATAATTTCATCATTTTGGTCATTGTTTTGGCCAATTTATATAAGTGGTTTTATAGAGCTTTATAAAATAATAATTATAAAAGTGAAATAAGTTCCATGTGCTGTATTGTTTGTTGGTTTGGCATTTGGGCATTTTTTTTAACCTTAAATATACTACTGTTTTTATTTTTTATAGGTCTGGCTCCATGCACCATATGAACTTCATCTTTCCTTATTTGAACACTTTATTGAACTACTCACAGAGTCCAGGTATTAATTAATACTCATGTAGTTAGTTATTCAGCTATAGAAAAGGGGATAGTACAGTGTAGACAATCTTCTTTCTCTTATAGTGAAGCTTCAAAGAATGCCAAATTAATGAGAGAATTCCAGTTAATCCCAAAGCTGCTCCTGACTCTTCGAGACATGTCTTTATCCCAGCCTACTATTGCTGCTATTAGTAATGTGCTGAGCTTCTTACTGCAAGGTTTTCCCAACAGCAATGATCTGCTCAGGTAGGAAATCTTCTTTGTCTTTGTCTTTTTATTAACTAAAAGTACCAATCAGGTTAAGAGGGGTGAGATGAATGTAGTTGGTTTTTATGACTGTGTAATAACACCTGTAATATTAATACTATTCAAAATATGTATGACGCATGGAAAACATGAGTGAGACAATGTCTTGCTTTGATGGAGCAAAGCTAATTGTTGCCACTAGTGAATAATAGAATATTGGTGAGAAAAGATATAGAAATTAGCCCAGTGAAATTGGCCTGGATATAATGTATTCAGTCCAGGAATTCTTGGTTCCCAATCCTATTTCCCAAGCCCTGCTAATTTTTAAGTGTATGTGCACAAGCATACATACACACTCCAAAATAGTGGGTGTGCCACCTCTATTTTTTATTCTCTTTCATTCAAACAGATTATGGTATTTTAAATCTGTTGCATATCCGCACTTTTTAATATGATATAAGTATTATTTTACAGACAATGCAAAATGTGGTTTAAGGCATATTGATGGCATGTCTGTAGAAGTGTTCTTATGTTCACATGATAATCCCCATTTTGGAAAATTTGGGGATTATAGAAAGAAAACAAGAAAAACAAACTGCACAATTGAATATTTTTCAAGTAGAGAATTGCTTAAACTGGACTTGGTCACTACTGTTCATGTGATCTACCAAGTATCTCAGGTAAAATCACACTCATTTATTCAGTTATTCTCATAGACTAACCTCTAATCTGTATAGTTTGTAAATCACTCACTTTTGTGTTAATTTGCCTTCAAAACATATTTTTAAACCTGGTGGGGCAGGCGTGGTGGCTCACGCCTATAATCCTAGCACTTTGGGAGGCCGAGGTGGGCGGATCATGAGGTCAGAAGTTCAAGACCATCCTGAACAACATGGTGAAACCCCATCTCTACTAAAAATATGAACAATTAGCCAGGCGTGGTGGTGGGCACCTGTAATCCCAGCTACTCGGGAAGCTGAGGTAGGAGAATCACTTGAACCCGAGAGGTGGAGGTTGCAGTGAGCCAAGATGGCGCCACTGCACTCTAGCCTGGGCGACAAGAGTGAGACTCCGTCTCAAACAAACAAACAAAAAAACCTGGTGGCAGATTTAAAACTTCAGCTTAAGAATTATTTTGGAGAATTATAATTATCATTATGTCAAGAATGTATTCCTAGCATTGTAATGGTCACTTTGCTGAAATTATTACCTAAACCTGTAAAAGTTTTTGTTTTTTTTCCTACTTTATAAATGAAGAAACAAAGCCCACATAATTAGAGTGTGATATAGCCAGGGTGTTTTTTCTTCTCCTGTTCCCCCTACTCCAGGAATTTGATCATATATGTAAACCCAAGTTCTTAACCACTAGGCTACAGTGGATCCATCCAGTTAATGTTAGGACATTCGAATATGGATCATGTTGTTTGGTTTTTGAAACCATTTGCACGTTAGTGCATTAAAGAATTCATATTTTGAAGAACTGTATTTTCCCCATATTTTAAAAGCATTATTTTATGTAATGTTACTTGGGATGGTCCAAGAGGAAGCAAACTAAATATTATCACCTAATGGTCCTTAAAAGGCTAGTTAAGATAAGAAGTCCTATTTTGGCTTTATTTCTTTGTATTTTGTTTCTTTGTACTTTGTTGTTTTGGGAAGAGGAAAAAGAAAATCCATAATCTTGTTTTCCTTTGTTTAAAGATTTGGCCAGTTTATTTCTTCTACTTTGCCAACCTTTGCAGTTTGTGAGAAATTTGTAGTAATGGAAATAAATAATGAAGAGAAGCTTGACACTGGTAAGTTGATTCTGGAGCTTGGAGAAGATAGTGGTCAACTAAATATTATGTCTTTTTTTCTTCTGGCCCAAATTAGACCTGAATTATATGTGATTATATATAATATATGTATAACTTTTCTCATTACATTATATTTTTTGGCCTTTCTCTGATGTATTTGTCTTATATCAAGCCTATACAATATGCAGTATTACAGTATTACCTACAAAATTTAATAGGGTGTGAATTTCACTTTAAAAATAAAATGTTTCCTATTTTTAGAGTATTCATAGCAATGTTTCTTTAAATAGCAAATTCTTCCTGTGTAATTTGAACATTGTTTGATTTTTTTAATGTGTGTATATCTCTTCAGAAACATGATACTTGTTAAACTAAATTATATCCATATATCTATATTACTGTTATTTTCACTTCCCTGTTAAATATTTAGTAGTCACTGAGAAAAAAACATTTTACTAGAATCATTTTATGTAAGTATAATATAAAAATAATTTCATAAGTTGTAAGTTCCTGGGTCCATGACAAGCACGTATTTTGGAAACCTTTCCTCATTTAGTGTATATATATTCCCCACTCTGTTCCCATATGTTTTTCCTGTTGTATGTGCTAGGACAGGAGAGTTGCTTGGAATGCATTGAAAGGACCTTTTTTTAGGTTGACCTCTGGAATTAAATTCTCAGAATCTTATATTTGTTCAGCCTTATTTACATTATTACCCTATTACATTATTCCCAAATCATATCATATAGATTATTTCATTTAAATCCATACCACCCTATCCACCTGGAAGGTAGAGAGGAACTGTTGTTGTATCACTTCCTCCGAAAGGGGTTCTCCATGTTGTCTGTCCTTCCCGAGCACAGCCTCTCCTGTGCTTCCTGAGTAAGAGAAAGTGGTGTGATTACAGTTTTCAAAGGAGAGATGGAGAGATTTGAAAAACTAAGTGACTTGCTGCAAATCACACAGTGTGTTAGTGACAGGTTCAGGACCCCTGACTGTTACCTACTGCCAATTCATTTAGAATGATGTTGATATTTCTCTGATGAAGCAAATTAGCAGTGGATGAGAAGTATAAAGATCAGATCAGTGAATAACACTTATTGAATACTTACTAAGTGCTCTATATAATTTTGTAATAACTGTATGAAATAGGTACTATTATTCCAATTATACAAGGGAGGAAACTGCAGCCCAAAAAGATACAAGTAAAAGAAACTTATCCAATATCATACCATTGACTATATGGGAACTCAGGTAGTCCAAACCAGCATTCTAAGCTTTTAACTACTACATTTTCCTACCAAATACAAAGATTATTTCTAAGTTCTAAATTAATATAGGCTGACTAATTATGGTTAGGTAGTGAAAGTACTTTAAATATTGCTGAAATATGTAAGGAATTTATTTCAAGTATACAAAATATGTGGGCTGAACGTGGTGACTCACACCTGTAATCCCAACACTTTGGGAGGCTGAAGCAGGTAAATTGCTTGAGTCTAGGAATTCAAGACCAGCCTGGGCAACATGGCAAAGCTCCGTCTCTACAAAAAATACAAAAATTAACCAGGCATGTTGGTGTGCATCTGTAGACCCAGCTACTCAGAAGGCCGCAGTAGGAGGATCACTTGAGCCTGAGGAGGTTGAGACTGTAGTGAACTGTAATTGTGTCACTGCACTTGGGTGACAGAGTGAGATTCTGTCTCCAAAAACAGACAAAAAAAAAGTGGGAAAAATATTTCTCTGGTTTCCATATTTATTTGTTGTCCATTGAATTCAGTAACCATAGTAGTGTTGTAAATTTTTCTTTCATATAAAACATTGAAGTAGGGATGTATAAATTAGTAAATTTTTCTTTCGATATGCCAAGTTGATTAGACTGATATTATCATCAGCTTATTGTCATTTGAAATAATAAAGTCAGAAGCAAATTGCTAGTCTTATTAGTATGTGACATTTATTATTTATTTGATATGCACTGAAGACTTTATTGAGTATAATATAATGTTCTAAAAAATGAAAACTGGCAGTAAGAAAAGGAGACATAAAAGATAAAATTTTTAATTTCTGGCTAGAATATTACTTTATTGTAGAAAAATTTAAAGGAAGTAGCTCTTAGAGTAATGTAAGTTTTGTGATATTCTTTTGATAAGGCAATTACTAGTCTCTGTCTTCTTAGAAGAGGGAGGATCTTGGGTTCTTTTTGGTAGCTTGAAGTACCCATAATGATTAAGGTACTAAGTTAGCATTTTAAAGGACAGTTTAAAGGTACATTGCCCCAAACAAGTAGAAGTATATAACCCTGAAACTTTAGCCTGAACCTTAGTTCTAGAAAGAAGGAAAGTACAGGAATACCTCAGAAATATTGCAGGTTTAGTTCCACACCACTGCAAATGAAGCTAACATCACAATAAAGTGAGTCACATAAATTTTTTGGTTTCCCAGTGCTGTAAAAGTTATGTTTACACTATACTGTAGTCTACTATATGTGCAGTAGCATTGTGTCTTAAAAAAGTGTATATAACTCAATTTAAAAGTTTTTTATTGCTAAAAAATGCTAACAATCATCTGAGCCTTCAGCAAATTGTAATTTTTGCTGATGGAGGGTGATGTCTGGATATTGTTGGCTGCTGATTGACCAGGGTGGTGGTTGCTGAAGGTTGAGGTGGCTGTGGCAATTTCTTAAAATAAGACAACAATGGTTTCAGGTGATGGATATGCTAATTATTCTGCTTTGGTCATTACACATGGTACACATGTATTGAAATATCATACTGTTCCCCATGAATATATACAATGATATGTCAATTAAAAATAATAATAAAAACAAAAAAGGACAATATAGTTTGTTATAACAATGGACTGTTCCTTTCACAAAAGTTTTCTGTGTAGCATGCAGTACTGTTTGATGGCATTTTACCTATGGTAGAACTTCTTTAAAAATGGGAGTCAATCCTTTCAAAAACTGTCACTGGTATATCAATTAAGTTTATGTACTATTGTAAATCATTTGTTGTTATTTGAACAATGTTCAAAGCATTTTGACCAGAAGTAGATTTCCATCTCAAGAAATCACTTTCTTTGCTCATCTGTAAGAAGCAGCTCCTCATCTGTTAAAGTTATATCATGAGATTGCAGTAATTCAGTCACATCTTTAGGCTTCACATCTTATTCTAATTCTCTTGCTGTTTCTACCACATCTGCAGTTACTTCTTCCACTGAAGTATTGAACCCCTCAAAGTCATTCATAAGGGTTGGAATCAACTTCTTCCAAACTCCTGTTAATGTTTATATTTTGACCTCTTCCCATGAATCATGAATATTCTTAATGGCATCTAAATGGGTGAATTTTATCCAAAAGATTTACTTTACTTTGCCCAGATCCATCAGATAAATCACTGTCTATGGCAGCTATAGCCTTAAGAAATGTATTTCTTAAATAATAAAACTTTGAAGTTAATTTGAAGTCAAAATTACTGCTTGATTCATGGGCTGCAGAATGGATGTTGTATTAGCAGGCATGAAAGCAACATTAACTTTTTTGTGCATCTCCATCAGAGCTCTTGGATAGCTAGGTGCATTGTCAATGAGCTGGTAGTATTTTGAAAGAAACCTTTATTTCTGAGCAGTAGGTCTGAACAGTGGGCTTAAAATATTCGGTAAACCATACTGTAAGCAGATGTGCTGTCATCCAGACTCTCTTATTTCATTTAGCAAGCACAGGCAGAGTAGACTGAGCTTTATTCTTAGGGCCCTAGGATTTTCAAGATGATGAATGAGCATTGGCTTCCACTTAAAGTCACCAGCTGCGTTAGCCTCTAACAAGAGAGTCAGCTCTGTTCTTTGGAGCTTTAAAGCCAGACATTGACTTCTCCCCTTTAGCTATGAAAGTCCTACGTGGCATCTTCTTCCAATAGGCAGCTGTTGGAAAAAAAATCTGTTGAGAAGTCTGTTGGAGAAATCTGCTGTTTAGTGTAGTCATGTTCATTAATTATCTTACTAGATCTTCTGTATAACTTGCTGCAACTTCTATATCAGCACCTGCTGCTTCATCTTTCACATTTGTTAGGGAGATGGCTTCTTTCCTTAAACCTCATGAACCAGCCTCTTCTAGTTCCAGCTTTTCTTTTTGTCTGTTTTTGAGACAGGGTCTCACTTTATCACCCATGCTGGAGTGCAGTGGCACAATCATGGCTAACTGCAGCCTCGACCTCCTGGGCTCCAGCGATCCTCACACATCAGCCTTTTGAGTACCTGGGACTATAGGTGTGTGCTAGCATGCCCAGTTCATTTCTTCATTTTTTTAGAGACAGGGTCCAACTGTGTTGCCCAGGTTGGTCTCAAACTCCTGGACTCAAGCAATTCTCCCACCTCAGCCTCCCTAATGTTTTGTTGCAGTCATGAGCCAGTGCATCTGGCCCCCAACTTTGCTTCTGCAGCTTTCTCAGCTTTCTCAGCCTTCATGGAGTTGAAGAGAGTTCAGGCTTTGCTCAGGATTATGTTTTAGCTTAAGGGACTGTTGTAGATGATTTAGTCTTCTATCTAGACCAGTAAAACTTTCTATCAGCAATAGGCTGTTTCACTTTTTTTTTTTTTGATCATCGTGTGTTCATTGGAGTAGCACTTTCAGTTTCCTTCAAGAATTTTTTTTGTATTCACAACTTAGCTAACTTTTTAGCACAAGAGGGCAGCTTTGGGCTTGTGTCATCTTTCAACATACCTTCCTCTCTGAACTTAATCATTTCTTGCTTTTGATTTAAAGTGAGAGATACGTGACTCTTCCTTTCACTTGAATATCTAGGTGCCATTGTAGGGTTATTAATTAGTCTAATTTCAATACTATTATGTCTCAGGGAATAGGGAAGCCTGAGAATAATGAGAGAGACGGGGAAATGACCAGTCGAAGCTGTCAAAAGCACATCTTTTTAAATTAAGTTCACTGTTATAAGAGTACAGTTTGTGGCACTTGTAAACAATTATGATAGTAATGTCAAAGATCACAGATCACTGTAACGGATATTATAATAATGAAAAAGTTTGAAACATTGTAAGAATTACCAAAATAAGACAGAGACATGAAGTAAGCACATGCTTTTGAAAAAAAAAGGCCTGATTGGACTCTCTGTATATATAGTTGCCACAACCTTTTAATTTATAAGAAAGGCAGTATCTGCAAAGTGCATTAAAAGGTGTGCCTCTGTGAGGTCTGTGACTCAGTAACACATCGCTCTGCTGGAGTAGAGCTGGGCCTAGAATGCTGGGTTGTCGGTGCCCAATTCTGTGTACTTGCAGTACTATCTGAGAACGTCTGAGCTCCATTACTTCCTCTCTTTTCTAATTTCTCTTTTATGTGTTTGTGTGCCTTTGCCTTTCTTCTGTGCTATTTAATTCTAACTTTTCTTTATGTTATTACATTTACTGAATAAGTCTTTGCTTTCTGTTTTCAATTTTTAAATCTGGTAGATTTAACTGTATCTTTGAAAAAAGAAACTAAAATTTAAGGATTTGAGAGGTTGAGAGTCAGTAGGGATTATTATTTTTATTCACATGGTCCTCATTTGATGACTTTCCCCCTATTGAGAAGTCAAGGGGAATATTAATGTAACGTAAAAAAGATCTCACAGCCTTATTATCACTAGTTTAGGAAATGTCAAATGTAAATGAACAATTTTCAGAGTTCTAAAGAGAAATATTTAACTGACCCTTTTTCTTGTCCATGTTGGTGAAAAGCAGTCCTGGAGAAAATGTTTTCTAAAAGATAGATTTTTCAGTAAACTTTCCAAGATCTATGTTGTATATTTTCTTTTAGCTTATCTACTAGGGAGATTTAATGTATTTATTTTTATTTAAGGAACTGAAGAGGAGTTTGGAGGTCTTGTATCTGCTAATCTTATACTTTTGAGGAACAGACTTCTGGATATCTTGCTAAAACTAATTTATACATCTAAAGAAAAGACAAGCATTAATTTGCAGTAAGTAAATATTTTTAAAAGTTATTATACCAGTTGCTACTATTAGTTAATTCATGTTAGGCAAAAGAAGGAATTGCCATTGACTTTAAATAGATTTTTTTAACCCTGAAGTTTATAGTATCTCAAGAATGAAACTCAGTCTTCTTTTTCCTTTTTGATTGGAAATCCTAATTTCTGAAAGTAATTTTGTTTTTTGTTTTTTAAATCCATCTGTCTTTGAATAGAGCTTGTGAAGAACTGGTGAAGACACTGGGTTTTGACTGGATCATGATGTTTATGGAGGAACACTTACATTCCACCACAGTTACAGCAGCCATGAGGATTCTTGTTGTCCTACTAAGTAATCAGTCTATTCTCATCAAGTTTAAAGAAGGACTCAGTGGTGGAGGATGGCTTGAACAGACAGATTCTGTCTTAACTAATAAGATTGGAACTGTATTAGGTATGAGACTTTTCTAGTAAGCTGCTTGGAAATGAGCTGGTGTGTTTTGTTTTATTTTTAAATTTTGTGTAAACTTATCCTCTGCAGTTTGATCACCATTAAGGAGATATTAATTTTAATTAATGATAGAATGAAGATCTTAGAAGACTTCAAATTAGGCCTTTTAAGTGGCAAATCAAACTGAAGACAGATAAGACACTAAGATTTGAAAACTCAGGGAATTCCTCAGGATCTTTTTGTAATATAGGCCTTATTGATCTGTAAGTAAATAATTAGCAAATTATCAGTAGAACTAAATTAATAATAATAATAAATATTTATTTTGAGTACTTACTGTCTGCCAGTTCCTAAACATTTGCCAGGTAATAACGTTTCATCACTCTGTGAGGTACAAATACTATCATATCTATTTTACAGATTAGAAACCCAAATTCATTTTACTCAGTTCCAAAGTCTATGCTTTTAACATTTATGTTATATTGCCACACAAGGATGTAAGCTCACTAGTACCATAGCTATTTTCACCCTATAACTGAGCATTTACCTAATGTTAGAAAATTGCAGTTTCCTATGCTAGATTTATTTGAACTCATGTGTTTCCATTCATATTAGTAATATTACTTTGGAAAATATATATTTGAAGGTAGTGTTTTTATTGAAAGGCAAAGTCATTCCGTTCTTAAATAATTTTAGATATACATTTGTCATGTAACATTACCTTATAAATCGTGTCTAATTGTTGTATGTCTGATCTTAAGAAGCTTATATTGAGAATATCTGTTTACCTTGGTCCAATGGGAAAAATAGGGATTAGAATTTAATATGTAATTTATTTATAGAAAACAAGTTTAAGTATCAGTGTCTAGGTGCTGTCTGTACTACTAATTCAAACATGAAAGCAAATGATAGGAGACAGATCTTTTTTTTTTTTTTTTTGAGACGGAGTCTCGCTCTGTCACCCAGGCTGGAGTGCAGTGGTGCAATCTTGGCTCACTGCAAGCTCCACCTCCTGGATTCATGCCATTCTTCTGCCTCAGCCTCCCGAGTAGCTGGGACTATAGGCACCTGCCACCACGCCCAGCTATTTTTTTTTTTTTTTTTTTTTAGTAGAGACAGGGTTTCACCGTGTTAGCCAGGATGGTCTCGATCTCCTGACCTCGTGATCTACCCACCTCCACCTCCTAAAGTGCTGGGATTACAGGTGTCAGCCACCGTGCCCGGCCATAGGAAGACAGATCTTTCAACATAGTACTATTGTATTGTTATTTCATATATGAAGAAGGTCTGAAGAAACTTCGTATGTGATAAAGGAAAAGTAATATCATTTCCATGTCACTGTGAAGTGATTTCTAAAGAAAATTGTCTGGTTTATAATATACAGTTTAAATGATCATCATAGGTACTTTTGTGCTCAAAAATATATCACTATTTTACATGAACTCTGGGGAAGGATTTAATCTACAGATATAATTGTTTTGAATACTTTGGTAGTAAGAAGTTTCGTTTATTGGCCTTAATAATACCTACTGGAGAATAAATAATGAAAGGCATAATTGAATGTGAGTTCTGTTGAATATGCAAGGTTTAAATGCTAACTGGCAGCAATGGTTATTTGGAAGGCCAACAGCAGCAGGAGTAATCACGCCTGAGATTTATAATAGTACTTTGTGGTTTGATATAATCTCATTTGTCCTTCAAGATTCTGGAGACAGGCATATATTTTATCGCGTCTAAGTTTTATTTTCTAGAAAATAAGCCTGATGAATATAAAGTAAGGATTAATTTCTCTAATTAGGAAATTAAGACTGTTAACTACATAAGGTTAGTTTGCGAGGCAGTAATACTGTCTAAGAATCTGTCTTCTTAGTCCTGTGCTTTTTCTGTCCTGCATCACTTTCACTGTATCTGACCTACCTGATTTCATGCATTAGAATCTTTTGATCCTTCATTGGTACTTGCGTGAGCATGCATATGCTGCTCCTATTTCAAAGAAGAAATCTAGGTATTCAATTTAAATTTAATTTCAATTTGACCCCGCTTAACTTAATTTTCCCTGAATATCTATCTGACACATACACATTTTTGTGTATATAAACAGGTGTATATATCAGCTCATTTGATTCTATTTCTCCTTGACGGAATAGCAACCTATTTTTTTTTTCACTTTTTTATTCACATTTATTGGTTTTTGTCAAATTTTTCTTTATAAAAATTTGTATTTTTTTATTTTACTTTAAGTTCTGGGATACATGTGCAGAACACACAGGTTTGTTACATATGTATACATGTGCCGTGGTGGTTTGCTGCACCTATCAACCCATCATCTAAGTTTTAAGCCCCACATGCATTAGGTATTTGTCCTAATGCTCTCCCTCCCCTTAACCCCCACCCCACGACAGGCCCGGTATGTGATGTTCACCTCCCTGTGTCCATATGTTCTCAGTCTTCAACTCCCACTTATGAGTGAGAACATGCGGTGTTTGGTTTTCTGTTCCTCTGTTAGTTTGCTGAGGATGATGGTTTCCAGCTTCGTCCATGTCCCTGCAAAGGACATGAACTCATTCTTTTTTATGGCTGCCATAAAAATCTTCCATGTAGCTGAAACTTGTATCTAAATTAATGCTTAATCGTAGTATATTAAATATTCCTTAAGATCAATTATAGGGAAAAATAATGTGAGACTTCAGAGAGGAAAATGATAATGCCAGTTTTGTCTTTTTTGTTTTTTTTTTTTTTTTTTTTTTTAGAACTTGCAGTGTAATCAAAATCTATTTTACTATTTAATGTATAAAATACCACTTCATGTCTTTTGGTTTTCTTTTTCATTTTTTAAAATTTTTTTATGTTTTAGAGATTGGATCTTGTTATGTGGTCCAGGCTAGACTTAAACTCCTGGGCTCAAGCAATCCTCCCATCTCAGCCTCCTGAGTAGCTGAGATGTCTTTTGATTTCTTAGAGCTCAAAACATTATTTATTCTTATAATTTTATTTAGAATTTACTATAAAAAAATCAGCACGATCTTCTAATTAAGGCAATCTTTCAGAAATGTGGCAGTTTCATTAATAAGGGCAAAGAAAATAATAATTTTCAGACTCTAAAATGGAGAAATTCGTTTTCATAGCATAGTACTGCCACTTATGCCCACATTGTGACTTGAACAAATCATGTTTTCTCTGTTGTAAAAATGATAATAGTAATTTCTACCTCACATATTCATTGTGATTAAGGAGTGATATGGGAAAGAGCTTGTTGAATTGCTATATAATTTTTTATTAATTAGAAGAGCATACTTTGGAAGTTAATTCATGTCACACTGAGGAATTGGTTAGGATAAAATATTTTAAAAGCAACGTAGACATAAAATGTTCATTTATTATGTAAAACAGTAGTTGTAATATGTACTTTGCAGCATTCCAGAAAAAAAGAAGTTGAAAAAAATATGGCTATCTATGCTGAGTGCAGTTGCTCATGCCTGTAATCGTAGCGCTTTGGGAGGCCAAGGTGGGAGGATCACCTGAAGCTAGGAGTTTGAGACTAGCCTGAGCAACATAGCAAGACCCTGTCTCTACAAAAAAAAATGTTTTAATCAGCCAGGTATGGTCGCATGTCCCTGTAGTCCTAGTTGCTGGTGAGGCTGAGACGGGAGGATCCTTGAGTCCAGGAGTTTGAGGTTAAGTGAGCTACGATCACGCCACTGTACTCCAACGTGAACCCTCCAGAGTGAACCCTCATCTCTTAAAGAATAAATAACAAATGCAAATATCTATTTGAAATACAAATTGCTTCAGACCGAAATAAATTCTTCATCTATTGGTTGCTATTCGCAAAAGTTTCCGATGAAAATTTGAGCAACATTCACTGTGTAATGAGTACTTCCCTAGGTGTGGGGTGAACCAGATGTTTAGGGTGTATCCTGAATTTCATTATAAAACGAGGAAACAAGATTGATAGAAACACTGCTGCCATAAGCTATATTAGTAAGAACTGACCATCTCCTTTAAAAGCTGGGTTTCTAGAGGGAATTACGGATGTTAAGCTCAGCCAGTGGATAGCTGCAGCCACAACAGGCTTGGATTTGCCATCCCACTGCCCAGCAGCTTTCCAACAGATTACAGATGATGTTGTGAGTAAAGATTGTTTTACTTACTCATTTAGTCTTATCTCTAAATTCATAGGTAATTTAAGGTTAGCTAGTTTTTCATGATTTTCAGGACAAATGAAATATATTGTTATAACAAGTTACAAAAATTAGCTGCTGGTGGTAGCTCATGCTTGTAGTCCCAGCTACTTAGGAGGCTGAGGCAGGAGGATTGCTTTGAACCCAGGAAGTGGAGATTTAGTGAGCCAAGATCATGGCATTGCACTCCAGCCTGGGCAACAGAGCAAAACTGTGTCTCAAAAAAATAAAAATGTATTATAACAAGGATATTTTTAAGTTATATTTTTGTAGCATTCTAAATTTTGGCTGTATTTTGGATTTCACTTTTTTCTTGGGGAACTACAAGCCAAGAACACTAGAGCTCCTCTGAGGTCTTTCATTTAATAAGTAGAACTTATAGCACCTTAAGAAGAATTTTCAAACTCCTTGTATCTTATTGTCCCAACTGTGTTTCAAAACCTATATCCTAATAGACAGGCTTGCTCAAGTCAAACAAATGGTAAAGTAAAACTTTTGACTGAAGATTAATTCAACAATTGAATACTTAATTGCCTATAGTAATATGAATGTTCTGGATAGAAATGTTAACACATACTGAATTGCTTTCTCCTTTGTTAATGCAGCATGTTTATCAGTTGCTAATGTTGCACTTACTGTTATATTTCCTCTTCTCTTAGGATTCAATGTGGGCAGAAGTGCTGGTGGGAGATCGACAGTCAGGGAGATTAACCGAGATGCTTGTCATTTTCCTGGTTTTCCAGTCCTTCAGTCATTCCTTCCTAAACACACTAATGTCCCTGCCCTCTATTTTCTCCTCATGGCATTGTTTCTGCAGCAGCCAGTTAGTGAGCTGCCTGAGAACCTGCAGGTCAGTGTGCCTGTCATCAGCTGCCGGAGTAAGCAGGGTTGCCAGGTAGGAATTATCTAGCAAGGGGCGCGTGAAATTATGTATTCCAAAGAATCACCGTAGGATAATGGATAATCACTGTAAAACCAACTGTCAATTCCATCACTTTCCCCACATTTAAGGTTTGATTTGGGACAGAAAAATTTGAAAATACCACAGAAAATTTTCCCAAAAGTCCTTTGTCCCTATTTACATTTTTTTCCTATATGATTACTCTGTATATTATATATGCATAAAGACTCTGTATGATATTTAATGGTGATCTAAAGAACTCTTTTGTTACATGATTTATTTTATTTTATTTTATTTTATTTTATTTTATTTTATTTGTGAGACAGAGTCTTATTCTGTCACCCAGGCTGAAGTGCAGTGGCGTGACTGACTGAAAATTTCACCTCCTGGGTTCAAGCGATTCTCCCACCTCAGCCTCCTGAGTAGCTGAAACTACAGTCAGGCGCCACCCCACTGGGCTAATTTTTGTATTTTTAGTAGAGAGAGGGTCTTACCATGGTGGCCTAGCTGGTCTTGAACTCCTGACCTCAGGTGATCCACCTGCCTCAGCCTCCCAAAGTGCTGGGATTACAGGCATGAGCCACTGTGCCCAGCCTGTTAATGTGATTTATTTCTGCGGAATTAAAAATGAAAGGAGTAGCTTATATACCATAAATTAAATATCACTCCTCGAGTGGGTGTGACAGGATTCTCAGTGCAAATTCTGATTGGGGAAAAAAAATTACTTAATGATAGATATTATCAACATTAGGAAAACAATAAGACTTTAGTTGACTTCTAATTGAAGACTATTAAAGATGTCTATATATAGCTAATGTTTGTGGTACTGCAAAGACTTAGGAATTTAGCTTTTAGATTCAACTATGCTTCCATCCTAATGCCAAATGCTATTCAAATCAATTCTAGTAGTTGACAAAATCTTTTAAGTGTAAACACTTGAGTCTGTGCCCTTAGATTAAATCAAGATACAGATTCATGCTTAGTGCAGTTGTATTGGTTATGCAGTTTTTCAATATCCATGGTACCATAGTCATAAAGTTTATTTATAAACCTGCTATTAATAAGTCTCAATTTTTATTTTATCAGATCTTATCTGTAAGTAATCTAAAATTAAAATATTGCTGAGAATGGGAAAGAAGTGAGTTAATGTGCTTTGTTTAAAAGATCTTGCTTAAATTTATTGGTTCTATAATTTTATCTCTTGGCTAATTAACGTGTGTTTTATTTTTACATTCTTTAGGAAAAAAGTAGAAAGCAGTTTTTTAACATAGGTACCTAAGGCAGGATGCAGAATAATACATAGTATTCAATTTTTTTATATCTATAAAAATGAGTTTTAAAATGTAGGATGGAAGGGTACTAGTTCTTTATGTCTATATCATTGGTTACTTTTAAAAACAACAAAAAACTAGTTTCAAAGAAATTTTAGACTATTAGAACTTACGAGGGTCTCTACTGAAAAATTAGTGGTGGCTAATATTTGCTTACTTTCACCTCTGCAGTTTGACTTGGATTCCATCTGGACATTTATCTTTGGAGTTCCTGCCTCCAGCGGAACTGTGGTCTCTTCTATCCATAACGTGTGCACAGAAGCTGTTTTTTTATTATTGGGAATGCTCCGCAGCATGCTGAATTCAGTAAGTTCACTCAGATACCCAGGCCTATTGAGAGTTCCTCCTGCCTGGGATACTTTTTTGTAAATAGAGGAATTTTTTGGTAACATAACTACTTATTTACTGCATGATCTCTGGAACTTGAGACTCTTAATGTTAGACAAAGTTATGTCTAATGTAAGAACACACTGTGTAGTTGTTAAGACCATGGACTCTGAAGCCCTACCTGGGTTAAAATCTCACCTCTGGTACTTCCAACCTGTTATCCTCAGTTATGTGCCTCAGTTTCCTGGTGTTTAAAATGCCAGCGATAATAGAATGCATCTCTTAGGGTATTTGTGAGGAATTAATAAGATAGTGTATACACATAAAGCACTTATAAACATGCCTGATACATAAGTGTTTCATAAGTATTAACTTATATTATTAATATTATAGAATATATAATAATGAGTACATATGTAATGAGTATATATTTATAGTGAATGTTATTACAATTATAATATGACATAATATTTCAACTTTTAAAGTCACTTTCTTTTAGATGTCAGAAATGTTAACAATACAAGTTTCATTTGATTTTGTTTTTGCTTTTCTTCTGCTCTAATTATGTCTAACTTAGAGATGAAGAATTGAAAGAGTAAAAGACAAAATTGATGTTCCTATCGATCTGACAGGAATACAGTGAATAATGACCAGATTTGTTTGTACAATTTAGGATTGTGTTGTAACAGGAAATATTAACTTGACTCCTTGAATTACATGTACCTGACAAATCTAATTTCAGTCAAAACTATTGTGGTATCATCTAAGAACAGAACATTACCATTAGATGTACTAATTTAGAATGTTTTAGGAGTCTTGTTTTGGTGCCTATTCATAAACAACTACAAAAACATAAGAAAAGTTTTTTAAAAGATACTCTCTGGGCAGATATCAGAAGATATACATTGTTCAGATATACAGTATTCATGGTTTTTCTTTAATCATCATCATTGTTGTATTACATAATGCTTAAGAGTGAGGCTCAGAAAGGTGAAGTAATTTCCCCACCTTTTATCTTACTCCTAACTTCCTAGCATGATGCACGATGGGGCAACATTGATGGTAATACAGCCACTTTGGTACCACCAACAATCATGATAATAATAATGAATAATCAAAACCACTGATAATGGTTAGCAGACCTGTGAGTAATCCAACGATTAGACAATGATCCCATCAGTTTCTAAGGGGATTTTTTTTAAGCTAGTTTCTAAATTTCTTTGCGTGTGTGTTTGCTCATATGTGTGGTTTACAGAGTTCTGTACCATCAATATATCCAGTTTCATAAGAATACTGAGTAGTGGATTTTTAAAATAATTTATAGCAGTGTCAATTACTCTAACATAGTGTTTCCTCTCATGTCCCCATAACAGCCTTGGCAATCAGAAGAAGAGGGATCTTGGCTCCGAGAATATCCTGTGACCCTGATGCAGTTCTTCAGATATTTGTATCACAATGTCCCAGACCTTGCCTCCATGTGGATGAGCCCTGACTTCCTGTGTGCACTAGCAGCCACCGTCTTCCCCTTCAATATTCGCCCTTACTCAGAGATGGTAGGAAAGGGGGAGGAAAATGTCAGAACTGGAATTAGTCTGTTTCAATGGTTAGCAGATTTTTTTTGACAATCTTTTAAGCTTCTGAACAAGTTACAGTTTCATAACTTTATACATCACCTCTTGCATTATTGTCTGGTGTCCCCAGCTCCCCACAGTTTCCTTCTGCTTTCTCCTAAAATCACAGTGAACTCTACTTCCTTTTCTCATTCACCATATTCTTGTAAGTCCCTTGTTAGTAATTTCCCTTTTCAAATAGTTGATTCATTTCTTATTTTACATGATGCCAGCTGTGTAGTTATAAAATGTTCTTTTCCATTAAGATAACTCTAGTCCAACCAAATTTATTTATTTATTATTTTAGGAAGTAGATATTTGCTGGATTTAACTTTTACAAATAAATTATAGGGTTGAAAGCAAGTGTTGGTCCTTTCTTCCGCCTGACTTTTCTTTTTTCATTAAACTTTTATTTTGCTTATTTTGTACTAACTTAAAAACTACTAGATATAATCACATATAGTATGTATAGATACTCTTTTGTCCTTTAAAATAAGCCCAAAAATTGTGTTAGCATGTACAATATCATATCTTCATATGCTGCCTTGTTTCCTGCTTTGAAAATATATTCACATGGAAATTCACTGAACCACATTTTTGCAGAGGCCTTGATGGATAATTTCATAACTTAGAGTCTAAATACTGTTCATTACAGTAACTAATAGTTCAGTTGACATAAATACGGATGACTTCAAAACAAATAAACTACTGTAATTTACACAAAACCATATTGCAGGGGCTTGTACTTACCACTTTTACATGTTGATGTTGATTAGCTAATAAACTGTAAACATAAAACAGGCTTAAAAATAAATAGATAGAACACACCCAAAAGATAGTTATTCCTCCATAGTACTTCAAAATTTCATGATTTTTCTTCTTATTTCCACCATGTACTCTAGAACCTGGGGTAGATGACCTTCTTTATACTAATTTTTCTCCATGTATAAAGGTACAGTACTTATTTTAAAATGATGGGGATTTTTAGGAGAAGGGCAAATATGACACATGACCTTAATACCCTGGCTTGTTTATAATGTTTAGAATCCTTATTTTTGGTTTTAAAAAAAAAAAAAAAAAAAAAAAAAAGACCTTGAATAATATATCAATGTCTTTTTGTTGTCAGCATCTTTTTTTTTTTTTTTTTGAGACAGAGTTTCGCTCTTATCATCCCAGCTGGAGTGCAATGGTGGCATGATCTCGGCTCACTGCAACCTCTGCGTCCCAAATTCAAGCGATTCTCCTGCCTCAGCCTCCTGAGTAGCTGAGATTGCAGGCATGGACCACTATGCCTGGCCAGTTTTTCTGTGTTTTTAATAGAGATGGGGTTTCGCCATGTTGGCCAGGCTAGTCTGGAACTCCTGATCTCGGGTGATCCGCCCGCGTCGGCCTCCCAAAGTACTGGGATTACAGGCGTGAGCCACTGCGTCTGGCCATCAGCGTCTTATAATTTCTTTGCTAGTCTCTCTCTCTCTGTCACTTGGTTCAAAATTGGTACTAGTATTGTTGGTTTTTTTAATTTATTTATTTATTTTTTTAACCTATAAAAAATGGATCAGCCCTTACATGCTACCATTATGCCAGATTTTTATCTGAAATTCTGTGACATTTGACTTCACAGTAGGGGTAGAGTTCAAATATGGAAACATAGTTATCCTCATTTTATTCCATATATTTTAAGTGCAGTTAGCCGCAGTAGACATATAATTCAACATGAAGGTGGTATGTTGTTAGTGGTCAGTCAGAAACACCATATGTTGCATAACCATGACATATGGTGCCAGATTACTACCTTGAAAGGAAGGGTCGAGTAAAGCAGAGTGAAATAATGTGCTGAACAGCTTAATAGGTGGAAAATGCTGCTGCTACAGTTTTATTTTTAGGAAACACAGAAGTAGAAATGTCAGAGTCTAATGTGATTACTGTATCTTTCCACTTGATTTTACTAGGTGACTGACCTTGATGATGAAGTTGGATCTCCAGCAGAAGAGTTTAAAGCGTTTGCAGCAGACACAGGGATGAACAGGAGCCAATCAGAGTACTGCAATGTGGGCACCAAGACATATCTGACCAATCACCCAGCTAAAAAGTTCGTTTTTGACTTCATGAGGGTCTTAATCATAGACAACCTCTGTCTCACCCCTGCCAGCAAGCAAACTCCACTAATTGATCTTTTGTTGGAGGTAAAGAAATGCATTTATATCTCTTTTGCATTATTTTTTAAATTAGAACATTAGTAACCAAGCAAGTTCTATGCCAAAGATTTTTAATTCCTCTTGTTTATGTGTAGGCAGAACATGGTATAGGCTGTGCAAAGTTGTTAATCCCACATGTGCTTTAGACCCTATCAATTTGTTCTTCTTTTCCTTCCCTCAAAGATGTCTCTAATTCAGTCCTTTATCATCCTTTCTCTAGAAGCTGGCAGACTTCTTCTGTAAAAAGCCAAATAGTAAATATTTTAAGCTTGTGAGCCATACAGTCTCTGTCACAACTATTCAGCTACGTTGTTGTAGCTAGAAAGCAGCCATGGACAGCAAGTAAGAGAATGAGCATGGCAGTGTTCTGATAAAACTTTATCTACAGAAACAGCACAGGCTGTATTTGGCCCACAGGCCATAGTGTGCCAATCCCTTCCCTGGACATTAACAGTGCCTAGTGCCATTGTCTTCTTACCTTATAACTTCCTACATCAATTTATCTTACCTATCATTGCCAGATGTTATTGTTGTCAGTGTCCTGTGCAGCTTAAGACATGGTGTATTGTACAGAATAGGTGCCCAGGATGCACTTGTTAAAATTCCCCAAGGCAGCAAACTTCTAGGTTGCCTGCCGGCCCATTCTCCTGACAATTGATATGAATCAACTGATACATCAGAAAATGAGAGTGGCTCTAAGCCTTTAAGTGACCTCATTGCTGGCTCTAGAAATTAGCTATCCCAGAAAAGTATTAAAAAATGTTTACCTAGAAAAGCCTGAAGATATCACAGAGAGATAATTTAATACCGTATAATTAGTTGCATATACATTAATGTTCTTTTGACCAATTCATGTAAATAAGGTCAAACAGCCCATGCCAGGGGCTCTAAAAATAACATGTTTTGTGAAAGAGTAGATCTGTGGAGAAGACTGCTTTTCTCTTTGAGGAACTTCCACTATCTCTCAGCCGTTTGACAGCTGAACCTGAGATTTTTGTGTGTGTGTGTGCGCCCTCTAGTGGCTAGTACACTTAACTTATAAATAGCAACCTGAAAACCACATGTTTATCTTATCCATGTGAAAATATCTCAATTTGGTCAATTTTTTAAAAATCACTAGTGTAATTAGGGTACCAGTTATGCTAAGCATTTAACCAGGATGACAATGTTTAATAACGGCAGGAGAATAATTGGTTTCCTCACTAATGCATGTGGTAGAATTAAAAAGCAGGCCCAGTGGAACTTCTCCCGTTTGGAAACTTTAAAAAGCTCTAAGAAGAGAGGTGACCAGTATCTCACTGTATATGGTAAAAATTTGAAGCATTTTGTGAAAAAGTGAAATAGTTTGTCAGAAAATAATAGGATAAAGGCCAGAAGAGAAGTGTGCAAGAAAGCATAACTGATCAAAAAAGGAAAATACATACATGAAAGATATGGAATGACTGGAAATATCCAGTGATAGCATTTTCAAGCTTCTGGAACCTGAAGAGCTAATTAATTAACCATATATAAATTGTATAATTGCCCTTTATTTTTGTTTTCTATATTTTTTTAGTAGGAAAAATTTGATATATAACAACATGTATTAACCTTGAAGTAAGGTTCTCTTTGTTGTGGGCACGAATTTGCCCTACAGTAGAATAGTGCTTCATTATACTAGGGAGTAGGATTATAGTTCAGGGAAGAGCAGGGAGTGTCAGGATTGAAGTTTCCAGATAGATTATAAACTGCTTAGAGACCAACTTTCATGTGTTCCTTTGTCTCTCACAACAGTTAGCACAGAAACTTGGTGTATTCTATCAGTACAGTAAGTCCTGGCTTAATGTCATTGATAGGTTCTTGGTAGCTGCAACTTTAAGCAAAATGATGTGTAACAAAACTAATTTTTTTCCTCATCAACCTTATAATAAAACTATGTTGAAGGAAACGATGTTATTTGAAGACCTGCTGTACATTGTTTCACTTAAAGTTGCAGTTGCCAGGAACCTGTCAATGACATTAAGTAAGGCTTACTGTATTTTTGAATCATTTAACTATTCATCCCTGGAAATTCCCAAACAGGAAGATAGGATACCATCTAATAAAAAAACATAGAAATTTGCTTTTAAATATTTTGAGGATCTTTAATATACATATGCAGAATACATATACAAAAAAATTTTATGTAATGAAATATTAACATTCTGTGTCTTCCAATGGTGTAACAATAAATTATAAACCTATGATTTTGAAAATTATGATTATGAAGTCTTTATCCATGAAGAGATTCAAGAAGAAAATTAGGTGGAGCATGGTGGCTCATGCCTGTAATCCCAACCCTTTCTTTCGGAGGTCAAAGCAGGAAGATTTCTTAAGGCCAGGAGTTCAAGACCAACCTGGGCAACAGGTGAAATCCCATCTTTGCAAAAAAATTAGCCATAGCCAGTGTTGTGGTGCGTGCCTATATCCTACCTACTGGAGGCTAAGGTGGAAGGATCGCTGGAGCCCAGGACTTCAAAGTTGCAGTGAGCCATGATGACACTACTGCATTCCAATGCATTCCAGCCTAGGTGTCAGAGTGAGACCCTGTCTCAAAAAGAAAAGAAAAAAAAAAAAAAAGAAGAGAGAGAGAGAATTATCTTATATATTTACCATTTACCTTTGTGAAGGAAGGGACTTGAACATCTGAGTCCAGTAAACGTGAACCAGAGCATGTTCAGTCTTATGAGTGTTAGAATTTCATTATAAAAGTATCTACTTACTTGATTATATCTACAAAAGAACATGTAAAATTACCTTCGTTAGCGGTAAAATTCATTAGCATACAAATAGGAGATTTTCATTCATATAGACTGGCTTTAGTGTGACTGAGGCCAAATACAAGGGAAGTGGTGTGCTGTAGCAGAAAGCTAGAGCATGGGTTTGAGAGTAAGAAGTGCCTGGGTTTAAATTCTGGCCCTGGCCGGGCGCAGTGGCTCAAGCCTGTAATCCCAGCACTTTGGGAGGCCTAGACGGGCGGATCACGAGGTCAGGAGATCGAGACCATCCTGGCTATCACGGTGAAACCCCGTCTCTACTAAAAATACAAAAAATTAGCCGGGCGCGGTGGCGGGCGCCTGTAGTCCCAGCTACTCGGGAGGCTGAGGCAGGAGAATGGCGTGAACCCGGGAGGCGGAGCTTGCAGTGAGCTGAGATCCGGCCACTGTACTCCAGCCTGGGCGGCAGAGCGAGACTCTGTCTCAATAAATAAATAAATAAATAAATAAATAAATTCTGGCCCTGTTGTTTAATGTATAAGCATGTTCATCTTCCCAAGCTAAATTCATTCTCTAGAGAATGACATTATTTACCATCTCTCTTACAAGATTACTGTGAGGGTTAAATATATGTACATCACCCAGCAAAAAGTATTTTGAGGAATTACATGTGTGCTGGATATAGCTGTGTGACCTTGACCAAGTTCAATTATCTTCACATCTATACAATTTACATATCTGTAAAATGATATAAAAGTGGAACCTCTCTGAGAATTATTGTGAAAACTAAATAAGATTTAATACTCATAACACAGTGCCCGACACTTAAACATACTCAAAAAATTGACTGAGTGGCCTGTGTTGTCTTCTATAGGGGTGCCTAGAGACTCTTTTCCTAGCTCCTGTTTATCAGTAACCTCTGCTGTCACCACTAGACTTCTGGAGAGCCAAATGAATTTGCTGCAAATAAATACTGTGGCAATAGGAAGAAAGTGCATGTGAACAGCTCAAACAGATTTGTGTATATCTGGAGGTAAAGATAATGAAACCGAGAGGGTGCTGACTTGCAGTGTGTGTTAGTCCAACCTCACACTGCTAATAAAGACATACCTGAGATGGGGTAATTTTTAAAGGAAAGAGGTTTAATTGACTCATAATTCAGCAAGGCTGGGGAGGCCTCAGGAAACTTACAATCATGGCAGAAGGGGAAGCAAACACGTCCATCTTCACATTGTGGCAGCAAGGAGAAGTGCAGAGTGAAGTGGGGGAATACCCCCTTATAAAACCATCAGGTCTCTTGAGAACTCACTCAGTATCACAAGAAGAGCATGAGAGTAACCACCCCCATGATTTAATTACCTTCCACTGTGTCCCTCCCATGACTTGTGGGGATTATGGGAGCTACAATTCAAGATGAGATTTGGGAGGGGATACGGCCAACACTTTTCTGACACCATAAGCACCTTACTGTGGTCTGAGGAGTTCACTGGACTCTATTCCAACCATCTTCTGCAAGAGCTCCCCATTGTCATACATCAGAGTGAAACCCACCCTGAGGAACTACAGGGACACAAGCAAAAAACAATGGCCAAGTGGGCAAAGAGAGCACCACAGAATAACTCAGAGAGGAAAAATCAGTCAACAGGCAGACTACAGTCAGAATCAGGAGACTCAAAATCCTATGTTTAATGCCTTCCAGCCCATTACAGAAACAGGACAGAATTCCAAAGGCCTGCCTTCCATAGCGACTGTGCTGTTTACCCATGGGCAGCAGACGTGTACAGGCTGTCTGGCCTGTGTGTGGGACACAAAGATTCTGGGTAGTGTCCCCAAGACCTCGAAAAGGAGACTGTTTAAAGATAGATATGTTGACTGGCTGCCTTCATTCTGGTTGTCTGGTGGGCCAACCAGTCTTATCTAAAAGAGTGATGAACAGATTGTAGCCCACACTCTGCAGATTTGCTCTTGTGCTTTTAACTTTCATAAGGTGATTTTAGTAGAGCGGGGAGAGTATGATGTAACTGGTGAAGCCATGGGCTTTAGCTTCACAGAAACTGAGAATTGAATCCTAGATGTGACTTGACCAAGTGACTTACTCTCTCGAAGCCTCAGTTAACTTATTTCTAAGATCGTTAGTATCTTTTTCAAGGGTATTTTCCTGACTATATGAGATAATGTATATATATAAGCCCTATGTCTGGCACAAAACAGTAGTCCAGTGAATTGTTTAAAAAGAAAAAGAACATCTCAGAGACAACAATGCATGCTTTCATAAAATGTTAAGTCCTTGAAAAGTTAGACTGCTATACACCTCAGAAGAACATCAAACTAGGCCACTAGGACCAGTCACAAGTGTAAATTCTGGGTCCTCATCATGCGTGTAACAGTTTTATTGAGACAAATCAGAAGATTAAATGCCTGTTGATGAGTAAGTCAGTCTTAAATCCTTCTGGAATAAGAAAGAATATTATTTTAATAAAAATAAATTACATTCACTTCTGTATGTTTAGTAGTCCCTTTGTTTTACAGACTTCAAAACTTTTTCTAGTTAAGATTTGATAAGCCCCACTCATTACTACTTATCTCATTAACCACCTTGAATTGATTATTAGCCTGAAAGAGTAACTTTCTTTTTTTGAGACAGGGTCTTGCTCTGTTGCATAGTCTGGAATACAGTGGCACAGTCGTGGCTCACTGCATCCTTGACCTGCCGAGCTCAATCAATCCTCCCATCTCAGCCTCCCAAGTAGCTGTGACTACCGGCACACACCACCGTGCCAGACTTTTTTTTTTTTTTTTTTTTTTTATAGAGACAGGGTTTTACCATTGTCCCCAGGCTGATTTTGAACTCCTGGGCTCAAGTGATCCACCCACCTTAGCCTCCCAAAGTACTGGGATTAAGGCATTAGCCTCCATGCCCAGCCAGGAGTACCATTTTTTTCAAAATGTTTATGTCCTTCTGTGACTGCAGAGCTTTATTCCTTAGCAAATTATGATAACTCAAGCTATTGGATAAAATGGTCTCTGATGTAATTATAAGGAAACCCTCCTGTAACTGTCGGTCTGCTGTTAATCACTTAAAAGTCCTCACATCCTCTTCAGTTTATAGGGATAAGACACTCAATGTAGTATCAGCTTGAAAGGACTAGACAGGCCTTGGTCACAAGTCTCCTGCTCGCTATTGTATTAATCTGTTAACTACACAGGAAAATGTATCAAGATTAAAAACAACATGAGATGTTCTTCACTTTTTCCCAAATTAGTTTAATGACAAACCAAACTCCTAAGCACTGGTCTTCTTTTAATTCTTACTAGACCCATATTTTGTCATTTTAAAACAAAATAAGTAGTCTTATGCAGAAGAAGGAGCAATTTTCCTTACAATTTTAGTTTAGCGGTTGGCTTTTGAGAACTTAGGTTAGTGTTCTTGTTCTCAATAAAGAACTTTTATTCTAGCTACTTTCTTAAAACATTTAACAGGACCACCTTGAAAATCAGAATAGAAGGGAAAGTAGAACAGCATTCTAAAAGCCCACTTTTGTAACATGGTCATAAATATAGTACCAGATCTCCCTATTCAAGAATAAGTAGGTTCTTCTATTTCACTTGCAAAACCTCAATACTGTGCCTGAATCTAAAACATACAGATCTCTTTTTAAGAAAGGATGTTATGACATTTATTGAGTTGTTTAATATCCAACTCCTATCAAAAACCTGGCTGAAACTACTGGCATTTGAGGGTGACAAAAGGCTCTTTCCTACATCTCATCCCACTGTTGCCAGTTCCTTGCTGCTCACCGGATCAGATACTGGAAAGTTATGCACCTGGATTGTCATACCCTAATTACAAGTAGAATTGTTGTCAGTAGACTACAGTTTAACTTTGTGCTCGACACTTTAACATAAGATAATTTTCAGAATCATCTTTGCATATTGTAAAACTTAGCAAAGATACCACCTATATAGAGTTGTTCACTATCCTCCTCACAAAAACCCACAGAGAACATTCCTCTCAGAACAATTTTAGGAAAACATATATCTTTGCTGACCATCTATTGTGTTTTTCTTTCCTTCTTACTTTTTTTCATAAAAGGGTCTTGCTATATTGCACAGGCTTGACTCAAACTCAAGCAGTCCTCCCACCCCAGCCTCCGTAGTAGCTGGGACTGTAGGCACTTGTGACACTATGTGTTTCTTTTTATAGACAATAGAAAGCTTTGTAAACTATTGTTTTCTTGACACCTATGAAGATCAGAGCTAAATTTGTGCTTAATTATTTTTTTGTTACAATTATATTTCCCCTCCCTATTGACATGCCCTCTTGATTACTAGATTCTTGGGGTTTTTTATTTTAAGGCTTTATAATTCATTTGTTATTTATTTTATCTGTATTTCATTATAAACTGCCATATCTCTTTTGGAAGTGAGGTGTGATAACAGTCAAATATTTATTATATTGCTAAACAGTTTTTATATAACAATTTTTATATAACAGCTTTTATATAACAATTTTTATATAACAGTTTTTATATAACAGTTATTATAACAGTTATATAACAGTTTTTATATAGCAATACTATATATAGTTTATGTATTATATGTTATATAATATAAACTGTAACCATATAATAAATATAATGTTTAGAATACTATGTTTTAAGAAATTGATCCAAAAGAAGATGATGTTTCACCTTTACTTTAAATTTTTTTTAATTCTGTAGTTAGAAAATATGTGAAAGTCCATAAGCATGTACACCATCTCTCATGGCATTTTAAAAATTTTATCAGTAGGATTTTTTAATCTTTTTAATACATTAGGTAATGTAAATATGATTGAGCTCATATTTTTTTTGTTGTTGGTTCTGTTTCTAATCCTAAATTTTCTTGATTAGGCTTCCCCTGAAAGGTCTACAAGAACTCAGCAAAAAGAATTTCAAACTTACATTTTGGATAGTGTGATGGACCATTTGCTTGCAGCTGATGTATTATTAGGTAATTCTGTGTTTTTATTTTATAAAAATACCTATAATCACTTTCCTCTCTAAGCCCCAAGTAAAACTACTTTTTAACATCAGCTTTTCTCTTTCCTTTTTTGTCTGGCTTCTCATACTCAACGTTATATTTGTGAGATTTATCTTGTTGCATGTAGCAGGAGTCCATTGTTTTCATTAATATATTGTATTTCATCATGTGATTATATCAATTTGTCATTTTACTCTTGACAGACATATGAAAGTTTTCACCTTGAGATAATTTTAACAGCTGCTATAAACATTCATGTTCATATGGACCACATATGTGTATAATACTTACACATATCTATTGAGTATATACCTATGAGTGGAATTGTTGGGTCATGGGTATATGTATGTTATCTTTTTAGTATGGCTTCCAGGACATAGAGTCAAAACATATTGAAATGTGTTTTTTCTGTATGTCTATATCTAGTTACAATAAAAATATGAAACTTAATACATGTACAATGAAGCCAACATTTGTGTATAAAACAAAGTAGAATTATAAGAGAAGGAAACATAATGGGTTAGTATACTATATATGCTACTTTTGAGTTCCTAGCAATAATACTAATCATATAACCTCTGTGCTGTTAAATTACAATTATTTCCCGAAGTAAATTTGCCAGGAAATCTTTAGTATTGTCTTAACATGCAACTGTGCACTCTCAATGTCAAGTCACAGTTTTGTACTTATTCTTATCAGTTTAGAGCAGTCATACTACACAAAGACACAACACAAATAATTTTGATTAATGGGGCAATTTAGCATTAGGTGAGAATAATAAAAATCAAATTATGTGGCATTAGGTGAGAATAATAAAAATTATTATTAGCATTAGGTGAGAATAATAAAAATCGAACCTCCAGAATTTCTGTGGAGGAAAGGCTTAAAGCAGTGGTCCCCAAACTTTTTGGCACTGGGGACCAGTTTCGTTGGAGACAGTTTTTCCACAGACCGGGGCAGGGGGTGGGATTATGGTTTTGTGATGATTCAAGTATTACATTTATCATTTGATTATCGGAAGGATTGTGCAACCCTGGATCCCTTGCATGCACGGTTCATAATAGGGCTTGCCCTCCTATGAGAATCTAATGGCGCAGCTGATCTGACAGAAGGAGCTCCAGTGGTAATGCTTGCACACCCGCCTCACACCTTCTGCTGTGTGGTCCAGTCCATGTCCTGGGAGTTGGGGACCCCTGGCTTAGAGGAAGCATTCTGGTTAGGAGGAGGAGCTCGGAGGATTAGTCTGAAAGCAATATGTATATGCAAACACAATGAAAACACTCAGATAGCTTTAGAAAGAGAGAGAGCCAATGGTAATGATGGAGGGGCTAAACAAACCCCTCAACATTGATTATACTTTATTTTTCACAATTTTCTCTTTTCTGTCTGTGTTACTTCACTGCTATTAGAGCTATACTCTAAAACAGTTTTGTTTTACAGTTTTACCCTTTATTACTTACACAAAATCAATTAAGAGCTAATAAACTGGCCCTTTTTCTCTCAAATGGAGAACACCTGTGACTGACAGTTTATGTTGCGGAACTGCTTGTTTATCACAGACTCTTGTTTAGGCAATAGGAGACTCCACAGGTAGTTTCAATCCATAACACTTAATCCTGCTGAAATTATTCATCCTGATTTCTGACCATTGAACGTCATTTTCTTCAAGTAGTACATAAAAGCTAGTAGTCATATTTCTACATGTTGTAGATACACTTATTTTTCCTTAGCCTTATTTTTTTGAGGATCTGATCTTGTGTTGCTAGATATCAATTTTCTTAGACATTTTTTTCCTACTGGAATTTAGGGGAAGACGCATCTCTGCCTATTACCAGTGGAGGAAGCTACCAGGTATTGGTGAACAATGTGTTTTATTTCACACAACGTGTGGTGGACAAGCTTTGGCAAGGCATGTTCAACAAAGAATCTAAACTTCTTATAGATTTTATAATTCAACTAATTGCACAGGTAATCCATTGTCACTATCAGTTGTAGAGTACATGTTTTCCTATTGAAAACTTTGCCTATGGTGTCAAAATTGTTGAAATGAAGTGTAACTAATAAGATAATGAATGTTAACATTTAATAAAAAGCTAAGCTTATTAAAAGTGAATGGAGACAGGCCAGGCACAGTGGCTCACACCTGTAGTATCAGCACTTTAGAAGGCCAAGGCGGGCGGATCACTTGAGGTCAGAAGTCGGAGACCAGCCTGGCCAACATGGTGAGACCCTGTCTCTACCGAAAATACAAAAATTTGCCAGGCATGTTGGTGTGTGCCTGTAATTCCAGCTATTTGGGAAGCAGAGGCAGGAGAATCACTTGGACCTGGGAGGTGGAGGTTGCAGTGAGCCAAGATCACAGTACTGCACTCCAGCCTGGATGACAGAGCGAGACTCTGTCTCAAAAAAAAGAAACTGAATAGACATACAGACTTTGAACCCCTCCCCATTACCAATTGCCTGGTGCCAGTGTGTCCCTTGTAAAGTTGCCTAGGTGTTATTCTTTGCTACCCCGATAGATTTAAATACCTTAATACGGTTTGGTAGGTTTGTACTGTATACTACATCCATGTGTAAAGGTTTACACAGCATGAAGAGTTGATATTAAAAGAATATTCTCTTACCAGTTGAATCTTTACAAAGTTCCTTGTAGTTTATATTCTCTTGAAGTTGTTATTTTTTGTGCATGTTCACAGTACTTTTAATTAAGGGTTTGGCCTGGTTTGGCACAATTGATTAATCTTATATAATACTTAATGTAGAAAGTAGGAAATAAAGTAGGAAATACCATTAGCATATGGTACACAGATGTATAGGCTCTCTCATGTCACCCTAAGTCTTTTTAAAGGGATATATTTGTATTTAAGCCAAAGAGAAAAATTCTCAAACGAGGGGATGAAATTAGAATGTCAAAAAAAATGATTTTAGTAACATCTTAATTTTTTCAGTACTTTTGAATAGTGATCATTTATCCTAACAAAATATATTTGTGAGGAGACTCCCCTAGATGTCACATCCTCGTGTTCTCAGGGAGACTGCTCTGCCCACAGCAGCGTTAGTGGCTCCCCTCCTTGGGAGCTCTTTTTTTTAATGTAGCCATCATATCATTCATTAAGTGGTATTCATGTGACTCATGGGTTCTGAAATCCATAATAGCAAGAGCTTTGTATCTTTTAACTTAGCACCTTCATACTTAGCATGGCATCTGGTATATAATAGACCTAATAAAAGTTCAGGTGTGAACGATTAACAGGTGTTTTACTTTTGTCTATTGTACTAAAAACATATCTTCCGTGTCTTTAGTCAAAGAGAAGATCACAGGGATTGTCACTGGATGCAGTGTATCACTGCCTCAATAGGACCATCTTGTACCAGTTCTCACGGGCACACAAAACTGTTCCTCAGCAAGTAGCTCTGCTTGATTCACTCAGGGTCCTCACTGTAAACAGAAACTTGATCCTAGGACCTGGGAACCATGACCAAGAATTTATTAGCTGTCTGGCCCACTGCTTGATCAATCTACATGTTGGAAGGTAAATCCTTTAGGTTCAGTTTGCCATGTTAAATTTGGCTTTGATGTTATTCCAACAAAATTCTTCATTTTTTTGATAGTAACCTTTCTTTTACCCTTATTCTGTTTTATTTAAACCTTTATGCAAAAAGGTAAAGGGCAAGTGTTGCATTTTTGCAGTGAAATAATGGGTATCTTTTTTCCTTTAACTTAGTTTTCTACACCTGTAAAATTTCCCATTATCACCATATGTCACTTATGTAAGGCAGTTTGCTTTTAAAGCAAACAAAATACATACCATTGAAGTCTAAGAGAACTAAAAAGTAAAGCTCAATGCAGTGTTATGTGTTAAATGAGTAAAATTAGTATTTTCCAGTTGATTGCTTTGACAGATATTTCATTAGAGTCTCCCGGGGCCAACCCTTGAATTAGGGGGTGGTACAAAATGTGAGTAAGATAGACCCTGTGGCAGCCTTCTTGAGGGGAAACAGCTAAGCAAGACCAGTCAGCTGTATTGAGTGATCTGCTAGGAACAACCCAGTGCTTTGGAGGCACATAAGAGGGGCCCCTAACCTGAAAGAAATACCTGCTGAGCTGCAGCTTGAGACCTGGTTGGGGAGGACAAGAGAATGGAGACAACTGCTACTGGAAGAAAGAACAGTCTGTATGAATGCCCAGAGGGAAGAAAGAGTGGCACCTTAGGGGAACTGCAACTATTTCACTACAGGAGCAGAGTAGTGAGATATAAGACTGGAGAGAGGACACAGGCATATTAGAAAAATGTTAGTTGAATGAACATTTTGTAATTGTTAGGTTAAAATGTTCACAATAATCAAAAGGCATATTAAATATTAAGGTCATAATCTTGATGCTATAGATTAGTCTAATTACATTTAGTCAAGTGGATTTATTTGATCACCTCTTAAAAATGGCATCTTCCTGGCAAACTAGAGCTCTGTTCTGTGCATCTGCTGAGTAGACATTCAGTGTCTGCTGGTAATGGAAATAGAGTAATTCTTAGTTACTGTAGTCTGCAGCTAATCATTTCCTTCATAAAGTTTAAACTGACTGGAATTTTTCAGCAACGTGGATGGATTTGGACTGGAAGCAGAAGCCCGCATGACCACATGGCACATTATGATCCCCTCTGACATTGAACCAGATGGTAGTTACAGCCAAGATATTAGTGAAGGTAATTGCCTCAACTTGGGATGTTTTTAAACTGTTGAAGTTGTTTTATCTCCAGTTTTTAAGACATAATCAACAAACTGGCTGCAGAAACTGCCAGCATTGATAGCAACTCTCCCAGTAGAGCAACCTATACATAGACAAAGAGTCCCCTCATGCCAATAAGAGTAAAGCACAAACCAGTAATGTTGCTAAGCTCATCATTTCTTAGTAACACTGTGAGATTTGGTGGTGGTATTAATATTTACATTTACTTAAGTTCAAATACTACCTTGGAATTAACTATAAAGAGAACTGTCCAGTGGTAATGCTAGGCATATCACATCAGAGTAGGCAAATATTGCTTGAGACAGGTTATCAATAGTGCTATTTTTTATTCTTCTTTATACTCTGTCTCTCTTTTTTTTATTTTTTTTTTTTTTAAAAATTTGGCTTTGATGTTTTTTTAAAAAAAAAACAGAATCTTGCTCAGTCGCCCAGGCTGGAGTGCAGTGGCACAATTTCAGCTCACTACAACCTTTACCTTTCAGGTTCAAGTAATTCTCATGTCTCAGCCTCCTGAGTTACTGGGACTGCAGGCGGGTATCACCATGCCTGTCTAATTGTTTTTGTATTTTTAGTAGAGACAGAGTTTCACCGTGTTGGCCAGACTGGTCTCAACCTCCTGACCTCAAGTGATCCACCAGCCTCGACCTCCCAAAGTGCTGGGATTACAGATGTGAGCCCACTGTGCCCAGCCCCTCTCTTTTTTTTCAATCTGGTTTTCCCACTGATCCTGTAAGCATTGCATATTGAAGTCCTTGTATGGATTGATTTCTTACTTCCACATGTTTAGTGATAAAGAGAAATCACTCTGGTAGTGTTTTTCTCCCCAGAAATACTGTGCAATAGTTTTACATATGGTTTCATTGTCAGGAAGCCCAGCACTCGTTTTAATTTCATTCCTTCATTTAAACATGAATTTATTCTCTGTTCTTTCACCAAAATGTTTTGAATCCTAAACACCAAAGATGTGGTTATTATTTTCACCCCCTGAGGAACTGGCATGGGTTCTCATAGCAAGGTCCTCACAATAGCAACATCAATATCATTTGGGAACTTACTAGAAAAACAGATTCTGTTGCCCTACTCTGACCTACTGAATTAGAAACCCTGGGGTGAGGGACTAGCAGAGCTTGTTATCACAGGCCCTCAGGTGATTGCTGAGGGCTGACTGGTCTGGAGGAGGTGTCAGGCATACAAACAAGGAATCCAAAGTAAGAATGAATTTCATAGTAAAAGTCTTCTCAAAATATTTCTTTTCTTGTGCAAAATATTCAAGAATACTAACTTAGTTTTGAACTCACCTTAAACATTCAGATCTAAAAATTACTTTTAAATGGGGGATAAGTTTTTAATCTAGAAAAAGTTAGATAATTACATATATATAATTTCCAATTTTATAAATAAAAATGTGGTTCTTTTGTATGAATACAAAGATATTTTTAATGTTTTCTAAATAGGCAGCCACAGTTTGAGTTGTCTAAATAACCTTTTCACTGGGCTAGATACAACATGAGCTTTTTTTTTTTTTTTAAACAATTAAATATTGTAGTCAAAATTCCTACATGTAAACATGAAGAAAAATAAAAACTAACTTTATGCTTTGTTTTGGTCATTTGCTTGCTTGTTTGTTTGTTTGTTTACTAGGGCGTCAGCTTCTCATAAAAGCTGTCAACAGAGTTTGGACTGAACTGATACATAGTAAGAAACAAGTCTTAGAGGAGCTATTCAAAGTAACTCTGCCTGTGAATGAAAGGGGCCACGTGGACATAGCTACAGCAAGGCCACTCATTGAAGAAGCTGCCCTGAAGTGCTGGCAGAATCATTTGGGTAAGGCCTATAGAGATATTATGACCGGGAGATTTACATTTGGCTGTCATATATGGGTATACTTTAAATATGTGATTACAGCATTCCCAAAAGGATACTATAAAGTCAGTAGAAATGAAAATCAATATAACAACCATTCTAGAATGATTATACTGAGATCTTACTTTTCTTTGAGTTTTTTTTTGTATCTGAGGTATGTTATACATTAGGCATTTTTGCATTCAGAATGTAATACATTGCTAGCAGCTCTAGTATGGTCACTGTCTTGGCTACAGGTCAACAATCCCTTAACTATAATTTTGAAATTCAAAAAGCTCTGTTTTTTCATTAATTTGGTGCCAAAACTGACTTTATAGCAGAACCTAACTTATTTTTCTTTGTCCTACTTGGTATGGGAATATTCATACATTTTGTTGCAGTAATATTGATGTATTAAATTATAGCTTTTTACCGTAGATTCTCTGGTGCCATTGTATAATCTACAGTGTATAAGCTATATAACCTTTTAAAAATCCAAAACATTTCTAAGTTGCGAAGTATACCCAACACCAAAGATTTTAATTAGGTGATTATGAATTATTAATATAGAAACTCATAGTTAAATGTACATGTTATTACAGAGCTGTGAAGTTTCAACCAACTGTAAGTTCAGGTAATACAATAATTTGTAAGCAATCATCCTTAAACAAGATTACCAATAAATAAATTTGTGATATCTAAATGTAATGTCTGCATCTGTAATATGTGCTGCTTTTGTTAACTACAGCGTTGTAGTTTATAACCACATATGAAAGTTTTAAAAGGAAGATTCATAAATACATGGAGAAATTATAAAATAATCTAATTTAATTTTTCATAGCCCATGAAAAGAAATGCATAAGTCGAGGAGAAGCTTTAGTGCCCACCACACAGTCCAAATTATCCCGTGTCAGCAGTGGCTTTGGTCTTTCCAAGTTAACAGGATCAAGAAGGAATCGAAAAGAAAGTGGTCTTAATAAACACAGTCTTTCCACCCAGGTACTTTTTTAGTTTCATTGATGATATTATTAGAAATTTATATTTCAAGGTTTAGTTGTAGTATTTTATATAATATACTTAACATGTACAAGCAGTTGATTGGAAATGAAACTTTCCTGTATTTTTGCTTTAGAATAAAGATAGAAGTAATCCAGACTATGGGAATTTCTCTCATTTTCTTATGATAAAAGTATTTATTAGTGCTATTTACTTATACACATCTTATAACTGGATAGATGAGATTTAGAGATTAATATATGATCAGACTATGGATAATTTTCTCTCAATTTTCCCAACTTTCAGTAATGTTATTACTAATAATTATATAAATTTTAAGGCAATAGCCAAACAAGTCTTTTTAAATTTTTAGTCTTGTTGTATATACCTATGATTGATGGTTTTTTAAAAGCTCATCTGCCTCCAGCATTAACTTCTTCCTCCCACTTCCTTCACCATTCCAGAATCTAAGTGGCAGCTATGAAAGGGTCTGAGAGAAATAGTATGTGTCAGCCATCTCATGCATCAGGTTAGGTTTTCTAGGAAGCAAACTCTGAGATGGAGTTTAGTGTGCATAATGTATATTAGGGGGTGCCCTTGGAATCAATACCTGTGGAAGGGAGAAGAAAGCAGGATTGGATATAGGGAAAAGTCAGGCTGCAGTGCTGGTCTAGTGACAGCCTCAGCCAAACTAAGTGGAGCTTTGAGGACAGAATACCCTCTTAGAATTGACCTCCATTAAGCTGAAATAAGTGATTCTTCTCACCCCTAGATCATTGGATGTGGGGCGCCCCATCTTCCTTCTGCAGCTAAGGCCATCCCTGAGGGTGTCGACAGCAGCCCAGAAACGTGGGCAGCAAGCCCTTCCTTGAAGGGGGTTGGGGGGTAGGAGAGCATGCAGATCTGTGTCCATCACACAAGCATGGAATTCATTCCGAATTTTTTGTTTTAGTTTTCTGTGTTGGTGCTTTTGGCAGAATTTTAACCAATTATTTAGCATTAATTTCAAGGGTAATTAACTATTTTTTTCCAGAAATCCATGAAATATTAAGACTCTTTTTCCATCCATTGTTAGGAGATTTCGCAGTGGATGTTTACTCACATTGCTGTTGTTCGCGACTTAGTAGATACACAATATAAAGAATATCAGGAGGTAAGGATTTATAATCATCATAATGGTTTGTTTTACATTTTTTGTATGTAAAAGGTCTCTGTTTGTGCTGGTATCTCTCTGCCCATTTTAAGGTACTTGCTGGATTGTATTCATCATCAGATGATGGTTTTAATTATTCCTGCCATCAGATACTTTGGCTACTGATTTTAGGATGGAAATTTTTAATCTTCTGTCAACAAACTGCATTTCAAAAAGCAACTAACTGAAAATGAGCCCAGCTGAATTCTGTTGACATTCACTACTGACACATTACATGTCTTTGTTCCTAATAAAAATAAAAAGGTAAAGATGAGCCTTCTTTTTCAGGCTTTTAACAAGGAGATTGTGAAAACATGGATCCAAGTCTCTGAGAAGTCTCTTAAAATTGTAAAAAATTACAAGATTAAATGAAATTATTTTTTACTACCCTACAAGTGCTTGGTGATTATGTCAGTGAAAAATAAATTTATTGAAATTCTCTTGGTAAATTCATAATTACTCAAAAGCTTATCTTAAATATTTTATTCTCAGATTAGCTATTCTGGATCTATTAAAGGTTTCTGAATGGTTAACTGCTAATATTTTATGGATATCACACTAGATCCTTAGTTTCCCCAACCAAAGAACATATAAGTACTACTGTGATAGGTAAATTTTTAATTATTTACTCAGTAATCTTTACTGACAGTTATATTTTAGAAATCTTTATTTTTAGATTTAAATTGTGTATACTTACATTCCATGAATCGTTGGGCAAGTTATTTATCATTGTCTACTGTTGAAATGTTACATATTTGTCATTTGATAGATAAGAAGAACTTGTACTGTGACATAATTTCCTTTTAAGTAAAATGGTTTGAATCTATCCCAGTGGCCAGGAGAAAATGGTTTCTCTTTGATTTTTGTATGAATGTCAAGTTTCCTCTTAGTGCTGCATGTTTATATTCTTCATCTAAAATCTTTGGAAATGTTTACCTAGTTCACCAGTAATCAAGCCTGTTGGCACTTTTTCTTCATCTGATTTCCTAGACTATCCCCCGTACATGTTGTGGTAGCTATTTTCCAGTTTGGTGTATCCTTAAATTACCATTTGTATTTATTAGCGCACATAGGGCTAACCATTTCAATATATTTTCATCGTAATATTACCGTCTTTCCTGTGCCAGATAAACAGACTTCTTTGAACTCTCTGTTCCACTATATTGCACGCTCTACCCTATACATGTCTGTCATTTACTTGATGCTTTAAGAAGTCCACCTTCTACAACAAACCCGCTTACTTTAACCATAAACGAATGTAATTTTACTTTTATAGGGTTAACTGAAATGGTGTGGATTGTGTTTGTTTCCAAGTAATAACTTGATTTTCAGTGACTTGTAGACTTGTTACTGTTACTCCTGCTTTTGCTTGAAAACCGACCTGGACTCTTTCCTGTCAGCGTCAGCAGAATGCCCTGAAGTACGTGACGGAAGAGTGGTGCCAGATCGAGTGCGAGCTGTTGCGGGAGCGGGGGCTGTGGGGCCCTCCCATCGGCTCCCACCTGGACAAGTGGATGCTGGAGATGACAGAAGGGCCCTGCAGGATGAGGAAAAAGATGGTGCGAAACGATATGTTTTATAACCATTACCCTTACGTGCCAGAAACTGAACAAGAGACAAATGTGGCGGTGAGTATGCAGAATTCAATGATCACACTGGCTCTTTCAAGTTTTTATTTTCCTTTGTAAGCATTTTTTCTCTATTAAGTCAGTTACCTCAAATAGCTCATTTAAAAAATTCAACAAACTCCATTGAATTGTAACTTCAGAGTGGAGGTGGAGTGAAAAGATGCAACAGTGCAAGAAGAAGACATCATGATAAAGAGGTTTGTATCAGAGACTCCAGACCCAGACTGCCCAAATTTAAGACCTGACTCCACCACTTTGCTATTATGGCTGGGTTACGGGTCATTAAACCTCTCCGGGTTTTCGTTTTGTTATGCCTGAATTTGAGCAAATAATGGTTCCACCTCATAGGACTATTGGGAGGATTAAGTTCATTAAAATTAGTTAAGTGTTTAAAATAGTGTCTGGTCCAGAATAAGCACTATATATTAGAACACATGAATCTTCTAAGTAGCTCTGATCATATAAGGTGAGGCAGCTTGAATTGTTCCAATGCCTCTTGGTTTTCTCTGACGAGCACCCTAGCTCCATTTATCTTGTACTGATTGGTTTAACCTCAGTCCTGATGCTAATATAGATCTTAGCATCAACCTAAGTGTCCATCAGCAGAGTAACATAAATAAAATATGCTATGTTTACATAATGGAATAGTATTCAGCCTTAAAAAAATAAGGAAAGCCTGTCATTTGTAACAGTGTATATGAACCTGGAGAACATTATGTTACATGAAATAAGCAAGGTGCAGAAGGACAAATACTACATGATCCATCTCACTTATATGGGGCATCTAAAACAATCAAACTCAGAAGCAAAGAATAGAATGAAGGTTTCCAGAGGCTGAGAAATGAGGGGAATAGGGAGATGTTGGTCAAAGGGTACAGTTTCAGATAAACGGGAGGAATACATTTTTTTGAGATCTATTACATTTCTAGTGACTATAATTGATAATAATGTATTGTACATTTCAAAATTGCTAAGAGAGTACATTTCAAATGTTCTTGGCGCAAAAATTGTTAAGTATTTGAGGTGCTGAATATGTTAATTAGCTTGATTTAATCATTCAAACCATATACATATAACATCACTTTGTATACCATAAACAATTATAATTTGTCAATTAACAGTAAAATTTCTAAAATAGTAATATATGTAGGTCTTAGCTCCTGCTGATAGTTATTAAAAGTTTAGAAGATAGCTCCCTAAAGTCTGCTTTTCTCAAAGCTATTCAATTCTGTCAAGAATGCCATACTTGATGCAGCTGTGCCTTAAAGCACTATAATTTCTAATTCTGGAGCACTGTAAAAAAGGTAATCCACCCATATTTTTGCAGCCTGTTACTAGCACTTACTTTTATAAGAGCAAAGCAACAATATGATCTTTTAATTGTTAATCTTTTTTCCTTAACAATCTATTAAGAATTTAAGGCATTAGCAGTTTGATAAAGTATTTCTTATTGAGTCAATGCTTAAATTGAATCCATTCAAGAATACTAAAATATAAATATGCTTTCCCAAATATATGACCAACTCACTGTTTAGATTTAACTGAGGCATATACTTTTGAATTATTTTTACAATAACCGTAATATTTTTATCTGTGCTCCTTTCCTTCCTTGTAATAATGTCATTTGTTTACAAAAGTGTATTTTAACTTCTTTTTTTTTTTTTTTTTTTTTGAGATGGAGTCTCGCGCTGTGTCACCCAGGCTGGAGTGAGTGGCCGATCTCGCTCACTGCAAGTCTGCCCAGGTTCACGCCATTCTCCTCTGCCTCAGCTCTCCCAGTAGCTGGGACTACAGGCTCAGCCACCACCTGCTAGTTTTTGTGGCTTTTAGTAGAGACGGGTTTCACCATGTTAGCCCGGGATGGTCTCTGACCTCCTGACCTCGCGGATCCACCTGCCTCGCCCTCCCAAAGTGCTGGGATTACAGGCTTGAGCCTGATCACACCAGTCAGATTTTAACTTCTATATCAGGATAAAAGAAGCACCCCATTGGTGAGTTCACACCTACAACCGTAGTATCATCAGCATTTTACCTAGGCAAAGGAATTCACCAGCCTGTGAAATCGAAACAGACACTGTCATAAATAAGTATGCACCAGATGGAACTTATTTATTTAACAAGTGGGTTACATATTGGAAAATACAAGACAGTTGAGAAATGTTGGAGATACTTTCACCTAAAAGGAAAAAGCAGTCAGGAAGGAGAGACAGTTACAGAATATAGAATTCATGCTGCATAGTTCATGCACAAATCAAGGTCAAGATTAATCTGCTATGGTGTAATTTTCTGAAATAATTTTTATTTTAGTTTTAGTAGTTCACATATTTTGTAAATTTGAAATGCCATTAAATGTCCACTTGTATCTTTTGGAATATGCATCTGGCAGTATTAAAAACAAATTTTCAAAAAGTTATAATATCTATTATCCCACTGAATTCTACCATCAAATCAAAAAAGAAGAGCTAATATTTACAGAGCACAATGAGCTAGATCAAGCTTCTCCAATCCGAGGCCCAAGGGTCACATATAGCCCAGGATGGCTTTGAATGCGACCCAACACAAATTCATACACTTTCTTAAAACATAATGAGACTTTTGCCAGGCACGGTGGCCCACACCTGTAATCCCAGCATTTTGGGGAGCTGAGGCAGGCAGATCACCTGAGGTCGGGAGTTCAAGACCATGCTGACCAACATGGAGAAACCTCATCTTTACTAAAGATAGAAAATTAGCCGGGTGTGGTGGCGCATGCCTGTAATTCCAGCTACTCGGGAGGCTGAGACAGAATCGCTTGAACCCAGGAGGCAGAGGTTGTGGTGAGCCGAGATCGCACCATTGCTCTCCAGCCTGGGCAACAAGAGCAAAACTGCATCTAAAAAAAAGAGAGAGAGAATTTTTTTTTTTAACGTCATCAGCTATTGTTAGTCTTAGTGTATTTTATGTGTGACCCAAGACAGGTTTTCTTCCAATATGGCCTAGGAAGCGAAAAGATTGGACACTCCTGAGCTAGATGCTCTACGGAGCAGTTTGAATTCATTTTGTTTCAGTCTCATAACAGCCCTCTGAAGTATAGTTAATACTGTTATCCCAGTTTTACAGATGAGAAAATGAAACCTAGAGTAGTTAAGGAACCCCTTCTAGGCTGCAGCTGCGAAGTAGTGTAGTAAGGTAGGAGTATAGTTCAACAGTCCCTTAGTAGTAGAATCACTTTGAAAAAGAAAAGATTCTAATGTTTGCCCATTTTATGACATTATCCATTGATAGTGAATGTATTCCATATTAGGTTTTATCTCTCTAGTGCTAACAAAGTACCTAATACTTAATGAATATTGAGTGAATGAACTGCCAGCACTCTTGTCTTCCCTAAGTTATAGACTTTTTTCCTTTGCTTTCTCTTTAGCATTCTATAAAATTTTCCTAAATCTAAAACTTTTCCACTAAAATGGCCTCGAATGCAATTTTATGGGCCCTGTAGTTTATACAGTTTAGGAGAGGGCTCTATAAGAAAAAGAGTAAAAATTATGAATATAAAATTAGTAGGGCTTTGTTTCCAGGGATTTGAAAGGGACTCATGCAAGTGAAGGCCACTAAAGTTTAAACTACCTTAACTTCATAGTAAATCCACCTCTGCCCTGATCTATGTTAAAAAATATTGCCTCCCAGAGTTAGAGATCAACCAGTTCTTTCCTTTAAACTTCCATGAATTTGTTGCCCTCCTTGCATGCATGTTTAATATAGTCAGTACTTTTTGTGATATAATAGGTTTGTGCCAACCTAAAGTTGCTTTTGAAGCCTCACCTGGTGCAAAGGCATATGATTTGATCTTTTGCGTTATTGATTAAAATAATTATTATTTCTCATAACATTTCCATTTTTTGTCCTGTCACTTACGCTAAAGAATACAGTGGTGATTAAAAAATTAATTTCTGTTTTAAGGTCTTTGATTTGTTAGAAATAAATCAGGTGATTTTTTTTTTTGCTCATTAAAGTTTTATTTCTTAAACTTTGATAATGTTACATACTGTATAAAAAATAGCTTACCTAGTATAAGTTTTGAATTTTATTTATTGATTTTAAATTGGATGTTTGTGTATAGAATATGGAACATACTCAGACTTTACAGCATTGAAAGTTTATCAACTAAAATTATTGTAATAAAAATTGTAATAATAATTATTAATATCTTGAGAAAAATTAAGTACATGTGGAAAATTTCTGTATTCGCACATAAAAATGATTTATACTTTTCACATAGTAACCTTCCTTGGGGAGTAATTTTCATAATTAAAAGAGCTGAATTATACTATAATTCTGTATTTTAAACAAATATTATAGATAGTGTAAGATGTAAGCCTGGGATGTGCTGAAAATTCAAAATCTGGTTGTTCCTCTGAATCCTAAGGGAGGAAAATAATGCATATTTTGCCATTTAAAAAAAATTGTATTTAAATATTAACTAGGCTTTAATTATATAATTCCCTTATTTTTAAAGAATAATAATCTCAAACACATTTACTATTCTTTGCAAAGTTCATTAGGGTGAAGACTTTGCCTATTAAGTTAGGGTTACTCAGGGGCAGGAAGCTAGTCAACTTTTAGGTTCCTTTTCTAACTAGGAGAGTTTCTTGCGGCTGCCTCAATACGTATTTTTATATAATGTGTAAATGTCACGAGACTTACAGAAACTAAGCAGCTCATTTAGAAAATTTCATTGCCAGCATTATAGAAACATTTGAAGTAAAAGGACTATAAAATTATTTTCTAGAAATTCCGACTTTGAAAAATATAGGTTTCTATGTACACAATTATAGTAATAATTTAATGCTTTTTTAAATAAAAGGAAACCAAAATAATGCTAAAACTATTGGATAACATATTTACTATTGAGTGCTGGGCCTTTTAGTAAAATAAGAACTGGTTAATCAATCAGTGAGCAAATATGTATTTAATTGGCGATGTACCATATGGTGCCAGGAAAAATATAAGAGTATACTTAGTAGACCCTGCCTACATCCTGGCTGGGAGTATATATAGTGAATGTCACAGGTGTGACATTGGTAATTGGTCTGTTTTGTTGTATTTATTTGTTGCATGTCTATCCAACAGTCTGTCTTATATTTTTATTCATTTGTTTTAAGACAAGGTATCACTCTGTTGCCCAGGCTGGAGTGCAGTGGCGATCTTGGCTGTCGACCACCTGGGCTCAAGTAATCCTCTCGCCTCAGTCTCCCAAGCAGCTGGGTTTACAGGCATGTACCACTACGCCAGGCTATTTTTGGATTTTTTGGTAGAGATGGGGGGTTCGCCATGTTGCCCAGGCTGATCTTGAACTCCTGAGCTCCAGCAATCCACCCACCTCGGCCTCCCAAAGTGCTAGGATTATAGGTGTGAGCCACCACTCCTGGTCCTATCTTGTTTTTGTTTGTTCGTTTGTTTGTTTTGTTTTATGAATTTCAGAGCGAGGTGAAGAATCAGTTTTCTTCACTTTCATGTGCATATTATGAGTTCAATATTTGTTTACAATTCTTTTTTTCCTGAAGGAAATTTTATATACCTTGAAATATACAAATCTTAAGTATACCATTCAGTGATTTTTTTTTCTTTCTTTTTTTAATGTTGGATTTCCTGATCTGTTTTTGCCATTAAAATGCTTTTATTTTATTATGGTCTAGTCAGTGAGTTTTAACAAATACATACATTACACTTTTATCATCTAAATCCCTACCAAGATAAAGAACGTTGATTAGACGTTAAAGATTATTTTTCAATATAAGATATACCTTTACAAGTTTGCTTTTAAAAAGAAAGAATCACTAAAACCATGTGAAATATTTGTAAGTATGCCTAGTGGGCCATGGTTTTGCCTTGGGAAGCAAACATTTGTGAAAACATTTTGCCTGCTCATGTTTACTATAGGGAAAGGTACTAGAAGTCATCACCAGATATAAACCATGAACAGGAAGGAAATTCGGAAGTGGTTTTTGGTTGCATTATTGTCTGTAGCTACCTGTGTGCTTACATGAAGCCACATGCTACAGCTCAACAGAATTGCCTTCTTATTAACCAGGATTTTATTCTGAAAATAAAATATAAAGCCATTACCTAATTCTTTTAAAAGTACTCTAGAAGAACTTCTGATCTGGAAGCTGATGATCCAGTCTACCCTCTGCTTTCAGCCTTTCTGGGATGGTGAAGGTAGTGAAGGAAGTAGGTAGGTCCTTATGCTTTTAAAGGAGGATTCTTAAAAGAAAGAGAGTGATGTCTGTGGTATGGAGTATTGTAAATGATAGCTTAAATCAGCCATTTGCCCCTGTTAACAACACAGATTTAGGGATAACCCCAGGGAAAAGAAGATGGAAGATATTAGCTAGCATTAGGTTCTGTTATCCTGATTTCAGGTTTGTTTTCTATTGTTTTTTTTTTTTCTTTTTTTTTTTGAAACAGTATAAAGAGTTGCCTGTAAATCAAGTCAATGGCAACCTGTGCTGAAGTTTTGCCTGTGTGATTTGTAAGAGTTCGTCCTGTTCAATAGCACTGAGACATTTGGCGTATTTAAGGTTTGCTTAAAACTACTTTTGATCTGTGAGAAAGTAACCACAAGATGCTAAGTGATTATTTAAGCTGCTTTGGCTATCATGTTAATTTTATTTGAGTAACTACATCTTTCATATTTCATACAGTCCTCAAGAAAAATTTTATTTTTGTGTTCCTCTTTATGTTTTTTTTTTCTGATATGTCTATACTTAATACCCTGTTTTCAGTCTGAGATCCCAAGTAAACAGCCTGAGACACCCGATGATATTCCTCAAAAGGTAAAACACAAATTACAGTAAAAGAATGTAAACTACTTGTAGTTTTGTTTTTTGTTTTCTGGGTTTTTTTTAAGTGCATGCTAGATTAGACTAACTTAAAAGATTGGCTTTCAATTTGTTCTTCCTATAAGTTCCTTAGAGTTGAACAGTTGATTTCATTCAGGCTGAGAGACGTTATTCTACTGTTTCTCAGCTTTTTCTAATTGTCTCTTTTTAGGATTTATATGCTGCTCACTAACAGGCTGAGTGTTCACTGCTCTCACTACAAAAACATGTATTGCTTCACACATAAACTAACAAATTATGAGGCATGTTAGTAATGGGCAGCCTGGCGTCTTCAACTTTTCAGTTACTCATTCAATTCTAAATACTAAAGTGTGTATTTTGAGAATGCAGCAATGTCTCCTCTTTTAAAATTTTTTTTCAATCAGAATGAATGGAAACTAAGAGTGTGTGATCACTTTTTAAAATACAAATTTATTTTAATTAGTAGAAAAGTTAATTATCGGGCGCGGTGGCTCAAGCCTGTAATCCCAGCACTTTGGGAGGCAGAATGGATCACGAGTCAGGAGATGAGACCATCCTGGCTAACTGCAGGTGAAACCCGTCTCTATTAAGAAATACAAAAACTAGCCAGGGGCTGTAGTCCCAGCTGGGAGGCTGAGGCCGGGAGAATGCGTGAACCGGGTGGTGGAGCTTGCAGTGAGATCCGGCCACTGCACTCCAGCCTGAAGCGACAGGGCGAACTCCCGTCTCAAAAAAAAAAAAAAGAAAAGTTAATTATCATTTTTATATTCCAGAAAGATGAAAGTACGTAATTCAATAAAAAATGTAGTTTTTTAGGACACAGAAGTACACCTCAAAATATTTAGAGAAAAATTCTTGTAGGTCAATTTTGAATCTGTACGTGAAGTCGGTAATCAAGCAGATGCTGTCCCACATCTATTAATTCATTGTCTTGCCCATCACTGTAAATACTTTATCTTCTTTTTAAATATGCTTAATTTGAGTTGAAGATACCTCATACAAAAAATTTTTATGGTACAAAATCTACCTTCCTTTCATTTTCAAAAATAGTGCAGTGTTCTTGTTTGTTTACCCATCAGATCCTCCAAATTGTAATATTATTTTACATCATTTTAATACTTTCCTGTGTCAAGTAATATTTTCAGTCTCCATTTGCTGTATATCATTCCTCAGTTCACTGGCAACTGTTTCCTTGCTCTGTGCCTGAAGTTAAAAAAGGCTAATGTGGCTTCACTTAGTTATTTTTTTATCTAAAATTTGGTTCAGTATCTCATTCTACATGTCTCACCCAAAGGACACTTGTTTTCCACTTTAGTTGGAAATCACTTAAAAAAAATGTTGCTTGAAAAGGGCATTGTTGTAAATGATGCATATTGACTATTTGAGTTTCAAGACTAGACCGATAGTAGAATTTTTAAAATTACGTATTCTTGTTTATAGGAAAGTAAAGTCATATTTAGAAGGGGAAGGTTTCAAAGCATGTTTCAGATTTCATATTTTTAAAATTATTAATCCATGGTGTGGGTCTAATTCTGATCCGAGGATCGTATATACATGCCAACTTTTCCCTCTGTCTGATATTTTGTAGGATATTTGAGATCTTAGTTTCTCATCTTCTATGATTTTAAGGGGAAAACAATTTAAGTCAGTTGGAGAACCTGTTTTGAGAATAAAGGCTAATCAGGAAAAGAAATGTTCATGTATCATGTTCTAAGACATCAAATCCTTATGTTTCTAGGTAATTAATTTCTTCTTCAAAATGGACTGCTGTATGTTCTTAATATACTCATTTAGTTGAGTTAGTTATGGGTCATATTACTTTACACAACAGACAATGAGAATGAGCAAATTGGAGAGAGCAGCTTGCAGTGGCAAGCTAACCAGAGTGTCAACTGGCATAAAACTTCTTGATTCCTTTTTGGGTCAGGACTCTCAGAAGGATCTGAAGAAGGTTTTGGCTGTTCTCAGTGAAACCTGGGAATATAGGAAAGAATAGGGCAATTGAGTCTGTACCTCCAAGTATTTGAACTACACACTCACACTGATTATTCTGAGTGTGTGGACCTTTAGGCCTGACCTAATTACTTCACTTGGGGTGGAAGCAAAGTTCCAGGCTCCTCACAGACTAGACAGGCTCTTTGCAGCTCGATGCTCTTCAGCAGTGAGCATTCTCTTTACTGGATGGGGAGGTTTTCTCATACACCAAAGAAGACACACTGCACTAACACAGAAACGTTTTTTGGCTAGAGATTATTTCAGGAAGAACAAAACTGCTAATATTGTTGTTTTATGTATGTCTTTAAAAAACTCAATGGAATTTTAAAACAGAGAAACCTAACCCAAAAATGTGGATTTACTGTATATACATACAGTCTATGAAAAGCCCCTTTAAAAAGGTAACACACCTTGACACCATACCTTTCCTCAAGAATATTATGTTTTAATTCTTGATGATAGTTATCTTCAGTCATTTTCTTTTGTCACTTCTTAGAAACCCGCTCGATACAGAAGAGCCGTAAGTTATGACAGTAAAGAGTACTACATGCGACTGGCCTCTGGCAATCCCACCATTGTCCAAGACACCATTGTGGAGAGTTCAGAAGGCGAAGCTGCTCAGCAAGAACCAGAGCATGGGGAAGACACTATTGCTAAAGTCAGAGGTCAGCCTGCCTTTTTGATTTTGATTAAAAGTGATTTTGGAACATTCTTGTATTTGAATTCATACAAAAATTTGAGCAACTGTAAATAGTAGGCCCAACTTTTAAAATATCTATACATATTTTACCATCTCACCCTTCTTAACGATTGATTTCTTTGTCAGAACTAAAGACACTTGCTTTTGTTTATTGCCTACAAATGAATGTCACGTGCCCATTGGCTTAATGGTTTTTTAATTGTATTTCTCAGAATCCTCAATGGCACTTGATATTTAGTTTTTTTTTTAATATGCATATGCATTTTTTCATGACACAGCCTCAGAAGGTCTTGAGAACATGTGCCTCAGCACTTGATATTTTAAGTTAAGGGCTTAATAACTAAATATTTATAAAATTAAAATAACTATTAAACCTGTAATTAGTGCATATTAGCCAATAGTAAGGAATAATGGTTTTTCTTCCTATGAGTTGAGAGAGATTATCCCAGATCTAAACTTTAGGAGCTGAATAGATGATGAATTGGACTACAATGTCCATGGACTTTCAGATTCTGTACTTTTACATTGGTGCCCTCAGCCTGAAATGGTTTCTTCTTTTCTACAGCTTCTCCATTATCCTTACCTTAACACATCCTACTCAGTCTTAAACTCACTGGTCATGTATAAAATCATCCTTCTCTAAAGTCTTCTCCAACTCCTCTGTTCACTGATAGTACTTTGCGCATGTCTGTTATAGCAGTTTCAGTGATTTTTCACTGCTGTATGTTTCCATTTTCTAATTTATGAGTTTTTCTCAAAGACAGATTGTTTTTTCTTATTTTATAAATTTTGACACATGACTAGCACAGAATGAGGATTCAGTTCGAGTAAGTAAATCAATTCGTTGTTTTAATCTTAAGCCTCTGATTCAACACAAATTCAAAAGTCTTTGCATATTCTATACATCCCTAAAGTGTAAATTAAGATTTTAATTAAAAGTTAGTTTTAGAATTAAAAACTAAGAAATTAAAAATGAGTTTTCATGAGTTAATAAATTAAAAATTAGTTTCGGATTGTTTTAAAGCAATCTGTTTAGGACTGTGTCAACAAAAAACACTATTTAAATTGTGATCAGTTTCTCCTGTTGTTATACCTGTTCTCTCATGTGATGACTATGACTTACTAAACATTTTATAATTGTTCCAACATTTTCATAAAATCACTGAAACTTTTGGTAGTTGAACAGAGATTTAAAGCCTTCTAATTTTGTTGACATTGCACCAGCACAGTTATTGAATTGGGTTCAAAGCTATTACTGGATACAAGCCAAGGTATAATCCACAGAGTTTGATAGATTGTGTTTGGGTCATTGGCTCTTAACTTCTCTGGCCTGATTCTAATTGAGCTAAAAGCATAAATATACAGGGTATTATGCAAGACATAGAAATGGAGGTTTTGATTCATTAAGCTAAAAATAATGCAGCTGTAAGCTTTCTCCCCTTGTGGATGTTCTCTGGAGGATTTGATCTCTGTTGCTTACTTATTACACTTGTTCGAATATGAAAACAAGGCTCTTCTCAAGGCAAAGCAAAACCTCTGATAAGTAATATTCAAAGGATAAGACTCGGGCTGACTTGTGCTTTTCCAAAGTGCTTAGAGCAACTGTAACAGGCAGGTATAGTGTTACTTTGGATGGCACAAAGAGTATTAATTTAATCAAAATATGTGATTTAGCGTGTATTTTAAGGATTTCTCATACTTTGGGTCCTAGCGTGTATTTTAAGGATTTCTCATACTTTGGGTCCTCACTGGTTACTATCAACTGATTTTAATTTATCCTACTCTGATTACTAAAAAGTTGTCAAAATGTAGGTAGTAAAATGTTTCCTTAATCTGCAGATTAAATTATATGTCCCTGTATTATAAAGAATTCTGTTCTTTCTGACCTGGTATTTTGATCAAATTAATTCATGTATGAAAAACTGTACTGCCACTTGTGAAATGAGGCATGAAATAGTCTTCAAGAGTCCTCCAAATAGGTGGGATATCTTGTAATCATGTTTATTTTTTACTTTTTTTGAGACAGAGTCTTGGTGTGTCACCCAGGCTGGAGTGCAGTGGCATGATCTCAGCTCACTGCAACCTCTGCCTCCCAGGTTCAAGCGATTCTCCTACCTCAGCCTCCTGAGTAGCTGGGACTACAGGCATGCACCACCACACCCGGCTAATTTTTTTATTTTTAGTAGAGACAGGGTTTTGCAATGTTGCCCAGGCTGGTCTCAAACTCCTGACCTCAGGTGATGGGCTCACCTTGGCCTCCCAAAGTGCTGTGATTATAGGCATGAGCTACTGCACCCAGTCATAATCATGTTTATAGTTTGCTATCTTTATTTTTGTGACAATACTTGATTATTTATTCATGGTGTCCCCTTAATGACACCTACCTAAGCTACACCATTCTTACTATTATAGGTTCTGTTATCATCATCACCTGACACTTACTGAGAATTTATTATGTATTAAGCATAATGCTAAGCACTTCACATGAATTACCTAATGTAGTCCAACAATCCTCTAAGAAGATACTGTACTTGTACCAGGTGTTTTTTTGTTGTTGTTGTTGTTTTAAGACAGAGTCTTGCTATATTGCCCATACCTGGCTCTTGTCCCAGTTTTTTAGATAAGAAACTAAGGTTCAGAAAGTTGAATAATTTTCCAAGGTCATTAACTCCAGAGGACTATGTTCTTAACCACTGAATGTGCTACCTCCCTATACCTTCCAGAATTGTCTCAAATTGGATATCTGTAGAAGGGACTACATGAGACTAAACTGCTTCTGCACAAGGTCCTTGCAATGCCACATGGCCCTCTTGGTTATTATACTGTAGGTTTGGTCAAGCCTCCTCTAAAACGCTCCCGATCTGCACCTGATGGAGGAGATGAGGAGAACCAGGAGCAGCTACAAGACCAGATTGCCGAGGGCAGCTCCATAGAAGAGGAGGAGAAAACAGATAATGCTACCTTACTGCGTCTGTTAGAGGAAGGAGAAAAGGTATTGTGCTTCTGAAAAGTAAGGATTGTAAATATTTCAGTAACATATTATTAAGACAACATGAGTTGATAGGGTAGCTGTGGAAAGTAAATGCTTTAGCCTCTGTAATAAAATACAGCTTTAAGCAGCCTTTTGGGTTCAGTACTCTACTTCTCTCTTCTGTAAGGGTTTTCTCACTCCCCTGGAACATTAAACAGCATAAGGTTTCATCAGATACAGTATTAACAACTGGCACCTAATTCTCTGTCTTCCTCTATACCACAGATCTTGCCATAATTCTCTATTTCAAGTCCATGTAGACAGCCTATTCAGCAATCTGGCCTTGTATTTTTTTCTACATCTCCGTAATTCCAGTAATAACCTACCAGCAGCTTCAGCCAATCTGGACTGTCACCTCCAGCCTTGGATTATTTAGCCCCTACTGTCCTTCACTCACAGAAGATATCACCTTCCTATTTCTCACTCAACCTCCAATACCCTGCTCACCTCTCTGGTCTCATTCCACTGACTCTGTCTTATAACCTGATCCCCTGCAGCCTGGTACACCTTGGAGTTCATTACACCCACCATGTTGTGTTTTTTTTCCACTCTGCACTTTACTCATTGTGTTGTCCATGTTGCATTGCTATAAAGGAATACTTGAGGCTGGATAATTTATAAAGAAAACATGTTTATTTGGCTTAACACTTCTACAAGCTGTACAAGCATGGCACCAGCATCTGCTTGGCTTCTGATGAGGCCTTAGAAAGCTTTAACTCGTGGCAAAAGATGAAGGGGTGCAGGCTTGTCACATGGTAAGAAAAGGCGCTCTTGTGTGAACTGATAGAGTGAGGACTCATTACCGCCAGGACGACACCAAGCCATTTGTGAGGGTCCCACTTCCATGACCCAAACACCTCCCATAAGGCTGCCCCTCCAACAATGGGGATCACATTGCAACATGAGCTGTGTAGGGGACACACATGCAAACCATGTCACTCATATTGTTTTTTCCTGCCAAAATGCCCCTCTTCTTTTTACTTGCTTAACCTTTATCCTAATAAATCCTGTGTGTTATCCCATTTATCTGGATGTTTGTAATAGTCAAACATAGGAAGCTTTCTTTGACTCTTTTGCTAGCTCAGGCTTGGTTGGATACCCTTCCTCTATACTTTCATGATGCCTTATATATATCACTCTGTATTATGTCATAATTACTTGTTCCAATATCTTTCTCTTGTCCTAGATTTTGAGCTCCTTATAGGCAAACTGTGTCTTATCCCTATCTCATTGCCTTGCACAGGTCCAGTTGCATAATAGATAACCAATAAACCTTTGAATGAAGGCATGATTGGTTGAACAAACAAGGGAATGAATGACGTGAATGTGTCATGAATATCACCTTTTTAAAGGATGTTCTTTTGTCTGTTACATTAGATCTTGGTATAAAACCTTTGAGGTCTTACGCTCTAAGTAGTCACTAGAAATTGGAGTATAATCAAAACAGTTCTGTTCAAATGTGTGCCCTAATTAATATTGAATGACAATACATTAAGAAAAGATCATGTAACTATAAAAGTACCCCAGATATGAAGGAAGCACAAGAGAGGCTTCTACGGACTGGGGAGCATTCTGTTTCTTGGTCTGGATGCTGGTCACACCAAATTTTTAGCATTTGAAAATTAATCCAGCCATACACTTAGGAAATAAGCATTTTGTGTGTGTGTGTATATATAATATATGTATGTATGTATGTGTATATATGCATAAATATACTGCAATAGAGAAACTTTTAAAGTATATCAGGATTGATCAGATGTAGCAATGAAAATTGACTTATATTTAGGTATTTTAGAAAGCTTACTACAATGCTTTCATTTTAAAAATTTTAATCTCGTGAGTACAGTTTTTGCTGTAGTTGCTTTAAGTTTTAATAGTGCGGGAAGTGTATTCAAACTGACATTTGTTTAACTCTGATTTAATTGCTGATTTTTGTCTTGACTCATGTTGAACTAAGTTTAAGCAAGAAAGAGTTTTTACAAAGAATTAGATACTGCCCTTTGGAGAGAAAACGATACTTACTTTGAGAGATTTAGCAATGCTCCTTCCTATGAGGAAAACACACCTTCTGCCAAGCTTGGCTTTTTGCAACAGTACAATAGTCTCCAGGGAGCAGAATCCAGGTGGGGAATGAATAGAAACAAATTCTACAGTTCCATTTCCAGGGGATATGATGGAAAAAGAAGGTAAACTGTGTGGAAGAGAAAACAACCAATAATTCCTAACCTGATTATGTACATTATCTCACTTATTTCTCACAAGTCAATTAGAAATTTACAAATGAAGACATGGAGGCTCAGAGAAATTAAGAAATTTGACCCAGTCTACAAAGTGGCAGACCTGGAAATTTACCCTGAGTTAGCAGGCCCTGCAATTTTCACTCTGTGTCATCTTGCCTCACATAGAACACAATCCTATTCTAATCTCCTTACATGTATGCCTCAATTCCCTTTCCTGCCAAGCTTGCTGTGTCTGTCTCCCTTCATGAGGGCAGGAGCCTTATCTAATGTTCTTCACTTTTAGAAGCTAGCGCATATGTGCCTGGCCTACAGAAAGTACACCCAGAATATTGAGAGAGATGGGATTGGCAGATGAGTGGATGGGTATGAAGGAATTGTTTAGTTTTACTCTAGTCAGGTGCAAATCAGACTGTAATCTAAGCTTATTCTTCTGAATATGTTTAAACTCTGATTTAATATGCTTAGCTCTAGGGATGCCATAATAGTCTAACAAAAATTGATCTTTACAAAATACCTGTATTAATGAATGTTTACGGGCTTCTTTATAGATCCAACACATGTACCGTTGTGCTCGAGTCCAGGGCCTAGATACCAGTGAGGGGCTCCTTCTTTTTGGTAAAGAGCATTTTTATGTGATTGATGGATTTACCATGACAGCAACCAGGGAAATAAGAGATATTGAAACCTTACCTCCAAAGTAAGTAAATGAATGAAGAGACACAATGTATGACTGTCTTTAGAAGACAGAAAGTATATTTGCATAGTTTTCTTTTTTAATCAAAAAATTGTGTTCTAGGTAATGTTCTCTCTCAGTTTGTGTGTATTCATCATTACATACTCACAAAGATGATATTCAGTTATTTTAAGGTAATAATGAAAATGTTTGGCTTCTTTATTAAGATGAAAGCTAAATAACGTTTATTTCTGTGCATTCCGAGTTATTTATATTATAATCTATATATTTATAAATTTATTCTGAATTTATAAATCGTCCTTTTAAAAAATATAGCAGATATACAATTGTAGAGAAAATGCAGGTAACTGCACAATACTCCTAAAAATGAAAGAGCATCATCAGGTACTGAGTACCCTAGAAACAGCATGACTAAAGCATTAGCAGAGATTTACTGACTGAGTTGTAGGCATCTTCCTTTTCTTCTGCTGTCCTGTGATGAAACTAATAGTAAGTAGTGGAAAACTCGGGAGAGAGACCAAGCTAGAAAAAGGATAAGAAGCTTAGGGCTTAGAAGATCAACAGGCTGGCTGCTTCTCCTCTTTAACATTTTCCTAGCACCCTTGAATACAGACATTGTTTCTATAGTTCATTCCTAGGAGATATTTCAAATAATTACTTTCAGCAACAGTCAGGGTCACATGAAGACTTTTATGGGTCCTTTTTCCATACAAAAATATTTAAACTTATATGTTGTGACTAATGGTATAAATATAATCACATATTAAAACATTTTTTTCTACCTTTTTCTTCCTAAAAGTTGATTTTTTTTTCTGATTTTTAAAATAAATTAAGACATTTTCTTGGTCCCCAGAAAGTATGTGAGCTGAAGCACTGTGCTAACCATGTCTGGTGAATAACTTGGTCCTGACAGTAATAGGGGAGTTTTTAAAATTGCATTCATCAAAGGGGGTTCCTTGTATCTCAGGTAGCTAACAAATTTTTCTTTTAAACGTATTTTTTAACTGAAAATTCTGATATATATTATTCCTCCATCCTGTTCATGTGTTTAAAATTAGCTCTCCCTTTGTGGAACAGTAAATTTATCTCTTGCTGTGTTTTTGTTTATTTGCTTTTTCTCTTGGCTGCCTGTAGTATGCATGAGCCAATTATCCCTAGAGGAGCCAGGCAAGGTCCTAGTCAACTCAAGAGAACATGCAGCATTTTTGCATATGAAGATATCAAGGAAGTTCATAAAAGGAGATATCTCCTGCAGGTGAGTCAATTTAGTAGTACTGTTTTGTCCTGTTTCTTTATTCTGAAAATGTATTATTTAAAAATTGGTATGTGCCATGGAAACCCTCAATAGGATCTGTATTTATTTATTTATTTATTTATTTATTTATTTATTGAGACGGAGTCTTGCTCTGTCGCCCAGGCTGGAGTGCAGTGGCGTGATCTAGGCTCACTGCAAGCTCCACCTCCCGGGTTTACACCATTCTTCTGTCTCAGCCTCCTGAGTAGCTGGGACTACAGGTGCCCGCCACCACACCTGGCTAATTGTTTTGTATTTTTTAGTAGAGACGGGGTTTCACCATGTTAGCCAGGTTGGTCTTGATTTCCTGACATCGTGATCCACCCACCTCAGCCTCCCAAAGTACTGGGATTACAGGCATGAGCCACCGTGTCCGGCCAGGATCTGCATTTAGAATAATCCTTAGATTTGGTTATAGACAGACTCAGGTCACCTCAGGTCATGTGGATGCATAATTTTGTACAATGCATTTCTCTTGTTTAAACACAACCTAAAATTTGAGTGATTATCTTTGTTATCCATCTTTCCCTGTAGCTATCCAAATTAACATTTTAGTTTTCTTCTAATATAAAAATTACATCCTTACTATAATTTTATAAAATTATAATTGTATGATAATTATTTTTATTCTGTTATTAAAGATTTTAGAAATAAATTGAGCAGAATAAGAAATATCTGTTTATTTTGTAGCTTAATCTTCAGGGAATTCATGACTTTAAAAGTGTTAGCAAATTAACTTCTTGAACATTGTAGAAATTCATAGTGGAAAAGTTAATATATAATCTTATTTGTGAACTTCTGTTTTTTCTTAATGTTTTTCTCTCTGATCATTTCAGCCTATTGCTGTGGAAGTTTTCTCTGGAGATGGACGGAATTACCTCCTTGCTTTTCAGAAAGGAATTAGAAACAAAGTCTATCAAAGGTCTTGTTTGTTAGGAACACTTTGTATACTACTGTGGGAAGAGATGGGAGGGGGAATCTTTTCTCAGTTTTGCTAGTTTTTAAAAATCTAGAATTTAGATCATTGAGCCAACATCTTTGAAGAAAATAATTTGTATTATTGTTGCCAGCCTCTTGAAACAATTGTTCTTCTAACTTTTAAAATAATGCAATTCTATTGTGACATACCATTTTTCCTCCTGCTAACTTATAGTAGAAATCATCAAAAACTACTTTTATCACTAAGTCCTGTGTCTCTACATACAAAGGATGATGAAACTGTAGCTTTAAAAATAAAACTTTAGTTTCTTTTTTTTTTCTTGAGACAGAGTCTCGTTCTGTCACCCAGGCTAGAGTGCAGTGGCCTGATCTCGGCTCACTTAAAACTCCGCCTCCCAGGTTTACGCCATTCTCCTGCCTCAGCCTCCCGAGTAGCTGGGACTACAGGCTCCCGCTACCATGCCTGGCTTATTTTTTTGTATTTTTAGTAGAGACGGGGTTTCACCATGTTAGCCAGGATGGTCTCAATCTCCTGACCTCGTGATCCGCCTGCCTCGGCCTCCCAAAGTGCTGGGATTACAGGCATGAGCCACCGTGCCTGGCCAAAAATAAACCTTTACTTTCAAAATAAGGTTTCTTTGTATTTACCAAAATGAAGCCAATGCAGTTTCTTGCTATTGAATGCAAGGACTGAGTTCCCTTAGAAATTTAATTTACGTGGGACTTTTCTCTGGCCATGGAAGGGATGTTGGATACCTTCATCCTTGAAAAAAGTAGTATAGCTAAATAAGGCAGATAGTCTAATTTAAGCATATTTTTATCTTTAATAAACTATATTTAAAATTTCCTTTTAAGCGAAAAACAGGCCAAGCTATGCAATGGCTCACGTTCATATCCTCAGCACTTTAGGAGGCCAACGAGGGAGGATCACTTGGGTCTAGACTTCAAGACCAGCCTGGGCAACATAGTGAGACCCTGTCTCTATAAAAAAATAAAATAATTAGCCAGGCATTGTGGCACATGCCTGTAATGGGAGGTTGAGGTGGGAGGATTGCTTAAGCCCAGGAGGTCAAGGTTGCAGTAAGCCATGATCACACCACTGCACTCTAGCCTGAGTGAGCAAGGCACTGTTTCAAAAAATAATAATTTTTTTTTTTTTTTTTTTTTTTTTTTTAGACAGAGTCTTGCTCTGTCACCAGGCTGGAGTGCAGTGGCATGATCTTGCCTCACTTCAGCCTCCGCCCACCAGGTTTAAGCAGTTTTCGTGCCTCATCCTCCCAAGTAGCTGGGATTTCAAGCATGTACCACCACACCCAGCTAATTTTTGTGTTTTTAGTAGAGATGGAGTTTCATTCACCATGTTGGCCGGGATGGTCTCAATCTCCTGACCTCATGATCTGCCCACCTTGGCCTCCCAAAGTGCTGAGATTACAGGCATGAGCCACCGCACTCAGCCTATAAATTTTTTTAAAAAGGAAAAGCAACACGTATCTCTGGTATTTAAAGATCATTCTCTTGAATGTGTGAATAATAAGGCTATTCTGAACTAACCATGTAGATGAGAGGCATTCTCTTGCTCTTTGAAGGGTGATGTAGATCCTGGCAATCCCTCTATTATAGAAAATTTTTATATTTCAAATTATTTCCATGAGGAATAACTAAACCATCCAACATTGCTTCTCATTGCAGTACAGTAATATTACCTGTGAGCAGCTGGGAAATGAGGGTGGTTCAAATAAAGCACGTGTGGATATTGATTGGTAGCCCAAAACTCCTTTCACATATGGGAAGAGCTAAGTAAAGTGATTGAGATTCACTTTTACTTATCTGATTTTTTAATTTCTAAAGGTGCTATTGTTTTTAGTGCTAAGAAATTTTTTCCTATTCAGAGAAGTCCAAAATAATAGATTTTGTTATGGGCATTTATATTTGGCTCTGGATGTCATCATATTTTTTTTATAACCCAAAGAGTATTCTAATTATTATATACTCCTTTTGCCTGCCATTCAGTGGGTTATGGGAGGGTAGATGCAACTATGAACATCTAAACAAATCATCCTTTCTAAAGCTTCCCATTAGATCCTGACTGAGACTTCATTTTCAATTTTATGCTGTTTTAAATTTTTCAGGTTTTTGGCTGTAGTGCCGTCTCTAACGGACAGTTCAGAATCCGTATCTGGACAACGACCAAACACGAGTGTGGAGCAGGGGTAGGTGGTTTGTTCCTTGAATGTTACAGTTTAGTAGTGAAGTTGGGATGATTCATATCTGGACAGTATTATTTAACATTTTAAATGAGTGTTTTTCCCCTAGTGGTTGCAAACTTTTTTTTAAGTACTGAAAACTAAAGGAAGAAAAGAAAAAGGTATGCATAATCACTATGTCAAATCACTGCTCACATTTTGATCAATTACCTTCTGTTCTTTAAAGCATGAGTACATTGGTTGTGTACATAACTGAGTTTATACTCTAAATACAAGTTTTTATCCTGCTTCTTCTATTCAGTGTTATATTTAAATATTACCTCTTGTCTTTAAAAAACTATTCAGAAACATAACTATCATTTGCTACCTATTCATCACATATATAAAACATCATGTAATTTTTGGATATTTCATCTTTGTCAGGTTTTTGCTTTTTTTAAATTATTGTTATTATTATTATTTTGAGATGAAGTCTCACTCTGTCACCCAGGCTGGAGTGCAATGACACATCTTGGCTCACTGTAACCTCCGCCTCCTGTGTCCATGAGATTCTCCTGCCTCAGCCTCCCAAGTAGCTGGGATTACAGGTGCCTGCCACCACACCTGGCTAATTTTTGTATTTTTAGTAGAGACGGGGTTTTGCCACGTTGGTCAGGCTGGTCTCAAACTCCTGACCTCAGGTGATCTGCCCGCTTCGGCCTCCCAAAGTGCTGGGATTACAGATGTGAGCCACCGCGCCTGGTGTTTATCAGGTTTTCTTATCATAAGACTGGAAATGTGATTCTTCGTTATTTTTTTTTTTTTTTTTTTCTTTTGAGACAGAGTTTCCCTCTGTTACCCAGGCTGGCGTGCAATGGGGTGATCTTGGCTCACTGCAACCTCTGCCTCCTGGGCTCAAGCGATTCTCAGCATCAGGCTGAGCAGTTCTCAGCCTCCCGAGTAGCTGGAATTACAAGTATGTGCTACCATGCCTGGCTAATTTTTGTATTTTTAGTAGAGAAGGGGTTTTGCCATGTTGGCCAGGGTGGTCTCAAACTCCTGGCCTTAAGGGATCCGCCCATCTTGGCCCACCAAAGTTCTGGGATTACAGGCATGAGCCACCACGCCCGGCTATGATTCTTCATTATTTTATTGTGGTAGAGTCCCCTTAATAAAACAAAGAGTAGGAATTTTAAGGCTCTTGATACACAAAACCAACTTGATATTCATAAAAACTATACAAGTTTATATTGTACTATTAGTGGATAAGTTTGTCTCAATAGATACTTGCTAACTTTGTGTATTATTATTATTATTATTATTATTATTACTGGGACGGAGTTTTGCTCTGTTGCCCAGGCTGAAGTGTAGTGGCATGATCTCAGTTCACTGCAGCCTCCGCCTCCCGGGTTCAAGCAATTCTTCTGCCTCAGTCTCCCAAGTAGCTGGGACTACAGGTGTGCGCCACCATGCTCGGCTAATTTTTGTATTTTTAGTAGTGATGGGGTTTTACCATATTGGCCAGGCTGCTCTCGAACTCCCTACCTTGTGATCCACCCACCTCGGCCTCCCAAAGTGCTGGGATTACAGGCGTGAGCCACCACACCTGGCCTGTATATTAATTTTTTTATTTTATTGATTTTATAAAATGTTTTCTCATTTTTTAAATGTATATTTCTTTGATTATTAGTAAGCATGAGCTCTGTATATGTTTATTAGCCATTTAGAATCATTATTTGTAAATTGTCCATATCTTTTGCCTATTTTTCCTTTGAGATCTCATTAATTTGTGTAGGATTTTTCTACCATAAGTTATTACTCCTTTGCTTGTCGTATTTGTTGCAGATTTCCCAGTTTTCCTCTAAATTTTGCTTTTTGACATTTACATTTAAACCTCTGTTTTTGTGTATTCTGAACTGTCAGTGATTCCTTTATGCTCTTTATAGCCGCATTTCATGTTAGCGATGCCTTCTAGATGACATAGCCATTTCAAGAATCCATAGACCCAGCTCCATTTACATCACTCAATAAGTGGTAGCCTTTTATAATCCACTGGAAAGAAGCAGTGCTTTGGGGCTGTAAATTAATTATTAGAGCATGCAAGAAAATGACTTTTGAAAGTTCTAGAGATTATGTAATTTGTAAATAAAATTTGATTCCAATCTGTGTGCCTCTATATATGTTGTGTATTTCTCTTTAAGTTTTGTTTTTATTTTTTTATAGCCAAGCCTTAGCAAATACAATGCTAAATACATGCTTTTGTTAACCCCAGAAACATGTTCTGCTCCTAATCATTTGTGTTGTTGTTAACATAAATACAGGAAGTGAAAAATTTCCTTAAAAACATAATGAGCCTTTTTTCTACTTGTAAGCAAATTGTTACTGCTTCCTAGATAATCTTAAACTTGCTATTTCTTTGTTCTTGCTACTTCCTGTGCTGAGTTGGCAGTTGTTAAAGAACTTTTAAGAGCTCAGAGGCAAGAAACAGAAATTCTTTTCCAACTTTAGTCTTCCATTTCAGTTGTTCCCTTTCTTACGATGTTGAAGAGTGATCATGGCTATTTTTCCAAAGAGAGTATCTTGTGCATTCAGTTTGTCTGATGGAAAGACTATCTCAAAGTGGAAAATAGTACCATCGAGCTGGATGTGTTTAGGACCTAAGGTTTACAAATGTATTAATTTCCTTTCAGAAAAGAAAACATATAAATACTTTCTCCTGGTTCCATGACCAATTATTAATTATCAATATTATAAAGCTGATAAACCTTAAATAGGATTTTATAACATTTTAAGGAAGTCTGCTGTCCCCAAAAAAGTAATGCTTAAATTTCAAATGGCCTGGACACCAGTGACTTTCCTGTTATACAATATTCATATTTTCATTCACTTATCTAATGTATTATGTACGTACTGTGTACAGAGTATTATATAATATTTCAGTTATTCTAATTAAGTATCCTTGGATCTGTTTGCTTAGTGATTATAGTAAAAATAAGAAAGACTATGGTTAGTGTATGGCTTATGCCTCTAGTCCCAATAATTTGGGAGACTGAGTTAGGAGGATCATTTGAGGCCAGGATCTTGAGACCGACCTGGGCAACATAGCAAGACCCCATCTCTACAAAAAATAAATTATAAAATAGTTTTAAAAAGAAAAAGAAGGCCAGGCACTGTGGCTCACGCCTGTAATCCTAGCACTTTGGGAGGCTGAGGTGAGAGGATCACCTGAGGTCAGGAGTTCGAGACCAGCCTGGGCAACATGGTGAAACCATGCCTCTACTAAAAATACAAAAATTAGCTGGGCATGGTAGTGAGTGCATGTAATCACAGCTACCCAGGAGGCTGAGGCAGGAGAATCAGTAGAACCCAGGAGGCAGAGGCTGCAGTGAGCCGAGACCATGCCACTGCAATCCAGCCTGGGTGACAGAGCAAGACTCCATCTCAAAAAAAAAAAAAAAGTTGAACTAGATCAGTGTTCTTCCAACTCTTTTGAATATGACCTAGAGTAAAAAATATATATTACATTCATCCCAAGACACATAAATGGAGTTATAAATACTCAAACAAAATTCACAAAAAAATACTTTCCCTTAAGGTATGTGATGCCTTCTGATGTCCTCTGTTTTCTTCAATTCAGTTCTATGTTACTTCATATTTCAAAATGCTGATCACAGCCCACTAAACTGATTTTATGACCCACTAATAGATCCTCCACAGTTTGAAAAATTCCTGGACCAGATGACTTAAATTTTTCAACTTTATAATTTTTCAGATTTAAAATTTTATTGCTTCTAATTTATTGTATTATGTATTGCTTTTAGATCTGGGTTGCTTAGCACTTTGGTTGGAGAGAAGTCTGTGACTCAGAGATGGGAGGTAAGTTTAATGAATATATGAGCTTCCTTAGAAGTTTGTAGTTAGAGTAGAAGTCATACAGTTAAAAGCACTTTAATTATCCATAAAATATATACCATAGAGAAAATGTTTTATTTTCATTCTTTTTAGAAAAAAAAGTATTTCATTGTTCTGAAATCTGTTAAAAAGAATTTGTCCTTTACATCATTTTGCATATAAAATTTTAAAAGCTGAACATAGTGGAAATCATTGATTGCTCAAAAATGAATATTCATCTTTTTCCAGAGAGGTGAAATCAGCAACTTCCAATATTTGATGCATTTGAACACTTTGGCTGGCAGATCATATAATGATCTCATGCAGTATCCTGTCTTCCCCTGGATCCTTGCAGATTACGACTCAGAGGTAAATCTTAGTAGAACACATTTTCAAAAATAATTTTAAAATGCTACAGTTGAAGCAGGGTGCAGTGGCTCATCCCTAAAATCCCAGTACTTCGGGAAGCCGAGGCAGGCAAATCACTTGAGCCCAGGATTTCAAGACCAGCCAGAGCAACATGGCAAAACCCTGTCTCCACTAAAACTGCAGAAATTAGCCAGGTGTGGTGCTAAACCCCCATTGTCCCAGCTACTCAGGAGGCTGAGGTGGGAGGATTGCTTTAGCCCAGGAGATGGAGGCTCCAGTGAGCCAAGATTGCGCCACTGCACTCCAGACTTGGTGACCTACCAAGCAAGACTGTGTCTCTGACAAGAAAAAAAAAAAAAAAACTGCAGTTGCCTAAATGTTTTATTTGGTTTGTAGTTTAATGTTCTCAATAGGCACAGGCACTTAATTCAAATAGATGAGAAGCATTTAGCACAGACATATAAAAAGTTTGGATAATTGACCAACTTATTGAGTACTGGCCATTAATTCATAATATCTATTCAGTTTTTTTAAGTGCTGATTAATTTGCATCTATTGGTGGATATCAGAATCCATCTGTGTAGTTTGAAGTGTTTGTTAGGAAAACACAAAGTAACCCTTCTACAAAACATTACTGCCACATAAAAGAAATTTTTTATACTATTACAGAAAGCCCTGGGAGAAGATTTCCAACAATTCAACATGTACCTGACAAGTCTCAAAATCAAGAGCAGATAGAAGCATATGAATGTTTTGATTCCTCTCTTCCTTTACCTCCTGTCTGATAGACATCTGATTATTTTGGAAATGAACCGTAGCAGGCAAAACAAAAGACACTTAGCCCTAGGTAAACAACCAAAAAGATTGTTTTTAAAATTCAGAAATTCATTAGACCTTCTTATTCACTAGAATCATGGCTGCTTATCCTTTCAGAAATTTTATACATCAATATATTAAAAAGGATAAAGCTTCTATCCTCAGAAAATTTTGGTCTAATGAAAGAATGAAAGGAAATCCACCCTTTATGCATGGACGTACGTTAGTGTATTTGATGTTTGAATCTATATATTTGCTTGTATAGTTAATTTGCATACCTAATGCATAATACATAAATAATAAAAGGAAAAGAAGAGATCAGGAGTAAAGATTGATAAGTGAAAATATTTTTTCTTTAAGTCCATCAAGGAAAGTTAGAAAGAAAGTGTAGATTTTTAAAGAGACAGGAAGTCCAAAAGAAATGTGGTTTTCTGAGAAGGGAGTGGAGAACTTTGTCAACCCATATTTGAATATGTATCTCACATGAACATGACAGGTCCCATTACTGAACCTTCAATTCTCTACCTCGTTCTCCCGATGCAATTCTGACCCTCACTGTGTATTCCCCATCTTAGGAAGTGGCACCATCATCCATGCTGTCTTACAGGCTGGAAATTATTTTCCTACTGTCCATGTCTGCTCAGTGGCCAAGGCATTTCTACCTTTGTCTTCGTCAGTGTACCTAGTGTCTCATTTCAGGCCCTCTGCATCTTCTATTGGACTGTTGCAGCAGCCTCCTAACTGGGCTTAATGCTCTAGTCTCTCCTTCCTTCACTATGCCTTCTACACTGCAGCCAGTTTCAGGAACACTAATTGAGTCATCCCCCTGTTTAAAATCATTCAGTGACCAGGTGCTGTGACTTACACCTGTAACCCCAGAACTTTGGGAGGCCAGGGAGGGCAGATTGCTTGAGTCCAGGAGTTCAAGACCAGCCTGGGCAACACGGAAAACCCCATCTCTACAAAAAATACAAAAAAGTAGCCAGGCGTGGTGACAAGTATCTGTAGTCCCAGCTACTCAGGAGGCTGAAAGGGGAGGATCACTTGAGCTGGTGAGGTGGAGATTGCTGTGAGCTGAGAGTGTGCCTCTGTACTCTGGCCTGGGCAACAGAGCAAGAAGCTATCTCAAAAAAAATAATAAAATAATGAAGTAAAAATAAATAAATAATAAAATTATTCAGTGAATCACTGTCATAATTTGGGAGAGAGTTGAAAATCCTCACTATAGCAACCTTTTCATTGTAGCTCCTGTGTATATATTTCTCATGTCCTCCTAGAACAGCTATCGTGGGGCACCCCAGATCCCTCTTCTGTAATTTAGTGGCTTTTCACACACAGCCTGACCTGCCCGGTGCCCATTGTGCATTTCTTCTCTCCACCAACTAACTCAACTGACCAACTCCACCTCATCCTTCAGGAAACACTCAAGTACCAGCCCTGTGCTGTGGACCCTTCTGTTCTTTTTCTCCTTTGCCTTCTATTCCCACACTGCCCTATAGTTGTATAATATGGTACCTATGTTGGGTTTTTTCCCCACCATTTGAATCATGGAGCTTTCTTTTACAGCATAGTCCTGCAGTAATCATAGGGTCAAGGTCCTTGAGCACACAGACCATTTTATGTCTCTCTCAACTCTCAGCCAATGGGATGATGCCTGGCACTTTGTACATACTTTAACATTTGTTGAATTAACCAGAAAATATAAACGAGGTACTTTACATATAAACTTTGAGATAACAAATACGCTAACTTGACTTACATTCAGAAATGTAGATCAGTTTCTCCTGCCCAAGATTTTTAAAAATAAAAGTTTGGCAAAACTGGTTATTCATGATGTCCTATAAAAAGGACACAAATATGCCACAGGCACATATTTCAAATTTCTACTTTCAAAATCCTCAGGGAGTAAATTTTAGTTTCCTTTTAAATATATGAATTAGGTCAACTCATCAACTTGTAAAGTAATCTCTGGTAAACTAGAAGAATCCGTCTCATTGGGAAGTTACTTGATCTGGTGTAATGTTATCTTTTAGAGGTGAAAGAATTACTGAGTGTTCTAGTTTATATCAGTTCCAGATCACCTCTGAGAAGAAAATGCTCAGAAGTAACATTGGAGGGAGACAGGGTGGGGGTGGAGGGAGGGAGGACACAGAAGGGAGATCTGATCCTCCAATTATGTGAGTGATGAGGTTAACGATGAATTGGAGCTATTGTGTCCACAGTCTCCTGCTGGGTCCTTGCCAAGACTTGGAAGCATTTTCCCTCTTAATCCTCATCCCCTAAACCTGGATCCTTAGTGGCTTCCCCTGTGAAACACATAATTTCCAAAGCACTTATCTTCCAACTGAATCGGTTAACCAACTCCCATGTGCCTGTCTGTAAAGTGTGGATAAACAGTACATACATAACATTATTTTGGAGTCCAGTTATGCCAGCTTGACCCTATAGATACTAGTGTGTTTATAAATCATCATCGTCCACTGTAGCCACTGTATCTACGTTAGTGAGGCTAGATAGTGTATAGTAACTTGAAATTGAGTTACACTTTGTATTTTAGGAGGTGGATCTTACTAATCCCAAGACGTTTAGAAACCTGGCTAAGCCAATGGGAGCACAAACAGATGAACGATTAGCTCAGTATAAGAAGCGATATAAAGACTGGGAGGATCCTAATGGTAAGGAACTTTTTCTGTCATTGGACCTTTTACCCAAGTTTCAAAAGTAAGTCATTATGTAGCGGTCTGACATTCTCACATCCTCCTTCAAATTTCTTATATATCATATCTATATACATTATATGTCCACACATATATGCAGATTATTATAGCAGAGGAATCAAGTTTGCATGCCAACTTGTGGCCATGCTTAGAAGGCATTTTAAATAGCTTATTAGAGTATTGGTGAAAAACTAAGTATTCCTGCTTTGCATAGGACAGAAATTTCTCATCATAATCTGCCTCTGTCTCTAATCATATTTAGTCCAGGAACCACACTTTAATTTATTGTCTCTCTTTAATTTTATTGAGGCAATTTTTAGAACCCTTTTGCATTTAAAAAAATGACTATATTCTAAAATTATATAGTTTACTTGTTATTTATTATGTTTAATGTTTATTGTGTTTCTCCCTCAAAAAGGCAAAACAAACAAAGGAGAAAGAAAGCCTAAGCTTTTTGTTCCCCCTCTCTGCCGAGGAGAATATGTAGTAAAAATACATAAAAAGTGCTTAATATTCATAAACAACGATTTAGAGAAATATGTAATTGCAAAGCCAGAACCTAATAAAAAAGTAACTATAAGTGCATATCCTGCTTTAGTGGAAGATGGTCTACTATTAAGGGTTAACTATTATAGTAAGCCTCAAAACATGAAATTGGTAGACATACTAAGTTTGTGGGAATAGGCCATTGAATTATACTTAATTTGGACTACTGTCAAATATAGAAGAGAGGGATAGTGGTGTCATCATGAAGTTTTCCTGCTGAAAATGCCAGTACTAACTGCGTTTAGTGTCACAGTTATCACATGGGCTATTGTTTTCAAACATAAAGTAATACTGATTTTATTTTTCATATTTCTTCTTTTGGTTTCAATTATGCTTTAATTTTCTTAAACAGGAGAAACTCCCGCATACCACTATGGGACCCACTATTCATCTGCAATGATTGTGGCCTCATACCTTGTGAGGATGGAGCCTTTCACACAGATATTCTTAAGGCTACAGGTAAAACTTTAAATTGGAGGTTTTTCTATTTTATACTATCCTCTTCTATCTAAAATGTCACCTTTTAAAATACCATTATCTTCCATTATAAGAAGCTCTGTGAAGTTTTAATGACAAAGTAATTACATAACTAAAGTAGAATTTTGTTGGACCAAAACTGATAATGAACTACAATTCGCTTAGAACAAATAAGTGCCAGCATCCTTTAATCAAATACATAAGTAGCATACATTTTTCAACCAGCCCTAACTGGTTGAATTAAACAATTTTTATTTTACAAAAACATGATATATTCCAGCTCATTCTCTGTTTCCTTGATTATGATTGCTTTTCTGGACATTCTCTTTCATTTATTTAGCACATATTTAATAAATACCTACTGTGTGCCAGGCACTGTTCCAGGTACTTGGGAGGACTTCAATTAATAAAGAGAAAAGCCTTACCTGTGCAGTTTATGTATTTCAGTTGAAGGAGACAGCCAAATATCAAAAATAAGAAAACTGTGAGGTGTTTTAGAATGTGATAAAAGCTATCAGAAAGATATAGGTCCGGAAAGGGGGATGGGAGGTGGAGAGAACAGGAGGTTGGGCAGGGTGGGATGCAGTTTTAAGTAGAGTGATCAGAGTAGGTCTCCTGTGAAAAAAAGTCTAAAGGAGGTAAGGGTGTTGCTTCTGCAGATATCTGGAGATACATGTTCCAGGCAGAGGGAAGAGCTTGTGCAAGGGCTCTAAGGCAGGCTTGTATCTGACATGTTTGAGGAGCAGCCCAGTGGCCAGTGTGTCCAGAATAGAGTAAGTAAGGAGGAAAGTTAGTTGTAAGGGAAGAGGTCAACAAGGAAACAGGGGCTACATTGTATGGCAGGCCTTGGCAGCCATGGCATGGACTTTGGCATTTTCCCACAGTGAGCATCATAAGACAGGTACACCGTGTTCACTTAAAACACAGCAGCATGGGGGGCTTTACTGAAGAAGATGGGTAGTGTACCTGAGGCTGTGTAGTCAAAAATATCCCTTTTCTATTTTAATTTGCTTTATCAGTCTGTAACTGATCACCTTTTCTAATTCTCCATTTAATTCTCGTTAGTATGAGAACTTGCATATCATGTTAATTTATGCAAAAAACATTCAAAACGTAATTTGAATGTTTCCAACTGTAGATGATTTACATTAGAATCTTTTCTTGTGATGGCATCATCAAACTATGGAAGAACTCATATTTCTTACAGCCTTGTCCTCTCTTTAAAATCTACTGTTTTTTGGATGACTTTTTAAAATCTTTACATTTGATTTTCAGTTTGATTATAAAACAAATGTGGAGAGAACCCTCTGTAAGGATTACCCCAAAGAGAAATAGATGTTTCATGTTTATTAAAAAATTTTGTGCATTTAATGTAGGATAATGAGAAATTGAAATGTCACCAAATATAGTTGGAGTTTTCAAGCTCTTGAACTTGATAGAAGCTGTCAGGTGGGAATGGTTCTGTAATAGAGAGGTGTCTTCTCATTCTGCCCACAGGGTGGCCACTTTGACCTGGCTGACCGGATGTTTCACAGTGTGCGCGAGGCCTGGTATTCAGCATCGAAGCACAACATGGCAGATGTAAAAGAACTTATTCCAGAGTTCTTTTATTTACCAGAATTCCTATTCAATTCCAACAACTTCGATCTAGGTACGTAGAGCTGTGGCACTGTCTTAGGAATGTCAGCCAGGAAAAGCCCAATAGAAATAAGTCACTTTTCTGAAGATTGTCTGCAGCACACATTAACAAGAAAAAAATTTCGTTATAGTTTCTTGCAGTCATTTGCTATAATTGGGTGTGGTTACATGTCATTTTTGAGGTTACAAAAATTAGCTGGACGTGGTAGTGGGCACCTGTAATCCCAGCTACTCAGGAGGCTGAGGCAGGAAAATTGCTTGAACCTGGGAGGTGGAGGTTGCAGTGAGCCAAGATCGTGAACTGCACTCCAGCCTGGGCAACAGAGTGAGACTCCGTCTCTAAATAAATAAATATTGAGACAGATTACTTCCAACATTTAGAATTTTGTTGTTTTGATGAAAACAAAGGTGAAGTGAAAATTTATTTGAAAAATATTACTGTTGAAACCCATTAATAGCTAAGAGTGGTATATCCGAATTTTTCACATATTGTTTTAATCTCGTTTATTGCCTAATGTATTCTTGGTTTATATGCTAATGTGTTTTAAAATTAGAACTTCAGAATAACTTTAAGTAAATCCCTTTTCTTTATCCTGTAAGGGCTCTATTTTCTAGAAAAACAGGACCAAATCAGCACTTACAAAAACAAGAAAAACTTCATCAGTGCTGTTTTTATATTATCTGGCTGTTAGAGGAAGTGGATTTGACTTTGGTTACAGTTTATTGGAACACAGTTTGCTGATCTGTGCTTCTGAGTATTTCTTTTAAAGCATATCAGAATTCCATTGTTTTCATGTTAGAGTATTCCTGCCAGATATTTGTTGTTTTATATTTTTTCATTCTTTGTATTTTCTACTGTTTTATAAGAGTTAGCACATAAATTATAACTGTACTACCTCCAAATTTTCATGAACAGAAAATACAGGGAAGTGTTTGTATCCTATACATATGGAAGATATTTCTATTTGAAGTTTGCTAAAGATAATTTTTGTATATTTAATTGTCCATCAGCAACTCTACCTTTGTGAAATGGGATCTAATGGGGAAGATAACAAGACTCTCTCCAGAGCCCCAGGAAACGTCCTGAAATTGATTTTATTACCTCCAGTTATGCCTAGAGCTCACCCTTGAGCAGCTAAAGACACAACTTTAGGGCTTAGAATTAGAGAAAGTGATGGGTTTTCCCAAAAGAATAGAATAGATAGTCAACAAGGACAATCAACAAATACCTGCTGTAGCCTTTGACTATGAATGCACATTAGCATTTTCTTTTTTTGAGACAGAGTTTTGCTCTGTCACCCAAGCTGGAGTGCAGTGGCATAATCTCTGCTCACCGCAGCCTCCACCTTACAGGTCCAAGCAATTCTCGTGCCTCAGCCTTCCAAGTAGCTGGGATTATATGCGCCACCATGCCTGGCTAATTCTTTTTCATATTTTTAGTAGAGACGGGGTTTCCCCATGTTGGCCAGGCTGGTCTTGAACTTCTGACCTCAAGTGGTCCACCCACCTCAGCCTCCCAAAGTGCAAGGGTTACAGGCGTGAGCCACCACGGACAGCCACATTAGTGTTTTCTTATGTTCACTTATAATTCAACTTTGGAGAATATTGCCTTCTTCCCCAGGGATACCACTGTCAAAGAGACAAATATGGAGAGGCGCAGAAAGAAAGAGATAGCTCATAATCTTCCAGAAACGTCTATCAGTTATGATAATCCATGTTGCAAAGGTGTTCCAGACAGACCACTTACAAATCCAACCAACCAATCTACTTTTAAAATAAGTAAATTTTTAAAAAGCAGGATGTATCTTTGTTATGTTTACCCTCATAACAAATTATCTTCCCTCCTTGAAATAGCATACTTTAAAAAACAGTGGTTGAGCCGGGCATGGTGGCTCACACCTGTAATCCCAGCACTTTGGGAGGCCAAGGCAGGTGAATCACTTGAGCTCAGGAGTTCAAGACCAACCTGGGCAACATGGCAAAACCTCATCTCTACAAAAAATACAAAAATTAGCTGGGCGTGGTGATGTACACCTATAATCCCAGCTACTCAGGAGACTGAGGTGGGAGGATCACTTTACCCCAGGAGGTCGAGGATACAGTGAGCTGTGTTCATGCCACTACACTCCAACCTGGGTGATAAACTGACACCCTGTCTCAAAAACAAAACACTTCAAAACACTGTATATAAAACCTAAAGTCATACGATTCTTAAAAGAAAACATAGGGGTAAATCTTCATGATCTTGAATTTGGCAATGGATTCTTAAATATGATATCAAAAGTACAAGCAACAACAACAAAAGATAAATTGGACTTAATCAAAATTAGAAATTTCTGCATCTAAGAATGTTATCAAGAAAATGAATAGATGCCTATAGAATGGAAGAAAATATTTGCAAATAATATCTCTAATGAGGATCTAGTATCCAGAATATAAACAACCCTTATAACTCAACAACAAAAAGACAAACAACCCAGTTGGAAAATGGGCAAAGGACTTGAATAGACAGTTTCCCAAATAAGTTATGCAAATGGCTGGTGAACTCATGAAAAGATGCTCAACATCATTAGTCATTAGGGGAATGCAAATGAAAACCACAGTGAGATACCACTTCATATTTACTAGGATGACCATAATGGGGTGGGGGGAACTGAAAAATAACAAGGGCTGGCAAAGGTATAGAAAAATTAGAACCCTCATACGTTGCTGGTGGTTGTATAAAATGGTTTAGCCACTGTGGGAAGTAGTTTGGCAGTTCCTCAAAAAGTTAAACAGAATTTCCATATGACCCAGCAGTTCTACTCCTTGGTATATAGAATTGAAAACGCAACTCAATTAAGTATGTGTATGAACGTGTTCATAGTAGCATTATTCACAATAACCAAACGGCAGAAACAGCTCAAATGTCTACCAAGTGATGAGTGGATAAACCAGTTGTAGCACATACATACAATGAAATATTATTCGTCCATGAGAGTGAATGAGGCACTAATAAATATTGCAGTGTGGTTGAACCTCAGAAACATTATACAAAGTGAAAGAAGCCAGGCAAAAATTGTCACATCTTCTACATTTCCATTTATAGGAAATACTCAGAATAGGTAAGTCCACAGAGACAGGACACAGATTGGTGTTCTGGAGCTGGAGTGAAAGTAATACGGGCAGCTACTGATTAACGGGTACAAGATTACTTTTGGGGTGATAAAAATGCTTTGGGACTAGATAGAAATCATGGTTGCATAACATTGTGTCTGAACTAAATGCCACTGAATTGTTCACTTTAAATGGTTGACTTTATGTGAATTTCACCCCAATAGAAAAAAAAAAGAAAACACAGTTTGCCTCTTCACACAGAAAAGATAGTAAATGGTGTAAAAGAAAACACACCTGGGGCCGGTCGCAGTGGCTCACGCCTGTAATCCCAGGACTTTGGGAAACTGAGGTGGGCAGATTGCTTGAGGCCAAGAGTTCGAGACCAGCCTCGCTAACATGGTGAAAACTCATCTCTACTAAAAATACAAAAATTAGCTGGGCATCGTGGTGTATGCCTGTAATCCCAGCTACTCAGAAGGCTGAGGCACAAGACTCATCCAGGAGGCAGGGGTTGCAGTGAGCCAAGAGCACACGACTGCACTCCAGCCCGGGCAACAGAGCAAGATTCTGTGTCAAATGAAAAAAAAGAAAGAAAGAAAAAGCACTTGGATTTTTTTTTCCCCTTGCTATGAGATAAGTAATATTCACCCTGGGGTCTTCTTGTCCATATATCCTTGGATACACACGGAGGAGAGCTTCAGAAGAGCAAAATTAAGGGCCAGGCACTGGCTCTTGCCTATAATTCAAGCACTTTGGGAGGCCAAGGTGGGAGCATCACTTGAAGCCAGGAGTTCAAAATTAGCCTGAGCAACAGAGCAAAACCTCATCCCTTCAAAATAAAATAATTAGCCAGGCATGGTGACACGTGCCTGTACATGGGAGACTGAGGTGGGAGGATCACGTGAGGCCAGGAGCTCAAGGCTGAAGTGAGCCATGATTATACCACTGCAGTCCAGCCTGGGCAGCAGAGCAAGACCCTATCTCAAAAAAAAAAAGTAAAAGAATTAGACAAAGGCTTTCCTACAGACTGTGTTACCTTTATATGTCATTTTAAAATTGCATATAGTGTTCATAAAATAAAATTCTATCAAATAAGTGTTCAAGGATTATAGCAAAATTTTGAAAAGTAATTTCTTTCTCAAGTAGCCTTTTTACCTGTTTATTATTACCAAAAAATTAGGCCTATTGGGCATTTCAGGGAGATTCAGCACAGAGTGTGCAGTGTGTATGGTTGAGGAGGAAGGGTTGTAATAACTTGATTTATCTTTGTCTTAAATCATATGGTAACCTTTCCAACCAAGTCAAGACATTCCTTTAAAGAGTAAACTGATATTTGCACCACTCACTTAATATCACGTTGTCAATAAACCATCAACTAGCAATGCTAAAGGCAAGATTGTATCTAAGGGAAATATTTTATTTGCTTTCACGTGGAATTGGCTTTGTGTTCTAAAATTTGAACAACTGCATTTCTGTATGAAAATTTCCAACACGAGTATTTATCTAACCAACTGCTATTAAACTAGTGAGTCAACATTGTTGTTTGTAAAGTCATTTTTACAATGATAATCTGATTTGTACCTATAAAAACTCTGTAAGCTAAAGTGACTTTTTTGGTATATTTCAAAAAAAGAAAAACAACCTTTTTGCTTAGATGCAGCCAAATTTAATATATTTTGATGTGGATAGATTTCATAGCGAATGGTTTCTTTTGTATTTTAGAAATTATCTGGCTATCACTTAAAATAAGTTTATATGGAATAAATGTTATTTATGTGTTTTATCACAACATGTTATTTTTTTGTTTTTGGTAGCCCTGTAGTTTTTCCAAATATTTTTTCTGTTAAATGATGCAATAACAGCAAAAAGTTATGTCATTTCAGATTTCACTTTTTAAATGAGAATGCTTACTGCAAAGTACATGCCAGTTCTACAGAGCTCTTTTGAGAACCTAAGAGTCAGCGATATGATAAACCTCTTGTATTGCAGATATCTCTAGGAGATTGTTTCCAGGAGATTCAAAACAGTAACCCTGCAAAATGTTTCACTGAAAAGGAGTCCCGTGGTCAATTAAATTTCAGACATTTTGTATTCGATATCCCTCTTAGAGAAGGGCAGTGCATGTTAACATATGAAACCTCTAAGGAGTCTTGCCCTCAAGACTCTGCAGAAAGAAGCATGTTTCACTTTGTATAACTCAGCATTTCCTGAAGACATTGGCAGTGAGGGCCTCAGTTTTGCTGACTTAGTACCTGTTTCTGCTGGAGTGATCTGAGGAGCAACCCTTGAGGGATACTAGATTGATAATCTCTGAAGTCCTTTCTGATGTACAATTTCAGTGTTCTGGTAATGAATCTAACCCACCATTTGTCTATCAGAATAATATAAAGTTAACCATTTATCCCATTCTTTCTTTTTTTTTTTTTTTTTTTTTTAATGTATATAATTGCATAGGCTGTAAACAAAATGGCACCAAGCTTGGAGATGTTATCCTTCCACCCTGGGCAAAAGGGGACCCACGAGAATTCATCAGAGTCCATCGTGAGGTAATGGAAGGACACTTTGCAATTGAAGTTGGATTTCATTTGGTCATTGAACATAATACAAAGACAGGGCCTCTAGCAGAGTATCACCTGTTTGTTACTAACACAGCCAGGCCCCCTTATCTACAGGGGACACATCCCAAGAACCCCAGTGGATGCCTGAAACCAGGAATAGTACCAAACCCTATGTATGTATAAACTATGTATTTTCCTATACATCTGATAAAGGTTAATTTATGTATTAGGCATAGTAAGAGATTAAGAATAATAACAATAAAATAGAACAATCATAACAGCATACTAAGAGCTATGTGAATGTGATCTCTCTCTCTCACTCTCATAAATATAATAATTTCAAACCATGGTTTACTGCAGGTAACCGAAATCTCAGAAAGCGAAACCACAGATAAGAGGGAACTACTATGTTGTTTTTATGATTTTTAGTTATTTTTGTTCCTATTAACCACTTACCAAGGTTTTTCTAGTCTCTGAGCAAGTAATAGAAGTCAGCCAGTGACTAAATCTGTGTTTGAAATTATAGGCTTTGGAGTGTGATTATGTGAGTGCCCATCTACATGAGTGGATTGACTTAATCTTCGGGTATAAACAGCAAGGCCCTGCTGCAGTAGAAGCTGTAAATGTCTTCCATCATCTTTTTTATGAGGGTCAAGTGGATATCTACAACATCAATGACCCACTAAAGGAGACAGCCACAATTGGGTTCATTAATAACTTCGGTCAGATCCCTAAACAGGTATGAATGTTCTTTTTTTATGATTGATGTACTCTGTTTCATTTTGTAAATTTTGTAACATTTCTCTAGCCTGTGGATGACCACAAAATAATTAAGTTTAGATTAACTTAATAAACAGCCATAAATATCACCTAGTATTTCAATAGATTCCTACATTGTTGCTTTTTTTCTCACTCTCACACTCCAAATAAATAAAAATTTTGTTTAAAGAGAATTATCCCTTACAGACTAATGCAGGGTGTGCTTTCTTAAACCTCCATAAGACATAACAGGAGGGGCCTTATAGGCCACATACACAGAGATGAGGTTTTGTCTGGAGGCCGGTGGGAAACCAGTGCTGATTTTAGGCAGAGAAATGACATGGTCATATTTAAACTTTAGAAGTTCATTCTGGTCTCAGTCAGAATAAACTACTCTATGCGCACCTCTCTCTCTCTCTCTCTCTCATTCTCTCTCTCTCTCTCTCTCTCTCTCTGTCTCTGTCTCTCTCTCTGTCTCTCTCTCTTTTTCTGTGTGTCTGTCTCACACACACACACACACACACACACACTGCTGGGGACCCAAATGGGGAGCAGAAGACCATTAAGAAAGCTATTGTAGTAGTTCAGGGAACAGATGATGTTGGATTGGGTTAGATTGTTGACATAGGCATAAGTGCTGTGCTGTGAGAGCACGTGCCACAGGAATGCCTAGGACATGCAATAGCTGCCCTCACCACCTTCTGAAACTTGGAGAGGAAGACCAAGATCTAAGCCTTTCAGCACCCAGATACTGTAGGCCTATTTCCTGTTCAGCGATGAGCAGACCTCCCTGAAGAGACCTCATCCCTTCTCTCATCGCCATTGTCCGAGGTATGGCAGGAGGGCTGGGTGCACCAGTAGTAACTGCAGCACTTCCCCACAGTGTGAAGGCACACTTTGACGAGCTGGTCAGACCACCCACCTTTACTAAGTACCAGTGGCTCCTACTTTGATCCTGGCTGCCTTCTCTGTTCCTGCTTTAGACGTCTCTGTGGACTTCCTTTTTGTAGGTTAACTGACCTTGAGGTTTCCAGGGTTGACACTTGAGAACATACAAAACAATGACACATCTCTTTATATAGAAAAGCCATAATAGATAGCAGGACATGCTATAACTGTACCATTCACAATGCAGTCTGATCACCTAGCAATCTGATCCCCTCATAAAAGAAACATGTTTACTTTTATTTTTATTTATTTTTATTTTATAGAGATAGAGTCTCACTGTGTTGCCCAGGCTGGCCTCGAACTCCTAGACTCAAGCAGTCCTCACACCTGAGCTACCAAAGTGCTGGGATTACAGGCATAAGCTATGGCACCTGGCCGTGTTTTTTAAAGCAAAATACTTGCTGATAAACTATTCACAGTTGACGAATATTAACTATACCTTTATTTAGTTAACTTTGTTCTTTTTCCTGAGAGTTACAAGGGCTGGAGCCATTTTTCATACCCTAGGGGAAATACATATTCTGAACATAAAAATCAAGACACTTGCACTGTTGCAGGATTTTTGTGCTACTTTGAAGTAGAAGAGGCCAGAAGTGTGGGAAGTATCGTTTGGATGCCAGCATATTTCTGGGACATACATTGAGTAATAGAGGGTACTTTCAAGTAAGGCCATCCTCAGGAATGTAGGTTTTATGGTCATCATCTCCATACATCATTATATACCCGCAGCCTGGCGCAGTGCTCTGTCCTTAGGTCCTCACATAAAAGTCTTCAGTAAATGCACATTCATGAATGTGCTTTAAAACTATGTATCTTTATAGAAGCCTGATCTTTTGGTCCGTTATGTAGATAAAGTAGGAACAAAACATTTAAAGGTTTGAGAGCCTGGAATGTGTATCTTCCTCTGCACAAAGAATTTTTTCTGTTTTTTTTCTCTTGGAAACCCCAAATATCTAATTTATAAAGTGTGATGGTGTTGTATTCATCTTAAATCTCATTTCCTTTAAAGTTTTTCAGATCTCCTCCTCAAATACTAGTTTTCCAACAGAAACTATGCCTGTCTCAAAGATTTACAATAATTGAAAAATAGTAATCTTAAATGTACTTTTTTTTTTTTTTTAGAGACGGAGTCTGGCTTTGTTGCCCACGCTGGAGTGCAGTGGCGCAATCTTTGCTCACTGCAACCTCCGCCTCCTGCGTTCAAGCAGTTCTCCTGCCTCAGCATCCCAAGTAGCTGGAACTACAGGCATGTGCCACCACACCCAGCTAATTTTTGTATTTTTAGTAGAGACGGGTTTCGCCATATTGGCCAGGCTGGTCTCGAATTCCTGACCTCATGATCTGCCCACCTCGGTCTCCCAAAGTGCTGGGATTACAGGCATGAGCCACCTCACCCAGCCATTAATATTTTTAATCCTATAGAAATACTGAATGATGATGTAGCACATTTTTATTTTCTTTTTTCCCTTTACAGCATAGCAGAGTACAAAGAAGATGATAATGTTCACACTTTCAGCAAATCAGTAACACCTTTTTAGGACACCAAAATGATGTTTCTAAATCACATAAAGGCCACGTTGAAACCAGAAATAATCCAGTTAGATAGAATGTCTGCCTGCCTTCAGTGGCACAGAATGGTATTAGGCTACTAAGAGTTAACTTTCGAATATCATTGGAAAATAATTGTCAATCAACTGTAGGTTAACTTTCTTTTAGAAAGTTATTGTGAATTCAGCTTAGCGTAGAACAAGACAATAGCCGATGCTTTAGTATCATAGTCCTGCCCCTGCTTATTCAGGTGTGAGTTCTCTGGCCACCTTCGTAGCCTCTTTGAATCTCTTTCTCAGGTGTGAAATGAGGATAATATAGTACCTACTGGTTCTTGTGAACCTTAATTGAAATAAGAACACAATGCTTGGCATATAAAAGGGCTTATAAGTGTGATCTTTCATTATAAAGTGTGTCATCTTCTTTCATACCAGTTATTTAAAAAACCTCATCCACCAAAGCGAGTGAGAAGTCGACTCAATGGAGACAATGCAGGAATCTCTGTCCTACCAGGATCTACAAGTGACAAGATCTTTTTTCATCATCTAGACAACTTGAGGCCTTCTCTAACACCTGTAAAAGGTAAAATAATGAGAAATAAACTTTTGATTTGTGATTTAATGGGATTATTTAATAATCCCAGTTTAACAATAACAAATTTGCTTTTTGACAATAGCATAATTTGTTTAATAAGTGCCATAGATTTTGTGTTAAATTACTAAGTACCTACTAGTATTTATATTTTCTCTTTTTGCTTTTTTTTCTCTGTTTTCTTTTTTTGGCTTGTTGGATTTCATATCGGAACCAAACAGTCTTCTCTCTCCTCTTTAAGATAATCAGAGCTCTAAAATACCAAAATCTTGTAACTTCAACTTTATAGGTAAAAAAAAAAAAAAAAAAAAAAAAAAAAATTGGCTTCATAATCTCATTCTCATTTAAATATGTTCTGCCTATCTGATATATTAGTAAAAGAACGTATTTTTAGTATGCCAGTGAAAAGACATCTATCTTTTATCTAATGGTATAATGGGATATGTAAAAATATTTTTTCAAGTAAGTTTTTTTCCCTTAGAATGAAAAAAAAAAAGTTCTGCAAAATCTTGAAGTTGTCGCTTAAAAATATCCAAGAATTGGAACAAAGTCTGGTTAACTTGTGTGCCATTCTATGCCATTTGGCCTCATTACACAGACTCTGCTCTGTGCCAGCGTCAATCACTCCTGGCGATTTTTCTGGAGTAGTAATGTGGTCATCAGAGTGCTGGTGTGGAGCAAGGAGTGCGTGCCTCTGGGGAATGACATGACCTTCCTTGAGGAAGTCTAAGGGCTGGCTATGACTTGGGAAGTACTAAGGACATAGATTTGTTGATCATCTGTGTCCCTATGACATTCTAGGGAGCATCCCAGATTACTCTGTACAACCCTAGAGAGGCAGACCTGAACAGTAAGTAACCTAACCAGAGAGTGCCCAGAAATAGGAAAACTGGAGGGAAGTCCTGCAGAGGACCTGTTAGGTTCAACATTCCACCCAGCAGGTCTTGTGGGAGATTCAAAAGCCCAGCTCTATTTCTGAGATTATTTTGTCTCAATGTAGGTGTCAGGATGCTTGATTTATATGAATATTTGAAATTATCATCCTCTATGAGATGATGACGTTAGTTTTTCCTGTTCCTATCCTAATACCATGATTTCTTTTTTATAGAACTCAAAGAACCTGTGGGACAAATCATATGTACAGATAAAGGTATTCTTGCCGTGGAACAGAATAAGGTTCTTATCCCACCAACCTGGAATAAAAGTTTTGCTTGGGGATATGCAGACCTCAGTTGCAGACTGGGAACCTATGAGTCAGACAAGGTTTGCATTATTTCCTGCCTACTCATTTAATATTGCTCTTTTGTGGTCTGGCTATCCTATATGAGTAATAGCGTTGGGGAGTACCCAGTCCAAGGACTTGTCAGCTGTTCCTCCAAACCCCAAAGGAAAAGTGAGCTTTCCTATTTGGGGAAAGGAGTGCTTCACTGAATGAGAGCAGGATAAAGGAGTTCATAGAGACGTCATGTTCCCTGCAGAACAAGCCTCTTTTGCAAAGTTGTGTAATAGGGGCTAGCAGTTTTCTTCTCACTCAAAGAATTCCTCCGAGAGATCCCAGCCAGCAAGGTGCTCAGCATTTCTGTCAACCAGAATAGCCTCCTTTTGATGAGTCACCATCTGGCCCACTTTTCATTTTAGTGCTCCAAACAAGCTGGCAGAAAACCTGTTGCTCTATCCCACAAGAAGCAACAGCAACTGTTTTGGGTCCCGTAAGTACCTCTTGGAGAGACAATCTGTAGTGATCCTTTAGTGCCCTGTGTTTGCCCTCCAACAGTCCCCTCCCAAATGCAAGACAAAAACAATCTGCACAGTCTGTTATGTTGTTTTGTAACACGATTCCATTTTGTTGATGTTCTCCTTAAACAGCAGCAGTCACGCTCTCTTTTCACATTGTATCTACAGCAAATGCAGCCTTTTGCCACATTGTCCCCTGCACCTTCCATAGGTCACACAATTTCAGCATCATTTTCCCAGTCTGGAGAAACCAGAGTCCCCTATTATGAACAAAGTCCTTTTTCGTTATGGCTTTCAGCAGCAGCAATAGTTGGAGGTGGTAGGAGTAGTTCAGGGTAGAGATTCAGTGGATATGCTTCTGAACTAAAGCTAGCTCAGAACATGAGCTGCTATTTGCCAGTAAGGTGCCTGCACCTCCACTCAGCTCTGCTCCTTGAGTTTCAGAAGTTTGTAGTACTTAACCGCATGTGTGTCTGACATCCATTTTACTTTACAGGCTGTGACTGTTTATGAATGTTTGTCTGAGTGGGGCCAGATTCTCTGTGCAATCTGCCCCAACCCCAAGCTGGTCATCACGGGTGGAACAAGCACAGTTGTGTGTGTGTGGGAGATGGGCACCTCCAAAGAAAAGGCCAAGACCCTCACCCTCAAACAGGTAAGAGAGAACATAGAAAATGCCAAGAGGGACATAGTCCATCTCCTGTGCCTACACCCTTTAGAAAGTAAAAAGCTTCCATAATTCTGAGATACTTCAGATATAATGGACAAAACCAAAGTTACGTTCTGTTGCTAGAAATACTTTTTCAAAAAATAAAGGAAATCAAAATAAGGTGTTTCTAACAATGATCTAAGCCGGTCCCTTTGTTAAAATCTGAAGATAGTTGTCTTTAGGTAACATATATTTCAGTGTATTTAAGTAATATAAATGCAAAAGTCCAAATTGAATTTTTGCAAACTAAATTATGTTTGCTATTGACTCATTAATTTCCTTCCAGGGTGATTTCCATTTATCTGCCACTAAATTCTTTATTCTTTGTTTTTCTCTTTTCTCATTTGTCATATACTTAAGGATATGCCAAACTCATGAATATATTCAATAGAGCCCTTGATGATTTAATTAACAAGTATTTCTGATTGCCTGTTACATACATGATTCTATTATTAATTTTTACTTAAAGCAAGAGTCCTTTTATAATTATGCCATTTCATAATATTTTATTTGGGAGAGAACTTTTTTTAAATAAGGAGCATATATCTAAGTATTTTTAATGATACAAATTTGAAAAATAATGTAACAATACCACTTGTCATTTCTTGAGCACCTCTATTTCAGGGGACTGTGTTGAGTATTCTACAAATACAAAACTCTAGCCCACACAATTCTACAAGGTAGTTATTAGCCCCATCTTACCCCTGAAAAAGACACAGGTTAGAGTAGTCAAGACACAAGTCTAAAGTCACATGTAGCAGTAAAGCTATAATTTAAGTTCTGTCTGACTTCAAAGCTATTTTAAAAGCCAAACTCAAACAGTTGTGTCATAAATACCTATAGAAAAAAATTGAACCCCTGTTCAGTATAAAACTGAATCATCTGTATAGGCCAGAAACTTCACAGAGTTGCTGGGTCCTGAGGCAAGCCATATAAAGAGGGAGAAAGTCTTGAAATGAACAGATTACAAGGTTAATAGTACATTTTGCTGATCCAAATTATACTGCTTAAAAATATTTTCCATTTAGAAAATGCACTTTGAAAGTAATGTGCCAGTAAAAAGGACTTCCTACTTAAAATGGTTTTCTGGAGTTTGCTAAGCATGCTATAAAGATGTCTATATGACCAAAATTTTAAGCCACCTCATTTTTATATATTATGCACACACACACACACACACACATATATTTCATGTGTATACACAGATAGTTTTCTCTCTCGAAAGTATTAAAAAATTGATCAACCTTCAATCTCTAAAAAATACCTGCTATACATGATAGAAAAATCTCTCCTCCAAGTTTGCACTGATTTACACCCAAGGCTCTCCCCAAATGTACAATAGAAGGCGACTTCTTACATCCTAGTGTGGAAGGCAACAGATGAAGCCAACTCATTATTAAGTGGATATATTTTTCTGCCGGGACAGATGGCCCATTCTAAGTACTTAGGAACTACTAACAGTAATCTAAATCTTTTTCTTCAGAATATTTATTTATTTTCACACATTGCCATTTCCCTGGGTCCTGTTTCTCTTCATATTCCAGCAAAAGAGGGAAGTTTAAAGAAAGAATTCCTCTCAGGCACAGATACTCAGATATCTCCCATTGGCAGCAGGACTTCGGCATGTTGATGCCTCAGGACTACATTCTCCCTTTGTCTATTGTAGACCACATGCTATAACCATGTGGTTCTCACAGTTTATGCATTTTTTTAAAAAATTCATTCAATTGTAATTCCTTAGAATGATCTGAACAGGAGTTTGTGGCATAAAAGAATAGATACAGAGTTGAAATTCTGTATTTTTGGTGCCCATAATCAATACATCTCTACATAAAAATAGTGTAAAGAAACCCAAGCTGGGTTGTGGTTGTCATTCCCTCTTCCTTCTAAGATCCTGGCCCACCTCCACGAAAGAAGTAATGCGAAAACAGAGAGAAGAGCCTCCAGAATGCTCCAGACTTCTCTCTACCCCCGTGGACTGAGGCAAGGGCAGTCAGCAGGAGGAGAAAGGAGGTCTGCCTTCCAGACTCTCCAGACACTACTGCTCGAGTCACCTGCTACCCAGCATGCATGCCACTGCTTCCTGATGCATCCGGGAGCTTCTGGAGTCACCGTGGAACCCTGTCACTGAGATCAACCTGATTTTGTTTGTTTGTTCTCATTTGTAGGCCTTACTGGGCCACACTGATACCGTCACCTGCGCCACAGCATCATTAGCCTATCACATAATTGTCAGTGGGTCCCGGGATCGAACCTGTATCATTTGGGATTTGAACAAACTGTCATTTCTAACCCAGCTTCGCGGGCATCGAGCTCCAGTTTCTGCTCTTTGTATCAATGAATTAACAGTAAGTAGTAAATTGCCCACTTCACTTATGTTTAGGTAAACAAGTAGTCTTGGCCAAAATACATTAACAATGGTGGGGCTCGGAGGAACGTGTCTGTAGTTGCAGCTACTCAGGAGGCTAAGGTGGGAGGATGACTTGAGCCCAGGACTTCTGGGCTGTAGGCACTATAGCCATCAGATGTCTGCACTAAGGTCAGCATTGATATGACGACCTCCTGAAAGCCAGAGACCAGCAGGTTGCCTAAGGAGGGGTGAACCAGCCCAGGTTGGAGATGGAGCCGATCAGAATTCCCATGCTGATCAGTAGTGGGCTGTGCCTGTGATAGCCGTTGTACTCCGGCCTGGGAAACACAACAAAACACTGTCTCTTAAAAAAATAATAAATTTTTCTTCTAAAAAATGACTCGTTGTTTTTGAAGTTATAGGCACTCATTTTATAAAAGTTACTACATTTTCTTTGACTTAGTGTTGTTTGAAAAGCAAGTAGATGTTAAAGTTTGTAATCCAGAGAGCAGTTTTGTCTTAAAATCCATTCACTGCTGCATACATTAGAGAGAACAAGATTCGATTAAAATAAAACAAAGCTTTCTAGAATTTTTTTTTAAAACAAGAAATTTGTAGGATTTGTTAAGAATGTTAGAAATTGGCCGGGCTTGGTGGCTCATGCCTATAATCCCAGCACTTTGGGAGGCCACTGCAGGTGGATCATTTGAGGTCAGGAGTTCCAGACCAGCCTAGCCACATAGTGAAACTCCGTCTGTACTAAAAATACAAAAATTAGCCGGGCCAGTGGTGGGTGCCTTTAATCCTAGCTATTTGGGAGGATGAGGCAGGAGAATCGCTTGAACCTGGGATGTGGAGATGGCAGTGAGCCGAGATTGCTCCACTGCACTCCAGCCTGGACAATAGAAAAAGAAGAACATTAGAAATGTGTTGAAATTTTTAATAAAATATAGTCAGAGTATGGAAAGTAAAAAGGATGACATTTGGGTACCCAAACAAGAGAAAAATTCTTATATAGCTATTTTCAAAACAGATCCAAAAGTTATCAAAAGATGTTATCTCTTTTTAGAAATAAATAGTTCATATACAAATAAATGAAAAAAGTCAAATAAAATAAATGCCCTTGTCTAGGAGCACTGTACACAAACCAAGCCCACCTGAAGCAGACAAGAGGAGATTCATTGCTAAGATGGTCTTGAAGCAGGGGAAGCTTGAGGGCAGGTTTACAGAGACTGAGGCCCCACAAGCTTATCGCATTAGTAAGTAGATGATGTATGTCAGCATGTAGGTGATGCCCCATATACAAATCAGTCTTGGGAGTCGGCAGGAACCCACCCAAGCCTCATCGCTTCTTAGCTGTACATATCCATTGCCATCTTACCTTCACCCCTACCGCAGGGCCATCCTTCATGCACAGAACAGTTCTAGCCATGTCACTGAGTGACGTTCACACTGTCACCTACACAGACAGCTTTCCTCATCAAGGATGCTGCATCTTTGATTTCTACCAGAAGTTACTCAGTGTTAACACTTTTAGTCAACTATCTTGTAGTCATCTTATTTAAAAAGGAAAAAGAAAGAAATTCATTTATAGTTGTCAGTCATTTAGAGTGTCTGATTAATAATGGCAGGGGTACTCAGGTTGAGAATGAGTAGGGGACATGCAAGGGTAGAAGAGCCAAATTTGTTTGTGTCTGAAAGCTTTAAGAGGTTTTCAGAACAACACCTTGGGTTGGTCCTGCAAACATTTGAACCTAAAGAGCTTTACAAAAATGTGGGTGCTGTAGAACCGCTCTGATGCAGCAGTGTTGAATCAGATGCTTAATCCATTATTTGGAGCACTTTGTTTTGGGGTTGTTCTTAACCTAAATACTGATAATTTTATTATAGCCAGTTGTTTGAGCCAGTGTACACTACTGGATTGCAATATTTGCTGCAAATACTACAAAAGCAGTCTTTTCTTTTTAAGATGCTCTTGTAATATCTTAACTCATGAAAAGATTTCTATTTCTGTTGTGTTTCTCCAACCAATATCAAGTCTGCTTTATTTCAGTTTACATTTTAGGCCAACGCCTCTTTGCCTTTAATTCTTCTTATGTCTCTGCCTTCATAACAACAGGATTTACTCTAATAAACTCTAATTAAGTCCCCAGAGTAACTGAAGAAGTTCTTGCCCAGTGCAGAATGGAGCAATTGTCTCTTGCAGAGACTGAAGCCACTAATTAAAACTCAACTGCTGACACTCATAGTCAGAGATGGTTCAGTAACTGAAATAGAAGCAGACACAACAATGCTTTGCTAAGTATTGTTTCAGTTTGGGTTTTGGTTTATTTCTTGCCATTTTGGTAGAAGAAGAGCTGGGAGGTGGGAGGAATAAGGAGGAGCAGTAGCAAGACCAGCAGAGACGGTGCAGCACAGACTGGATGGAACAGGCCTAGTCCTCCTCCTCACCCTACCCCAGCCTCCTCCACCTTACCTTCTTATGTGTTGATGCTGCTTTGCAGCTTCTAGTTCTCCTCTGTTTTTGCTGACCATCTTCAGACTTATGTAGGTTCTTATGTATCTCCTGAGGGTACTGAACTTTACCAGGTCTTTTCTAAAGCTAATACTTAGCATCGTGATATCCAGACTATCTTAGGAATGAGAGAGGCAGCACGGTATGGTATATAAGTTTTGGGGCTATAGAAAGCTGGCTTCAAATCTCTGATGATAAATAAGTTACTTAAGTTCTTTGCCCCTCACTTTCATCCTTTAAAGCAAGGCTAATGATAGTCTCACAAGGTTTCTGTGTTAACCAGAACATCTGAAGTCTCCACCCCAGTGACTGGCATATAGGAGATGCTTCAGAAAGCATCCTCCTTTCTTTAACTATAGTGGGTTGTGTTCTCACCAGGTTAGGTAGAGCCCAGCCTGGTAGAATTTGAGAAAATAGGTTGTTCTTTTCTATCTTTGGAACTCATGAAAACATAAGTTATCAGCTCAGGGATCTTGGTTTTTACTAAGTTTGCCAAGAAGTGATCCATGTACCACTCCTTTTCTCCCCCTACATTCCCCCACCCCTATTTTGAATACAGATTTTAAAATAGGATATTACAGCATTACCAAGATTATGCCTTTTGATTTATTGAAGAAACACAACTATATCTGAACTGAAATATGCCTCTTCTACCCTGTGGTTTTAGTGGTTGGATTCATTTTGTAAAAGTGGAGGTGGATTCCTGCCTCTAGATGAAAGGCGTAATAGATTTTGTTAACAATGGGAGGAAGAAGAGTAGTTCATCATCTCCTCAGATGACAGGGAGCTTTCTTGTGTCGCCAGACCTTGCTCAGCAGTGTGCCAGGGACGTGAACCTACCCTTTGTCTCCATCTGTGGTCCCTTTGGCCACTGCATCCACTCAACTGTGAATTCTTAAGCCTTTGTTCAGGGTATTTTTTTTAAGTCAGCAAGCACTGAATTTCAGATTACCTAAGAAATTAGCCGCTAGTCTTGGGACTGAAAAGCTTTCTGAGAACTAGGCCAGGGATTCAGTTTGCTTCAGAAACCAGAAGGTAATTGGAAGGGAGCAAAGAGAATGACATTTTTCTCTCTCTTCTCAGGGGGACATTGTGTCCTGCGCTGGCACATACATCCATGTGTGGAGCATCAATGGGAACCCTATCGTGAGTGTCAACACATTCACAGGTAGGAGCCAGCAGATCATCTGCTGCTGCGTGTCAGAGATGAACGAATGGGACACACAGAACGTCATAGTGACAGGACACTCAGATGGAGTGGTTCGGGTAAGTGAGCTGAGAGAAAAACTCATTAGGATATTTGTCGTCCTAGTTTACCTGAAACTTGTAGCTAACTACAGGTTAAGAACACCTGAACAGGTTGTAATGTTTAGTGAACTCTTGCTCCAGTTCAGATAAGCCTTGGCCTCTGCATTATCAGACATGAGGAACACCAGTGTCTTGGCCTCTTTTCTTCCTATTAAGTAGATCTGGTAGTGCTACTGGCCATTTGACAGCTTGACACAATTAGGTCACTTAAACATGATTCCCATGTCACACTGGGATTGCTCAAAATGCAAACTGCAGAAGTACTGGGTTTTCAGCCTGTCAAATGGCTTCGTAGAGAAAACATAGTGAGCAGGGATAAGTCTCTTCCCTACAAAGAATCACAGTACTGGAAAATACTTCCAGCGTCCCCAGCTACGATCCCAGATGACTGCACCTGAAGCCTAGATGTACTTTATCCTTTTCTCAGGTTGCTATGTGCTTGGCCTCTACAGAAAATAGAGGCAATGGAGTATTCACTTTTGTAGTCTGTTGCAGTATTTGAGTGGTTCTGTGTCAGGAGATGTTTCTTTGTGCTTGTTTTTCTTTAATTGTGCTCTTTGTAAAAGCAGAGAGCAGCTGATTACCACCCTCTTTAGTCAGAGTCACATGTGGAGAGACAGTGAGGCCATCAGGCCACTCCACTACCACACCCTGTACCTCACACAATACACATCTACACACACACAAAAACTCACATACACACACACCCTGGAGTCCGCTTCCTCGACAGTGGTGTTTCACATGCTCAATCTGTGAAGCAGCATAAAATAGCTCCCTAGCTGGGCACCTGGGGATTCTGTTTACTGTGTGCCTTCTTGGGGATCTATAATGTATATTAGCATATGCAAGACTCTGAGAGGTTTTTGTAGGAAACAAAAAAGTTTACTTAGTTGAACTATGTTTTTGTTTTGTTTTTGAGACAGAGTGAGTTGCTCTGTCGCCCAGGCTGGAGTGTAGTGCAGTCTCAGCTTACTGAAACCGCTGCCTCCCGGGTTCAAGCAATTCTCCTGCCTCAGCCTCCCAAGTAGCTGGAATTGCAATCATGGACTGCTATGCCCGGCTAATTTTTGTCACCATGCTGACCTGGCTGGTCTCAAACGCCTGACCTCAAATCATCCGCCCACCTTGGCTTCCCACAATGCTGGGATTATAGGCATGAGACCCTGCGCCTGGCCTGAACCATGTTTTTAAACTGATATGACTATAATCTTTTCCCTCTACTTTGAAACAGCCATTGTGTGTAGGCAGTCCCCTGCCACATCTTCCAAGATACGGGAAATCTAACTGTATAACATGATGGAAATTAAGCTATCTGTTAACCCTGAGAGTCTGTCTTCACTGAGTAATGTAAATTGGTTCCTTAATCTGTTTTGTAACGTTTTAACTTTTGTACTTATTTAAATTTAGTTTTGGAGGATGGAATTTTTGCAAGTTCCTGAAACACCAGCTCCTGAGCCTGCTGAACACCTAGAAATGCAGGAAGACTGTCCAGAAGCACAAATAGGTATTTAATACTTTCTAAAAATGACTCAGTCGTTTTCACGTTTCTTTTCCGTCACTGTGGATAAACTTATACCAAACAACATAAAGAGGAGCCCAAGGTTGGGCACTGCTTGGAGAAGCGTGGTTGCTGCCTGTTGTGTGATTCCTTTGAGCAGACATGCCAGGTTTTCTCTACTTCACTGGGCAACATTCGGTGTGGTGGTGTCTTGCGGTTAACTTCCACATTCCATACTAAATATAGCACTTAATTCCTGGAGTACCGAAGGCTTGGGCTTTCACTTCTGAAAACACAACAGACCTAGAGGGCATGCTGTTGTATAAGTCAGACAAGCTCTGCTGCACCCCAGCCCCACATTTGTTCTGCCCACCATGGGGCTGGCTCAGTGTGCATCACAGATACAATCGTGTTTGTAAACAATTAACAGAGGCAGACCAGAGTCCACCGTCAGACTTGCTTACATTAGGGCATTAATTCACACTGAAGCCTGCTTACCTGTTGTACATTATTTGTAAAGCAATTTACAATTTTCCAGTGAAATATAGAGATAATTGATTTCTACCCAGAATAACTGAAAGCAATGCCATAATGCCAGGGTGAGATCTGCTTTGCATTGCAGTCTCTGAAGAAGCCACCCCCTTTGATGTAGAACAGTGGGTACAAGGAACTTCCTGGAAAGGAACAAGGTTTTAAGTTTGACCTTCAGATTGTTTCTTCATGATTGGCTTTTGTACACTGAGAATTCATTGTGACTTTGATGATGTCAGAGAGTTAATAAAGGAAACTTAGCTGAAGGACACAAGTCACTTCTCTATATAAGCTGAAAGTAGCTTTTACTTTCCATGCCAGAGAAGAAAAAAGATACCTTGGGCAGGACATTTTAATGCTGGTGTTATATTAGTACATGTAAATTTCTAATTACAGCCCCACCGAAAAGGTCATTTGGGTGTTTGGAGACATAAGAATTCAGTTTAATTCAGTAAGTGTTTGGGGGTTACCTGTTATATGTCAGATAGTGAATTAAGGGAACCAGTGAGAAGTGGGTCATTTTCCTTTCCCTTAAAAAGCTTTTAAGTAAATAACAGTGGAAGATGATATGCATGAGTGAGATAGAAGGGGTCAAATTCAGGGTGGAAAGATATTTGTATGTCTTTATTGTGGGCAGTCTGGCAGAAGTGGCAGAGAGGGAGAGCAGCCCACAGAAGAACTGGACAATGTGGAAGTGGTGAGATTTGTGGGCACTTGCTGGGGCGAAATGTAAACAAGCTAGAGGTTCACTGGAAATTAAAGCCGCTTCCAAAGCTGCTTGTTTGCGGACCTCAGAGCTCATGATCATAAGCCGTTGGGGTGAAAACTTCATTTACATTAGTCTATTGGATGTAAGTCTATTGTACTGAGTAGGAAGCAGACAAAGTATTTGTCTTGCTAAGAAAATAACTGTAGTGGGCCCAGTATCCTCAGGAGTTGGTTCTAAGACCTCCCTTGGATACCAAAAGCTGAGAATGCTCAAGTCCCTGATATAAAATGGTGTAAGTAGTATTTGTATAAAACCTACTAACACCCTCCTGAATACCTTAAATCATCTCCAGATTACTTGCAATACAATGTAAATGCTGTGTAAATAGTTGTGATATTGTATTGTTTAGGGACTAATGACAAGGAAAAAAAAATTCTGCATATGTTCAGTAACAGACACAGTTTACTTTCCCCAATACTTTCCATCTGAGGTTAATTGAATCCATGGATGTAGAACCCACAGAAATGGAGGGCCAGGTGTACTTGTTTCTTATATATTTTCCCTCCAGTAGACTTTATTGCAACAGAGTAGAGAGTTGATGTGAAGAAATGCAAAATAACAGTGAAAAGAGGAAGAAGAACTAAATTCCAAAGTAAGGCTTTCATCAGTAATTCACTAATCTTTAGCCAAGTGTTGTGGCATGCACCTGTGGTCCCAGCTACACAGAAGGCTGAGGCGGGCAGATTCCCTGGGCTCAGGAGGTTGAGGCTACAGTGAGCTATGATTGGTCCACTGCACTCCAGCTTGGGTGACAGAGCAAGATACATGTCTGTAAAAATAAGTACATAAATAAAAATTAAAAATAAGATAATTCACTAACCTTTCAGCCATTAACCACTGTCTGCAATGGTCCTTCTCTCTACCATCTTGTAGAAAGAATATCCAAAAGTAGCCGGGCGCGGTGGCTCACACCTGTAATCCCAGCACTTTCGGAGGCCGGGGCGGGTGGATCATGAGGTCAGGAGTTCAAGACCAGCCTGGCCAACATAGTGAAACCCTGTCTCTACTAAAAATACAAAAATTAGCCAGGTGTGGTGGCGGGTACCTGTAGTCCCAGTTACTTGTGAGGCTGAGGCAGGAGAATTGCTTGAACCCAGGAGGCAGAAGTTGCAGTGAGCCGAGATCATGCCACTGCACTCCAGCCTGGGCAACACAGCAAGATTCTTTCTCCAAAAATAAATAAATAAATATATATATATATACACACACATATATATATATATACACACACACACACACATATATATATATAGAATATCCAAAAGTAATCTTTTAGAATGACAATTTCAAGAACTTGGGAGGCACAGAACTGTTAAAGGAGTCCAGAAAAGGGGGAGAATACTTTGAGCTGAAGGAATTAGGTGATTTAGAGACAGGAATGTTTAAGCTGTGCCTTGAAAGCTAGGTGACGTCGGAACACACAGATTGGGAAGCTGGGTCTAGGCGGCACCAGCAGCATGTGAGGAAGCTCACCCTTGGAGGAGCAGGTCTGCAGGGAGAGAGCTGGAGTGACACCGTCTAGCTGCAGCATGGCAGGGAGTGTGCGGCAAAGGCATGTTCTGGCCAGATTGTGGGAGACTGAATTCCAAGTTAAGGATTTTGGCCAAAGTTTTTAATAAACTCTTTCAGAAATTCTGCTTTTTTATTTCTTTGCTCTGTACTCTAGCCAAAAATCGTGGCACTTACTTTCTTTTTTGTTACACTTAGCTTAAAATATTATGTCTATAAAGGCTTATAACTGGGAGAAAAAAATGCTAGTAGAACAAAGCTGGGTGTAACTTTGGTGGTTCTGTATGTTCCAATTATCTCAATGCTTCACCCAGGGCAGGAAGGCCAAGACGAGGACAGCAGTGATTCAGAAGCAGATGAGCAGAGCGTCAGCCAGGATCCTAAGGACACTCCAAGCCAACCCAGCAGCACCAGCCACAGACCCCGAACAGCCTCCTGCCGCGCAGCAGCTGCCTGGTGTACTGACAGTGGCTCTGATGACTCCAGACGCTGGTCGGACCAGCTCAGTCTGGATGAGAAAGACGGCTTCATATTTGTGAACTATTCAGAGGGCCAGACCAGAGCCCATCTGCAGGGCCCCCTTAGCCACCCCCACCCCAATCCCATCGAGGTGCGGAATTACAGCAGATTGAAACCTGGTAACTTGAAGTCTGGTATCTATTTCTCACTCCTTATATGTTTTGTGAGGGTTGGTGGATTGAGGCAGTGGGGTCTAGCTCTCCCTGGGCCCCACCCTGGATGTGCCCTGTGACCTGGGCCACTCACACAAAAGGCCTCTTTACACAGAAGGCCTCTTCAGTTTCTTCTAGTGTAAAGTGGACTTAAAAATTCTATCCTACAAGGGTGTTTGCAATATGCTGGGCATCTTCTAAAGAAAAATACCTCAAACAAAAACTGCATTTATTCACAACTCATTAAATCACGCAAGCTAATTTAAAATGAATAAATAAAACTGCATTCACAGGTAACTTTGCCCGGAATAGAGTTAGAAGCAAGGTCCTCAGTTGGAGAAATTGGATGCATCTGCTTGCACTGAAAATTTCCCCTTCTCATTAGTTTGTCTCCTTCAGTGAGATATTTCTTCAGCCTGACCCATGTTAATATCAAGCTAGATAGCTTTACTTTCAACCAAGGCGGCAACTGCTGAGAACTGGAAAAGCTGCTGTAGCTGTATGTTGAGGTACCCTAAGTTTAAGGCCACCGTCGTAGAGTATTTCTCCCCAGTACTGGCTTCCCTCAGTTGAGTATGTTGTGTCCTCCACTTCTCCACTCCAGGGTACCGATGGGAACGGCAGCTGGTGTTCAGGAGTAAGCTGACTATGCACACAGCCTTTGATCGGAAGGACAATGCACACCCAGCTGAGGTCACTGCCTTGGGCATCTCCAAGTAAGTGTCAGGCTTTTTCCAGCTCCGCTTCCCATCTGAGTCATTTGGTTAGCCAAGGGCCATATACTCCAGCCTTGTCTTTGGGGAAAACAGATTTTATTTGTATTATCATACATAGCTCAAAGAGATAAATTTGAAGAAGAACCCTGTCAGTGTGTAGATATTTTCTTTTCTTTTTCTTCTTCTTTTTTTTTTTTTGTTTGAGACAGGGTCTTGCTCTGTTGCTTAGGCTAGAGTGCAGGGGCACAATCACAGCTCACTGCAGCCTCAACCTCCCAGGCTCGAGCAGTCCTCCCACCTCTGCCCCTCAAATAACTGGGACTATAGGCGCGTACCATCATACCTGGCTAATTTTTGTATTTTTTGTAGGATGGGATTTCACCGTGTTGCCCAGGCTAGTCTCAAATTCCTGGGCTCGAGTGATCTGCCCACCTTGGCCTCCCAAAGTGCTGGGATTACAGGTGTGAGCCACCGTGCCCATACACTGGATTTTAATTCTGAATTTTTAAAAAAAGTGAAAAACTGCTTTTTCTGTTCTTCAAAGATATAGCAAGGGTGATCCAAAGAAAATTGAAATGGAAGTGTAAATTTGGGCTCAATTCAGTTTTTGTCTGTTTACACATACATCCCTGAGTGAATCAAGGAGTCTCTCCGGGACCCTTACCAGCCCTGACCCCAAAACACACATCCACCAAAAACCAGAGAGCCTCAAGAAGGAGATCACAGACAACAGAAGCCTTCTATACAATGACCTCCTCTGTCATGTCTCCTGCAGGGATCACAGTAGGATCCTCGTTGGTGACAGTCGAGGCCGAGTTTTCAGCTGGTCTGTGAGTGACCAGCCAGGCCGTTCTGCTGCTGATCACTGGGTGAAGGATGAAGGCGGTGACAGCTGCTCGGGCTGCTCGGTGAGGTTTTCACTCACAGAAAGACGACACCATTGCAGGAACTGTGGTCAGCTCTTCTGCCAGAAGTAAGATAAGATATCTGCTTTTTGAATTTACATTGAGTAAGCTCTAAGGATGTTAATTATGTCCTACACACAGGTTCTGATTGCCCTGGCATCCCCACTACAGTATGCCTTGTTAGTATGAACCAGTCTTCACTTTTTCTGTTCTTCTTTATTACTACAATTAGGAAATTTTTCTATCATACAAGTCACAAACACCTTCTCATCCATGACACAGAATGCACATATGCTAATATTTCATCATATTTAATTTGGAGACCTGTATGTGAAATGTTTCTGTAAACACTATAGATACATTTTAAGTATCTTCTTTGCACCCTTCACCAATCACACCCATTCTCCATGTTGTTTACTTTCAGGAGCATGTGTTGCCTCTGTAAACATTACATCATATTGTTTTGGTGTTTTCAGCTTCACTTTTCAGCTTTATATAGTATACTGTTTTTACCCTTCTGTAACTTTCTTACTCAACATTGTCTTTGAAATCCATTTATATAGATAACTTATTCTAATATATTTATTTTAACTATTGTCGGTTGTTTTAATTATATGAATTTATCACCATTTATTTCTCTTTTGATGCCTTCTCCGGGTTTTTTTTTTCTATTAGTACTATAAATAATGCTACAATGCATATCCCTATAAATGCCCTTCTAATACACAAGCTGGAATTCCTCTAGAGATGGAATGAAATTGATAGAACACAGATTTGTTCTTGATCTTAATTAGATATTGCCAAATTACTCTTCAAAACAGGAGTGCTAGTTAATACTACCTCCAACAGGACATGAAAGTTCTCCAAATTCTTAGTCATGCTTGGGACTGCCAGACTTTTTCCACTTTTGCCAATCTGATAGCTAAAAAATAGTGCTTTGTTGTTTTAACTTGCAATGCTAGTGAGACAACATCTTTTCATGTTTGTTGGCTATTTGGGTTTCCTCTTGGGTACTTTGCCTTTTTCTTTTTTTTTCCTTGAGGAGTTCTTTTATATATTCTGTGCTGTACACATTTGTCTTTTATATATCTTACAGGTATGTTCTGCCAGTCTGTGGCTTGCGTTTCAACTTTGTATATGTTTTTTCTGTCAGACAAGTTTTTAAACTGGTTGTAGTCACATTTATTACTCTTTATGATTTTTGCTTTTTTGTGCCTTAAGAATTCTTTCCTTGTCCTAAGATCACGAAGATAATCTTATTTATTTTCTTTTAAAGGTTTCAAAGTTTTATTTTTCACATTTAGATCTTTAATTCATTTGTAATTCATTTTGGGGTATGACATGAGGCAAGGATCTGTTTTTCCCCCATATGAAAGGTCAGCGGTCCCATGGCTGTGGATTTGGTTGATAACTCTGTCCTACACCCGGGTCCCAGATACATATCCACAGTCATTACTTTTCTGCCAGACCGCAGGAAGGATTCCATGGACAGTATACTCTAAGGCTTGTATTGCCTTACTCCAGAGATGCCTTCATAGAAAGCATATTATTCTTAACTTGTGTAATTATGAGGCAGTTTCTGAGGTTTTGTAAGCAGCATTGGCTTACTGGTGTGGGCATAGTCTTTGGGTTTACACTGACCAAATGCTCATTGTGCTGCTTCCTGTTGCCATAATGCCAGCAAGTTACCGAGCCTCTCTGAGCTGTGGTTTCTTCATCTGTAAATGTGGGTAAGAAGACCAGTCCTCTTAGAGCTACTGAGAGAATTAAATGAGATCACATGTATGAGTGTTTTAAGGCACCAAGTTCAGAGTCTGGCAAAACAGATGTTCCATAATTTGATTCCTTAAACCTTTTCTGCTGGGCAGTCTGGTTCAAGATGAGGGACCCAAAATGTTGCAGCCAGCCATTTCCTATGGGAATTTCTGTGGGGCTGGCAGAGGATTCTGTCTAGTGGCTCTGTGCTTTTAAAGGCCTGCTGTATAAAACCTATAATGGGGCTGGGCACGGTGGCTCACACCTGTAATGCCAGCAGTTTGGGAGGCTGAGGTGGGCTAATCACCTGAGGTAAGGAGTTCGAGACCAGCCTGGCCAACATGGCAAAACCCTGTCTGTACTAAAAATACAGAAATTAGCCAGGTGTGGTGGTGTGTGCCTGTAATCCCAGCTACTCAAGAGGTTAAGTGAGAGAATCACATGAACCCAGGAGACAGAGGTTGCAGTGACCCGAGATCATGCCACTTCCCTCCATCCAGCCTGGGCAACAGAGCGAGACTCCATCTCAAAAAAATAAGTAATACATTTTAAAACCCATAATGGGTTTTATAGAGCAGGCCTTTCAAAGCAGAGCCATATAGTCTTTCTTTCTTTCTTTCTTTCTCTTTCTTTCTTTCTTTCTTTTTTTTTTTTTTTTGAGACAGAATCTCACTGTGTCACCCAGGCTGGAGTGCAGTGGCGCGATCTTGGCTCACTGCAACCTCTGCCTCCTGGGTTCAAGCGATTCTCCTACCTCAGCTTCCTGAGTAGCTGGGACTAAGGCATGCACCACCTGCCCGGCTAATTTTTGTATTTTTAGTAGAGACAGGGTTTCACCATATTGGCCAGACTGGTCTCGAACTCCTGACCTCATGGTCTGCCCACCTCAGCCTCCCAAAGTGCTGGGATTACAGTCATGAGCCTCTGCACCCGGCCCATATCTATATCTATCTAGATACAGATATATAGATATAGATATAGATATAGATTTCTTGAGATGGGGTCTTCTTCTGTCACCCAGGCTGGAGTGCAGTGGCATGATCACAGCTCACTGCAGCTTTGATCTCCCAGGCTCAAGCAGCCCTCCCACCTCAGCCTTCCAAGTAGCTAAGACTATAGGCAAGAGCCACCACACTTGGCTAATTTTTGTATTTTTTGTACAGACAGAGTCTCACTATGTTCCCCAGGCTGATCTCAAAGCTGCGGGCTCAAGCAGTACCCCCAGCTCAGCCTCCCAAAGTTCTGGGATTATAGTTTTCAACCTCCACACCCATCATATTAATCTAGTGATTTGTGCTAGCACTTCCGTATGTCTGCTGGCACACATCTGTTCTTTGTCATGTTTAATTTTCAAAATATTGTTTAATTATAGGTAATTCTTTAAATTATCCATTGCTATTAAATGTTGGATGGAAGCTTTATTGGAAACTGACCAAAGAGTGATAAGTTCCGATGAAGCAGGCACAGAAGGAAGTGCTGTCCAGAACACACAGCCTGTGGTCTCTATGGCTGAGAGCTGTTGACACTCCTCAGGGTTCTCAGAGGTCCAGTGACAGTCCTTTAAACTCATAAGCTTATAGTACTTAATTTACTCTCTAGACACTTTTACTGGTAGATTAATGGACTAAACATGAATCTCCATTTCAGGGACAGGTACAGTGGCTCACATCTGTAGTCTCAGCACTTTGGGAGGTCAAGGCAGGAAGATCACTTGAGGCCAGGAATTTGAGGACAGCCTGGACAATGTACTGAGACCCCATCTCTTAAAAAAAAAAAATTTCCATTTTAATCTTATGAAAATCCAAGCCTAAAGTGATTTAATACCACATCCTGAGTCACACCCAGCTTTATTCCAGGAATAGGAACTCTGAATACTTCTTACAGAATTTGAACATTTCTTAAGAGTAGTCTGCTTCAAACAGTTCCAGCAAGATAAATAGGAAATGAGGGTGTTGGGACTGGAAAAGGAAAGCCAGTCTAACTGTTTAAGAAATGATTGAAGAGTGGATCAATCAAAATGTTTAAAAGCACAACGGAACTTGATAGTGATCAAACTCATATTTCTCTTGGAAATTAGAAGACTCACTAATGAGTTATTAGAAATTCTCTTGGAAGTAGATATTCATTAGTGAGTCTTCTAATTTCCACTAGTGAGTTTTTCTAATTTCCAGGAGAAATATGTCAAGCTCCAAGTAAAGACACTGACATACCGTATTCCCAAGCTTATAGGCCATGAGAATTAGTCTGCACAGGTAGAATGGCCTCACATCAATGTTCAGACACCTTGGCCTCATTGTGTAGGAAAATCTTAACTCTGTTTTTTTGTTTTCATTTTTTTAAATTCTCATCAGTCAAAGAAATAGCTTCCCTGGTTTAATACTGCATTTCTTCATAGACTGAAACAAATAATACAGCTTTCCTTTTAGTCCTTGTTCAGCCACACAACACAAACCAGTATGGCCTTTGGCATTTTACTGCAAGCTTTCCATTCGATTATTAATATTCCGGAGCCCATGATCAAGCATGGAGGAGACCAATAATTAATTGACTTTTCCTTTCCTTTAGGTGCAGTCGATTTCAATCTGAAATCAAACGCTTGAAAATCTCATCCCCGGTGCGTGTTTGTCAGAACTGTTATTATAACTTACAGCATGAGAGAGGTTCAGAAGATGGGCCTCGAAATTGTTGAAGATTCAACAAGCTGAGTGGAGACCACGGTCTGTAGACCCCTTCCCGATTCTCCTGTCCCAGCTTGGAAGGCATTGAAAACAGTCTCCGTTTACACATCTCTTCATACCACGTGTTTGAAGTGTTAAAATTCAAAGGGATCATTGAATAAAACGGGTGTAGAGTACAGGAATGGGGCAGACGTGATTCAGGTGAACAGCACAAGAAGAATATGAGGTGGTTCCTAGAAGCAACACTTTCCATCTCCAATTCTCCCTGATGACAGTAGCTGTCTCCAAGAGAAATATCCTCACTTATTAACTCTCTTTTCTTGCATCTCATTTTTATAGAGCTACTCATCCTTATTTGGAAAAACCAACAACAAAAAAGGCTTTTAGAAAATGGTTGTAAATCTGACTTCTTTGCAAGTAACTGTATATTGTAAATAGGTATAAAAGGCCTTTTTTCTAAATAAGGACTTAACTGCCTGTAACATGAAACTTCAAACTAAACCACTAACTCAATGAACTACTTATGGTTTGTCTGACATCCCTCACTTACCAATTAATTATAAATATGTTTTTTTAAATCCCCAAAGACATTATCTGTGGTCTTTTTTTCCTTTCAAGCTCAGCCTGTGTGCCTGATGTCATTTCTTTCAAGTTGCCCACAGTATCTCCACTTAAACTAGGCTAGTAACCAAAATAATGTGGACCTTCTTTAGGAACCAGCGTGGGAGAATAGGAGTCCAGCCGTAAGATAAACTGGAAATATTTGGGTGTCTTGTTCCTGGCTATGCACCACCTCAGTGTTGTTCCTACATAAACAAGGCCCCTTTTAAACTTGTATGTGGACTGCTGTTTGGTCAAAGAATACCTTGTTAGCATTGCAGAAAGGTGGTCAGATGACCAATGCAGTGCAGGAAACAGCCCTGTCTCAACTAATGGAAATATATTTGCATGTAACCCAAAATTAGCTTATCTTGCATAGAACATAATAAGTATGTGTCTTTCGTGACACGGATGTTCTACTATAGCTTATTTTCAAAAAAGGGGTAAAAAAAGGAAAGAAAAAAGTGTACAGAATTAACATATAAACTTTGTTGTAAAACTGAATCATGTCAGAACTGCTTAAAATTAACCTTTACCATTTAATGTCATCTACCTGAAAACAGTGAGATTTATACTGTATCAATGTCTATTTTTTTGTTTTTGCTATGAATATAATTACAGTATTTTAATATTTAGTTATTTAATTTGTTCTACTAGTTGGATACAGAACACACAAATCCAGGGGGATTAAAGCTGGAAGGGGCTAAGAGATTAGTTTACAGAGAAAAGGCTTGGTGGTGGGATTTTTTTAAATGTGTGTTATGTACATATATATATAAATATTAAAAAATGAAACAGTTAATCTAGATTTTAACATTTTCAGAAACTTAGTGATAATATTATGAACAATTCTAAAAGCCCTGTGATTTGAAAAATGTAGAATCATTAATGGCCCAAGATAGGCCTTCACACCCTCACAGGTGCGAAAGGAAAGGCCTTCACATCCTCGCAGAGGTGTCATGCAAAGGACAGCGGCTTTGGCTTTTCCAACTTTCCGTCTTTAGGCCCTGGTGAGAGGCACACTTATGCACTAAAATGCACATATATGCACATGCATTCAAAAATAGGCATTTGGTACAATGGTGATCTTGTACCTGATGGGCTGAAACCAGCTTAAGAACAAATTTGTTCTTCCTGATACGATAACTAGGTCTCCAAGAGAAAATATAAAGGCTGCTTTAGTGCCTTACGCTTACTAAATTTAAATCTTTATTTACCTGGGTTTGAGCCTACAGACTATTTATGATTACATATCAAAATTGATTAAAACACTTCCATTTCTAAAAGTTCAAATATACTTGTTAATAAAAGGATTATCGGCATTAATACTTTAACTTAAAGAAAAGTTGTGTTCTGTTTTCCTTTCTGTGTCTTACTCCCCCCACACTGTCCCTCCCCCATCACCATCTTCAATTCTAATAAATAATGCTGATGTTCAACAGTTGCAGAAATTGTGCTATCACGTAACTGTGGGCCTTGCCCCTGTGTGGCCCTCTAGATGAGTTGTAGCAGTGTTATTCTACACTTTTTAAAAGAAGCGTCCTCCTTTTGTCCATGAATCATGTTTACCCCATACCCAGTGGCAGAGGTGTTCTTTAAAGACTTGAATATATGAATGTGTGTGTGTTGTTACTTAAAGGTTATTCCTCTTTGTAATAGGAAACTATATGAGATGAACACTTTTAAACTTTCCGACACAACTTTCATTACTAACTTTCTGACACGACTTCCATAACTAGAAGGTGGAAACCAAAACCCTCATGGTAGTATTTCCTCTGGCAGCTGGTGCTGTGGGCAACTGTTTTGTTCAATCGGGTTTCTTTTCTTTTTGACTCTAATGCAGAAATCAACAGAATCACTCACACATACAAGTACACTCACATAAACTAATTATTTCTCTGGATATCGTTCTGTGTTCCATGTAAATTTATTTACCAACATCTATTGTCAACATGTACATCTACCTTAGTGTGGTCTGCATTCTTTCTCTGAGAGTACCTCACAGGGCTCCTGCCTGATCTTCGTAGTTTGTTCATTCATCCATCCACCTGTTCATTTGTTCATCCATGTATTCTAACATTTGTGTGTAGTGTGCAACTGTAATGTCATGCTTTTGAAGAAGAGAATAGCTGCCCATAGCAGCCATCCGTCTGGATAATAGCAAAACACTCTATAGATAAGTTATTTTGCACTTTCTTATGTATAAAGTTGGTAGAAACTTATTTTTGCTTTGTATCATTTAAATACATTTTGTTTTGGTAAATGAACTGTGGATAAAATATTTATGCCGTTAAAACTGTTTTTAGAAAGTATTTTTAATTTCAGCAAGTTTGGTTACTTGTTGCATGACTATTAACACAGCTGACTTTTTGTGTCAGTGCAATGTATATTTTTTGTCCTGTTATTAACTTGTAAGCCCTAGTAATGGCCAATTATTTGTACAGCAACAGAAGTAAATTGAAGATACTGGCTAAGACTGGATTGATTGTGGACTTTTATACTATATTGCAGAAACCAATATGTTTCTTGGTTATGTAAAAGACCTGAAGAATTACTATCTAGTGTGCAATCTGTGATATCTGAATGTTCATTGTATATTTGTCTCTGATGCAAAAAGGTAGAGTAACACAATTACAATACATGATTAAATGCAATAGTCCAGGTACTTAAGTAATTTTTTTTCATTTCAAATAAATACCCACTATTTACCACCAAAAGAAAGAAAAAGAAAAGTTGTTAAGTCAGTTATTCAGGGAAGGAAAAAAAAACAGAGATCTAATAACTCCCTAAACTTTATGTAGTTCTTTTCTAGTTGTAAATACTTCAGAAGCACCTGCATAAGATTGCAGAAGTATTGGCTGTTAAGGTTCCAGTTCCAGTTCTAGTTTGACCCATCCTTAAAAATCAGGCTTTCTGCAGTCTGAGCTTCTCAATTGTGCTGGATTCCCAGGGCTAATGAGTGTATGTGGGTGGCAGTAAGGAGAAGCAAGCCCCTTCTGGGAGATGTGATCCTCAAATTTGACTGGACCTGTAGAAAAAGACAGGTCTGCATGGTTTTTGCTCTTTTTTCCTGAGCTTTATTCTCTAGCCAAAATATTGTGAAAAGTAAGTAACAGTGTGTGTGTATATATATATATGTGTGTGTGTGTGTGTCTCTTGCACCCATACTATAGTCACAAAAGGAATATTCCAGTGTCCCCCCTCACCTGGAACTACAGCAGCCGCTGTTAGCAGCTAGTCTTTCCAGTTCAGCCTTCAATCTGAGAGTGTTAGAACTCACAATCCATTGTTCTTGTTATCAGCTTGTTTGGTTTTAAAATAGCCTTTCCGTAAAGAAGAGTTTTTAAGTTTATTTAGGCTGTTTTGATGATTGTACTTTTTCTAAAGATGCTAAATTCATTTTAAGCTTGAATAGCAGAGCCCCAAATTTGAATATATTTTGCTTATTACAAATTTTACCTTAGTGCAACTCCACTTGAGTGGCAGAAGATGAAGGAATGTGAAGAACTAAAACAATACCAATTTCTTTAAAAATTTTTTTTACAAATGGTAAAAGAGAAAGCTTAGAGCAGTTCCCATATTATTAATGCTTTATTACTTACAGTTCTAGTGATGGGTTGCAGTCAAGGATGGGCACTGCAGAATTCTCAGATGCAGAAATTCAGAGTTTAAAAGAACAACCATGTAAATGATTTTCAGTGAGTCCCTTGTCAGCCATTTGCTTCTCATCTTCAACAACATTTTCCCTACACACCTCACTTTTGACCATTTGATGGAATTGGCCCAGCACTTGGTTAGTTTTTTGCTTTATGAATATTCTCATTTCCTCCCACCTATTATAAAGCTCTTTTATTTTCTTTTACTTTTGCTAGAGACAGCATCAAGCCAAGCTACCACAATAACATGGTGTTTTGGAGATCCCTGAATAGGAATTACCACTGAGGCTTCAGTTCTAACCAGCTTGGGAATGTAGAAAGCCTCTTGTTTTAGCGCTCGCTCTCTCCAAAGGGTTTTCCTTTATCAGTAGCTGCCTGTGAGGATGGGAATGGTCTAAGATGGTGCTTCTTTAAACTTTCTGGTCTGAGAATTCTTTGATCCTTAAAAATTTTCAAGGACCCCGAACAGCTTTTGCTTATTTGGTTTATATCTATCAGTAGTCATTGTATTAGAAATTAAAACTGAGATTTAAAATATATATGTCAACTCATTTAAAAATAACAATGATAAGAGCATGATGTATTAACATAAATTATATATTTCTATAAAAAGTCTTTTCTAGCCGAGTGCAGTGGCTCACACCTGTAATCCCAGCACTTTGGGAGGCCGAGGTGGGCGGATCACCTGAGGTCAGGAGTTCAAGACTAGCCTGGCCAACATGGCAAAACCCCGTCTCTACTACAAACATACAAAAATTAGCCAGGCGTGGTGGTGCGCGCCTGTAATCCCAGCTACCTGGGAGGCTGAGGCAGGAGAATGACTTGAACCCGGGAGGTGGAGGTTGCAGTGAGCTGAGATCTCACCACTGTACTCCAGCCTGGGTGACACAGTGAGACTCCGTCTCCAAAAAAAAAAAAAAAAAAAAAAATCTTTTCCAAACCAAATTTTTTGCAAATCTCTTTAATGTCTGGCTCAATAGAAGACAGGTGGATTCTCAAGTCTGCTTCTGCATTCCATCTGTTGTGATAACTTTGTTTTGACTGGATTTTTGGGAAAAGACACATCTGCGTGGCTTTGGCTCGTTTCCTGAGCTTTATTCTCCAGCTATCATATTGTGAAAAGTGTGTCTATCGCACCCCTACTATAGTCACATCAGGAATATACTTTGTTTTGGTTGAAGCATGAAGAAAATCCAACCTCACACATGTATTGGTTGAAAAGGGGGTGAATATTTTTAATTTTTATGGGCTCATAAGTATATATTTATGAGGTACATGTTATGTTTTAATACAGGCATACAATGTATAATAGTCACATCGAAGTTAATAGAGTATTTACCACCTGAAGCATTTATCATCCCTTTGTGTTAGGGACATTCCAGTTCCACTCTTTTGGCTATTATAAAATATGCAGTAAATTGTTGATTAGAGTCACCTTGTTGTGCTATCAAATACTAGATCTTATTCATTCTATGTGACTATATTTTTGTACCCACTAAACATCTCCACTTTCCACCCTCCTCCCTACTACTCTTTCTAGCCTCTCATAACCATCATTCTACTCTCTGTCTCCATGAGTTCACTTGTTTTAATCTTTGACTCCCACAAATGAGTGAGCACATGCAAAATGTCTTTTTTTGTATTTGCCTGGCTTGTTTCACTTAACATAATGTCCTCTAATTCCATCCATGTTGTTGTAAATGACAGTATTTCATTTTTTTATGGCTGAATAGTATTCCATTGTGTATATGTGCCACATTTTCTGTATCCATTCATCTGTTGATAGACTCAGGTTGAGTTCAAATCTTGGTTATTGCGAATAGTACTGCAGTAAACATGGGAGGGCAGGTATCTCTTTGATATACTGACTTCCTCTCTTTTGTGTGTATGCCTAGTGGGATTGCTGGGTCATATGGCAGTTCTATTTTTAGTTTTTTTAGGAACTTCCATACTGTTCTCCATAGTATGGAGAATTTATATGGAGAATCCATACTATATATTATACTCCATAGTATGGAGAATATGGTTGTACTAATTTACGTTCCCACCAACAGTGTAGGAGGGTTCCCCTTTCTCTATCCTCACCAGCATTTGTTCTTGCCTGTCTCTTGGATAACAGCCATTCTAACTTGGGTGAGAGGGTATCTCCTTGTGGTTTTGGTTTGCATTTCTCTGATGATTTGTGATGTTGAGCATTTCTTTATATACCTGTTTGACATTTGTATGTCTTCTTTTGAGAAATGCCTATTCAGATCATTTGCCCATTTTTTAATAGGATTATTAGATTTTTTTTCTTCCTGTCAAGTTGTTTGAGCTCCTTATATATTCTGGTTATTAACCACCCTTGTCAGATGGGTGGTTTGCAAATATTTTCTTCTATTCTGTGGGTTGCCTCTTCACTTGTTGATCATTTCCTTTGCTGTACAGAAGCTTTTTAACTTGATGTGATCCCACTGTCCATTTTTGCTTTGGTTATCCGTGCTTTTGAGGTCTTAGCCAAAAAATCTTTGCCCTGACCAAAGTCCTGGAGAGTTTCCCCAGTGGTTTCTTCTAGCAGTTTCATAGTTTCAGGTCTTAGAATTAAATATTTAATCCATTTTGATTTGATGTTTGTATATGGTGAGAGATAGGGAGTCTAGCTTCATTCTTCCGCATATGGATATCTAGTTTCCACGACAGGATTTATTGAATGGATTGTCCTTTCCTCAATGTATGTTCTTGGCACTTTTGTCAAAAATGAGTTCACTGTAGATATATGGTTTTATTTCTGGATTCTTTATTCTGTTCCATTGGTCTATGGCTATTTAGACTATTGTTTTTACACCAGTACCAGGCTGTTTTGGTTACTATAGCTCTGTAGTGTAATTTGAAGTCAGGTAATATGATTCCTCCAGTTTTGTTCCTTTTGTTCACAGTGGCTTTGGCTATTCTGGGTACTTTGTGATTCCACATAAATTTTAGGATTATTTTTTCTATTTCTGTGAAGAATGTCATTGATATTTTGATAGGAATTGCATTTAATCTGTAGATTGCTTTGGGTAGTATGGACATTTTAACAACATTGATTCTTCCAATCCATGAACATGGAATATATTTCCATTTTTTGTGTGTTCTCTTTAGCTTCTTTCATCAGTCTTTTACAGTTTTCATTATAGAGATCTTTCATTCATTTAAATTTATTCCTAGGTATATTACTTTATTTGTAGCCATTGTAAATGGGATTACTTTCTTGATTTCTTTTTCATATTGTTCACTGTTGGCATGTAGAAATGCTCCTGATTTTTGTATGGTGATTTTGTATGCTGCAATTTTACTGAATTTATCAGTTCTAATTTTAGGTTTTCCCAAATATAAGATCATACCATCTTCAAACAAGAATAATTTGACTACTTCTGTTCCAATTAGATGCCTTTTCTTTCTCTTTTCTGATTGCTCCAGCTAGGACACTATGTTGAGTAACAGTGAAAATGGGCATCCTTGTCTTATTCCAGATCTTAAAGGAAAGGCTTTCAGTTTTTCGAGCTAGAATATTATAATTGCTTTTTCAGATCATTGCTTCTTAAGTCGTAGTTTTAAGTTTTTTAATAGTTTAAGTTTCTTAAAGATTAATTACTATGTGGACTCTGAAATGATGCCAATGAACTTCTTATATTATTATGACATTAAAATCCGTGGATCTGTCTTGCACTTTGAATTTATTTTTTTACCCATCCATAATTTTACAGCATCATGCATTGATCATTTAGAAAATTATTTTTAAATCTTGATTCAAGCACCAGAGACAGAAACAGTATATGTAGAACTTCTAAATGTTGACGTATATCATTAGATAATACCAAAAAATCACATTATCATATACATTAAAATACCACCAGCTGTATCAGAAAATTTTAAGTCATAGTGACAGACACAAATTCTACAAAAAATTCTTATTTTTGCTGAAAACCTAAATTGTTATCATTGGCAATAAATACTGTCTGCTGTTTTCTTTGAAGGGACAGGCTCACTTTGTTAATATTTGAGAACATGCCATCCATAGAACTGTAGCTTGTCAATTGTTCTTTCAATAAAAATAGTACTCCATGAGAAAGGAAGAGAGTTCAGCTCACAATTCAGTCACACAAGTGCTTCTCTTTGAGACAAATGTTGTTCTTCAGTATGCAGGTTCTTTATGGGTACTTCTCATCTTGTGTCACTCTACTTAAGGGCCAAGATTTAATAAAAGTAATAATTTTTATTGCTTCTCCAAGGTCATTCTTAAGTCAAAGAGGCACTTGTGTTTTTACTGCAAGTGTTTGATTATGAAGAATATGATCATTACTACTAGTGGTTTGGTGCCACCATACTAAGGTTCCAGCAGTTCTATCCACCACTGCTTTTGTACCTCAATAAAAATATCAATGCAGCGAAAGGGTAAATAGTGTTTTAGTAGTACTGTGAAAACCTTGCAGACCCTCTGAAAGGGTCTCAGGTTTCCTGGGGGCCTGGAAACCCCTTGAGAACCACTGGTCCAAGAAGACATGAGATGAGGCTACCTAAATTGTAAAGTAGCATGCATGCAATCTCATTCAGTAATGATATTCCTAATCACTAATTCAGTGCTTCAACTGGGCTCCCATTGAAACCTCCCAAGAGCAAGACAAGGCCCTATCACATTGAAGTGTTTTGGCGGCCACCCCCAGCTACTGGGATACAACCTCTACAGCTCAAAAGCAGTTGGGGTTTCAAATAAGGACTTTTGAAATGACATTATTCAAGGCACTAAAATTTTGATAATGTAAAAGAAACTGCTAATACTAATCTTTTAATATTAGATACAGTTCTAACTAGTATAATAAACTATCAGGAGAGTCAGTCTGGCGGCTAAGCTCCCATTGTACCACTTACTGTGTAACCTCAGGTGAGTGACTTAACCACTCTAGGTCTGAGTTTCCTTATATGGAAAATTTGTATTAGGATACCTGCCCCCAGAGAATTGTTATAAGGATTCGATGTGGTAATATATATAGGAAGGGTAGTGCCTGACAAATACGTTGTCAGTACATTCCAGTGTTAACTCGGAAATACAAACATAAAAGGGATGATGCACTGAAACATCTGAATGCCAAATGAACGCCAATGGCAGGGAGTTAACCTTCAGTCAGATATACAGGAGGCAGAATGCTAGAATAGGAAGGGCTCTTCAAAGTCATCAAGTCCAAACCCTCATTTAGCACGAGAGGGAAGGGGTTCATACAGGTGTTTAGTGTTCCCAAAGCCAGGCTGCTTTTTAGGTAGAATTCCCAGCTCTGCTCCTAAGCATCTGACACCCAGGCCAAGGCTCTTTACAAACAGCTCCCAGTTAGTATTTCCCAATTTTCTTTTAGGTGATTACAGTGCAAGTGTACTTTGGATGTTATTTCAATATTATCCGTGCATAATTATGCCCTTCTTTATCAAGAAGATAGAGCATCCGAACTTCAACCTTGGCCTTCAGCTATCATGCTTCCTGCTCAACAAAGGCAAAGAAGAGTTGCAAGCTGCATTCCAGTACAGAGGACAGAGTTAAAGAAAAACAACTTGTTTAGGGTCTTGCCCTCAGGCCCTACTACAAACTTCAAACAAAAGCTATATCCTAAAAATGTTATTTCCCTGCATAAAGTTTCCCTTCATAAAAGGAAGCCACTCCTTTGCAAACTGACTCAAGAAATTCACCATGGAGCAAAGGTGAACTAAGCAGTCTTTGGTTATAAACTTGAGGATCCTTTGAGTCTGCTGCTGGCCGATTCTGCCAAGAGGAAAAAAGAAACCAAGTTCTCCTAAAGCAACGTTATCAAGTGTGCTGTGGTTCAAGCTCCAATCTGCGAATGTTGATGTCTTTTTCCTTCTGAGGTAGCAAATCTGTGTTTGTGCTAATACATACTTAGCTGGGCCTTGAAGATGATTTTTTACAATGATGTAAGTACCCTCTCCAAGAACTTTTTGGCCTATAAATGAGAGGCTCGCCTTCATGCAGGTTATCTGTAGATTTTCAGTAAGTGTATTCCATTCCTTACTGTTTCTAATTCAGTAATACTCTCTTCCACAATATGTTTTCTTTGCTCTGCACTCCCCATTTTCATATCATTGTTATCTGATCTTTGTCCTTTTTTGAATTATTGTGTGATACCAGGCCTTCCTGGGAGGTCCTCCCCTATTCCCCCTTGTTCTCTCAACTGCCCCCACCCCATGACCCGCCACTGCATTCCTGGTCTTTTGCAAACTTTTGTCCTGCCTTCTTGCCTGCCTGCCTTTTACACAGGTGTCATGCCATTGATTTTCCTCTTCCTCTTTTAAACGTGGACTCCTGTCCAGCCTTTATGTTTGCTGTGATATACTGTGAGTGAATTCTCCTTAACATCATTCCCCCCTTAGTTTGAGGATTGGGTGTTGTGATTGGGTTTTGTGACACAGCAGTCACCGTGTGTGTGCTGCAATTGCCCATTCCGTGTCAAGCCCTGCAGGGCTCCTCACCTTCTTACCCCTCACACCCTCTTCTATGTCCTGGGCTAGGGCCTCCTCCGCCACAGGGCCATGCCCTGACTCTGCCCTCTGCCTGCAAGGATCCTACTCCAGGTGTGCTCCTCTTCCTCCCTCACCTCCAAGTCTTTCCTCAAATGTCACCTTCTAAGTGAGGCCTCCCCTGACCAACCTACAGTATTTACAATTGCAATTTCCCTCCCTGACTTCCTCATAATCACCCTTCTCTGAGACCCTCTACAACGTGCTATACTACTAGTTCTTTGTGTCTCTCTAGCAAAGGGTAAGCTACATGACCGCAGATACTTTTGTCTGTTTCACTCACTGCTGCAAGGAGTTCTAAAACTGTATCTGACAGAGTGGCTACTCAATAAATGTGTTGAATGAAGGAATTAGAGGCAGCCCTCGATTTGCCCTCAATGGTAATGCAATCTGTTTTTGTAAATATCTTACATCATCTTTCTTGTGTTGAATTTGAGCTTTCGAATACCACATGCCTGAACACATGTGCTTGAAATGCTCACTAGGGTTTGGTTTTTATTATTCTTTATTTTTTCAGACAGGGTCTCTCTCACCCAGGCTGGAGTGCAGTGGCGCTATCATAGCCTTGACCTCTCAGGCTTAAGCCATCCTCCTGCCTCATTCTCCTGAGTAGCTGGAACCACAGGTTCAGGCCGCCCAGCTAATTTTTTTTTTTAATAGATGAGGTCTCATTATATTGCCCAGGCTGGTCTGAAACTCCTGGGCTCAAGTGATCCTCCCACCTTGGCCTCCCAAAGTGCTGGAATTACTGGTATGAGCCACCACACCCAGCCTAGGGTTTGGTCTTAAACATTCAAAGTTTCTCATTCTTTGAAGATACCTTGAGCAAGGCACCCTCTGCCTATGAGAATCACCCACCCAGCACCCCAGGATAGAAGCCACAGGGTCTTTGTAGCAGTGCCAGAGAAGAAAGCCTCTTCCCCTCCTTTTCCTAGTCCAGCCTAACTGGGGAGGACGATATATTCCAGGGCAGCCCCCACCCCTCAACCCTGCCCAGCAGATGGATCCAGGAGGGGCTACTGGACCCATTGTGGGGTTCCCATTTGGGGTCAGCTGGCAGCCCTTCCCTGTCCCATACCCAGTCCTAGAATACTCCCCCATCCCACCCCTGCCTTTTCACCATATCCCATCATTCAGATTCTCCAATCAGCTATTTTAACAACTTCAATACATAATTAACATACTGTAAAAATCATCAAGTCTACAATTCAGTATGTTTTGGTATATTCAGAGTTTTGCCACCTGATATGGTTTGGCTGTGTTCCCACCTAAATCTCAACTTGAATTGTATCTCTCAAAATTCCCACGTGTTGTGGGAGGGACCCAGGGGGAGTAATTCAATCATGCGGGCCAGTCTTTCCCATGCTATTCTCATGTGTGAATAAGTCCCACAAGATCTGATGGGTTTATCAGGGGTTTCCGCTTTTGCTTCTCTCTCATTTTCTCTTGCTGCCGCCATGTAAGAAGTGCCTTTCACCTCCTGCCATGATTCTGAGGACTCCCCAGCCATGTGGAACTGTAAGTCCAATTAGATCTCTTTCTCTTTTCAGTTTCCAGTATGTCTTTATCAGCAGCATGAAAACAGACTAATATAGTAAATTGGTACCAGTAGAGTGGGGCGTTGCTGAAAAGATACACAAAAAATGTGGAAACTATTTTGGAACTGGGCAAGAGGCAGAGGCTGGAACAGTTTGGAGGGCTCAGAAGAAGCAGGAGAATGTGGGAAAGTTTGGAATTTCCTGGAGACTTGTTCAATGGCTTAGCCCAAAATGCTGATAGCAATATGGACAATAAAGTCCAGGCTGAGGTGTTCTCAGACAGAGATGAGGAAAGTGTTGGGAACTGGAGTAAAGGTGACTCTTGTTACGTTTTAGCAAAGAGAGTGGCGGCATTCTGCCCCTGCCCTACAGATCTGTGAAACTTTGAACTTGAGAAAGATGATTTAGGGTATCTGGCAGAAATTTCTAGGCAGCAAAGCATTCAAAACATGACTTGGGTACTGTTAAAGGCATTCAGTTTTATAAGGGAAGCGGAGCATAAAAGTTTGGAAAAAATGCAACCCAACTATGTAATAGAAAAGAAAAACCCATTTTCTGGGGAGAAATTCAAGCTAGCTACAGAAATTTGTATAAGTAGCAGAAGCCTAATGTTAATCCCCAAGACAATGGGGAAAATGGCTCCAGGCCATATCAGAGACCTTCACAGCAACCCCTCCCATCACAGGCCTGGAGGCCTAGGAGGAAAAAGTGGTTTCATGGGCCAGACCCAGGGTCCCCATGCTGTATGCAGCCCAGGGACTTGGTGCCCTGTGTCCAACTTGCTCCAGTTGTGGCTGAAAGGGGCCAATGTACACCTCGGGCTGTGGCTTCAGAGGGTGGATGCTCCAAGCCTTGGCAGCTTCCACGTGATGTTGAGCCTGTGGGTGCACAGAAGTCAAGAATGGAATTTGGGAACTTCTGCCCAGATTTCAGAAGATGTATGCAAACACCTGGATGCCCCAGCAAAAGTTTGCTGCAGGGGTGGGACCCTCATGGAGAACCTCTGCTAGGGCAGTGCAGAAGGAAAATGTGGGATCAGAGCCCCCACACAGACTCCCTACTGGGGCCCTGCCTAGTGGAGCTGTGAGAAGAGGGCCACCATCCTCCAGAGCCCAGAATGGTAGATCCACTAACAGTTTGCACCATGCACCTGAAAAAGCCACAGACACTCAACACCAGCCTGTGAAAGCAGCCAGGAGGGAGGCTGTACCCTGCAAAGCCACAAGGGCAGGGCTGCCCAAGACCATGGGAACCCACCTCTTGAATCAGCATGACCTGGATGTGAGACACGGAGTCAAAGGAGATCATCTTGGAGCTTTAAAACTTGACTGCCAGACAGGTGTGGTGGCTCATGCCTGTAATCTCAGCACTTTGGGAGGCCGAGGCAGATGGATCACCTGAGGTCAGGTGTTTGAGACCAGCCTGGTCAACATGGTGAAACTTCGTTTCTACTAAAAATACAAAAAATTAGCTGGACATGGTGGTGGACGGCTGTAATCCCAGCTACTCAGGGGGCTGAGGCAAGATAATTGCTTGAGTCTGGGAGGTAGAGGTTGCAGTGAGCCGAGATCGTGCCATTGCATTCCAGCTTGGGCAACAAGAGCGAAACTCTGTCTCAAAAACAAACAAAAACAAAAACACAAAAAACCAAACTTGACTGCCCCGCTGGATTTCAGACTTGCATGGGCTCTGTAACCCCTTTTTTTTTGGCCAATTTCTTCCATTTGGAATGGCTGTTATTTACTCAATGCCTGTACCCCCATTGTATCTAGGAAGTAACTAGCTTGCTATTGATTTTACAAGCTCATAGGCAGAAGGAACTTGCCTTGTCTCAAATCAGACTTTGGACTGTTGACTTTTGGGTTAATGGTGAAATAAGACTTTGGGGGACTGTTGGGAAGGCATGATTGGTTTTATAATGTGAGGACATGAGATTTGGAGGGGTCAGGGTGGAATGATATGGTTTGGCTATGTCTTCACCCAAATCTCAACTTGAATTGTATCTCCCAGAATTCTCATGTGTTGTGGGAGGGCCCCGGGGGAAGGTAAGTGAATCATGGGGGCCAGTCTTTCCCATGCTATTCTCGTAAGTCTCACGAGATCTGATGGGTTTATCTAGGGTTTCCACTTTCATTTCTCTCTCATTTTCTCTTGCCACCACTATGTAAGAAGTGCCTTTCACCTCCTGCCATGATTCTGAGGCCTCCCCAGTCAGGTGGAACTGTAAGTCCAATTATACCTCTTTTTCGTCGCAGTCTCGGGTTTATCAGCAGCATGAAAACAGACTAATTAATACACCACCATTGTCACAATCTAATTTCAGAATATTTTCATCACCCAAAAAGAAACCCCTTACCATTAGCAGTTACTCCCTATTCTCCTCCTCCTGCCCCCAGCCTCTGCCAACACACTAATCTACTTTGTCTATTTGCCCAATCTGAACATTTTATCTAATGGAATGATGCAATATGTGGTCTTTTGTTTATTTCACTTAACATTTTTGAGCTTCATCTATATCACAGCATGTATCAGTGTTTCATGCCTCTTGATTTCCAAGTAGTAGCCCATTGTATGGATAGACTACATCTTATTTATCCATTCAGCACATGGTGTTTAGCTTGTTTCCACTTTTTTACTATTGTGAATCATGCTGCTGTAAACATTCATGTTCAGGTTTTTGTATGGATGAATGCTTACATTTTTCTTAGGTATATACCAAGAAATGGAATTGTTGGCTCATATGGTAACTCCATGTTTTACATTTCAAGCAGCTCTCAGACTGTTTTCCAAAGCTATTGCACCATTTTACATTCACACTAGCAATGTATCCAATCAGTTTTTATTCTCAGGGAACAGCATCAACCAACCTGTACTCCCTCTGTGCCCCCTTCAAGTGCTCATTAAAATGTAAGTCACTCTGATTTGGGGACAGGTCACTTTCCAATATACTTTCAAGAATGTATCTGGTGAGAAAGTAGTGACAGTGACAGCCTCTTCTAGCAGCCTCAGAATGCGCTGGGGTCTCTGATCCCGCCTGGGCTTTTCCTACCACCTTGCCTCACTCCCTGCTAGCTCCAGCCCAAGTCAGAGCTCCAACCCTTCCTGAGGTGACCACAATCACAGCACCTTCTACAATGTTTCTCCAGCTAATCTGCACATTCTTTTGAGGGAATTGGACATATTTAGTTATTTCAAATACTAAAATGATGTCTCATTCAAATATGGTTCTATATCCATGTTTAGTGGATATATGATATCCATCATTTAGTGAATGACTGAGGTTCTGGGGGTGGTGGTAATAAATACTCTTAGCAGTATATATTACATTCAAAGAAAAGGTACCCTCTTGAAATTCTTGAAAGCTGTATCTTAGAACTGAGTCGCCCTTCAGGGTGCCGACAATTGTGAAAAAGATGGAGGGGGGCCATGATTAGTAGGAAGGCCTCTTCTTGCCTTTGCCTTCCTGGGGGCCAGAGCTCAATGGGGCATGGGAGCAAACTGCCCCTTCCTTCAGTGAGGGCTCTCACTTAGAACTTCCATAAGTTATTTTGGCGTCGCTCTTAATATTAGTGCATACACTTGGTCACTACTCCTCAGCAGAGGAGAAGTAGTGTCGTCATACTTGGATTTGGATTAAGATCTGTTCCTTCTCTTCCTGCTATCAAGTAGAATTGTCAAGGTGGGACTTCCAGCTATGTCTGAGTTAGGGGGGTGGCAAATCTTCTCCCCAAAAAAACATCTATTAAAAGCTGGAGAAAATTTATATTTCCACACTCTAGAAATTGAACAAAGGTATACACTACGAAAAATGTTTATGCTTGAAAAACTGGGGCACAGTGGGTGTTTGTGGAATCCTTCCCAAGGGCTGCATGCATGCCCCCACCAGCTCAGCTGGGTTACAGCTTTAGTCAGGGCAGGACAGACTCTGAGGACTCCAACAGTCCAGTGGGACTTGTTCAATTTGCAACAGTGGACAATACTCATACCCAGAGAAGTCAGTGGAAGTGACAATCTCAGAGGATGAGAAGGGAGGGCTAATGGTACCATAAGCTGGGAATTGTGTGGTTGGGCCAAGCGCTTTCCTAGATGAGGCTGCACACGGGTGCAGAGGATACCTGGAGAGGGTCTGGGCAATACTTCCACTACTGGCTGCCCCTGAACACAGGAGCCTCAAGAGGCAAAGACGACTAATTGGACATCATTAAATTTAAAAGATGTTAAACTTCAAAAGACACTGTTAAGAAAATAAAAGACAAGCCAAAGCCTGAGAGAAAATATTTGCAAATTATATATCTGATAAGGTACTTCTATCCAGAATAAAGATTTCTTAAACTCAATAATAAGGAAAATAATGCCATTTAAAAATGGGCAAAAGAGGATGGATGCAGTGGCTCATGCCTGTAATCCCAGCAGTTTGGGAGGTCAAAGCAGGTGGATCACTTGAGCCCAGGAGTTTGAGACCACCCTGGCCAACATGGCAAATCCCATCTCTACAAAAAATACGAAAATTAAATGGGCATGGTGGTGGGCACCTGTAATCCCAGCTACTCAGGAGGCTGAAGAGGATCTCTTGAGCTTGGGAGGCAGAAGTTGCACCACTGCACTCCAGCCTGGGCGACAGAGCGAGACTCCGTCTCAAAAAATAAATAAATAAATAATAAAAATTAAAAAAAATTAAAAATGGGCAAAAAGATACGAATATTTTGTCAAATAAGATATATAGAAGGGAAATAAAGCACATGAAAAGACACACCACTACTAGCCATTAGAGAAATGCAAAGAAAATCACAATGAAATACCTTTATACATCAGCTAGAATGTCTATAATTTAAAAGACAGGTGATGGCAGGTTTGGGTAAAGATGCAGATAAACTACAACCATTGCAGATCACAAGTAAGAATGTAAGATTGTACAGCTACTTTAGAAAACAATTTGTTTTCTTTTTCATTTTTGAGCCAGAGTCTTGCTCTGTCACCCAGGCTGGGGTGAAATGGCGCAATCTTGGCTCACTGCAACTTCTGCCTCCCAAGCGATTCTTCTGCCTCAGCCTCCCAAATAGCCGGGATTACAGGAGCATGCCACCATGCCCAGATGATTTTTGTATTTTAGTAGAGATGGGATCTCGCCATGTTAGCCAGGCTGGTCTTGAACTCCTGACCCCGGGTGATCCACCTGCCTAGGCCTCCCAGCAGGCCTGAGCCACTGTGTCCGGCAAGTTATTTCTTTAAAAGAAACTTACCATACAATTAAGCAATTCCTCCCCTAGCCATGTACCCGAGAGAAATGAAGAAATTTCTGCACAAAGACATGTATGTCTACTCACATTCACAGTAACATTCTTCATAAGGGCCCCAAACTGGAAATAACCCAAATGTTCATCAACTGATGAGTTAGCAAAACATATGAATAAAGGAGAGAAGTGCTAATACATGCAAAAACATGCCAGGTGCAAAACATACTATATAATTCAATTTATGTGAAATATCACACAGACAGGAAGCAGATCAGTGGTTGCCAAAGGCTGAGACTTGGAGTGAGGATTAACTGCAAATGGGCACCAGGAAACTTTTTGGAAGATCATGAAAGTGCTCTCAAACTGGATTTGGTGGTGGTGGCACAATGTTATGGTATGTAAATTATATCTCAGTAAAACTGTTGGGGGAAAAAACAAATGGAATTTCTGACAATTCAAATGTATATGTCTTACCTGGACTAGCTGAAGCCTCTGTTTCCTTTTCTTCACAACTTTTTGAGATTTACTAAAACCAATGAAAAATATATTTAATAGATTACTCAAGAATATTCCCCAAACTCATCACTTGCCTAGGCCTCATCTGAAGCTTGAATTGTTGAACAGAAAATCACCTAGACCAGGTGCAGCGGCTCATGCTTGTAATCCCAGTACTTTGGGAGGCAGAGGCAGGCGGCTCTTTTGAGGTCAAAAATTGGAGTATACATATGTAACAAACCTGCACGTTATGCACATGTACCCTAGAACTTAAAAAAAAAAAAAAAAATTGGAGACCAGCCTGGGCAATATGGTGAAAACCCATCTCTACCAAAAAAAAAAAATTAGCCAAGCATGGTGGCATGTGCCTGTAGTCCCTCCCAGCTACTCAGGAGGCTAAAAGATGATGATTGCTTGAGCCTGGGAGGTTGAGACTGCAATGAGCAGTCATCATGCCACTGCACACCAGCCTGGGGCAACAGAGCGAGACCCTGTCTCAAGAAAGAAAGAAAAGAAAGAAAAAGAAAAGAAAAAAGAAAATCATGTGGACACATTAAACTCAAGTCAGATGCACAGCAGAAAGTCTGAGAGTTAAACTCCAAGTCCTATACCCTGTTCATGTTACAAGTTGAGAGACAGCAGTTTTAAATTTCACTTTCACTAGAGGACAATGCGATCCTTAAGGTGCACTCTCCCTCAATAATTCTTCGGCTCTCTTGAGTGACAAGGCTCTTGCTTCACCAGCCTTATCTTTTGTACACAGTAGAGAACAGGCTGGATTCTCTCCATTCCTTCTGGAAACTCACTTTGCCATCATCAGGAAATGCTCATCAACTTTTACTAAATGATGACTGATGCGTATCTGATGATTTAAGAAGGTTCTCCATTTCTGTACAGGAAAACGATGAGATTAAGGTAGGAATGGCTTCTGATTTTGGCTAAATTATCTAGACCTGATTTTTCTTTGCAGCTACTAAAGATTCCCAAATCTCCACAGCCCCTCTTCAAGGAGTGAATTTTAAACTTTATAAGCTTCAAGAGGGGGGCAGAAAGATCTGGCTACAGACTATGGTCAGGAAAGACAGGTCTCATGGAGGTCAGATGGTGGTCACCTGTGTTCCCACACACCTGGTTTATATATCTGTCATCACTCTGATCAATATCCACTTCAAATGACATTCACTTCTGTACCTGTCTGTTTCTGTGACCAGGCAGAAAACTACTAGTTCTAAGGTTTTTCGTCATGTGAGAACAAAGCATAGTGCTGGGTCAGGTAGTCATTTCGGGTTTGCTGAAGTGGATCAATGGTTTTTCCATCAGTCATGGAACACTTCCGTTACCCACCAGCTGAAGCAGACGTGGCCAAAGCGGTGGTTACTTTTCCGCTCAGTCCTATAACCTGTCGTTTCCTACTGCAGACAGGCAATGGAAGAGGAGCAGACAGGAAGGAGGGAAGGAAACTAAGAATTGCTAATCAGCTATTCAATGCTGGACAATATGAGTTTTCACTGAATCCTTAAAACAACCCTATTAGCTAGGAATAATGAGGCCCACCTTAGAACTCTGTAAAATAAAAGGTCTGGGGAAGGGGACAGGAGGTGTCCTAGAGACAAGAGGGAATGTGTATAGCTGGGTCTTTAGACCAAGCTCCAAGCTTGTGCATTTCAGAAGCTGGAGAGCCTACAGAGAGCAGGCATCATGCCAGACACTGGGTATGCAGTGGCCAACCCAAACCGACTTCATCTGGCCTCTGTATAGCTTAAAGCTCTAGTAAGGGACACACATTATTCAGAGATTCACAAAAATACACGTGTAATTACAAACTGTGCTAATACCATAAAAGTTCAGTACTCTTTGTATTAAGAGGACATTGCCTCTCAACAAATACAGATGTTTGGTAATCACCAGAACTTATTTTATCCCAGCCCTGAAGATGTCACTGTAGGTGCTGGTGATGGAATAGACACGATACAATACTTACATATACCCGTCATTATTCTGTAAATACTGGTTGCATATTTCTTCTCCAATGAGAAAATGGCACAACAAAGTCGAATATGATTTGTTTCAGTTTTATTTTCCTATCTCAGTTTCAGTAAAAGATTCAGAGAACTGATTGACACATATCATAAGCTATCACCCATATACCCTAAATATACACTGTTTATGCTTTTTCTTTTTCATGGAACAAGGTGACACTATCTTTGTTCAAACCAAAGTGAAAAGGAAGAGATACTATTAATTTTAAAAAGAGGGGCGTGTATGGTCTTTTACTCTCAGATAGTGAACATACGTCACCACCAAAAGGAAAAAGCGTTGAGGAAGAATGTGCATCCCACAGGTCAGAGAGTCAAGCAGGAAGTACCAGTAGAGCACCTCCAAATATAGCAAATTTGGAACAATTAGGCATTACTGTGAAAGAACTTCCCAGTTTTTCATTTTTCTACCAGCATATTGCTACATTGGAATTTAAGCCCTCTTCACAGTGCAAATATCAAAATGAGCCAAGTCAAGAGTTTTATGGCAACCTTTTGCTAAAATATATTCTATTTCAATATACATGCTATAAAAGTATGCTGAAAAGGTCAATCGAGAGCTCCGTTAAAATTAAGAATTTGCTTTTTTACATATAGGATAACGTACATTCAACTCTAAAAGTATATTTGTGAAAAGCTATTACTGTGATCCCAAATATTTCTAGCTCCATATTTTGTTTCTAATATTGACTTTATAACACACATATTCAGTAATGCTTTCTTATAATTCTGTATCTCAATGCCTCACCAATTATTTTAAATACAAATGTGGGGGGGAATCTGTGTATCTCAAGGAGTTCTTACTCATGCAAACTACTGAGTTTTTAATGTACGTTCTTATCACAAAATTTTCATTTTATTCTTTAAACTTTAGTAGCTTAAATTTTTTTTTATGACCAACATTTGAAGCTGTAATGGGACAAATAAAAACATGAGATGTTGAAAATTAAACTTGTAAGTGGCCTGATTTTAAATGTGATCAATGCCTCCTCTACTAACATTGCCAGTACCAGTTTTAGATTTACACGGATAGTGTGAGATACACTGGCTGAACGCATGCAGTGATGATGAATCAATGGAGTGTATGCTGGACCATAAAATGCACTCTTGGTACTGAGTGCACCTATGTCTAATCACGTGTGCATGTGATGAGGCTGCTAGCTGACTGCATCAGTGGAACCCGGGTATAGCGGCAATCTTTTGTTTTAGGTATAGTAGTCAGACGGAAATATAAAATAATGGAAAGTTTTTGCTGATTTAAACAAAAATATTTACTCTTTTCATTAGCAAAACATTATTTAAAATATATCTATTTCTCCCCTCTGAACATTTAACTAGGAGCACTGGGCAAGTTTTGAAGGTTTAGTGCTGATTGTTTAATACAATAAATATGGCTGTGGAGAGCACACAGCAGCAGTAGCTTACATACGTCCACGGATAAGAAATTTACTCTCATCTGGTTAGTGTCCAGTCCACCAAAGGAAAGGTTTGGCATTCGTGTGCTTTTTTTTCCCTGTAGGAATCAATTCTGCTTGATTTTCATTCTTGGAAGAAAAAATAATCAGCTGATATCCTCAAATTTTATGACATGATGCAAAAGAGCAATGGGACAAAGATGACCTACGACCAAAAAGCTGGACTGGGATCAGGTCTCCAGGCAGATCTTCCTTCTTGCGAGGTGAGTCTACAAAGGGCTGCAGTAGAAGCCAGGAGTGAGGCAGCAGGGACACGGGGGTGGGTCACTCCCACTCGGGCGAGCATCTTCTGCTCTGCTGCAGCCACAACCCCGACTCACTACCCTACAGAACCATGGAAGCCAGTTCACAGGGCAACAAGGAAAAGTGAAACACATGACCAAGAGATGGCCCAGGCCACAGGTCACTGTTTGACGCTGCCTCCTGAGCTACTGTCCTCTGTTGAGATAATCTGCGGAGGATCCGTACACTGTGTTCTTCACAGCAGAATTCTTGCTTATTGCTCTTGAAAAGTTTTTGCGAGGTCGTGATCTTCCAATCAGTTTTATCAGAAGTAGTTTGACGCCTGCTCTAACAAACCAATCATGGCAAAAATTTCAGGCTCCCTCCCCTGAATTTTGAAACTACCTAAAAGCAGAATGTTTTCCCCTGGCAAATGGTTACTTCTTTGAAAAGCAGACAAACTTTTTTTTTTTTTTTAAATCCAACTAAGCCCTTTAGAAAGTACTCCAGACTACATGAGGAGGAAGTGCAGGAGAACTGACTTCCTATTGTGCCTTGCATAAAACATTTTGCTAAAATTAAGAGCAGCTCCAAGTGCAGAAGTAAATATTTGTGCAAAAAGGCACAGTGCCAGGTGCAATCTTAAAACATCCTCAACTTACTCATTTTATAGTGTTTGACTCTTTTAAATACCAGTCTTTAAATTATGAAACCTAGCAAGTAAGGGGAAGGAAGTTCACATCAGAAAATACACTTTAGAAAAGGTACAAGACATTTTGCTGGCAATTTGCTACTTATTTCATAACATAGATCAAGTAAGTGTTTGTTAAATATTCACAGTAATTTCAGAGAGAAACATATCTCCAAAACTTCAATCTATTGCATTTTTAACTATTTTTCTGTACAATTTACAAAACATCTGTCAGTGTTTTTCTGAAGAATTCCTTCTTGTCAGTGCTTCCCTCTCTGGATCAAATTATACCTTCAAGGCGGGTTGCAGGATTCCTTTCTCAATGAGATGAGTCTTCAGGGTTTTATATATATTTAACTGCTGTTCTGGTTGAAGCACCAACAACTGCTGTAGCACTTTGCTGGGATTTGGGCCCCTAATTATAAGGCAAAGAAGACAGGTTTGTGTTATTTTAATAGGGATAAGTGAAGCGTATACCCCCAATTTAAAACAAACCATTCCTTTCAGTGTAGAGTAGCTGTTATTAAAGTGATAACAGCTCACTTTAATGTGCAGTGTTAGTGTCAAGGGGATAAACAGCCAGAACTCTTCTGCTTTGAGAAGCATACAGCAGAGAGGGAGAAAGAATGCACAAACACAAAACACAAGAGCAATATAAGGCAACTGAAGGTGTGCAGATCTAAGTTCTACAAAAGTTCCTGAAAGGGCAACCAAAGTTAAAGGTGGGGATAAATGGCAAATCTTGAGATTGAATGAGACACAAAAACTATTCTCTAAGGAAAGGAGCCTGGTGAACACAGGACAAACCAAAAAGAGGGCATGAAAATATAATTGAAAATTTTAACTTCAAAGAAACTTCAGATGATGAAAGGTACTTTGTTGAAAAATATCTCCAAGGAGCTATGAATGTTCAAAGAGTCAGAACACAAAAGTTCTGAGCCTAGCACTGAAGCCCCTTACCAGTGATATAGGTGCCATGGTCTTTGTTCAAAGACAGTCCTAGGTAAACTCCAATAAAAAAAAAAAAACAAAATAAAAGATCTGCTTTAAAATCCAATGGGAAAAAGCAACATACAAGTAATGTACACGGATGGCACAGAATTCTAAGAAAGACATTTATGTGGGTAAATGTATGACTTACAATAAAGATTGTTCACATAGAATTATAGGAAGTAGAAATTCCAGCAACAAAGAAATGTCTATTTAGTGTTACCACAATGAGGATGAGCAGAGGAACTATTTACTCTGAAAATCTTCGACTTAACAAATTGCACAAGAGCCCAGATGAGCCATCTCACCATGGGTCATCTTCACGCATGTGGCTCAACTCATCTGTCAAAAAACTGCGGCCATATGCCTTTCACACTCAGATCAGGACACTGTTCGTCTTATTTCATTTCTTTAAAAGAGTCAGCAACTTCACAGCATAAACCCCGAGAAGTGACCCACAGAGAAAAGGAAGGCTGCTTTAGCAAGTTCAGCTAAATGCAAAATTGTGTCAGCAGGTGCTCCCAGCGAGTTGCATCCTGGCACTCTCACTGTCTTCTAACAGTCTAAATAGCTGCTTTCAAATGGTGGACAACATGGCTCAGCATGACATCTCCCTACTGAGAGAACAGCATTTTTTTTTTTTTTAAAAAAAGAAAGCATATGAGTTAATGCCCTAAAAAGCTGCCATATTCTGAAAACAAAGTTCTAAGGATTTAACCACTAATTACCAATACCCAAATAGATCAATAAATAATATGCAAATAAGTTAAATAGTCCCATTAAAAGGATAAAGACTGTCAACTGTCTTATAAATAAAACGGGAGCCGGGCGCGGTGGCTCAAGCCTGTAATCCCAGCACTTTGGGAGGCCGAGACGGGCGGATCACAAGGTCAGGAGATCGAGACCATCCTGGCTAACCCCGTGAAACCCCGTCTCTACTAAAAAATACAAAAAACTAGCCGGGCGAGGTGGCGGGCGCCTGCAGTCCCAGCTACTCGGGAGGCTGAGGCAGGAGAATGGCGTAAACCTGGGAGGCGGAGCTTGCAGTGAGCTGAGATCCGGCCACTGCACTCCAGCCTGGGTAACAGAGCGAGACTCCGTCTCAAAAAAAATAAATAAATAAAAAATAAAACGGGAAAAAATCAGCTATATGCTTACTAGAAAAAAGAAACACACATTAAATATGAGGAAAAGGGAATGTTAAAAATAAAAGGAGAGACAAAGAAATACCATGCAAACACTGACCAAAAGAAAGCTGGTATTGCTATTCTAATATTCAACAAAATAGACTTTAAGGCAAGCAGTAAAGACAGACATTATATAATGACAAAAGGATCAATTCAACGGAGAGATATGATAATCCTAAATTTGTATATACTTAATGCAACCTCAAAATATATAAAGCAAATATTTGTAGAACTACAAATAAAAATAGATACATTTACAATCACAATGAGAGACTTTAACAAAGCTCTGTTAGTAAGTGATACAACAAGCAGACCAAACAAACAGAAAAACAAATAAACAAAAATCAGTACCGAAGATTTAATTAAACCTCACCTAACTGACACAGACAAAACTACAACCCAAAACTACAGAATACACCTTTGCACATGGAGCATGTACCAGAAAATAGATAACACGCTGCATCACAAAGTAGATTGCAAAAATTATAAAATACTCAAACCACAGAGTATGTTTTCCGACCACAGTGGAATTAAGGGAGGAAAGTGAGAAAATCTCCATTTGTTTGAAAACTAATGAATATGCTTCTAAATAACCCATGTGTTAAAGAAGATATAATACTGGAAATCAGAAAACATATGTAACTAAATAATGAAAACACAAATATCACAACTTGTAGGAAGAGGATAAAGCAATACTTAATAGTCTTCAATGGATAAATTAGACAAGAAGGCTAAAAATCAATAATCTAAGCTCATCTCCAGAATTAAAAAAAGAACAGCAAATTGAACATTTTAAAAAGGCAAAGGAATGAGATGAGAGGAGAAATCAATGAAGTAAAAAATTTACAGTAGAGAAAATTAACAAAGCCAGGAGTTGATATTTTTGAAAAGATTAATGAAACTGATAAACTCCTATCAAGACTGTCTCTCAAAAATAGTTAATATGAAAATTCTCACACTACTGTGGTACATATTTAAAATGTGTATTTAGGGTTCGCTAAATATGAATTTCCTTCCAAGTACTATGAAGGAAATCCATGTTTTCTATGGCTCAGGCACTATTATTAATAAGTGTTCCGCCTTCTGGGCCCCCAGTAGAGACCACAGAAAATAAAGTTAACATGCAGTCGATGTTAAGCCTTCACACCCCAGTTGGTATTTCAAGGCAGATCCAAAACATTAAGGTTTAATAACAAGAATAAACCACCCTTTACAAAATGGCAATATTCATCCACTCACCCAGCAGCCAGCCCCTACACACACAAGCATGATCCCCTCGGCCTGCTTTGTTTTTCTGTGTGACACTTAATACCATCTAACAAACTATATTTATTTGTTTATTGTCTCTTTCTCATCATTCTTCTTTCAACCTCCAAACAAGAAGCTATGGGGGCAGAGATTTGGTTTGTTTTGTCCTCTGCCATATTTGTCCCTAGAACATTATACAATATGGCAGGCACTCAAGTAATAATTGGTAGACTGGATGCATTTCATTGTCTTCCTTTGTAATTTTTAGTATTCATGATCATTGCAATGCCCACAGTTAGGAAATTAAATCTCCTCAAGTTTCAAATCCTATACCATCCACATTAATTCGGTCTTTAACGTGGTCCAGGACCATAACAAATACTATCTTTTTTTAAGTTGTTCAAGTGTAGGTAAAATGATTACAAGTTAACCATCCTGCTCAAGACTCTAATTCCAGTAGCCACCACTTGCTTTAATATTGTAGATTACCACTGATGGAAAAAGTTATTAACTTACTCAAACTAATGTTGATGGAAATGAGAACTCAAAGAAATCATCTAAAAAATGTGTTAAATGTAAAAGTACCTTATAAAACTTGTGATGTACACATGTACAAAAGTTGCCATCAAATACTGACAATCAAATCTGTCCATTATCCCACCATGTCCAGGAATGGTATTTGCAAAATCCTTTAGAAACAAACAAATATATTAGCAAATTTTCAAAAAATCACCTGCTACAAAATTCCTATCTGTGTCTCTTTGGCATCATGGACTCACTCTAACGAAAATACATTACTATTGGATTTTTTTCCCTAAATAAAAACTTATTAGAACACATCCAGCAGATTAAAACCACGACTTCCAAATACATGCTTCTTTTAGAATGATTTCTGAATTGACCCACAGCATTCATTCATTAAACATTAATTAAATCTAGCACTTACTTTTGTTAATAAAACTTCTAAATAAAAATTCTATTAGCTATTACTAATCTAATTTTGTTATAGCCTAGTTTTCTTTTTAACCATAAGCTGTTTGGGGAGCATTTTAGTGTTGTTAAAAGATGTACAACTGGTTCTAACTTGTTTATCCCAATAGTTCTTACTCTGAAATAAACATTTTACTACTATGATAAATATTTCTTCTTTTTTTAAGTGTTAGAGTAAAAAATAAAATTACAGTGAGCCCATCTGGGACGCATTAGTCCGTTAAATGGCCACCCTGAGGGAATGGGTAGTAAGCCTCTGCAAATTGCCCCTGTACAGGTAGGTTCCCATATCTGGGTGCCTGGGAAACAGACACGACTAACTGCTCTTCTAGTTCACTCGGGCACCCTAAAAATATTTAAACTACAACAGCAATAGCTGCTTGGTTTCCAACATGCAAAAAAAAATCTCACCATTTAACAAAAACCTTGGATTGGAGACCATTAAAGAAAATACCATTCTTAATTTAATATTTTTCTTTTTAAAACAATTACTGAAAAAGTCTTTGGTTAATTTTTGCCAACCCATTTCCCTCCTTCTCTTCCTTACTAGTCAAAGCATAAGAGAGCCACAGTAACCCAATGCCACTTTGCTGTTACAGCCTTTGCAAGATACTCATCCTGCACAGCTGTTGCTGTAGTTCTCTGGGGATGTGTATTATCTTCCCTAGTAGGAGGTGAACATCTTTAGAACAGGAACAACATCTTGTATGTTTTTGTATGCTGCATTGCATCTTACATAGTAGCTTCCCACTGGCAAACGCTCGCTGAGTTCACTCATTCCCTGACCTGTAGGCCACGTGTGATCTGGCCCCACCAAACTCTGTGGTCTCATCTCCTACTCTCAACCACAGCCACACTGTTCTTGCTCACCTTCAAACAGGCTAACCTCCTCCACTCCTCGGTACGCTCTGGAACTCTCTTCTTAGTTTTCTCTGCAGGACTTCTCTCAAATCTCACCTCCTCAGAAAGGCTTTCCCTGACCACCCCACTTTCCATAGCCACTCTCTAACCCCAGATGGTGCTTCAGCCATGTGAGGGAGGCTGAGATAAAATTGCTGAGATAACATGTCACTTTATGATGATCTAACCTAATACACAGGGATAATTTTAGGTATCTGGAACAGGGGTCAGAAAAGTATGTCCCATAGATCAGATCCAGGCCACGACCTATTTTTATAAATAAAATTGCATTAAATGCAGCCATGCCCATTCATTGACATATTGTCCATGGGGGGCTTTCTGACTGCAACAGCAGGGTTCAGGATTGAGACGCTGTGATAGAATATATGGTCTGCACATCCTAATAAACTTATTGTTTGCCCTTTACAGAAAGAGTGTGATGACACCTGACTTAGCAGAATGGACGGTTACATAGCCAAAGGTTCTTCTGTGTGTCCCTTCAAGTGAGACTGTAGTAAAACACTAAACTTCAGATGATTCATGGCTGGATTCTTGGGTGAGCACTTGAAAGACCAAGATTCTGGGTCTATTCCAACACTAAAGGACACATGCCATTTCTATAAAGGAAACTGACATGACACTTAAAATGTATTAACATAGTATCACAAACCTAACAAGAAAGAATACATTCAGATCAGCGTGGCAGCATTTCTGTGAGGTCCAAACAAACAGGATACAAAAGTTGTTGCCTAGGGGCTTAATGTAGATCATGAGCTAACCAAATTTCAACTAGGTTACATTCTCTAATTAGATTCTCTAATAATATAACACAGAATCTAAACACACACCTTGATTTTGAAGGCTCTTTTGAATCCACTGGCAAAGAAGCCTCCAAACGGGCCAATTAAAGATGCAAAGGTTGACAGAGCAATGCTGTGGATCTGGAAAGGGTACAAGCTCACTCTTTCCTAAAGAGAGAAAAGAAGGGGAGGAGAGGGGCTAATTTCATTGAAATTGTATTTGAACATGCCACCTGATCTAAGAACCATTGTAAAAATAGTAAGTCACAGCATGTACCACATTTTTGTTAATTTTTCAAACTTTAAGGATCATAGAAGAAAAGTCTATTGTAAGCCTTCTGTACCATCCTCTACTTAGCCAGCACTTTCCCTTCTCTCTGTAAGCATAATGACAGGCAACTGGCACACTGAAATCTTGCAGCTTGGTAGTCTACCTTCCAGGTTGTCTAGGAACTTTACTTCTTACCAAGAATCAGCTGTGTTATTTTCCAAATTTTTTTAAACCAGTAATGTTTTGTTTCTGTAATTATATAATTTAACATTGTATTTCATTTCACTTTAATTTTATATGATAAAATAAGGGAAAAGTTGGACTTTTCTCTAAAACTATGACGAATGCTGTGGAAAAACACAAAAATAAGTTGCTTAAAGAAGATTATCAAAATGAGCATCAGTGAGACAATCACTAAAGATTTGGGGAGACAATCATAAAAAGAATTTTGTAGTCAAATTATCTTGCAAATTTGTAGTTCTTGCTCCTTTTAAAATAATCTGAAACTACAACTTATAGACAGTGCAAAATGGGTGTGGTTGAAGAAAGATTTTGAGACACCAAATTTTTTTTTTTTTTTGAAGTGGAGTTTCGCTCTTATTGCCCAGGCTAGAGTGCAATGGTGCAATCTCAGCTCACTGCAACATCTACCTCCCAGGTTCAAGTGATTCTCCTGCCTCAGCTTCCCAAGTAGCTGGAATTACAGGTGTATGCCACCACGTCTGCCTAATTTTTTATGTTTAGTAGAGATGGGGTTTCACCTTTTGGTCAGGCTGGTCTGGAACTCCTGATCTCAGGAGATCCACCTGCCTTGGCCTCCCAAAGTGCTGGTATTGCAGGTGTAAGCCACTGTGCCCGGCGGAGACATCTATTTTTTGACCTGTTCTCAAAGCAATAGCCTTGCTCCTAATCAAACACCAGCAGTATAAAAAGTTTTATAACAAGTAACAGATGGCTTGGACATTCAAAAAGTTCTTGGAAACCATGTACTGAGCACTCAGAGAGAGAAATAATTTGTTAAGTTGCTTCTCAAAAATTATGGATTTTACTTTACAAACGTGTACATGTGTGCACACAAAGATACAGACACACATGCTATTATTTGATTCCTCACTTTAACCAGCCACTCACCAGACCTGATGACACAGATCAGGAGGGTTCTACTAGAGAGCATGTCGACATCCTCCAGTGCAAGGCCTCCAAGATACCTTTAAATGAAGGCACTGTGTGTTTGGAAGGAAAACTGATTTGTAGAAGCAGCAACTTTCTATCCATAATAAATATCCTCTAAAAATCATGGACTCGGTAAACTGGTGAATTTTAAGTTTTAAATTGAGTCAATTGATGTCAGTGATATGAGAAACACATTCAAAACCATTGGATCCATTTGATTTGTAAGTCGTTCTCATCCATTTGATTTAAGTTAACACTAAAACCACTGCTATATCAAGGAATTAAAAATTCTACAGAAGTCAGTTTCTTGTACAAATCTGAATCCCACTTTTAAAGAAAGCTTAATCTTCAGGCCAGGCACAAATGGCTCACGCTTGTAATCCCAGCACCTTGGGAGGCTAAGCAGGTGGATCACTTGAGGCCAGGAATTTGAGACCAGATTGGCCAACATGGCGACACTTGTCTCTACTTAAAATACAAAAGTTAACCAGGTGTGGTGGTGAATACCTGTAATCCCAGCTACTCAGGAGGCTGAGGCATAAGAATCGCCTGAGCCTGGTAGGCAAAGGTTGCAGTAAGCTGAGATTATGCCACTATACTCCAGCCTGGGCAACAGAGGGAAATTCTGTCTCAAAAAAAGAAACAAATTAAATAAATAAATAAATAATAAAAGAAGCTTAATCTTCAGAGTGAAAGATCTCTAACTATGTTTATCTTGAACTTTTACTCTACCTGTCTCAACACTGCCTTTAGAAAGGGTGGAAGGGAATAAGTCTGAAGCTGGAAAAGTTCTGAGGGCTCACATTCCGTCACAAAGGAGTTTACATCACTTCGGTATTCCACTGGGCAGACAAAGTACTGGTATTTGGATAACACATAGGCAGCCTGGTGTTCAAAACAAAACAAAACAAAAAACAAAGCAACAGTTCATGACACACTGACTAAATATATATCTTTTAAGGTATACATCAGAAGGGCCAGAGATAGAATGCCAGAATTTCTGTCTTAATATTTTGCTATGTATTTTCAAAGTTAAATGATCATAATTATCCTAGTAAAAGACTTAAAAGACCATTAGAAAAAAAGTTTTTTTGAAATCAATAAGATTGTAATCTCTGCATAATCACAATTATATGGTACAGGAGAATAAAGAACTGAAGTATACTGCACAAAAGTTTATATTAATTTAATCAGTTAATAATTAACCAGTAATTCAACATTACATTGAAAATAGTACACAATAGTACAGGTGAAAAACACCACTGTTCTTAGCCAGCCCAGAAAACTTTGACCAAATTATTCTTTCCCTGGCCACACCACTGCAATTTTTAAAACTAGATGTCCTCAGCCTTGGAAGTAAGATACATAAAATAAAATATCCTGTTATAAATTTAAATTGCTAGACAACAGCTTATTCTCTTTTTCTTGCAGCCATTCACCCTGTTATTCTGCTCGAGAATGATTAATAGAAATTCAAGACACTAGGAATGAATATAAACTGATTTTGCTTCCAAACAACCAGTTTATTATATATATAAAATATATATTATATATATTACATATTATTATATATATTATGTATATATAATTTCTTATAGATGTGAAATTTCCTTCCCCATTATTTTGTCATGCTTTACATGCTTATAGGGTAGCTCCTACTTTTCTTCCAATGATACGGCTATTCCTGTGGTATTTTCAAGATAGTCTTTGATAATAACAAATTCTTACACTATTTAACTTCATAATGTTTAATTATTCTCACTTTGTAATGTAAACACATTGGATGAGATTGGATCCTTTTGCATTCTTCTATCTGTCAATTATTATCTCATCAATATTCTACCACAAAAACATTGGAACAATTTTATCACATTTTATTAAAATTTTCATTGCAAATGAACTAAATTTATAAATTAAATGGAGGAATTCTGGTGGTTCCCCCATCCAGGATCATGGCACACTTCCATTTATTTGTATATTCACTCTCTCCATGCTTCATGTTGTTACTAGGTACTCTAGATTTGGATACAGAATGTAACTACAGCTGTCAGAAACAAGGAAAAATTAAGCTTCCTGACAGTACTTTTTTGTATATTTATCTTATATCCAGCTATAGTACTACACTCTCATTCTCACTGGACACCTTTTAATAAAAATCTAAATCCTATAACTGTAAACTAATTTGTAAAACATAAACAATAGCTATTTAACATGCTAAAAGCGAACATTAATAATTTATAGTTAACAGACTGTTTTTGCATGTTGGGTCCACAACAGTAACCACCCACTGAGCCAAGTGGCCACCATGTGTTTAAGAAGGCAGAGCTTTTCAACAGTATTTGCATACTCTGCTATTACTCAAGGCCACCACCTGTCCCAGTACTTGTGCCCCACACCTAAGGCAGAATAGCTGTTAGAAACTACCAAACACAACAGCACAACAGCATGGATGGCCATTAGAATTACCTGGGGGTGTTAATTGGCCTGGGATAAGGTTGAGACACAGATTTTGTTTAAGCTTCTCAGGTGATTCTATATGTAGCCAGGATAAGGGCTACTGAGGTACAGTACTGGTTCTTTTTAGTAGGTTTCAATACATACATTATTAGCATTTTGTGGTTTAATTTTTCTAGGTTTAAAGTAGACTAATAAGCTTGGTATCATATTTCAAAATGTATATAAAATAAAAATCTTAGTAATACTCACAATGAATCCAAACACAACTGTGGAAAAGAAACCACCAATGAATCCTTCCCACGTCTTTTTAGGAGACAACTAAAAAAGGGCAAATAAAATTAAAAAGCATTACTGCACTCACAAAACTCACATTATATATACATACAAACTCTGTTCAAGGAGTTTCCTCAATAACCTGTACATCTCTTCTTACTTTTTCTCTTATTGGAATAGTTTAAAACCCTTTTTCCTTTTCTCTGATCTTGATTTACTACTGAAAATCTCTCTAATAATATTTAAACACATAGTAGACCCTCAAATATTTGACACTGTGAATATGTGTTTGTTCATGTTAAATGACCTAAATTTGTTTTGTCTCTTAAAAGACTATAAACTCTATACTAAAATAACTGTCCCATGACTTTTATGCTAATATAAAACCCGATAATAGTTGGTGTAAGTTCTTTGAATAAGAATGAGATATATTCGTTCCAAGTACACACAGTCAATATTGACCCGCTATTGGCCAAAAATAGAATGAGTACAACGAAACATGGACATTTTAGCACATATAATTTTCACATATTCCTTATATGCTATATAAACACAGACTTCCTTCTGATATGGCAAAATACTCCAGAACCCCAGATACTGTATTTGCTCAAGTATTCACATATCCTTCTCTCTTTTTTCACAACCTATGTCCATCTCCAAGAAGATAGGAACATGTACTTCAAAGAAGAGATATTGTTTGTGTTGGATTCAGGCTATTGCGGCCCAGTCAATGGACCATTCATGGAGAGAAATCCGGAAAAAAATCTAGAAGTTAGTGGTGTCGGGGCAGAAGGAAAAGATTCAGGAGTAGAAGGTGAAAGTTGTTGCCCAGGGGAGATAAAGAGATGTGTGGGGGGATTTGGTTATCAGGTCATTAATGAGGGACAGAAACCAAATATCAGAATGAAGTCTCTGGAGATTAAAATGGGTTATGGGTTAACCTATGGGAGCTCTTCACAGACTTCTTGTCCTGATATTCATAGAGCCCCAAACCAAAACAGTTGGCAGAAATCGTTTCCTGACAAATCTGACAACAATTCTGCCACAGAGAAAGGACAGACATACCTTCTCCTAGGGTAATTCACTATCACTGCCATGCAGGAGGAGCAGACTCAAATTCAAAAGTGCTGATTACTGTAAAGATAGCTTATCAAATTAAATTGATGCCTATCATATAGATTTAGGGGTTAATTGTTCAATTATCTAAGTATATTATATGACTAACCCAGCCTGATAAATTCACTGGAAGGCTGTGTTCAAAATCAGTTGCTAAGATTCTTCCACAGCTATAACAGCCTTTTTGAAGGCTTCTGATATGGTTTGGATCTGTGTCTCCACCCAAATGTCATGTCAACTTGTAATCCTCAGTGTCAGAGGTGGGGCCTGGTGGGAGGTGACTGGATCAGGGAAGCGGTTTCTAATGGTTAAGCACCATTCTCCTACTGCTGTCCCATGAGTTCTCATGATATCTGGTTGTCGAAAAGTTTGTGGCACCTCCTCACTCTCCCTCTTTCTCCTGCTCTGACCATGTAAGATGTGCCTGCTTCCCCTTCCACCAAGATTGTAAGTTTCCTGAGGCCTCCCCAGCCATGCTTCCTGTACAGCCTGCAGAACCATGAGTGACTTAAAGCTCAGGCATTTCTTTATAGCAGTGTGAGAATGAACTAATACAGCTTCCCAAGCCGAAAAATTCTCAGTCTGTGTATAACTCTTGAATACATAAATCATGTGCTCTGGAGTAGCTTTAGAAACGTTGTAAAAATATACAGCTTGCTTACCAGTATCCTTATACAGCTCAGCCCAACGCTCTCTGTGTGCTGATGCTCTTAGCAGATGCTCTCTGTGAGCTCCTCCCCAAGAAGGGTAGAGTTTACAGAGGTTTTTGGAAGAACAGGCAGTCCACAAATTCCTCTGGTAATACAAAACTACCCTCATACCACTCTGAACAAACAGAAGGCTTTATATCTGAACAATTGTCTCAGTCCTTCCAAAACTGCCTTCATATAATAATATCAAAACAGCCAAGTAATAATATGTCTGTCAGAACATTATTAAAAACTTTGACCAATAATGTGAATTGTGTGAATCTTATCTGAAACTCCAACATGAAACGCTCTTTTAGGCCAGGTATGGTGGCTCATGCCTGTAATCCCAGCACTTTGGGAGGTCAAGGTGGGCAGATCACTCGAGGTCAGGAGTTCTAGACCAACCTGGCCAACACGGTGAAACCCTGTCTCTGCTAAAAATACTAAAATTAGCCAGGCATAGTGGCAGACGCCTGTAATCCCAGATATTTGAGAGGCTGAGGCAGGAGAATCACTTGAAGCCAGGAGGTGGAGGTTGCAGTGAACCCAGATTGCACCACTGCACTCCAGCCTGGGTGACAGGGCAAGACTCTGTCTCCAAAAACAAATAAAAACAAAAAAAAAAAATAAATAAGAGCTCTTTTAGAAGAAATCAGTTCTAGAAAATGATTTGATTTCCATGAAGAATTAGTTTATTTCTTCTCCCGAATGAGAACTATATAATTTAGTTCATTTCCTTCTTTACCTCCATTGCCCATAAATAGAACCAATTCCATAGCAAAACAACATGGCCCACTCAGGTGTATTTTCCTTTCCCTTTCATTATTATTTGTATTTTATTAGTATTTTATTGTAGGGCCCCAAAATCTTTTGATATGAGTTTGGATATAAAAAGTCCTACAAATGGATATGAGGATGTGAAGGTGGTATTATATAATCTCTTTTAGAAAGTTTGGTAAAGAAGGGGACAGGTGAGGCTACAGGTTGAAGGGAGAGGAGAGTCAAGGAAAAGGCTTGTGTATAGGCCTGCTGGAAAGGAAGATAAAGAAGAACTGCACCAATGGCCGAGAAAAAGAAGCCACAGAGCCGAGGGGCGGTGGCTCAGGCCTTTCATCCCAGTACTTTGGGAGGCTGGAATGGGCAGACAGCTTGAGCCCAGGAGTTTGAGACAAGCCCGAACAACATGGCAAGACTCTACCTCTACAAAAAATACAAAAATTAGCCGGGTGTGGTGGCATGAACCTGAAGCCCCAGCTACCCGGGAGGCTGAGGTGGGGGGATTGCTAGAGCCTAGGAGGTGGAAGCTTCAGTGAACCATGATAACACCACTGTACTCCAGCCTGGGTGGCAAAGCAAGGCCCCATCTCCTGAAAAGAAAAGAAGCCACATGAAGAAAGAAAAGAAAGACAGAAAGGAGGGAAGGAGGGAAGGAAGGAAAGAAGGAAGGAAGGACAACTGATGGAGTCATGCCCTTACTGAGGAGCCAACAGAAGAACCGATGAAGAACCCAGAAGGAAGTACTGAGAAATACGGCTTGCTGCTTTTGTACCGTGCAGCTAAGGAAAATCAAAGCACCTCGGAAATAAAAGATGCACAACAGCACAAGTTGTTGGAAATGTCCTCCAGTGGCTAATCTTTAAGGTTATATAGTGGCTTGCTTATAAAATTTTTCCATTACCTTAATTAATGGAGTTCTCCCAAAAAAAAATCCAAAAAGGTAAGCAGTTATGTCATTGCAGATAACACTTGATATTGGAACAAGGAACCTGTTTTTTAAAAAAAAAAAAAAAAAAAAAGTCAGCAGGAAAAAGTTCACGTGAGTAAGTGGCAAATATTCGCACAGATTACGATTCATAATGAGGTATCAGAATAACCCTTTGGATTGCACTGCAGCCTAGCCAGAACATAACACTTGCCAAAACAGTAGAAATGAGAAATATCAACCAAATTTGCCCACTTACCAATTTAAACAGAGCAAAATCTAAAAATAAACTAACACGCTAGGAAAATACTGCTAAGGAAAATATTAAATTATTGATTTCTACAGTTATGGATGTTTTCATTTTAGCTTTATGAGGAACATGTTATAATAAAAAATAAAAGGCAGGCTGAAAGCTAATCTTAAGAAAACCAGCCTTTTAATATGAAAATGAGTCATTTCTTTAGACAGAGCATAGCCTGATAAATTTATATCGAGTTCTTAATACATATTCTCAATTATTTTTAATTATATCTTAGCTTATGATTTCAGTAAACCCTACTGAATGTGCAGAACCTACTTACTTCAGTAACTGCCCCATCAATGAAAAGTCTGCATAATACATTAAAGACAATCTTAAAATGATTCCAATTACTTACACACACACATATACACACAGAGACACACAGACATACAGACACACCCACACCCTTGGTAAAAAGGCATAAAGCTGTCAAGGGAATACAATTTATCTTGACAAACCCCATCAACTGTAAAAGATTTTAATTAATGAGTTTAAAATGAGTGTAGGAAAGATATGGTCACTTTTTCTAAATCTTAAGCTTTTTCTCCATTCCAACTAATTTTTAAGTAATAAGTTTTATGATTTTTACCTAACAAAAATGCATTCTGACTATGCAAGCCACTGCCATAGAGCCATTAACTTCTACAATCTGGAAACCCACTCCTACATAGGAGCAAAGGAAAAAACCTACCTACCTTTCACCTAGAAAAACATGCATTTCTTCACAGTAGTTACTAACAGGCAAAGTTTTATATTTTTTGGCATTCTATGTAAATAATATCTTAATAAATACTATATTTAAAGTGTATCTTTTGTGAAAAGTCACATTAGGATTTATTAACACCTGAAAATGTAATTAATTGTTTGGGTCTTTTATGGAAACTTCCTATATTTGGAACCTGAATAAGAATGGTATCCAGTTGTTAATGAAGCATTTTGTCTTTAGATGTCAAATAGTAAGCAAAACTCAGTAAGATAGTTTAATGGAATAGGAACAACAAACAGCATATTTTAGTAGAAATCTGCAAGACATTGTCCAATGTTAAAGAGCTATAAAAGTGCTAAGACATAATTATTAAGCAGCATAATTCTGTTGCCTTACCATATCATGCCTTCAAACAGATTTTGGATGACAAGGTGTGACTGAGTGACAGTTATCAATAAAGTGACATGAGTCCATGCGAACTGTTAATAGCCCAACAATACAAAAATTAGTGAACATAACTGATCAGTGCAGCTGAAGAAGCAACAGCGATTTTGAAACGCAAATTTCTACCATGACTTTTGGTCAAAATGCATACGTTAGAGTCATATAAAATAAACACCGTTAGTAAATTATGTTCCTTTTGTTGCCTACTGGAACCTTAAAATAATGAAAACATTTAACAAAGTAACCTTAATTTACATACAAATAGAATTCTAATAATAGATATAGTACTAAATTTTAAAACATATTAAACATAAACCATTATCTTGAATCATTAGATTTAAGTGATAATGAGAGATTTCTGTTGTTTTAGCATTTAAAGGGGAGCATTTTACTCTGGCTGCATTCTGCGGTTATTAAAAAATGCTAAAAATTCCTTTTCTTTCAGAGTTTATTATGGTAACTTTTTCCCATAAAGAGTTATTTCCAACTTTAAATTATTCAAACCAGCAGGGTTCAACTGCCCTTAAACTCTATCTTTCATACTTGAAGGGTGATCGCAACAGGTCTGTTCAATGACAGTATTCAATTTCAAATTTTTAAAGACCTTTGTGTTTTACCAATTCTAGCTAGCCTGAAAGATGGCCACTTTTAACACAATCAACAATATGGGTAGAATATAAACAAAAGAAGCCAAGGTTTCCATGTACTAGTCTTATAATTTTGATTGAAATTCATAAAATTACTTTTAAAAATTCTTAAAGAGTTTGATTTATTCTCCCCGGACCCCTGCCCTTGAGACAGGGTCTCACTCTGTCACCCAGGCTGGCTTGCAGTGGTGTGATCACAGCTCACTGCAGCCTTGACCTCTCAGGTTCAAGTGATCCTTCTGCCTCAGCCTCCCCAGTAGCTGGGACTACAGGTGGGTGCCACCATGCCCGTCTGATTTTCATACTTTTTGTAGAAATGGGGTTTTGCCATGTTGCCCAGACTGGTCTCAAACTCCTGGGCTCAAGGCATCTGCCTGCCTTGGCCTCCCAAAGTGTTGGGATCACAGGCATGAGCCATCGGTGCTTGGCCTTTTGATTTATTCTTAATAAACCTGTTTCCCATTTAAGCAACCATATTATAATGGTTGCTTTATTTTATTCGATTTTTATCTGCTTAAAAGATCCAATTCTCTTTTACCCTGATTGCTTAAAAATGCATAATTAATTTTTTTTCCAACAGATGCCATTTATATTTTCACTGGACATTCTATTACTTTTACTTGTCTTGTTTCTACATAAAATTCACTCAGAATTTTACTCTTCATGCTCAGATCCCCTGAAATAAGAACTATAAGAAACACAATTTCCCAGCAATTATGTTCAGCAGAATGTCTTAATGGAGAAAAGCTAAGCATAAAGAACAGAAAATATATTCCAAGTCCAAAATAAGCCTATTACATGAATTTACAGATCTGAATACTACATTGCATTGCACAGTCTTACTAGCTACAGTTTAAGAAAATAAGAAAAGTTCATATGTAAAGTGATACATTTCTTAAGACAGGCTTTGGTACATTGAACAAAATATCTTATGCCAGAAAGAATTACACAATTCTATGACTAACCATGACCACCAAGATCATACATGCTCTGCTGCTTTATGCTCACCCCAAGTGCAAGTAAACATAGTTACTTTCATAGAACAATATGACAGATGCTTCCCAGACTTCGTAACTGTCCAGGAGTAAGAAATTCTTCAAATTTCTACATATTTAAGGAACCCAAAAACTTTAATTTTATACCATTTGAAATTATTCAAAGAAAAAGTTCTCAGTAAACTTTGAAAACAGTTAAAATTTAAAAATCCTCACAAACTTCTCAACTTTAATAGTTTACATTTAATGATCATCTGAAATCCAAATATCCCTCACATTCATGCAAAACAACAGCTAGTAGATTAGACTGTATCTTCTCACTACAGAAAAAAAAAGTTAAGGGTTTTTATCACAGATAATGACTAAGGAATAATAGTTAATACACACCATATAAAACTGCAGACGATAATGTTTCTTCACCAAACTGAGTACAAACATGCAGAAACCTGTTCAAGAACAAAAAACACGTGCTCGTAGTACAATTTGGTACAAAGGGTTAAGATTCCCTGAGCCCAAATAAACCAATGTCCTATATCACAGCTACGCGTATTTTAGCCACTTACTCAGATGCCATCTCTCCTACTATCTTATATTAAGCATTTTAAGTAAGTTTTTTGAGGGAAACAATCTTGTACTCTCCAAAGTGCCTAATATATATTCCGTGGCACAAATTCAATAAACATCCTCTGCATTAATTTAATTAATTAATCCCTTGTTAATATGTGGGCATGGAAAACAGATTTTAAATTTAAATTAAATAGTATTTATTTGCTATAACAATGCATCAAGTATATGTACAGAATGTTTTCAATCTCTACATAATAGAAAAATGAATAATAACTATTATAGCAGCTGAAGTCTGTTGAATGCTTACTATTTCTAGGCTCTTATCTAAGCATTTAATCATTAATGATAATTAATCCTTTATTATCAATCCTTTCCAAATCCCTATAACATACTCATTATTAGCTCCATTTTACAGATGAGGAAAAATGCAAAAAAGGCTTTATTAATTTACTGAAGATCACAGGGCTAGAAAATAAACACTCAAATACTATTGACCCCTAAGAGTCCCATGGTTCCATAAACCAAAATCAGCAAAATTCAGGTTAAGAGCAATTTGCAATTTCTCAAAAGCACACAATAATTATAATAAAATGTAATACTCTTAATAATGTAAAGATTTACAAACAGTATTTGTATTTATGTTTACATTTTACAAATTTATTACAATGAAAATTTATTAAATTCTAACCAATTAAGTGAAATCTAATAATCACACACTAAAATAATGGGAGGCAATATGAATCACTTCTTGCCAAAAATACCAGTAAACTTCTAAAGATAGGTTTATTTTACAGAGGTGGATATCGAAAAATACATAAACCAAATTTAATTTCAGATAAACGGCTATGTATGCATTCTATTCTGCAACATCTCTTTTTTCTTTTTTGAGTCAAGGTATCGCTCTGTGGCCCAGCCTGGAGTGCAATGGCACAATCACAGCTCACTGCAGCCTTGAACTCCTGGCCTCAAGTGATCCTCCCACCTTGGCCTCCCAAAGTATCAAGATTACAAGTGTGAGCCACTGTACCTAGCCTCTGCAGTATCTTTAAAGAGTGAGTTCTCCAAGAGAGAAATTGAATTTTCAGTTGATCAATTCTACATAAAATAAATACTAGACTTTGTACATCCAAGTTATACTTACCGAGGCAATTCTACCAGTAGAGTAAACAAGGGTACTACTACTCTTACCAAGCAAAGAATCCAACAGCAGCTGCCTTTCACTACTTTCCATGATCAATTTGAAATGTCAAAGCAGAAAGGACCATGACAAAATGAAGAGAACGAATACTGAGCCCCATCTCACCTCCTATTTGTCATCTATGAGGTAATCCAACTAACTGGCCTGCACAAGCAATATGGACACATTTTCTGAGTGGAGGCACAAATGAAAGCCAATATGTCACTTTATTGAGAGAAAGAAGGAAAGAGGGAAAGAATGAGAGAGAGAGATACTAAAACATGAAATTAATGGCATCAAAATTGCCAATTGTATAAAAGATTCCTTTAAAAATTCCTGCTTTTGAGTTGTTCTTCTACAGCAGATAAACTTATCTTGAAGCTCAAGTAATGACTTCTATGCTGTTTTGTGCCACTGATCCATAGTTAAAGGTGAACGTGGACTGGACTCAGTTCAAAGGCCAATGGGTAAGGGCAAAGCAGAGACACAAGACAGGAACAGTGTTTTCTGTCCAAACAGACCCCTTGACTCTCCCAGCACAGTCTTGGGAACTTCCCAATATCATTAACTATAAATTATCTATTCACAAATACTACTCCAAAATATATGATTTTCTCTTTCTTGAAATTATAACACCATTCACCCTTACTTACATTTCTTCAAACACAATTACCGGTAGAATCATTTAACATTTTCCTAATGGACATTTTATCCAGGACAACCTTGGCAACTCACGTTTACCTGATCCAGTTTTGCCTATGTGATAGAATTGTCTGACTCCTAGATACAGTAAGGTAATATAGTTCTCTGACTTGGAGGAAGGGGGAGGTATACAGTGTTTTCCCAGCATAGCTAAGGCTAACTATAGTCATCTCTCATTATCCCTGGGTGATTGGCTGCAGGATCCCCAAAGGACAAAAATCCATGGATGCTCAAGTCTCTTCTATAAAATGCTATAGTATTTGCATCTAACCTACTTACATCCTCCTGTGCATCTTAAATCATTTCTACATTACTTATAATTCTTAATACAATGTAAATTCTATATAAATAGTTGTTAGACTGTATTTTTCAGGGAATGATGACAAGAAACAAGTCTATACATGTTCAGTAAAGACACAATTATCCATTGTGTTGCTTTTTTTTTTTCCAGAATATTTGCGATCCACAGTTGGTTGACTCCAGGGATGCAAAACCCATGGATATAGGAGGGCCAACTGTACTAATTTTTAAAGAAAAACATTGTAAAAAAGAAACATATGAACTTAATCTTTCTCATTCACAACTATATGGACATATTAACATTTTATGTTTCAATACTTAAAAATATATTTATATTTTAATAAATCTGTGGAAAGGATCACTTTTTGTACACTTGGATCCATAGTTTCATTTTTTTTCCCTGATTGTTAACAAAGAATGCTTGCATGACTATTTCTCTTTTTTTTTTTTTTTTTTTTTTTGGAGACAGAGTCTCACTCTGTCGCCCAGGCTGGAGTGCAGTGGCACAATCTAGGCTCACAGCAAGCTCCGCCTCCCAGGTTCATGCCATTCTCCTGCCTCAGTCTCCTGAGTAGCTGGGACTACAGGTGCCTGCCAGCAAGTCTGGCTAATTTTTTGTATTTTTAGTAGAGACAGAGTTTCACCGTGTTAGCCAGGATGGTCTCGATCTCCTGACCTTGTGATCCGCCTGCCTCGGCCTCCCAAAGTGCTGGGATTACAGGTGTGAGCCACTGCGCCCGGCCTGTATATTTCTAAATTAAAATCACAGAATGTGTTATAGTACTATAAATAAAAGTACTGAAAAGGCATCCTAATATATAGTTCTTTATATAGAAGTTATACTTATTATTTATCTACATAGTATTGTGCCTGGTGTTCTCAATACAAAGATACGTATATCTCGTTGCCCAGCAACAAAGAGTTCTCCAGCGATTAAGCAGAACCAGTTACCCAACAAACTAAAAGAGAGGTATATCCCAAAAGAACAAGAGGCGAGGCGTGGTGGCTCATGCCTGTAATCCCAGCACTTTGGGAGGCCGAGGCGGGTGGATCACGAGGTCAGGAGATCGAGGCCATCCTGGCTAACACTGTGAAACCCCGTCTCTACTAAAAAATACAAAACAAAATTAGCCGGGTGTGGTGGCGGGTGCCTGTAGTCCCGCCTACTGGGAAAGCTGAGGCAGGAGAATGGCGTGAACCCAGGAGGCAGAGCTTGCAGTGAGCCGAGATCGCGCCACTGCACTCCAGCCTGGGCGACACAGCGAGACTCCGTCTCAAAAAAAAAAAAAAAAAAACAAGAGAATGCAGGTGCAGTGTCCTATGCCTTTAATCCCAACACCCTGGGAGGCCAAGGAAGGAGGACGGCTTGAGGCCATGAGTTCAAGACCAGCCTGTGCAACACAGCAGGATCCTGTCTCTATGAAATAAAAGTAAAAATTACCTGGGCAGGACGGCACATACCTACAGTCCCAGCTACTTGGGAGGCTGAGGCTGGAGGATCACTTGAGCCCAGGAGTTTGAGACTGCAGTGAGCTATGATCAAGCTACTATACTCCATCCAGCCTGGACCACAGAGCAAGTCACCATCTCTTAAAAAATTTATTTAAAAAAGAAAAAGAGGATGAAGATTTTTAAGGGGGTCAGAAAAAGTAAAGGAAAAAACACAAGATACTGAAAAGCCCAACAGATGAGACAGAGGGAATTTCAGAAAAATAGATAAAAAATATTTATTAAGCACCTTTGATATGCCAGAAACAAGATGCAAAAATGAATAAGATAGGCACTGCCATTCAGGAGCTCTTACTCTTGTTGAAGACACCGAAAACAAATGAAAATAAAGTTGTTTTTTAAATTTACCATTGATGATTAGTCAAAATTTAGTAAACATATAGCCCTTAATTCAAAAAACAGACAGTAGGATGGGCCCAAGATTGAATACTAGAGCTTCCGACTCATCCTCCATTCTTTCACTTGGTTATATTCTTCATTATACTTGCCTAAACCATCAAAACTTTCTAGCATCAAATTAAATAAGCATTGTGTGCCTTTATTCTAGCATCAAATTAAAAAAGCATTGTGTGCCTTTATTCAGACACCAGGCTACAACTGAGTTGTTCTGAAAAAGTTTTAAACGAATATGCATTGTAGAGATTACCATACAAACCAATCATCATATTGGTTCAACATTTTAAAAAGTTTTCTATTAATCTGAATGGTTAGTCTAAGGTTTAGAACCAGGACTAGCATGTATATAGAGTTTAGTAGTCTTTAATTCAGAAATTTTAAGTAGTTTTGGAGACACAGTCTTTTGTGAATTATTTGTGACATTTTTCTAAAGATTTCATTAATATCCTCTGATATAAAAGATACTCAGGATGTTTGGGGAAAATATCTGAATTATGCATTAATATTGGCTATAACTTAGTTTTGTATGTCCATCAATTTTCTTGAACTGAAAGCGTTACATTCAAGTCATATTATCTCCCTAAGAATTTTAAAGAAATCAAAATAGCTATGCATGCACAAATACAAGCAAAAAATAATTTATTAAACATAATATGCACATCACTATAGTTGAATAAAGAAATGTAAGGTGATGATATTAAGGGTCAAATACCTTAAGTTTGTCGACATATCACTGCTAACCATGTAATTGCATGACATGAGGGGTCAGAATTGGAGATACCTATATTTTATTTAAATAAAATTCAATGTCAATGAAGTAGTTTGAACTGTCTCTGCTTTTTAAATCTGGTAAGACATACATTTTCTGAAGTCATTTGACCACTATAATAGAACTAAAATTTTCACAGGGCCCTTGGAATATTGTTTAACAAAAAGACTTCCAAAGATATCCACAGCATAATTTGAAAGAAAGGTACAAATATCTCAATGTTAGCACACTCTCTGTTTCCATAGTCCTGTTTCAAAGCTTAACTCCATTTGCTGGACTAAGCTCACAAATGTTGCTAAGCACTTCAAAAGTAGCCACTAAGGCCTCAAGACTCAGCAAACAAAACACTGATACTAAGAAAATATCATTAAGAAGCACTGTGTGTGGATGTGCATGTTCTCAGCCTTTTAATCCTTTATCCAACAAATACAGAGTCGGACCCTCAATGCCAGTCCTGCACTGCGCTCTGGGAATTAAACGAACAAGAGAGGTACACCATGGGTGCTTTTGGTCTAACCGAGCCATTTTTAGGCCACCCTTAAAATGATAATAGACATATAGTATTCAAGTATTCTATGTCTGTTTTATACTGGAAGTTACACCATTTAACTGAGTAGCTCCTAGCTTACTATGAGGCTGCATTTTTAAAGTATACCTATAGAGCGGGGCATGGTAATACACGCCTGTAATCCCAGCTACCCAGGAATCTGAGGCAGAAAGGTAAGTTGAGTCCAGGAATTCAAGACCAGCCTGGGAAAACAGTGACATCCTATCTCAAAATAACAAACAAAAAGTACATTTGTGTGACTATAATGATGTCAATATCCTGGTGTGATGTACTATAGTTTTGCAAAATACTATTATTGATGATAACCGAGCAAAGTGTAAAAAGATCTATTATTTCTTACAACTGCATGTGAACATGCAATTATCTCAACAAAGATGTGCATTTTAAGCCAATAACCTGTGATATATAAACAACTTTTCATAGACTGTCATAAAATAGCAGTTGGGTTCTACGATCAGCCTGTGGTATTTTTATTTTCTAACTTATTACTCATTTAGTATTAACTACACACTGGAAGAGTTTAGGTCCTTACTACATTTAGTAGCTTCCTATCTAGTCTGCCTGATAATGTCTCCCAACCTACTTCATTTAATTACAAATCTGGTTACATCATTTCTTAGCTTAAAATCCTCCAATGTTTTCCCAGATATAAAGTCCAAATCCTTCCTATGACATACAAATTTTCTCAAGATGTGGCTCCTGCCTACCTTCCATGCCTCCATGAACCCAAAACATGCAATCTTTTCTCATTCTCATGCCTGCACAGCTGTTCCTCTGCCTGGAATGGACTTTTCTACTATCTGATACCTGGCAACTGCCTGCTTGCTCTTTCCTTTTAATGAAACCTGTCATCTCTTCTCAAAGGCCCTCCATGGCCTTCCTTCCTCTTCTTCATGCTCCTGCCAGAACTTGTTCACATTTCAGCAATGAACTAGAAGACTCACATCTCACCAGCTTCAAGACTCTGGAAGGCACACAATCGCTTCATTTCCCTTTATATCCTCAACATCATTCACAGTACCTAGCATTTGAAAAACACTCAAATGTTTGCTCAAAGAATGACTTTAAAGACTTTCAGTAAGTTTCTGTGATTCTGAGTGTAAAATAAGAAATGGTAAAATATGTCTATGGTAGAAATAAGTATACTGTTAGAAAAATGAAGAAATACCAGGCCAGACGTGGTGGCTCATGACCATAACCCCAGCACTTTGGGAGACCAAGGCAGGAGGATCACTTGAGCCCAGGAGTTAGACACCAACCTGAGCAACATAGTGAAACTCCATCTCTACTAAAAACACAAAAATTAGCCAGGTGCAGTAACACATGCCTGTAGTCCTAGTTACTTGGGAGGCTGAGGCAGGAGAATCATCTGAACCCAGGAGGCGGAGGTTGCCATGAGCCAAGATAGTGCCACTGCACTCCAGCCTGGGCAACAGAGTGAGACTCTGTTTCAAAAAAAAAAAAAAAAAAAAGATGAAACACAGATTGTATTTTTATAGAAGTAGAGTCCAAAAGTCATACATGAAACAAAGAATTACTAAAAAGGGGCTGGCTGGGAGGCGATAATCAAAGACAAAATATATAAAGAAACAACAAAGAAAATGAATTACACTATTGGTCCACACTCAACTGAGATGTTATTCTCAAGCATAAATTATAGCAAAACAAAGGGGAAAACAGTAATCACCTTATATGCCGACATTCTACCTCTCAGCTATTGCTGTATATCAATATAGATGTAACTGCAGATATGGATACAATGATAGGTATAGATGTGCCAATATAAATCCATCTATAAGCTATTAATGTATGAAGTGAAAAATGGTACAGAAGAGATACTCTTACTTGTATAAGAAAAAGGGAAGGGGGATGTACTCATAAAAGCTGGAATACTCAGACAATTTCTGGAATAACAGTAGTAAGCCTCCAGATATTGTAAGTAAGGCCCTGAGGTGGAGAAAAGTTTCATCAAATACTCCTTTCTAGTCTAAATTTTTATCATGGGCATATATTTTCATTAAAAAACAAAAACAAATGAAAAAAAACACTAGTTTAGGCCTCTTGAAACACCTGGCTCCTGGCATGCTCCCCATTCAGAACCCAGGGTGCCTGTCCCATCCCAGCCACATGGAGGGGCCACAGGTCAGTGCCCAAGTCAGCAAGCGGCACGAACTGCAGTCATGAAAAGGAGCCATCTTTGATGTCCAGCACACTTAAGACATGAGCACCGGCCTCTGTCTCACGGCAACCACGTGAGAGGCCTGGGGTTAGAACTGCTCAGTTAAGCCTGCCAAGCCGCAGGACTGTGAGCAAAAATAACAAATTGTTCTAAGCCAAGGGAAAAACAAAACGAGTTAAGGCTTTTTGTTTTTAAATGACAGTTTGTATTCCATCCTGGTGTCCCTGCAAAATAACATTAAAAGAAATTAAGGGGAAGCCCCACGAGAACAGAGAAAACTGAAGAAATGTCAAGGAGAAAAGAAGACACATGTCTACAAAATTTGGAAGCTAGAAAACTGTTAGTAGACCTAAGAAATTACAAGTGCCTAAACATATTTTCTAGAGAAACTAAGGAGAAAAGGCCTGGTGGAAGGCAAGACTGAGGCCTAGGCTTCTGACTTGGATTATTAAGTAAAAGTCTAACAATAAGTGTGAGCCCTAGCCAAAGCAATCAGCTGTGAGAACAGACCAAAGGTATCTTTACAAATGCACAAACATAAGACATCTACCTTCTACACATCATTTCATAAGAAACTACAGCAGGCCATGCTTCAGCAAAGTGAGGGTGTTAACCAAGAGATGGAAGACCTGGGATGGAAGAAATGGGCTCAAATTATGAGCACAGCTCAGCAGTGGGCCCAAATGCAGCCAGCTCACACAGGAACCGGAATGCAGAGGTCTCTCGCATAGAAGTCTCCAGGAAAAAAGGCAATTGATATACTATCTGACTTGTGTAAACATCTGAAAGTACTACCAACAGACATGGGGCAAACCTGAAGGAAAAATTAAAGATCTCTACACTGAAATTAGCAAATATGGGAAAGAGAAGGTGAGGCAGTTACTCAGTTCGGGAAAAACAAAAAGTAGTAAAAGAAGGAAATGTAATCATAGATACTATTTGGTTCTATAGGAAGTGATATTTTAAGTACCTACTTAATGCAAACTGTGACTATAAAAAAACTGAGTATGAAGAACTGAGGTAGGTTATAACAGGAAGTCAATAGATAATGCCTAAAGTAAACTAAGAAATAGGCCTATTACTTAGAAAAAAGGAAAAAATCTCAAAGCGGTGTGGTGCAGGGTTGCTGTTTACATCGTAATTCTTTTGAAATTCAGTTTGAAAACTAATATGCATATATTAATGACATAAATGATTTATGTTTTAATTAACCACAATTGTTCTTTTTTTATTATTATTATTTTCAGATGGAGTCTCGCACTGTTGCCCAGGCTGCAGTGCAGCGTCATGATTCTTCATGTTGGTCAGGATGGTCTCAAACTCCCGACCTCGGGTGTTCCGCCCACCTCAGCCTTCCAAAGTACTGGCATTACAGGGCATTACAGGTGTGAACCACAGAGTCTGGCCTGGAGTGATTCTTAATAAGCACTTTTTAAACCCACTATAAGGGAGTAATTGCTATTTAAGAACATGATGAAAGAAATAGCTTTATACATGAGAAACAATGAAAAAGAGAGGCTGGAATAAAATGTAACCAAAAAATTACGAATTTAAATAACAGAAATAAAAATAAACATGGAAAATGTGTTAGCTACATATCAATACAGAATATTCCTTAACTTACCTGCCAGATAGAGGGCAAATGATATAAATCTGTGGTAGCGAATGAGGAACTGAAGTTGTTCTTCTCTTTGAACAAATGTAGCAAAATAATCAGCTACAGTCTCTCCATAGAAAAAGTAGTTGACACACAATAGAAAGTACCTATAATTTAAAAACAATTAGCTTTTCTATATTTGAAGCTTTCCTTCACCTCAAACTCAACAAAATTATTTTCTACATTCTGATGACACAAAGATCAAAACCAAGTTCAGAAGACCAATTCAAGATATATTTCACTAAAATGCTATTTTCCTGTTTTAAACTTAATTTCAAATTTATCGATTAGCAAAAATTTACCGAATATAAATCATACCTTTATTTAGCTGAAAATATAATGCCAGAGATAATTAGGAAACAATGTAGAAAATACTACATACACACAATCCTTCACCCTTGGGAGGTGGGAGCAGTGCGTGTGTGTGTATAAATTTAATACTTTGTGTGTAGTATAATGTGTGTGTGTGTGTATGATTTTAATACTTTGTATATATGTATAATGTGTGGGTGTATATATTGAGGTATTAAGTTCATAATGAAAATTAACTCCTAACTACTCATAGCTCTAATGCTTTTTAATAGTAGAAGTCCTAAGACAAATCCCCACCTGTCCTCAGGAAGATTAAGAAGGAAAGAAAGAAGAGGTAATTCAACCTGTCTCCCCACTGCCCTGCACGCACTGGCATCTCCTCTCTTCTAATGCTCCTAGTGGACTCTAAATGAGCCGGGATTCTTCCTCTGTAAGGCAATCAAGGCCTAACCTGGTCTACCAATCCAACTATTTACCCACTATCCGCTAAACAATACCCTCTGCTCAGAAGGGCCAGGAATATCTCATCAGTGGTAGTATAAATACGTTTGTCCCATATCTAGAAACTGATGGGTGCTACATCCCCAACCAGAAAACTCTTCTTTATCCAAAACTTGTCTTCATTTCAAATACCAGTTTATCTTTTACCTCTTGTTTGACACCTTCTACAATCACCGGAGCCCATCCTTATTTATCTTCTCTTTTTTTTAATACTTAGAATCAATACTGCATGATTTTACATTTATTTATTCTCCAATTTCTTTATCTATCTAACATTTCCTATATACTTTGCCACTCATGAAGAAACCTGCTACAAGGAAAAATCAGCTCTCACCAAAATCAAGACACTTCTTTCTGACCATCCTAAACCCCATCTGCTATAATGAGACACTGACTCCCTGGTTGATATTAATCAAATATATTAAAAAGGATGGCTACTTGGGTTAAATATGAACTATAACCTTATCATGTTTCCTAGCCAAGGTTCTGATAGCAATGATTTATACATGAAAAGTTTTAAAAGATGTAAAATTTTGAATGTTAATATCATTTGGTGATTTGTCACTAACTTTACATGCATTTGTGTGTATACAATATGTTGTATATTATCACGTCAACTGAGGGGAAATGAAGGAAAATGAAGGAAAAGATTATATGCAAATATTTTGCTAAAATTATTATTGTAAAGGATACAAAAATGTTTCCAACACAATGTTTAGTTTTTTATTTTAAAAAAAGGACAAGAATGGTGTATATATTCAACACATATTAGATATCTCTACAAAGACTAAAATATGAGATCTGAAAGAAGTTGTATTGGAGTGGGAAAGACAAAGGTGATCTTCTTTTCAAAATTCAACTATATTATTTTTATTTATCTTTCTCTAAAATCAATCTAGAGGGTAAATTGAGTGGATACTGACTGATCAAAATGCTTCCTTTATAAACTTCAGAAATTAACTTTTCATATCTGAAATAGTTTCAAGCTTACTTACCAACTCAGTGTTCTAAACCATGGTAGATCATAGGAGTGATAGACTCTATAACCTATAGTGATAATTTCATGGAAGCATTTCACTTGGATGCCCAGAACCTGAAACCAAGAGAAAACATTAACATACATTTCTCAATGTTTACATTTGTGCTTAATCATTCAATAAAGCAGTTTGTCATATGTATTTGAAAAATCTTAATCTACCAATTTTTAATTATTCTCAATGTCAGTAAAAAAAAATGCAATATTCCCCGTCTCTAAAATCAAGTGATGCCTCAAAGGGGTGGACAAAATAATGTTTTACTCAAAAAGGCTTGGAAGATCCTTCCTGGGGTGGGGAATGGCACTGGAGTTTAAAGGTTGAGGGATATAATCTGGTTGGCCACAGTTGACTAGGATTTATCCCTCATTACTATTTCATTATTGAGACTGTCCTTCTCAAGATGGAGAATCTTTTTGTCCAATCTGTCCATTATGTTTCTTGAGATACCCTAAGAAAATCATACATGAAAGTTTGCTTGTAACCATGCATTGTTATACTTGCAAGTAATAAAGATACTGTCAGGACAAACAGTTAAAACACTTTCTACCCAGTCACCCTGGAATGGCCTTTTCATCCTCTCAGCTGTGTCAGCCCTCCCATAGCCAGCTACTCACTGGTCAATCGAAGCTGTGCTACCTTAGCAGAGTATAAGCAACCTTCCACATTTGAAGCCACTTTGGCCAGTCAACTGAGTTTATGCATTTCTGTTTACACAGTGTCCTGACTGCACACCTATTAAATGGGTTTACATTTATAAATCCCTTTTTGATGTACTATTTTGTAATCGTTCAAACTGCTGCATTCAGCAACCTGGATGAAGGTAATTTCTCAAGATGTAGCATCACACCCAGTGCTTGACCTGTCAATTTCAAGACTCAAAGAGCAAATGACAAGTCGAACACTTATTATCATGAATTAAGAGGTAAAAATCTTTGTGAATATGGCAGACTAGCTTTTTTGTCTAGAGAGCACTCTCCAGGGGCTTGTTTTTATGCTGTCCTTGAGCTAAGAATGGATTTTTATATTTTTTAAAGAGTTATTTTAAAATCAAAGATTATGTGACTGAAACATATGCAGCCCCTTAAAGCCTAAAATATTATTATCTGGTCCTTTAGCAGAAAAACTTACCAAACTCCATGGAATATATTTTGGGGTACCTTTAAAATTTCCACAGGTTAGTTTTTTAGAAAATCTGCCATTCAGAATTCTTAAGCTGTTCCCGATATGCAGTTACATGTCAATCCACATACTTTAAAACTAAATGTCTTTTCAGTCCATGATAAAAGAATGTGTATGGCTCCTCGGCTCGTTCGTTTTAAGCGTGTAAATGTGTTATAGAGACAGGAATCTAGGGTCCTCTTCAAATAACATTTAACCATGTCGTCAAGTCGTTTCTAAGAAAAATAAAGGCAGGGAGCAATAACGTGCATTAAGATAAAACAGTGAAAGCAAGTTGGATGGGATCCGAGAAGAACGCTGTTTATTTTATTTTATTTTATTATTATAAACAAAGTTCGGATACATGTAACGTGCGGGACATTTCGCAACATTGCCATGCTGGGTATTGCTGTTTCATCGGCTGGTCGCCCATCAACTCATGTTCATCGTTATAACTCCCAATGCGGTCTCCCTCTCCCGTCCTCCCTCCATGATAGGGGCTTTGGTGGCTGATATTCCCCTTCCAGTTCGAAGTGATCTCATTGTTCAGTTCCTGCCTTTCGAGTGGACTTATCACGGTGTTTAGTTTCTGTTCTTAGCGATGATTTGCCAGAATGATGGTTTCCCAGCTGCATCCATATTCTAAGGACTAAACTCATGCTTCCCTTAATGATAGGCTGGATATTATATGATGCCACATTTTTCTTAATCCAGTCTAATGCTGATGGGACATTTGGAGGTTGATTCAAGTCACTATTGTGAATAGTGCTACAATGAGCATGCGGTATTGCATGTGTCTTTATAAGCAGCATAGTTATAATCAACTGGGTATATACCCGGTATTGGGATGGCTGGGTCATATGGTGCTTTAGTTCTAGATCCTTGAAGACTGCTGTTTTGTGGTTGAACTAGTTTACAATCCACCAACGATTAGCCAAAAGTGTTTATATTTCTACATCTCTCAGCTTGTTGCCTCAGCGGATGGCCATTCTAACTGGTGTGAGATAGTCATCTCATTGGTGATTTGAGTTTTGCATACTCTGATGGCCGGTGATGATGGGCATTTTTCATGTGTCTGTTGGTATGAATGTCTTCTTTGGAATCTGTTCATATCCTTTGCCTACTTTGGTTGGTTGTTGCGTTTTTTCTTATAAAATTTGATTGAGTTCTTTGTAGGTTCTGGGTGTATTTGTCAGATAAGGTTTGGTAAAAGCGTTCTCCCATTCTGCCAGGCAGCTATTCATCTGTGAGTAGTTTCCTTTGTTCATGGAAGTTCTTTAGTTTTAATTAGATCCCATTTGTCAATTTTGAAACTTTATTTGCCGTTAGCTTTTAAGTGTTTTAGGCAAGTCCTTGCCCAGCCGCCAATACTGAATGAGGTACTTCCTAGGTTTTCTTCTGGGGGTTTTAAACCTAATTATTCAGATAACGTTTTAAGTTCCTGTCATCTTGGATTCGTTAATGGAGTAAGGGAAGGATGTTGGCTTTTCTGCTTACCATTTCACCCAGTACTCCACAACATTTTATTAAATAGGGGAATCCTTTCCCCATTTTCTCCGTTTCTCAGGGTTTTCAATCAGACGGCAGATGTGTGGTACGGTATTTCCGCGGACTTTGTTCTGTTCCATTGGTCATACCGGCTCTGCATTTTGGTACCAGTACGCCATGTTTTGAGAGTTGCTGTGGCAACAGCCGGTATGGTTGCCGGCATGATGCGCATCCCGGCGTTCCAGCGTTGGGCTTAGGATTGTCTTGGCAATCACGGGCTCTTGACACTGGTTCATATGAACACAAAGCAGTTTTCCAGATGCGGGCTCATTGGTGGCGACGATGGGATGGTGGATATAAAATTGCCAGGCGAACTGCGATGGTTGGCACCATATCCGCCAGGCGTGGGTATGTTTCATTCGGTGTTTGTGTCCTCTTTTTATTTCACTAAAGCAGTGGTTTATAGTTCTGCTCCTTGAAGGTCCTTCGAATCCCGTATAGTTGGATTCCCTGCTTGTTTGTTCACTCTTTGAAGCAATTGGTGGAGTTGGTTTCATAATTTGAACATATCCTGTTTTGTCTCTGCATTTACTAATTGTATAGAATGATTGTGATTTTTGCACATTGATTTTGTATCTGAGACTTACGGCTGGAGGACAGCCTTTATCGGACAGGAGATTTTGGGCTGAGACAATGGGGTTTCTGATATACAAATCATGTGCAAACAAAGGGACAATTTAGCTGGCCTAACTGAATACCCTTGATTTCTTTCTAATTGCCTGACAGAGGCCAACAATATGTTTGAATAAGGTGAGATAGACATCTGGTTTCAGGGTTTTCGGATTATTGCCCATTCCAGAACATGGGGTTTGTGTGAATAGTCATTGGCCAGGATACGTTCCATCAATGCCCATTGGAAGGACTGTTGGTTTTGTCAAAGGCCTTTTCTGCATCTATTGAGATAATCGCCATTGGTTCTTGTCTTTGGTTCTGTTTATATGCTGGATTATGTTTTATTGATTTGCGTATATTGAACCAACCTTGCATCAGGGATGAGAGCTCACTTGATGTGGTGGATAGCTTTTTGATCGTGCTGGATTGGTTTGCCCAGTATTTTAAATGGGGAGGATTTTTTGCATCCGATGTTCATCTTCAGGATATTCTGGTGCTAAAATTCTCTTTTTCTCGTTGTGTCTACTCTGCCGGGCTTTGGTATCAGGACTGTGTTAGCCTCATAAAATGAGTTAGGGGTTGCCTACAATGATTGGAATAGTTTCCAGACTGTTTTTGAACTCCTCCTTGTACTTCTGAGTAGAATTGACTTTACTCCCTGGACTTTGGTTGATATTAAAATTTATTGCCTCATTCAGAACCTGTATTCAGGTTCAGCATTCTTCCTGGTTTTGAATGTGAGATGTGTCAGGAAATTATCCATTTCTTCTGGATTTATTTGCGTAGAGGTGTTTATAGTATTCTCTGATGGTAGGTTTGGCTTTCTGTGGGGTTGGACGGTGATATCACCTTTATCATTTGTTTATTTGATTCTTCTCTCTTTCATTTCAGATGCTTGGTGTCAATTTTTGTTGATCTTTGGCTCCAACCCTGGATAGTAGATTTTTGGAGGGACGTGTCTCTATCCTTCAGTTCTGCTCTGATCTTGAATTGTTGTGCCTTCTACTAGCTGAGATGTGTTTGCTCTTTTGCTTCTCCGTTCTTTTAATTGTGATGTTAGAGTGTCGTGTTTAGATCTTCCATTTTCTCCTTGGGCATTTGGTGTGCCTATAGCTTTAAATGTGTCCCGGATTCTGGTATGTTGTATCTTTGTTCTCATTGGTTTCAGAACATCTTTATTTCTCGCCTTCATTCCGTTATGTGCCAGTGATCATTCAGGAGCAGGATATTCAAACTTCCATTGGTTGGAGGCAATTTGATTGAGTTTCTTGAATTACTGGTTCTAGTTTGATTGCTGTGGCCTGAGGACGGTTATAGTACCTCTTGTGGCACATTTGCTGAGGAGACGAATTTTGGAATAGATGACGTGGTGCGTGGAGTACTGGAGATTTGAGTTGGAGAGTTCTAGATGTCTGTGAGTCTGTGCTGCAGAGATGGAGTTCAATTCCTGGTTATCCTTATTGCTTTCTGTCTCGTTAT